>NC_138948.1:35783750-37197500 GCF_965226115.1 Aulonocara stuartgranti | reverse complement strand
AAAGCGGCGTGGCTGATGTGGAGTGAAGCCATGTTAATGACAACGTGTACAACCATTGGAGATGTGAGCAGGACAGACGGAACAACTGACGGAAAATGTGTGGACTTTATACCCAGCTAGTTCCAGTTTCCAACAATGGCGGCAGCTACTTACTTTTAATATTAATCTTATTACACTTTCTGGGTCGTAAAATAAACATTTCACATATTTTCAGGCGAGAATGTAGCTGTGTAAACTTCAAATATCTGAGACGGCGAGAACACCGGACTCCCAGCACATCGTTTTCAAACCCCCGCGGTCTTTTGCTACTCAGGTTAAACATGATATATAAGTCACTTAGATAACCTAAAAATGTTATTGTTTGACTTTTTACAGTGTTTTATTTGTTCATGAGTAAATTGGTTTGGCTGAGATTAAAGTTATTAGATTAGATTAGATTAAATTTCTGGCCAGCCAGTAATAACGATGACATTTAATTTATTCTATCCGATAAATAAACACTGTAAAATTCAATATATGTATATATATATATGTATATGCATACCACTCCCCCCCCCCCCCCCCAACAGCCCTTTTGAATGTCTCCCTAATTCTGAGGTCTCAAGGTTGGCAAGTATGGTCCTGGGGGTGACCAGTGTTTTCTGTTGTTTATTATTTAGTCTTTGCTTTTGTCTCTATATCTCAGTGTCCAGTCTGCGTCTCTGTGTTATAAGGATGGGATTTCTGGCTCTTTTTAGAAAACCGGCTCTTTTGGCTCGACTCCCTAAAAAGAATCGGATCTTTCGGATCCCAACCGGATCTTCAGTAGTGATGTGTTGGTCGCGAACGAAATGGCTCTTAGAGCCGAGCCTTTGAAGTGACTCGAGCCGGCTCCTTCTCGCTAGTCGTGGGGTTTTTTTTTCTTTCTCTCACCCTCTCTCTCGCACTTTTTCCCGCTTCACTCCGCACATCAGCCTTGTGCTTTGCGCTGGGCAGAGGGGGGAGGGGCGGTAGTTACACTCACAGTAGCACAGGAACAGAGCGGGAGGGAGAGAGAGAGAAAGAGAGCCAGGGACAACAAGGTCACATTAGAAAGGTATAGTAATCATCCACAACTATTTTCAGTTGCGGATGATAAAGGATTCAGAAAGTTTATTCATGCATTTAAATAGTTAAAAGTTGAAATGTAACTAGTTGGTTTTTGTATTATATGATTTATTTATTACATTTTATGTGGAGTGAATAAATATAAATATAAGTAATATAAGTATATTTAAGGTGGCCCCTACAGACAAAGCACGTACAAACTTCAAAACACGTACAAAACACAACAGAAGTGCTCCAGGATGCTAGGGGGCAGTGTAGAGCTTTTGTTACCTCGTGGCTACACAAGCCAGCAAGTACCAACGACCGGATTAGGTGTGTGGTAATAACAGGTAAATGAAAAATTTTTTTCAATTATTTGAGTATATATGAGTGCTTGTGTATAAATACACGAACAATACACACATGCTTTCAATTGTGTAATTTAAGTGATCTAGGTAGCTCTGTTTTGGAAGTTCAGTTAACTCTAGGAATGTGTTTTGGAGTTTGTACGTGTTTTGTCTCTAGGGGCCACCACATATATTTATATATAAACATATATAAATAAAACCACGTTTTTTTTACATTAGTAATTCCTTTTGTGCATATTTGTATACTATTGTTAATAATAAATTAATTAAAGCAACAAAACAACCTGAAGAGCCGGTTCGGAGCTGAAAGAGCCGGCTCTCTAAAAAGAGCCGGAAATCCCATCACTACGCCTTCAAGTTGTTTTGCACAGCTGATCGAAGTGCAAGTGGAACTGATAAGCAGAATTGATCTGCTTTAGTGTAGTTCTTTGAATACCAACAGTGTGTTATAATCTCTAATAAAACTGTGATCAGTGTTATTAGATGCTGCACTGAAGTCTAGCAGGAGACGCACAAAGATGAGCTCACTGTCAGAGGTCATAAGCTCATTTGTAACCTTACCCTAGTGCAAATGATCAGGAAGGTTAGAAATCACTCTATGATTAGCTGGTGATCAAGTAAGGGCATTTTAAGTAATGCTTTAATTATCACCAGACAGAAAGAAAGAGTCCAAGTAAATACAGCATTGGCAATTATTAATGTTGCTGTGTTTAATGACACATCTGTGTGACAACTATGAATATTTTTTTCTAATTATTTCAGTTTAAATGTGATGGAAATATGGAATTATTTCACATTCCTTATTGAATTGCTACTTGAAGGTAAATGAATATTTGCCCCAATAAAGCCCTGACTGTTTGTGAGCCTGATGGAACCTCGCGTTGTTCCCATCTTCGTTGATCAGTGAGAAATATTAAGAGAGTTTCAAAGAAGGCATTGTTAAAGATTAACACTTCAAAATGAGTATACTGCCATTTACTCTCCAGGTCATGCATTATCTATGGATTAATGTGGACATTTGTGAGTTATACCAGAGTCAAGTGTCTCTCGCTCTCTTTTTTTTTCTTCTCTTCAGAGGAGTCACAGTGTATGCAGTCAGGACTTTACATTTTTGACAAGATAAGCTACCTGGGGGGGGGGGGTAAAGTTTAGATAGTTGTTTTGGCACGTTACACTGAAAAAGATAACGCCTTGGAAAGGGGGCCTCACTTCATTAAACTTACTTGCAGTACTTTCAGAATTTTATTATAAATACATTTTTGGTCCCGCACTGCTTAATAAATTATTGTGAATTTAAGTTTTTAAAACAATGGTCAGAAAAAGCTTTTCAAGCAATATTCTGAAACGTTCATTTTCTATATTCAGGAGAAGATCCAGAGTATGATTAAAACAGTCAGTGGGATCATTAATATTTTATTTTTAACAATTAAAGACGCTGTGTTTAGTTTGTCAATTTCAGCATCTGCACTGATGTTAAACTCACCTACAATAACTATTTTATCAGGACCGAGTGCTGAGAAGCTCACAGTTCCAGGAGGACAACTAAGCTAACTTACTTAACTTTTGCATTTAGGGTGGAGAAGATTAACAGTTTCATTTCAAATGAATTCAAACTCAGCCTCAGTCTCTGGTTGACTGATAACCTAGAAGACTGAAAGACCTGGAAGATTGCTGCCACTCCTCCTCAGCCTGTGCTTTGAGGATTCTGAAAGTATGACCTTCCCGCTAAAATGACTCAAGGACTCATCATGTTACTCCTAAAACCACAAAAAGATAGGCTGCTCCTCGGCAACTGAAAACCAGTCACTTAATACAAAGCCACTATTAGATTATTCCAAGTACTAAAAAAAAAACTTAAACTATTGAGGAACCTCAGTCAAGTTTGATTTGTGGAAGACAACCAACAACATAAGACTTGCCTCAGGCAGTTTTGACACCTGTGGTGTTTACATGCTTACATCGAAACTGGCTTTGTTTTCCCCTCTAGTGCAGTCTGTTTTTTGCAGGTGTGAACACAGTACCATGGTGCAACCAAAGAAAGACCCTTTGGAGTCGGTGGTCTCGTTACGATTCCAAATGAACTCAAGAGAAATTGGTTTCTGGTGTCATCCAACCCAGAGCCGAGCCAACTGCCAACTATCCCTTTGAAAATATGCTGCAGAAAATCACGAATGAACATCACTATATCTGTGTAAAGACTGATCCTGCTAAAGTGAGACAGATTCAGGTTCAGTGTTGGGAAGGTTCATTTTAAAATGTATTCCACTACAGATTACAGATTACATGCCCCAAAAACGTATTTTGTAACTTATTCCGTTACGTTACTCAATGAGTGTAACGTATTCTGAATATTTTGGATTACTTAATATATTGTCATGCTTTTTACAACTACATGAATGTGCTATTGCTGTGTGATTTATTACTGAAGGTTACTCTCCATACCAACACCAACTAGATGTTTAAATCTTAATATAAATGAGTAACAGTAGGTGGACATTAGGTAAGGCTGCACTTTTTGCAGCGATCTCGTATAGAAAACTATTCGGCGCGTATATAAAACAGGTCCGCGGCTCCAAACTGTAGTAAAGGGACCTCTGGCTAATACGTCGGGTTCGTGTCGGGCTCGTAGCTGAAAACTAGCTTTACTTTGTTGTCTGGGTCAACTTTGCTAGTGAGAGACAGAGAGAGGCGTTGAAAGGCTGCTCCAACGGAACTTATTGTTTCAGAGGAAAACACGAACACAGTGTAAGTAAAGTAAGTAAGTAAAATTTATTTATATAGCGCTTTTCACAGATAAAAATCACAAAGTGCTTTACAACACAGAAAATGGGAATATAAAAACAATATAACAGTAAATAAAACAATGTAAAACAATAAAACTATAAAAAAAGCATAAGAAGAAATTAATCAAATGCTTTTCTAAATAAAAATGTCTTCAGCTGTTTCTTAAAAGAATCAATGGAGTCCGTGCAGCGACAGTGGGAGAGAATCCCACAACCGTGGTGCCACCGTCTGAAAGGCCCGATCACCACGAGTTTTAAAACGAGTGCGCGGTACCACCAGCAGTCTCTGATCTAATGACCTTAAAGCCCGAGAAAGATGTATGTGGTTTCAGCAGGTCAGATAAATATTGAGGAGCCTGACCATGCAGGGCCCTAAAGGTTAGAACTAAAATTTTAAAATGAAACCTAAAATTTACAGGCAACCAGTGAAGGGAGGCCAAGACTGGGGTGATATGCGATCTTCTCTTGGTGCCTGTTAAGAGACGTGCTGCAGCATTCTGCACAGTCTGAAGACGATTTAAGGCTGATTTGTTAAAACAAGTAAAAAGGCCATTACAATAGTCTAAACGAGAAGAAATAAAAGCATGAATAATCATCTCAAGTTCAAGCTTTGATACCATTGGTCTGAGTTTAGAAATATTCCGTAAATGATAAAAACAGTTTTGGACCAGCTGCTCAGACTGCTGCTCGAGCGACATCGAGCTGTCAAATATGACACCGAGATTTCTAAGGCTTGATTTTACAGGAGGGTCTAAGAAGCTGATATGCTGTCTAATTTCTGGGACCATGTGGTCTGGAGCAGTAATTAGAGTTTCTGTTTTATCAGAGTTTAGTTGGAGAAAATTGTCATATAACCATTTGTTGATTTCTGTCAGGCAATTACTTAAATTAGACAATTTATAAAACTCAGACATTTTGAAGGAACAGTATAGTTGGATGTCGTCAGCATAGAGATGATAGGAGATATATTTATAGCGCTTAATAATTTGGCCTAGGGGAAATACATAAAGTAAAAAGAGAATTGGACCCAGGACAGATCCCTGAGGTACCCCACACGGCAAAACTGTTGATTCTGATGTGACATGATTCATGCAAACAGTAAAAGATCTCTCAGACAGATATGATATAAACCATTTTAAAACAACACCAGTAATCCCAAACAAGTTCTCGAGTCTGTTTATAATGATACTGTGATCTACAGTATCAAAAGCAGAGCTGAGATCCAGCAGGACCAGCACAGTGTATTCTCCAGAGTCTGCTGCCATCAAGATATCACTAGATACTCTGAGTAAGGCCGTTTCAGTGGAATGCAAGTTACGAAAAACAGACTGGAAAGTGTCCATAACAGCATTTTTATCCAGGAAATAGTTAAGTTGTTCTAGTACTACTTTTTCTAAAAAACAGTCGAGTCTTAATAGCTTACTTACAACTGGGCTCGTCAGGCACTCTTCTTGGCAGCAGTGGTTATTATTATATTTACATGCTTCCAGCTCCCGTTTTTGCTCGATGACAGCTCGTACTTTTCCTTTTTCTCCCTCTCTTGCTCACAGACACATAACGGGTATGGCAGTCCATTCTCCCTGCAGCACGGACTACACTGCCCATGAGGCTACATTAGGACTATGCCTGTAACACTCTGGCTATTGCCTTCATATTAAATAATGTTTTGAATAATAATTAAAAAAAATATTTCTTCACATCACTACATCACTATGTGGGCCGCAAGTAGAGGTGACATGGGCCGTGAGACCCAGGAATTAGAGCCTCTTAATGCGTGTTTTGTTTGGATTTCCACCGGCATGGAATTGCCAAAAATAGAGAAGGCATAGCCTAACATATGAAACAGGAAAAGACCGCTGTGTAGTCCATTTATTTCAATAAAGTAACTGTATTCTGAATACCACCTTTTTAAACGGTAACTGTACGGAATATTTTGTACTTTAAATGAGTAACGCCAGTACATGTATTCGGTTACTCCCCAACACTGTTCAGGTTACAGTGGTACGTCACGGACTCAGAAGTCATAATCCTAGTGACATTTACCCTTTGACCCTTACAGACTGACACAGGACTACCTTTTTTAAAAGTCAACATACTTAAGAGTTACCAGGAAACTTGACTCAGCTACATATATACTAATCCTATATGTTCATTTCAATTAGGGTACATTGCCTCATGCAAGCCAGAACTTGTGCATGTTCAGAAAACATGGAGAAGGAGACATAAACATTAAAGAGTGATCACCCCCAATGAGCCTGATTTAGGTGATTTTCTGTAATATGACGAGACTCAGACTTTCAGACACTGTACCTTTCAAAATGACATTGAATGACTGAACCTTAACCTTTGAAAAAAAATCCAATAATCCAAAAAACTCCAATCTGTGTTCAAAACACAAACTAAGGCTGCATTTAAAACAGCTGAAAACTTAAATAATTAAAAGTTTAAATGTAAATAGTTGGTTTTTGTATTATATGATTTATTTATTACATTTTATATGGAGTGAATAAATAAAAGTATATTTACAGTGGCCCCTAGAGACAAAGTATGTACAAACTCCGAAGCTCGTAAAAACTCCAAAACGTAAATATTCCAAAACATGTAAAAACTCAGAAGCACGTACAAAACACAGCAGAAGTGCTCCAGGATGCTAGGGGGCAGTGTTGAGCTTTTGTTACCTAGTGGCTACACAAGCCAGCAAGTACCAACGACCAGATTTGGTGTGTGGTAGTAACAGGTAAATGAATATTTTTTGTTAACTAAACCTGTTTACTGGAATACAGGCATTGGGCTTAAACCTACATAAAGACAGAGACTTGCAAACCACTGCTTGAATATCAACATGTTGAAAAACCCCAAGTTCTTAACTGTTGTGAATTCAGAATTGTTCATTTAAGTTGTTGAGTCTCTTGCATTAACTTTGACAATGGTTTACTATAAATGTCTGACATGATCATGTCATGATAATGATGTTGTTTACTATTGCATAATTTAAGGTGTAAGAGGGTCTACATCAAATGTCCAGCTGTGGCTGTGTTCTTTGAATCCAGGCTCAACTGTAGTTTCCTGTTTGATAAACCTAATAAAAGGTTCCCTATTGCATGAATTTAGTTTTTCTATTTCTAATGAGAAATAGAAAAATTAAAGTACTGTCCCTGTCTGATCAGTGGAGTTCCTAATAGTGTAATCTCTTTATATTTTAAGGTAGTATGCCTCAAGATGATTTGTGTTGCTTTATGAATACAGCTGTTCTGAATTAATCGGCGAGTACTGAAATATGTAGTATATTAGGTTATTAAGTGTTTCTTACATAAAATGACAGTATTTTAGGTAGCAGTTCCTTAGACACCCAGCACTTAGTCAACAAACTGGAGTTCAAATCTCTTCTTGAACCATTTTTAAAAAAAATTTAATTTGCTGTTTTTTAATTTTCCTTTCAATTTGTCTAAATGATGTGGTTAAGTGTGAAAAAACTGATATGATATAAAATAATAAACGTATGCTAGGTTTAAAGTACCAGGATTAAAAGAGACAACATTAGCACATCACATTTTCTCACATTCAGATGACCATTAGATATAAATTTTTAAAACTAGTTGCTTTCAGATATTGCCTAAGGGTTTTTTTTTTTGTTTGTTTTTTTGGGGGGGGGGGGTGGAAACAGTGTATGTAAGCATGGCCAGAACTGAGGACTGCCTTTCAGAAACGGGCTTTGTTTCAAGGTGCTTCACATACTAATTCCCAGCATGTATTGCATTCCCCTCTGCCTACCCATATTTTCAGTAGTCTGCAGCGTTCCCCTCAGCTGCGTTTCAATGTGGAGCATCTTCTCTCGATTAGGGACATCTTCAAAGCCAACATAATGACACACCTCTGCTTCCTGTTCTTCCGTAGCCAACAAAACAACAGGGATCTTTCTCTTATCCAGCCTCCAGAGGCTGCATCACTGAGCGTATCCAGTAATGGACAAGGCACCTCAATGTGCCCCCCTCTTATTCTCCCACAATCCTCTCTCGTTTTCAGTTTCCTCTCCATGCTCTCAGCAGTAAACATCCTCCATCAGACACAGACTATTACGACTTTCATCTTTGCCTTGTCATTTACTGGAGTGGCTTGCGCTATTTACACATCGCTGGCTAGTGTTTTAGCTTTATTTCCAGTTGGTGAGCTGGAGTCTTTATGGATCAGAGTGCTGTTGTGTATCCACGGTTATACAACAGGACTTTGGCCATGTATGCACTCTGCTATTGGTTTAGCAGTACACTTATCAGTGCCACCTGCTCTTGGAGTAGCCTCTTAATTATCAGATCAAAGGCAGTGAAAAGGTGCTAAGTGGTTAGAAGCTACAGCAGCACGCTACCGGCCTTTGATCGGCTCTGCCCCAGCCTCCTCGACAGCAGCCTGCCTTAAATTAAATATGGACAGACATCTCTCTTTGAGTTCAGCCCGTTTCCCTTCATAAGCTGTTACATTTTTTTGTCCATTGCATTCTGTTTGATCTGAGTGACTGCTTAGCCTGACAATGGATGGCAGTGTACTTAAGAAGGAGTGGCTAGCTAATCGAGAGCCAAAACCTCCCGGTGAGTTACCTGGAAAGGTCTTGGCTTTCACTGGACCAATCAAACAGACTCTCAAGTGTCGCCTATAATAAGGCTGTATGTGTATGTGTGTTTTCTCTGGTCTATTTGATGTATTATTTGCGTGCTGATTTATCTGATTTTCGAGTAAACACCAGACCTCACGCTTCCTGGGCTCCAGAGCCAGAACGGCATCTCCTGTATGTCAGTTCTGAATCTGGCCTGTCACGCCACCTCTGTCTTGCATTAGACCAGAGACTGTTTACGAGTGCTCTGGGCAGACTTAGCTGTAACAGTCGAGGTCTTGTGTCACCAGATGTTTTATAGGGCAGGCGGAATGGCGGAGGCAGGCAGTAAGAGGGGAGCCGGCGCTGGCTGGTCCGGCAGTCAGGTGCTCTGGGTGTCCTTTTATGGGCCACTCCACTAATGAAAGTAGGGTTCTGGGACCGCTGTGGAACATCAGAGGCCACTCCACCCCACCAGACCCCCATCTCCATCTACACAGGAATGTCATAAAGCCTAAAAGGCCCCCCTTTCCACCTCACCCCTTTTATTATTCACTTCCGCCCTCCCTTTCACTCTGGTGTCTACTCTGCTGATTGATTAGATTTCATTTGTTGTCATATTTTCAGACGGCACCTTTAATTCTCCGGGTGCCGTCTGGGGGTAGAACAAATAAGTCATTATTAGGTGAATGAAGTGTGAGATGGCTGCTGTAGGGACGACAGTCAAAGACACTTGATAAGAGAAGTAAATGTGATAGTTGTGGTGAGCCCAGCATATAAGATCTGAAAAGGAACCAGCCACATATGGAACAGATAAAGGGAGTGTTCCTCTTGTCAAATGTGATTCTGACACTTCAGAGCTGCCACAAAGAGGATGTAGGCAGGCTATTTCTGTTGTCCTTCTGCTTGGTAGCAATCACTTCCTTCTTCAAAGGTTCATCTGTTGGATAATTTGTGTTTTTATATGTTTTTAATTCTGCTACACATAAAAAATTAACTTTTTTTTCTAATCCTAGAAATGGGATTAAGTTTAAAAATGTCACTGTTTTGTACAGCTGATGCTCTCATTAATTCGAAGCATATTCAAGACATCTTCTGTGCAACCTAGTAAAAAAGAAAACGGAGCAGCTCTTGTCCTCTGTTACTGGATGTTTTGGAAAGAGACACCAGCAGGAAGGAGCAATCCTGAAGGATCGAATTGTGGAAAGAGAATTTGTAATTAATATGTAATGTTTTCATTAGATTGAGTGCTGTGAGTGTGTCTGCAGGCATTGCAGCTATTTTACATTCCTGGACATGATTGCAAGACTGCAGAGTAGTCCCACACATGCAGCACAACAAGAGTCTCCAAGATACCAAACCTGCACAGTGGGAATGACCTCTGTCCTATTGCATGTGACAGGAAGTGTGATCAAAAGGTTTTAAGAAAGGGCCACTAAAAATTCAAAACTTGGCTGCAACTGCAACCAAACATGCTTCTGAGTTTAAGGCCCATCGTCAGTATCACAGATTTGGAATACTGAGAGTTTTCCGTCTTCCCCACAACTAAATTCAAGTTGAGGATTTGTTTTGTAGATTGAGATGTGTCTAAGGACAACCCATTCACTGATCCTCACTTCCTGCTAGCCAACCATTCCTGCTTTCCTATCCCCAGCTTACAAAATACACTCTTGATCGGCTTTGAACTCCAGCATCTCTCACATGCCTCTTTGCTCCCACACATTTCAGCCGAATGCATCACAGCAACTTAACACCCATATAAATCATCAGGCTGAGAAATACATCCTCTGCCAGGTGCATATACTTAGCCAGCACTGTTTGAGTGGTGTTGAGGAAAAGAGGGCATGTGATGAAAGAGAGAGTGAGAATGTATATACATGCATATGTGTATTTGCCCCTTTCCTCGTGGGAGAACAGTTACTGCGATTTCGCCCTGGCAGGCATTCGCAGGATCTGGCTGGATTACACCCTGAGCCTTGCTTGCACGCTTTAACCACAGTACAACGTGCATGAGTGAAAGACGGAGGAAAAAACAACAACAGGGAGATGAGGAATGGAGGCAACGAAAAGAGGAGAAGGCTGCTGAGCTAAAGAGGCACCGTGGTCTGTCCAATGGTGTGGAATAATGTCCCTGTTTACTTTCTGGGCTGTTGTCATGTTAAACAGGCAGGGCTGTGTGCTTGGAGGGGAGAGAACTTGATGTCAGACAAGGGCAATTGTGGGGTGGGGGTTGCATCTATCTACGGTCTGTATCAGTAGTTGGGGTGTGGGTGAAGGGGTCCTGATGGATATGGAACAGAGGTAGGAAGGAAGAAAAGAGACGGAGTCGTGAACATAAGATTGAGAAGGACATAGATGGAGTTTTATGAAACTGGGTTAAAGATGGTTGGGTTGGGTTAGCTTTTCCAGAGACAAGTTACATTTACACATGTCTGAAGTTTCTCTATAGTGAGCATAATGACTGTTACTCACTTTCACTTAACTTTCAGCTTTCAAGTGAAAATTTGTTTGCTTTTTCTTTAGTTTTCTGTTTAGAGTTTAGTCTAATAAACATGTCTTAAACCGCACAGAGTTAATACATTACTATACTGTAATATATTTACTATATTTGCACCTAAAAGCTGTCTGAGCGTAGAGAGGAAAATCATCTGAAATCACACGGACATTTATGGTAAAGTATCAGCCTCGTTCATAATGATAATATAAAGTTGGATGGACCTTATAGGTCTGAAAAGTAAGGACATACTTATAGGCTGCGGCATTTAAGGGAGAAAAGTGATGAGGGCCTGTGACTGACAGGGGCCCGAGAAAAAACTATTACAAAAATTATTAACCCGTCACCATAAAATAATGTGCTTCACAAAGTACTTATGAGTGTTTCCTAGAATTTGTTTTGTTTTGGGCAAAAATAAAAATAAAATCCAGCCAACCTCTGAACTCTATGGAAGCCCGTTTCCGCCACTAAATAAAAACAAAACAGCTAGTATCCATAAGTCGAAATTTCAAGTTACTTTTCTCAAAATTTCGAGAAATATAACTCAAAATTTCGAGTTAGTTTTCTCAAAATTTCGAGTTAGCTCTGCCAATCAAAAATATACGTGAATGAGGTCGCTTTCTTGTTACCCGGAAGCATATGGCGCAGAGGAACGCGCACTCAAAAACGGATCCCAACAAATTGGCGCTTTCGCGAGTACGTTTGCTGATAGCAACACCATGTGATTCAGCTAATAACACGGGGATTTCATCATTTGTGAAGCCAGGCTGAAAACACTCAGCAATCTGTGCATTCACGACTGGATGTAATACCGGCAGCTTAGCTGTAGCATTTGTAGCTGAGGGCTTCAGCTTCCGGGTAACGAGGAAATGACGTCATTCACGTAGATTACTGATTGGCAGCGCTAACTCGAAATTTCGAGTTACTTTTCTCAAAATTTTGAGTTAATAAATCGAAATTTCGAGGTAATATGTCAAAATTTCAAGAAAGTAACTCGAAATTTCGAGAAAATAACTCGAAATTTTGAGTTATGGATTCCTTTTTTTTTTTAGTGGCAGGAATGGGCTTCCATAGAACTCACCTCCCGCCTCCTTTTTATGATTTAGGTTTTCACAGTCTTCCCAGCTAATGCTGAATGTTAGAGCAGTGTGTCAGTAGGATGGCTCCCTACTTGAGAGACAGCTGCAAATGAAACTCATTGCAAAGTATTAGTGAGCTTCATTTCTGACAGACTGAACCAGCACCGCTGATATCTGAAGGAGGAGGTGAGTCCTTTTAAAATGTGTCTAATTGTAGGAAACCCTTTGGAAAATACATTTTAATTCTAGACGCTATTTACATAAACCCTGTAAATGACACTACCTGTGACTGTTGCAGGTGGTAAGAGCTAAATCTGAGTTCCACCACGTCTCAGGACATATTTTAGTTTGAAAACTGATATCCCAACGATCATTGAAGTTATATTTGCCAATACTATATATTATAAATAAAAATGTTTAAGCAGTAAAGAATCCTTTTGCACACTTCCATTCAAACAGTAGGGCGAACACAGCCTGCAGAGTCAATGTTCTACTTCTGGCAACAGCCAGAATACTGAGTTCAAGCTTTTAAAACAGCAGTCCAAATAAACAAACAAACATTATTGTAGCAACTTTTATTAATATACTGTATACAATTTGGATGCCACTTAATATTGTACTTAATATATATTAGAATCGTAGCGCGTTCTTGGTGGTTTCTGCCATGTTGTTGTTCACAAAAAACACTACAAAGATAGATGTCAACAAAAACACCTAAATGACCCATGAAAGGATCATCAGCAGGATATCAGAGGGAAGCTCGACATGGAGACAAAGGACTGTTATTAGGAAGGGTTGAATACAGAAAATCTTTTTTTTTCTAGGAATGTAAACGTATTGTAAAATGTGTTTTTCTTTCAGCAGCTTCTCTGAAGTTTTGTTTTTATGCTTTTATAAAATGAAGAACTATTCCTGCTGCAGTCAGTGGATAATCTACGCTGTGTTCCCGCGTGTCATCCGTCTTCATGTCTTCAGTCTAACCTAGCTTTTAACTACCCCCACCCCTTCACATCTCCTGTCCAGGCACTGGCCTGTGTAAGTGTGCTCAGGGGAGGGGCAGAAGGGAGAGGGATTGGCAGTGCTGGGTCGCTCATGCGAAAGCAGCCCAAGTGCTTGTGGTCATTATCAGAGCAAAAGTCATAACGTTGCTGTGCCAATTAGTTTTGACCCAGAAGTCTGAAGACTGGGGACAGGCACCGCTCCATCCACAGCAGATTCAAATTGAAACACACGCACGGACGCTGATTTATCCATAGACAAGACTGAACTGTCACACACACACACACACTCAGGCTAGACGGCATGTGAAGCATTCTTTCCATTTGCGTGGCAGACGTGAACATTACTAAATCTCTCCCTCTCGTGGCCCATATTCTGTTTTCTCCGTCTGCTTCCATCTCAACACAGAAGTTTTCGGTTCATGTGCTTTCTGATGGACGGGGTGTTCTTTGAATGACAACTTTTACATAAATCAGAAAAAACATGTCAGAGGGAGGACCCTCTGGGAATGAAGTCAAACTTGTTTTGATCAGAATCAGCAACCAGGAGACATGAAAAGTTACCAAAAATCTGCACGTCGCGTTTAATGTGTATTTCCTTCATAGTGTGTAGTACTGGCCTCTGCAAGACTGTTAAGAAGTGGCCACACATAAGAAAACACATTGTAAAGTAGTAAGTTCCCAGTAATTCTCAGTTAAATAAAAAAAACAAACAGATTTTGTGATAGTTTGCAGTATGTGTACAAGTGAAGCAGGGATGGCCCCATCTGGCTTTGTTGGGGGTTAGGGTCCAGTGCGTTACCTTTGCTGTAGGTAACTATCAGTATCAATCTGATACCAGTGTTAAATCTGCATTCCTCGCTGTGTGTAAAAAACTGTAAATCAGTCTTTCATGTACAAGAAACAATCAACATCAACTTTAATAGCATGTAAGTATTTTGGTATTTATTAGTGAAATAATAAAATAATGCTATCCATCTAATTTATTTGCAATGATATAATTTCAGATGTAATTGGAAGTCATTAGGCTGCAAACTGCTGTCCTTTTCCCTCCTCACATAAAGGTGTTGCACCCTTTGGTTTTCTGTTCTTACCAGGCGACATTGCCATGGCTTTCTCTGCTGACCTAACCTGAGTATGAAGCAAGATTAATGGGTTACGGAGCATTGTTGGACTTAAAGTCAGTGTTTTCTTGTGGTTCTCTTTACCGGGCTAAATCACTGTAGGAGCTTACGCTGGTTGGG
Organism: Aulonocara stuartgranti; assembly: GCF_965226115.1. Lineage (NCBI taxonomy): Eukaryota > Metazoa > Chordata > Actinopteri > Cichliformes > Cichlidae > Aulonocara > Aulonocara stuartgranti. Next base: position 37,182,887 of record NC_138948.1, on the reverse strand, counting down.
ATCAGGGTTTGTTCAGAGTTTTGGTTTAAAATCAGTTGGAAGCACCACAGTATTTTTTACATCAGGAAAAGGATGTAAAAAATATAAAGTCCAGTATAAAGGATGTCACTAAAAAGGTCATATAAAGGCCCTTTATACTGTAAGGTAAATACCCTGCATTAATATAAAGAAACTCCAACAACTAGACGGCCGCTATGAGCAAGCACTTTGGCGACAGTGGGAAGGAAAAACTCCCTTTTAACAGGAAGAACCGGCAGAACCAGGCTCAGGGAGGGGCGTGGCCATCTGCTGCGACCCTTTGGTGGTGAGAGGAGGGAGACAAGACAAAAGACATGCAGTGGAAGAGAGACAGAGATTAATAATAGCTCATAATTAAATTCAGAGTACACTGAAAAAAATGCAATAGGGTGGTTGTTGCATTTGCATAGAATTACTTCATATATCCAGCATGACTAATTTAAATTTCACATCTAAACATATTTTTGTCTTTTAATTTTCACATATTCTTTAAGAATATTCATTCTTTTAGAACAAATCATGTTGAAAAGAAACAAGTTAGTCGTGTTTTATCCTCAAGCTCCGCCCCCTGGAAAGGAAAAATTGGCTGCACTGTCCGCCATTTTTGTCTCTCGCTTTGGAAAATCTACTACCATCTGGAGTTTTACACTTGAAGGTAAATAAGATTTTAAAGCTACCAGTGAGAAAGAGTGTAGACCCTTTATGTATGTGGACTTTTACTGGGGTGTTATTATTTTACAGGTATGTGGGCTGTTTATCGAAAACCATAAAAGGCTAATGTTAGGCTCCAGTTAGCTAATGGTAACCGAAATTATGCGATAAGCAAATTAGTAATTAACATATATAATGTGAGTTAATATTGTTTGTATATTCTTTCAGTCTAAATTAACAGACTATTACAAACTTGCATCGGTGTCTGTAGTAAGTGGTGGTACCTGCAGTGTCTTAACCATTAAACAAGCTAATGTAGGGCTGGGATATGACTAGTTTGTTGAAACATGTCTGCTGCCAATGTGACTGCTCACACACGGTAACATTACCAGCACATAGCCACAGCCGCTATAAACATGCTGAAAGGTCAATCTAGCTTCTGTAGTCAGCAGCTGGAAGACTCAACACAGACCCAAGATTCAGTGTAACGGTTATCTAAATGTTGTGTGTCCTGTTTGTAAGCCCAGAAAAAGAAATTAAATAAAATGACGACCTTGAGCTTCAAGCTAATGTAAGCGTAATGCTATAGCATAAAGCGACTAATGCAATGATGAGGTTGTTAAGTTAGTAAAAATACAGTAAATATATCCAACATGAATCAGTTATATTTTTGGTCTAAACATAATTAAGTCTCACGCCTTTCACTTGTTTTAGAAGGATGTTCAGTCTTTTAAAACCAGTCATATCAAAATAACAGAAAATAGTTATGTTTTCTGTTGAAACTCCACCCCCCAGGGTGTGTTCTACGAGGGAAAATTCACTGTGGCGGTCCGCCATTTTTTGTCTTCACTTCGTTTACGTTTGGTGCTGAGCTTTACTTTGTCAAGGTAAACTGAAAACTACATGTTTGAGAGGAAACGAAGAGAACATCCATTAGATGGGGAAGTTTTTCTCATGAATTGCTGTTGAGCAACATAATGTAAAAAACAAGTCATTCCTTAAGTTAACTAACGATAATGCTAGCTTAAGCTGCGGGACAATATTATGTGCATTAGCTTTTTTTCAGTGTGTGCCCAGTCACATCCGCTTGTTTTTTCTCAGTGAATACAGACTAACAAACTTGTGTCCATTTAGTTAACTGGTTGTACCTAAAATGTTTTAGTTAAACAGTTAAATAAGCTAGTTTGCCATGGGGTGGGCTCTGTGTGTGTGTGTTTGGGGGGGGGGGGGGGGGGTGTCTTCACTAAAGTCGGTTTATTTAGGGCATGACACCTATGCAGTACTCATTAGGAGAGGAAGTGCATGACGTGGGGCTTTATTTCATGTTCTGGGACAGTGAATGTAATGTACTGATAACATGTTAAAGACACACAAAAACCCAACAAATTATTTTAACTGATTTATAGAGAGACTGAGAGGAGGGCTTAAAGAGATAAAAATAATGACAGTATAAATATGTTAAATTTATTTTTTCTGTATCGATATATGGTGCTTATCCCTGCTGAAGGGCAGATTGGTGTTGCTTCAGAACAATTCTCTAGCGCTGTTATGTAGAGGTGTTACAGTTAAGGTTTTAATAACATTATTTTATTTACTAGTGAAGATTTGCATATGTTATCTCTCATTCTGTAAGGTAAATTTTCTGGAAAGGTCAAATTAACTAATTTAACTAAGTATTAATGAAAGACCTTGATGTGTATATGACAATATTAGATGTAGTTTCTGGGTCATTTGGCAGAACTGCAAAATGGCCAGAAGGAGGCAACTGCTGTGGTTGCAAACAGGCTTTGGGTGGTATGGAAGTAAGGGCAACTATGGAACTGCTCAGCAACATGGGACCCATAGCTAATAAATAGTAATATGACAAAAAATAACAACTTTGTGTGGATGTAACCTTGTGAGATTTGAGATTTTGACAGCATTTTTATGTGACAACTTCTCTTTTTAGATAAATGCAGAGTTTAAGCGCATTACCACCATGCCACTGCAGTCCATATTACTCTCGCAGATAGATGTGCTATCTGACAAACTAATAAAGGTGTTCAAAAGGCGAGGAGGACAAATAGGAAGAAGACTAGTGGTGTGCGGATCGATCCTGAAATATCGATTCCTCCGATACCAATCATTTATGTTCTAGAATCGATTCTCACATTAAAATATCGATATTTTAGTAATTTAGGGTTAATTTGTAGTTTATCATTAACAGGAACACAGTGGAAAGAAACTATAACATTCGGATTGTCTACATTCAAAGGATCTACTTCCTCTTCCGCCTTTCATAGTCATGTGTGAAATACGGCTGTATAAATGTCTGGCCGCCCCCTGGCGCGCACTCACAACAATGGCTGAGCGTAATTGTGCGGACGTATTTTACCTCCACAAACAGCTGAGACGTGGTTTGCTATACATGTGGCAAAAAAAGTGCTCCAAGAGTGAGGTGTTGTGGCCATACTAGGGAGACATTCAAAAGGGCTGCTTGGGGGGGGGGGCATTTCTGTACCTTTTACAGGGTTTATTTATCGGATAAAATATGTTAAATATCACCGTTATTATTGGCCGGCCCGGAAACAGCGGGGGTGTCCAAATTCAGAGGCTGCTTCCACCTGAGGACCCGCCCTTCGCGGTCTAAAGAAAGCCGGGTAGTACGTCACAGGTAGTGATGTGCGATACCACTGATAACACTGAAAAAGCCAAACAATAACATTTTTAAGTTATCAAAGTGACTTATATATCATGTTTAACCCGAGTAGCGAAAGACCGGGGGGGTTTGAAGACGATGTGTCGGTCGGCTCAGATATTTGAAGTTTACACAGCTACATTCTCACCTGAAAATATGTTAAAAGGTTTTTTGCGACCCAGAAAGAGAAATAAGAGTAATATTAAAACTAAGTAGCTGCCACCGTTGTTGGAAACTGGAATTGGCTGGGCCGCGCTATGAATTCTGCGATATGATTTTTCAATTTTGTTGTCTTAGAAAATCGGGCGAAATTCGGGAGAATGGTGGCTCCAGGAGATTTTTGGGAGGGGCACTGAAATTCGGTATTCTCCCGGAAAAATCGGGAGGGTTGGCATGTATGGTTGTGGCAACATCACTAACCTTGTCAAACACCTCAGAGTAAATCATATCACAGAATATGACGAGCGTATGTTGAGGTGAACTGAAGAGGAGGACAGGGACAGGTGCTGCTAGGGCGAGACAGACGTCTCTCACGGAGTCCTTTAGTGCTGCAGGCAGGCAAGCTGTTCAAATAGCACAACTTCATTTTTTTTATTTCTATATGATGAACCCTGCATTATTAAGTGATAAGAACAAATAATCTGTTGTCCTGGAATCATTATGATGCTATAATTTAAGATACAATAAATAAAATAAGTTTTTGTACAAAGTATCGGTATCGGATCAGTATCGTCGATACCACCCTGAAAATTACTTGGTATCAGATCGGAAAGGAAATCAGTGGTATCGCACATCACTAAAGAAGACTTCAGAACATTCTGGAGCCCACAGCCCAGGTAAGAAAAAAATTCATTTGTATATACACTTTAGGGAAAATAATAATTTTAACAAAATGCTGCTTGTCACTCTATGCCAGGAGTATGTTGAAAATCACCTGGGATTTTCACAATTTACCATGGGTGCGTTTTTTTGTTTTGTTTTTTTTTCTTTTACCTGCATTAGAACTATGTGTGGAGTTCATAGTTGAACACCTCTCTATGCTCTGACAGTATTCTGCTTCTTTGCATGGAGATTTCACTTCATGCATTACCTTTTTAAGCATTCTGAGGACTCAAATCACATGCTGTAATGAATCCATTTTTTTTTTTCACCTAATGTGTTAATGTTAACATTTTTTGGAATAGTGACACAGATTAAAATAAGATTTGATATAATGTTCTTTGACCAGTGTTCTGTTTAATTAAATTTTGGAATTCTGCATTTTCTAGGCCACAGATGAAGCCATTATCCAACGATCTAATAAGGAAACAACCATGGGAATTTACATCATAAAGTCAAGAGATGCCAATGGCAGCCCTGAGGACATCGGGATAGTCCTTGAAGGCCAGAGAGTCTGGCAGGATTTGGATAACTATACCCTAGCAGCTGCAATGCTGTTTGGACTAATGTACACTTTGAACCTCACCTACCCACTGGAAAAGTATACCTTTGAGGTATTATAGAAACTGGTTATGGAGCTCAAAAGGAACAGCCTTTCAAAGAAGGCCCAGGTTTTCAGGACCAGACTGTACGATTGAACAGTTTTCCAGTTATGATGTGGGAACAACATGTTTACCTCTTCGAATATGTACCATCCTTTCTTTTAAGCCAGCACTGGTAAGTTGCAGTACATAGTGAAACTTATTTTTCTGGCACTTTTCAACTTGGGGCCTTTATTCCTGCAGTTTTCACTTTTCAAGCCATGTTTTTTTTTTTTTTTTAAAAATTCAAACTTTGAATGTCCATTTTTCTCAATGGAAATGGTGCCTTGCACCAGTTTCACCAGTTTGCAATTTTTTTCCCAAGGTGCACCACTACAAACAGATTGCATTGTCTAGTATTAGTGATTGTGATGTTTAGTGATAGAAGCAAGCCAATACTAATCAGTTTAGGTCTCTTGGTTGTGTGCCTGTGGGTTATAATGTTATTTTAAGTCTCTTCTTTGTGTCATTTTAATAATTACACCCCTGTTGCCATATTACCTTATGGTTCTTACATTTATAAAACTATTTTTTACATAAGCGCGATGTCATAAGGCCCCACAATGTTGAATTCAGGTTACAGCAGATAACTTTGAGGAATGTTATGGAATGTTTTTCAAGAGATGCATTGTACAAATATGACTCATGTATATTTTGGAAGCCTGAATTGAAAGTCCATTGTTACAACTGTGTAGTATTTTCAAAAATACAGGTCATTGTTCAAAAATGTTGTGCTTATTTCTTTGATTGAAGAGAAAGTGTACAGTACATACAGTAAGATCAGCCTTAATTTAGTTTCATTTATTGAACACTCAATTATATATTAGATTATATATTATATATTAGAAATTTGTTATAAAATAAAATAAGCTTACCATAAAATAATCTTGTCAATATAACACATAGTAGTCCAATACAATTAACACAAAAAGTTCATGTCTGATAAACAAGTGGTTTCTATAAATATTTGACCGGAATGAAAAACATAACAACAACATAAAAAAGTCATGTTCGTGTTACCAGAAAAATGTGTGCAGGTATAACATAAAAAACTAAGGTTAACCAAACATAACTTAATTTCGTGCAACCGATTACAATAATTTTTTTATGTTTATCCCACTGATTATTTTTTTCAGTGTAGTGTGTACACATATGGTGAGTGAAAAGGGGAGAGAGAAGGAGAAATGCTCAGTGCATAAGGGGAAGCCCGAGCAGCCAAAGCCTGTTGCAACATAACTAAGAGTCTATTCAGGGTCACCTGATCCAACCCGAACTATAAGCTTAGTCTTAAAAGGAGACAGGGTGTCTGTCTCTCGAATCCAAGCTGGAAGCTGCGTCCACACAACTGCCGCATCAGGTTCCACTGCTGCCACTGATTAGAGGTGGCGGCAGTTATATGACGCCAAATCACAACGATTGCCTCGAGGTGATTTATATTGTACAACAAAGACACTACAATAATATGGAGAAACAGAGAAAACCCCAACAATCCTATGAGCAAGCACTTTGGAGACAGTGGGAAGGAAAAACTCCTTTCAAACAGGAAGAAGTATACAGTCATCTGCCACGACCGAGGGGAGGAAGACACGACCAAAGACATAGCCAAAGGTTAATAATACCTAATGATTACATGTAGAGTGAAAACAGGTGAGTTTTTACACCCATGTGCACTAAATCACAATACTAACAATAAGCAGCAATAATCTCTTCCCTCATTTGCATCAGAGTTCCTTTTTACTCATAATATTTATGGTATTTCTAGATTGTTATCACTGTTATCATCCCTATCACGTGATAATGTCTCTGATTGGACTAAGCCGCACTTATAAGATACACTCTTTTTGTGCGGGAGAGTCATGTGACTTGTTAGACAGAGAAAGCTGATTTGGGGGTTTTAAGCCAGCTAATATAAAATATTGTGTTTCCCTGATGAACATCAGTAATGAATTTAGATTTTTATTTTATTTCATTACTTTTTTCCATGTGGCTACGAACAACTTTACAGCAATTCCATCATTTTGTAAGCATTAATCCATTATCCTATGGAGTTCACGTTTGTACTTGCAGGTCAAATTCCCATGTAGTCTAAGGCTACCTTTAGGTTCAGTCTTTTGATGGACATAACGATGCAGCTGTGACTCTATTCATTTACAGTACACAGTGTGAGGGTAAGCCAGATAGCAGAAAGATTTCTCAGGTATGCAGACAAAGCCTAGATGTCCATCTGAGTGAAATAATATTTAATCGTATTCACAAAAACACATTATATGAAAATAAGTACAAGAAAAGTGTTATACTGAACCAATGTGCGTCTAGCTTCTTAAATAGGATCTCTGACCCAACAAGACTGAAAGTAAGAAGTGAGATAAAGCCATGATCATTGTTGCTGCTTCAGTCAGCTCACTTTAACCACAGTGTGCAAATATATAAATGGCAGCTGTTGGTGCAGCAGTGTGAAACGCCGTGATACCGTTGTCCCTATGCTGTTAGCTTTCACCCTCTTACACTAGCTGCTCCCTGTCGGTCGCAAAGTAACACAGAGCTGACCTAAAGGCATTGTGCCATGCATCGGCTCATTGTGACAGATATCCAGTACAGCTTTTTGTGTCAGTATTGGACCGATATCCTATCCTAATAATGGCTCCTCCCTGAAGGTAAGTAAACATTGCATATAAAATGTAACTTTTGTATCAATGCAAAGAGAAGATAGATGTAGCAACACATAAATATAGAACTGTGTGGACTCAACATTAGTGTTTTAACCACCACTGCTGAATTTTTGGCACCGGATGTTACAGTGTTTGGACAAAAGAGTGACGGCATCTGATAAGATTAGCAAGCTTGGTTAGCAGGCTGCATCCATCATCTGCACATGTGCAGCACTCAGATAGCCATTCCTGCTTTTTATCTAATTAATGAACTGATAAAACATTTTAATGTCAGACAACAAAACTGAAACACGCTTCTTGCACAGTCCGTATCTCACAGTGGGGCAGATTATTTCTCATAATTTAATAAAACACTGAAACTACGGAGAGGTGACAGCAATCAGCTGGAGTACTCTGTGTCATTACATGCAATTCAAATTCAATGCAGGTCACTCACCCTTAAACTATTTTACAAGTTGACATCATTTTATTTATCTATTTTGTAACTGTCTGTAAACGTGTTCAGTGCTGTAAAGTTGAGTATTTGTACATGCAGTTTTTGGCATTTCAGTCTTGACTCCTTTTCCCAGGTTCCAGTTTGGATCAGACTAAACGCAGGAGCGATCAGAAACTATTTTTTGATGCGTTACAAAAATGTAAAAACTGCAAATGGTAGCAGAATTCTGAAAATCAGCTCCACTAAAAGAGTACAGTTGGATGGATTCAAACAAATGATTTTAAAAACTGTTCCCGTTATATAAGAAGATGGGCTTAAAATTTAGATGGTAAAATGTACTGATTTTTATAAAATGGTTTCTACTCTACTACAAGTCTCCATGACCCAATCACACATATTCATTCATACCACAACTTTATCTGTGCATTTCTATTATCTAAAACCAAGCAATCCACATGATACAGCTTTGGTAATCTACACAGAGATAAATAAAGCACCACATGAGGAACATGTAAACACAATGGAACAAAAATGGAATAACGCACGAATAACACTTCAGTTAATATCTATAACCGCTACTACAAGTGTAAACCACTATGTATAAGCTGGTTTAAGAATATGATGAGTGAAGCCAATACAGAAGGTTGTCTACAAGTCTACACTCGCCTCCCTCCACCTACGACCTTGACACTTAATAATTGTATAGCCTGTGTCTCTAGTTTCAAGTCCTACTCACTGCGGCTTCATTTTGGCCAACGATACTTAAAAAGCCACTCGTTGGCCGTGCCCATCTTATATAGACAGTCTGTTGTCTTGCTTACACATATAATCCTTTTGATCTAATCACTCTAACATTGCATATATAATATTTAATCCTGACTGCATCTTAATCCACAACTGACAATAAAAAATATTTTTTCAAAAATGTGAAGAACAAAGAGAATAGGTTGCTTGAAATAAAAAGTTTATTAAACTTTTTTTTTTCAAACAGTTTTTAGATAGCAACAGGATTATTTATCTTGATTTAAAAAATATATATATAGTGAACACCAATACTGCCTGAGAAAGATGCAGTCCTGGCTTAAATTCTGTCCTGCTGAAATGTAAAGAACCTTAATCATTTAATTACATTTAGTAATGTACTCTGACCCAAAACCAGGTTCGATGTCCCTGCAGATAAACTCCGGTGCGTCGTCTCTCTGCTGCCCGCTCGGCCCAGGCAGGCAGCCTCGACTCTGATTTGTTCAGGTAATGATCTAATCTGTGACCATTAAGGAGAGCAGGCTTGAGTGTTTAATGTGTGGCCAGGTGGTCCAGCTGCCAAGCTCCACAAATTAAAGGGCCCGGCCTCGGCAGTAATGAGTAATGAGCTGTATTTAAAAGCTGCCATACCTGAGTCCACTCGGCCAAGCCTCAATATGGCCAGGTTCAAATGAACAACCTGACTGCTTTTTCAATTCCCCAGATGCTCAGATGAGCTGAGACTAGTGTGCGCAGTGGAACACGCTGCACACATGCATAAATATAAACCGAGAAAGGCCTGAGAAAAAAACACTCAAAGGTTTGCAAATGTCCTGTAATTTAGAATTTTTGTTTGTCATTCAGGAACAAAAAGCAGGTGAACCAAGAAACTGTGGTTACTAAATAAGAAATAGCAGGTAATAAATAAAATAAAGGTGTTGTGATTCTGAGATATTCAAACATCCAAGTTTTTTGTTTTTGTCAGCATGTTGAAGTCGTCCAATCCTGTGCGCACAGCGTTCCCTCAGAGGCGGATCAGACATGAGACGACTCATTCTGCTTTGTCAAACTGATTTCATTTCATGTAAATATTAGAATTGAAAATCATCATCTGATTGTAGTTAACTAATTCCTCTGGTGTGTTTTTATAATCTTTTTTTATATTAGAGCATTTGTTTTTGCTAATATTATTGGCTCATAAAAGAATTGCTTGTCATATAGGCTTGCTTGAATAAGCACTATCATTAAAAAAATTAACAGCATCAAGCGTCAATATTTCCTCTGAAGTAGTCGTTTCATTCCAGCATTGGCCATGTCACCGTTACTCCAAGGGCAAAAATGTAAAACACAGCCATCAGCGTCCTCGCTTTTTGTGGGAACCGAGTGAAAAGAGGGGCAAGAAAAGTTTCTCTCAACACCGCATTTTGCTGTCCATCTGTTTTGGTGCAATATATGTTCAGTGTTTTCTTTTACGTATCCCCACAATAGGAAATGTGGGGATACGTAGATTGAAAACATTAAATTACCCGTAGGTGTGAGTGTGGGAGTGAATGTGAGTGTGAATGGTTGTCTGTCCCTGTGTGTTGGCCCTGCGACAGACTGGCGACCTGTCCAGGGTGGACCCCGCCCCTCGCCCTATGACAGCTGGGATAGGCTCCAGCGCCCCCGCGACCCTGAAAAGGATGAGCAGAAGCGAACGGATGGACGGATGTTTTCTTTTAATGGAATCTAATCCAATCAGTCACATTATTAATATTACAAGTTTTAATCAGAAAATGTAATTTGATTGCAATTTCTAGCGGCTGACTTGTTAAAGTGTCATTTGTTTAGCTTTAAAAACAACAAACAGCAACTTACAGTTTACATTTGAAGAAAAGCTGCAATTATTGTAGCTGCATTTTCAAAAACATTGATTTGTCTGGACCAACAGAGAAAGTATTAAAACTCTTCAGTTAAGTAAATAATCCAACTTGGGTGAAAGAAAACTCAAACATAGTTAAGAGTAATTAAAGTAACAATGTTCATTGGTTCATGTGAGCTTATGTTATTTTGTTGGATCACAGTTATGAATTTAGTATTATGTAAATCACTTTAATTTGAAGGTGCCATTCTTCAAGGTCTGCAACAAAACGTAACTTTTATCTGCGTTCGTCATGGAAAACAGGAGAAATTGTTGGAAATAATAAAAAATAAATACAAATCAAGTTCTCCTGTAACATCAAGAATGTTTTATTTTGTGCTTGAACAGAAGAAAATGTGAAGTTAAATATATATTTATAATTTAAATATATTACAGGATTTAAAATTTCATATGACACAAATATTTAAAATTAAATGCAGCTCCTCCACTAGGTGATTAGTTTAAGGCCAAAAGAAGATCCCCATAATTTAAAAACTACACACTCATGTATAGTACTTACTTCTCGAATGTGCGTGCACTTAACCTGAACAACAGAAAGGTTTTTTAAGCCTCGTTCCAAACATGTGAGCTTAAATGATGCCAGCCAATCAGAGTGTTTGAAAAACTACCACATTTCAGTCCAATAAGATGTGCGAGTGAACATCAGGCGTGAACTGAAGGTGGGAGATTATTTCTGACACGACACAGAACCACGTGATCAAGATGGGAAGATTTACCCTGGTAATCATATTTACAATGTCGCAGAGAGGGCTTTTGTCAGGTTTATCATGGCCACGTTGTGTGATAAGGGGAACTTCTTAAGGGAGACTTTTGATAAGAGTCTGTTTGTATGTGATGATGTATTATTTCATGTATTTGCGCACAGATTTTTGCACCTTTTACATGTTACTGATGCCTCTTGGATGGATGCCTACAGTGTGAGGCCATCAAAAGTGGACGTGCACACACAAACGCATCCAGTGATCCTGCAGTGAGTGGTGTCCAGTGATGGCGGGCCACACTTCCATCAGTTGGTGTAGCAGTGTGGGGTTGAGGGCATGTCGGCTGCCTTATCACATTAGAATAACACACTCAGAGCACATGCACATACTAAACCTCAGAGACTGCCTGCTACAGTGTGACTTGATACATGTTTTTTTACTTTGTTTTATTGATAAATTAATTGATCTTGCTCTCTAGAAAGACAATTCAGTTCAGATCAGCAGATAGAAAGTCAACAAAAATGTGAAATCCAAACCCAAATCTCAGAAAAACAACCAATCAAAATCAGGAAAAGGACGAATAGTAAGGACAGTGGGTCTCCACAGGGGCTGACATGTTGTACAGTTGGGGTAGATATGTTGCTATTTTCTATGTGTTTTTAATAAAATGCTGAAATCTGTCATAATTCCAATCTGATACATTTTTAGTTCCGTCAAAACACAACACAAAACGAGCTCCAGTCACATTCACGTGACAGTCTGACAGCTCTGTAACTGTTGCTGTCATGAAAATACTGAGCATAAAAAGTTAGGGGCCACAGGCCAGAAAAGTATGAGAAACTAACGACTGGATCCAAATCCAGGGGCTGCAATACACAGAACACTTTTACTTAGGAAGCTTAGCCACTCCACTGTGTCAAAGACAAATTAGAACCACTTTTCTACTTGTGAATTTCACTACTTTTCGATTCTGTTTGAAAACTAATTGGATATCTGAGAGCTGTTCTGGATGCTGGCTCTCCGTCTGGGTCGGCCCGTCCACCCATCCACGGTCCTCATCGGGGCTGATTGACCTCTACTTGGATTTCATGCATGCGTGGCTGAGAGCTGTCATTAAGCAATGTGATTTGAATATTCAGATGACTGTTTTAATTGAAGAGAACAAGTGTTCACACATGGCGGCGCTGGCGGTGTTGTCAAGCGCCCGAGGCCGAGTCCCCGAGCGGCCCAGACCCATCTGATCACGGCTCAGTGGAAACTACGAGCCCACCAACACTACGGCGGCAAAACCCTGGCTGCTTTTAATGCCCCCAGGCTCCCACTGTGCTCACATCACCCTGCACGCACACACACACTGCGCAGGAGAAGAAGCGAAGGAAAAGAGGGGTGGTGAATGAAGTGAATGACAGCATAATGTGATGCAACAAATATGCACACACAAAGGATTTAAACAACGCGAGTGAGACGTGTAAACACAAATATGCTGAGTGTGTAGAAGCTACACGCAGAGTAATTTCACTTCTTTTCACGGGCGTTCATAAACATGAGTAAGTGAAAATGAAGGAGAGGAAAGCATCCACAGACATGGGAAAGGCCTTAATCTGCTCACGACTACAGATACAATTACACAATTCTTTTAATAGTTTATTGAGGGCGGTATGCTGCCAAAATGTAAAAGCATTGTAATAAGTATTGCCTAGCCAGTTTAAAGTAATAATAATAAAAATGTGCAGTTTGATTATTAATCCCCTGCTGTGGAATACATAATTTTTTTCTGACTGCAACTGCTAATGTTAGCAGATTTAAAGTTATGTTACTTTTAAAATAGCAACTAACCCAAATTTCACAAATACATGGTTTCTGTGCGTCTTGCCCTTTCTTCAAGCAAAAGGTAGAATTTAAAAGAGCAGCATCTCACAGGTTACAGAATGTACAGAAAGCTGTGGTTTTCTTAAAGGGTCGTTTGGGATGAATAATGTTGAATGTGCAAAGTAAATTTAAACAGAAAAACATACTATTTGTGCAACTCCACATTTTGTGTCCCTTATATTAGTAAAGGGTGATGAAACGGTCAAAAGATATTCACAGCAGAGTAAGTGATTGTTTTTTCTAGATAAAATTTTAGAAAGCTACTTAATTTAAAGCATAGAGCTAAAAATAACCAACTGAAATTGTTCCTTTGTTTCTCTTTCAAAAACACTGGAAATGCTGACAAATTTGTGTATTTAGTTTTAAATGTACCTGTAAAAAAAATAATAAAATCTCTGTCCCAGGAACAAATCGTCCTGTTCTCTCTCTGGTCTCTTTTCCCAGCCAGTCACACTTAATGTTGAGTTAAATGGTCCCTGAGTGTGATTTAAAGTAACCTGACCAGACCCAGCCAACAGCATAGCGTTTTTAATGAAAATCAAAACTATTAAACATTCTTTTCTGTGCGTCAAAATGTTTGTACATGAGCAACATCTGCCAAGCTTCCTGTGAAATTCTCTAATTTCTCTAACATACTCCACCGTGTAGGTGTCAGACTTGGGCAGAAATTTAAAGCACATGGGAAAAACCTTGTTGGAAATATAAATATTCTACTGAGAGCAAACATCAATACAAAAATAGAAGTGTCGTCATTAAAGCCTCCTTACATACCCGCTGGGTTAGGTTTTATATATGTTGTTTCTTAACATGCCTGTTTTGTTTTTCCTTTTACCTTTATATAGATGTGCGAATGTCTATTTATATACACAAAATATTGATTTGTATCTATTTTTGAAAGGCCAACCAGGAGATGTCCGACCACTGAACTCGAACCAATCAGTTTATTGATTTATTTTATCTAATCAACAGCAGATTATATACAAATAATGTTGTTGGTGCTGTAGCAGTTTTGCATGTTCACTATATGTAAACTAGCAGCGGTATGTCTTGTGATTTGCTGACATTCAGTTATTAGTACAATTGTAGCAGTTCTTCCAAATATGAGGGTTGCATATATGTTTACTCCTCCTTACACTGAACATACAATCAGAGAAGCTGAAAATCTGCACAGATCACATGATTCATAGATAGTGTCTCCTTGTTTTCTGGAAGTTTTTATCAGAAAACAACCCTAACGTTAAATTGTCAAATTTAGCACCAACGATCTTGGCAGCGCTGCAGTCATCTTCATCTCAGTGCTCGCTCTCTTGAGGAAGACTGCAAAATATCTTCTGCTGTCTCTTACATGGATTAATAGAATAAATATATGCACTAACGTTGTGTGGGGAATTATTACAACACTGAGGCTTGTTTGTTGCCAGGATCACTGCTGAGAATGAAATGGTTGAGCGATGCTGGGGTCCGATAGTCCTTCACCCCCCCACGCCTTGTCCACTTACCATACTCAGGCACCTCATGTCCTGCCCGGATCACCCAGTCTTCATCCGCATTAATTGGCTGTCAAAAATGTGCTGAATTAACGGATTAATGAGCGTGGATTTGAATCCTAAGTTTGGTGAAGGGGGGATGTTTCCCTGCCGTGGCGCAGGCTCCCCCTGCCTCCCCTCTTGTGTGCGCAGGCCTGTTACAGATATGCATCCAGGACATTTGAGCGGATTGCATTTCATTAGTTTGATTTGAGCAGACAGCACTAAGCTGCTGAGGGCTCTGTGCTGACAGCTAATTACAGGAATCAGCCTTGTCCACTGATAGAGAACAATGGGCTGGGATGAGCCCGCCTCGCCAGGGGGACCGGCCCTGCATACAGCTCCAGTATTTGGCTCCCATATAGTCCCCACTATGGAGAACAATTACTTGTGTTAAAGGAGATGGAAAGCCTAATTGAGTGCTACCTTCCTCCTCAGCTCAACTCTATTTTGAGACTGAAAAAGAAAGAATGATGGAGAGATAGGAAAATGGTCTTTCTGGCAACCTGAATGCCATACCATCCCCCACATCTCCACTGCTACCACCACAGCATCCTGTGGTATCGGCGGGCCAACCGTGCCCATTGATCTGTCCGCTTCTGTAACTCCATTCGTCTTGAAATCATCAACAATAAAACGTGCACGTGAACATTTTTCCCCCTTAAAAGAGAATTAAATGGATTAGTGCAAACATCAGTAGATTTAGCAGCATGTTACCCTTGCAACATGCCAAACGACAGATCGCAGTCAGGAAACTGGATTAGCTGGGTTCCTGCTCCCCGCCTGCTATCCTCTTTGGTTTGGTTTTTTCTCTCCGGCCACATAAAAAAGTTTTCTTTTCTTTTCATCTCCAAAAATCAACTTTGTTTGTAAAGCAGAGGAAAACTACTTTGGATCTCATGTGTTCTTTCAAGCTGCGAAACTGACGGTCGAAGCAATTTTTGACAAAACCTCTGTCTAGCCAGTGCTCCTCTGTCTTGTTTGGGAGGCATTGATATGGCCAGTGGCGAGTGGCCAGGTGCGCTGACACAGACTATTATTTTGGGAGCGAGCAGCACCATCTCTCTGCTTTTTGTGCCATTTTCAGGTCAGGCCTTTAGGTCATTTTCCCCTACAGATTCTACCAGTCTATTTTCTGGTCGGCTGATGGAAAGTAATGACTAAGAGGCTGATGGTGGTGTGCTGGCTGTGCCTGCGTGTGACCATGTCATCTCAGCTCAGTGACAGGGCCTGAGGTGGCCAGCGTCTGCCAGGAAAGCGCCAAGGAAGAGGCAGAGCCCAGCGTCTGGTCCAGGGGGTCAACGTGAGGTGGCCCCCGCACTGACTGACAGGACACCGGGGTTTGTTAGGAAGATTTGTCCCTGCCGCGGATCTCCTGTCGGCCCGGTTGTGGCATTCGTGTCAATTTGCACCCCACGCATGTCGGCAGTCTAGTTGACAGGTGAGCAGCAGTATGGCGTCCTGTCCACCTAATTGTACCCCGCAGTCCTGCCTGTGTGTGTGGGTGCAGAGAGGATGGAGGCCCAGGCCTGTTAAGCGCCCTGCTTGCCCTAGCGGCCAGGCCCAGAGCAGCCTCCTCAGCATGAATGCAAGGTGAGGGCCTGTCGCTCTGTCAGCTGGTTGTCTGCCAAGTGCAGAAAATGATGGATGCAACACGATATGTATTTTGAGCACACTGCCTGCATGCTTCCGTGCACATCGAACATGCATGTGCAACCGCACACACAGACCTGCTCACAGTGCCTGCACACAATAAATCAAACTGCATTTACATGAAATCCAGAGAGAGGCAGATAGATACAGAAGTGCATTTATGTCATGCCTGGTGTATTCTTCTGGGAATCTGAAGCTTTGAGTGCAGAAGTGGGGGGCTGAGGTAGAAGGTGGGGGGAGGCTGTAATTGTCAAATTGTCCGTCTTTGAATTCCCCAAAGAACTTTGTATGTAAATATGAATGTTTGGCAAGTCCTGTGTTTTTTCCCTCAGTACATGAACAAAATGAAGAAAATAAAGCCAGTCATTACATAATTGACTGTTTCAACTTCTCCCCTAAGATTGAAAAAAAAAAACCAACTGACATGTGTGACAGACAAACAGCAAATGAAACCTTTCCTAATCGAGCATTTGTTTCCTCCCACTGTGGCTTTTTTTTCCCAAAGTGAATCAATGATCTTTGCTTGTTTGATGAACAATGTGCGTGTGTGTGTGTGTGCGTGTGTGTGTGTGTGTGTGTGTGTGTGTGTGTGTGTGTGTGTGTGTGTGTGTGTGTTTGAAGAAAGGTAGGCTGTAGTTGGGGAGGTGTGCCATTTCCTGGCTCACGAAGACCTCGATGCCAGCTGCGTGGGGCTGGTGTTGCTTCCTGGGGGCAGATGCCTGCAGTGTTGCCTCCATGATCCCAGCTCTGTTCCTGCACCAGCCCCTGCAGTCTGCTTCATACCCTGGGGTGGGGGTGGTGTGTGTGTGTGTGTGCGTGTGTGTGTGTGTGTGTGTGAGGTGGTGGGGGGAGTAGTAGCACACATAAACACACATGTCTGTCAGATGCTTGTGCACGCACAGTCACACAGAGCACTTACAACAAGAAGTGCAAAACACACATACACACACACCTCCTAGGCTCTGGAGCATTAATTAGGCATAGTACAAGTCTGCCACACCGTAGTCTACCTCCATCACATGCTGGAAAAACAGGCAGAGAGGATGAAGAGGTACTATTCAGTGCAGAATTTGGAGGAAGTGGGAGGTGCGGCCGGACCTTGAAGAGAAGAAGAAAAGAAGAGATTCAAGATGCTTTTTTCGCATCTGAAAATCAACTCCTCCTCTCTTTCAACTGGCTCGTCTCTCGTTTTCATAGCCCCCTCTCCTCCCCTCTCCTCTCCTCCCCTCTCCTCCCCTCTCCTCTCCTCCCCTCTCCTCTCCTCTCCTCTCCTCTCCTCTCCTCTCCAGGCACACTGTTACTGACACCACACTGGCATCCAGAGGCTGCTTCAGGTACTGCAGTGTCTCATCGTCAGACATTGTCTACAACAACCACAAAGTCTATAAATAGGCACTAATTAACCACTGCACTGTACCTTTGGAGATGTTGTTTGGAGTGGAAGTGTGTGTTTGTTGTCTTGTATCTATAGATGTGGCTCCTCTGTGGGACTGAAAGAGGTATGAAGGTCTCTGTGCATTTCGATAACAACACGCAGGTGTAAAGTGTATGCGTGTGAAAATAAAGTTGGGCAGTTCAGTTCAGTCTCTGAGTTTGGACATGAAATTCTAAAACACTTTTGATAAAATGGAAAGAACAGTTTCATGACATAATACATGTTGGTCAAAGGTCTGGAAGATCTAAAAGTGCACAAAATGTTCCTTAACACTGGTCCTATTACTCCTAGTTCATTATATTCTAACCCAGATCCTGTATTATTTAGCCTACACATGTATTTTTAGTACTTAGAAAAATAAACATGCAACGCAACAAATGGGAAAGTAAACAAAAAGTACAGACAACAAACCTATGAATGCACACTTTGACTCACACTGTAGTCAGCTGAGTTCAGTTAGTGTGCTGGAGGAGGAAAATAGTGGTGAAGTCTACAGTGTGGATGTGGACATTAGCTTGATTTTTATTGCACAAAAGGACAAGAATGAGATAGTAAAGTGCAAAACACATCCAGATCCAGCCACACAACTGTGGCTCTTTGCAAGCACCTGCACAGACTGCATCCGAATGCTAAGCTAGCCAAGAACCCAAAGTGATATTAAAAGCTGAGCGAGTGCCGACCCAGCAGCCACACTCTGAACTTCAACAGATAACAAACAGATGAGCAGTCGAGCCGCCGTTTCTACCTGTTCATGATTCTAAAGTAGAATCAATGTGGGGATCATTGTAAAGTCTCTTTGTGCTGGTTTTAATCTTTGCTTTGTGAGAGAAAGATCATATATGTGTCCTCATTAGGCTTAGTGTTGGTGTGTGGCACTGTAGCCTATAGGTTTATATTGTTAAATGGAAAGTAATGAATGGCATAACAAATTAGTAATTAAGCATCATACCGCATTACCTTTAAGTGTTCTGTGTTAATATGTGTAATGGAAACAACAGTGATCACAATAAAGAGGGAAATACATTCAACATGAACAAACCACGCAGCATCAATTAACTGGCACAGATGTAATGATGCTTAGTGACGTTGGTGACACTCAAGGGGAGCCGATGAGAATTGATAAGGATCAATAGGTGATAGATTATGGACTGGCTAAATTCTTATCAATTTCCTGTCCATCCTTAGCCACGGTCAAAGGTCCCTTTGGCTTTATCTTTATTTTCTCGCTTTATTATCTCACGTTAAACGGATTCTTCAGATTGTTTTACTTTATTTGAATGAAAGCAACAATAAGAAATTTATGATCAGAAGTTTATTTTATTAAAAAGCAAACTAAATGCATGTGAAGAAGAGATTTTATTGACAAATAATCATCAGCGAGGATGTGCTGCAGCAGTGACCTTTGGATGACAAATGCATTAATTTTATTTTTCAGTTTAAAGTTCAGAGTTAAAGTCCTTTGACTGGATCAGAAAGCCATTGTTGTCTCTTTATATTGTAGATTTGGTTTTCAGATTTATATACAGCTAAAAACCCGTAATGAGAAAATATGTCATTTAAAGAAACCTGGCATGTCTCTGTGATATTCTTGATATTTTTAATTAAGTGATTTTTAGTGCTATTTCTTAAATGTGTAATCTGTAACATGCTGTATTATTTTGATAGTTTAGTCTGCTACTGTAACCACATAATCTCCTCAGGGATTAATAAAGTATCTGATCAGTATTCATCATTTTCATTCAGATTATTTCAGGAGGAAAGTACACAAAGTATGCAAAACTGCTACATCATTTGTTGTAACACACATTTATCTTAAGTCACACTGTATTTCTTTATGAATACAATTTTTCACATTTCCCAGCAGATCTGGCCTTCATCTCGAGCAGTCTAATTGATGAAATCAATGAGAAGTGAGCAGAGTTTGCCTGCTGACAGTGTGGACGTTGCCTCTCAGCATGAAACAGGGCTGGCTAAAGAGGGCTGTGGCAGCTGTCTGAGCGTGTTGTTTTGCCCATGTGGGGCAGAAATGCTCACGGTGCACTGATTTCCAATAGGTCTTCACCTCCTCTGCTGCTCATGGCCTGCGGCTCCTTCCTCCTTCTCCTCCTCCTTCTCCTCTACGCTCAATCAATTGACTGATGCCGCTGACCAGCTCCCACAGCACACCGCCGCGGTAGGAGTCATGTGGGTGTGTGTGTGAGATACAGATACCTCCAGTGGGGTTGTGCATACAGTCATGTTTGAATAATCTCTGAGTAATCTGCAGCTTCACACAGGAAAAATTACTCACACACTCACAGAGTCTCCAGTGAGCTGCTGTGGAAGGTTTAATATGGTAAGCACTGTATGTGAGTCGGGATATTTGTAAGCTTTTGTTTACATTTGTCTTTGGAGAATATATACATGCAACTCCTTTAAATTACTATTAATATTTATATTAAGGTGGGTACTGGGTGCATCTGTATCTAAGAACATTTTTATATGAATATTTTCTTATATAAATAGTCCAAGTTCACAGAGGTTCAAGGTTCAAGGTTCTTTATTTGTCACATGCATAGTTATACAAGTATAACACACAGTGAAATGTAGCCTGACACGCTCCTCGACATGTGCAAAAATTGGGGGGGGGGGGGTGTAGAGGAAGAACATTATATATATATATATATATACATATAGTATATACACTGGGTGAATGTGCAGTAGTAGCAGCAAGCAGGTGAATTCTGTACATTAATATGAATAGACATCTGACTATTTTACAGAGACAGTTGTCTAAAGGCACTTATATATAAAGACTGTACAATGTCTCAGAGAGAGCTCTTTTTGAAAGTCTACATTGTGTGACAGTGGGGAGAACGAGCCTCATTTAAAGAGGAAGAGCACTCAGGGAGACATACCATGAATTCAAGGTTCAACTTATTAAAATGAGAACAGTGGTTAGAACAGTGCAAAAACTACATCATTCTGAGTATATACATACAATATCAAAAAAGTACAATATAAGAATAATAAATTGCTCAAATGAAGCAAGCTTAATCAAAAAAACATGACTTCTAAAAATTTATCTTGATAAATGATTATTTATCATCATAAATCATTTATGCAGGGTTTTAACTATACTTATTGTAACAATGTCAGTATAGGTTATATCCCAGGATTATTACATTTGAGAGGGTTTTAACATACAGTATATATACAGTTACATCTAAATACAATCTCCAATATGTCCTCAAATAAACGTATTTATGTACAGGTGTTTGTTAAGGACACGGAGATCAGAATGATGTGTCATTTTAGACTAAGATTGTTGGATTTGGTCTTAAAAGTGAGAAACACTGTCTAACCAGGTGCTTACTCTGGATGGCATCACTTTGGTTCCAGTGGTACTGTGAGGAAATCTGCAGTCCTGATCAGGATATAGCCAATTGTTGGTTGTTTTGTGGTTTTTATGGACGCAGCTATCCTCTTATCCTTCACCCTGTAGTAGTAACAGGATCTCTGTGATAAGTTGAGCCGAAGGACTCCTCTTATTAAAAAAGTAGGAAATCAGATCTGAGGAGGTCATTGCAGTTATCTTTCAAATATTGTGGGGCCTTAACCTTCCAGTACTCAGCAGTCTTCACTCTGAGATGACTGTTGTTGTGAAGACGATCCACAGAAGGACTGATTTCTAAAACTAGGATTGATTTAGTTTATGTGTGTGTGTGTGTGTGTGTGTGTGTGTGTGTGTGTGTGTGTGTGTGTGTGTGTGCGTGTGTGTGTGTGTGTGTGTGTGTGTGTGTGTGTGTGTGTGTGTGTGTGTGAGAGAGAGTGTTTCAGGTTTCTTTTTCCCACAGTCTCAAGCCTTTCCAAGACAAAAACATATACACTGCTAGTTTGTTCACCTGTTTTGCTGTTGTGAGATTTCACCTTTGAGACAGGGGAGCTGTAGATACCAGGTGTGTGATAGAGAGTACCTTCCTCGGGGAGCACAAGGTGCCTGCTGTCATGGCCACCAGCACAGGTGTGCATGTGTGTGTGAGAGTGTGTTAGTGTGTGGCCAGCCCCCCGGGGAGCTGGTCAGCTGTTGTTTCATGCAGGAGATTACACAGCTTAATCAGGCAGCCTGATCAGGTACAGCTGATGCTGTAGCGTCCCACACAATGCAACACACACGCACACACGCAGACACACACACCTCCCTTTACACCCAATTAGCCCTGTTACTAGGCTCTCCACACCAGGGGACCACAGACACACCCACTATGTAGAGGTAAGCAAAGTCTCACTCATGCAGGCCCCTGCTTGTAATATAATTGTAGTATAATAGTGTGCACACACACTCACACACAGCACAATCAAAAGGTCACATGAATTTAAATGACTGCAGTCATTATATAGCACTCGTGTACAGCAGGTGATTCAAGCAGGACTCACACAGTCAGCATCATCATATGATCTGTGCCGTGGTGACAAATGTTAGTGTTTAATTGTTGAGCTATTTCATCGTGCTGCATCTCACTGAGTGGTGAACCGCTGCTTTTACTTCTTTAACACTGGGCTGCTCTTTTTCCATACCATAATGTTACTGACCTGTTCCCAGTAATATAACAGCTACGGACATGTGCCACCAGAGGGGCATGGGATTGTTTTCAGTTTCAGTATCTGAAGCTATTTTCAGTTTATACAATCATGTGCAAAGTCTCCGCTTTCCTGGAAGAATGGTTGTGGAGACATTTTAATTGGTGAGTTTTTATTTCCCGTTATTTTGTGATCCACAGAAATAGCTGCAGTGTGTGGACAGGGGAATGTTGTACACAGGTGCAGCAACAGACAGCTTTTCAACCGCCACCGCCTGTGCACGACGACAGCGCTGAGTTACGGTTGACACGGCTATCAACGTTTACTTCGTAATGACAAGTTAAAGCAGAAAAAGTCACATGCCATTTTTTAACATATTAAAATCATTTATTTACCCACAGGGTTTCATCACCTTTGACAGAATGAGAAACAACAAAAAGAAAAATGAGTTGCCAGCGCCTGCCCTTGAACCCCCCACCAAACCGACTACCCCAGCACCCTTCCCCCAGCTCAGTGTACAGCCATGCTGGCACCCTTCAAACTTCAGCCCATTTTTCTGTCCCTCTGTATTCTATAAACCGAGACTTGGGAGTCCTCCACTGAGCCAGCGACGGGCCTCTGAGATCCAGAGCGTCACAGATTTTTGAAGACTCCTGCAGTGTGTCTTCTGATGTGTCCTGAGGGCTGACAGGAAGACAGACACAGCCTCTGCTTGGCTGTCGCTGCTTGTGCCTGTTGTCTTTATTTTCCTGATGCACTCCTCTCTCTCTTCCTGTCTCTCTTCCTCTCTCTCTCTCTGATGCCATTGTCTGTCTGGAGATTAATTAAACGGCTACCCAGCCAGCCGCCACCACATCAGCCATCATCAGGCTCTCCTCACCATCAGTTCCCTGCTAAACTCGAGAGAGTGCACGTATGTCCGTGTACGTAAAGCTACACTTGCCATTAAAATGTCTCTGTTTAGCTGTGCATATGTGTGTGTCTGTGCTTCCTCTTTGATGTATGAAAACTCACACATGCACAATTGATTAAATTTGTTAAAATGCGTTCATGTTTACTTGTAATCTCTGTATGTTCATGCATCAGGGTGTGAACGGAAGGAAAGTCTTTTTGTCTGTGTGTGCAAAGTTGGACAGTATGTAATCAACTGCACATAATGTATATTATTTAGTGGATGTCTGCCACTTATGTACATTATCTGTGGATGTGGTTTCTCCACAGTTTATTCTGTGAAATAGTAGCTCCGGTGCCGAAGCCGTCAAATCTGGCAGCAGAGGTGATGACAGTAGGTTGGTTACACGGCATGGTGTGCTGGGTTAGGGGCTGCGGTGGGAGTTTGGATCTGAGTGTTTATTATTTGCCATTATTGTTGTCATTATGGCTAGCACTGGCATCAGTCCCATGCATGATCCAGTCGGTGTTATCATTGCAATCCTGCCTCGCTGTGGTTCTCCAATTGTCAATTTAGTGTACAGTTCCCTCTCAAGAATTTCCCCAACTGTCACATTGTTGAAGGCTTCCTATTTCCTGCTCTATACACTTTCCCCTATTTTCTTTGTTCTTTGCTGTGCTTTAAGGAAGCTGGTGGACACAGTCTGTTTGTGTGTGCTGAGGCTTTCAGGAAGGGGTGGGTCAGTGAAGCTGGCAGCAGCTCTGCTCGGCTTTTCAGGCCTTAATTGAGACATACTGTCAGAGTGACACACGTATTTGCATGCAGTGTGTTTTTTTTTCTTTTCTTTTTTTTCTTTACTGGCCACTCACCACTCTGTTAATCACCTCTGCATCAACTACATGCAGAAATGTTCACACAGATGCACTTAGGTGCATATTTATACAGAATACATGTATATTCTTTACATACATCTGCATCAGGAGCAGCCAGGATGGACCATCCTGTTCTCCACACTGACAGAAGAAGAAACATTTACAGAGGATTTATTGAACTGATATATTAAACCAACACAGGTTAAACATTTGGAGATTGCATGCTATGTTCATTATAACAATGTCAACACAATTAGCACATATAGGACAAGATTTACTCAGTGTGGGAAATTAACATAAAGTCCCAATGTACAACTGTTGTATAAAAAAAAGGATCTCGTTAACAGCCACCTGTTTACATTGTGACACCTGAACATCATACATCACACTGTGTATTCAGAATCTATATCTATATGTTACTAGAGATAGTAACATCTGTGAGTGCACTGCTACGAAAACAGGCTTTTTGTGCTATTTTCATTACAGACATCTCTGTGCAGCAATATGTCTAAGAGCCTGAAACACTACAGGTTGTAAAAAACATAACACATCCATGGCTTGAGTGCATCTTTTATTGGGCAACTGTTTTAACTCTGCTCTTCTGTTTCCTGTTAAGTTCCATTCTGTTAATTTAAAGCAATCACTTGCATCAATGCTTGTTCTGTTCTGATTCCACATCCATCAACATTTTATTGTGTAGAAATTCACAATAAAATTCTTGCTGCAACCTTAGTAAATCACATTGTTTGATTCATTTAAATAAAACACATTTACATATATGGAAATACACATGGCAAAAAAACACTGTAACCTTCTTGATCAAAACTTTAGGGCCATCCATGTTTTACTATCATCAAATTGAGAAGCCACTCCCGCATAGATGGTTGGTGAAACGGATCCAAACGGAAGCAGATAAAGTGTTATAAGCAAGTTGGAACTTCACATAGCAGGGGAGGAGAGGAAAAATAAGAGCAAAGATGATGGCTACAAAAAAGGCATGAGCAGGTCTATTTCGTCAGGTCTGTTTGGGCGTGCCCATGTACTCCCCCAGCTGTGATCTGTTAGGGGAGCAGCAACATACTGAATAAAATGTCCAGTTTGCAGCCAGTCACAGAGCCAGACCAGAGAGAGATCTGCCAGATGTATTAAGATATGATGATGATGGTGATGATAACATCCTCACTTCAGCTGATATGTGATAAGCAGAGATGGGCAGTAACGCGTTACTTGTAACGCGTTACTGTAATCCGATTACTTTTTTCGAGTAACGAGTAAAGTAAGGGATTACTATTGCAAAAACGGTAATTAGATTACCGTTACTTTCCCGTAAGCACGCTGCGTTACTGCGTTACTAAAACCGGGATTTTTTTGCGAGAATGTCTCATGACAATGACGTTAGCGAGTGCGACATTCGTGACAACAGCTGTGTGCAGATCAACAGTGGATCACATATCGAGTGCAGAGAGAGTATGAGCGTGCAGCGTTTAAAGCGTGGAAGTACTGACCTTACTTTGAGTTTGATTCCATAAAAAGTGACAAAAACATTAGTGTCCGCTGTGCGTGGGAAGAAAACTTCTTTTTACAGCGAAAAAAACCCCTAAACTTCCAACAAGCACCGAGTAGCTACGACGTAATGGGAAACTCACAGAGAAACTCGCGGATTCTTCCACTGACCGCAGCACACCTGCACCAGGGTAAACCTCCGCCTACCCAACTCCTGCTTTACAGGTGAAAATAGAGCAACAGGACCGCTGAGTCTTTGACTTTATTTATTTTCTGCTGCGTTTTACTTGCATCTATTTGAAAGACTGAGTGTAAACACAAAAAATATTTTATTTTATGTGCTGGAATGTGTAGAAAATAGGTTTAAATATTAAACAAATTTCTTCCAGTCAGAGAATGTTGCATATAATTAAATGTTTGCTTGATGCATAAAGTTAAAAGATTAAAACTAATAAAACAAGTTTTAAAAAGAGACTTTTCCATTTGATCACATTTTGTATGATGGATTATGTAGAAAAAGTAGAATTGGCTGAAAGATCTATCACTTTATCACCTACTCAGGTTGTAAATCGTGTTTTTAAAAAGTAACTAAGTAATTAATTACTTTTGAAAATAAGTAATCAGTAAAGTAATGGGATTGCTTTTTGGGGACGTAATCAGTAATTAGTTACTGATTACTTTTTTCAAGTAACTTGACCAACACTGGTGATAAGTAAAGTAAATGTCATTATCATGTTCTATTAATTCATTGAACAGCCAATTGTAAAACCTTCTGTTTGAAAAGGTCTGAGCAGAGTTTAGTATCAGGGGCTGATTGTCTGAATGTGAAGGCACCCATGTCTGCGTGTGACAAGAATTTAACCTGTTGGACATTTGAATACAATTGTTTTCCAACAGTGCAGCTGAAACATTAAAAATCACATCACATAAAAAAAAAAGGATTCATTAATCTTGAATTCTACACTTTGGCTTCCATTAGATTATTAATTTTCAGTGTACTCATTCAATCTGGCTGACAGGAAGGCATCGAATCTATCAAAGTTCTTAGTGTCTACGTCACTGTCAACATCAATATATTCCATGAAATCAGTGTTACATTGTAACAAACTATCAAGCAAACAACCTACTTGCTGAGCTCGACTTTGAGCAATGAGATCTTTCACATTGCTGACATGCAGAATTTTTCTTGCAAATCAATTTCTCTTTAAAAGTGTTGCAAGCACTTTGACAGAATCCATGTTGTCACATGTGCGCTGAAAAAAACAATACATGGCTAAATAAGCAAGATCATTTGCATGGTAATGACATACAATGTTGCTGCAAAGTCTTTTTTTAAATGGTAAATGGACTGATTCTTATAGAGCGCTTTTCTACTCTCCCGGAGTACTCAAAGCGCTCTATACAACATGCCTCATTCACCCAATCACACCCACTCATACAAGCACCTCTAAACTCAAGTGCAACTAATAAGCATTCACACATATTCACACACATTTACACACATTCACACTCCAATGAACGCATCGGAGGGCAGGGTTAGTATCTTGCCCAAGGATATTTGGCATGCAGACTGGAGGAGCCAGGAATTGAACCACCTGAGCCACAGCCACCCCATTAAGTGACACTGTCTATTACTTGGTCAAAGGTTCTGCATTTAAAAAAGAATCAATATGTCAGGATGTTGCAACAATAAGTCCTTAAAAACAAAATATACATAAACTTATGTATAGGTCTTAAGAAAGAAGGTTTTTTCAACAGTGATCATAAGGTGTGAAAAGCTATTTTTGAAATTTCTTTCTGTCAGTATGAGGTATATGATATTCATTCATGCATATTAGCTGATAATAAGTAATTACACCAAATATCACAAGACTGCTAACTGTAGTCTATTAAGCCTGATAGCATGTGGCAGAGGGGTAAACTGAAGTTAGTCAGTCTTTATACAATACAACACATAGTTGTGGTGATAACTAAATTTTCTACATTCAGAGATAATGTTTTACATGATATGGCTACGGTTGCATACTGGCACCAGGTTGCTGTGACACTGTGAGCTGCTGGCTCAGCTACAATACTGATTCCAAGAGCCTTGAATGTGCTTCTACTGACTGTCTAACCGCCAGCAGACGCTCTGTATTTCCAGTGGGAACAGTTGTTTCCAGATAACACACTAACCACTGTACTCATCTGTAATGTTAAAGCACAATGGCTCGGCGAAGCCTATATAATGCGTCCCTTAATTCAAAATGATGTGATATAATCATTATTGAATGAAACCGTTTTCCATAACTCTGCAGTGCAAGTGAAGCAACGTAATGTTACTGGAAACATTCATGTTAATGCTAACTACAGCCTGACAAAGAAGGGCAGTGACATCAGAAGTGAGGAACGGGTGATCAGCATTGCAGAGCCCAAAGCCCGAGTGGTGCTGAAGAGAGTGAACACCAGGACACCAGACTTCAACTAGTCCCAGGCAAAGTCCATGGTACCCACATGCTTCAAGAGATCCACCATGGTTCCCACTGCTCAAGAACAACAAGCCCTCATGCCTGAACGTCTACTAGCCAGTTGCACTGACTTTGGTGGTAATAAGGTGTTTGAGAGGCTGCTGAAGAACATCATCTCCTCCTCCATTCGAAGCACCACAGACCTGCTCCGGTTCGCCTACCGACCCGGCAGATCCACAGAGGACACCATCTTCCACATCCTGTACACCAATCTCCACCACGTGGACAAGAAACAGGGTAACTATGTGAGGTTGCTGTTTGTAGATTACAGTTCAGCGTTCAACACAATAGTGCCCAGTAGGTCCGAGCCCCACGAAAAAACCGTACATGCTGGACCTGAAAGCAAAGCTACACACTTTGAGGAGGTTATCACACAGAAATTTACTCTAGGCCCAGCAGCGGCAGCAGAGCCTGTACAACAGAAGGGCTAGACTCACCAGGAGATAATGTGCTTGTATTGCTCTCTTCTTCCAGCTCAAAATTACTCGCCAAGTGGCAAGGACCGTTCATGGTCACACGGCGGGTGGGCGGCGTTGACTATGAGATGGTATGGTCAGACAGGGGAGGAGCCACACAAATATATCACCTCAACCTCCTTAAAGCATGGAGAGAGGCTGGAATCGCATCTCTGGTGAGCCTGGTCAAGAAGAGAGATGAGTTGGGGCCAAAGGTGCCAAATTCCACGATTCCCACCTCCCTCCATTGTGGTAATCATCTCACAAAGGCCCAGAGAGCCAATGTTGCTGTATTGCAACAGCATTTTGCAGATGTGTTCTCCACCTTCCTGGCCGTACTTCGCTCATTGAGCACCATTTTAAAGAATGCAGCCGGGCGTGACGGTGCGTTCATGGCTCTACAGCAGGGGTGGGCAATTCCAGGCCTCGAAGGTCGGTGTCCTGCAGGTTTTAGATGTGTCCTTGATCCAACACAGCTGATTTAAATTGCTAAATTACCTCCTCAACATGTCTTGAAGTTCTCCAGAGGCCTGGTAACAAACTAATCATGTGATTCAGGTGTGTTGAACCAGAGTAATATCTAAAACCTGCAGGACACCGGCCCTCGAGGCCTGGAGTTGCCCACCCCTGCTCTAGAGGCTACCTGAACAGAACAAATAGTTCAGAGGGAATTGGCTGATATTGTGTTCATCAGCTGGGAGCTAACTGACCGGGAGACCCGGTACAGTATGTTAGAGAAGAAGTGCCTGGCCATTCGGTGGGCGGTTGACTCTCTTTGTTATTTCACCCTCTGCTGAGGCCACGCCCCGCTGCAGTGGCACCACTGCAGGAAGGATGCCAACGTCTGGATCACCTGGAGGTATCTGGCTCTACAGCCCCTTAAGTTCAAGGTCCATAGGCCGGGGGCGCAGGTGGTTGTGGCCAATTTCCTCTCCCACTCGTGGGCGGAGGAGTAGGTTCGGGCCGATGGGGCCCCGGCCTCAGTCGGGCAGTGGGGGTCTGTGGCAGGGGTGTGGTCTCTGGAGTGGAGGGGCGGTACAGTGAGCTCTTAGGGCGGCTTTGAGGTGGCAGAAGAGACAGGTGTGTGTGCTGGGACTAATGACTCTTTCTCCGAAGGAGCCGCTTTCAGAGTTACCTATGCTGAAACCAAAGTGAAACTGCTGAACAAGCAAAAATAAATATTCCCAAGCACGTCATTCCTGTGTGTGTCGGGTCCTTTTTTCACATTCAAGTATTTAAACTAGGGAACGTTTAAAAAACATTAACTAAAAATTTACCAAAAAAAGGAAGAAATCAGGAAGGAGGCAAAGAGTTTTTCACAGCACTGTAGGCCTGCTTATTTTCTTTTCAGACAGTGGAATCAAAAAATAATTACTTAGCTTAGATATTCATTGCTTAAAATAACATTGTAATAACAGGAAATATGAATCGCATACAGTTTTACTCCATTTCAGAACAACATTCTTTGTTTTTGGTTTTTCTTGGTTTTATGTTTTTAGGAAAGTGCATAAATCTGTATGAAAATTTTGAGTACAACAAAATCCTGCTCATATTAAATAGGAGAGCAGGTTTCCCCTTTATAAACATTAGCCATACTTTGCAAGTTGTTACCGGACAACCTAACTGTAATGCCTTTATTCACAATCTGCCGTCTCTCCTCCTTTGTCCACTGACCTTAACTGTGTGTCCAATAAAAAGCCTCCAAGGCACCAAATGTATTATGCCTTGCATGTATAATCACATTATATCTGAGCTAGCTTTATTCCTTGAACACCTACATTCACTGAGGTCCAAACTAAGCAACAGTGGGAGAATAAATTGTAATGAATGCCAAAGCTGAGCACTAACAGGTATTTTGTTCTTGAGGCTCTTAAGGAATATGGATTATGAATGAGGGCGGGATCAGACCTGCTGGGGTTTCAATATGTATGAATCTTTTCATATGCACAGAGCCCAATCCTTTATCTGCCACAGCAGGTGAGGATCAGGCAGCATTTCTGACACCAGTGAAAAGCAGTCATGTGGGTTAGGATTTTTAGCTGTGTGCTCTGCTGAAAAATATGTATTCCACAGACCTGTTTTTATCCAAGAAATCATGTTTTTAGTTATTAAATGATGCAGCATTTTTTTAAAAGAGAAAGTATAAGTTCTTTTGTGCTATCCCCCAAAAAGGTAATAATTTCATCACAAACTGAAAAATACTATGGACAGTATTCAGTAACATTAATATGAAGAAAGGCAGTTCACAACCATCATAAACATTTAATTCTTGGTTTTTGCAGTCATATCACACAAAATACTTTGCATACCCTAGAGTAGTACTGAAGAAGGTATAAAGAATATACAAGTATAAAGAGTTACTGTAGCTGCTGTGCACCAAAGGATACACCTGGGGGCATAATTAAATAATGAGAAGAGCAATGTTTTTACTTTGTGCAAAAAAGAAGTACATATACAAAATTACCATTGGATGTATGAAACCTGTGCACCAGCAAGCTGCATACTGCCATGCCCTTTTATAGGAAAGTACATTTACCTTCCTCCCAAAACAGCCTGCACAGTTCTTTAGTCGGATTGAACCAAAATGAGCATGCAGCAATCTGCATGTTATGTTATGGCTGCTAATACCAGGTCACTAGTGTTTATTGATAATATGACTGCTGATAGCAGTAGCAGGATGAATTTGATAGGTGCAGGGCTATGCTTTATGCTCAGATTCAGCCAAATGCTGCAAAACTGGAGGACGGTGCCTCAGGGTGCAAATGGACAATGACCGTACTGCAGCAGCACCCCAGTACTTTAGCATTGTTTGTTCTGTTATTTCAGTTTGTTGGCAAGTGATTGCTACACAACATGGCAATATATCAGTTGTTCAAAGCTTAGCTGGTTTAGGACCTGGAGAACTTGCCATAAAATTGATGTAACCATGAATTTGATGTAAAATGAAATCCTCATTTAAAACCTGTCTAATATTCAGATTTGTTCGATTAACTGAAACATGTATGTGTGACAAATATGCAAAAAATAAAAAAAATAAATCAGGAAGGGGACAAATACTTTATACACTCTATTATAGTTGAAGAATAACATAAGAAAAAAGAATAGAAAGCCAAGCTGATTTGACAAGCTGGCATATAGTGGCCCTTTGAGCCCCAGCTTAATTAAACAAGCTTCTATGCTGGCTTGCCATCCCAGTCAGCCTATCTGTCTGTCCCTTTTTCATATGCTATTTCTAAAGTCTCCTACTCATCTAAAATTAAGCGATGTTTGGAAAATTTGGCACATTTGGACTCTTTCTTTTCCCACAGTTGAATCTGGAAGAATTGTTTTTGCAAATCTTTGCATTTTGCCATCAGCATGTACTTCTTTCTTTCTCTTAGAGATTCAAATGTTTTTTTTCCTTAAGCAAGTAAAACCAGGCATTGCAGTTCCATTCAAGAAGTATTCATGAATTTGTTTAGGTCTGCTTTTTATCATCATGACTATCTTTTCCTAACTTTGCCAGATAGATTTTGGTGCCTTCCCTTAATCAGCCTATAAGCACAGTTACACATCAGGCCTCAAGAACACAGTGTAGACCAACCATAACTGAATCATATGTTTCGCACTACATCTTGGATGTTTGTATATGTTGCTACATTTGCTGAGCAAGCTTGGATACTTTTTGCTGGAGTGCAGTGCATGATCCGGTAAGCATGAGCCCATCCTCTCAAAAACAAGACTTTGTGTCAACATCAGAGGGGGACATAGCGTTAAGAATGGAAACATAGTTAAATAGGAAACAAGGGTTCCAATAGACCTTTTATCACTGAATGAACTTGCAGACCATTTTAGTGTGCAGCTTCTTATGTTTTTTAACTGCCCCTGCAAGACCTCTTTCAAACCTGTTAACTTTTATCGACTGGAAAAAGTGTTCATCCTCCAGCTTCACTGTTTATGTTATGCTAACATAGCTGTGTTGCTAGCGATCACGTAGCACATCATTATATACCAGCTAGCCAAACTTCAGTAACCCTACAAACGTCACTGCTGTTTAGTTTTCTGTCTTCATTTATGTTGGAAGTGATAGCAGAGCTGTACGTTTGAATTTGTTTCAGAAATCTCTCAGTCAGAACATGCTATATCATGTTTAGATAGAAGCTAGCGAGCTAACTTCCTGCTAACTTCTAACTCCGTTAAATTTCATAAATCCTGTTTTCATGGATGCCTGGATGGTAAACTTAATTGTTACACTTTGTAAAGCAGCAATGCTGATCATTTTATTAAAGATGAAAGAATTTAATCACCTCTGCAACTCATCTGCAGAACAGCTGTTTATTTTTTATTTATATATTGAAGTCAAAGCCTAAATGAATATGACCCTTCTGCACCCACCCCCAGCTGCTGACTGCTTTGAGGGGTGCGTTCTACTGAGCAGACTTGCAACAAAAGTTGTGTTTGTCATTAGTATCTGGGTAGACTGTACCTGTACATGTAGCCTTTAGGCAACGCTCAGGGAAGCGAGTTTTAATCTAATTACTGAATTGGTATTGTTAGTGCTTCTTCCAGTTACTGATTGGTGATCTAAAACGTGCGTTTATAAAAGTGTATACAATTTGGAACTTTCCAACAAAACGGTAACCTTAACATGCCCAGTGGAATGCATTACATACTAAGTGAAAAAAAGATCAAAAAAACAAAAAAAAAGCAAAGAAAAAAATGTAATATCTTACGTTATGTGTTACAAATCTATAGATGCTTTGACCAGCACAACAAATGAAGACTTATACATTTCTCATTTTCTTTCCATCCATATACATCCTGATAAAACTGACATCCTGGTGATTAGTCACGAATACTTTACTCTGGGGTTTGGTGACATTGCCAGCATCGCTGATCGTCAAGACCAAATTTTAAAAACTTGCTTTCTGTCTTTAAAGATGAAGATTAAATGATTATGACTGCAATTGTGGCAACTGGGCAACAATGTAGCAATAAACAGCGGTTACTTATGTTGGCCTTAAATTCATTACCTGTAATTTCCAAGTTACTAAACAGTAGGACTGTCATCAGGTGATGTAAAAGGTCTCCAGCTAAAAAATGTGAAACTCTATTTGGCCTTCACAATGAACAAATCTGGCTCCTATAGCTCTATTTAAAATGATAAAAGCTTGACGCAAACAATATACAGCTGGTCATCTTCCTTGGTTTTCCCCGACCTGCTCTAAAAAAGATGAAAATGCGATAGTGTTGTAGTATATGTGTCTGGTTCCAGCCAAAACCATTTGTCATCCTATTTATTGCTGTTTTTTTCTGTCCACTAACTCTGTGTGATATGAGCTGCTGCTTTGTCACCAATGATGTCAATAACTGATTTTGAAATGATTTTTACAGTTTTATCATAATTTCTTTTAATTACTTAAATCTGGGAACAAGAGGACACAATCACAAAGCGAAGACAATAAATTAAAATATATAAGTTCTCTTTCAGCATTTACCTGGATGCTGTGCGTTGGGTGTTTATCCTTCTTGTCCAGTTATATGTTTAAAATGATAGCAGGATTATGTTGTGTGTGAGGAAACATGCCTTTTAGGTTGTGTATACATGCATATCTTCAGTGTGTGTGTGTGTGTGTGTGTGTGTGTGTGTGTGTGTGTGTGTGTGTGTGTGTGTGTGTGTGTGTATCTATTCTGGGCTGGGGGATCCTCTCCTGCAGGTCTAATTACTTTAATGAGGGATGTCTCCCTCTCTATCAGCCCTACCCAGGGGTACACATTAACATTCCCCCCACATAGTCATACTCACCAACACTCACAATTAACCACAAATTCATCAGCAGAGTAAATAATCTCTCTTGCGGTGAGAAACTTACTTCTATCTTAAACCCGTGTTTCTGTGAGAAAGCAGCCCCCACCAGTCAGATGATTCAGTCCAAACTTCACTTGATTCCTGGGGTGCTTTAAGTCCGTCTGCCTCACATCCAGTAGACACTTAAAGGTGAGAAGACACCAGGGTGTAACAATTTTTTTCTTTCTTTCTTAACAGATCAGACAATATGCAACAGAGTCATTATTTGGCTATGGTGTATCACTCTCATCCACTCATCCAATTTAGAAACCAAGAAAGTGGCTGACAGTTGGGTATCTAATGATGTTTCTGTTGTCATCCACAACTATTACCCGTGCCATGTGTATTTTTCTGGGTTTTTATGTGTGTCTGTGTATTTAGCTTCAGAGAGCAGCCTAGCGTTTCCAAGAGACGGTGCAGGCACCACTAAGGGCCACAGCTTTATTCATGAGAGAGCTGTAGAAGCTGGGATGGTTAGTTATTCAAACTGATCTGATGAGCAAAGCCCAAGGATGTGAAATAAACACGTTGAAACTTGGATGTTTTCCCACTGCATATCAGCAATCAGTCCAGGTTTTGTCTGCCCTCTTCTGTTCAAAGCTGGGAACAGCAACACTGAGTCCACTTGTGAGGATTCACAATTTAAAAAAATATATGCAGTAACAGTAATTTCCATGCATTTCATACTCACTCACATGTGTGTTTAGCCGAACAGCTTTTCCTGTCTATATGGAACACAACAGATAATTAATGATTAATGATCAATTGTGGCTCAGTTGTTCTTAAATATAAGAGCCAAAAACCTGTGTTGTTGTATAGATAGACAGATAGATAGATTACTTATTTATTGTTTAAACTACATTGAGAAGCAATATGAAAAACTAAGAAGAAAAACTTCTTACTTCTTCCAGGACTAACATCCCAAGCACTCCAGCAAATGAAAAAGAAAAGAATCGAGGTAATGGCCCGGCTAAAGTCCAGGCCTCAACCTGTCTGCAAACCCCAATGAACTGAAGCAACACTGCAAAGAAGAATGGGACAAAATCCCCCCACAAGATGCAAGAGACCACTAAAGACATACGGGAAGTGATGACTAAATGATCACACCATAGAAGTTAGCACTGTTGCCTCCATTGTCAGTGTCTGGAACTGTAGTGTGACAGTGCATTACTTTTAAGAAAAGTAATGAGTAATGTGCAGTACAGACTGATGATACATAAAAAATTTAAAGTTAAATTTAAAGCCTCGTTTAGATGTGTTGTCTCAAAGTCTAATCCGGCCGTCTTGTAGAGTGTAACCAGTGTTTGCATCTTACTGTAAACCCTCTGTATTTGTATATGAACTTCATTCAAGAAGGTGAGTTAATGATGACACATCTATTTCCTTAAAAGTCTTCCTCACATAGCTTGATGTTGTGAATTTGTATTTCTTAACCAAGAGAGGAAATTCACACTTTGATGATGTTAATGGGTTAAAGACTTCAGGCAGTTATTGACTGCAACAGATTTTCATGCAAGTATTGAAAATAATCCTTATGTCTGAATGTATGTTAATCTGCTCACTTACTTTTGTAGTAGTAGTTGACTATGTACAAAGAAGGCTGTAAGAGAGACTGTTCCACAGGACTGCTGATTCAGAACTTGGAGACAAGGATCACAGATTCAGTCACAGTTGGCTAGCTGTTGCTAAAAACAGAAAGTGAGGTATTTCTTCACATGAAAACATTGTTTGCATATTCTGATGTGGGGATAATCAAGCTAAGAAGAATACCCGAACATATTAAAACCAATGGAGAGGTTTAATTACTAGACACGTTGTTACAGAGTCGCCGATTGAGAAATGGATCAAGTTGAATGTTGTTTTTCTACTATCGTTTCAAAATGATTTGTTCTTTTAGTCTTTTATGAGCTATTTTCATCCAAACATTTTCTTCTACTTGTTCAATTCAGGTTTAGTGGGCGACCCATCCCTGCTGCCATAGGGTCAGGTTACACCCTGGACAAGTTGGCAGTCTGTCGTAGGGTTAACACAACTAGACAACTATGAATCCTTATATTCACACCTAATGGCCGGTTTAGAATAATCAGTTAACCCAACCCCACACATGTCTTTGGACTGTGGGAAGAAGACACAGTACTCAGAGAAAACCAGAGAAACACAGAAACAGTTGGAACATTGAGTGTAAGCGCCAAACGTCTGCTTTATATTTTCTATTTACGATTGAGTTCATGTTTGTTTTATAATTCATAGATTCATTACATAAGTCATCTTTTCAGGATTAATAAATGTGAAAATATATGTGTTTACATAAAGTAATTTTAAGTCACTGTTTTGGGATTGGAACCTAAAAGGGGGTACCTCTCACTTTAAGTATGTAAGTGCAATAGTAGCATAAAACCCTGTGTGAGAGGGAAGGGGAGGAGCATGGACAGAGAGGTTAGGAGTCTCACGGTTTTCTGACCGTGTGCACAGCTAGTTCTGGATAACTGCTATTTTTTGGAACTTTCATGCTTTTTTTTTAGGAAGGAGTTCATTGTTACATCCTCAGTTTGTAATAAATAAACAGACTTCAAATCATAATGCAACTGGAAGCATTTCTTTTGGAAACCAGGAACACGCGTCAGCCATAGACTCTCCTTTTTTGAACTTGGTTTATTGGAAATTACCCTACATTTAGTCAGAAAACCCTCTTGCTCCTTTTTTGGGAAAAGGAATACTGAAAAGGATCATGTTTAGCAACGCCGTGCACTGTGGATTGAAGGTATAGCCTACTTGGAGGAAGAATCACGGTAAGCAGAGAAAACAAGCTTTGCTACTGTGGAAATTTGTCATAATGCATGAGAGTGATGAAGAACTAGTGTGTGGAAAAAGAGAACCAAAAATGACAGAAAAGGCTGTCGAGGAAAAGCTGCACAGGTTGACCCAGTCTAGAAAGGCTAAGCTAGGCCACCTAACTAGCCAAGCTAATCAGCTCGAACGGCTAATGGAAGATGATGCTAACGTGAATGCTGTTAAGCAGAAATTGCGTTTAGACTACCAAGATTCATTTGGAGAACTGTGTAAGATAAATGATAGTTTGAGAGTATTAATGCATGAGGAAGAATTTGAAAAGGACCAAAGTTCTTGGTATGAACCTAATGCTAGTCGTATTCGTGGATTTATGCAACATGTGGAAACGTGGGTTAAAGCAGCTGAGGAGCGCACAGAACAAGCTAGACAGTGTGATGCAGACATCCAGCCTTCCGACAGTGTTTCTGTGATGTCCGCTGCATTAAGCAGTAAAAGCAGGAGGCGCAGGTCAGCCGTTGGGAGCCAAGTGTCCACTGCTTCCTCAGTACGCCTCAAAGCTGAAATGGAGAGAGCCACATTGCTTGCACAAGCAACTGCTCTCAAACAAAAACAAGAGCTTGAACGACAGGAAACTGAGTTGAAAGCAAAAAGAGAGCAGCTAGATCTGCAAACTGCTATTGCTGCCTCTGATGCTAAATTAAAGGTATTAGAGAATTTTGAAAATGAGCGCTCGTCACATGTGAGTCCTGCATACCCAACGACTATTGATTCTGGATTCATACCATTACCTGTAAGTCAAACTCCAGTCACCAACACAGAAAATGGATATGGGGAATTCATGCCTTTACAAAATCACCCTATTGGTACGCAGCAGTCTAGAGTGGATTTTGTAGCAGATGAGCAAGCAGTTGAAACACTCTGTACTGTTATGACACGTCAGAATAATATAACGGAGCTGATGGTGAAACAACAAAAAATGATGACATTGCCACCTTTAGACATCCCTACCTTCAGTGGTGATCCTCTAGATTACAATACATTTGTAAGCGCCTTTGAGCACGGAGTAGAGTCTCGCACTGAAAGTCCTAAGGATCGCCTCTACTTCTTAGAGCAGTTCACTAATGGACAGCCGAAAGAGCTAATAAAGAGCTGCCTTCATATGAAGCCAGATGTAGGCTATCACAAGGCTAAACAGCTCCTTAAAGAGCATTTTGGAAATGACTACAAAGTTGCTGTAGCCTACATGAACAAGGTCTCAAACTGGGCACCTATCAAGCCAGAAGATGCAGAAGCTTTAAATGCGTTTTCACTCTTTCTGACAGCTTGCTGTAACACCATGGCTGAAGTGAGTTACATGGAGGAACTTGATAACGTCGCAAGCTTGAAAGCCATTGTAGCAAAACTTCCATACAAGTTACGTGAAAGGTGGAGATCTGTTGTGTGTGGTATGCAAGAGCGAGGCGACAGAAGAGTCAAGTTCAAGGATTTGGTGGAGTTTATTAATAAACAAGCCAAAATTGCACTTCACCCTGTTTTTGGTGACATAAAGGATAGCACCACTGCTAAACCATTCACCATTAAACAAAACAGTAACAAGGATCAGAAAAGGGTTGTAATGAAGAAGTCATTCACCACCAGTGCCATACCACTGGACATTCAGGAGAAAGACACAAAGCCAATGGAAAACACAAATTATGTGAAACCCACTCCACAGGCATGTCTGTTCTGTAACGGTGGGCACATCATAGACCTGTGTGGTAAGTTTAAGGGCAAGCCACACAACGAAAAGTTGGAATTTTTGAAAGGCAAAGGACTGTGTTTTAGCTGTTTGAAGCAAGGTCACATGAGCAAACTTTGTAAGAGAAAGGTGAGCTGTGAGGTATGTTCTCTTGCTCATCATACATTGTTGCATATCAAGAAAAGGGACACAGACGCTGACATAGAGAAGAAAACTAAGAACAGTGAAAGTCAAACAATCTTAAGTGCCTTTGTCTGTGCAGAGTCTGAGGATTGTGGGCCAACTGGGGCCGGGGAAGATGACTGCACACTTGCAATAGTTCCTGTACAGGTCAAGGCCAAAAAGGGAAGTGTAGTAGTGCAGACTTACGCCTTCTTGGACCCAGGAAGCTCTGCCACATTCTGTACAGAGACATTAATGGACAAATTGAAGATCACTGGAAGGAAAACTGACATACTACTGAAAGCTATGAATGAAGAGAAACCTGTCTGTACTCATGTAGTGTCAGGCTTGGAGGTCAGTAGTTTATCTGGTGACGACTTTATTGATCTGCCAGATGTCTTCACACAAAGGACAATACCTGTAGGAAAAGAAAACATACCCCTACAGAAAGATCTCGAAAAGTGGCCTTACCTTAAAGAAGTAAAACTGCCTCGAATTGAGACTGACATTGGATTGCTTATCGGAGCAAATGTACCTAAAGCAATGGAGCCATGGGAGGTTGTAAGCAGTGTAGGTAATGGACCGTATGCTGTAAGAACCAAGCTAGGTTGGACTGTGAATGGACCTTTGAGAGAAACTGGCTGTCATGCAGACAAGAGAAACCCAGCCAAGGCTAATGCAAACCGCATATCAGTGAGCCGTTTAGAGAACCTGTGGCTTCAACAGTTCATGGTGGATTTTCCAGAGGGAAGAAAACATGATGAAGTGGAAATGTCAAGAGAGGACCATCAGTTTATGGACATGGCCATGGAATCTGCAAAACTGATGGATGGCCACTATACAATATGTCTACCTCTGAAGAACAGATTGGTCAACATGCCAAATAATCGCTCAGTCGCTGAACAACGAGCACGTAACTTGAGGCTTAAATTTCTCAGGAATGACTGCTTCCGACAAGAGTACACAGACTTCATGGAAGACCTTCTTAAAAAGGGCTATGCAGTACAACTGTCAAATGATGAACTGGCGCACAAAGAAGGAAAAGTGTGGTATATACCCCATTACGCCGTGTACCACCCTGTGAAGCAGAAATTAAGAGTCGTGTTCGACTGTGCAGCATCCTATCAGAGCACATCCCTGAATGATCAACTTCTTCAGGGTCCAGATTTGACCAGCAGTCTCATTGGTGTTGTAATACGATTTAGACAGGAACCTGTTGCAATTATGGCAGACGTTGAAGCAATGTTTCACCAGGTGAAGGTGCCCGACGGTGACTCTGACTTACTTAGGTTCCTCTGGTGGACAGGTGGCGACTGCAATCAATCAAGCTTTGACTGAGCACAAGATGACTGTGCATTTGTTTGGGGCCACATCCTCACCCAGTTGTGCCAATTTCGCTTTGAGGAAGTGTGCTGAAGACCAGAGTAGGCAGTTCAGAGCTGAAGTTGTTCAAACAGTATTGCAGAACTTTTACGTTGATGACTGTCTCAAGTCTGTCGCTACGGAGGAGGCAGCTATATCAATGTGTCAAGATCTAATGAAAATCTGTGCCAACGGAGGCTTCCGTCTCAACAAATGGGTGAGCAACCGAAGGAAGGTGCTTGACTCCATCCCAAAGTCTGAACTGGCAGCAGAAATGAAAAGCCTGGACCTGGATCATGGCAAACTTCCACTTGAGAGGGCCCTTGGTCTCAATTGGTGTGTTGAGTCAGACACATTCAGATTTAAGATCAACATCAAAGATCGCCCATTCACAAGAAGAGGACTTCTTTCTGTCATTGGATCAGTGTATGACCCATTAGGCATTTTGGCGCCAGCAGTCTTGCCAGCAAAGATTATCCTGCAGGAATTGTGCAGATTGAAGATCGGGTGGGATGACGACTTACCTGAGCACATAAAGAGGCGGTGGACTGACTGGTTAACCAGCCTTCCTGCTTTGGAACACTTCTCAGTTGCAAGATGTTTCAAGCCCAAAGATTTTGGAAATGATGTATTTGCACAACTACATCACTTTGCAGACGCAAGTGAGGATGCATATGGCTCAGTCAGCTACCTACTCATGCGTAACACGAGCAATGAGACACAATGTGCATTTATGATGGGCAAGTCCAGAGTGGCACCTCTCAGGCCTCCTACCATACCCCGCCTGGAATTGACTGCTGCTACAGTAGCCATTAGGATGGATAGTGTCCTGAGAAGAGAGCTACAACTGAACCTTGCAGAATCAGTTTTTTGGACAGACAGTACGGTGGTGCTCCAGTATCTCCGGAATGAGACCACGCGTTTTCGTACGTTTGTGGCAAACAGAGTTGCAGCTATTCTGAAAGGCTCTGATGTGGAACAGTGGAAACACATCAGCACAGACAAGAATCCTGCTGACTGCGCCTCAAGAGGGCAAAGAGTAGATGAATTTATGAAGAACAGAACATGGGTGTCTGGGCCAGATTTTCTTTGCAGTCCAGTAGAGTTTTGGCCTAACACTCCACTGAATTGTTCGGAGATCGCTTCTGGTGATCCTGAGATCAAGAGAGCCACAGTAAACAAAATAGAGGTGGAAGAAAATGTTGCTCCATTCAAGAGACTGATAAATTACTTCTCATCATGGACAAAGTTGAAAAGAGCGGTGGCGTGGTTCCTGAAACTTAAAGCCTTACTTTGGAGTCTCTGTCAAAAACGTAAAGAGCTATGCGTAACCAGTGTGGAGAATAGCCTTGACAATGATCGACAGCTGAGGCAAACTCAGATTGACAGTTTCAGGACAAGCTTTAAGCCTACACAAATTTCAGTGGAAGACCTGAATCAAGCAGAGCTCGATATAATCAGATTTTGCCAAAAGGAGAAATTCTCGGAAGAGGTTTCGGCTCTTCACAAGGGACAAAGTGTGAAGCGCAATAGCCACTTATACAAACTGAACCCTGTACTACAGGAAGATCTGTTGAGAGTTGGTGGAAGATTGAGCTGGGCAGCTATGCCGGAAATCGCTAAGCAGCCTATTATCCTGTCTAGAGACTTTCACATTTCTGACTTAGTCCTCCAACAGATACATGAAGAAACTGGGCATGGAGGGCGCAATCACATGCTCTCTGAATTGCGACAGAAGTTTTGGATCCCAAGTGCCAACACAGCCATTAGAAAGATCATCGCAAAGTGTGTGACATGTCGTCGCTTGCATGGGAGAATTGGGAAACAACTGATGGCTGATCTTCCACAAGAGCGAGTGTTGCCAGATGATCCACCCTTCACCAGGGTTGGTGTAGACTACTTCGGCCCATTCGAAGTAAGACGTGGAAGAACCATCTTAAAAAGATACGGTGTTATATTCACTTGTTTAGCGGTTCGTGCAGTACACATAGAGCTGGCCTCATCATTAGACACAGATTCATGCATAAATGCAATCCGGCGCTTCATAGCACGGAGAGGACAAGTGAAGGCGATTCGCTCAGATAATGGGACAAATTTTGTTGCTGCCAATCGTGAGCTGAAGGAAGCAATCGCTGACTGGAACACTTCACCGTTTCAGCATCTATTTCAACAGCATGGAATTAAGTGGACATTTAACCCTCCCACTGCTTCACATCATGGCGGAGCATGGGAGAGGTTGATAAGATCAATACGAAAAGTGCTGAATTCTACTGTGAGAGAACAAGTTCTGGAAGAAGAATGCCTTCATACAGTCTTATGCGAGGCAGAGTCGATCATCAACAGCCGACCAATCACCAGGGCATCAAGCGACCCAAATGATTTGGAGGCTCTGACACCTAATCATCTTTTGTTGTTGAAAACAAAACCTTCATTGCCTCCAGGATTGTTTGACCCGAATGACCTCTACTCACGACGTAGATGGAAACAGGTGCAATATATGTCCAATCTATTTTGGAAGAGATGGACTAAAGAATACCTACCTCAACTTCAGGAACGTCAGCGGTGGGCCACAGCATCAAGAAACTTTGCAGAAGGAGATGTCGTTCTTCTTGTGGACGACTGTGCACCACGAAACTCATGGATTATGGGAAAGATCATCAAAACTGTTCCAGATAAGAAGGGTCTCGTTCGCCGAGTACGGATAAAGACAAAGACTAATGTTTTGGACAGACCCATCACCAAGATTTGTCTGCTTGTGGAATCTGAATGGGCTAGTGGTAAAGACTAAGCCCCTACGATGAGCCATGTGCTAGCAACCTCTGGCTCTTTCCTTCTTTCTCTCTTTCCTTCTTTTCTTTCTTATTCTTTTTCATCTGTTCTTTTGGAAATGGACAGAAACCAGCCCTAATATACTTTGCAAAGCTGATTGGCAAAGT
This sequence comes from Aulonocara stuartgranti, assembly GCF_965226115.1. Lineage (NCBI taxonomy): Eukaryota > Metazoa > Chordata > Actinopteri > Cichliformes > Cichlidae > Aulonocara > Aulonocara stuartgranti. The sequence goes on along the minus strand of NC_138948.1, from coordinate 37,139,466 downwards.
ATTGGACAATTCATTTGTCTATAAATAATATTTTGTCATGTGTTTAAACATTGGATATGTCTAACATGGTTCATATTAAGTTTGTAAAGTTAAAAATGTGGTAATTGTTCTAAGGCAATACATTATTAGAACAATTAGGGGCCGGTAATGTAAGCGCCAAACGTCTGCTTTATATTTTCTATTTACGATTGAGTTCATGTTTGTTTTATAATTCATAGATTCATTACATAAGTCATCTTTTCAGGATTAATAAATGTGAAAATATATGTGTTTACATAAAGTAATTTTAAGTCACTGTTTTGGGATTGGAACCTAAAAGGGGGTACCTCTCACTTTAAGTATGTAAGTGCAATAGTAGCATAAAACCCTGTGTGAGAGGGAAGGGGAGGAGCATGGACAGAGAGGTTAGGAGTCTCACGGTTTTCTGACCGTGTGCACAGCTAGTTCTGGATAACTGCTATTTTTTGGAACTTTCATGCTTTTTTTTTTAGGAAGGAGTTCATTGTTACATCCTCAGTTTGTAATAAATAAACAGACTTCAAATCATAATGCAACTGGAAGCATTTCTTTTGGAAACCAGGAACACGCGTCAGCCATAGACTCTCCTTTTTTGAACTTGGTTTATTGGAAATTACCCTACATTGAGGTACAAACAGACTGGATTCAAACTGAACACCTTGCTGTGAGATGACAGTGTTAACTAGGGGTCGACTTCTCAATTCAAATCGATTTTAGTTTAAATAATGTGATATCCATTCATTAAATCCTAAATCGATTTTTAAATATAAATATTTTTTGCCCAAAATGCCAGAATCTCAGGTTAAAGCTCAAAAACCTTTATGAACAACCACCAAACAGCTAAAACAGCAAATGAGAGCAGGTGAACATATTCCTCACAAAGATATAAACACAAAGCACTGATCCGACAGCACGTACGTGGACATCTCACAGATGCTGAAGCTGCAGGTCTCACCTCTCTCTAACCAAAATTCAATGAACGAGCAGCAAAAGAACATGCAAACGACGCTTCATGTTTGATAAATATTATCATGAATTCCCTCTGAATTGGGCTGTTTGGCTTCTACAACTATAAAATCAAACTTCCTCCAGTCTTTCAGTGTGCTTCGAGACCAGTTTACCATCAAAAGTCTCTGTTTCCAGCATTGTTCGCTTGCTTATTGTGCGTTCATGCTTTTTACTCACCAGTCTACCATTGTGTACAGTGCTGTCACCTGCTGGGTTTTTTTTCAAAAATGTCCTCCGACAAGAAAGCCTCATTTTTGCTGTTCGAAGTTATTTAAGCTTTTACACATTACAAAACGCTCAGCTGTGTCTCTAATCAAACCTCTGTAACTTTGCTTCATTTCAGCAGCATCAGGTAATCTTCAGATGTTGATTCATGGTTTTCTTCAATTTTGGTTCTACTGCAGAATATTTTTAAAGTTATCTGCTATAAAAAGCCAGAACTTCATGTTGTTCTGTTTTATCCTCAGTTACTTTGACACAAAGGCATCTGTGATGTTTACACCTCTGATGAAATCGCATAAGTGTCAGCTTTCTTTTTATACACAGACATAAAAATATGGATCTGTACTGATAAATGATCAGAATTATAATATTTCTGTCTAAGTCAAAATGGAATCAGTCATAGGAATCAGCACCTCATATCACACCCAAAATATAAATGACAACAGTGATAATAAAGGTCCTGTTTTTTAACCTGAACATGATTTTTAAACATATGCAACCTAACCTGACCTAAACTTTTCTTCACCGGATGCTCCTGCAGATAACTGTGTCAACCATAAACAAGTAAAATATAAGAATAGTAATATAGTAATCGTTTTTAATGTCCAGCATAGGATGAATAAGCATAACAGATCTTCCTCAAAGAAGACCTTTTCTCATTAACTGACATGGTAAACTAACAAAATAAAGACCAGCAGGTGAGCATATATTTAATTAGCAAGTAAAATCAATTTTGTCTTTTCACACAACAATTTTTCCATAAAACAATAAATAAAAAAATCATTCCAATAACATTTTACTCCTTCACTTATACACAGACCTACTCGAAGGATTATTTGGGATTAGACAGTTGCTCTGTGTACACCTCAGAGCAGTGGAGGGTCACATGTCAAACCCCACCAGGGACCATATATGGGAATCAGAACACAAGCTATGATCAAAAACTTAGCAAGTAGGGAGAGAAAAACAACTCCCTTTAAACAAGAAGAAACCAAGTATGGGCGTAGAACAGCCTTAGGTTACTTTTTGGATTTTACATGCAATAAAGGAAAAATCACAAGTGAGAAATATCTCTTGCTAGTACCTGTCAGTACTCTTGTATCAGTGGGAGGCTTTTAACTCCTGGGACATCCAGAGAGTAACTGTAACTGTAACACATAGTATCTGCAGTTAAGTGTGTGCACGTCATACCAAGGACCTGGATAAAATGATTTCTTGGCTACTATTACTTGGACAGAGGAAATATTCACAGGGAACAGCTACAGAACCCAGGAGAGTGTGGGGGTTTTACACTGAGAAAACATGGTTTAATTGATCCGAATGTGCTGCTTCAGTAAATTCTTTGTAAATGAAGGTCATTGTTATTTAAGGACATTTCGCCTATTAACAAGACAAATATGACTTATAGGGTCTGATGTATAATGAAACTGAACAGAACTGCACTGGCATTTTAAGCACCGCAGAAGACTGTAGACTACAAGCTACATTTAGTTCTTCACACACATGCACTTAAGTACTTTATCTACCTTGCATTCACACTTATGGTAAATTTAGAACTGACAAGTAACCTAAGAGCCATGTCTCTGGACTGTGGGAGCAGGCTGAAGAAGAACCCCAAAGAAAATCTTTCCTAGATGGGTATCACATGTTCACAAAAACCACTTATACAGAGTTTTACATAATTTCCTTAGAGATTATTAAAGTGTTCTGATTCTGATGATTTATAAAGCACATGATGCCTTTAATGTTACTATGTCCCACACAGGCAGCACAGCACTAGGATGCCAAAGCACACCAGAGACACCCAGGCAGGGGTGTGTGAAACAGGGCTGTACGATGATGAGTGGGTGTGCCCCACTGTAAAATCTAATTAGTTCCCAGAACTTAAAAAAAAATTGTAAAAAGGTGTTAATGTACAAGATGACTATGACTGCTGTTAAAATTGGGGCAGTGGGGGGAGCGACACAAAATGAACCAGGTGAGTTGTAGAAAAAGGCAAATGTGAAGTCATTGAAGAAAAGATCGATGGCTACGTGAGGAAAACTATAACAAAAGAAACTGTTGCAAAGCTTGATTAGTTATGCAAGAAACAGATATAAAAAACCCACGTTGATTAACTGATCAGGGACTGGTTGGGAAAAATAATAAAGACAAGAAGAAAACTAAGGAATAAACAAGACACACACACACACACACACACAGTGTTGGGATCCCAGTCAACAGCTGTCCACCCTCTCTTCTGGCTCCTTCCGGCAGGCATGTTTTTGACTCATTAGTCTGACTCCCTTCTGATTCCAGGCAAACACAAAAGAGGACAGAAGAGTAAATCATCACTGTGTGTGCAATGACTCAGCAGGGATAATTAACATTGCACAAAAAATATTAATAATTATTTGACAGCAATACAGCCTCACTGCATTGTTGTCTTTTCTTTACATAAATAAAGATATTTCCACCATAAACTGATGCAGAAAAGGTGCCAAATGTTGATATTTACAATCTCCTAAAACATCTCTACAGCCAGGGCGACTCTGGAGGTCATCTACTCATCATAGAGGTTGGTGGGTTTTTGTTTTGTTTCTTGTTTATTTCTGTAATATATTTTAATCTGCATATTTCCTGCGGTAAGTGGCAGTCTTTATTTTCTTTGCAGTGTTGTTTGAATACACAGCATTTGGTGTCACGCTGCCTGGCCATATAGGCTTATGTCACATTAATAAAACTCACAATCCTGAATGTAATATTTGTAGCAACTTGATATGTAGTGTTTGGATTATGTACTTATTAAAGTGATAATAGCCTCCAAAAAATTAATTAACAAGCAAACAATAGGAGCAAAAGGCACAGCAGAATACCAGATCGAATCCAGCGTTTGTCAAAGAGAGCTGAGATAGAGAGCTTGCAAAGAAAGCCCACCTGGCTAAATGAATAGGCAATGTTGTCAGGGTTTAGAGGAGTCAGTCGGCTGTGAGGCTGCCATATAATACAGCAGCTGTCAGCGCTGACAAGTCTCAGAAACACACACCTCTAATCTCAACACCCCACCCTTCCCCCCGATTTCTTCTCCCCCTCAACCATAAAAAATGACACACTCCGCAAATATTAAACATCTTCCAAGGCCTATTCCAACATCTTCTTTTCTTTAACACAGTCCCCCTCCTGCTCCATCCTTCCTGCTCCCTCTCCCTCTCCCCCTCCACATCTCTCTCTCTCCCATCTTGTCTTGTCCTTGTCTCCTCAGAAGCCCTGGCAGCCGGATCATCTCCGTCTCTTAGTGTCAATTAAAAGTGAAATATCTGCATTTGTCAACATATCATTTGTGCTGGGCCCGTGATGCACTGCTGATTTGTCGGCCGATTCCTGACACTGGGGAGGGAATGCCGAGGCGGCAGTCTCCCTCATTAGACCTGGAGCTGGCACCATGATGGCTGACACTGCCGGGAGGCTTCGCTCCCCACCGACATGATACTAACCCAAGAACAGGCCTCGTCTGTCAGTCTTGTCACTTGCCAGCCAGCCATCCAGTCAGGGAGAGCGAGGGGCAGATGGGTAGAGGAGGAGGTGAGCGAGGGTGGGAAGAAGCTCCATGCACACTTCTGTGGGGGCCAGGCAAGGAGAGAGCTTATAATGAAGTTTATTTGTTTAGCACAATGTCAATAAATGTCATATTGTTTGAAAGATGTGTTCACAAGGGTTGACAAATTGTAAACAGTTCTAATAACCTCGTAACGTCCACCAGGTCACCAGTGACCTGTTTAGCATTAGGGTTGGGTTTTCTTTTAGCTCCTCACTAAGATTAAGGTAATGTAAGGTATGATATTTGCATTTTATAGCTGAAGGTTTGTTTGTTTTTTATCAGAATTAAGTTTAACACATGAAACATATTTTAGATACGCACAGAAAACAGTAATCAGTTGATTTTTGAGCACGTAAACAGGGTAAAAGGGAATCCAGATTATTATTTCCTCTTAAATGTTCTTTTTAAGTACCGCCAGTGCTGTTTAAATTAAATGAAGTCATTTAATCTTTGTCCTTAGATAGAAGGAGGTGTTGGATTGATTGTCACACATCCAACAACATATCCATAAAGTCAGACCTGCTCGGGAGCAGGTTTATAACCTTTAATCCACATACAAAGAACAGGTCCTGGAAGTCTAAAGCTCCACAGCAAATGCTCTTGCATTTCAAATTTAAAATGAATTTTTTCCTCCTGGATGCAAGAATCTCTTCAGTAAATTTTAGCATCATATGCCCATTTTTGCTTAGCAACATGCTGCAGCTCACAATCTTTATACAACCTGATCCAGCTCATTACCAACATTTAATGCAATAACCTCAAGAAGTTCACCTGCCTCCACCTCCCTAGATCCAAACTACCATCTGTTTGATGGAAACAGGCCCAATACACCTGGTTCTGACTCTGTATCCTACTGGACCAAAGAAAATTGGTCCACAGGTCCTGTGTTCATACCTGCGATGGACAGAGCTGTTTTCAGTAAAGCTAGGTGGACCTGCACAATTATAAGCAGCTGTCTTTAATCAGTCCTACTTCTGCTGTTTTTGGACTGTGTGAACTGTTGTGTGGCTCATCCTGTGAAAGTCACAAAGGACACTAAAGGGGAAAAAACACAATAAAAATAAAACCGAATCAATTGGGTGGCAATGACCTACTTAAACAGGGTCTAAGCAAGTCGTTAGACCAAATATATTATAACTATACTTTTTCTTCTGTCAGGAAATACCATGACAGGACTGGACCAAACCCCCAGACCTCAAACAACAAGCCAAAAATAGATGTATTTTTATTCTTATTTCTTGTTTAATCAAGAAGCACAGTCAAAAACATCTCAGACAGCAAATGTGCATGCGACACTAGGTCTAATGATGCCTCCTGCTCATCCCAGGTTAAACCATCTATTTAGCCAAATTGCACATTTTGTAAAAGTTGCAAGAAAAGGCAGAAAGTGAAGACAGAATTAAGAAAACACATCCTGGTTAGTCAGTTAGTACATTTAAATAGAAAAGAGAAGCTTGGAAGCAGGTTAGCAGAACAATTAGGAATTGGGCAAAAAGAATAAAAGAGCAGTCAGGAGGTAAGACGATACACATGCGTGAGGCAAACTGACAAGGAACAAAGGCAAGACAGCAGGTGAAATATACAGCAGCTAATTGGAGAATAGAACGGGTGAGGTTTGTCTGTGCATATATGAATCAGGTAATTGGGAGCAAGTCAGAGGACATCTGCTGGGTGGAGCAAGTGTGACAAGCTGCAGAGCAAGAAAAAACGATATCAAGAGAAACTGCTAAAGCAAACAAATATTTTATGACTTTTTTACCACCTTTCTCTAGTGTTCTGACAGTTTGTTGGTTTTTAAATATTATTTTTGTCCTAATTTCATATATCTGCCTCTGATATTTGCACCAACTCAACATAATGGATACCTAATAAGTTTGTGGTGCTTAATTCATTTTTTAAAAAGTCTCCATGTTGTGGTGACAGAAAAAATTGATACATCAACTTTCTAATGGCTTATATTTCAGTGAAAGAATAGCTTTGCAAGCTGCCTGCTGAAGTGACTGAGACATACGTGATACCTTAGTTTTTACTTTGGATTGTCACAGCCGAGCTAGACTTTAATTCTGGAATTCCTGGCTCCTCGGCCCCCACACTGCAGGAGCAGGGAGGAGGAGGATGCTTGCCCTGCTTAACTTGCCATCATTATGAGGAAAAGTACTGACCAAGCTAACAGCTACCCTGGGTAGGAGTCACTCAGAGACACAAAGGAATGCACTATTATAGCTTCAAAGAGTAGGGGGGAGAGGAATGGGGGAGGAAAATGTGAGAAGGCTGAGCAGCGCATAGTGGGAAAAGAAGATGTTTTTTTTTTAAAAAGGAGTAGGACTGTGGACGTGGTTCAGTAGTCATATTTAATATATATTTTTAAATATACCATATTTAATAGTAATGTATTTTTACCACGATATAATTCATTTCAATTCAATTTATTTATACAGCATCAAATTGCAAAAACAGCCGCCTGAAGGTGCTTTATACTGTAAGGTAGAGCCTACAATAATACCTCCAGAGAACAATCATATGACCCCCTATGAGCAGCACTTTGACGACAGTGGGAACAAAACCTCTCTTTAAACAGGAAGAAACCTCCAGCAGAACCAGGCTCAGGGAGGGGCGGGGCCATGGGTCCATATTCCTGCAGACCGCCGTGTTACTGGGAGATTCAGTGTTGCAGCATTTTTTTTATGTCCCCTTCCCTGGATCTGTGCCTCCATGCAAACCTATCTCCAAGGTCCACACACAGTTCTTTGGGTTTCATGGCTTGGTTCGTGCTCTGACATGAACTGTCAACTATGGGACCTTATAATAAGTGTGTGCCTTTCATATAAGTTCAATCAACTGAAGTTACCACGGGTGGAGTCCAATCAGTTTGTAGAAACATCTGACAGATCATCTGAGCTCAATTCTGAGTGTCATGGCAAAAGCTGTGAATAAATATGTACATGTTCTGTTTTTGCCCTGCGACAGACTGGCGACCTGTCCAGGGTGTACCCCGCCTCTCGCCCTATGATAGCTGGGATAGGCTCCAGCACCCCCCGCAACCCTGAAAAGGATGTTCTGTTTTTGTTTTTTACCTTCAAAGTGTATTCACTTGGTCATTATTTCGAGGTGAGAAATGTATGTAATTCAATATTGAATAATGCTGTAACACGACAAAATGTTGACTCAGTGAAGTGCTGTAAGCACTCTCCAGATGCTCTGTACTGAGAATGTGTTTAGCATTTAGATGAAATGCACCTGAAGCCTGACATGGTGGATCTTCAAATGTAAAATACACATCACTGACGTCACAGAGAAAAAAAGATCATCCATGTTATACATTTTGTGTTTTATTTTTACTTTAACACTGATTAAGACACATTTCAAAATAACCTGATCCCATATCCAGCCTCGTTTCTCTTATATACATAAACAAACACTGTAACCAGAAACATTGATGGGAAATATACATTTAGCTTCACACACACGAGCTTTGTAAGACCGTTACAGTCTCAGTGTGCTGACCCATTCATTTCACTCATAAACCAAATAACATTTCTAAACAACAAAACCAAACTGTCAGTGCTCTCTGAACAGACTGTAATCTTTTGGAGTCGGGTGCCTCGTGCACAGATCTAACATGGCACAGTTTCAGTAAAAACACCACCAGTGTAAAAATCATTATTATCATTCTGTACGTAGTTGAGATATTTACCTACCCTGTGCATATTCTGTTAAAAGACATTGTGTAATACTGTATGTATACTTTAATCAACATGTGATTAAAGTATTATATGTCATCTCTAAGATGCAAAACACCTAAACAGCTACAAATAACACAGGATCCTATGAAGGCACGTACCTCTACATTCACTTTAAAGGGGCCAATTAAGGATTTCAGGCTGTTATGAAACACTATGGGAGCCCTGCAGAAATATAAACAAGCCTGACTAATAATTACAACACAGTATGATTATTTCCACAGAAAACTTCATGAATAACCACATTTATCTCACCAGCATAGTCCAGCCAACACTTACATATTAAAGGGCATCCAGGTTGCAAGACTTGCAAATAAAGCCTCTGAATTTACAGTAAATAGTGCAGGAATATTTTTATTCTGTTAAATTTGCCTTGATGATTGGGATGTTTGCTTGGGGTGTCTATTTCTGCATTTACGATTAAACTCTGTGCATACAGAGGACACAAGGTAAACTGTAACTTAAACTCTAATGTTTTAAATCTTCAAAAAATATACAGATAATGAGCAGAATTATGTGGATATAACACTGCTTAAGATAATAAGAAAAACTCTGAGCATTAATGTGTAGGTGTAAAAGCTTCCCTCCCCGTAGTCCTCATTGCCCAGCTGATGTTTATCAACAGCATTTCATATTCAGGTCGAAGTTTTGGCTTCCACTTCCTTCCAAATGTGCTGTATGGGCGTGAGTTCTTCCACAAATCAATTAAGAACATTTATGTTTGGAATTAACATACAATGACATGTAAAACAGAGATTTATAAGCACATAACTGAACTGAAATGTTCCTTTAGCAAAAGAAAAGACCAAACCAAGAACAAGTGTAAGAGTTGTCGGAGCACCAAAACATCTGAACTATAACACAGTCTGCCAGCACGTTTCTCTTCTACACATCCTATGCAAAATAAAACTAAGCTATGATATATAACCATCACTTGGGTTGGTTCATCGTGTTTATTGTAACCTCACAATCGGAATAACCTTCCTTAAGAACTGTCTCGAGTAGAACAGCAGCTTTGCTCCTCAGTGGAAATCCGGCACCTCACTAACCCAATAAAACAGAAACGGATATGAATATACTTTTGGCCACCGATCTGTATTAGGGCAGATGTAATTGGCTGAATGAAACAAAATCAATGTAAACTTCAAACATGAAACATTCACAATATTCAGCTGTCACTTGTTTGTGTTTTTCCATGATTTTTAAAGTTTTACATGAGTGTATGACCTCTGCACCATCCATTAACTGTAAAGGTCAGCAGCACTGGTGAATACAGAGTAAAAGGCAAGCGAGCAGGTGAACAGGACTACAAATGCACAGACTTTCCAACTTTCAAATTTTCCTGTAAATGTTAACTTGAATGAGGAATTCTTTACATTACTCTCAAAGTCAAATTCAGTCTGATCAGTATTTATGAAACAATATAAAACAACAGGCTGAAATTAAGCGAAATGATTGGTCGTTGGCCACAGTGGATAAACACTGGAAGGTATAAACATGTAATAATGGTATGTGTGTGTTTCCTTTGTGTATTCACGTCCACAAATACAGGTGTGACCTCCTCGGACTACAGCAGTAACATTTCTACAACAAAACGCTCTGACACGAAAAATACATCAAAATAAACAAACATAAAAACAAATTCAGTGGTTTCAACTTTTGCAGCAAACAACAATGACATTATAATTACTCAATAATAAAGAATGGTGTGGTTGACTGTGTGGAGTCATACAGTGCACATTGACAATATAATACAGCAGTTAGTTTTTTTTCTCCTACTTAGGCCACAGCGACGTCTCGCCACAGCGACGTCTCGCCACAGCGACGTCTCGCCACACGCTCCATTTAGAGTTCTGATTGCATTTTCCACCACACAAACTTTCCAGAGATTCTCATTCCCAACGCGTAACAGACCGACGATCTGTCACGGACCGAGGTGTCTCAATGTAGCGTGAAATGAGACGCTCCGGATTCTTGAATCCAACAGAATGACGCTCGCGGCGCTCACACACGCTTAGAGCAGAGGATCTAACCCAGGGGTGGGCAATCTCAGTCCACGAGGGCCGGTGTCCCTGCAGGTTTTAGATGTGTCCTCGAACCAACACAGCTGGTTTAAATGGCTAAATTAGCTCCTCAACATGTCCTGAAGTTCTCCAGAGGCCTGGTAACGAACTAATCATGTGATTCAGGTGTGTTGACCCAGGGTGAGATCTAAAACCTGCAGGACACCGGCCCTCGTGGACTGAGATTGCCCACTCCTGCTCTAAGCCTAACCCTATCAGACAGTGTTTTCTAAAGTGATTCATGGTCAGAATGTAAAACACATTGACATGTAGAGATTCATTCCAAACGGCTCTCATGCCTCTGAACATGCCGAGGATTTGTCACGTAGCGTCGGTATGTTACGTGTTGGAACTTTCTGTACTGTTTTATTCACACAAACCCGAGCCAGATGTGCTCCGTGAGTAATACTGCATTGTACTTTAACCTCTTAACATCCACCAGGTCACCAGCAACACAACTAAGGTGAGGGTTAGAGTTATGTTTGGGTTTTGTTTTCTGAAAAACTACGACGAAGTCTGATCAAATCCTTTGGCATTGCAGTTTTTGTTTGTTTGTTTGTTAACTCATTCACTGCCATTGACGTCTATAGCCGTCAATGGCAGTGAATGAGTCAATGGGTTTAACTCATTCACTGCCAATGGCTGGCAGTGAATGAGTTAATAGCGTTTTCATTATTTTTAAATTGGAAAAGTTGCATAAAAAGGTGAGCATATATATCAACTTAGCCAATACCCAACGCCTGACTGTAGTTGAGTCGCTCGTAACCTGACTGATTTTAAAACGTTAACAATGCTCTTTTCCAGTGGGACATCGTTTATATTAGGCAAGTGGAATCCCTGGCAGCATTCTTGAATTAGAAATTTAACATCAAGGTAATTTAATTCAAAATGCATTCTTTCAGACAAAAAAGCTTCACTGTGGAAGGAAAGAAAGGAAAACCCAATATGGCAAAAGACATGACGGATATAAAAATGACGTCTGGCTCCAGAAAAATCTAAAACTTCAGTGTGTAACTACAACTACCACAAATAGTGGGGAACAAAGTAGTGCGCAACATGCATGGATCAGCCACAGCGTGAAAACCTAACGTTGGCTCTCTCAGTTAAAACCTGGGGTCTGTCACTGGGACGAGCAGCAGACATTTTAGCTTCTGATCACATCCCATAAAAGCTCAGACTCGATCTGGACCTGAGCACTTTGGAGTTCAGCTCCACGTGTTGGGCTCCGTGGTGCTCTCGCTCGACTCCCGAGCCCTTGTTGTGGTGCAGTTTTTTCGTCTTTCCTTTTTATTTATGCAAAAACAGATTTAGTGTGAAAAGCAACGCCCAACGAGAGCTAAACATCGAATGACCAAACTCTTTCTACCAGCACAGTCTGAGTTTGCCTCTGTCAGCATCCACGTTGAAGTCTTCACCTATAAGTTGTGAATGTCACAAGTTTTTCTAGAGAGAAAATGTGATACTGATTATTTTGTTACCTCTTTCCTTGTGTAAAGGATAACACTGAGGACTATTTGATCTCTCGCCCTTAATATGCATCCTTTGGATGTAAGTCTGTGAGGAAAGGCTTCAAGCCTTAGATAAGCCTCTCTTCTGGGGGCACTTTGAGGACGCTGCCCATTTCCAGTCTGGCCCCAGCTACCTCCTGTGAGCTGGGGCTGTATGTGCCCTCTGATTGACGCTTCTTTCGTGCTGTCATGATGAGAAAAAACACCACCAGGATGGCCAGTAAGACACATAGAGTGGTCAAAGGAATGGCCACTGCCAACCATGGAACTCGCTCTGTTTGTTCCTCTTTCTGCAAGAGAACAGCACAGACCAGCTTAGTTTGAAGTGTGGATAAAGACTGAAGCACAATTTCAAGCACTGCTCTGGAGGTTTAATCATTTTCTCTTGTAGCTAAAGGAAACCTGACTCAAATAAAGGCATTTCAAACTGCAAACCCATTGAGCAGAACTAAGCACATTAACTTACAACTAGTTTTGGTGAATGGAGTTGTGTGTCACTTACATTGCTATCGCAAAGCGTGCCAGTGTATCCTGACACACACACACACTGGAAGTGGTTGAGTCTGTCGAGACAGGTGGCACCATTGAGACAAGGGCTGGACTCACACTCATCTATTTCTGTCTCACACCTGAAACACATCAGCAAGGTTTTAGCACAATACTGACTGACAGAGCAGCAGCTCACATGTGCCCTTCTGACCTTTCTACTTAGATGTGGTTCAGATGTACTTTTAAAAGTACAGGGTGTGGAAGAGGAGAGTGTGCAGTGTCGTACTCCTACCTGTCTCCAGCATATCCTGGCTTGCAGGTACAGTTGCCCCCAGAGTCACCTCCAATACAAACTCCTCCATTAAGACACTCAGTGTTCGCATTGCATGCCACAGGAGGAAAACGCCATCTATTAGACACACAAACACATTTTCTCAAGGAGGCTTTCGACAGCAGAGCTTCAGCTAATGATTATTTTTAGTAGCTGAAGCTCATCAGCCCTTCCGGTTATTGGATATTTTGTTCCGTAAAACACAGGACTGGAAAAACAGACTGGAAAAACAGACTGGAAGAACAAGTCTTTCAAAAGCTGGAACCATCAAATGTTTGGCATTTCTGTTTGTTTCAGATGACACTGGCAGATTATTCATGTTGATCACCTAGTTTACTAATTGTTAATTTTTTATAGAGTGTTTAATTCTAGTAAAAAATAATAGTTTTCAGGGCACATGTATATTGAAAAAAGGATAAAACACAACGTTAAATGGTAAGTGTTACCTGAAGCGAGCTTCAGTTATAACATGAGGCCAAATTTATGCAGCAAAGAGAAAAAAAATCACACAGCTGTGGGTGAAAATGAAGAATAGCTGTGAAGAGAAGCAACTTCTTTACAGTTGACAGAGAAAGTCCAGGCGCAAAAAGGAATGTAAACGATGGCCAGCAGGGCAGAGCACTTACACTGATGGTAGCTAATTCTAGCTTGTGTGCTAATGCAATTGGTAGATAACAGATGTAGCAATGTACTGAATGGCTAATAAAAGCTGATTCATCAAAACATCTTGGGTTTATCTTGCTTGCCTTTACTTGATAGGTGCTTTAGACAGTAAGGTTCTAAAAAAAAAAGAAACAATGCCCGCTTTGTGCTACTTAAAGTACAGCGAGCTAGCTGCTTTACTATCTTAATATTTTCAGACATGAAATATTGGTTCATACATTAGACCAGCGGTTCCCAAAGTGGGGGGTGCAGAGCCATTGTAAGGGGGGGGGGGGGGGGGGGGGGGGGGCAAAGTATGACTAAAAAGAAAAGACTGCTTGGACAATGCTAGCATAATGGACACGTTATTGACGGGGCTCCCACACAAACATGAGATTTTCTTATAAAACAAAGGGGGGCCTAGCAAAAAAAGTTTGGGAACCACTGCATTATACAATAAATGCTATAACGAACAAAAGCAACTGACAAACCGATCTGAAATAAATCTCTGCATAACGTTCAGGCAGCCTGTAATCATCCTTTGAAAGAATAATTTTAAATTCTTTAAGAATATAAATAAAAAAGTAACAACTGCAGGAGAAATTTCAATATAGAACCAGGCAAAGTTTTACCTGGTGCAGTTTTGCACATTTAACCCTGAGATGCACACGCGGGGTCGTTTTTGACCCCACGTGTTTTGATTCTTCAAAATCTTTAAAATGAAAAGTTGTAATATATTCATATTCCAGGTATTCTTCATAAAACATGTTTCGGACATGAGGCCATTTGCATTTGTATTTACTTTTTCATTATTTTTTAAAAATTGCAGTTCTTGTATCACTACCCCACTCTTCCACAAGTGGCGTCAAAAATGAGCCCAAGCAGTTCCTATGAAATCTTCTATGAGCTTTTCATTTTTAGCAACTCCGACCGTCCCACTTACACTTCTGATGTCAGCAGTCTCACCACCGAGATCATTTTTACACAGCAACATATACAGTATGTAAGTATTATCTCCATTTATGAACTTGTTTTTCATTGTACCGTCCATGTGTTTTTGGGAGTCCTCTGCATAACCCATTGTAAAAGGAAACTATGTCAATTTGAAGATATTTGCCATTTCTTGCGCTTTGATGACAAGAGGACCAGAGCCAACCGACTGAAACAGACCACATGGCAGCTTCCTGCTACATATGGGACCTGTTCCTGATCAACTGCAGGTAGGAATTCATCCCCAGTGATTGTGTCACAGTGGATGAACAACTTGTGCCTTTCAGAGGTATGACCCAGCTTCTACAGTAAACCGAGTAAGCCCACCAAGTATGGCATAAAAACCTTCTGGGTTTGTGATGCACGCATCCCATATGCAATTGATGGGATTGTGTACCAAGGCAGACAACCAGGGGATGACACCCAGAAGAATCTGGGGGAAAACACTGACAGTCAGTTGTGCAGTGGATTCAGACACACAGGCCACAACATCACCACTGACAACTTCTTCACCATCTTGCAGAGCATCTCCTTGAGAAGGTTCTGACTATTGTGGAAACTTTGCGACAGAACAAGCCAGACATTCTTCCAGTCATGAAGGCTTCCAGGTCCAGAGATGTCCACAACCTACATCACTGATGCAACGGGAAGGTGTGGAGTGAAAAAAGAACGGCTGCAATCCAGCCACAGGAAAGAAGCACACAGGGCCAGCAGAAGAAGAAGAGGTGCCAGTTGTGTCCAAGAAACAAAGATCGCAAAGCCACTGATTGCTGTTTGAAATGCAATACCCCTGTGTGCAATGATCACAGCCAGAAGCAAGTAGTTTGTGACAGCTGCACGCAGTGAGAGGAGATAAGATGTTTTTGTTGTGTTATGGTCTCCGGACCTCTTTTCGTCCTCCAGACATAGGGACAAACATGTTTTGACACCTGATTGATTGACTGATTGTTCAGTGCTAAAATGCAGAGGTGGGACCAAGTCATTGTTTTGCAAGTCTCAAGTAAGTCTCAAGTCTTTATCCTCAAGTCTCAAGTCAAGTCTCAAGTAATGTCAGGCAAGTCAGAGTCGAGTCTCAAGTCACTGGTGTAAAAGTCCGAGTCAAGTCACAAGTCTGAAACTTTGAATTTCAAGTCCTTTCGAGTCTTTAAAAAAAAAAAAAGAAAAAATAATGTTGCAGTTATGCTAAATGTAAATATTAGACCATGTAATTTTAAAATCTGTGTTTTTCTCAACACATGACAAAATAGTGAACTTAGAAAATATACACAAATTGTGAAATTGCACCTCTTTAAAATGCAGCTCAATTAAACCTAGCTCCAAGAATAATTTTCACCGACAGTTCTGAGATAAGCTGCATGTTATTCTTGGATGCGGTTGTAGGACCGGCTTTAAAATCGCATGACAAAAATATCATACACATTAAAAAAAACTGTATCACCAACGTAGCCTGGACAACATTTGCTAGTTAGATGAAGTCAGCTATCTCATCGTAGCATATTTATATGCATATTTATAATCATACGCTTCTTGGAGTGAGTGCATACACTCATGAAGTTTAGTAACTTCAGGTCACTGCAACAAGCCCAGGTACAGTTTACCGACGGATGGGTGCAGGACCTTGAAATGCACCGTGTAGAACGAAAGACCATCGTACGTATCATAAGTTTACCAGTCTCACAAATCGTCTTCATAAATACACATTCCTTAACCGTTTATTAATAGGACCTTTGAGCTCAACGGTAATTAATTAGTAGTGGAAATAATTTCTGGTACCCATCACAGAAATGTAGCAGTGACAACAATATTGTATGCTGTAATCGTACTGGGCAATTAGTGATACAAAAAACCTGTTTTATCCTGTGAATAAAAGTATATGTTTTTGTCAATGTACCATAATAACAGAAGCGAAACGCAATATTGTGTCAGGACAATTCACTATTTATGCACAATAAATAAAGGAGCATAGCGCGACAATTTCTGTTCAGCGCCAGACTTGCTTGTAACCTATATCACTAATTATGTTATGAAAATGACGTATTAACTACTAAAAAACACTGACCTTCGTGTAAATGCTTGGAGCAGACTAACCTGTGAGCTGGAGTGTTCTGGGACGTTATATTTGATCTTTGAATGGCTGCTATCCAGTCCATCCGTCACCTCTTTGTTACTTCGGAAACATGGCTTGAACAATTTCTCTTCAACGTCGTAATCCGATAACAACCGATCTCTTTACCCGTTGGCTTCCCGTGGCTGTCATGCGACCGGCTATTGCAGTTAATAATACAACAGCTTCTTGACATTTTTGTGTTTCTTTTTATCGCTGTATAACTGATTTTAATTGAAAGCCTGCGTGCGCTAGTACCGCTTGCCACGAGTTCCCAGAATCCTTTGCGGTTCTACCCGTGAATGACGTCACATTTTCAATCTCTATATAATATGCATGTTAAATTTTATATTTGGGGTAAAATATCAAGTCTTTTCAAGTAAACCGGTTCAAGTCCAATTCAAGTCCCAAGTCATTGGTGTAAAAGTCCAAGTCAAGTCACAAGTCTTAGAACATTTTTTCAAGTCAAGTCTAAAGTCATAAAATTAATGACTCGAGTCTGACTCGAGTCCAAGTCATGTGACTCGAGTCCACACCTCTGCTAAAATGTAAATGAAAAGTAAACAATGTACATGTCAAAAATGAAATTTCTCTTTTGTTTGAACAAAATATATAATCTTAATCAAAATTAGAGAAATGTCTTTCTCGTGGCTCAAGAGTTGGGAGTTCGCCTTGTAATCGGAAGGTTGCCGGTTCGAGCCCTGGCTTGGACAGTCTCTGTCGTTGTGTCCTTGGGCAAGACACTTCACCCGTTGCCTACTAGTGGTGGTCAGAAGGCCCGGTGGCGCCAGTGTCCGGCAGCCTTGCCTCTGTCAGTGCGCCCCAGGGTGGCTGTGGCTACAATGTAGCTCCATCACCAGTGTGTGAATGTGTAAAGCGCTTCGGGGTCCTTAGGGACTAGTAAAGCGCTATATAAATACAGGCCATTTACCATTGCAAAAGCGCTTTGATTTTGTGGAGGGGGGGGGGGGGTAGTGATACAAAAACTGCAATTTCTTAAAATTAATGAAAAAATAATTAAAAATGCAGTTTTATGAGGAATACCTGGAATAAGAAAATGTTACAACTCTTCATTTTAAAGATTTTGAAGAAAAACAACCCAGTTTATTGCAAAAACGCTTTGTTTTTATTTGGGGTCATTTTTGACCCCACTCGTGGAAGAATGTGGGTATTGGTAGGTTGTGCATCCAAGGGTTAAAAGAATGCGCTGTAGAGAAGCTGAAGGCTATACTCACTGGCAACGCTTTCCAATGTAGCCAGGAGGACACGAACAGGTGTGAGTTTCCTGTGTTTCCACACAGTCTCCTCCATTCTCACACTTGAACTCCAGACAGTTATCCACCTCTGCCCCACAGTCTTTCCCTTTGTATCCAGGCTCACATTCACACTGGAAGTCTGCCAGGAGGTCTTTACATGTCCCGTAGACACAAGGCGTTGAAGAACACTCATTTATCTCTGTTTCACACAGCTCCCCCTCCCATCCAGGTGTGCAGCTGCAGTTAAACTCATTAAACTGGTCCTGACACACACCCTGGTTGAGACAGGGCTGCGAATCACAAATAGGTGCACCTCGGCACCCAATGCTTGGCTCGTGGCCACCCACTCTGGTGAATCGGCTCATCTGAGGTGGATCTGCTACCTTTATGAGCGGTAGGTAGACCCCACCCAGCCTCACCTCTCCTAAACATCCTGTGTACTTTTCTGCCAGCCAGATTTTGGTGTCATTGAGAAAGTTGAGGTTGCCAGTTGTTCCAAAGCTGACACCAGCTCTCTGTCCATCTACGGTGAGGCGCCAGCGCGACTCTGACTGTGTTGGGTCAACCATGGTGAGCTGAATGTGATGCCATGCCCCATCAGCGATTGTCCTGTCGCTCGTGAAGGCCTGCAGCTCTGCACCATCCCCACTGTCCAGTTTGACCAGCAGGCTGGAGTTGAGCAGGCCCAGGCAGAAGACCTCGGTTGTGTTGACAGAACGCAGCAAGATCCCGTTCTCATCCCGTGTTCGTACGTTCATGGTGATGTTGGTTATGGAGCTCAGCAGGGAGCTTTGGGCAACGTACTGGAGAGAATTGTCCTGGAAAATGGCTTCAGTTAAACCTGTGAGGGGAAAACGTCATGAGAGTTACTGGCACTAACAAACAGGAATATTAGGAAACAATTTTTGAAAAAATAAATGCTGCTGGTTCAGAGACATCACGTTAATTTTCACCTCCACCAAGGAGGTCATTGTTTGATTTGTCTGTTGGTCTTTCCTGAAGGATATGGCTGAAAGTTTGATCAGAGTTGAGACTTCGCCCACCTTAGACGTCTTTTAGAGTCGAATCTTGACTCAGGAAGTATTGAATAACACTGTAAGACTGAAATAAGAAAACTTGGAAGACAGTGGCATCATGCTAAGAAAATAACTAATCCAGGCCCAGATATCCTTCTGGATCAAGGGACCTGCTTTATTCAGCAAGTCTTCTGTGGCAAACACTTTGTAAAAATGGGAGGAAAGAATTACTTTTAGAATTAGATGAGCACTAAAAATGATTCCTGCTAATTGATTAAGTCTCAATCAGTCACACACACTCTTAAAGTGCTTAAAGTTCAAGTATTTTGTCCAAAGAGACTTGGACACATGGACTGGAGGATCCGGGGATCAATCCACTGACCTTCTGACTGATGTACCATCTGCTCTACCTAGTCTATCATATTTGATACATCAGATTTTTAGTCTTCTACATCAGCAGTGTGATTTCTTGCTTTCCCTCCAAAAAACCTAAATAAATTGCAAAATTCATTTTTAAGCACAAAAAGAACCAGAAATATCAAAGATTATATAAATTCATATCCAGATTATTTTGATTTTTTAAAGAGCTAAATGATTAGCTGTAGCACCAACAAAGTAAAGAGTAACACTTGATAACTAAACAATATAGTTCTGTAGAACCATTGTCATGTTGCTCTCTGTGCCACTTCAATGCTGCTACACAGTAAAAGCCATCTTTCAGGTCCAGATGACCTACAGTGTGACAGATTGGGTGTGATACAACCATTCCAACCTGCACCTCTGGCTAACCAGCATGCCTGTCGCCATGACCTAGCAAAGAAGCGCCTGAAAAGTGTTTCAGTAAGGCCTTCTAGCTATCCGCTGGGCTCTCCTTGTGTAATGACTCGAAAAACATCTGGCTGTCACTCGAGACACTATTTTGAGGGAATTGAGCCAACCCCATTCAGTGTTTTGGACCCATCGAAAAGGTCTTGGCAGATTTGGGAGGCTATGCCTAACCGTTATTATGGTGCATGGTAAGTGATATGTTTAAAAGTTGGGTAGGACGTTCTGTGACAAACCACTGGTTTGTATTTATGGGAGGGGGTGTTACGGCCCTAGCTGGGCCTCCTGAAACTGCCCTTGTGTGGGCGTGGTGTTTTTCTCCGCCTCCTCCTCTCTTGCCACGCCTACCCCCTCTGTTTCTCTCACTCTCCTCTCTCCCCAGGACACAGCTGCTCTTAGTTAGCCTCGTTTGCCACCTGAATCCAGTCAGCAATCACCTCTGAGGCTATTTAAGCTGGGGATGAGCTGTGAGCAGAGTGGTTTTTTCTCTGGTGTTCTCACATTGGGTGTTGAAGTTGTTGGGAGAGATCCTATAGTGTGGAAGCAGTGTGCAGTGTAACTGCTTCACGTGAGTAGTGTGGGCTTGTGGGCCTCGGCAGCAGTAAAGCTAGCTGCTGCTAGTGACAGGGTGAGCTTGTGGGCCCCTGGAAGTGCCTCCTCGTGGTGTGTTTTTGTTTGGTTGTTGTGTTCTTTGTTGTTGCAACCTTTTTTCCTTTTTCCAAGTGTTATTGGTAAAACGGCGTTGCCGGCTCTTTATGTTAAGATTATCTAAAATAAAGACTATTTTATTTACTAAAAGCCTCTGTCTGTTTTCCTTTCATTCTGTTCTGGACTCATTTCTTACTGGTCCCCTCACTCGCATGCCTAGACCCCTTCGGGGGGAACGTAACAAAGCCATAAAAAACTACTTCAATATGATGCAAAATAATGTTTATGCACCTGCTACAGAGCTGTTAAGGTCACCGAGTCTCTCTGTCAATCTCATGAGAGGTCCTCCTAAAAATCTAATGTTAAAAACTTTAATACAAGATTCCTGATTTAAAAGAAAAAGAGCAGAAACAAATAAACCTGAATCTCTCTGGTTTGAAAAAACACAGTGCCAATCACTGCTCAGGGATTACTCACACTCATAACCATCCTGCAGCTCCATGCAGCGCACTCCCTCGGGGCAGGGCTTTTCGACGCACCACAAGCGAGTCTCGCATAGCTGACCCCGGTAGTTGGTGGAGCAGTTGCATCTGAAGTCATTCCAGGTTACCTGACACTGTCCACCATTGAAACACGGTTCATCCTGTGCACAGACAAACACAGATGGATGGATTAGACCATCGCTTGTAAAATCTCTCACCTGATGCGACCGCATAGGTTAAGGCTACTAAGAGGATTGAGCGCTAACTTACAGATCAGCAGGATTCTCAACCAGATGAATGATAATAGGGTTATCACAACCAAGCTATTAGACAGTCCTGCAATTGCCATGAGATACAAGAGCCATATATTTTCCCATAAATCAACTTTGCAGCGTATATTAATCTCTCTCATTTCATTTTCATTTTGTCTGTAGTCAAATAGAAATGTTTCCAAACAGGAAACCTCACTGTGAGGGGACTGTACTTACCAATCCATCACCATAATAAATGATTATAAATAAAACTGTAAATCATGAGAAATTAAACAGGGATGCACCGCATCCTTTACCTTGCACGTATCATCACTTTGGCATCCTGGCAGCAGGTTATCCTCGGTGCTTGCCTGGTAAACCTCCATCCCCTCTGGATAACCTTCAGCAACCAGATGCTTGTGATCCAGTCGAATGTCCTGCAGACAGCCCTTGAAGTTTCCACCCCAGGCATTCGTGCTCTTGCCTGCAGGGAGCCCTCCAACATATGCCACATCCCCGGCTTCTACACTCACATTTCCTAAGGCACGATTATTGCCCGCTTTGGGAAAAACCACATGGCCACAATGTACCTTTACAATCACCAAATTATTTTTCCCATCAGTAACTGATCTCGCTTCTGAGAGAAGCGTGGTGTGAGGACTGTAGAGAGCAACAGTGCCTTCTTTCAGGTAGATAGTCAGGTAGGCGTCTCCTTCTCGATGGAACTGCAGGAGCATGCCACTGTGTTTGAGAGAGCGCATAAAAAACGAAACGCTAAAGTTGTCACCGTGAGTTTCTGATATGTTGAACATAGAATAGCTGGTGCTGTTTTCATGTCCAAAGGTCCAGGAAGGGTACTCTGAAGTAGGGGGAAGAAGGACAGAGCTTTAGTATTTTATCTCATGAACTATTAGATTTTATTATATTTATTATGCAAATGTGTTAGTTTTTATTTTCATATTAAGATTTTAAGTACTAAACAAATGACGAGCACTGTGACATGTATGAATCAGGCTGACTGCAGAGGTTGGTTAGTGAGCTCTTCAGTAGCATCAGTAGCATTTACTATTACATTCTTTCTTTATGATATTATAATTTCATTATGATTATTTGTGTGATATATCATATAAGATCCTAGAGCAAATAGTAATTTCTTTCATTCAAAAACTAAATGTAATTGGCTAAATTAGTTTAAATTAATGCCAAGTTGTGCAGAAACCACAACTGCACTCTAAGGTCAAATAAAAAGGTGTTACTCAGTTTTTAACTGATGCATTTTGGGTCATTTTCTGCTTTTTTATTACTTTACTTTTATTACTTTTTCTATTATTTTATTACTTTACATTCTGTAATCAGTATTTTTGAAACAATTTCATTCAATTTTCTTTTATTTCTATAGTGTAATTTCACAACAACAACAATCCCCTCAAACAGAACCTACTTTGAACAATGAGAAACCATTTTCAAGACTTGGCCTGGGCTTGAACATTATTAACAGATTTTGACCGATGTTATTGTTTAAAAGGAAGCCATAGTCTGATAAAACATTTTTGCTTAGTTTCACTGAGCTGTTGAAAGGTGCTTTGCCTTTATCAATCATTAGTTTGAATTTTCCCTCTTACAATTCTAGTTTTGGTGGAAATTACTCTTAGCTGGTAAGAGGTGATTTTGCTTAATATAACCCTGGAGTCACTTTTCAGTGCTTCTGGTTTGACTGGAATATCTGCTTCTTATAACATATGGCTGTTGACGCAGATGCAGCTAGCATTAAAGCTGTTACTTGTAACCTCTTAACATCCACTAGATCAAACCATGTTTACAGATGGTGTTGTGTTAAGGTTGCATTTTAAGAAGATGTAACATTTGAATCAAGTCTCTTTTTGTGACCTCGCAGTTCATAGTTATACCCAACAGGTAAAATTTCCAAATAAAGGGAGAGCTGTGAATCTAACCATAACTAGGACACCTGGGATTTTGTGTGTTGGGTTACTAAACCTAAGAAGTTTTTCCCTGTTCTGTTAATTTGTCCAGAAAACCCTTTTTTTCAGTCGAAGCAGAGGTGAGATGTTTACTCCTACCTTTTCCACAGTTTTCTCCATAGTACGGTCGATGGCACTGACAGCTGGCACCGACCCACATATCCACACACTGTCCACGCTGCATGCATGGGTCCTCACCACACCAGTCTGGTTTGGTACATCCCTGTTCCAAGCCCGAATTCTCCTCCCTGATGAGATCTTGAGGCAGCAGCAGCTTATAGTCAACTTGAAAGTCTTCCATGCAGCCGATGAATGCCTTTCCACTGGACAAGTTGCCCACATATTTCTGTGGTGCCCCTCCTATATACAGCTGTTGGAAGGAGCTGGATTGGAGGAAGATCAGATGGTTTCGACCCTCATTCTTTACTTGGCATCCTTCCTCACAGCCGGGTCCTTTTACAGCCAGAACCAATCTCTCATCCATGGTCACGGTTACCGTGTGCCATTCTCCATCATTGACTGGGCCTGGGTAATTGGCCCACAGTAGCTTCCCTGATTTTACCTTTGCTTGGAGGGAGCCTTTGACAAGCTCGAGAGAGACAAAGTTCTCCACGGTGCCCCGGTAGTAGAGCACCATGTCAGGAAGAGTACTCCTGAATCGAAGCTGCATGTGTAGAACATTTGGCTTTGTCTTGTTCTTGAAAACAGGCAACTGCATATGGACGTAACCCTCTGAGTTGAAGGAGAAGGTGGTGGAGGTATTGCAGTGATCTCCTGTCCAGCCAGCAGGACACACACAGGTGTAGCCGTGTTCACCGTTCTTGATCAAAACAGGGACGCAGCCTGCTCCATGCTGGCACTGGTGCTGCCGGCAGCCGACGAGCCTGACGTCGCAGTCTGGCCCCCCCCAGGGCTCATGGACGGGCTCCAGCACAGGGCAGTGACACCTGTAGGAATTGGCAGCATCTTCGCAGGTGGCGCCGTTTTTGCAAGGATTACTGTCACACTCGTTGATGTCTACCTCACAGTGTACACCTGCACGAGGAAACACTGACATTTAGTGTCACTGCAACTTACTCCAGCAACACTCGTCCAACTTTGCCATGCTAAAATACATTCACATGGATCATATTTTCACTACAACATCTCTTAGATATCAAGTCAGTGAAGCACACATGTAGATGAAGACAAGGGATGAGCTTTCTGCGATTAACAGATGAGGAAATGACCTGAGGAAATAGCTGTTAATTTCACAATTAGACAACAATAGGATCTTCAGTCTCCCTAACACAATTAACTTAGTGACTGTCTTGTTGACTGCACCAACTGAACCTTTAAATATTGCATTTGTTAGCTGTGTATGACACACCCTCTGTGTGATCGGTGGTCAGCGCCTTGTCAAACTCTGTTCAACGTTAACTCTCAACAGCAGCAGTCAACTTGCATTAACCTAGTCCTCTGAAACACTCTAAACCCGAGGTGTCCTAAAGCTGCTCCTTCAGGCTGCCAATGCGCCACTCTCATAAAAACCTTGCAACTCTATGCAAATCTCTTCTATGCAATCAAAGAGTGCTGCATCATACCTGTTACCCACCAGGGCCCACAGCAGCAGCACAGCAGCAGCACCAGCCTCTTTTCTTCCATGACCCACTGAGGCACTGGACGACACACAGCTCACACTGGATGAGTGAAGTGACATAACCAAGTCTTCTCTCTCTCTAACATACGCACACACATAAACCAGAGGTGCCTCCTCTTCTCTACTCTGTACCAGGCAGACAGGCAGAAGTGATTACACCAGCCCTGCCCACCTTTCCTTCTGCCTTTTTTCTCCCTCCTCCATCAGTCTGTGAATTCCTCCCTCCCTTCTTCCTCCTCCTCCTTCCTCACTCACACCCTATACTCCTACTCCTATCTGCAGCTCAGTCCTATCAAAGCGATTAGCTCCCAGCCTCCAGCTGGCTCCTGTCAGTGTATGACAACAGGAATGCTGAGCTGCAGTCCCCTCCTTGCTCCATGAGCTGGTTTGTAGTTACTCACCAGTGCCAAGTACTTCCTGGAAAGAGCCAGCAGGAGGTGCTGCATGTTCAGTGTTTAAGGTGTGTGGGCCAGGTTTGAAAAGCACCGGACTATATAATAATATATACAATATATATCTATATTTCAATTTGTTTAGACCCTCTGCTCTTGTATGAATTAAATCCACAGCGAAATCATTAGTAGCAATGAACTGCACGTGCTTCTGACTGAAAGCTGGATTGATGACACTCACAGCATAATGAAGAGCTGATCGAATAATCACCCGCTGCAGACACTATAGTTTTGAACACTGCACCAGTAAAAACAGGAGCGGTGGTCAAATTACTGTGATATGTAAAAATTATTTTATTTGTAAATTTTTGTCATGTAACAGATATTTGATTTTTACATTTCTAAGCTTTATTAAATATATAAAAATGTCTCTATGTCAACATTTTCTCCTATAATTTGAAAAAAATGATTCATCAGTTAGTCTTGCACCTCTTAACTTGCAACAAAGAACATATGCATGTAGCACGTTTCTACCTAAGCACTCAAAGAGCTTTATACATGTCCTATTCATCCATGTAAGTGCTTTCTAGCCAACATTCACACTCCAATGAACACATCAGGAGCAACTTGGAGTTCAGTATCTTGCCCAAGGAGATCCAATTAGTAGACGCCCTGCTCTACCTTCTGAACCACAGCCAGCCAGGATACTGTCTGAGATACCAGGGGCTTTGACAAAATAGCAGTACTTGACATGCTGGGAACAAGTATAGGATGGACCATTATTTCAGCCACAGTCATTTTCAACCACTACAAAAATAAGAAGTCCTTCAACAGATGATCTAGCATCCCAGTTCAAAAGAAGGAAGAGTCTAAATTCAGGGAAGAACATTAAGTGTTGCAAGAAGCATGAAAAACCCGGCACACCAAGGAAAAGTATACGCATAACATGTTTGATATAATCTTCAGATTCTACAAAATAAGAGTTTCCTTGTGCATCATTGTGCTGTTCTAAGTACACCTGCTCCTGGATATAGTGCAGGATGGAAGACACATGACATATGTATCATTTGGATAAGGTCCTTGTTTATTGTCCTTTATTCATTGGACTTTAATTAGGCTACTAAGCAGCTTTGCTGTAATCCCCCCCCCTCCTGACAAGTTTCTTAGGAGACCCACATTTAATGCCTGACATATGGCACCTTCTATTGGCTCTGTTGTTTTCAGCTATGCTTCTCTATATCATGTGCGCTCTCATCCACTCCTTTCCTCTACTGTCATCATTTTGTTAGCAAATACGCTCTGATTTTCTTGATGAGAGCCTTCGGCTGAACTCATCACTTCCAGAACAGATTTCTGGGCTTCCAGATTAGTGATGTGGGTCAGTTTGTTTTCAGTAGTTTGGAAGCACTTTTGTTTGGCATAGCAGATTCTTAGGTAATCCATCTACACTGACTCCTAATGAAAATGTTCAATTTGAACTGTTTAGTTCAAATTGTCACACAAACGAGGACCTTGAGGTAAAAAAAACAGAAATATTTAAAAGGAAATAAAGAGTTTTTTAAAGAGATACTGTCGTTTCTGCTCCAGCTGACGGTGATTTTTTAGTGCAGGCAAGGCTCAGCACACACTTCACCACTGTGACACCAGATCAGGCTACATCACTGATTCTATATCATCTGTCCTGGTAGATTATATAACAGCCTCTACTTTGTGACACTGAAGGAAGAGAATAGAAAACACAACTTGTTAGGGGGTAAAATTAAATAGCTGATAAGAGGTGTCTCCTACCTGTAAAGCCATCTGGACAGACACACTGATAAGAGTTGACGAGGTCCTGGCAGCTTCCTCCATGCTGACATGGAGCAGACTCACACTCGTCCACATTAACAGAGCAGTCGTCTCCTGCAAGAGGATTATATCAGTGATATTTATATCCACGTCACCTTCACATCAACGAGGCACATGCAGAGAAACTCAAGTGGTTTTTGTCTGGTTTACCAATGAATCCTGGCAGACAATGACAGATGAAGCCGGCGGCCACATCATAACTGAAGTCAGCAGTGCTGAGTTCAGGAAGCTTTCTGTAGTTCACGACATCTGAGCGTTGAAAACACTTTCCACCATTGTGACAGGGATGCTGCTCACACTCATCTATATCCACCTGGCAGTCGTCTCCCTCGTAACCTGCTTGCACATAAACACAAACACATTATATACTTATTCTTATAATAATATTCAGTCTGTCAACATACTTACATGGTGGTAAGAAGATCATGCTATATTGCCTCAGTCCTACAATAACTACAAAATAAGAAATATTCAAATATTAAATATATTAAAAAATACTTTCTGAGGAGGATCAAATGTAACCAAAATAAACATTTTACTGAAATATTCAAGCCCCCCAAGACTTTTCTAAAGCTGTTTCTTTAGTTACTCCCCAGAACTACTGTTTCTTTCTTTAGCAGGACATCGTTTCCACTTTAACCTCCTTCCATTAGATATGAGATTGATTGTTTCTGAGCAATCAAAGCAGAAAACGGCGCCAGCATGTCAGTGTTTTAAGTGTGCTGAGCAATGCAAAGTTAGAAATAATCTCTGAATTTGTTGTTCAGAAGCTGATGTGATGCGTCCAACACAACAGCATGTTTACAGTTCGTTGGATAGTTTGACCTTCAAACGATGGGGGCACAGTTTTTTTTTAATAATTCATGTGATTTTTAAAAGGCTTTAAATTAGTGTAAATAATCAGACTCAGGGACACCTGCTAAACACAGCTTAGCTTTTCTCATCTTCAGCCTGCGTCTGCATCTTTGTACGTCCTCCTACGTTAAAGAATGTCCCTGCTTTTGAATGGTGGCTCTGCTCTTTATGCCCTCAGACTCAAGAGTCCTTAACTGCTTTGTTCAGTGTGATTCATGCATGGGAAACCCCGCAGCTTTTCTTTTTTTCACTTTTTAGCATTTTTGGTGAGTAGTTATATAACACAAGCCCTAAACCATGGTGAGAGGTGGTTTAGACTTTAAGTTGAACCACAGCGTACCTGGCCAACACAGGCACTTGTACTGATTGGTCCCCTCCAAACACGTGGCTCCGTTCTGGCAGGGGTCAGAAGCACATTCAGGAATATCCTCTTCACAGTAGTCGCCTACAAAGCCTGTCCCCTCACAGTCACAGACATAACTAGAAGAGACAAGATAGGCAGTCTTAGACTGATTGAGCATGTCTATCATACTACACATTAGATTACTGTTGCACTGTTGTAGCTGGTTGACATAGAGTGCATTTTAACCTCCTAGCACCTGCTGTCTGTGTGTGGCATCACATTTTGGGGTGTTTAGACCAAAATACATTTTGCTCTACAAGGGCCTGATATCCACTTACAAGGACTTTACACTGCCACTGTTCGATCCAAGTTTAAAGCCAATGTCCTCAAATGTGGATCTGATTTTTCTCAGAAACAAAAACCAGGTTAAGAAAAATGTTGTAATTCTTTGTTTTTACATTCATCAGGTTCCAATCAACCCAAAAAACAAAGAGAAATTAAAGATGCTGCCATGGAAGAGTTTGGGTCTTAGGAGGTTAAGATGAAAACTTCCCACTGGGCTCCAAGTATCTTGTTATCGCCGCTTGACCTCAACATTGTACACAAAACACAAATATCAGTGAAATTGTAAAAGATTAAATTTTTAAAAGTGCATCCTCACATGTGACAAGCTGAAACAATGAAATGTTATGTTTTGATTTATTTTTATTTTATTTTTTTACAAAAAATATACAAATGGAAACAATGTTTTGCTGTGTAATTCATAATAATTCTACTTGAATAATACTACAAATGCAGACAGATCAAAGAGTTTTAGTATCAAAGCCACTGACTTGATTTCTTATAAATCGACTTTTTTCAGCTGTAAGAAAATTCCTTTTTTTATTACACTGACAAAATAATGGTTGCAGCTGTAAACAAATAATAAACATGTACTTGTGATGCTAAATGCAACTTAAGTACAGGCCAGTAAAGCATCAAAAAATCAATTAATTTAAATAATGATTTTTCTACGATTTTGTTTCTAAATGATGTTCACTCATTTGATTCTGACTCAGTGTAAGATTTACATACTGATGCTTATAATGTGAAACTACTACATCCTTTATCTTCTTCACTCGATGCTGTTAAAATACATTTTACTGTCCCAGGCATTCACAGCACCTACAGCTGTGTGAGGACTATGACCGTGACAGACAGTAAGAGGATTAATTCCTGTCCTTGATCAACTTTAATGTCTGCCGTGCAGTCCTGGGCAGACACAACACAGACTGACACAGTGCACCTGTATGTTAGTGTACACTAGTCTCTTCCTAACACCGATTATCTTCTGTTTTTCAGTCCACCTGACTGTTAAATATTCTGCTCATTACCTTTATCCTGCTAAATTATAAGGTTTGATTACAGTGATTATGAGGATTATGAGTCGTGTTGTTGCACTGATGAATTCCTTCTATTTGATGTACTACTACTTATATGTACTACATGATTGTACTACACATGTTTTTATCTTCAGACACAGCTGTGCCATTTCAACAGTACAAAATGCTGTCAGTTTGAAAAACAACGAATAATTATTTCACTACAGTAAATATCACTACATATCAAAACAGTTTGATTTGCTAAAGTTTTACTTCGGTTTTTGATGCTTTGAATCTGTTGTATTTCCTTCTTCAAACAGCTCATTTGCACAGTAAACTATGAGGGTTACATTTTTTACATGTAGAAAAATTAGGCATGTCAGGGACACCCCCACCCCCGACTCTAATCATTCAATTCTAGTATGAAGATATGGTTCAAGTTTAAGTTTAGGGAAACAGCCCCGTATGGAAAATATATTTATAGGTCTTATAAAGTTTGTATCTGTCTTGTGTGAAACTTGTATGAAAAGCATATAAGAGTGAAAACAGATAAAAGATCCCTTGAAAAATTATATAAATAAAACTTGTATATGGATACTTCCTAAAACAATATATGGAAGTAATGAGAAAGTGGCCACTTTCATGAGTGAAGCATATCAGCCTTACATGAGTCACTATATGAAGAAGGCCACATCTGATGCAAGTCTTTTAAAAGTTTCTTCTATTTCTTTTCCATATGGGGCACATTAATGACATCCAGGGTATATTCAGTATATTGAAAGAAATACTACCTGTTCACACCATCTATGCATTTTCCTGTATTTAGACAGGGCCAGCTGGCACATTCATCAATGTCGACTTCGCAGTCTTGCCCCTGGAATCCAGCCACGCACTCACACGAGTACATGGCAACATGATCTCGGCAGGTGGCGCCATTTTGACAGGGACGAACCTCACACTCATCGATCTCCACCTCGCAGTTAATCCCTGCAGAGGACACAGGCGGGATGGCAGAAGGCCAGCGCATGAGATTTGGCGATGCATTGTCATATATGTCCACAATGATCACATTTCACATTTGAAATAATCAGATGTAGGATTAGCAGTTTGAGGATAGACAGCTATCTCGGGGTTACTCACTGGAATTATTTTGCAGAGTTTCAAGAGATCATCTTTAGCTGCCACTGTCATGTGGTACAAACTACATTAAACTAAACAATGCCAGCTACCTGATTCACACTGTGTCACACTGTGATATACACAATGAGATGTTTTGTTCTCTTTACATCATATTCCAAAATATACCCTCCCGATTAAGCTCTTTTTAGCTCTGCAGTCTCAAAACTGCAGCTTCCTGTACCACTGCCTCGTATTTCTACCAGCCCAGCATCCTTTTGTAGGTTATTGAGGAATGTTTACGCATGACTTACCAATTTTAAATATAGCTTATTTTTGTTGAGCGATAAGCTTGGAGCAAATCAATAATCTGAAACCTGAGAATTTCCTGTTGTCCACAGCAACTTGTTCTCCCATCTGACACAATGATTAAACAGTACCTGGTCTATGTTACACCTACATGTTTGCTGGGAGTGACAAAGGTTATTTAAAGATGTATGATTATAATAAGACAAGAATTACAGACTATACACTGCTACTGTTAAATGAGCCAATATAAGTGTAATTAAATCTTATTGGACTTATTTGGGAAAGTATTCTAAACCTAGAACAGCCAGTTAAAGCTGTGAATTTAAAATATGTTCATATGAAGCTCGGTACCTTACAGTTCCTGGACTATGCTGCTCTGCCTGTTGTAAACACGACCTGCTTCAAATACCTGCTCACCTTTATAGCCTGGAGCACAGTCACACCTGTAGTGATCTACCTCATCCCAACACGTGCCATTATTCTGACAGGGTCGGGAGGCACACTCGTCGATGTCCAAATGACAGCGGGAGCCTTGAAATCCTGGCACACAGAAACACTGGTATGCATTCACTCCATCTTTACAGATGGCTCCATTCTGGCAGGGCTCCGACTGGCACTCGTCTACGTTCTCCTCACAGTTTGTCCCCTGGTATCCTGCAGCACACTGGCACAGGTGCCCAGTGTCAGGGATGTCCGTACAGGTGCCACCGTTCTGGCATGTTTCCTCTGAACATTTGGTCACATTATCCTGGCAGTGCTCACCACCAAAACCAATTGGACAGTGGCAAGAATAGCCATTGACTCCATCGACACAGTAGGACTTATTACCCTGGCAGGGGTTACTCTGACATTCATCAACACCCTGGGTGCAATTGAGCCCTGCGAAACCACCCGGGCAGAGGCAGCTGTACTTGCCAGTTCCAGGTTTGCTTGTGCAATTGCTGCAAGTTGCATCGATGCAGGCATCATACAGGTCCTCACAGTTTTTACCTGTGTACCACACTGGTTCTTTGGGGCAAAGGCACACGTAGTCGCCAAAGTGGTCAAAACAAGAGCCGCCGTTGTTGCAAGGAGACGATAAGCACACATCTTCTGCTGCTGTGCACAGCAGGCCTGGAAATGAAAGACAAACTTCCTGTTAAGAACACATAAAATCATGTTTCTTTACTGTCACTTTGTGATAGAGGTTTCTTCACTAACTCAGCCCTTAGAAGGGCTGTTTAGTCCAATTTGCTTACAACTCAAACATATAAAGTCTCTGTTAGCGTTGCACGTCGTGGCGTTAGTGTTTGTCCCAGCTCATCACTTTAACCCAAACTGCAACATTTACCATCCTCAGTAGTTTTAGTAACTAAACCAAAGTGAGACAAACGAAGCCAAGCGATGAGTGAAGCAGCTCGTTTCACAGTGTTGTGATTTATTGAGGCCCCTGTTATATTAACACAGTCTTTAAAGCACGTATTATAAACACTAGTCAACATAATGGATGTCCACACTACACAGTATTTAGTAAACATTTTGAAACTTTACAAAAACTATAAAGATATTGTTCATATATATTTCTAACAATTAGTAAAAATTAATAGTAGTTTATTTATGTATTTTTTTGTGTGTAATTTCATTTATTTGAATTTATCTGATAAAACTATAGATAATTATGATAAATACCACATGGATCATTTACTGGAGCATGGAAATGTTTGTCAGGTTAACTGATCTTTCTACATTTGCCGCAGGTGTAGCTGCAGGAAGGATTCACCTTTGAGGTGCAAACGAGACTCACCCCGTCTCCAAATGTACGAAGCATCCTGCAGAGATGTTCATTTAACCTCAGCCTGTATACGCAATGACAAGAACAAATGTGGGCACTGCAACAAAATACCCGAGAAGTCATTTTATATGTTGAACCTTGCATTATAATAGGCTCTTCCAAAGTTTCGGTCTAGCTGTAAAATGACTCTTTATCACCCCTAAAGCAGAAGAAACACCTGTATGTCAAGAAAGCCCATTGTGACACCTCCCTGTCCTTCCTCCACTAACAAAGTGTTGGATTTTCACTACTGACATCTACACTCACAAATTTATGGAATTACTGTAAGATGTTTTGAATAAAATCACCCCAATAAAATGGCAGCCACTGTGTCCCACTGCTAACAACCACCCAGTAACAATCTGTTTATATCTTCCCTGCAACACCTACAGTCCTCATTTCCCACTGTATCCACTTTAACACCCCCAGTTCCTCTCACATGCATTTGCTATCACCTTCTTTATCTGCTCTTACTTCCTCCTCACATGAGTGTCTCACATCTCCATGCACCACCTTTCTGCTTTCCAAACCTGAGAAGTGCTGCATTGTTTGTTTCCTCTGTTTTAATTTCATAGTTGATAATAAGCCTCAGCATGCTCACTTATGACCAATAATCACACTTATGATGACAGGAAACAGGAGGAAAGAGAATGAGACTGAAGATTAATGGCTGTAGTGAAGGAGTAGACCGAATACAACGCTGAGGCCGATAATCCAACGTGGAGACTCTTAAAAAACAAAGAATAATAGTCTTCATATTATATTATAGACATATTATAGTCTTCATGTTATATTATAGACATATTATAGTCTTCATGTTATATTATAGACATATTATAGTCTTCATGTTATATTATAGACATATTATAGTCTTCATGTTATATTATAGACATATTATAGTCTTCATGTTATATTATAGACATATTATAGTCTTCATGTTATATTATAGACATATTATAGTCTTCATGTTATATTATAGACATATTATAGTCTTCATGTTATATTATAGACATATTATAGTCTTCATATTATATTATAGACATATTATAATCTTCATATTATATTATAGACATATTATAATCTTCATATTATATTATAGACATATTATAGTCTTCATGTTATATTATAGACATATTATAGTCTTCATGTTATATTATAGACATATTATAGTCTTCATGTTATATTATAGACATATTATAGTCTTCATGTTATATTATAGACATATTATAGTCTTCATGTTATATTATAGACATATTATAGTCTTCATATTTGAGTGTCTAAAGTGAGCCCTGATATAATTACATCTTTTGAGTTTGAAATTAAAACAAAATGTCAATCTAAGAAAAGAATAAAACTTAAATATCTGAAAGTTACTAAATATTTATATATTTCTTATACTGTTTACAGCAAAGTGGTGAGCACTATAGTCTCTCTGCCATCTGGCTGAAGCCTGTCTGTGTGGCGTTTGTTCTCCCCGTGCCTGCATGAGTCCTCTCTGGGTACTCTGGCTTCACCCCACAGTCCAAAGACATATTAGTCAGGAAACACTTGAGCTGAGGACAGTTTACTGTTCAGTGTTCATTATAAGCAGCAATGTGCACTACTAGCCAACTAGATCAGTTAAATGTTTGTGCGCTCTTTAGCAACACAAATGCCTGGTTAAAGGACATTATTCAGAGTTCATAGATAAAACGAGTTAATTGTTGGTCCTAAGCACAGTATGTAGGCTGTATGAATAATACAAAGCACAACACATTTCAGCAGCACCTAAGACATAATTTATTTATTGACAAATGCAATTAAGGAAATCAGATAAAGGAAATCCACCACATCCAATAATTTGTCTAGCAGAGAATCATCTACTATAGATTATTATTATTAGTAGTAGTATTGTCATTCTTATTATTACAGGTGTTACAGAACACAGAGGTCCTGAGGAGCCACCACAGCAGCTATTAAACTACAGATGCTTTAATATTTTATCTCTAATTCGGATTAGTTAGACAGCCTCCTGTAGATCTAATCAAGTGATTACAACTGATAATGGCCTGCAACTGTGATACAAAATGCATTATGAAAATTACACTACTAAATTTGAATATGAAAGTGTGATATGTATTTGATAAAACATGGACTATATTGGTTTTGTTGTGTCATGATGAGCTGTGTGGCAGGCTAGGTTAGGACGCACAACTCTGAGACTCTCTTGACTTAAAGCAGCAGCTTTGCTAAAAGTAAAATACATGAACTAAACAAAAGGTGAGCTAGAACTACAACCATACATTGGTATACATGACCCGACCAGAACCGACAGCTAATTCGGAGATCGGGACAACAAACAGAGGGAGACTGAAATACACAGGCAGGATAAGGATGACGGACCAACCACAGGAGGAGAACTATGATTATGAAGCGCAAGAAACTAAACGATGTAACAAGAACACCAACCGTACAATAAAAACATAAACCTCCTTTTAAACCCAATTAAACAGTCCAAAACCTGAAGATTAAACGCTAACATAAGCACAAAAACTAACTGAACAAAACCAAGAAATATTAACAAAAACACATGAACACTGGGTCACCAGATCCAGGACCATGACAGAAATGCAGCGAGTCAGATATTACGTTGTGTAGTCTCTCTTACATCAACATTTTTCTAGTTTTCTTTTTTTAGCCTCCCTCCTTCTCACCCCCTCCAACCTGCCTCCCCAGACTAGTATGGAAAGCTGAACTCCATCAGAACTCTGGGCTTTAACCCGCACTGGCTCTAATTCTCATCAGCACTGTAGAAGTGGGCAAACAGGGACAACTGCTGTCCTCACTCCTTCATCCAAACTCAGTCAACCCCTCACACATTCCAGGGAGATGATAACAGCTCCTCCTACACACACAGCCCATCAGCCCCCGTGCCATTACAGAACACATCATAGATCACGGCCGCACAGGGTCGATCCCTGACACTGACTGGTACCAGCCTCTCGATCCAACAATAACACTAAGCAGAGACGTGGACTGTTAGCAGGTAGAGTGATGTCAAACTGCCGACGCTCTCCAGAGACCTCAGCGTGTCTCTTTAGGGAGTCTTCACTTTAACATAGACCATGACCATTCCCTCTGATGAGAAGAAGGATATTGACTCAGTGTAATGCTCTTTTTTAAATCCCTCTTTTGGATAATAGTCAGATTTTCATTTGATTTGTATTCGCAGATTTCCTAACACTGAACCTAATCCATACTTTAACTCTGAGCTCTAAAACATTGGGCAATGAGCTCAAAAAATACTTTTTTACTAGTAAAATACAAAATAATAATAGTGTGTCCCAGTCAGAATGTCTCTACTTTGTTGTTAAGACTTTGTAGAACCATTATTATATTTTTATATCAGAGAATCAGGGAATAGGGGTACATAGACCTTAACAGCCGAATACTCATGCATGGTTGTTACACACTTTGTTCCACAGGTAAACTCACTTTGTTTTGTTTCTAATTCTAGCAATTCATAGAAGACCTCCTCCTGTTCACCTGGATGTTCTGTAAGGCAGAGATATGTATAAATCTTATAAAGTTTGTATCTGTCTTGTGTGAAACTTGTATGAAAAGCATATAAGAGTGAAAACAGATATAAGATCCCTTGAAAAATTATATAATGAAACTTGGATGTTTTGGATACTTACTAAAACAATGTATGAAAGTAATGAGAAAGTGGCCACTTTCATGAGTAAATCATGTAAGTTTTTACTATTTCTTTTCCATATGGGCTCCAACCTTTTTTGCGCCACGGACCGGTTTATGCCCGACAATATTTTCAAGGACCGGCCTTTAAGGTGTCGCGGATAAATACAACAAAATAAAACTAGTACTGGTACCGAAAAAAAGAAGATTTATTCATAACACACGTGAAAAGACCCAGGAAAACCGAGTAAACGATAAAAGCGATAACAAAATAACGCTGAAAACCGATAAAAACCCTGAAAACCAGACATTTCACACCTGAGCCTCAACTCTCGCGGCCCGGTACCAAACGACTCACGGACCGGTACCGGCCCGAGGCCCGGGGGTTGGGGACCGCTGTTGTAAGGCACAAGTAGAATTTGAGCAAAGCAGGTACATGTTCAACACAAGAGGTCCAACGAGGGACTCTTGAGGAATTCCACATGTTGGCTTTTCTCAAATTCATCGTTATCAAGTGACATGAAGTAGTGTCTATCATGTAAACATGACCTGAACCACCTTTTCCGCTCTATCCAGCAGTATCACCTGTGATCATTTAATACCAAAACAGAAGATTTTGTCTCATCACTATGCTGTGGTATGGACAAATCCAGCCTGAAGGACATGAAAAAGGATGTTTTGCATTATAAAGCATGTAGTTGTTGCCTGAAATAGAGAGTTATTAATTATCTGAAGCAAATCTGGGGCTATTCTAAATGTGCATAATTCAAGATAACCTTAAAGACAGAAACTTCAGTTCGAGTGTGATGTACTGTAAGCAGTCAGTAAAGTTCATGTACAGGCATACTTTAGCCATTAGATGTAATATGTTGTAGCAAAATGCATCATTTGAAATAAAGTCTGCTCTGCCTGTGTGTTGTTTCAGACATATACAGCAGAGTAATACTTACGTCATCATCTGTTCAAATATTATAAAGAAAACAAAAAGCATCCTGATGTCTCAAATGCTAATTAGAATAGATTTTTCCAACTTTGTCCCACATAACAAAAAGTTGTCAAAAGAAGCTGAAAATGTGCAGAAAAAATCCTTTAACAACAGTCCTGGAAAGAGGATCTGATTTAAGAACCTTATTTCTATGAGGCACTAGTGCCATCCAGTGCACCAACATGCCCACTATCACAGTGGGGAAAAAATTAACAGTCAAGACGTTTGACCACAACCGAAAGACACCAATACATTTTGTTTAAAACAAAAACAAAGGTAGGTGTTTTTTATTTTATCATTTTATCTACTTTTTGGATGTCTTTTAGACAAATGCTCCATTTGTCAACAGGAAGTGGTGAATTATTTCAATTAGCTTGAACCATCTGCAAAAGAATGGTTTATTTAAAATAAACTGCCAGATGTTTTCTTCCCCTCAATTCAGTTTAATTACATTGAATCGAATAGAAATCCAGCTTCAAAAATCAACTTCGTTTTTCACCCAAAGTTGAATGAATATAACCAATAATGATATTATTACTAATAATAATGATATAATCCCACCACTATTAATGATAAGATGAAGAAAAAGATGAAGAGGGGGAGAAAAAAATAATAATACCAATAGTACTAGTAAAGAAATAAGGGTAAACAAATATATAAAAAAGGGAACAGATAAATAAAGTTATGCATTATTATAAAATAGAGAGAATAATAAGGGGAAACTGGGAAATCCTGGAGCTAAGAAACTGTATCCGTAACCTTGGACTCAAGGGTTGGTTCTGGATGATCCTCATTAAGAGTAGCCATGGTGATTTTGAGTGCATCACCCAAATAAATGTTATTATTGTTTTCTGTTCATTACTGTATATGATTCACATACATATCTTCCCACTTAACAAGACCAGCTGGCTAACACAGTGGATACTTCCCCGGGTGGAAACAGCCCCCACACCCTAACGAGGAAGTTTATTGGAGGAGTGGACATAATGGTCTAGTGGGTAGCTGGAGAATAAATATTAGTGACTTGGCTTTCCTCCCCACAACACCTGCTCCTGGGGATGTCCAGAGTGATGATGGTCAACCAGTAATCAAGGAGAGAGCTGGTAATGTTATACATTTGCCAGTTCTAACCCAATGAAATGTTGGCATTAAAAATAGATTTCTGGAGTTATTTCACTAACTTACTAAAAACAGCAAAACTAGAGCTAAGTGAATCAAATAGGTGACTACACATTTGTGCACAGATGGGTGCATTACAAAGGATGTAGATAGAGGTGTGTTGCTAGAAAATCAAATTCACTCTTGGCAGATGTAAAAGGCAGTCGATATGTGTTTACCCTGAGTCACGGCAACAGCACCACAGAGTCAACAGAGAGTACTGCTGCAGGGCTGAGGAAACAGCAGCGCTGTGAATCATAGATAAAGGGAAGCCCCTGGCTAACGCACGAGTTGAGCTCAGAGGAATTTTATTGAATCACCACAAGAGACTGGGCTCCGCTTTGGGCTCCTAATGCCCCACAGCAGGTGGCTGCTTTACTTTATACAAAAAAAGCACAAATCTTCTCTGACTCAACTAGCCACAGACATGCATTCTTTTGTCTCCTCCGTGAGTTACTGTAGAGGCCATGTCACTTTAAACTCACTATTTGTGTCTAGTCTGGAGGGAAATTTGTTTCTTCGTATAAGCTACACCAACTCCAATTATTTTCCGGGGAGTCAATTTGTCAGCTAGCTGCTCACAGACGTTTTAAAGTATAATACAAGGCTTCTATATACATCTTAGCCCCCATGTTTTTCATATTGTTAGTCACCAGTCTTCTATCCGCATTTCACAAATTCTTTTGGAATTAGACACAGCTCGTGTCCTATAGACGGGAATGGCTCTGACAAATGCACTTGTCTCCATTGTGTTCATCATCTGCAGAAGACAGCACTCAAGAGACCAATGGGTGAGTTTCAGGACATGTTGGTTTTGTATTTTTCCCATTTCCTAAAAATACCAAATTTGTTTTAAAGGTAACAGTAAATATATTTGTGAACAAACTCTATGTTGTTCAGCTTTTTGAGAGGTTTTCAAATGTGCTCATTGTTAAAAACTTTTTCTAAATACTTTTACTTTCATGTGAACTCTTCCAGTTTTCCAGTCTCTGTCATCCTCGTGTTCGTCTCTTCACCATCGCCCTGTCTCCTCTGTCTCTTCTCGCCTGCCTTCTTCTTTAAAACTTGCTGCGTGCCAGACCTCTTGCCATGCTCCTTAATACCCATCACCCCCTCCATTCATAGCCGAGACAAAAAAGCTGTGCAGCAGTGCAGCCGGACGCTCAGCTCGTTACCATAGTGATCTTTAACAATGCCACCCACAGCCAATCCATGCCGCCGTTCTACCACCGTTTAAATGAGCTTCAGACATTTCACACAAATGAAGGTTGCGGGAAAAATAGGTCAGTAGGGTTTCATAAGGTTTTGAACCCCCCCAACAGTACACACCCAGACACACCCTGCACACATTTAGGAGCCATAAGGAGCACACCTACTTAAACCCTGTTATATCTCTTGGTTCTCTGATAGAGTATGGATTCAGGAGGTTGAAGCATACGCTCATTCGAGTTAATCTTGTGATCTCATGAGCACAGTATGATGTAAGTAAAGAAATGATTGTGCTAAACCTCCAGTTAAAAGATATATTTCTCACTTGTAGTTTTTAGCACACACAAAAAACACAAAAGAAAAAACTAAAGACACTTTGTAACTTGGTGCCATTTCCATGTTCATTAAGTACATTTGATCTTTTTCATAGTAACACTTCCCTCTAATAAAAAGGTGGATTCAAATCATAATAGCAGAATATGTCACAGAGCACAACAGAGCGTCCAGATCCCCTCACTGCAGGCGTCCTTTAATTTGGCACCAATATGTATACATTTGTTATACAATATGTAGTATATCTGTAACATCCTTTACCTTTAAATGAAAAACTTACCAAACTACTCTCACAGTGTGTCCTGTTAGTTTCCGTTTTTATACATACACACTGCAGCATAAGTCTAGTGTTATTGTTCTGTTTTGTCCACATATTAAATGCGGGCTTTTTTGTAAAATGCGGGATATTACCTTTCAAATTAAGTCTCATACACCAATTTTTGCACAGCAATGTTTGCTGTTAAAAGGACTTTCCATTTAAATGTTGTAAATGTTCAAATGTTTTATAATAAAATGGCCCCAACCCTAATCTTGGTGGGGTTGGGGTAGAGTTTGGGTGATGTATGTGAGCACATAAACAAACACTTTAGACACGCAAAAAACTGCACCCGTGGATGAATTTAATATGTTTAAAGGTTCTTACTCGGACAACATGTGTATGATACACTTGTTAAAGAGTGCAAAGTTATTTTAATAACAGGAAACAATATGTAGAGCTCCACAATTATAGATCACAACATTTGGATAGAACAGGATTCAATACCCTAAATGTAAATCATATTTGT
Organism: Aulonocara stuartgranti; assembly: GCF_965226115.1. Classification (NCBI taxonomy): domain Eukaryota; kingdom Metazoa; phylum Chordata; class Actinopteri; order Cichliformes; family Cichlidae; genus Aulonocara; species Aulonocara stuartgranti. The sequence goes on along the minus strand of NC_138948.1, from coordinate 37,098,499 downwards.
GATTCATCAGACAACTTTAAATATGTACTTTCTGTTGATGATAGCACTATTTTCCGGTCTGGTGATAAATTAAATCCATCTTTATGTCCTGTTGGGTCAGCAGTGGTCTGCATGTTTATTTACTTAAGCACTGACGCGAATATGTACATGTGTATGTCTGCACAGAGCCATCGTGCTGTTGTAAAATACCTTATTAACTATTTGCGTTGTCGGAAAAGGGCAGCTTTATAAGATTTTCTTCTTCGTGCTACACTTTGGTTCGCTTTGATGTAACTGTGGAGGTTATTGCGATTTTATACATTCAAGACGAAAAAAATCAAAAACTCAAAGTTGGGAGCTCACCCAGTTTGAACATCATCATGGTGATGAGCAGCGTCCTCTGATATCTGGACCAAACCTTTCCAAACTCCATGGTAGAGCAGGCTGCTAATGTCAGTCTCATGCGATGCTGTCAGTCCACAGGTACTCCATTCAGCAAGATATGCGCTCCAGCTGCTCCAAAGTTAGCTGCTCGGAGCAGGCGCCTCCATGCTGGACCGCTAAGTGTGTATGTGCGTGTGTGTGTTTGAGAGTTTGTGTGTGAGTGTCGCAGGGTCGAAGTTGGAGTAAGCAGAGCGTAATCACCCCAGCAGAGAGTGAAGAGTGGAAAACGTGGAGTGGAGTCATGGATCAGACTGAACGGGTCACTTAACTCCCTGCTCGCTGTCTGCACGAGACAGCTATCAATGATAAAACCTGCACACAAGACAGTCTAAACACAGTGGTGTGGATTCAGCGGCTTGTTTTATGCTGCAAATAATTATTATTATGCTTTTTAAAATAGCATAAAAATTATTTTTCCATCAGTTGATTGGCTGATATGTCTTTTCTCTTCCATTAAAATTTCAACTTGAAGAACTTGGTGAGAATAATTGCAGAAAGGGTATTTTGGGTTTGAATAGGACAAACCAAAAATGAACAAAGACTTTTATGAGGTAAATGCAAAGTCTAAATGCAAAGTCTGGAGCACGAGAAGTCCAGAAATTAATATAGTTCAGAAAAGTATAAGAATCAAGAAGAATATTCAATTCAATTCAATTTTATTTGTACAGCGCCAAATCACAACAACAGTTGCCTCAAGGCGTTTTATATTGTCAGGTAGACCACCACAATCATATGACCCCCTATGAGCAGCACTTTGGTGACAGTGGGAAGGAAAAACTCCCTTTTAACAGGAAGAAACCTCCGGCAGAACCAGGCTCAGGGAGGGGCGGGGCCATCTGCTGTGATTGGTTGGGGTGAGAGAAGGAAGACAGGATAAAGACATGCTGTGGAAGAGAGACAGAGGTTAATAACAAGTATGATTCAATACAGAGAGGTCTGTTAACACAAAATGAGTGAAGAAGAAATACTCAGTGCATCATGGGAATCCCCCAGCAGCTGGCACCTACTGCAGCATAAATAAGGGAGGATCCAGGGTCATCTGACGCAGCTCTAACTATATGCTTTAGCAAAAAGGAAAGTTTGAAAGTAGAGATAATGTCATCATAATATCAAAAGATGTCTGGAGAAAAGACAAAAGAAAAACTGGGTTATAACTACACTGAGGACAGGTGATCAGCAAGTGAAAACAATTAGCAGAGCTCGCAGATTAAAATCTAATAAATTAACACTAATTTTGGCCTCATTATTCTGAGGATTCCAAATGCAGATTCCCAAACCAACAAATCACTGGCCATGTCACTTTTCTATAGTCAGAGGTTTGTGTAAACAATGAAAATCACAGCTGTAGCAATATTTTAATCAAACAATGATGCACCACATCGTGCCCTAGACTGACATGAGCACTGACATAGGCACTGTGGGGATGTATACCAGCTTTCTATTCTTCTTCTATTGGCTGCTCACTTTTCTGCTTATAGCACCAAATCACAACAACAGTTATCTCAATTATCTGTCACAGATCATCTGCCTCAGTCTCACCCCATTCCTCACACCACCCTCTTCATATCCTCCTTCATGAACTTCCCTCATGATGTCTGTGTTTTCCTCCTTCCTGGCAGCCCCACATTGAATGTCCTTTGTCCAATATTTCCACCATCCCTCCTTCTGAAACATCTCAGCCTTACCTCTCTCCCTGAGCTGTCTCTCTGTGGGATTTTCTGATAATTAAGAATAAATGAAGAATACCTGGGTGCACTCAGATGATTCTCTTTGAGCAGATCGTCACAGGTCAACTGTGATCAGTGAAAATATAGCAGAAATATTAGCTGAATCCACACATCGGGTGTGAGTCAGACTCTTGACGCAGTGTTACAAGTTCTTTCTTATTTCTCAGGTGTCAAACAGTAGTGTTTCATCACATGTAAGGTGTACTTTTCTATAAAACTAAGACTGACCTCAGACATTTAATGTTCTTGGTACATTTGAGCTTAAATTTTCATTGTGCACATGGTTGTTAACATAAACTAAAAAGATGGATCAAGCCATCCAATGGATATCACCCACTATTAGTTACAGCCCATAGTGCCTCGAGCTGAACATTTTTACTGTTATCATATTTATGTTTTAAACCACGGAAGAGGGAATTCCTCTCTCTGAGAAACTTAGTAATAGTGCAAGCTCACTGGCTGCGATTTATCGTCCACGACAAAGCCCTCCCCTGCTTTGTCATCATTTATGATCCAATGACTTTGTGACTAATGATACAATAACTAACAAAATAAAAAAATGTTATTTTGTATTCACTGTGACTTTAAGTTAGTTATTGAAACCTGCATCTCATCAGTAACTGCTGACTGAGGTCATAAATAATGGGAGCTGTGTGCACTTCTGTACTAACAGTTAGCAAAAGTAAAAGCAGCAGTGAAACAAAGTAGCTAAGAAGAACAGGCTGATTACGGACACAGACCTTGAAAACTCAGTCAAAATGTTTGTAATGCTTCTCACTTCCTTCTCGGATGAACACGGTGCCAACATGTACAACTTGTCTGGCACATCAACAAATAGGGAACAAGGTGAAAATGATCACTTTATGTATTATTTTTTGGACAGAATATCCAGAACACTATTTGTCAGATTTGTTCTTTCGCATTATTTTATAATTTTTTATTGTTTGTTATTTTATACAAGAAATGACAGATTCCATCTGAATAATGTTTGTGGCACGTTGAACACACCAGTGGAAATTCTGTTAATGGATAAAGTCAAACTCAGATTATCAGTTGTGGACATTTAAGTCTTGTGATTTATGTGTTCTTCTGCTTGAAGAACAAAGAACTACAGTGTGTTGTTATTATTAACAGGTAAACAGAAGATGCACCAAGCACAGTGCTGTGAAAAACTAAATTGCCTCATTCTGACTTGTTATTTTGTCTATACTTGTCATTAACATGTCCGTGATATTTCGTATCTTTGAAATAAAAAAAGTAAATATAAAATTCTGGTTTTTTTAATGATGATTTCATTTATTAAGGAAAAAAATATCCAAACTTAACTGGTTCTATAGAATTCGTAGTTTCAACAAATACTGCAAGTTGTTCAGGTCCTAAAGGGACAATCGTACTATCAACATCATGTCTGACTGTTGGTATGTTTTTATGGAATCAGGTGTTAGTTTTACTATAACAGGATGCAAATCCTCCAGAAAGTTCAACTTTTGTTTCATATCTTTGTGTTCTTTTTGGTCAGCAGTGTTGTTTTCCTTTGAACTCTTCCCCAGAAGCTATTTTTGCCTAATCTCTTTCTTAATATCAACTCATGAACATTAAGCTTCAGTGAGGCAGGTGAGGCCTTCGGTTCTGGGTTCTTTTGTGACCTCCTGGTCGGGTCGATGCTCGATTACAGTACTTTTGGTACGCTGCTGGGAAAATTCCCCACTGTTACAAGTTTTTTTCATTTGTGGATAATGACTATCACTGTGGTTCACCACAGCCCCAAAGCCTTATATTGTCTTTGTAACGCTTTCCAGGCTGATAGACGTCAGTGACTTTGTTTCTCATCTGTTCTTTTGGGGATTGAATCTGATTGAGATGCTTTGGCGTGACCTTAAACAGACCATTCATGCTTAAAAACCCTCCAACGCAGCATAATGAAAACAATTCTACAAAGAAGAGTGGTCCAGATTCCTCCACAGTGATATGAAAGACTTGATAGATTGCCAGCTTTCACAAATGCTTGAGCGCACTTCCTGCTGTTAAGGGTGACACAACTAATATTAGGCTCTATTTTTTTACATAGGGCCAGTTTTCCCCTATTAAATCAAATATTCTTAAAATAGATTTGTTGCAGTCCCATCAGTGTAAAACAGACTTGGGCACAGACCAGTGTCAATAATGGAATTAGTGATTTTCTGCATAAACAACTGAATTCTTTTCAGTATTTGTCTCAACGTGTACACAAAACATTCCTGATGTGTATGACACTGCAAAAACAGAAAAAGCTGCTGTGTTGACTTGCCAATGTTGAAAGAGAGCTACATTCATGACACTGAGAACGTTGCCTTTATCTCAACATGCCCTGAAACCCATTAATTTTGCTCTGTAGGATGCTTTATATTAGAATTTGATGATTTAGTCTTTCATGCTGACCAAAAATATCAAAAATGGACAAGCATACATGGTAGAGTTTGTAACTCCTGCATTGAAAGTGTAAATAAATGTCTTTAAATATGTCTTTCCTGCACAGATTAATATGTTTCTTGCATATTTGCATAGAAAAATACGTGTGAATGACCATTTCATCGACTGACACTTTACTAGGAGCAGAGCCTGAGTCCAGTCCAGATTATTATTAGGGTATTTCTGGGATCAAGAGGATTGTTGCTCCCATTCCTCTCAACATCCACCCCCACCATGACACTGGAGGTGGAGGGAGCTTATCCAGCACCTATCTGGTTGGTGGAGGGCTATGTGACAGCTAGACGAATGCCTTACCCCTTCCAAATCCACCACCCCCGCACACATGACCCACTCCCACGTATACTACCAACCCCCAACTGGAACCCCGTGCGGCCCCTGAGCCTAATGTCAGGCTTAACTCCAGCCTTTTCAACAACAAGTAAAAATTTTAATTAAACACTTGGCAAAGGAGGGAGGGTGGGCGTGTGGAGGAGAGAGAAAGGAGGAGTTAAGAAGACAGGCTCGCTCTAGCATCTCCAACAAGCAACACCCACAGTTTTACATTCCTCTGTGACTGGATGCTGCTTTCTTTTAAGGTGCCACACAATAGACACAGACAGCACACTCACATAGAGTCTCAGTTAGGCCACACAGAGAGCAAGCACAGAAGGCTGACAGCATAAAGTTTTCTTTTGCTTGATTTTTCTTCGTCTTGCAGTCATAAAAAGAATCAGAATGCTTTTTAGGAAATTATGTGGGTTACAGTTGCTCCAAGACAGAAACAGTAACACACTAAATGCTTTAATCTAATTTTTAAATAGTTTAACTTAGATAATTAGTTGTTGTTGTTTTTTTATTTGTTGTTTTATTTTATTTTCAATTGTTACACACGGGACAGACATGACTAGGGGAAAGGAAAGGGAGAGGAACGGTGATATCGACAGAACACAGTGTGCTTTGAGGTAGGAGCCAAAAAGGGTGTAGTTTGTGTGTGTGAGCACCCGTGTGTACACCTGTGAGCATGGATGCGCTTGTATTTAAAAGGTTCCTTCAGGTAATGATCTGCTAGAGGGTGTGGGGGGGGCACAGCCCCGTCCTCCAGGGCATGAAGCAGGTATGGAGGAGATCAAGACTCCAGACATCCAGAGGCCCCCAGAACACAAGAGACCAAGGAAGACCAACAGAGGGGCAGCCGCGCCACTGTCCCAGAAAGAGCTGAGGAGAGTCCCAGATGAGGGCTCACTCAGCAGCCGCCGAGCAGAAGCCAGGGGGAGTTGCAGTGACGCGCCCGGGAGGTCCGCCGGCGGCCAGCTGTGCCAGAGTGACCGAGCCCCAGGCCCAGAGGCCGATGGCACCCCACCCCCCGAAGTGGCCCGACTGAGTAAGTATGTAAGGAAGTAAAATTTATTTATATAGCACATTTCACAGATAAAAATCACAAAGTGCTTCACAATAAAACCAGAAATACAAATAAAATAATATAAAATAGTGAAAAAATCAATTAAAAGCTCGTTTGTGTAAAAATGTGTTCAGCTGCTTTTTAAAGGAGTCAGTGGAGTCCAGACAGCGTAAACACAATGGCAGGAGTTCCACAGCCTTGGTGCCTGAAAAGCCCGATCACCACGTGTTTTGAACCTCGTACGTAGGACCACCAGTAACCTCTGACCTGACGACCTAAGTGCTCGGGATGAAGCATGAGGTTTCAGCAGGTCAGACTGTGGCGCTTCACCGTGGAGAGCTCTAAACATTACAACTAAAATTTTAAAATGAACCCTAAAATTTACTGGCAACCAATGAAGAGAAGCCAAAACTGGAGTAATGTGTGACCTTGTTAGTGCCTGCCACAGGTGCCAGGCCCTGACAAGCAGTCACTGGGAGTGAGCTGGTGCATACATGAGCACCCAGCCCCGGACACCAAGAACCACCAACGCACCGATGTCTGAGAGCGTCAGAGTGGGAGGGGGGAGATAGGCCTCCATACCTTGGAGGGCCTGAGATGTCCTTAGAGAGGTGCGATCCTCTATGCTGTTGCATGCTGGGGGAGCAGGCTGAGGGTCGCAGATGCCAACAGACTTAATAAACTGATCCGTAAGGCCAGCAATGTTGTGGGGATGGAGCTGGACTCCCTCAAGGTGGTGTCGGAGAGGCGGATGCTGTCCAAGATAAAGACAATGTTGGATAACACCTCCCACCCACTCCATGACATGCTGGTCAGTCACAGGAGCTCGTTCAGTGAGAGACTGAGATTACCGAAAAGCACCACTGAACGACACAGGAAATCATTCCTGCCTGTGGCCATCTCCCTGTACAACGCATCCACTTAACACACTGTTTGCTGCTACAGCTACACATGTTTCTTTTCCAAATATTTATTTATAAGTGACTTATGTATGTATGTATGTATGTATATATATGTATATATTGTACTATTCTTAGTTAGTGTATTGTCTGTCTTGTCTTAATGTTGGTTTAAAATGGAGCACTGTAACAAAAAATAATTTCCCCCAGGGATCAATAAAGTATTCTGATTCAGATTCTGATGTCCTTAGAGAGGTGGCGTCTGATACCCGACCTGACATATAGACACAGACAAACAGGCACACACAGATACAAACATCCATTCCCACCCAACCCGCCCGGGGGTTGGGGATTGCTGCTCTATACCCCAGGTCTAGGTACCCTTGCCCCTAGAGGGGGAAACTGCACCCAGACCCAGGAGGTGTTACCCTTTTCCCTGGGGTGGAGGCAAGCAGACCGCTCCTGACTCCAGAGTAGCAGGGAGGCCCCACATTCCAGACCCCAATCGGACGGCCAACTCCTCCTCCCAGCCCCCCCCACCCTAATTAGTTTAAAAAAATAAATAAATAAAATATGTGAAATTTATTCTTCAGAAAAGAAAGAGAAACTCTTTAGATGGTCTGTACCGCCACATATCTGTCAGATAATTCCAACAAATAATTACTAATAATGAGATTCTATAGAAAAGATTATATTCAGTTTGCCTCGACCTCAGCCTGTGCTCTTCAGTGCTACAGAAGGTGCAGTTTGTTTTAAGCAAAGCAAAACTGTAGCTTTGACCGCCTGCTCTCACAGCAGTTCATGAAAGAGTCTTGTAAAGTTTTTTGCACATTTTTTTTTCATGGACATTGATATGGAAGCCCGTTTCCGCCACTAAAAAAAAAAGGATCCATAACTCAAAATTTCGAGTTATTTTCTCGAAATTTCGACATATTAACTCAAAATTTTGAGAAAAGCAACTCGAAATTTCGAGTTCGCGCTGCCAATCAGTAATCTACGTGAATGACGTCATTTCCATGTTACCCGGAAGCTGAAGCCCTCAGCTACAAATGCTACAGCTAAGCTACCGGTACACTGAAAAAAATATGTTGTTGGATTTACTTAATTCAATGGTGGACATTTGTTGCACACAGATGTTTTGCTTTGGCAGCAACTTAAACAATTGAGTTAAATTAACACAATTTATTCATGTTCAATAAACTTGTGCAATTTGTGTTGATAAAATGTGACTTAAACATGTTTTGATGAAGTAATTTGAGCTCTTGGAATATTTTAATCCTTCACAATTTTCTCACGTTATCCCAACACGATTCAATAACTTTTACCCAATACTACTTGGTCACTTAAATACTACATGTTATCTTCAAATTACATTTTGCTATTATATTCTAGTATCAAATACACAATTTTCAAATGGAGGCCTTATAACAGATTGTATTGTTCTCTTCCAAGATGGTTGCTGGCATCCACCAGTAACCTTTCAAAACAAAATGTCTAATTTCACTGCAGTAGGTAAAGAATTAAACTGACATTACTCCTCTACTGAATCTATATAAATCAACAGTTAAATAATGTCAGTTCTTCCGTGTTCTCTGGAATCAATCACAGCAAAGAAATTGGACTGTTTCTTTTGAAAAATGTTGGGAAAGAACAAATCAAAACATTCTATTTAAGGCCTCTAACGTCAAGATTCAGTTAAACAACAATTATAACTAAACAATTTGAGGTAATGTTAGTTTCCATTAACATTAAATTAGGTTACTGAATTGGCAAACACCTTCCTATTAACACTACCCATTTTACCCCAATAACTAAAGAAATTAGCACTTGCAGGTCAAAACCTTTATTCAAGAGACGCAAAAATAACATTGATACAGTGACTGTCAAAAATTACAGCACTGATCATACTGTGACATCTTGGTTCAAAACAGCACACTTAGAAATATTCAACGTTCTTTACTTCAACTGAATGAAACTGAAAATACCATTTCACACGACCCATATGGGATATTTAGACTGTATAACTGTTCACGCTACATCTCTTCACTAGTAAAAGAAAGAAAAAATACAAAGAGAAATTTAAAAATGCTGCCAAACAGACAGAGAACTTGTACAGAGCAAAAGGAAAAACAAACAACAACAAAAAACGGCTCGTCCTCATGGCAGTTGCAGAGTATATAAAAATGAACCCTGCGATCCGTTCCTGGAATTGAGCTTCAAAAATGCAGCAGAACAAGTGTGAGATTTAAATGTCCTCTCACCTAGAGCTGGTCACCTCACATGCATAACAGTGAGCTTCGTTGCAGGAGCAGTTTTGTCTTAGTTGTGAGCTTTTCTTGAGAGCTGAGTTGCATCCAACTCCATTACCACCCATTGAATCACCTCAAAAGTGTAGCAGAGTTGTGATGGGTAACTCATATTGAAGGAATAAAAAAGGTCCAAACAGCATGGCTACTGCAAAGGTCACGTTATCCAGATCTTGAAGAACAACATCAGAAAAGTCATTGCCTGCCGCATCCTCTGGAGACAGATGTTCATTGTGGTTTTCTCAATCTGTGCAGTGGCCTCAGTCAAGTCCTGGTTAAACACAAAACATTTCTTTAAGATTCCTTTTTAAACTCATCTCTTTTGAATCTACCAGTTCTAATGTTAGAGTAATTTAAACCAATGCAAGCAACATAGTAAATAGCTATAGCCAAAGAGTGGCCTGCCATGCTGCCATTCATGGTCTAACAGAGTTTCTAAGAGAGGGTGAAAAACATAATAATTTCAAATGCTTTACATTAGTTTTTGTTAGAAAGACACCGGCCCATCAGAAATCCAGGTTATGTCACTCAGAAGATGTTAGAATTTAGACTTTCAGCCCCACAATTTGGTTAGCTGTTGGTCATTTTTTCAAACAAAAGCTAATATAAATATTGGTGGGATTTTCCTTTGTTCATTAGAATGACAAATTTAAAGTTTTTTCACACTGATGTGACCCCTAATACAGGGGTGGGGATGGGGACTCAAGGGCCGGCGGCCGAGTTCACTACCAGGCCTCATGTGAACTTCAAATTATTAAAGAGGACTACTGGTCCTAACCAGTCCAATGAGGATCAAGTGGATAACTAAATGCATTTTTAAATGTTGCAAAGCCACAATCTACTCATAAAACACTCACCATGAACTCCTGCACCAAGATGTTGCAATTGTCTTTCACACAGATGCGGAGCACTTTGATGAGGGACTCCGAGCATTAATGTCATCCTTGACTATTATAACAAAGAAAACAGAGATTTGTGAACTTTTCAGTAGCACAGAAGAAAATGATCCCAGACAAAAACTCTTGACTTTTTAAACCAGTCAACATGCAACACCAGCATCTACAAAGCAATATCAAAAGTTCCTGTTTGACATCAACTTTATGGATATATAGTTTCCAGAACATTTATTTTTAAAAAAAGATAATTTTTTCTCAGTGGGCCAGTAAATGCATGACGAAAATTATGGCATCCTTTTAGTGGAATCATTACTCACAGGTAATAGTTGACTGTTTCAATGGATGTAGCATAAAAATCTTTTACTGACCTAATGCAATACATATACACTTTGTAGTTAAAGAATTTTAAAGTTCTTACTGTCATTATGGCAGCTACATCCTTTAGCTTTGTGCCCTGTTCCCCCGATCACTTTGCAAACACTTTCAGCAGACTGTCAGAGAAAAACTCAGCTCCGTCAGAAACCTGTAAAGGCATGGTTGGGATGCACTGGAATGCTGCATTTTATCTGAAATGACATAAAATTATTTTGAAATAACAGCAGGCACTGTGCTTGGTTAATCAGTAATGTTTTGTTGAATAAAAACTGTGTTTCCAGATCTTATGGGATTAAAAAAAATCCAAAGATGTTTGTTTCTGATTTGCAACCCAACAACCCACAAGTTACAACCTCATTTCAGTTCAAGTGTGCATTAATGCGAGTCCAGTAATCACCTTTCTGGCAATACATACAGGTATAAGTTAAACCTATGGCAGATTTTGGATCTCTCAGTTGTATTAATAGGGTGAGTATGCATGCACCTAATAATTATAAAAAACCTATTATAATTAAGTTACAGAAACGAAAATAGAATATACTTTCTTACCATAACACCTTGAACCCACAATCCATCAGCTGACTCCTGGTGAAATGCAGAATAGAGGTCATCTCTCAATGTGCAGCAAAAAAAACAAAAACAAAAGGACAGCAGGTGAGGGCAGGAGGGGTAGGGATGTAAGCTAGCATAATGCCGCTGATGATATTAGCTAAAGCTGTTCAATGTCCAAAATCTCACTAACACCATGGTGCAGTAAATACACAATGTAACTGAAGAGTCAGTTGACAAATCTATTCACACAGAAAACCAAATTATGTTATGAGTGCCTCGTAATTAGGTTTAATGTGATATTACGGCTCTTGTGCCAAAGACAAATTCAAATGAAAAAGCGCCAATTCTTTGACAACAGATAAAACAGCAAATAAGCTAACGGCTCTTTTTTAGCATGTTACATGGCGACACTCTAGACGTTTAACTACATTTGGCTGAAATATGGTAAAAATGAATTCAAAAAATCAAGACATACCAAAAACGTAGAGTTGGCTGCTCGACTTGACTGAGATGGATGCCTTTTTTAAACCACGATCCAAAGCCCGCGAGATGAAATCACGCGTGGTTTCACGAGATTTAACGTTGCTATCTTATTGACTTACTTCACCTGAACATGATATGAACAATTTAATACACCCTTTCTGCATATCATGTAGTTTTTACACTATATAGTTACATTTAACTTTAAAACATGAGGCAATTGTGTTAAATGCATGCAAGATGCTTACATAAATCCAAGAGATGGCCAGTCCCTTTTTTTCAGTGTATTACATCCAGTCGTGAATGCACAGATTGCTGAGTGTTTTCAGCCTGGCTTCACAAATGATGAAATCCCTGTGTTATTAGCTGAATCACATGGTGTTACTATCAGCAAACATACTTTAATTTGTTGGGATCCGTTTTTGAGTGCGCGGTCCTGCGCCATATGCTTCCGTGTAACAAGAAAGCGACCTCATTCACGTATATTTTTGATTGGCAGAGCTAACTCGAAATTTTGAGAAAAGTAACTCGAAATTTCCAGTTATATTTCTCGAAATTTCGAGATAATAACTTGAAATTTCGAGAAAATAACTCGAAATTTCGAGTTATGGATACTAGCTTTTTTTTTTTTTTAGTGGCGGAAACGGGCTTCCATACATTGAACTGTTACTTTTTTCATGTCAGTGAATAGAAATTTTAGTCAGTAGCAGGTATTTTTGCTAGAGAACACAGGGCGATGAAACTGTGGCAAACTAAGACGTTTCAATGGAAACACCAAATAGGTGAAAGTTCTGTAAATAAAGCTAGGATTTTGGTGGCCCTGAATGAGATTTCATGTAGCCCAAAAACACGTTCACTAATGTGTTCAGGGCTGTTTTTATGGCTTTGCAGCAAAGTCCCAATGTTAATCCATCCAAGACTTTCTGTCTTTAATCAACTTTTATGTCTTGTAGTTTATTCCTTCAGTTTGCAATAAATCATAATGGGTTGTGTGGACCCATAATTCCAAGACCAGCCCTGGGTTGATGGCTTCTTGTACTGGGATTTCTTCCACTACACTTCCATATGCGTCACGGTCTGTGGAGACAGGCCGTGTGGTGGTGTGTGTGATGGACCCAGGTGCGTACACAAGTGAGTAGACGGGAGTGAACTTAACAGAAAGCGAGCCTTTATTATGGCTGAAGACAAAGTGTACAAACAAAGCAGGGATAGCGCGACTAAACTAGACTATAACTAAACTGGGAAAACTAGTACTGTAACAAACTAAGAAGACTCAGAGACTATGGTGATAACTGCAAAGACTGACCATGAAAACATTGAGGCGAGAACACAGACGACGCGACACAGACTGCATGAAACACAGAGACTAAATACACATGAGGGATGATCAGGGGAAGTGGCCACACATGGGAGCACAGCTGACACACATGAACCTAAAAACAGGACAGGAGAAGTGAAACTGAATACACTGACATTGAATACAGACTTTCAAAGTAAAACAGGAAACATGGAGATTAGACATAACCACGCAGACATGACTCATGACAGGTAGACGCACGAACCAGGGAGACTGAGTACAGGGGAAGATGACAGAAATGACAACATGAACTTGGCAACATAAGACACACAGACATAAACACATGAAGGGCAAGGGAGACCTAACACAAGGGTGATACAATTACAAATGAGCTAGAATAACTTAATGAACCTAAACAAACAATAAACATCAAAATAGACTAACTCAAAACACTGGGTCGCACGACCCAGGACCATGACATATGTCTTCCTTGTCTTGGGATTGACCCTTCAGACCTACATTATCATAGAGTTTATGAAAGGGAAAACTGGCCAGTCTATATGAGAAAAGGTGATTTTCTGAGGAAAACTAACACCACAAGAGATACCGCATGGCTACAGTCTGGACAGTAGAGCTGGAGATCGCACATCAGCAGTCCATTAACTCCCTAAAAGTCATGAGCTCAAACTATTGGTAGGCTTGGATAGCTTTTCTCCTTGACCAAATGATGTCACTTACAAAGCATGTAATATATAATATATAAAAACAAAGAAGCAATCAGGAAGGGAAAATACTTTTTGCAGCATCATATTTCTGCTCTGTAAGTGATATTGCATTACAATAATATTTTTAAATGTTTGAGATTGTGTTTGTAAGACAGTTTGTTTGTTGGACAGATAAATCGGGTTTCATCCATGCCAGACACAAACCATGACAGGGGGGCTGTCATGTCTACAAGCAAATACTTTACAGATTACAACAAGACAATGTGTCCACACAGCTTACCTCCAGCACCATATGGAGCAATGATCTGCTGGAAGCTGCAGTAAATGCTCTGTGGGTAAACAACCATGCTTGCAACCACAACACAATCAAAGACAATAATACATTTGGGAAATTACAGCTGCAGCACTCACACCTCCTTTACACCTGCATTGTATGGTAATGCAGAGGAACTGTCAGTGAATGCAACAGGTAGACGGAGTTCACAGACTAACACCACAAACATCTAAGGCTGTCAAGATAAACTGAATGTCATCTAACAAAGGAGGTTGTTAGTCTGTAAACCTGCACAGGAATGAACTGCCAAGTTGTAAACCAGGAAAAACTCCACACCTTAAAACTTTCCTTTTTGCTAAAGCATATAGTTAGGGCTGGACCAGGTGACCCTGAATCCTCTCTTAGTTATGCTGCAATAGACGTAGGCTGCCGGGGATTCCCATTCAAGCTACCTTTATCTCCACCACCAGCATGTAGGCTCTGGGGGGACCTGCTGTAATCCCATCACAGTGCCATCAGAGTCTAACCTCTGTATAGTCTGTTCATCAAGAAGTCATATTCTTCTTTCTTCTGACCTCTTCTTATTGAAATACATACAGTAAGGGGTATGGGGTATGATCCAATAGTTTTTATGTTTATATTAAATTTGTTTTTGTTATTATTTTATTTTGACATCTCTACATTGTTGTTGATTTGTTTTAAGGGGAAACATTAAGTGGGAATCTGTGAAATCCCTCTCTCCAAGGAACTGTTGATCCCTTCGTTTCCTGCATTCTGTTTAATTTGTTTGTACACAAATGAATTTGTGAATAATTTTGAATCAGATTAAAAAAAGAAAAGAAAAAGAAAACTAGTGAGATATCAGAACATTTTCATTTATTAAGTTGCCTACAGATGTTTGAATGAGTAATCGGTGGACTGGTTTCACGTTGGCACTGTCAAATCAGGCAGTGAGCAAAGGCTCCCTGTGCAAATTCACCTGTTAAGAGAGACTGTGATAACTACAACACTACAGCCTGCCTTTTACTACCATGACTACTACTACTACTCGGAGGAATTAGTGGGACTCTCAGTAAGAAGATTCTGGTCTGTTCAAGCATCTTAAACAGCAGTGGCACTAGATACATGACCAAATCTCCAAGCTTTCTCATTCAGGGAGAGAATGTTGTTCCCTCGCTCACCAAAACAAATCTCTGTTGTGATTTCACTAATTGCTCTGACCTCTAATACCTGATTAACAGAATAAAGTGATTTGCACACCAACTGGAGCTTTTCTCTACCTGTCTTTGCAAGGTCTTTGTTCTCTTCTGGCTCTGATTAACATGTCATTAGGTTGAAAGCCTCAACATTCTGCAATGTAATATGTTTACAGTAAGATATGCAGGTGTGTGTAGCTGTCCTGGGTTCACTGAATGTCTGCGCTAAACAAAACCAGCTATCCTCTCCTGTAATGATCTCTTTCCTGTATGGCTGACGGAGCATGTTAGTCTGTTGCCCTGTACTCGGGCCTCCTGTCTTTTAGAATCTTGATGAGTAGCTAATAAGATCCCAGCAACCCCGTGGGACCCCCAGCCTATGAAACCTTTCAGCACCATGGCCTGAGGTATGCCCAGTCAAATGCTCAAGTAATGAAAGGGATCTGAATAAAGCTGGGAGAGATCAAAGCAAACGTCCTCCTGTAATATTTGGAAGGTAAATAGAAAAGTCAAACATTACATTCCTTTAGCTTTTAAGATTGTGTCTGTCTGTCAGCTTAACTCTGACATTACTACCAGGAATACAGGGGGGGAGTAACTAACCCAGTAACCCAACCTAACCAGCTGTTTAACATTACAAAAGCATTACAATATACCATGAATGCCATTATGTTCTATGAGTGATGTTGGCATTGATAGTAAGGAGGCTTTGTTACTACTATGCAGAATTTATTTTGGAGTATTATCCATGTGAATCAAGTGCCCAGTGCTGAAGTTCTTCTCATGGCCACATGGGTTTGACAGCAAATGCAAATCAGTCCCAGTAGATCCCCGTGCCCGAGAAAAGTAACTGGAAACAATGTTGACCAGCTGGTGCCTACGGTGGCTACATCTTTTATATAATCTGACCACTTAGTGAGCAAATCATATGGAAAGTTGAAATCTACCTACCAAGGAATCCTTGCTATTGTAATCTAAACATTAAATTATCTTCAAACAATATGTGTTTTGCAATTAAATTTAATTTATATAGTGCAACTTCAAAACAGCCCTAACGACAGCCTTCTTTAACCCTCTGGGAGACCTAGCACCATTTCTCATCCACAGCGTTTTTTAATATTAGGCCATTTTCACTGTGTTGAATAGAATATAGCCAAACCTTCCAACCCTTTTTTTTTCTTTAGAATTGCCGTCTCCGTTTATTCGATTAGCTTAAGGTGGCTAAGCTAAAAACCGACATCCACATGAGGCGCTAGAGCCATAAATCGCCCCATTGAAACCCATTATAAACGCTATTTTTCACTGCAGGATTTATACCATAAGCATCTCGGCGATGGCTTAAGTTTCATTTCCGTTTTGGAGAAGGGGCCTTAGAGTTGTAATTTTTTTATTTGTCCACCGGGTGGCGCCCTTGCTCCACATTTGACCCCGGGCTGGAAAACAGCGGGCTGCTTAGACAGACCTGCGGGAAATGAAGCCTCATTTGCGGCGTGCAGCAGCGGCTTCGCCCGCTGATCGGACCATTTTTGGTCCCCTAGGACCATTTGAGGGTGCATTTTTTTTTAGTCAACAGGAAATGACGTATTTGTTGTCACATGGTATCGGACGTGTGTGCTGGAAAAAGGAGTCCCTGGTGATCGTGCCCCGGTCATCGTCGCGACGTACCCCGGGAAGATGTACTTATTTCGGCCTAGAGGAGCAGCATTTGCCGCCTGGAGACCATTTTCTGGTCCTGAAAAAAAAAAGGCGATCGAAATGACTGTTGGTGCCAATCTTTAGTCCATCTAAAGGCCTAATTATAATAACAATTGAATATTACCTCAAATGTTTTTTTTGGAAAATATTCAAGTTTTATGTTTTTTGGGGCAAAAAAAGCAGTGCGCTCATGTGACCAAACCGGGATATAAAGGGTTAAAATCCGCGAAATGTAATTAAAACTTGACATGAATATTTCAAGGAGAAGTAGGTCTAAAAGATTGGCTAATTTAAAGTGGAATAAAATATTAATATATAAATTTTTTATAGCACTTTTTTGGGCGTGGTCGATTGGGACCGATAGTGTGTGCATTTTATGAAATGCGCTCCTGCAAAAAAAAAAAAAAGGCGATCAAAATGAATGTTGGTGCCAATCTTTGGTCCATCTAAAGGCCTAATTATAATAACAATTGAATATTACCTCAAATGTTATTTTTGGAAAATATTCAAGTTTTTTGTTTTTTGGGGCAAAAAAAGCAGTGCGCTCATGTGACGAAACCGGGATATAAAGGGTTAAAATCCGCGAAATGTAATTAAAACTTTACAGCACTTTTTATGGCGTGGTCGATTTTTGACTCTAGGACCTCATAAGGGGTATTTATTTTACACGAGCTCCTGCAGAAAAACTAACGGCCGATCAAAGTGAAGGTCAGTGGTAATTTTTATACCATCCAAAGGCCTAATTAAAAGTACAATAAAATATAACTTTCAAATGTATTTTATGGAAAATATTTAATTTTTTCATTTTTTTCGCCAAAAACGGCCGTGCGCTCATGTGACAAAACCGGGATATAGAGGGTTAAAATCCGCGAAATGTAATTAAAACTTGACATGAATATTTCAAGGAGAAGTAGGTCTAAAAGATTGGCTAATTTAAAGTGGAATAAAATATTAATGTATCATCTTTTTATAGCACTTTTTATGGCGTGGTCGATTTTTGGCTCTAGGACCTCATAAGGGGTATTTATTGTAGGTCTCTCCAAGACCCTACAATATTAGACAGAGCACCCCAGTGAGTCAAGGATGATGGAGATGAAGACATCCAGCAGAATCAGGCAAAGGGAGGGCAGCCACATACTGCAACTGGTTGGAGGTAGAGAGGAAAAGGAACAAAATAGCAGAGATCAAACTTGCAATACTGCAATGCTGTGGGGGCATATGCTACAGTTGTAGTCTTTTTCTGACTGTTGTGTTTGTAAGAGAATAGTAGAATTGTCACAATGCATGTCACATACTGATCCTGGTTCCAGACAGCTTTGATATCTGTATTACAGATTTAACCAGCAGAATGGGAATTCATTATATTCTGACTTACTGGCTGGCATTATTCCCACTATAGGGTCCTGTGTGATGGCTTGCCCAGGCTTTTCCAACTCTTGGCAGGCAGCAGCCTCATTTTGTTTCCCCCATATTCCCAGAGGCTAGTCATTTTCTTACATAGACTCCCAGGTTTGATTTTATGAAATATAAACAATCTGCGAGTACAACATTTAAAAAGAAAATATATATATATACCGCCACATCTGCAGGTAGAATTAAATAAAGAGCCTAACAGCAGGAGATTCCAACTCTAAATTGGGAACTGTGATCTTCAAAAGGCATGGTTTCCAAAATCCTTGGTCTACTACAACAAACCTGTGCTGAAGATGTTGTCCAGAGGATATCCCTGAACCAAAGAACCCCCAGCTCTTTCCTGTCATTGATGCATCTCCTGCTGACACTTCAGACTGGCATCAAAATTAAGAGTTCTTCCATCCCATCCTCTACCTCTCCAACACATTTCAAAAATTCACCCTAGGCTTTGTGTAATCCTTCTAACAGCCAGGTAGGCATGTGCAAAAATAACTGTGGAGAAGAAAGGATGACGTATTATTTATTATATCAATACTGATTTCACTACACAAAAACAAAGACAGTAAGTAATAACGAAAGTGAAGTTAGAAATTTTACCGTAAATGTAGCATGAATGTGGCAGAAAAACATAACATTAATTAATCATTTAAGATCTTCTTTGTGTTCAGAGACTGTTACAGAGGTTTCATTACCCCTCTCACAGAACGAAGACATTAAACAGCACAAAGACATCACCCTGTCCCGCGGTGGACTCGGGAAAAATCTTACATGAACTCCCAGATACAGCAGACGCTGACATAAGGGCCTTTCTATGACTGATCCACTAGATGGCGCTCTGAATGCAGGGGAACACCTGGCTGTGACTGCTAAAGCTAACCACTGGGTGTTGCTGATGCACTGCTTCTACTTCGGTTTCATTTCATTTCTGTCATGCACTGTGGTTTTCTCTACAGCATCGAACATCTGCTTCACACAAACTGATGTTTTGCTGGACACAGAGAACAAAGAGTCACACGTGAAGAATTTGAAGCTGCACACATTTCACAGTAAAGATTTTTTTTTAATAAATTACTGACTTTTGAAAAATACATGGTCCTCCAGGTCTTTAGTAAGAGCCTTATAGTCATCCAGTCTCACCTGTAGTTGATTCAATGACATGATTCAGTAAAACTGGGGCAGCAGAGCTGCAATTCAGTCTAATTTGATGGCAAAAACATCGGCAACAGCAGTGAGTGTTTATTCTAGTCACCACCAATAGAGTGAGTAAAGACGCTGAATTCCTCTGTTCTGTTAAAAGATAAGATTTGTAGTCCAGGGTCTCTGTGAGCAATGTATAAGATTTTACTGGTCAGTTCCCAGTTGTGTTTCGTTGTTCAGCCGTGTGGCCGAACTGAAGCTCTGCAAAAGAGCTTTTGAAGCTGATCTAGAGATGAGATGATAGTACTTACAAAAAAAACAGGAGGCCGAGCTGGAGGTGTCAAGATTTTTATTGGGAGTGACCAAAATTCCAAAAGCAACCCTAAGATACACACACTTTGACACTTTTGCAGGCGACGATTCATCTAAGGAAAGAGTGTTAAAAATTCCATCTATCAAAAATCATCCAAATCAAAGAGATACTGTAAGACAGTCACAGTAATATCCCATGTTTAATAAATACACACTTGAGAAGTTCTGGCCCATTTATTGACAGTAATTTGAGTCAGTACCATGGCAGTAAAAACATTATAATTGAATCAGCCGCTTATCATGGATTCATGAAAGCTAAAGAAAGGAAGTATTTACATGCAGGTGGAGCATGAAAAAGTCACCTTGTTTATGATTCTGTAACACTCTGAAGTATTGTGACATGCAGAGGATAGAGATATTAAGCTGGAGCAATGAGGTTCCTGTCATGCACGCACACAGACACAGACAGCCTCATAAAAGTATCGGTAGTACATATTATACTTATACATATTTTTACCTTAAAAAGGCTAATATATGGTTCTGAATGTAAGCGTAGTGATTTTATTGACTGGTGGGAGGTAAATGTGTGCTTTGGCAGTTAGTTGAAAAGAAATTAGGAGTAATTTTTCAATAGCTCAAAAGTTCTTAAAGGTTAAATAGCTTTAAATGGTAAAAACAAATTACTGGCATTTTATTTATAGGTTAAACTCAAATTTTATGAAAACAGAAAGCAAAACTGTTTCATCTTATCACCATGTTTGTTGGACATAGAAAAAATTATTGTAGGAAAAGATGTCATTGAAATTATAGACGCAGTGGTACAAAGCTGGGGCGATTCTAGGACCAGAGCTTTGGGGGTGCTGAGCACCCAGAGAGCTGCTCAGCCAGGCAAGATAAACTTTACTCATCACGATGAGACGTCTTCCCCGTCTCTGTCAGTCCCTGCATCCTTAAATATCTCCAGTTGTCCCGAGTTTCCTCTGACTGTCTACTTGGTAACCTGTTCCTCCCTGTCCTCGTCATCTGTTGTCTTCGTCTCTGTTATCAGTCATCATAACTTTACCCTCTCTGTGCAAATCTGGACGTTTCTTTATTAAATCATAAGATTCTTAAATTCATCAAGTCTCTCTGTGCCTGGGTCCTCATCACAAAACATGACATCACTGTTTTGTATATTTTAACACAATTTAATCCCACATTTGTGAAAGAAAAACACCTTTTTTTTGAAAAGTCTGTAACAAAACCATCAAATCTGATAAAGGTTATTTAAATGCTGCAAAAGAAGAATGGATTGGAATAAAAAAAAAATACATATCCTAACCTTAATTACTGGGGAGAATAATGAGTGATGCTCATAGTGAGTAAAAAGTAAACTGAGTGCATTTTTTGGACAGAAATTCACTTTTAATGTGTATGTGTAATATAATAGATACATTAAAAATACACTCTGAAAATAGGAGAGTCCAAAAAAATTATAAACATGGAGGCAACTTTGCCTATGGTACAATGTATACAATGTATGAAAAGATCTTTACTCAGATGCTACTATGGCTCTGGAGGGTTTTTTCCTTTATTTTAACCTGTGTCGCCTCACCTTGAAGTTGACAAATCTGTCCATCACTTTTTGGTGGTCAACTCTCTCAAACATCTCTTTCTCAACTGACATCACCAGTGTTGGGCAAGTTACTGTGAAAAAGTAATTAATTATAGTTACTTGTTACTTCTTCAAAACAGTAACTGAGTTAGTAACTGAGTCACAAGATTCTAAAAGTAATAATTACTTGAAAAGTAACTATTGCATTACTTTAAAAAAAATGTTTAACCCTCTGGGGACCATGGTATAATTGACGATTTTAACCACTATGTTTCCTCCTTCACCTTTAAAAACTGTTTACTTGCCTTGTTTGGTATCATTCTTTTCAGCACAATATACTGTATTAACAGAATTGATCTAAAATCAGACAAAAACATAAAACCCGAGTAGAAAAAGTTATATTTTTTACTGTAACAACCACAAACATGTTTATTGAATCATATTTCATAACTTTAAATGCAAGTATAAATTGTCAGTTTTAAAATCATATGCACAAGTTTTGCAAACAACAAAGTTATTTGCAGCCTTTTACCTTTTACCCTTTTTTATAACCATTTCAAACTATTTATATAACCATCAGCTGTTCTGCATCCAATAAGATGCCACACAAATTATTTGTGCCACTCCCCAAAAAAATGTCTGTCCACTATAAAGGAGAACATCACAGCCTGATACCTGCAGGCCTGACAGCAGCAGGTGTATCCCTGCTCCTGCTCTCTACCTGGAGACTGCAGTCACCTAATTGTTCTGACACACAACACAAAACTATCCACAACACTACACACTAACTACACAAGACAACACATTAACTACACACTCGAAACACGCTAAACGTCACAAATCTCTCACATCTCAAAACTCGCTCTCTCTTTTTCTGCTGTCTCTCTCTCTCTCTCTCTCTCACCGTTGCTCCTAAAACTTCCCCCTCTTCCTAAACATCCACATGTCATGTTGCCATGTCATTTTTTGATTGGTCGACATGGTGCATTTTTCCACCAACACGAACGAGCTGTTTTGTTTTGGTTGTTTATTTTTTGCTCATAAGCAGAGAGTGCTCGCTGCGCTGTCCTTAGACAGTAAACGTGACGAAACTATTCAGGAAAAAACGCTGCGTATATATTGTTTATCATGACTCTGATTTTACGTGGCCTATCAACACAATTTAAAAACTGGTATATATCACCTTGTTGCTTTGTCATCTTGAAGTGGTCATGTGATTGGCTTACCACGACTACTTTATTCTTCCTCAGTCAAACAGCAGCCCTCATGCGATTGTTTTGCCCCCTTAGCTCCAGGTGTTTTACCAGATAGTGATTGTCGGGCAGAAAGTGACTGCCATCCGTGGGAGCACGCGCAGCTACTTAAAGCTGTAGCGCCCAGATTACTTACGCAGACAGCTACTTCCGTGCAACTGATATAAGATGCGGTAAGCTGAAGACAGCTTGAGCCGTCTGTCTGTTGGAAAATAGTACCGCGACCGCACCGCATTTTCTTGTTAGTAACTGTAGCACTCTCATGTGATGCGACGAACCAATGATCACTGTGGATGTTAGTCCGCTGTAACACTTTAATGCGTACTCCAGCACATGACAAAACATAATGGCAGTACCAGAAGAACAAAACTCCCCCCACCATACTATTCCGGTTGGACTAGCCCCCACAGTTATGGCAGGTCTGCATAAACAAATATTGCTTGGTGATCATTTAACCAATGATCTACAGCAGGGGTGTCAAACTCAAATACAAAGTGGGCCAAAATTCAAAACTGGAACAAAGTTGCGGGCTAACGTTAATATTTATTGAAATATATTTATTCCTCCAGATATAAGAATGAATCTTTTCTTATAGACTCAAACACGTTTTACTGAAAAATATGGAACAAGCAAAGCTTAATACTAAACTATATATATATTAGCTGAATAATACCAGTAGGCCAGCTCTGATAGTAATTTGGTATGGCTTCGCGGGCCAAATGCAAGTAGGCTGCGGGCCAAATTTGGCCCGCGGGCCAGAGTTTGACACCTATGATCTACAGGGAGGGCCATTTATATGGATACACCATAATAAAATGGGAATGATTGGTGATATTAAAGTGCTGTTTGTGGCACATTAGTATATGTGAGGGGGCAAACTCCTCCAGATGGGTGGTGACCATTTAGAAGTCAGCCATCTTGGATACAACTTCTGTTTTTTCAATAGGAAGAAGGCCATGTGACACATCAAACTTATTGGTAATGTCACAAGAAAAACAATGGTGTGCTTGGTTTCAACGTAACTTTATTCTTTCATGAGTTATTTACAAGTTTCTCTTTGTTCACAGCCATTGACATGTCGAAGAGGTTAACACGTGAGGAGCGGATCGAAATTGTGTTGATATCTGGTGAACGCAGTAACCGGGTCATTGCAGCAGATTTCAGTGCAAGACACCCTACGAGACCACCCGTCTCCCATGCTACAGTCAGCAAACTGCTTGCTAAGTTTCGTGAAACTGGTTCAGTGTTGGATTTGCCAAAATGTGGACGCAAGAAAACTGTCACTAATGAAGAAACATCAGTGGCTGTCCTAGCTTCATTCAGCAAGAGCCCACAGCGTAGCACTCGCCGCATGTCACTGGAGAGTGGCATTAGTCGAACATCCCTTCGGCGGATATTAGCTACTCACAAATGGCACCCTTACAAACTCCAGCTACTGCAGCATCTCAGCGAGGATGACCCAGATCGGCGCACAGAATTTGCAGAATGGGCAAAAAAAAATTGGAACAGGACCCTCAGTTCACGCAGAAGATTTTGTTCAGTGAGGCAAACTTTTATGTGAATGGTGAAGTTAACAAACAAAACCACCGCTATTGGTCTGACACTAACCCACATTGGATGGATCCCTCCAAGGCTGTTGGAACAACAAAAGTGATGGTTTGGTGTGGTATATGGGGCACAACGATAGTGGGTCCATTCTTCATCAATGGAAACCTCAAGGCCACTGGATATTTGAAATTACTACATGATGATGTGTTTCCCTCTTTGTGCACTGAAGCTGGCACGTTCCCTGAGTTTTTCCAGCAAGATGGTGCACCACCACATTATGGGTGCAGGTCCGAGCATTCCTAGATCAACAGTTTCCTGGAAAGTGGATTGGTCGTCGTGGGCCAGTTGAATGGCCCCCAAGGTCTCCCGATCTGACCCCCTTAGACTTTTATCTTTGGGGTCATCGGAAGGCCATTGTCTATGGTGTGAAGATACGAGATGTGCAGCACCTGAAACTACGGATACTGGATGGCTGTGCTGGCATTTTTCCTGCGATGTTGTTATCAGTGTGTGAAGAGTGGGAGAAGAGGGTTGCATTGACAATCCAACCCAATGGGCAGCACATTGAATACATTTTATAAGTGGTCAGAAACTTGTAAATAACTCATGAAAGAATAAAGTTACGTTGAAACCAAGCACACCGTTGTTTTTCTTGTGACATTACCAATAAGTTTGATGTGTCACATGACCCTCTTCCTATTGAAAAAACAAAAGTTGTATCCAAGATGGCCGACTTCTAAATGGCCACCATGGTCACCACCCATCTTGAGGAGTTTGCCCCCTCACATATACTAATGTGCCACAAACAGGACTTTAATATCACCAACCATTCCCATGTTATTACGGTGTAGCCATATAAATGGCCCACCCTGTACATCCTCCCCATTTAGCTAGTAGCACCTAACAAATCTAATTCACTCACAAGTTTCTAAACAGTGCTTCTTCACACAACTTTAACTTAACAATGTTTATGCTCGGAGTAACCCCACACCTTAACATAACAGCAATTATCAGAAATGCAAATAGCCAGCAAGCATCATATTTCAACATACTGACAAAACTGATTACACCTGAGGCATCCTAATGTTTTCCGTTTACATGTATCTTGGATTGGGTCTGCACATGCGACCTGCATGCGTAGAGTATGGTGTCGGGTTCACAATGTTCTGGCCGGGCACCCGCACAGCAGGTTGGGGCTGAGGAGAGGATGTGTTTTGTGAATCTTCGTTTGAGCGTGTGTGTGATTGCGGTGTGAGTGTGGAACTGTCCATTGTAGAATGGTTAGTGTCCTGGCACTCAGGGTCATAGTCATGGAGTGGTGGCGGCGGCTGTTCTGCCACTGGGAGGATCGTGGCTCCTTGCTCTTCCTTTCCACAATTCCCAGCTTGTCGTAACCTTTCTCTGGCTGCACCCGGACCACTTGTCCTTCTTGCAACGACTGTAGCATGCGGCTGGACTTATCATAGTGACGCTTCAGTCTGAGTCTTTTGTCGCAAAGTTGGTCACAGATTTGTCCTGTGTCTTTTGCAATGGGTGCCAACAGCTTGCTGCACACAGGAATGCCTGCGTGCGTCTGACGAGACATGAGGCGTTCAGCAGGGGAGCCTAGTTGTGTGACGGGGAATGTTTCTAAGGTTTAGGAGATCAAGAAACACATCGGTTCCATCTCTGTGTGATTTTCCCATGAACTGTTTTGCACTGTGCACCGCTCTCTCGGTAAGACCGTTTGACTGTGGAAACTCTGGGCAGCTGGTTAAATGGGTGACGTCCCACTGCTTTGTGAAATCAATAAACTGTTGACTAGTGTATTGTCTGCCATTGTCAGTGAGGAGCGTGTGCGGTGTGCCATGAACTGAAAAGTGTCTCTTTAGCTTGGAGATGACCGCTGCTGTGGTCGAGTCACGGAGAAGGTCAATCTCAATCCATCCTGAATAGGAATCTACAAGAACCTGGTATTGTTTTCCATGCCAGGTAAAAATGTCAGCAGCCACCATCGACCGTGGGAGGTCTGGAACAGGGTGCAGTTTTAGCGGTTCTTTCTGCTTGTGTCTTAGTGCTGTTACACACAGTGCCAGAGAGCAGCTCTTCCGTGATGTCTTTTGACATCGCTGGCCAAAAGATGACACTCCTAGCTCTGCGCTTGGTTACCTGGATGGCCTTTGTGTACGATGTTGTTGTACTCTTTGTGCAGGGACTGGGGAATGACTGTTTTGTGGCTTTTCATGATGATCCCATCCTGCACGCTGAGCTCATCTCTATATGGAAAAAATGGAGCTAGAGCGGGCTGTACTTGGCTCTCTCTGATGGGCCATCCTCGCTGGATGACTGTGCTGACGGCTTGTAGCACATCATCTCGTGCTGTGTGCTGCCTTAGCTCCTCCAGGTGAGCAGTGGAGATGTAGCTCACTGTCATCACCTCATAATCAGTGTGTTCAACCGGGCAGTGTGACAGCGGGGCGAGCGGAGCTCTTGAAAGGGTGTCTGCTAGATACATGTATTTCCCCTTTTTGTAGACCAGGCTGATGTCGTAACTCTGTAGTCGCAGTAACATCCTCTGGAGCCGGGCAGGGGCGGCATGGATGGGCTTTTTCATTATGGTCACCAGGGACTGGTGGTCGGTTTCAATGATTGTTGCTTTGCCATAGACATAATCTTTATCAGAAAGGGCAATAGTAGTGATGTGCGGATTGATACTAAAATATCAATTCCTCCGATACCAATCATTTATGCTCTACAGGGAGTGCAGAATTATTAGGCAAATGAGTATTTTGTCCACATCATCCTCTTCATCAACAATATTCTACATTTGGACACCACGGCGCCAGCTGCCCAGGCCCAAGGCTGGAGCCCACCAAAACAACTCCCTGATAACGACTGTGTGAAGACTATTCTTCCCATCCCATGAAGGACACCTGGATCGGCTGGAGGACTGTTTACTTAGCCTGATAGGCCGAAGGACACTGTCTCAGCTGAACTATGGCCACGCACACACACACACTTACACTGATAAGCACGCACTCGTCCCCCTCCCTTCCAAACGCCTTCGATGCTTGTTCCTGCGGGGGAATGCAGCGGGTCTGTGTGCCGCGCTGAAATGATAGCATGGTGCAGGACGACTGATGTGTTCCTTCGAATCACCCCCCATCCCCCTATCCATCCCCTGTGGTTTGTCATGTGCTCTGATGTTGTGATGGGGACATTAATGTGCTCTCTGTGCAGAGGAGTTTTTTTTTGTTTCCTGTTCTCATGCTGTCCTCCCATAGGTTGCCCAGCGTGTGAAGAGGTCTCTTTTTTTCCTCTTGTACTTTTCCCATTGTTGTGTAATTTTTTCGGTGTTACTCTCCTAACGCTGCCGATCTCCGACTGTATTCCCTTGTGTTGTCTTGTTGTTGTGTGTGTAAGTCGGGGGGGGGGGGGGGGGGGGGGGTCCTATTCCTCTGTGGGGCAACCTGCATATGGCCAATAAAGCATTCATTCATTCATTCATTCATGCATGTTGTCTTACTCCAAGCTGTATAGGCTGGAAAGCCTACTACCAATTAAGCATATTAGGTGATGTGCATCTCTGTAATGAGAAGGGGTGTGGTCTAATGACATCAACACCCTATATCAGGTGTGCATAATTATTAGGCAACGTCCTTTCCTTTGGCAAAATGGGTCAAAAGAAGGACTTGACAGGCTCAGAAAAGTCAAAAATAGTGAGATATCTTGCAGAGGGATGCAGCAGTCTCAAAATTGCAAAGCTTCTGAAGCGTGATCATCGAACAATCAAGCGTTTCATTCAAAATAGTCAACAGGGTCGCAAGAAGCGTGTGGAAAAACCAAGGCGCAAAATAACTGCCCATGAACTGAGAAAAGTCAAGCGTGCAGCTGCCAAGATGCCACTTGCCACCAGTTTGGCCATATTTCAGAGCTGCAACATCACTGGAGTGCCCAAAAGCACAAGGTGTGCAATACTCAGAGACATGGCCAAGGTAAGAAAGGCTGAAAGACGACCACCACTGAACAAGACACACAAGCTGAAACGTCAAGACTGGGCCAAGAAATATCTCAAGACTGGTTTTTCTAAGGTTTTATGGACTGATGAAATGAGAGTGAGTCTTGATGGGCCAGATGGATGGGCCCGTGGCTGGATTGGTAAAGGGCAGAGAGCTCCAGTCCGACTCAGATGCCAGCAAGGTGGAGGTGGAGTACTGGTTTGGGCTGGTATCATCAAAGATGAGCTTGTGGGGCCTTTTCGGGTTGAGGATGGAGTCAAGCTCAACTCCCAGTCCTACTGCCAGTTTCTGGAAGACACCTTCTTCAAGCAGTGGTACAGGAAGAAGTCTGCATCCTTCAAGAAAAACATGATTTTCATGCAGGACAATGCTCCATCACACGCGTCCAAGTACTCCACAGCGTGGCTGCAAGAAAGGGTATAAAAGAAGAAAAACTAATGACATGGCCTCCTTGTTCACCTGATCTGAACCCCATTGAGAACCTGTGGTCCATCATCAAATGTGAGATTTACAAGGAGGGAAAACAGTACACCTCTCTGAACAGTGTCTGGGAGGCTGTGGTTGCTGCTGCACGCAATGTTGATGGTGAACAGATCAAAACACTGACAGAATCCATGGATGGCAGGCTTTTGAGTGTCCTTGCAAAGAAAGGTGGCTATATTGGTCGCTGATTTGTTTTTGTTTTGTTTTTGAATGTCAGAAATGTATATTTGTGAATGTGGAGATGTTATATTGGTTTCACTGGTAAAAATAAATAATTGAAATGGGTATATATTTGTTTTGTGTTAAGTTGCCTAATAATTATGCACAGTAATAGTCACCTGCACACACAGATATCCCCCTAAAATAGCTAAAACTAAAAACAAACTAAAAACTACTTCCACAAACATTCAGCTTTGATATTAATGAGTTTTTTGGGTTCACTGAGAACATGGTTGTTGTTCAATAATGAAATTATTCCTCAAAAATACAACTTGCCTAATAATTCTGCACTCCCTGTAGAATCGATTCTCATTTTAAAATATCGATATTTTAGTAATTTTGGGTACATTTGTAGTTTATCATTAACAGGAACACAGTGGAAAGAAACTATATATTTTGGATTGTCTACATTACTATTTCCTCTTCCGCCTTTCCTAGTCATATAATAATGGATTGGATTTATATAGCGCTTTTCAAGGCACCCAAAGCGCTTTACAATGCCACTATTCATTCACTCTCACATTCACACACTGGTGGAGGCAGCTACGGTTGTAGCCACAGCTGCCCTGGGGCAGACTGACAGAAGCGAGGCTGCCATATTGTGCCAGAGGGTAAAGTGTCTTTACCCTCTGGCACAACGACCAGGACAGAGAGCCCGGGGATCGAACCGGCGACTTTCCAGTTACAGATGCGCTTCGCCACGATTGGTTATGCGAAACACGGCTGTATAAATGTGTCGCAGCCCCTTGGCGTGTACACTCACAGCATAAATGGAGTCATGTGTGGACGTATTTTACCTCCACAAACAGCCAAGATGCAGTTTGCGATACATGTGGCAAGAAAGTGAGGTGTTGTGGCAACATTACTAACCTTGTCAAACACCTCAGAGTAAATCATATCGCAGAATATGACGAGCGTATGTTGAGGCGAACTGAAGAGGAGGACAGGGACAGGTGCTGCTAGGGCGAGACAGACGTCTCTCACGGAGTCTTTTAGTGCTGCAGGCAGGCAAGATGCTCAAATAGTGCACAACTTCAGTGTTTTTATTTCTATATGATAATTCTGCATTATTAAGTGATAAGAACAAGTAGTCTGATGTCCTGTAATCATTATGAAGCTATAATTTGAGATACAGTAAAAGATACAATAAATAAAATACGTTTTTGCACAAAGTATCGGATCAGTATCCTCGATACCATCCTGAATTTTACTTGGTATCAGATCGGAAAAGAAATCAGTGGTATCGCACATCACTAGGCGCTAGAGCCAGAGTAGGGGAGAGGCGAGCTGGAACAAACCATTTGGGGAGGGGGGTATTTAAACATTTGTCGTTAAACTATTGCATCTCAACCAAGTACTGTATGGTTTATATATTATTAGTAGTGTGTCACAAAAACAGCAAATATTGTCAAAAAATTAGGAAATCTTTGGGGGTTCTTTGATTAATTTTGGGGGGTGCTTCTAAAAACACCCCTGGTACAAAGCATTGTTATGATGCTCAGTATTAAAATTGAACTCCAGAAAGTGTTGCAATATTATCAAAATGACACTGGGAGGGACAGGGCAGAAGCTTCCTGTAGTTAATTATGCATCCACATTGTCAACAATTTTTTAACCTTAAGGCCGTGGCAGTGGAATGGAGTGGTTATCATTTGTGCTTACATTTTTGTATGCAAGTCACTGCATGTCATTGCTGTAGGGCAAATGTGGTAAGTGGGCTCTCTTTAGAAAATGAAATGCAACATAGGTTCGGCCCAGTAACAGGGCATCAGTCAGACAAGCTGAAGTAGTGACTAAGTAGCTAAAGCGAAGCACAAGTGGTACACAGCAGGCTACTGTGTCAACATTTATCTTGAGACACCCCATTGTAAAAATTTAGACAAAACTTAGACAATAATTAGTTGAGTAGATTGTTAGTTTTAGCACAAACCTTCCTAGGGAAGCAAGGGTTAGCATAAGCAAAAACCAGGAGCTGTCAATGAGCCTATTGTCTGCTCCATTTTTCTGGCACACTTAATACTCTAGTAAAGAAGAATGCAAAACTCCCACACCAGTTCTTTAACCAGCTCAATTTCAATTCAGTTTCAGCTTTATTTGCCATATGCAAGTTAGCACAGGGTCAGCATTGCAATGAAATGTGTTTGACGAGCAGAACACAAGTCTCTCACCAGTATAAAAACAGTATAACAGACTATGTATAGCTTTTAAAAAATTAACTAATGAATCGCACAATTTTCTGTCATTAATCGCGATTAATCGCAATTACTTGATCAATAGCCTGGCTGCAATTACACTTTTTCAACTTTAAATTTAAGCTTGTAACAGACATTTATGCAATATAATGAAGTAAATGGAGAATGTGTGCATAAATTCAAAGAGAATTTAAATAGTTTTCTATCTTTCTATCTTTTAGCACAGGTTCTCTCCTGTGAAATACAACTTTAAAAAAAAAAAACCTATATACTAATGGGTAATAGGTATATACGGAAGAGGATTAGGGCCACTAGGAAAAAACAAAAGTGGGCACGTCTTTTTTTTTTCTTCTTTTCCTGAATTCTGAGATTAAAGTCCGAATTCTGACTTTTTTCTCAGAATTCTGAGAAAATAATTTTGATGAAAAAGTCAGAATCCTTGACACCTTATGACTACAGAGAAAGACATCCTCATGTCCCTTGACAATGACTTGGTCATAGACAGAGTTGCAGAAAAAAGCGACCTGTGGAAGAAAATACTTATCCCCCAACATTGAGTAAGGTGAGTATTCAAGTTAACCTGCATACTAAAACCTCTTTACTTTGTGATTTATAATAACTCATACAGTACCATGTGTTGTGTGTTTCAGATAACTGTTTTGTATTGGTTCAGCCAGAAGGACAGAAGGGCACTTGGTGTAGCCCTCTGGCGGAGGGGAAGCAGGCCCAGCAGGTGTGGAAACCTCTGGTAGAGACAAGGCAAAAAGTGTTTGCGCCCTTCCTGATTTCCTATTTTTTTTGTATGTTTTTGTATGTTTCATATCATCAAACAAGTTTAAATATTGCACAAGTAAACACAACATGCAGTTTCTAAATGAAGGTGTTTATTAGTAAAAGGGGGGGGGGGGGGGTCATCTACCTTGTAGTGGGGTTGTTTACACACAAAAGTACATGTATGAGGGAACCAGTTGGACCAGTTTATGGTCTGAGCGACCCAGTGGGGGGAGGGATGATGATGTGTATGCATCCTTAGTATTTGCATACAGTAGGTCCACTGTTTGTTTTGATTGGTAGAGAGCCTGCTCTGCAAATCTGTGTCACATCCACCCCAATGCCCTGAAAAAAAACTGTACATTTCTTTATATTAATTTCAGTTTTTGCTTTCTTTTTTTAACAATTTATCTCTTAAATCAATGAAATTTTAGAGTTTAGTCCCCTTTGTGTCACTTTTTTGTGTTTTTCCAATCTCCAGGGAGCCATCTCTTTTATTTTCTGTTCTATTCTATCTTGGAATGATCTCAATGCAGCTCAAGCTGCCACTTGACACGCAAACGTTATCATTATCGTTTTGGACTTCTTCAACAAATAACAGTCAGCTTCTTTCCAACAAAAGGGACACATTCAAATTGCAAGAAGTTTCGGTTCTTGTTGTTTGTCTTTGTGTGTCTGTTTTTCTCTCTTGTTTTCTATTGGTTAGGCAAGTGCAGGTATGTCTCCTGTCTGCTTTCATTTCTGGGGGTAGCACTTCTGTGGAAGGCACACAAAGGACTCAATGACTTTTCTAAAGAATCAGATGATTCTGAATGTTTAGTGAACATAGTTTTGTGTGACTGTAACCTGACACAAAACATTCCACGAGTCTAAAGTGCCAAACACACCAACTGACGACAGATATCGCTTACACTGAATTAAAGCATCATTTACAGATTTTCAAGCAGATAAGAAATTCTTTAAGTCACTTTTATTCAAAGTGGATTGAACAACAGAAAAACAGAAAAATGTAAAGTTTAATTCTACATTGAATAACATGTTATGGTGTAACATGTAACAGTGAGATTCTTGTGAAGTTTGCACACAAGAATCTCACTCACATGTGCTGCACCAGTGTAGCGTGAGAATAAAAGTGATGTGATTTGTGTGATGTGTGAGTGATCACACTTAAAGAGTATATAAATAAATAAATAAATATAGGTGGAAACAGTAGGCAAAGTTTTGCATTTTAATATCTGCTGGACTCTGAAATGAAAGCATCGTACAAATAAACAGTTGGAGTTTAAAAAAAAAAAGAAAGAAAGAAAAAGAAATAATGGAGTCAATTTATAGACCAAAAGAAAAAGTAGCACCTGTGGCAGACACAACAGCTGAGCACACCTGTGGCATTCTTTCTACAACAGAAATCAAATATTCTCCCATATCTGTAGCAGAAGTTCCCATAAATGTGGACCTTGTAGCTGCTTTGCTTTCACTCTTCTGTCCAGTTCATCCCAAACCAGCTCGATGGGGTTTAGGTCTGTAGACTGTGCTGCACACTCCAGGTTTCCAAGCTCACCATCTTGTTCTTCTTTCCTGAGGTAGTTCTGACAGAGCTTGGACTTACGTTTGAGTCATTATCTTGCTGTAGGACAGCGGTCCCCAACCCCCGGGCCTCGGACCGGTACCGGTCCGTGAGTCGTTTGGTACCGGGCCGCGAGAGTTGAGGCTCAGGTGTGAAATGTATAGTTTTCAGGGTTTTTATCGGTTTTCAGTGTTATTTTGTTATCGTTTTTATCGTTAACTCCGTTTTCCTGGGTCTTTTCACGTGTGTTATGAATAAATCTTCTTTTTTTCGGTACCGGTACTAGTTTTATTTTGTTGTATTTATCGGCAACACCTTAAAGGCCGGTCCGTGAAAATATTGTCGGGCATAAACCGTCCGTGGCGCAAAAAAGGTTGGAGACCGCTGCTGTAGGATGAACCCCTGACCAACTGCATGCTGGAGGGTCCTGCATGGAGTGCTGTGGTAGCTGTTTTGGTTCAGGGAGCCTCTCACTCTGTACAAGTCACCGACCCTGGATCCAGCAAACAGCCCCAGACCATCACACTTCCTGCTCCATGTTTGGCAGTTGACGCTGACTTCCTGTCAGAGTTTGCACCAGTTTCTGAGCCTTTTGATGGTGAAGAAAACTGTACTCACAGATACCTTGACTTTCTTTGCAGGTTCTCTTTGCCAGGGATTTGATGAAGAG
Organism: Aulonocara stuartgranti; assembly: GCF_965226115.1. Lineage (NCBI taxonomy): Eukaryota > Metazoa > Chordata > Actinopteri > Cichliformes > Cichlidae > Aulonocara > Aulonocara stuartgranti. Next base: position 37,064,653 of record NC_138948.1, on the reverse strand, counting down.
ACGAAGCTGTAATGCCAAAAGACAGGCTGTGTGGTATGTAAACTACTTGATCAAAGATTTTTTTTTAAATAAAGCTTCTGGGACAGTTACTGAATTATTACTAAGTTGTTGTTCTTGTTTGACTAATAAAGGCTAATATAATTTTTTTTATTTTGATAGTTACATTTTATGCATATGTGTGGCCCTTGATCTTATTTTCATTTACCACTGTGGCCCTCATTAACTGACTTTGACACCTCTGGTCCATACTATTCAACTTCTTGTGACCGCATATCACACATTTGAACAGACCAATGCTTTAAAGGATAGCTGTAGCTTGGAGTGGAAAACTAGATGAGTTCAAATTCTCCAAATCCTAAAGAAAGTTTCTCTAAGAACTTGAACTCTGTAAGAGACGCTTTCAGTGGTCCATTTTCAGAACATTCTAGTTTTACTACAAAATATTTTCATAATTTCAAATTAGCCTACTCTTAGCCCAATCAGTCTCCAGGCAGTCCCACACATCCCATCATGAAAAACAATAAGAATAAGACATGTTCTATTGGGAATAAATAATAATTATTTTAATAAATAGACATAATCTGACACTACAATAATCCTACCAGGATTATGTCTCCAAGATGAGAATGTATTCTTTCATGGTATCATACAGACGATGAAGGTGAGCTGATCAATGTGCAAACATTCATAGTTCCTAGATTCTCTTACTTTTCTTCTTATTTCTTATCACCAGTATACAGAGAATACCACAAGTGTTGCCTTCATATATGAGAACTGACTTTTATTTAGTCAGTTTAATTTTAGAATTGACTTGACTGATAAAAATCAAATAAAGAAAAATAAAAAAACAGACCAATGAAGCTGTGTAAACACGCACACCATATTAATCTAAAACATGGTAATGTGTCGCCGTAGTATTGGGTGTTGCAGTGCTGCTGAGAGGAATACAAGTTTGAGAATTATTACTGTGAATACCTCCAGTTCTGTCACTGTGAACTTCATCAGGTGTTAATGTGTAAAAGGATTTTGTGTGTGAAACCAGGTTTCTTTATAGCAATATCTGTAATCCTCTTTCATTTTATTTGATTTTTTTTTTTTTATTATCCACCCGCAAATGCAGAACTTAAATTGTTTGGTGCATTCAAATCCCCACACTCACAATTTATTTGTTGTCTTTACTCACAGTTTTCATACCTGGCCCAGCTACAAAGACTGTCTTACAGATGCATGATTGCAGTACTGAAACAGATATGATCATGCAGGCTGTTGGCTTTGTGATGTTATGTGTTTGCCAACCCAGTCATCTGCAGTTCCACTGAATTTTCAGTTTGTTTCTTACTAAACCTGATTGTTTAGAAACAGAATGTGGCTTCAACCAAAAGGATATTGCTTCACATACATCTACCAGTGTCCATTTGTGCAGATAGTTATATTTTAAACTAGGCACATTTAAACATGACTACAGAGGTGCATTTTGTGTATTTTGAGATTGTATATATAACTATCAGATGCTGCCAGCCTAATGTTCACCATCTAAGTTTTATCTGACACGTGTGCAAAATCAGCACGAAACAGAAGAAGGGCTGATGCAAATATTCTGATTATTAGATTACAAAAAGGAATTGTGCATTACAACTTCTTTATCACATGTCAACGACAGTATGCACTTTTTAATGTGACCTTTGCATCACTTTAATTTAGGCCGATCCAGTTTTTCTGAAGTCTCCTTAGCAGCTTAGCAGCTAACACATTATATTTAATACAGAACACATCAAAAAGGAAAGTTAATGTTGACTGCAAACAATTTCATGTGAGGTGGGACTGAGCAGCGTGTACAAAGAACACAAAGAGTGGCGTGTATATCTATCTGCCAGTAGACAAGTTCTGTTGTCAAAGAGCAATAGTAGTAAAGCATGTGGTGTTTGAATGTATACAGACTTACAGACTGTAGCCACAACACAGTTTGTTTCTTCCTGGCAAATCCCAAAGTGATGAAGCTGCACTGCAAAAACTTAAAATCTTACTTACCAAGTATATTTGTCTTATTTCTAGTCAAAAATATCTATTACACTTAAAATAAGACACATTCAGCTAAAGAGTATCATTTCAGTAAGATTTCTGAACTTGTTTTAGGACAGTGAATCTTGAAACTAGACTATTTTCACTTGTTCCAAGCAAAAATATCTTATATTACATGAAACAAATCTGCCAATAGAGCAAGCAAAAATCTTCTAGTTTGAACTTTAGTTCAGTTTTAGGTAAGGAGCTATCTTAAGCTTGTGGAAAAAGTGGTTACAGTTAAGGCTTGATGACATGAATAAATTATACATTGTAAGTAAAGGAGAAAGAGAAAGCTGTGACAAACCAAAAGTGTTTGTTTTTTCAAATTATAGGCTGCAAGAGCTGGATTGTGCAGTGCTAGTCACTGCTATTATCACTGTGTGGAATGTGAAAATGATCTACAGCTAAAGCCTGCGTCATAGACATGACATTTAAAGTAACCATTTTACTAGATGAAGTAATATGTATATAATATATGCAAAACAGATCTTCAAACATTCAAATAAGTAAATCGGATGCCGCAGACCATTCAGATTCATGAGTACATATTCTGATCCTTATTGCATTTTGCATATTCCAAAAGCTGACAGTCACAGCAGTGATCATTTACCTCAGCAGTGGAATAAAGCGTAAAAGAGCATAACATAAATCCCAGTTCATTCCAAATACATTCTTGTCCCAGTGCATCAAATAATTCTATCAGACCGTGACAGGGACAGAGCTATATACAAGATGTCATTTTGTGTGTGTGACTTACACACTTGCACACACCAACGTTACTGGAAATAATGGCCCTCGAAGCTAAACAGGTTTTGTGCTTGGGGAGTGTGATCGTGTGTACAGCGTCTCTTTATGTCTGTCTCCACGTTGGTTGAGTGTGGAGTGAGTGCATATGAGAGCATGAGGGTGGGAATGGATGTTTGTGTCTGTGTGTGCCTGTATTTCTGTGTCTATATGTCAGGTTGGGTATCAGACGCCACCTCTCTGGGGACACCTCAGGCCCTCCAAGGTTTGGAGGCCTATCTCCGCCCACCACCACTTCCCCTGCCAGTGGCGGACTCCCTCAGGTGTCGGTGCGTTGGTGGTTCTTTGTGTCTGGGGGTGGGCGTCCAGGTACACACCGGCTCACTCCTTGGCGGCCGCTTATCGGGGCCTGGAGCCTAGGGCTCGCTTGGGCCCCTTCGGAGGTGGGGTGCCCCCGGCCTCTCGGCCTGGGGCTCGGTCACTCAGGCACAGCTGGCTGCCGGCGGATCGTTACATGGAGAAACCTTTGGAATACAAGCGCGCTGATCCACACAGGTATGCACACGGGTGTTCACTGCTCGTAGACCCAAATTACACCTTTCTTGGCTGCTACTTCGAAGCACATCTGTCCTGCGTGCTGCACAACAACATTGAATATTTAGTATTTACTGCTGTTTACACTTAGCTAGATTAATGCGATGGTGTTGTGGTTAGTATGTTGCTTTGTTGTTGTTTGTTTGTCTTTTTTGCTTGTTTTCTATTCTTCTCTCAACAGGTGATCCAGGAGATTTTTATTTTTTTCCTCCCCCCCTTTCTCACTGTCCCTCTCCCCTTCTGTTTTTCCTTTCCTTCCTCTTTCTTTCTCCCTTTCCTATCCCTCACTCATGTCTGTCCCGTCTGTAACATCTGGAAATAAAATATAATAAATAATAAAAACAAAGATTGACCAAATGGACCAATACAGCAATGCCACGATAATCCATTTGGCAAAGTAAATCCATTGGGTATCCTTGTTGGTCTTCAGACAACAATTCTGACGGCTAAAGAACCAAATGGGACAGGCGAAAAAGAAGAAAATAAATAAATAAATAAATAAATAAACAGGTTTTGTGCACGTCCCTGTGCAGAACATCAGGGTTTGACTCTCTAGAAACGAGAACAGGCATTTCATAAGTCAAATAGCACTGTTAGGTAGTGTCAGCATATTTTGTATTTATGATTCCTTTTCCTGTTTTGTTTGTTTTTTTTGCTGTTTAAGTTCAAGTTTTACAGTTAGTGTGGAATTTAGTCGTGTTTATGCTTCTAAGTTTAGTTATGGTTCGGTTCCATGTTTTCTTGCCGCTGTTCACTTCCTTGTTTCCTGTGTGAGTCTGTCATGTCCTCTGTGGATGTTCCTTAGCCATGTCCGTGTCTCCCTCAGGGTCTCCTCTCCTGTTCCCATGTCCCTCTCATGTTTCATCCCATGTCTCCCCCGTCTTTCCCGTGCTTCCACGTGCGTTCTTCCCAACCCATCATGTCTCTCGCCCTCTGTGTCTCCCTCTCGCTCCCTGTGTCCCTCACTCCGCGTCCCAGTCGTGTTGTTATTTCATCTCCTGTTTCTGTTTCTTCCCCAGTCCCAGTGTCGAGCCATGAGTCTGGTCATAGTTTGTTCCTGTTGTTTTTGACAGCCCCGCGTCCTGTGTTCAGCATGTTCAGTTTTGCTTCGTTCTGTGTAATTATGTCGATCCATCCCAGCTGTGTTCATCGTGTGTTTCCACTTCCCTCATCACCCTATAAAAGAAGGAAAAACTCCTTTTTAACAGGAAGAAACCTTTGTTGGGGTGAGAGAAGGATGACAGGATGAAGACATGCTGTGGAAGACAGACAGAGATTAATAGCAAGTATGATTCAGTGCAGAGAGGTCTATTAATACATAGAGAGTGAGAAAGGTGACTGGAAAGGAAAAACTCAATGCATCATGGGAATCCCCCGGCAGCCTACGTCTATTGCAGCATAACTAAGGGAGGATTCAGGGTCACCTGGTCCAGCCCTAACTATATGCTTTACCAAAAAGGAAAGTTTGAAGCCTAATCTTGAAAGTAGAGATAGTGTCTGTCTCCTGAATCCAAACTGGAAGCTGGTTCCACAGAAGAGGGGCCTGAAAACTGAAGGCTCTGCCTCCCATTCTACTTTTAAATACTCTAGGAACAACAAGTAGGCCTGCAGAGCGAGAGCGAAGTGCTCTAATAGGGTGATATGGTACTACAAGGTCATTAAGATAAGATGGGGCCTGATTATTTAAGACCTTGTATGTGAGGAACAGGATTTTGAATTCTGGATTTAACAGGAAGCCAAAACAGGAGAAATCTGCTCTCTCTTTCTAGTCCCTGTCAGGACTCTTGCTGCAGCATTTTGGATTAGCTGAAGGCTTTTCAGGGAGTTTTTAGGACATCCTGATAATAATGAATTACAGTCATCCAGCCTGGAAGTAATAAATGCTTGAACTAGTTTTTCAGCGTCACTCTGAGACAGGATATTTCTAACTTTAGAGATGTTGCACAAATGGAAGAAAGCAGTCTTACATATTTGTTTAATATGTGCATTGAAGGACATGTCCTGGTCAAAAATGACTCCAAGGTTCCTCACAGTGTTACTGGAGGCTAAGATTTTCATGGCTGAGTATAAGTATTATCTGAATTTAGGAATTTAAGGGAAGCATGCATACAGAATTGGTCCTAGCACTGAACCCTGTGGAACTCCATAATTAACCTCAGTGTGTGAAGAGGACTCTCCATTTACATGAACAAGTTGGAGTCCATTGGACGATACGATACAAACAACTGCAGCAGTACCTGTAACACCTACAGCGTGCTCTAATTGCTCTAATAGGATATTATGGTCGACAGTATCGAACACTGCACAGAGATGCGTTTGAGTCTGCAGTCACAAACTCTCACAGATAGTGTATGCAATGCTCATTTTTTTCCTTCAAGAAATCGCGTGGCTTCATTTTGTGCCGTTTGCACAAATACATACTGAATGCCACATGAACATGTTAATAAGGGTGCACAATGGTATGGATGATGTAAGCAACAGTGACTCTTAAATGCTCTGAGGCTTTTTAAAAACCTTGATTATAATTATGAAGTCCTGATTATGTTTCCAAGTGAATAACTGTGACACAAAGTCGTTCAAGAGGCAAGCTTTAAAAGCTCAGACTTGGCACATACTGGTTTCTGGTACAGTTCACCCCTTGTGTGATTCGTGTGACTGATATCTCTGTTTGAGGTGGTGCAAAGTAACTAGAACATTTTTTGTTTACACTTTGTCTACATTTACATTGACAGCTTTTTGTAAGTTTGCAGGCCGTGACTGCCCTACCTCTCAAGCCCAAGGTCCTCACTAAAGAATGGTTTCCCTCTTTCTGATGTGTTGCCAGATTGTTATTGCAGCTGTCTTCAGACAGGTTTAAGGAACCTTCGGTCCTTGGGCGAGACACTTCACCCGTTGCCTACTGGTGGTGGTCAAAGGGCCCAGTGGCCCCAATGTCCAGCAGCCTCGCCTCTGTCAGTGCGCCCCAGGGCAGCTGTGGCTACAGTGTAGCTGCCATCACCAGTGTGTGAATGGGTGTGTGAATGACTGAATGTAGTGTAAAGCGCTTTGGGGTCCTTAGGGACTGAGTACAGCGCTATACAAATACAGGCCATTTACCATTTCCTGTTCTTTTTTAAATCTAACAGCTGACAAATACCACATATACTGTAATAATGAAAAAAAGCAGAACAAAACCTAAACATACCTAACAATAAAAACTAAACTGAAACAAACAAATCTAATCTATATTTTGTCTGACAGACATTCATGACTTTTTCTGTTGCCTTTTTTCCATTCATTATCTCTAACTCCTGTTAAAGAAAAACCATGAAAGAAAAATTAAGCTTTAGTGCCTAAAAAGCTTTTATTAAGCTCTTTATTTATTGAAGGACAAAGTATACCTGTGAACCAAAGCCATAAGAACATAGTGGGCCTTTCTCAATATGCGTACTTGTGCGTACTTGCGTTCTTGTGTACTTGTGATACGTCACCAGTCGGAGACCAAGTACTGTTCCAATTCGAAGTACGCATCAAGCCGAGAACGCGAAAAAGTCCCGGATGTGTTCTCGCTCTGCCCGTTTTATCGAGCATGCATCGGTGGTGACTTGTGTGGACTTGGTACAGCTAAATATCCCAGAATGCATTTCGTCCAAAACTCAAACGCGGCAATGGCGGACGAGCGGGGCTAAAACTTTTACATATTCCTCTTTCTGGGTCACAAAATAAACTTTTAAGTTATTTTCAAGCGAGAATGTAGCTGTGTGAACTTCAAATATCTGCTCGATTTATCAAGATATCATATATTTCCAAACGCGCTCCGATGTTTTCGGAGACGTCTGTGACCCGCCAGCTCCATAGCAGACCGCGAGGTCGAGGATCATTAGAGCCGGCGAGAACAGCGGACTCCCGGCACATCGTTTCCAACCCCCCCCCCCCCCTCCCCGCGGTCTTTTCGCTACTCAGGTTAAACAAACCCCAGTAGCTGTCTATTTTATTGAGTGTCCACTAAAATAAAAATAAAAGCGTTCTAACATCTCACCTGCTTGTTTTTATTAAGGTATGTACACGTATGTACATGTACACTATTTTTATTAATAGAGATTTCACTACTGAGGTTAAACATGATGTATAAGTCACTTAGATCACTTCTAAATATTAATGTTTGGTTTATTTCAGTGTTTTATTTGTTCCTGAGTAAACCGGTTTGGCTGTGATTAAAGTTAAGCTTCATAACATATTACTCACAGTTAAATTAAGAGGGGACGGCAGTAAAAACTCCCATCCGTACTCCCGTGCGTTCTCGCCGAGAATGCGAGTACGTACTCGCCGAGAACGTGAGTCCGTACTCCCGTGCATTCTCGGCGAGTACTTGCCGAGAACGCACGGGAGTACGGACTCGCGTACTTGAGAAAGGGCCAATATCTTTATTTTGTAATCTGAAAAAACAAAGTCAGGCCATGGAGCAACCACCGTGTCCCTATAATTTGCTGGATTTGCAGTAAACATGGGCATCCAGTAAGTGCAGGAGTAAAATGTTTTACAGTGAACTAATGAGACCTTTGTGCTTTTGAAGTGTTCTCTTAGTCTGTGAGTAAACCGCCAATAACACCTGTGGCTACCAAACACGAGGAAAGACAAAAAAGACCTGTTTGACAACATCTGGGCATGCCCTCGCTCATCTGCACTCTGTTTCTGAGTGCTGTCTTTCATCTGGCAGCAATGTCATCTACCAATCAGAAGGTTGGTGGTTCAATTCCTGGGTCCTCCAACTCCTCAGGCAACATACTGAACCTGAGGTTCCCCTGATACATCAATGCATGTATGAATGTTAGATGAACATGGCTTTGGCATATAAAAAGTGCTGTATGCTTGAGTCCATGACATTTGTAGCAGGAAAACACTTGAAAGTTGGAATTGAGTACACAAGCATTATATCTGTTCCAGTCTGTTGGCACTTGTTAAAGCATAAACAAAGAAATAATAAAGAGAAGGGAAAACATCGACAGATTCTCAACTTGGTGATTAACCTCCACAACTTTGCTACACTTGTTCTTGTATAATGTATCTAAGCAGTTAGGGACTTGTTATAATGTTATAAATGTTATATGTTATATAAATGTTATATAACAAGGTGGCACCTCAGGCAGAAGAGGTGGTGGGACACGCCCACACAGGCACCTTGAGGAGGAGGCCCTGCTAGGGCCGTAACAATTATACACAAAATGTAAACACAGAGTGTGGGATATCTTTAACGCCACTCTGCCACACCACTATGAGTCATGTAGAAAAAAAACAACCATCATAACCGGCAGACAAAAATACAGAAGCGAGTCTGGTGTTTGTCTCCTCCTCCAAACAGAAAAGAGGAAGGACGACATTGCACATAAAAACCAGCTACACATTAGTAAATTGAGCTGTGTGTTCACAGAACTTTCCTCCACACATCAGGAAGACTCTGAAGCAGGTGAGTGCTGAAGATGACTGTAGTTACAGGACAAGATTTGAGTTTACTCTCGTTATTTAGCCTTTTATTAAATTATTCTTTCATCATCACATAATATCTGAGCACGTGGATGATTCTTTTTCATGTTGTTTGCAATCATTTCATGGATTTTTGCTTATTATTTTCACTCTCCCTATTTTATTTCAGTTTGCAAAGCACCAAATACAATGGCAGGTAAGTGCATTTAAATATTTGTCAGAACAACTGATCACTTTTATAGTTTTTTGCAGAAAAAACAATCACTTTTAAAGACGTTTGCATAATTAGAGGGCATTCTTCTTCCTGTCTACACCTACAACCAATAAACATGCCCACCTCATGTTCTCTATCATATCCAGACTATCTCTCCACTCTGTTATATAATGCATATGTACAGGGTATGAACCCCCTTGGACGTGGCGTGTGGATACTTCTTTAAGACACTCTGGCTCCACAGCTTACGTATAAAACACCTGCGCAGACATGAAACCGGTGATTGTTTGATTGGAACGTGTCTCCAAGCGGCATGAAGGTGGAGAGATAGTCTCTCACTCAGAGGACCAGGGTTACAGTGTAACCGTACGTTTCCTCTAAGACTTAAAGCTTGTTTGGTTTGCAGATGAGAGCTTCAAAAAGGAGTTTCTTGATACCCACAATGCCTATAGGGCACAGCATGGTGCACCACCACTGACCTTTAATACTGAGCTGGATGACGCAGCTCAAAAATGGGCCAATCAAATGCTGGCAAAAAAGAAACTTGGCCACAGTGACACCGATGATGGAGAGAACGTCTTCTATGCATGGAGCTCTGAAACCAAGACGCTAACAGGTAAATGATTCTTTGCAGATAACTCCTTTGTCCACCTCTTCACCTGTCAGAAACAGGCCGCTTTGTTATCACAATGAATTAAAGTCTCACTAATCTTTAAAAGAAACAGATTCCACTGTATCTCTTCTCATTTCAAGTAAACGATTAGAAATGTTCATCCTTATTTCATTTTAAAGTTTCTGAGCTATAAAACCCGTACTCCAACCACCAAATTAACTCTTTATGTTATTTTTCTCTGTCTCCATGTTTCAGGAAAAGAAGCTGTGGATTCATGGTACAGTGAGATCAAGGATTATGACTTCAAAAAGTCTGGACATCAACCCAAGACGGGTAAAACACAGCCCTCCTGAAAAGTTCTGCATATACCTGTACTGTATATACCTGCGTTGCTAAAGTATTTGTCATTACAAGATCAGGTCATCATCAGTAAGTAGTATGTTTTTACACATTTTCCTTTTTCCACTAGGTCATTTTACTCAGGTGGTGTGGAAAAGCAGCACTGAGCTGGGTGTGGGCATAGCCACTGATGGCAATACGGTCTTTGTGGTTGGGCAGTACCGCCCAGCTGGTAACATTACCAATGCAGGATACTATCAGAAAAATGTCCTCCCAAAAGGAACAGGTAACACTCACACACATTTTGATGTTCTACTTAAAGTGTTGTGTTTGTATCAGATTATTATTACAGATTAAGAAAGACGAATATATAAAGTACTAAATTTATACTTTGTCAAAAAAAAATCAAAAGTATGTGTTGATTTGTTAGTTGTTGAAGCCTACCTTGAAACATTAAAGTGAGTGATCACTTTTCACATTAGTAAATTGAACTGTGTGTTCACAGAACTTTCCTCCACAAATGAGGAAGACTCTGAAGCAGGTGAGTGCTGAAGATGACTGTAGTTACAGGACAAGATTTGAGTTTACTCTTGTTATTTAGCCCTTTATTACATTACTCTTTCATCATCACATAATATCTGAGCACGTGGATGATTCTTTTTCATGTTGTTTGCAATCATTTCGTGGATTTTTGCTTATTATTTTCACTCTCCCTATTTTATTTCAGGTTGCAAAGCAGCAAACCAGGTGACAGGTAAGTGCACTGACAGTGTTGGGAATGTTACTTTTAAAATGTATTCCACTGCAAAGAGAATACATGCACTAAATGTAGTTTGTAAAGTATTCTGTTAAGTTACTCAATGTGAGTAATGTATTCTGAATACTTTTGATTACTTGTGATGCTTTTTACAACTACATGGAGCTGTTTTGCAAAGAAGAATGGGCAAGGATTTCAGTCTGTAGATGTGCAAAGCTGGTAGAGACAGACCCTAAAAGTCTGGCAGCTGGAACTGCAGCAAAAGGTGGTTCTACAAAGTATTGACTCAGGGGGCTGAATAATTACGCACACCCCACTTTGCAGTCATTTATTTGTAAATAATGTTTGGAATCATGAATGATTTTCGTTCCACTTCTCACGTGTGCACCACTTTGTGTTGGTCTTTCACGTGGAATTCCAATAACATTGATTCGTGTTTGTGGCTGTAATGTGGCAAAATGTGGGAAAGTTCAAGGGGGCCGAATACGTTTGCAAGCCACTGTATTACTATTACTGAAGGCTACTTGCCACCGAGCTAACATTGCTAGCTGGCATTAGCTGAGGTTAGATTATAGACTGATTTCAGAACTGCACAGCTGGCAGGTTGTTAATACTAGCCATCAAGTCTAACAGTCTGCAGTCTATGAACTAACCTCAGGTAGCACCAGCTAAAAATGTTAGCTCAGTGGAGAGTAGCCTTCAGTAATAGTAATACATCACACAGCAGAAGTACATCGAAGATACTGAAGTGGCACATAACCGAGCTAACTACTCAACTAAAACAAGGTACTTGCAGTAGACTAACGATAGTTTTTAAAAAAGAACTTACTTCCAGATGTTTCTTTAGGTTGGAGTCTTTTGACGCTGACAGCAGCTTGGCTGCTAGCAAACAGAGTTTGCATTGCACGGTCAGATTTCATCCCTTTCTTCTTTAAATGTAAAACGGTGTCGGAATTTCCAAGTAAGAAATGCATTCCTGCTCGTGCACTGCTGGCTCTGTTGTGCAGGCTCCGGGTCCATTGTGTAACTGATGCCACCAACATTAACAGGACGCTTACATTAGAGCCTCTTATATCATATTTCGTCTGGGTTCCCAGCAATGCAAATTACCAAATTTTCACAGGGAATAGAGAGGGGATAGCCTAACATATGAAACAGGAACTGACCCCCATGTAATCCATTTATTCAACAAAGTAACTGCATTCTAATTATTGCCTATTTAGATGGTAACTGTAACGGAATACAGTTGATCATATTGTCACGGTCTCGCTGGCAGACCGTGGGGATGTGGGGAAAGGAGGACCCAAAATGCAGGACTCTACAGTGCAACAGTGTTTATTTACAGTGGTGACAATCCGAACAACAATAAATCCCCCCGTGCAATCCCAACTCCCGTTCCGTGTCTTCTCCTTTATCCCGTGCTCCGTGCTCTGTCTCCGTTCCCTGTGTACTCTCCGTGTGCTGCCTCCTGGTCGCCACAATTCCTCCTGAGGAAACACGCATACCAAAGGCAGCCGTGAGTACAAAACCTAACAGTAGACTTGCACTAACCTTGCACAATACACTTAAGACTGACGGGAAGTCACTCAACGATCCAGCGTCGAGGAGCTCTCAGCCACACTGTTTTGAAGCTCCTCTGACGAGGCTTGATCGGCGCCAGGTGTGTGTGGATTCCTGGGTGGGACCGGTCAGCTGGCAGGGCCACACCCACCAGGCCTAAAAGTGCCTGCCACGACCGCACCCTCACATACACAAGCACACACCCCTAAACACCTGACAGTACACCAACACGGAAAAACAGGACAGCAGACACAACCATAATAACAACAACCACAATAATGATAATAATAATAATAATAATAATAATAATAATAATAATAATAATAATAATAACTACAATAGTAGTCCACACTGCTCACGGACCCCGAATCCCTGGAACTGGGTCCGTGACACATATTGTGTATTTTAAATACGTAATGTCGGTAAATGTATTCCGTGACTCATCAACACTGTGCATTGAATTATTTGTCAGAATAACCGATCACTTTTAAAGATGTTGCTTAACTAGAGAGCATTCTTCATCCTGTCTACACCTACAACCAATAAACATGCCACCTCATGTTTCCTCTAAGACTTAAAGCTTGTTTGGTTTGCAGATGAGAGCTTCAAAAAGGAGTTTCTTGATACCCACAATGCCTATAGGGCACAGCATGGTGCACCACCACTGACCTTTAATACTGAGTTGGATGACGCAGCTCAAAAATGGGCCAATCAAATGCTGGCAAAAAAGAAACTTGGTCACAGTGACACCGATGATGGAGAGAACGTCTTCTATGCATGGAGCTCTGAAACCAAGACGCTAACAGGTAAATGATTCTTTGCAGATAACTCCTTTGTCCACCTCTTCACCTGTCAGAAACAGGCCGCTTTGTTATCACAATGAATTAAAGTCTCACTAATCTTTAAAAGAAACAGATTCCACTGTATCTCTTCTCATTTCAAGTAAACAATTAGAAATGTTCATCCTTATTTCATTTTAAAGTTTCTGAGCTATAAAACCCGTACTCCAACCACCAAATTAACTCTTTATGTTATTTTTCTCTGTCTTCATGTTTCAGGAAAAGAAGCTGTGGATTCATGGTACAGTGAGATCAAGGATTATGACTTCAAAAAGTCTGGACATCAACCCAAGACGGGTAAAACACAGCCCTCCTGAAAAGTTCTGCATATACCTGTACTGTATATACCTGCGTTGCTAAAGTATTTGTCATTACAAGATCAGGTCATCATCAGTAAGTAGTATGTTTTTACACATTTTCCTTTTTCCACTAGGTCATTTTACTCAGGTGGTGTGGAAAAGCAGCACTGAGCTGGGTGTGGGCATAGCCACTGATGGCAATACGGTCTTTGTGGTTGGGCAGTACCGCCCAGCTGGTAACATTACCAATGCAGGATACTATCAGAAAAATGTCCTCCCAAAAGGAACAGGTAACACTCACACACATTTTGATGTTCTACTTAAAGTGTTGTGTTTGTATCAGATTATTATTACAGATTAAGAAAGACGAATATATAAAGTACTAAATTTATACTTTGTCAAAAAAAAATCAAAAGTATGTGTTGATTTGTTAGTTGTTGAAGCCTACCTTGAAACATTAAAGTGAGTGATCACTTTTCACATTAGTAAATTGAACTGTGTGTTCACAGAACTTTCCTCCACAAATGAGGAAGACTCTGAAGCAGGTGAGTGCTGAAGATGACTGTAGTTACAGGACAAGATTTGAGTTTACTCTTGTTATTTAGCCCTTTATTACATTACTCTTTCATCATCACATAATATCTGAGCACGTGGATGATTCTTTTTCATGTTGTTTGCAATCATTTCGTGGATTTTTGCTTATTATTTTCACTCTCCCTATTTTATTTCAGGTTGCAAAGCAGCAAACCAGGTGACAGGTAAGTGCACTGACAGTGTTGGGAATGTTACTTTTAAAATGTATTCCACTGCAAAGAGAATACATGCACTAAATGTAGTTTGTAAAGTATTCTGTTAAGTTACTCAATGTGAGTAATGTATTCTGAATACTTTTGATTACTTGTGATGCTTTTTACAACTACATGGAGCTGTTTTGCAAAGAAGAATGGGCAAGGATTTCAGTCTGTAGATGTGCAAAGCTGGTAGAGACAGACCCTAAAAGTCTGGCAGCTGGAACTGCAGCAAAAGGTGGTTCTACAAAGTATTGACTCAGGGGGCTGAATAATTATGCACACCCCACTTTGCAGTCATTTATTTGTAAATAATGTTTGGAATCATGAATGATTTTCGTTCCACTTCTCACGTGTGCACCACTTTGTGTTGGTCTTTCACGTGCAATTCCAATAACATTGATTCATGTTTGTGGCTGTAATGTGGCAAAATGTGGGAAAGTTCAAGGGGGCCGAATACGTTTGCAAGCCACTGTATTACTATTACTGAAGGCTACTTGCCACCGAGCTAACATTGCTAGCTGGCATTAGCTGAGGTTAGATTATAGACTGATTTCAGAACTGCACAGCTGGCAGGTTGTTAATACTAGCCATCAAGTCTAACAGTCTGCAGTCTATGAACTAACCTCAGGTAGCACCAGCTAAAAATGTTAGCTCAGTGGAGAGTAGCCTTCAGTAATAGTAATACATCACACAGCAGAAGTACATCGAAGATACTGAAGTGGCACATAACCGAGCTAACTACTCAACTAAAACAAGGTACTTGCAGTAGACTAACGATAGTTTTTAAAAAAGAACTTACTTCCAGATGTTTCTTTAGGTTGGAGTCTTTTGACGCTGACAGCAGCTTGGCTGCTAGCAAACAGAGTTTGCATTGCACGGTCAGATTTCATCCCTTTCTTCTTTAAATGTAAAACGGTGTCGGAATTTCCAAGTAAGAAATGCATTCCTGCTCGTGCACTGCTGGCTCTGTTGTGCAGGCTCCGGGTCCATTGTGTAACTGATGCCACCAACATTAACAGGACGCTTACATTAGAGCCTCTTATATCATATTTCGTCTGGGTTCCCAGCAATGCAAATTACCAAATTTTCACAGGGAATAGAGAGGGGATAGCCTAACATATGAAACAGGAACTGACCCCCATGTAATCCATTTATTCAACAAAGTAACTGCATTCTAATTATTGCCTATTTAGATGGTAACTGTAACGGAATACAGTTGATCATATTGTCACGGTCTCGCTGGCAGACCGTGGGGATGTGGGGAAAGGAGGACCCAAAATGCAGGACTCTACAGTGCAACAGTGTTTATTTACAGTGGTGACAATCCGAACAACAATAAATCCCCCCGTGCAATCCCAACTCCCGTTCCGTGTCTTCTCCTTTATCCCGTGCTCCGTGCTCTGTCTCCGTTCCCTGTGTACTCTCCGTGTGCTGCCTCCTGGTCGCCACAATTCCTCCTGAGGAAACACGCATACCAAAGGCAGCCGTGAGTACAAAACCTAACAGTAGACTTGCACTAACCTTGCACAATACACTTAAGACTGACGGGAAGTCACTCAACGATCCAGCGTCGAGGAGCTCTCAGCCACACTGTTTTGAAGCTCCTCTGACGAGGCTTGATCGGCGCCAGGTGTGTGTGGATTCCTGGGTGGGACCGGTCAGCTGGCAGGGCCACACCCACCAGGCCTAAAAGTGCCTGCCACGACCGCACCCTCACATACACAAGCACACACCCCTAAACACCTGACAGTACACCAACACGGAAAAACAGGACAGCAGACACAACCATAATAACAACAACCACAATAATGATAATAATAATAATAATAATAATAATAATAACTACAATAGTAGTCCACACTGCTCACGGACACCGAATCCCTGGAACTGGGTCCGTGACAGTACCCCCCCTCTAAGGGTCGGCACCCGACGACCCAAAAACAAAAACAAAACAAAAACCACAGTACAACCAACCCCGGGCGGGCGGCGGGGGGTCCCGGACGGAGGGCCCCAAAACCCCAGTTCAAATGTCCAACCACTGCCATGGTGGGAACAACAGTTCTTGCGGCCGACCCAGTGGACCGCAAGCAGGCAAAACTCGCTACGGGTCAGGCAGTGGTGGGAAAACAGTTCGGGCGGCCTACCTCCAACCCCATGATGGAAGCGGAACGCTTCAGGCGGCCTGCCACGGATCCAGTGGCGGCGGCGCTGCTCCTCCGGCGGCCTGCCACGGGTCCGGTGGCGGCGGAACGGTTCTGGTGGCCTGCCACGGGTCCGGTGGCGGCGGCGCTGCTCCTCCGGCGGCCTGCCACGGGTCCGGTGGCGGCGGAACGGTTCTGGTGGCCTGCCACGGGTCCGATGGCAACGTCGCTGCTCCGGTGAGCAACAGCGAGGCGTGGCACATGGTCTATGACGCGCCGGTCGCTGACGTGGACGCACTGGACGTGGAGGGCCCTCCGGTTCGCTGACCTCCGGCTGAGCGGGTCCCTCCTCGGCTGGCAGCGAGAGCCCCTCCGCGGCTGGCAGCGAGAGCCCCTCCGCGGCTGGCAGCGCCGGTTGTTCCTTCCGCTCGCCGAGCTTCTCTGCTGGTGGCTCGCCGAGCTCCTCTGCTGGTGGCTCGCCGAGCTCCTCTGCTGGTGGCTCGCTGAGCTCCTCCTGCTCGGGCATGCTGAGCTCCTCCGGCTCGCTGAGCTCCACAGCTGGCGACGCGGGCTCCTCCCGCTCGCTGAGCTCCTGCTCGGGCATGCTGAGCTCCTCCGGCTCGCTGAGCTGCTCCTGCTCGCTGAGCTGCTCCGGCTCGCTGAGCTCCACAGCTGGCGACGCGGGCTCCTCCCGCTCGCTGAGCTCCCGCTCGGGCATGCTGAGCTCCTCCGGCTCGCTGAGCTCCACAGCTGGCGACGCGGGCTCCTCCCGCTCGCTGAGCCGCTCCTCCGGCTGCGACGCGGGTATAGATGGTCGTTGATCCGGAGGTGAAGATGGCGATGCAGAAGCTGCAGGTGGCGAAGATGACGGTCGAGCGGGTGATGTGGATGGTGAAGTCGAGAGTTCTGCGGTCGCTGCAGTCTGATGGGACGCTGGTGGAGAAGTAGCTGCAAAGGGCGGAGGTGATAATGGTGCGGCAGCTACTCGTGGTAGACTGGACAGCGATGTAGAAACAACAGGCGGGTGACATAATGGCAGGGTAGTTCCAGCAGGCATATCAGCCTCCAACTGAGGATGAAGACGAGAGGCTGACTGGACTGGCTGTGCTACGGCTACAGGCTGGGCAGCTGGCTGTGCTACGGCTACAGGCTGGGCAGCTGGCTGTGCTACGGCTACAGGCTGGGCAGCTGGCTGTGCTACGAGGTTAGCTTTCACACAGTCCCGTGAATAAACAGATGAGGTGAATGAAGATGAATTGTCCATATGACTCACCACAGCCGGCTGTTGGAAAGTTTTAGAGTCTGACTGCGGAGAGGCACGCCGGCGGCGCAAGCGTCGCTTCTTTAACGATGCCGGGGCCAGCGTATCAGGCTGAGGTTCCACCAGCCGGCCGGACAGGAGAGCAGCTGTGTGATTTTGAGCTGCCGGTCCTTGGTCTGCTGACTCAGCAGGTGCCGCAGAGGTGAGTGGAGATGTGGTGAGGTGCAGAGGGCGTGTGAAACGTTTCCCCCGCAATGGAGGGTCCAACAAGCGAGCTGCAAGCGACGGCGGGGAGGCTATCAGCCTATGAAAAAAGAAATAGGCAGCAAGGGCTCCCAGGGAGGTTGCCATATCCTCCACGCCCGGACAGCCCAAACCAAACAGCTCAAAACAGGAACTTTCCCTCAGCGTGGTTATAATCGAAATTAGTCTCTTAATGTCCAAAAAGCTCACAGATGAGGTGATTGATGATAAGAAGGAATCAAAAAATACGACCTGCATGTGTCTCTGATGTGGATCCGCCGCCTGGATAATGCTCCGACAGTATTTCCAGAGCTGGGCGAGCAATTCCTCCTGTGAGACGGTCCTTGAGTCCGCTGGGCCCATAATGGCTGGATCGTTCTGTCACGGTCTCGCTGGCAGACCGTGGGGATGTGGGGAAAGGAGGACCCAAAATGCAGGACTCTACAGTGCAACAGTGTTTATTTACAGTGGTGACAATCCGAACAACAATAAATCCCCCCGTGCGATCCCATCCCCCCGTGCGATCACAACTCCCGTTCCGTGTCTTCTCCTTTATCCCGTGCTCCGTGCTCTGTCTCCGTTCCCTGTGTACTCTCCGTGTGCTGCCTCCTGGTCGCCACAATTCCTCCTGAGGAAACACGCATACCAAAGGCAGCCGTGAGTACAAAACCTAACAGTAGACTTGCACTAACCTTGCACAATACACTTAAGACTGACGGGAAGTCACTCAACGATCCAGCGTCGAGGAGCTCTCAGCCACACTGTTTTGAAGCTCCTCTGACGAGGCTTGATCGGCGCCAGGTGTGTGTGGATTCCTGGGTGGGACCGGTCAGCTGGCAGGGCCACACCCACCAGGCCTAAAAGTGCCTGCCACGACCGCACCCTCACATACACAAGCACACACCCCTAAACACCTGACAGTACACCAACACGGAAAAACAGGACAGCAGACACAACCATAATAACAACAACCACAATAATGATAATAATAATAATAATAATAATAATAATAATAATAATAATAATAACTACAATAGTAGTCCACACTGCTCACGGACCCCGAATCCCTGGAACTGGGTCCGTGACACATATTGTGTATTTTAAATACGTAATGTCGGTAAATGTATTCCGTGACTCATCAACACTGTGCATTGAATTATTTGTCAGAATAACCGATCACTTTTAAAGATGTTGCTTAACTAGAGAGCATTCTTCATCCTGTCTACACCTACAACCAATAAACATGCCACCTCATGTTTCCTCTAAGACTTAAAGCTTGTTTGGTTTGCAGATGAGAGCTTCAAAAAGGAGTTTCTTGATACCCACAATGCCTATAGGGCACAGCATGGTGCACCACCACTGACCTTTAATACTGAGTTGGATGACGCAGCTCAAAAATGGGCCAATCAAATGCTGGCAAAAAAGAAACTTGGTCACAGTGACACCGATGATGGAGAGAACGTCTTCTATGCATGGAGCTCTGAAACCAAGACGCTAACAGGTAAATGATTCTTTGCAGATAACTCCTTTGTCCACCTCTTCACCTGTCAGAAACAGGCCGCTTTGTTATCACAATGAATTAAAGTCTCACTAATCTTTAAAAGAAACAGATTCCACTGTATCTCTTCTCATTTCAAGTAAACAATTAGAAATGTTCATCCTTATTTCATTTTAAAGTTTCTGAGCTATAAAACCCGTACTCCAACCACCAAATTAACTCTTTATGTTATTTTTCTCTGTCTTCATGTTTCAGGAAAAGAAGCTGTGGATTCATGGTACAGTGAGATCAAGGATTATGACTTCAAAAAGTCTGGACATCAACCCAAGACGGGTAAAACACAGCCCTCCTGAAAAGTTCTGCATATACCTGTACTGTATATACCTGCGTTGCTAAAGTATTTGTCATTACAAGATCAGGTCATCATCAGTAAGTAGTATGTTTTTACACATTTTCCTTTTTCCACTAGGTCATTTTACTCAGGTGGTGTGGAAAAGCAGCACTGAGCTGGGTGTGGGCATAGCCACTGATGGCAATACGGTCTTTGTGGTTGGGCAGTACCGCCCAGCTGGTAACATTACCAATGCAGGATACTATCAGAAAAATGTCCTCCCAAAAGGAACAGGTAACACTCACACACATTTTGATGTTCTACTTAAAGTGTTGTGTTTGTATCAGATTATTATTACAGATTAAGAAAGACGAATATATAAAGTACTAAATTTATACTTTGTCAAAAAAAAATCAAAAGTATGTGTTGATTTGTTAGTTGTTGAAGCCTACCTTGAAACATTAAAGTGAGTGATCACTTTTCACATTAGTAAATTGAACTGTGTGTTCACAGAACTTTCCTCCACAAATGAGGAAGACTCTGAAGCAGGTGAGTGCTGAAGATGACTGTAGTTACAGGACAAGATTTGAGTTTACTCTTGTTATTTAGCCCTTTATTACATTACTCTTTCATCATCACATAATATCTGAGCACGTGGATGATTCTTTTTCATGTTGTTTGCAATCATTTCGTGGATTTTTGCTTATTATTTTCACTCTCCCTATTTTATTTCAGGTTGCAAAGCAGCAAACCAGGTGACAGGTAAGTGCACTGACAGTGTTGGGAATGTTACTTTTAAAATGTATTCCACTGCAAAGAGAATACATGCACTAAATGTAGTTTGTAAAGTATTCTGTTAAGTTACTCAATGTGAGTAATGTATTCTGAATACTTTTGATTACTTGTGATGCTTTTTACAACTACATGGAGCTGTTTTGCAAAGAAGAATGGGCAAGGATTTCAGTCTGTAGATGTGCAAAGCTGGTAGAGACAGACCCTAAAAGTCTGGCAGCTGGAACTGCAGCAAAAGGTGGTTCTACAAAGTATTGACTCAGGGGGCTGAATAATTACGCACACCCCACTTTGCAGTCATTTATTTGTAAATAATGTTTGGAATCATGAATGATTTTCGTTCCACTTCTCACGTGTGCACCACTTTGTGTTGGTCTTTCACGTGCAATTCCAATAACATTGATTCATGTTTGTGGCTGTAATGTGGCAAAATGTGGGAAAGTTCAAGGGGGCCGAATACGTTTGCAAGCCACTGTATTACTATTACTGAAGGCTACTTGCCACCGAGCTAACATTGCTAGCTGGCATTAGCTGAGGTTAGATTATAGACTGATTTCAGAACTGCACAGCTGGCAGGTTGTTAATACTAGCCATCAAGTCTAACAGTCTGCAGTCTATGAACTAACCTCAGGTAGCACCAGCTAAAAATGTTAGCTCAGTGGAGAGTAGCCTTCAGTAATAGTAATACATCACACAGCAGAAGTACATCGAAGATACTGAAGTGGCACATAACCGAGCTAACTACTCAACTAAAACAAGGTACTTGCAGTAGACTAACGATAGTTTTTAAAAAAGAACTTACTTCCAGATGTTTCTTTAGGTTGGAGTCTTTTGACGCTGACAGCAGCTTGGCTGCTAGCAAACAGAGTTTGCATTGCACGGTCAGATTTCATCCCTTTCTTCTTTAAATGTAAAACGGTGTCGGAATTTCCAAGTAAGAAATGCATTCCTGCTCGTGCACTGCTGGCTCTGTTGTGCAGGCTCCGGGTCCATTGTGTAACTGATGCCACCAACATTAACAGGACGCTTACATTAGAGCCTCTTATATCATATTTCGTCTGGGTTCCCAGCAATGCAAATTACCAAATTTTCACAGGGAATAGAGAGGGGATAGCCTAACATATGAAACAGGAACTGACCCCCATGTAATCCATTTATTCAACAAAGTAACTGCATTCTAATTATTGCCTATTTAGATGGTAACTGTAACGGAATACAGTTGATCATATTGTGTATTTTAAATACGTAATGTCGGTAAATGTATTCCGTGACTCATCAACACTGTGCATTGAATTATTTGTCAGAATAACCGATCACTTTTAAAGATGTTGCTTAACTAGAGAGCATTCTTCATCCTGTCTACACCTACAACCAATAAACATGCCACCTCATGTTTCCTCTAAGACTTAAAGCTTGTTTGGTTTGCAGATGAGAGCTTCAAAAAGGAGTTTCTTGATACCCACAATGCCTATAGGGCACAGCATGGTGCACCACCACTGACCTTTAATACTGAGCTGGATGACGCAGCTCAAAAATGGGCCAATCAAATGCTGGCAAAAAAGAAACTTGGTCACAGTGACACCGATGATGGAGAGAACGTCTTCTATGCATGGAGCTCTGAAACCAAGACGCTAACAGGTAAATGATTCTTTGCAGATAACTCCTTTGTCCACCTCTTCACCTGTCAGAAACAGGCCGCTTTGTTATCACAATGAATTAAAGTCTCACTAATCTTTAAAAGAAACAGATTCCACTGTATCTCTTCTCATTTCAAGTAAACAATTAGAAATGTTCATCCTTATTTCATTTTAAAGTTTCTGAGCTATAAAACCCGTACTCCAACCACCAAATTAACTCTTTATGTTATTTTTCTCTGTCTCCATGTTTCAGGAAAAGAAGCTGTGGATTCATGGTACAGTGAGATCAAGGATTATGACTTCAAAAAGTCTGGACATCAACCCAAGACGGGTAAAACACAGCCCTCCTGAAAAGTTCTGCATATACCTGTACTGTATATACCTGCGTTGCTAAAGTATTTGTCATTACAAGATCAGGTCATCATCAGTAAGTAGTATGTTTTTACACATTTTCCTTTTTCCACTAGGTCATTTTACTCAGGTGGTGTGGAAAAGCAGCACTGAGCTGGGTGTGGGCATAGCCACTGATGGCAATACGGTCTTTGTGGTTGGGCAGTACCGCCCAGCTGGTAACATTACCAATGCAGGATACTATCAGAAAAATGTCCTCCCAAAAGGAACAGGTAACACTCACACACATTTTGATGTTCTACTGCTTCTACTTATAGTACAAAGGTGAAAATTAGTAAAGTCAGTTCACATGGAAATGTCTATATGTTAGACCTAAAGTTTCTCTACACCTACCTTTTTATGTCCCAGGCTGCTTTCAATCAAAACAAAGCATACTCATTTTTTTCCACCTTTTTTTTTTTTTTTTACAGCTGACTCTGGACATCAGAATAACATTTGCACAGCTCACTAATATTTCCTGTTATTTCCTAGAGTAAAACCTTCCCAGTTTCAAAGAGGGAGCTGCAGCAGACAACAGACCTCAGTGCCCAGAGAAAATGACCTGGACCGCATTTCCTTCAATGTTCCGAGATTGAACACCAAAAAATACGCCTGTCGCATCAAACACGATTTTACACAACTGTCTAGTCAAATACTTTCTAAGTAGAATTGGTGTTTTGATCATCATCAGTGAATAATTTTTGAGTAATGTTTCAATGATTTGAGTGCAGTACAAATAAAAACAAAAGTCTTTGTGCTTGTTGTCCCCACACGATAATAACTAAAGAATTTTTTTGAACTGAAGTTCATTTCACAAAGTAGCTCCTCCTTTTCACTCAGGGAACAACTGTACATTACACAAATGAACAGAAACTTAGCAGTTAGCTGCTTTTAATATGGGTTAAGTCAGAAAGAAAGATTGTTGCACTACAATAACAAAATTAATTTGAACTGAGCCAATTAAAAAAAATGACTGATGATCAACAAGACATATTTAACTCTACTCAAGTTCAGTCATTTATTTACAGATTACATATTTGGTTTTTCAACTCACCTTAAGTTTAAAATTAAGTTTAATTGATTAAAACATTACATTTTCACACCACTTATATTTTACTAATTAGTTTTACATAATTCTATTTTGTCAACAGGTTCCACACAATTGAATATAGGACACCCGACATATTTTTTTAAATTTCATTTATTGCCAACACGTTTAAAACAATACAGCAGTGCCATAACTGAAACACACACTGCTGGCCCATCATGTTTACAACAGTCTGTCAACAGATTCAGCATAAAAATAATTGATGCACAATATTAACATACATCCATATCTGCCAAAGTCTTAAAAATTAAATATCTGTATATAACAAAAACAACCCCCCCCCCCGAAATTAAACAAAGTACACTTCACAACATTACATATGCACATGTGCTGCAAGTGTTTACATACATTCACTCCATTCCAAATCACACTTTCTATGGAAGCCCGTTTCCGCCATTAAAAAACAAAACAAAACAAAAAAAAACAAGTATCCATATCCATACCTATAATTTCGAGTTACTTCTCTCAAAATCTCGAGTTAATAACTCGAGATTTTGAGTTAGCTCTTCCAATCAGTAATCGATGTGAATGAGGTCACTTTCTTGTTACCCAGAAGCATATGGCACAAAGTAACACACACTCAAAACAGGATTGCAACAAAATGGCGCTTTTGCGAGTACGTTTGCTGATAGTAACGCCGTGTGATTCAGCTAATAACACAAGGATTCCATCATTGTTGAAGCCACGCTGAAAATACTCAGTAATCTGTTTATTCATGACTGGATGTAATACGGGTAGCTTAGCTGTAGCATTTGTACCTGAGGGCTTCAGCTTCAGGGCAACAAGGAAATTACGTCATTCAGATTACTGACTGGCAGTGCTAACTCGAAATTTTGAGTTACTTTTCTCAAAATTTTGAGTTAATAAGTTGAAATTTCGAGAAAATAAGTTGAAATTTCGAGAAAATATCTCAAAATTTCAAGATATGGATCCTTTTTTTTTGTGGCAGAAACGGGCTTCCATACTTTTTCTTTACTCTTAGTCTGTATTGTATTTGGCCATACAATTTACATAATGTTGCATGGAATATGAATACAATAGGAAGATACTACTACCTCATTTCAATATCATTTTCACCAAATTATGACATGCACACCACCCTTCAACAAACGTTACAAATATTTTCTCAAGTGTTGTTTTTCCCTCCCCTGCTATTTTCAGACAATCAATCATTTTATTCACTTTCAGCCTAAAATGAAATTCTGCCCATTTGACAGAACATTCAGCCTCCAAATCAATTGTTGGCCCGTTCACGCAGTTTATTCCTGAGCAGCTGTACCTTGGCATCCAGATGAAGGAAGAAATTCTGAAATTGACTATGTGCACGAGACAATGCTAACTTCCTGGTTTGAGACCGGATGTGGGGTTGTGCATTTCCGGTAGCTTTACTTTGTGGTCAATCGCTACTGCGAAGATATCCTCCAAAATCATGTCCAAAACTTGAAAACGGAAAGATGGCGTTAAGTTACAAAGAGCAGAAGCTGGGAACACTCACCGCTGCTGTGTCATAAAAAATCTAATGATCAATTTTGACGTTTAAAGAGTTTAGATCGATCAGTTGTTTACATCACTCAACACAAGCTGAACTGCATCACTGCAGCAGAAGACACATCGTCCACATTCAGAAGCACATCTCTGTATAGTGACTGGTCTCATGATTTAAACAGGCAAATGTTCAGCATTCAAACTACAGGTGAAGAATAGTCAAACCAGATGTTTCCCCGTTATGTCGAGATCAGCTAGTCAAGTACACACCTACACAGCATGTTAACAAACCGTGAAAAAAGCCACACAAAAAATGAATGATTACTGGTAACGGTTTCTATACATTAGTATTTACGAAGGGTACGTTGTGACTTACCTTAAAAATTACAGCGGTCCCTCGCTATAACGCGGTTCACCTTTCACCTCGCTGTTTCGTGGATTTTTTTAGTGCAAGTTTGCATGCTTTATTTTACGTCACATTGTGTCCTGCGTCCTGATCGCTGCAGACGATCTCCTCCGTGACGTCTCTCCTGTACAGTACAGAATCGCTGCATCGATGCTAGCAGTGTGACTGAAGTGCAGTGCTGGATGTCCACGATGTCCACGAAACGTTTTGCACCGTCAAAAAATAAAATTGGCTACTTGAGTTCACCTATCGCTGGTTATTTGAGAAGGGTCTGGCTGCAGCCATTGTGGAGCTCCAAAGTAACCGGATACACGTGACCTCCACACTAACCGGAAACACGTGACCTCCACACTAACCGGAAACACGTGACCTCCACACTAGCCGGATACACGTGACCTCCACACTAACCGGAAACACGTGACCTCCACACTAGCCGGATACACGTGACCTCCACACTAGCCGTAAACACGCATGGATACCGTGGAAGTCTTGCAAGTTGATCACAAAGGTTGGTTAAGTCTTTCTTAAATAAATTTGCCGTTAGTGATTTCATAATTCTAGGAATCGTCTAGTTTTATTACAATGATCACGTTGCCACTTATTTAGCGTTACAACAACATTCCTCCTTATTTTAATGTTTTTTCATCGTGCTCCATGGCAGAGAAACACACAGATATGCTTTTTCCTGGGCCTGGTTTCAGTAAGAGAGCTGGATTAACGGCTTCTGTGGGCGAGAAGAAGCAAAAACCACATTTTGCATTAGAGTATGATTTATTGTTGGCGTCAGAGATGCAAAATAACGAATACTTCAATACTGTACTTAAGTAGAATTTTCTGGTATCTTTACTGCTGTACTTTTTTGTGCCTACTGTATACTTCTTTATACTTCTACTTCTCACATTTTAGCACGCGTATCTGTACTTTGTAATCCGTACATTTGTAAATCAGCCCCCCGCACGCGTGCTTTGGACGCAAGATTACTTCAAAATTTTGTACAGAAATTATATTTTAGACCCTGTACTTCTTACTTCGACTTGACTAAAAAGTCGAGTCAGTGCTTTCTAAACAGAGGTATCTAAACTGTAGTAAGGAACGTGTGCACTTGTGACACCTTTGGTTAGCGTCAACACTGTAAATTTCGTCACAAACAGATTTATATATTTATCAATACTTCTATTCATTATTCTTTTCTGTACAGCTTTTTTATTGCCCAGATTTTAGTTAGCCCCTGTTCAATTGACTGTTATATGTCAATAGAAACATGTCTCACAAATTAAAGTGTCTTGTAAAATATTTGTGGGGGTTTTTTTTCAAGAATTTTCTTCCCAAATCTATTACATGCCAACTGTAAATTGTTATTTCTGCTAAATCCTTAACTTAAATGTATATATGGTGTTTATCTGTTTCTCTCTCTGTTTTAGATGCACACATCAATCTGGAATTCGGGCTTAAAGCCAGAATTGCAGGAATGCAACACGTGTTGCAGAGGACTCTTTCACTGCCCTCTGTGCCCCACTTTCAGCCCTACTGTCAGGGCAAAGATTGAGGAGCATCTAAGTGTGCATATAAAAAATGCTTTGCCTTTCAAAGGTATGTTTGTATTAAATATACTTTATAGTTATAAATATGCACTTTTTTAAGCACTTCTGCAGTATCTTTGTTGACTTAAAAGTTGCTGTTGATATTGTACAGTTCAGTGCATTCATCTGCAACAAAAATAGTGTTTTTATAAAATATATTTTTATTTACTTTTCACCACTTTTCTTGACATAAGTTTTGTGATCCATACCATTTTGCTTTCATTATTGAGGTTGGCTTGGATGTTTTTGTTAACATGTACAATCTGATTGTTAGACAAATTGATTGCATTCTATACAACTACATTTAAATTACATCTGTTTGTTTGTTTGTTTTTTTCTCTTACAGATAAAATGATATGCCGGTGCAGGCTGCCTTGTAGGACAACGGGACACTTTCACTGCCCTGTCTGTAAGATTACAATCATACGGCGTGGGGATATGGCAAGGCATTTATTGTCTTGTCAGCATTCTTCAATGCCAAGTCAGCCACCATTATCAGGACTGCTCTCTGCTGAACTCTCCGAGGAGACCCGTATTCCTCCGGCAGTACTCTTCGAGGAGCCCCGTTTCTCCCCCAAGGTTTTGTCTTCGGTATCTGAACCATTTTCTGAGTCTTTGTTAGAACATTCATTGGCTCTACCCTCTGTGTTCAATAAAACTGCAGCTGATGGAAAGTCCATGAAAATGACATGCCCTCACTGTGGCCTTACTCTTCATAGCTCTGGCAAGCTATTTGCACACTGGAGAGAGGAAGCCAAAGCTGTGCTTGAAGGACAACACGTGCCCATTTTCAGACTGAAAAAGCGCAAGTTCCAGGAAGTCAGTCAGGTCAGTATTCACTTTAAACAGTAGTGTAATTACATGGTTAGTGAAATTTGAATAACTGTTAAAAAACTGTTCTGCAACAGAGAAATAACTATGTTTTCATCCCCATTTGCCTGACACAGGAGCCAGCAGTTGTTGAAGATCTGCGTCCTGCTGTGCAGTGGGTTGTCCAAAATAAGGCACTTTTCTGTGGACATGTAACAATGCCCAAATATCTGTCCTTAAATCAAGGGGACCAGCAGAGGGTCTTAATAGACATGTCAGAGGAAGAAGACACTGGAGCAAGGGACTTGTTCCTCTTTGTTTTTCAGTTTGCAGAGGACATGGAGCTCTTTTTGAAAGCATGTGCTGATGAGCAGGGGCTAAGGGTCAGTGCTATGTTTGACATGTAATGGACAAATGAAGGCACTGGCTGTGTTTGTTTGTTTGTTTAATATGTTGTTGTTGTTGTTTTTTTGTTTTGTTTTTTTGCGTAGTACAAAATTCCAATTAAACTTATTTCAAAATGTTGTTCACTTGATTCTGTGTCCATACTTATAATAAAGGATTACAGTGTAACAGCATTAAATGTAAATGTAACAGCATTTTTTTTAAACTTGTAATTTCAAAATAAAAAGCTTATTGTTGATATTAACAGTAAAGAATTGCAATCAATAATATTTTTATACATTTTAAACATTAACACTCTGGGCTCTATCCTGGCCATTTGTGGACACTTCACTTATTCTTTTTTTTGACTACTGCACTGCAGTGGACCAAAAGAATGACACGGGTTTGATCTTAAGGATCTAATAGTTGTGATGTAAATTATGATGCATGAAATATTACATAGGCTGCAGTGAATTTCTGTTGATACAGACTATTGAGCTTTGAGTTTCCCAGTCAAACTTAGCTTTGAAGCACATGCTAACAACACTTTTACTCTTGTACATTTCATAACAAGACACCATAGCCAAAATATTAACAAAATATAAATTATTAAAAAATTCAAAGCTGCAGCACATACAGCAACAAACACCGTTAGTAAATGTGTCCTGGAGTTTATGCAGGTGCAGAAAGTGCTGCTGCTGTAAGTCAGCCTAACAGCTTCCAGATCAATTATTTTTCTGGAAAGATGGTAGGAAGGGCATCACTGCTCATTTCTACAGTCTCCCAGATCTTGGAATACAATCCCTTTGTACCATGAAACCACTTCGCAGTACTAGGAGTCCACTAAAACCTATAAAGAGAGTGATCCCGGAAGAAATGGGGCACACACTAGTGACCTCAACAATTGCAAGACAGCCTTTTCCCCGATGCTCAGATACAATTTTGATTTTGATGAAAAGGACTGGTGCTATTTTAAAGAGTCACGTCGGTAAAAGTAGATAAATGTTTTAAGAAATATACATTTTATAGCATTTTGTGAACATACACAAAAAGTGGCCATTTTTGGCAACAAACAAGCTGAGAGAGAGTTTTATATTTTTTGCTCTCCTTGAACAAAAATAATAGTGCATAATAATCAATGTTGATGTTAATCAATTAGATGTCCCAGACACTACTATTAATAATACAGCAGCCCCTCGTTTATCGCTGGTGTTACGTTCAAAAAATAACCCGCGGTAGGTGAAATCCATGAAGTAGCCAACTTTATTTTTTACAATTATTATAGATGTTAAGACTGTAAAACCCCTCACTACATGCTTTATACACTTTTCTCAGACAGGCATGAACATTTTCACACTTTTGTCTTTTGTTTAAACACTCTTAGAGTTCAAACCTTCGTAGAAACATAAGTCCGGATTATGGAATGAAACCTAAAGGTTCATTTGAGGGTGCAAAACGTTTCGTCGGCATTGTTGTGTTTGTTTGGGAGAAAACTTCCAAACATACAGTGCAGCACTTCAGAGTTACACTGCTAGCGATCGAAGATTTATGTAAATTCAACAAGCTAAACGCATTCTGTACTGTACAGCAGGAGTCCCCAACCTTTTTGCACCACAGACCACTTTAATGTCAGACAATATTTTCAGGGAACGACCTTTAAGGTGTCGCGGATAAATACAACAAAAGAATAAAAAAAAGACACTGTGGTATTTTGTAAATATAATAATAAACGTGACTTGAGCTGTGCGCCAGCAACAATGACAGTGACATCCTCCTCTCTGCTTCTTAACTGCTCTGGTCGCTATGGTAACGCGTAAATAGTTCTTTCAAAATAAGACACACAACTACAACCATACATTTCACACCGGAGGATCAACTCTCGCGGAACGGTACCAAAAGACTCCTATTAGGGACCGCTCCTGTACAGGAGACACTGGACTAGATTGATTGATAATGGTCTACAGCAATCAGAACGCACAACACGATGTACTGTAAAAAAAAAAAAAAAAATCAGCGAAACAGCAAGTGTCACTTTTGGCCACGAACAATTTAGGGCATGGTGAATTTTTTTGAACAAACCCAGAGTGTTAAAAAAAAAAAAAAACCCCACTTAAAACCATTTTTATTTCT
Organism: Aulonocara stuartgranti; assembly: GCF_965226115.1. Lineage (NCBI taxonomy): Eukaryota > Metazoa > Chordata > Actinopteri > Cichliformes > Cichlidae > Aulonocara > Aulonocara stuartgranti. Next base: position 37,034,186 of record NC_138948.1, on the reverse strand, counting down.
CAGCAGCATCAATAGTAACAAAAACGCAATTTAGTTTTCGCTGTCATAGTCGATTTAACTGAAGTTACGTGTTTCCGGTTACTGTGGAGCTCCACAGTGGCTGCAGCCAGGTGCTCTTGGGGGGTTATTTTTAGAACATAACACCCGCGATAAACGAGGGACAGCTGAGAAATATAGCATTTGAATCCCTTTTCTCTTTTGCTCTGAGGCGCGGGGAAAAAATATCGACAAGTCGATGAACATCATTTACAGATATATTGGGTAAATACCCAAGACATCTATAGAAATGTAAATCGCCACTTGATTCATTCATTTGCTTTTGGACCGTAAACCAGGCGCGAATAGGACACCGGAAACAAAGCTCCCCACAGGAGTTTCCGCACCGGAAGTAGCATATGCTAACGTGCACATAGTCAATTCTTCAAAGCAAGCATTCTAACAAGAGTGGTTCCTGTATCAGTGGAAAAACTGCAGCTCATGGTTGATACAGTACACCGACTGGGGAAGAAAGACAATGCAGTGAGCAACAAGGTGCCAAGACCAATCATCATACAGTTCAGCATGAGGACGGCAAGGGATGAAGTATGGAGGAAATCCAAAGAGGCCAGGGTCTGCAAAGAACTGAACATAAAATTTAAAGAAGACTTCTCCAAAGAAGACCGTGAAGCTCGGATCAAGCTGTGGCCCAAGGTGCAGGAAGCTCGAAACAACGGCAAAAGACCATTCCTAAAGGAGGGTTATGCAATAATAGACGGTAAAAGGATCGATCTGTGAGATGCACTTGAAGAAGTCACTACAAGTTAACCATAAAATGTGGGTATGTATGTGTATATATATGTTTATATATACATATCTGTTAAAAATACACAAATAAAAAATAGGAGAGGGTCAAAAAGCAAAGCCGTAGTTAAACGTGGGCTATCCAGAGCTAAAATTGCCGCATATATAAAGGGGTAGTACTGTGATAGGGTCGGAGTACTGTTATGATTACATAGGTAGGACACTAGGCTTATTCCTGCTTCAAGCACTTTTTTTTTCTTCTAGTAAGTGCCAAGGAAGCCGTTACTGTTCTTGTTTTGTATTTTGTTCTTGCGTATTTTGTTTTTTCTTTATCTTATAGATGGCTGTTCTATTAAGTTCCTTAAATGTTCGAGGCTTAAAAAACAATGTCAAACGTAAGGCCATGTTCTTATTCTGCAAGGAAATTAAGGCAAACATTTTGTTTTTACAAGAAACACATTCTGGTAAGGAAGAGGAAACATTTTGGAAACATCAATGGGGAGATAGTATTCTTTATTCACATGGTACTACTCACTCAGCAGGAGTAATGATCTTATTCAACAAATTTGCAGGGAGAGTTATTGATCATAAAAGCGACGGAATGGGGCATTGGATCATGGTGTTGGTAGAAGTCTGTGAACAGAAAATTATTCTTATTAACGTGTATGGATACAATAACAGGTCGCTAAATAGAAATATGATGTCTAACTTAAGTAAATTAATTGCAAAGTGGAGTACTACATATGGTTCTACCCAGGTGATAACTGGAGGCGATTTTAACCTGGCTCCTAACTCATGGCTTGACAGACAACCACAAAGAGGAAATCAACCAGAACACGATAGCATTACTTGTGACTTTTGTACGACAACTAATATGATCGATTATTGGAGGATGACAAACCCAAATACGAAGAAATATACTTGGTTTAGTCCATCAAATAAAAACGTATGTTCAAGATTAGATTATTGGCTTGTCTCCCAAACAGTATCATCATATGTTACGAAATGTGAGACCCAGTCAACCCCACTTACTGATCATTGTCTGATAAGTCTCTTATTATCTCTACGTAAACAACAAAGATCTGACAACATATGGAAATTTAACAATAGTTTATTACAAAACGAAGACTTCTGTAAACAAGTTAAAGAACTTAAATCAGAAATTAACAATATGAGCATGACTAATGTCAGTAAATGGGAATGGTTTAAATATAGTGTGAAACAATTAGCTATAGAAACGGGAAAGAAAGTGTCTGCCCTACGCGTATGTGAACAGAAAAATCTAATTGAACAAATTCATTTATTATGTGGTAAACCCTGTATGACTGCGGAAGAGTCAGAACGCTTACAATCTTTACAAAATAAGCTAGATGAGGTGTACTTGATTAAAGCTAAAGGAGCATATGTAAGGTCTAGAGCCAAGTGGATTGAACATGGAGAAAAAAATTCATCTTATTTCTATAGTCTAGAGAAGCGTAGACAAACAAAGAAAAAAATAACTAAATTGAGTAAGGATGGTACTATAATTGAGGAACCAAACAAAATAAGTGAGGAAATTAACATGTTTTATAGTAATCTGTATAAATCAAGAACTGAAAAAGAAAATGCAGATATCTTTTTTGATATGATTAAAGATCAGGTTAAAAAATTGGAAGAGGATGATAAAACATGGTTAGAAGAAGATTTGAAAATATCCGAATTAGATACAGCTCTAAAACAAATGAAAAATGGAAAATCGCCTGGAATTGATGGTTTAACGATTGAATTTTATAAAACCTTTTGGCAAGACATTAAAGATTTGTTATTTAATGGCTTTTTGGATTGTTTAAAAAATGAAGAACTATCCCCAACAATGAAAACAGGATTAATAACCTTATTACCCAAACCAAACAAAGATTTACAAATGCTAGACAATTGGAGACCCATAACACTTTTATGTAACGACTACAAATTATTAGCCTTAGTATATGCAAATAGGCTTAAAAGCGTCTTAACCAAATTGATTGATGAGTGCCAATCAGCGTTTATTAAAGGAAGGCAGATTCATAATAACATAAGATTAATATTAGATATGATTGACTATCGATCCTTTATTAATTCAGAAAGTTTAATACTATTTATTGACTTTTTTAAAGCATTTGATTCAATAGACCATAATTTTTTATTTAGATCTTTAGAACTTTTTGCAAAGTGATCAAACTGTTCTACAAGCAAATTTATAGTTATGTTTCGCTCAATCCAGGCATAACATCTAGGATAGACATATTCTGTGGAATTCGACAGGGTTGCCCAATTTCTCCAAAATTATTTATTCTTTGCACTCAATTAATGACTTACCTCATTGTGAACCATTCAGACATCGAAGGAATAAACATTTTTGATATTGAACTGAAAATAAGTCAGTTTGCAGATGACACAGTAATATTTTTAAAGGATAAATCAATACTCGAGAAAGCATTGAATGTCATTTCAATTTTTTCTAAAGCTTCAGGCTTGTGTCTGAACCTAAAGAAGTGTGAACTTTTGCCACTTTATGATTGTTTGGAAAATAGCATGAGGACGATTCCAGTGAAAAATGAAGTTAAGTATCTAGGCATCTATTTAGACAAAGACATCAACACTAGAGAATCAAAAAACCTAAAAGACAAAATTGATGGCATGTCCAAAACACTAAATCATTGGTTGACGAGAGATATTACAATTTTTGGACGCAATCTATTATCCAAATCAGAGGGCGTCTCAAAGATGGTTTATCCAGCATACTCACTATACATTACCCCGAAAAGCATTAAAAAGATTAACTCTATAATCTATCAATTCATTTGGCACAATAAAACACATTACATTAAAAAATCACAACTTGTCAAAGATTACGCTAAAGGTGGTATAAAGTCAATTGATTTTCAATCAATGGTTGGAGTTTTTAAAATAAACTGGATAAAAGCCTTCCTCTTGAAACCTGACTCCATATGGTTCCATATCCCAAAAAATATTTTCAAAAAGGTGGGAGGGTTGGATTTTCTCCTGAAATGTGATTTTGATATATTGAAGTTGCCTGTGAAACTGTCAGAATATCATAAGCAGGTCTTGTCTTATTGGAAGATGGTGTTTGCCCATAACTTTTCACCACATTGCTCCACCTTGTGGAATAACAGAACAATTACAATTAATAAGAAGTCATTGTTTGTTGAAGAGTGGTTTGAAAAAAACATAATCTTTATAACAGACTTACTTGATGAAAGGGGTCAGTTTCTCTCAGTGGGTGTTTTTAATGCGAAGTTTAACATTCAGTGTTCCCTTAGAGAATATGACAAGGTTTGTAAGGCAATCCCCTTACCTCTGTTGAGTTTGATTCAAGGTTATTTGTATTACTCTAAGGCACAAATTAGTCTACCTTCTTTACATCTAAACCAGATTCCTTTGACGGATAAAAACTGTAATAATAAAACCATGAACAAGATATTTAAAAACAAATTATTTCACGACTTTAACAGTAACACAAAACTAAAAGGGAGTAATATTAAAATAACGAACAAATATACGCACTTTTTAAAATGGCCTATCCCCCCCAAAGTCAAAGAAATGCAATTTAAAATAATTAATGGATATTACCCAGCAGCTGAAATGCTTAAAAAAAGGTTTGGGTTTGAGGTAGAGCCATGTGGATTTTGTTCACAAAATGCGGAAAGTATTGATCATTTGTTTTTTTCCTGCTCAGTAACAACTGACTTTTGGCAAGATCTAGTAGACTGGTTGAGTATAAGAATAGATGGGATGACCCCACTGACTCTAACACAAGTTTTATATAATAATGGTGATCCATCTAAGGAACTGTCCATGCTACACAAGGTGGTGATAATTATGGGCAAATACCACATACACAAATGCAAATGGCAAAGTAAAAGACCTTCCCTAACTGCATTGAAAATTGAATTAAAATCTTTTTTGTCATCTTTAGAATTACTGAGGGATTCATGTAAAGAGGCTGCTTTGATATGCGACAATGGGACTGAACCTCTATCCTTTGAATGATTGTGATTTTGGTGTACTAAGTAAGCCACATATATGTTAAAGTGTTCACAGAAAGGAAACTGTTATATGTCATAAAAATGGCCTTCATATATTTATGTATATGTATATATGTGTTTTTGTTTTGTTTTTTTTGTTTTTTTTGTTTGTTTTGTTTTGTTTCGTTTGATTTCTTATTCAACCTTTTCAAGATGTTGTTGCACAAATGTTGTCTCCCAACGAGAGATTGTAATATGTGCATAAATTTAATTAAAGTATTAAAAAAAAAAAAAAAAAAAAATTCTTCAAAGCAAGCTTTCGGTTCGTGAGGGTAAACGAGATTCAGCGTTCAGCGATTACTGCCACCTTCTGGATGTAAGAAGTATAGCCTTCTTATTCACTTAAATGCTATGTGATCAAGTAACAAATTAGTATTTGGTACAGATATTAACAGACACAATTATGTAGACTGTTAGAAAAATATATTTTTTTAGTTTAAGCATTCATTTTTTGAGTATACACTTTACACTGCAGAAAAAACAAGAAGCAGGAAGAAAAGCAGGCACAGATGAGAGGTTTGTATATGAAGTAAAGCCCATTTGAGCTTTTTTACTTGACTCCTCGTGTTCAAATTTTGTTTATAATATTTTGTTTTCTTCCACTAAGAAAAAAAAAACATTTAAAGCACCACAGTGGCAACCTGACATCACACAGAAATGTCACATATTAAACTGAAGCTCTGCAGAGAGGGCAATCATAAGGAAGCAGTTCATTTAATTTGTAGATTCGAGCTGCTCTTCACCTTTTTGCCCAGCAGGTGTCACCAGAGAGGACTGTGTTGAAAAGCTTCACGTAATGAACCTTTTTACAAGCTGCACAAAGCTTCATTTGGCCATCATAGCAGCTGTGGCCTCTCTCGTTCCCGTGTCTTGTTCTTTGTCTCTACAGTTATGAGTTTTGAGCGCCATGCCTTTTTCTTTTACAATCCGGTGCGGACCTCCTTCTTCTTCTCCTCCCCCTCCTTCGTTTTCTTCTTCTTCTGTTTTAATGGCGGATGTTAAACACTTTTTGGATGCATTACTGCCACCTTCTAGATCAGCGAATGGATTACAATCTACCGCACCACCACTATATTCTTTTTAAAATTCCCCTTTCTTTCCACAACATATCAACAAAAACTGTATCCCCTTAGGCTCTTTGAGGTAATACTCTCATCCTTATCTTATTCTTGTTCTTGTGAAGGTTTCTGACTAACACCTCTCTCATGGCAGTATTTCTTACCATCTAAGAAAATATATGCTCTGTTGAAATTCATCTGCAATAATCCCAATAACCTGAAGCATGTTTGCTAACTATTTTACATGTGCCATTTAATCCTGTATGGCCAACTTTCATCCGTGATATAACATCCTCTTGTTTTTATTTATTCTGTGACATATTATAAAATCACCTTCTTTCTTTTGAATATTGTAATAATATGTAGCCCTTACTTCCCTATCCCATTCTTCTTGGCATTTGTTTTTAATATGCAACTTAACTTCAGTTTTGCTCATTTTTACATTAAAATCTAACACGTTTTTATTTGCTGAACATTTGCAAATTTATCAGCCAACCTGTTTCTCTCTGTGCCAATATGTGCAGGAACCCACATTAACTTGACCACTGTACCATTTCTTTTTATCCTGAAACTTGAATGAGTTTTTTCTAATGCAATGTCTGGTCTTGGCTCTGACTGCATATATGAATACGTGTTAAAGCGCTACTTGAGTCTGAACATACTAAAACCTTCCTCACTCTCCTCTACCAAATCTAATGCCATCAGAATTAGCATTAGTTCTCCTGTATAAACTGCTAAATTGTCTGTTATTCCTTTATTTTCCACAATATTTTGATCTGGAATAACAAAGGATATACCTACCCTACTTTCGAGCATTTCAGAAGCATCTGTAATGATCTTGATATATTCCAAATATTCCCTTTCCATGTATTTACCCACCTCTTTACTGTCTGTGTCCCTTTTGAAGCAAATGTTAGTCAGTAACTTGTCCAAGGATCCGTGGTGGAATCTCTGCCCCTCCAGGATCTTAATATATTTAAAATCCTTTTACCCTTTTGTTATTTATCTGCATACATTTTCCATGTAAGTTTATATTTTTCTATAATGTCCTCATATAATTTAACATTAATATGAAGATTTGATTTCTTATTTGAAAGACCACAACTTTTTTTGGATGATGAAAATCTAAATCCCCATGCTAATGCCCAAGACTCTAAATTGTTTAAAGCCTCTTGCAATGTTGCTTTAATGAATTCTTTATTTCTTCCCTTCTTCCAAATAATCCCATCATCTGCAAATAGCGAGATACCCATGGACTGTATTGCTAAAAAAATATAATTGATCATGATAGTAAATAAAACTGGACTAATTATACTGACTTATGAATTATTTAAAAAAATTAAGACGGACTTTTGCGAGATCTCGCAAAACAAACTCGGGATCTCGCAAAACTTTTAGCCACATTCTTCGGACGCCGGCTCGAAGTCGACCGGGAGGTCGAGGCACGATGTGCCGGGAAAGCGGTGTTCCTCCCGGCTGTAGTGGGTCTCGACCTCCCGTTAGCTCGAAGCTAACGGAAGAATGCGGCTAAAACTTTTGCGAGATCTCGCAAAAGCTTTGCGAGATCCCGAGTTTGTTTTGCGAGATCTCGCAAAAGTTTTGCGAGATCTCGCAAAAGTCCGTCTTAATTTTTTTTTCTCCCATGTCCCCTGCGGGGCTCAGTAAAATATGCAATAACTGATTTGATCTTTGCCAAGAGTTGTTTCCCCAGATTTCTTTGATGACGTGTTTAATTCTGACAAAGAAAACTTCATATTTATTATGTCCTCTCTACCCTCTTCACCTTAAAGTATTTCAATATTTCCCTGTGAGGTTGTTCCTATTATTATTATTATTATTATTATTATTATTATTATTATTATTATTATTAATAATAATAAATAATCCTTTGAATTACCAGGCTTTAAAAAAGGTACACCAAACCCTGTCTAATGATTCACAGTATTTTCTCCAATCATCCCTTTTAGCTTTCTTTATGATCCCTCTAACCTTTGCTAGTTTCCCTTGTTTTATTGCTCATGTACATTCTTGTGCCCATCATGGTACAAACCTTTTCTTTTTGTTCCCACGACTTTTAGAATAGCTCGGCTACATAAGTTGTACGAGTTCAATTCATTTATTGGTTTATTTAAATCCAGATTTTTCAAATAACCCTCACTCAGCACCTTAAGCTTGTTCCAATTTCCTTTTCAAATTTCCACTTTCCCTGTGCGTCTGTTCCTCTGATAACAAAAATCGGATGGTGATCACTACCTGCTGTGCTAGCTTTGAATACTCTCCAGCTTCAGATTGTGGAACCAACTTAAGACCAATTGTTGATTCCTCACAAAATCCATCCGTGTACCTGATCCAATATTTTAAATGACCAACTCCTTATTCTCAATTACTCCTTCTAATAATCCCCTATCACTCTCATCCCGAGTCTCCCATAAAGTGTAATGTGAATTAACTCTTTTTCAAATGGGATTGATTGTAGCTTCTCTTTTTCTAACTGCCTACACAAATAATTCCCTCATTTGCCCATCCTACAGCACTGACGTCTAACTCCTGTGTTGTATTGACTTGTATTGACTAATGTTGTGAGAAGCCCCTCAGACGAGCCTTCCCCATGTCTAAGATCAGCCTGCAGTCCTGTATTCCTGTAGTATCTCCTGTTATTAATTTCTTCAATTTATCGAGATCTTCTCCCACAGGAATGCCTGAAATCAGTCCTCTCGCTGCTGTTTTTATTCCCTACTGTAGCCCACACTACATTCATATCTTCACCGTTTGAAAGCCCACCACCACCACTTGCCATTCTGAACCACTCTCAGTCCAGATTATCCCAAAACCCACCATAAAAAAAACATTAGTGGTCAGCCCGGTCCGAATCTTCAAGGCTTCCTTCTTGGAGGTTGGCAAACAACAAAAATACAGTTGGTCCAGTCTTGGACCAAAAATACAAAAAAAAAAAAATCTCTAATCTTCCATAAAAAGCAGTATATGTCCTGATAACATGCTTTCTTAACTGACGCCTCCCAATGTGCCTTTCACAACCTGTACCCCAACAATGGATTGGCTTTTCCAGCCTTTCATTGGGTTACTCAGATTTACCAATTAGCCAGTTGTAATTCAGAGAAACATGTAGTCCAGCAGAATATTCAATTTAATCTAAAACAGTTTAAATGTTTACACAATAAACAAAGCTCTAAAACAAAAAAATCACACCAAACTAATATTCTGCCTTGTGACAACAATGCGGCAGCTTTAAGTTTGCTTTAAGCAGGAAGAAAAGATTTCAAGTTCACTGATTCTGATCCTACTGCATAATTTTCATCTCAGCGACTGACAGGTGCGCATGCAGATGTTTGACGATTGGGCCTTTCCCTATCACATCTTCATTCATTGTTCTTCAGTGACATCCACACTTCCATACCAGAGACACCTGCACTTAGAAAAGCTAGTACCTGAAATGCTCAAGTGTTCTGCTGTATCAGCCAGCTTTATGTAAACGATGTGGCAGCCTGTGGAGGCCAGTACATCACTAAGTTGTATGTTTTTCTATCCGGGTATGGTTTTACTTCACTTGCATGTGTGTTTGAAAAACCAGATGCTTTCGAGATGGTAATGACAGTTTGATGAACATCCCCAAACAAGTAACTGAAGTGCACTGAAATTCTCTGTTTTAAAGAGGCTATAGAGACTGTGTTATCTCTCTGCAGATCGTCTAATGTGGCATATTTCAGCCTTTTCCTCACCCAGTTTCCTTTTTGCCTCTTGACAGCCATGCTTCCGCTAAGACCATTTGTGATAAGGCCTGCCACTTTTTCTTTTGTCCACTGCCTTTCCAGTTTCTTCACATTGTTAAAGTACACACTGCAGAGCATGCAAAGAATGTGCGATTTTTTGGAACAGCCCTTTAGACAGCAAAAATCTTTGGGATTTTTCATAGATTCAGCTAAAAAAATGGGAACAAATTATGTGTTTTTGTGCTGCTAGAAACAAAGTACCTAAAGATACTATTTAAAATGGATCCTTTGTTAATTTGACTGTTATTACAAATTCACCCCTTGAGTTGTTGGCCATTTCATGCTTGAGTCGTTCATAGTTCAGTATTAAATCACTTAAAAAAAGATTCCTCTAAAAATGGTCAGCTAAAAGGAAGCTGAGGAGCTCCCTCGAAGTAAAATATAAAACAATTGGGTTTTATGTAAAAACGTTTCTAATAAAATGCTTAATCAGTTACACATTAGTTTTCCTTTAAAAATAATTCCAAAAAGCACCACAAGATGGCAACATAACACAAGTGACACGATTCACCTGCTCTGTAAGTTTCAGGGAAAGAAGACCACAACCCTATCAGTTTGAAGATTAACAATAAAAATTAAAAAAAAAAAAAAAAATCAAGTATCACACTCTAATTTTACTGGAAAAGGGTTAAACACAATAGCATTAAAAAAAAAAATTCTTAAGATTTTTTTTTTGTTCAGCTTATCTTTGCTTCCCTGCACATCCAAGCATTTAGACTTAGAGAGACTTAGAGCTTTTTATTGTCATTGTGCAGTTTCTTGCACAGCGAAATTGGGTAGCTGGACCACAATGGTGTAAAAGTAAGAAGAAGAGAAACCAATATACAACGAGGGGGAAAATAAAATAAAATAAAAAGCAATGTATATGTATCCATATATGTGAGTGAAACTATGGTGTATGTGTAAGAAACAGTAAAACAGAAACATGTGGGTCTGTATACAAGGGCAGTTATATAATATAATAAATAAATAAGGGTGGAGGGGCTATGGTCATTTATGGTGGAGATGGTAGCTCTGCTGGGACCAAAATATTGCACATGAGCCACAAATATTGCACATACCAAGGATATTGCACAGAACACGGAAAGACTGCGATATTGCACATAGATGAACAACAGCAGTGTCGATGTGTTGGGGAAGTCTTTACACACTCTTAGTTTGCATTAAGAGTTCTGACAGCCCACAGGAAGAAGCTGTTCTTTAGTCTGTTGGTTTTGCACTTGCAGTTATTTCTGCCTTTAATCTCAAACAAAACCCTTTTTACAGAAGATCAGATGATAAATACACCTTATACCAGACTGTTACCTTAAAGAAGAAGATTTAGGTCAAATTTGATGTGAATGGAATTTGTAACATTTTAACACAGGTGTGGCATACTGATGGCAAACATCAAGCAACAAGCTGTCAGTTATGGGATGTTTGGCAGTACAAGTGTAAACTGTTGGTTTTGTTTTTAAAAAAGGATAATGAAAATGATAAATATATGTGTAAAGATTAGCCCAGAACATGCTTAAAAACACAGTGACCGAATCCATAATACATATAAACGCTGTATTCATGTTAAAAATCAGAGATTTTGCTCAGAGCCACAGTGTATATAAACGGTGAACTACTTCCATGTCTGAAATATTAGTCTGAATACGCACCAGTACTGGTGAGGAAAATTAGCAGATAAGAATGAATATGCTCTTTGTCTGCCTGATTTGCTTCCTGCCACTGTGAAGGTACAAGGTACAAGTGATATGCTGAAAAAACTTGTTGTCATCACAGAACTGCAGGTTTGATCTCAGTGATGTATCCTCATGGAAGAGACTCATGATGTAATACAAGATCAAAACTAGAGTTGACCATTTTATTCCAAGTTATGAAGCAGTGACAATAAAATATTTGGTGATCAAACGGACAAAGGGAGCCCTCTTGTGGCCACAGATTCTCAGAAACGAGGCTTTGAAATAGAAGCGAGCTCCACCTCCAGACACAAAGAAAACCTGATTGTTTAAAGCTTCCTTTGTAACTTACTCTTTGATGACCCAGATATTTACTGCTGAATAAAACAACAAAGGAGGAAAGTTGTTTTGTTTTGTTTTTTTAATGTAGGCATCATCTGTTTGTGCTGTGGTTTTACCTTTTCTATCAACACCTGCTGTGGATTTCGGGCATGCATGTAACAGCATTATGATACTTCTTCAGTTATTTCACTGTGGTGAACCCTTTGATTTTATTTGCACAATAATCACTGTATGCTTTTTCTTTGTCATCTTTGAACCTCTAATCTTTTCCCTGAGTCATCTGGTTTATGCATTTTATGTAAACCGAGCTGCTAGCAGAACTAAAAAGTGGTAAATTTACTGAACATAATGCAATTAGGAGAGAGTCTGGGGAAGTCACACACTTTGTGCATACTGGTGATTTTTCTGTAAATCAATTTGTATTTTGTTTCCTAAATAATTTTATTAAAATACCATATGGAAATATTTTTGGGTCAAGAAAAACCTCAATACATCTAATCTAAACTTTGTCTAATTATCTAATCTATCCAAGTACAGCCGTGTAAGTGCTGCTAATGTAGATGACAGTGTTGCAGAGCTGAAGACCTGTGACTAAAGTGTAGATTTATTTCATGGTGCAGCAAAGGCAAGTTTTTCACTCATAGCAGTAGATACAGTATGCTATCACAGTATAGCATACCCCAGTACAACACAGTGCAGCCAGCTAGGCCCACAGCACCATTATCCCGCTGGTATATTTTTGTAACGTGATATCCTCCATGAGCAGGGTGGGTGGATGCGCTGCGGACTTTCCCTGGACCATACTGACCATCATTAGCTCTTAATGTGGTGAATGCCGGGATGTATTAGCATCAAATGGACTTCCTGACTCAACTCTCTGGAGACAGGCGAACAGATACAATGCTCATGAAGGCACATTACACATGAAGGGAAAAATCAAAGGTTGGATGCATTTGTCCCTGTCTTATTTAGATACAGGGAAAACATTTCCTCCTGTTTTAAATGTTTGAATTAGCCCACATTAGAAGCGTTTCGAGCATGAAGGGTCTTCTTAAAGTCAGGCCATCTCAATAAGATTCAAAACCTTCATTTAGTTTCTCTTTATTGTTCGTTTATTTATTTGTTTTGCTTTTTCATCAATGGTTGTAATGGGACATAAACCGTTAAAAAAGTTCAACTTTCATGTCATCGATCCACATAACATTTTCATCAAAGTCTTGGGGATCATCAAGATGTTTTTTCTGGAAAATGTCAGATGAGCCTTTTTGTTCTTTTTTGGTCAGCAGTGGTTTTTCCTTTAGGACTCTCCCATGGATCCCAGTGTTGCTGCCCAGTCTCGTTATTATTGTTCAACACTGAGACAAGGAAGCCTGCAGTTGTAGTTGTTCTGGGTTCTGGTTAATGGCTTTCATTATGGGTTGCTTTAGTACCAAAGACTTCTGTCCGTCCTTCTACACCAACGCCTCAGTCCTTTCCAGACTGACAGAAGTGTCAGTGACTTTGAGTCTCATCTGTTCTTTAAATCAGGGCGTGATGTCACAGGCTGGGTCTCTGACCCGGCGCTCTGAGTTCATTTTGTATTTGTCTCATTTTAGATTTGTGATTAGTTTGTGTCATTCCTATTTAGCTTTAGTTAAGGAAAGGCAGTTATTATTTATTGTTTCCTTGGTTTCTATGTTTGAGTTCTTGTATCGTTCATCACGTGTTAGGTCTGTTAAGCTTGTCATGTCTAGTTTCAGTGTTTCCTGTTTTATTTTGAAGGAGTCGTGCGTTCTTCGTTCATTGTATTTAGTTTCACTTCCCCTGTCCTGTCATTAGGCTCATGTCAGTCAGCTGTTCCTCCATGTGTTCCCACTTCCCCTAATCACCTCCTGTGTATTTAAGTCCTGTGTTTTCAGTGGCATTGTCAGATCGTCTGCTTTGTTTGCAAGCCAAGAAGTTGTGGCAAGTTTCCTCATGTCAAGTCCATGGTCCTGTTGTAGGTTTTTAGATAATTTAGCTCACCCAGTTTAGTTTATTGTTAGCTTTGCCTCTTGTTTACAGTTATTTTGCCTGCCTCAATCAACGGCTCGTTTTCTGTTATTCAAGTCATGTTTCACATTTTGTTTTCATCTGCATTTGGGTCCACCCTTCACTCTACACACAGTCAGCCCTGCTGTTTGTGACACATGATTTGTTCTCTTTGGAGATTTTTTGGTCTTCACTTTAGCAGACAGGCTGTATTTAAGTAATTTCTTGATTCAACAGGTCTGTCACATATAGAAAGATAACATTCACAGTGACTTTAATGGATAATTTTAGAACCTCCAATTAACCTAATCCCATGCATGTCTTGACTGCATGGGATTAGTTCTTTTCAGAGAACTTGAAAAGAACCCAAGCAGACACAAGGATAACATGCAAGCTCCACAATGCATCGCCTCAGACTGGATTTGAACCCAGTGTCGCTCTCTTATTAATGTTATGATATGATTCATATATTGTATTATTGCATGTTTATATCTTTTCACATTTCACTTCTAAATATGTTTGTATGTAGTGGATGTTTCCAGAAGTTTATTCATTTTATCTAAAAAAATTTTAATTTATAACTGGCCCTAATATTCCCAAAACCATCATTAGGAATGGTATTGGAAGAGTGGCTGTGAAGAAGTCATTCTTACGAAGCAGAAACAGTGAAAAAGGACTGAGATATACCAAAATACGCAAGATCTAAACTTAGAATCAGTAGTACCAGGCCTTATGGAGTGATACATCCAAATTAGATATTTGATCTCCAAAAAATTGCCAGTATATACAAAAGACATATTGGACAGTAGAGATGTAAAACAATGCGTTTGTGTAACCAACTGCCTCTGAGAAGGTTTGGAGTTTCATATCAGGCAGTGATATTGTGGATTTTGTCAGAACTGATGGAATCATTAACACTGTTGAAGAACAAAGGTGGTGTGTGTGTGTGTGTGTGTGTGTGTGTGTGTGTGTGTGCATGACTCAAGACTTATGCACAGTACTGCGCATCTCTGTAAAAGTCTATGCTGTCTTTTTTCCCCAGCTTAGTCAGAGTTGATTTCCCAGGGTTTTTTTACAAAGCCACTACAGGGCGTAACCCATAGTGTGTGTGTGCGTGCGTGCGTGTGTGTGTGAATGTGAGGCCTGAATGGGCTGTGGTGAGACTGACTGGCTGAATGCTGCTGCAGTGGGAGGCAGTAACCTGATAGGAGAGTGAATCAGTGTATTTCTCAGCAGAGGCAGAACATTAGTCCAGCTGTTCCTGTCTAACACCGTCTTCTCCGATAGCCTACTTCCTACTGTGTTTGTGAATTTCTGTATCTGTGTTAAAGCTGCACAAAACTGGTGGAAACAATGCTGTCAGTATCTTATATTGACAGCAATACAAGATATAATTCAATATAAGTCATGCATGGTTCATATACACTACATTTGTAAATCATTTCTGACCTGTTTTTATTGTACAACTTGTTTTACATTGAATACCAGCTTATTCTTTAGAATATTAGTTCCTAGTGAACCAAACATGGACAAAAATGTAGACTAGAGATGAAACGAATTCACGTGGCAATAGAAACCAAGTGATTTTATTCAGACAGCAGAAACTGTGAAGACTAACACAGACAGAGTTGTTAAATCATCGTTTAACAGAGTTATGGTTTATAATATTTTTAGCCGCTCATTGCTGGTGCTGGATCTCTGGAAAAAGAAAGCTCAGTTTCATTTCAGTCATGTAAACCAGGAGGCCCTAAACTCGCATCCCCATCTTCAGACACTGGAAAAACGTTATGTCCCACAGCTTCTGTTAACAACAAAAAAATAACTTCAACACTGAGCTTTATTTAAATAAAGATGCAAATGATTAGCACAATACATTTGTAAGCTTTAGTTCATTTTCTCTTAAAAAAGCTAAAAGTTCTTCATCTGGTTTTCCAAGAACCAGATTTAGAAACATCGTGTCACAGAATCCATGTATCCTGGGTTGGGCTGTGGAAATGACTTTTTCTAAGACCATATTACTGAAACGAGCTGATTCAAAATTCTGTTGCACTGGACTCTATACTGTGGAGACTGCAAATTAACATACACAGTTGCATACACAATATGTTCTGTTAGACAGTGACAGTTGTGTTTTATTTCTGTGTGCGTGCGTGTGTCTCCCAACTGCATCTGTCTCTTTAATTTAATATTGATCTGGCTACTGGAGGCTGAATGCTGCAGTGTGCTGAGACATGCTGAGTCATAGAAATAGAAAGCCACAAATCACTGAGTGCACACACATTTCATGCCCCACCAAAGAAAGAGATCAGTGAATAATTGATAAGTAATTGCACACAGGCAATAAGAACAATAATGACCCAGATCAAAAAGGATACAGAATTTGCTTTATTGTAATGATCTGGTATCTGGTTGATCTTATCAGAGCCTGGAATTACTGAGATACTGAGGCCATTAGTCCAAGTTGTTTTTTCTCCCAGCAGGGCCCTACCCAGCCAAACATAATCTCCCTCTAAAAACCTTCGATTATAATTATTATTATTTTCTTCTATGCATTTATTGTTTTTACTCCAAACAGAATCTACAGTCACACACATTATTCTTCAATGGTGCAATTCCAGATGTGGATTGGAGCTAACTGTTAAATTAATAATGTTAAACCTACTCTTCTTTCCCAGTGTGATTCATTTTAAGATTATTTAACAACAAGTAAAAAACTATAATTAAACAATAAGTAAAAGCAAAACCAATAAAATGATCCTAGGTGAAATCTGATCTTTGGCCTCCAAGTCAATAGTCAAGCGTGAAGGTTTTTCCAGCACGTCTACTCTGATCAAACATCAGCTAATGCAGGATTCAACCTTGTCAATTTGATTTCACAGAATTGAAGCCATAAATTTACTGATAAAAGTTCATGGTACAAGGCAGGGCCGAACTGGGTACATCTCCATGTTGGTAACTTCCTGCAAATACACCAGAAAACAACAGCCCTCTGCTCAGCTATGAGAAGCTAACTGCTCATTTGTTTGTATCCTGCCATACTTTCTCTGATGTAGCTCTGCCATTGCGCAAACAGAGAAGGCCTTTGTGTGTCAGATTACAACACATACAATGCATGAGAATAACCTATATTGTATGATTTAAGCACAGCAGAGTCTGCTTGTACTCTTGTCCATCCAGGCCCAGGGTGAATGAAAACAAAATTAGATTTAAATAATAAGTGATATAAAAACTACTCGACTATCATAAAGGCAGCACATCTGTAAAACATTTTGTGAAGAACTGAGGCCATCCCTGTGTCTGCGCCACAGTCACATTGGCCCCTTGACATCCAGATTATCTATTAATAAGCATGTGTGCTCTCATTTGCTTTTACTCATTTAAAGCACCCAGTTCTAGATTCAACATTTTGTGGTTTCACCACACCTTTTACACCCATTATTGTGAGAATCAACAAGAGGAAAGAGCTTCATAAGATGAACACCAGAAACTTGCCGTAAAGTGCATGTTGCTTGTTGTAAAGGTATAAGAGGCTGGCTCTTTGCCCTGAATCAGTACTCTACATCATTGTTTTATTAATAATGTGCTAAAAATGTAAAGGGACTGCAGGTTTCCCATTTCAGTTGTCATTATGTTGATAATCCTGTAGACTTATTGTTCTAATTGTTCCTAAATGTAACGATTATTTTCTTTACTTGCTGCTACTTCACACATTAATGCATTCTTTATAATAGTAGTACGGGTTTACAGCACGAAATCCACTCATAAACCAGTAGAAAAGGGAAAGAAAATGGTAAATGAGATCGCAGAATCCAGCTGGATCTGTCTACACCCAGGCCTCAGACAGGCATAACTGAAAATCACTGCCCAGCCCTCGAGTAAAAAGCAAGACGTCTGAAAGCCATGGTTAGCTCTACTGCGACAGCTTCCGCTAAATTTCTGATAAAATGGTCAGCCACGTGGACTGTTGCTGCTACTAGCAGCCCACTCGGATGACTGTTTTATATCCTAATGAATCGAAATGCTCTAATTTACTCGATGAGATGAAACCTCTAGCTGTCTGCACTAGCAGCTAACACTAGGATGTCAAAAAATAATCCCTACAGTGTCGCATTTTCTTTCCACCATCACGAGGAAGTAGGTCAACGTCTACAGATTAGACATTAGTTCATAGGTTTGAGATGAAAATGATAGGCAGACCGGTTAGACCAATCAGAGATTAGCACATGAACCTTTGATTGGTTTACATTTGTGTCTATAAAGGAAGTGTTCGCTTATAAGCCAATAGGCACTTGCGTTGACGCCTTGAGGGCGTTTCCTGGACGTATAAAGTAAAGCGTTGAGGCATTCGGTACGCACTTCAAGTGAACCAAAGTCTGTCGTTGTAAGTCGTACGCTAACTCCAGTAAATATGAGGGAAATTGTCCATCTTCAGGCCGGCCAGTGTGGAAACCAGATTGGTGCCAAGGTTAGTGACAATATGTGTCATTTCAGGACGTTATTAAGTTGCATTATTTACGATCAACGTGTTCTTTGCACCAGAAGCCTGTGCATTGTGCTCGTTACGTCCCAGAAGCCACACCCTGGGAATATCAACGTGTCCTACTTAAATGTTGGCTAAGAAATTAGTAAACTATAGACATAACTATATTTTGAGAACTTTGTAGGACCGTAATATATCGACGTCTAATTAAATAAAATGGAAAAATAAATGTAATGTTCAACAGTTTAAAGATTTCCCCGCAACCCTTTGTTTTTGTTACTTAGATCAAAGAAAATTGCTGATTAAACTGAATGGTAACTCTAATTAACGTTTTTACGTCGAATTGACGGAAACTGAACTTGGCCATTGTTCTCTTGGTGTATGCTGCACTGCGGAAAAAAGGGAAGTAAAGCTAAGGATTGTCGACTGAATACGCAAAGCCTTAAGTAAAACAGCCCTATAGACTAAAAGATTGCTGGGTTTGTGGGTTAAACTATAATTTTAAACATTTTGTCACATAAGTCGGATTATTTTTATTTATTTTATTTAATTGCAGTTACCGGCTTCGTGCGGCCTACTTCGTGCTTTTGCTGCAGCCCGGCTTTTTGCCTGTAGTGGGCGGTTAGTGACGTAGCAAGGAATGTTCGAATTCATAACCATAGCAGCCAATGGCGTATGAGACCGCGCGCGCCTATGGCAGAACGGCGGGAACTTGTCGACCATTTTAAACTGAACGTCAAGAATCAGGCGCGTGGCTTCATCCATGTTTATGATTTGTAAATGTAACCCTAAATCACATTACTGCAACATCAAAACCACAGAATGTTAAATATAGTGTAGTGTGCCTCTTAAAAGAACAATAGACCAGGATGAGATTGCTCTATTAAGTCACTTTTTTTTATTGCTCCCTCATTTTTGCCTTTTATTTGTATTTATTTTAGTTTTGGGAGGTGATCAGTGATGAGCATGGCATTGACCCAACTGGCACTTACCATGGTGACAGTGACCTGCAGCTGGACAGGATCAATGTCTACTACAATGAAGCATCAGGTAAGTACATCATCCATACACCTGGGCCTAGGGCTGTATGTGGGTTTACTGATATTTAACTGGACTTTTATTTATTTATTTTAATAATTAGGTGGCAAATATGTGCCCCGTGCTGTCCTTGTGGATCTGGAGCCAGGCACCATGGACTCTGTGAGGTCTGGTCCTTTCGGCCAAGTCTTTAGACCAGACAACTTTGTTTTTGGTAAGTTGCATTATATTATGTCAAAATTTCTAAATTACGTTGCACTATGGTTACTAAGTTTAGTCTGGATTTGTTTATGCAGGCCAGAGCGGTGCTGGTAACAACTGGGCCAAGGGTCACTACACAGAAGGTGCAGAGCTGGTGGACTCTGTCCTGGATGTAGTGAGGAAGGAGGCAGAGAGCTGCGACTGCCTGCAGGGCTTTCAGCTCACACATTCCCTGGGTGGCGGTACGGGATCTGGTATGGGCACACTGCTCATCAGCAAGATCCGTGAAGAGTATCCTGACCGCATTATGAACACCTTCAGCGTGGTGCCTTCCCCAAAAGTATCAGACACAGTTGTTGAGCCCTACAATGCCACATTATCAGTTCATCAGCTTGTAGAAAACACAGATGAGACCTACTGCATCGACAACGAGGCCCTCTATGACATCTGCTTCCGCACCCTTAAACTCACAACCCCTTCGTATGGTGACCTCAACCATTTGGTCTCTGCAACTATGAGTGGCGTCACCACGTGCCTCAGGTTCCCTGGACAGCTCAATGCTGACCTTCGCAAGCTGGCTGTAAACATGGTGCCATTCCCTCGTCTGCACTTCTTCATGCCAGGCTTTGCTCCTCTCACAAGCAGGGGTAGCCAGCAGTACAGATCACTCACTGTACCAGAGCTCACCCAGCAGATGTTCGATGCCAAGAACATGATGGCTGCCTGTGACCCACGTCATGGTCGTTATCTGACGGTGGCTGCCATCTTCCGTGGGCGCATGTCCATGAAGGAGGTCGACGAGCAGATGCTGAACGTGCAGAACAAGAACAGCAGCTACTTCGTCGAATGGATCCCCAACAACGTCAAGACTGCAGTCTGCGACATTCCTCCCAGAGGTCTCAAGATGGCGGCCACCTTCATTGGTAATAGCACGGCAATCCAAGAGCTGTTCAAGCGCATCTCCGAGCAGTTCACTGCCATGTTCAGGCGTAAAGCTTTCCTTCACTGGTACACTGGTGAGGGTATGGATGAGATGGAGTTCACTGAGGCAGAAAGCAACATGAACGACCTGGTGTCAGAGTACCAGCAGTACCAGGATGCTACTGCCGAGGAGGAGGGCGAGTTTGAGGAGGAAGGTGAAGAGGACCTGGCTTAAGTTTACTGTTGCACAGCTGTTAAGTCTGTTTCCCAGTTGTCTGTTCAGTTCACTGAGGTGTTCTCCTGTCTTGTTGTGTCTTGTCATTGTTCTGAATAAAACTTAAAAGACATATTTCACGTTTCTTTTTCTTTTCCTAACTAACTTAATATTTGCAGATGCTCTACACTGTATATAAAGTGTAGTTTCTTGACAACACTGTAGTCAGTGCAACAGTACACAAATAATTTTAACTAGCTTAGTTTATACAGTATTTTTGATGAAAGCTGGCTCTTAAACTGAATATAATCTTCAAATGGGCTTAAAAAATGCAACTAACAGATCATGATGAGCAGTTTCACTATTAATTTGCATTTTCCAAGTCTCACCAGTTGCAGAAAGTGCTATCTCTGCCGAAATAGCTGTGCTGTCTACATTAATGTGAAAAATATCACTTGTGAGAAATTCACAAGAAGCACTAAATACTTTATTGATGTACTTGTGTAGGTTTTTTTTTTTTTTAAGTCAGTAGGGGGCAGTGTTGGCTAAGACATTCTCTTCCATAAAATGTAGGTGGAACCTTGTCCAGCTGGCAAACCAGGTCCTGCTTTTCCAAAAAGTGATACACAAACCCACACTATCAGGGAGGAAAAAGGAAGTGTTTAAGTTAAATACTGTAATATAATATGGGCTGCCAATATAAACTATTTTTAAAGGCACCTGTTTCAAATGCACAGCCTTCATCTGTGCACAAACCCCCAGCCTCAGAGGCAAATGAATCTGTTTCTGGCAACTTCACATGGAAATCAACCAAATGTAAGGCAATCTCAACAGAATCCAAAAACGACGAAGGCAGTTAAGAATACAAGTCACCTGAAAACCTGAAATTAGCTTCATCTGAATCAGGCCTGAAAAACGTTATTTTACTTTACTTTGAAGTGTTTTTTTTGTTTTGTTTTTTTTTGATAAACTATGTTTGTAACCTTTTTCTTTTCATTTTTAGTGGGTGGATCTCCGTGTTCATATAGAGTCTAACGATTAGCCTTTACACAGAGGATAGCGTTAAACAGCTGTCCCAAGGACATAACATAGACTGAGTCCTCTAAATGTTTTACTGCTGTTTTGACTTTGCTTTCACCAAGGCTGTAGCAGAAACAACCTGAATTCACTGGGACAATCTGGACATAAGCACATGTGTGGTATGTGGGAACATGAGATAAGACTCTTCTAATGGGTTGTTCCCCATGGCCTCAAGATTAGTCATCACAGAGCAGAATAAAACCCAAATTCTAATAAAAAAGGAAAAACTCCCTTTGAACAGGAAGAAACCTCCAGCACAGGGGCAGTGAGGGAAGTGAGACACGACCAAAGCACACTGTATGAGAGAGCCAGAGATCAATAACAAGTAATGATTAAATGCAAATTGGTGCATACATCTTTAAATCTTTGATTAAAGGGCCAAACATATGTTTTAGGCATCATTTTACACAACATTTTTGGTACAGCTGGTCGCTGTATCCAGTTACTGCCATATCTAGAGTTACTATAAAGAATGTGAAATCACAGTCAGAGATGGATAAAGATGTAAGAAAGAGAAAATAGGAGAGGAAGAAGAGATGTTATCATTTAAAGGTAAGGACAGCTCAGGAACATTTTACAAACTAGAAATTTAAAAACTTACATAAATTGTCTAATTTTTTAAATGAGATGCTAGATCTGTAGAAGATAGAAATTTGTGATTTTTTCATGTTGTGAAAACATACTGAGGTATAATAACAAATGTTCAATGAAATAACAGGAAGCTTATTCAAAGGATAAACAGGTTAGCTTTCAGTACTGTTTTGCATTTACAGTAATGCACTATTGGAGCGGTGCACAGTGGCTGCAGTGTTAGGTTACATAAAGGGCAGTTTAAGTTATTAAACACTTTATATTATAACCCAATAGTCAGACAACCCCTATGACGAAGCACTTGTTCACAGTAGGAAGGAAAAACTCCCTTTGAACAGAAAGAAAGCTAACCATCTGCCACGACCAATTGGGGGTGAGGGGGAAGGAGCCAGAACAAATGACACACTGTGGAAGAGAGCCAGAGATTATTAAAAAGTAATGAATAAATGCAAAGTGGTGTATAAACACAGAGATTCTGTAAACAGGCAAGTGAAGGAGAAATGCTCTAGACATGAGGCTCAAGTTTTGCACTATTGTACGACAGCTAAACTACAGTGGCTTGCAAAAGTATTCGGCCCCCTTGAACTTTCCCACATTTTGTCACATTACAGCCACAAACATGAATCAATCTTATTGGAATTCCAGGTGAAAGACCAACACAAAGTGGTGCACATGTGAGAAGTGGAACGAAAATCATACATGATTCCAAACATTTGTTACAAATAAACAACTGCAAAGTGGGGTGTGCATAATTATTCAGCCACCTTTGGTCTGAGTGCAGTCAGTTGCACATAGACGTTGCCTGATGAGTGCTAATGACTAAATAGAGTGCACCTGTGTGTAATCTAATGTCAGTACAAATACAGCTGCTCTGTGACGGCCTCAGAGGTTGTCTAAGAGAATATTGGGAGCAACAACACCATGAAGGGATAAAGTTACTGAGAAATTTACAGCAGGCTTAGGCTACAAAAAGATTTCCCAAGCCTTGAACATCCCACGGGCTGTGCCATCACCATCGCCACTGTCATGACAGTGTATGGCCATCTGGCCAGCTAGCACATGTACAGACAGTACAGTGCTCAGTACGGTGCTCCAGGCCAGGTCCCGGCGCTTTGTTCCAGGTGTAGGGGGAAGGAAGTGCTCGTCCAGGATACATATGAGGATCAGGCAGGCTGTGTTCTCTGTCACATCCTGGAAGATGGGGAAGGGAGTAAGGAGCTCGTTGCCAGCATGGTGCATGGCTGCAGTGCAGGCTGTGGGGACTGGACCCATGGTTCCATCTGCACCGCCACTGGTTAGTCTATGTAATCATAAGTCATTAGAAAAGCTTCTCTAACCAGACGGTCAGGACTGTTGACGCTCAGTCTGACCTCTGGCACCTCTGACTGACACATAGCTTCAATATACAACAAGCAGTACTACATTCCTCAATCCCATCAGTCTGGCTTGGGAGAGCAGGGATGCTGTCAATGTCAAACGAGCACAGAAAAGAAAGGAAAAAAAAGAACATTCTTATTGATTAATTAATTTTTTTTAGTATCTATAACTTACCTTCTACTCAAAAAAATATCAGCAGGTGAAGCAGTGCTAAGGTCCTCAAGACAATATGTGCTGCAGTCACATAGTGTCACACAGTCCCCTTACCAGCGAAATATAGAGCTCTAGTTGGAAACTGACACCGACCTTAGCACAATTACAGCTTGCTGAAACACATCGCCATTCCAACACAACTAAATATGCTCAATAAAGCACACAGAGAAGAGCACACACACTTTACAGCAAACAATCAGAAGCCATGCCATGATGCAGAGAGCTTTTTGTCTGTATAAGCAGAATGCTTTGCAGGAATATGAAAGTTCCTTTTTTCTTTTTAGCATTGAAAGTTTCTTGTTTTGACACTAAGTTCATTGTGAAGGTACTTGAACTTCTACTTGCTGTGCATGAACATACCATGTAACAGCAGCCACATCTCAGAGTAATCTGTGCTACATTGTGACACATGTTTTGCAGTCCTTATAACACACATCTGGCCCACGCTGTACACGGGGGGCATAACGAGTCTGTCACAGAGCGAACACAGAGACACAGACATTCACACTCACGTTTACACCTGTGGACACTTTAGAATCAACAATTGAGGAAGCCCCCAAAAACAAAACAAAAACAAAACCTAACTAAAATTAGTTTTTCAACACAACCAGCATGAAGAAGAGTTGCATGGCTGTATGGATGTACTGTAACATTCATTTTCATCCATATTTTAAGAAATTATGTAAGAAAGTGTTCTTAAATAGAAATGGTTACTGATGAAGGTCGTACAGACCGAAATGTTGCAAATGAATTAAAATAACAGTGAGCGGGACAGTGTGTGGAAGTTATACCACATTTCCACAAATAGTTTTCCTTCTGTGTACATGCCATTGATTTAGGTGTGCAGAGTTTTTGATTTGAATTTGAACAATTCATGTTTTCTTCAGTGAAAATAAAACTAATAACTGTGTGGACTATCCCTTTAACGAGTGCAGCCATGCTTGTTTTTCACCACACGGGAGCACTCGTGTATCACTAGTCAAACTACCCCTCATTTACCATTGTGTGTGTGTGTGTGTGTGTGTGTGTGTGTGTGTGTGTGTGTGTGTGTGTGTGTTTCAGAGAGAGATCCGCCAGATGGCCATAGAGCACAGTACCTTTAATAGTACCACTTGATCATGTCTTTGCTCCACTATAAATCAGTATATTAACAACCAACATAACTGGCATACACGGCGTTTAATTGAGCCCTGTGTGGTGCTTAAAGCCATTTCATGAAAGGAGAGCAAATTTAGGACAATGTAGCTTTAGCTTGAATCTCAGCTCATGGGAGAGCTCTCACGGGGAATCGCCCACAATTTAAACACATTTCCTTCAGTGAAATTTAAATGTTTGCATTCAAATACGTATTAAATACATCAGGTCAGAGAATGGGTGAAGAGAGTTAGAGAGTTAATTGGCTTGCATGTGTGACTTGATCCCCCCTCCCTCACACACACACTACTTCTGATATGCTATCTAGAGTGAGTGGGTAAATGGTTACATAGTTGTTGCCCATTGCTGAGCCAGGAAGAAAGGAAGTCACATGGCTGATAGAGGCTCCTATCAGGCCTCTCATATGCTCATGTGGCAACATCTGCAAGCTGGGGCACTTCCCCTCTCCTGCAGAAAGGTTTTAGGTTTGCCGACATAGTTGAACTTGAAAGGAAGCTGCAAAGTTAACAGGAAACACGCTGTGACTTTGTTGCCATTTGACTCCGCTGAGCATTTTTCTTTTTCCTGTTTTGTTTTTTGTTTTTTTTGCAAAATGCAGCTGACATACAACACTAGCACCCTGCTGTGAACCAGGTGAAATGTTTGCCACTGTTGCCACATTAGCAGTGTTAGCATTCTGCGAGTACATTTTGCTAGTGAGCCAAAATGCCAGGTAATTTTATGTCAAGTATAATCAAAAACTAAACTATTTAAAATGTCAACGATAAAGGATTTATCATCTGGTCCATGTCAGTGTCAGGTCCTCGAGTTAAAATCCGACTCTGACAGCTCAGCATGTACCACAGAATCACTGCATGTATCAAGACACCAAAAGTGTAAGAAAAACACTAAAAACAAAGACCTCCTAGAAGCACGCAACGCAGGAGGTGGGTTGGGAGGGTTTTCTAAATACTATTTCTCCACCTTATAAAAAGTCTCTAAATTAATTCAGGGCTGAAACAGTGCTGTTAAATGTGTTTTTCGTAAGATGTGTGTATTAAAGATGGGTTTTATGTTTAATGTGGTCATGGCAAGGCATAAAGGTAATGTGTTAATGTTAAGATTTTGTATCTGTTAGACACTTCAGTTTAAATCCTTCACTCTTTCTATAAATCCTTTTTCTAAACAAAGATTCTCCCAAATATTAATTTACAGTTGTCTTCTTTTCTAGCTTTGAACAGGTTCTGCTTTAGTTTCTGTACAAACTTCTTTGGATGTCTGTGATATTTGGGCTGGGGTTTTATGGGCACTGTACTAATAAACTACAGAGAGGCCTCGCTGCTCATCCAGACCTGGCTGAACAACATCTTGTTTGTATTTCTTGTAATCCTTATAATGACTGAATTTCTCTGATATTTGTCCCTCCTGAGTCATTTTTGTCAGTAAAACAAACAACAACAACAATAATTTCAGTAATAATAAATTATTACTATTACTACCATTATATAACATAAATAAAACAAAGACAAATTATCTGCTATTATTCCAAAACATTATGTACATTGTGTATAGCTGCTGAGGAGACCTTAAGTGAAGGTAACTGATTACTCAAGATAACTAATCAGTAAGATGAGGTGTACATTTGAGCAGATACAGCAAAGTTGTGTCCTGCTGAAAGGAACAATGCAGTTTTTAGGTGTGTGTGTGTGTGTGTGTGTGTGTGTGTGTGTGTGTGTGTGTGTGTATTTGCCTGTTATCTTTTAAGGGCACAAGAGTATTTCTCACTCTCAGGAAGTGGCTTATCAACATCTACACGGAAGTAGAAGTGCACTTTTAAGTTTCTAACCAGTGGGGAAAAAAGGCTCCAAGGTGACAGAGAAAGGTTGAACAAGGCAGACGGACGAAAAACGACCTCCTCCCGCTCCTCCCCACCAACCTGCAGTCAAACAATCCCGATCTTCACGCCTCTTTGTTCAGGACTCCCATCAGCCTCGCAGTGGGAGGTGTGGTCAGAAAGAAGAGGAAATTGCTGTGAATTTGTGGGTAATTGAAAACACCTATATCCCCCTGAGCCTCCATATCTACCTGCTTTAAAAACCTCCACACCCCTTCTTTCTCACCATCACCCACCTTCTATACCAATGCACTCCTAATGGCACCCCCTTCCCATCCTGTCCTTAATCTCCCACTGGACTGAATTGATGCAAACGATTGCACGCCCATTTGCTGTCTGGTGGAGAGGTGACCCACTTGTGTGGTTCGCCCGCTGTCTCCTGCCCTGCCTTTTCCCAATTGCAGGTATTGATGCCCCGCCATTGTTTCCTCCTGCCCAGGGGGTGGAGTGGTTTGAGCAAAAATTGGGGGACCCCTCAGGTGTTTGATGGCTTTTATCGATTCACACCAGACTCTCCAGTTCCTATTTACCCTCTGCTATGCTGTGCAAGCTTTTTAGACAGCAGCTGTATCTGCAGAGGTGGCTATTGTTAAGTAGTATTATTCTGTTCCACTGATGCATAAGCACCCCTTTTTGTCTTCTCTTTTCTTCTGTGTGGTTGATCAATGCAGACAGAAGGACCTGTGCCGGTGTTTCTGCATGTCAAATGAAAGATGTCCTGCTTTCAAATGTCTCTGTTATTTGCAATGTCTTTTATGAGAAATACACCCTTTATAAACAAACGTCCAGAATTCATAAGGATATTTTAGGAACTCCAAAGTTTTGACCCTTGACTTCCTTAGCTTTTAGTGTGCATACATAGTTTAAAATGCTTTTTTTTTGGAGTGTACACTTTGCCTTGCTTGCTCTGAGTAATGGGTAAATCTAGAAGTCTAATAACTAGCTTTTTCCTTCTATTTTTTAATATTGACTATCATTTCCTTCGTCACCGAAGAATTTAAGCTTCCCTAAAGGCTCTATGAAATGTGACATAACAGCACCCCCCCCCCCCCCCCCTCTTGTTTTTTCTTTTTGAAACATAGGGTTTCTATTAAGCCTCATCATCAGTAATGACCCGCTGTACGAAATTGTCACCAGAGCTTACAAATAGCTGCCCTTTTAAAAGCGTGCACCAGCAGCACCTTATTGCTCCAGTGCCAAGCTGATGAAGCTCTTAAGGTTTTTTTTTCAGAGTGAAATGGTATTATGCTAGCATGCAAG
Organism: Aulonocara stuartgranti; assembly: GCF_965226115.1. Taxonomy (NCBI): domain Eukaryota; kingdom Metazoa; phylum Chordata; class Actinopteri; order Cichliformes; family Cichlidae; genus Aulonocara; species Aulonocara stuartgranti. The sequence goes on along the minus strand of NC_138948.1, from coordinate 37,006,071 downwards.
CATTATTTTCATTAGCACAGATGTTGTGTTTCATACATTTACTACTTTTTACATGTTTCTGTGATTTCTGTGACTGCAATTGTTCACCATCAAAGTTATGAAAAAGGTCAACCAACCCTTTGTTTTGGACTTAACAGCAGGGTAGCAAAATAAGTGATCGTGCTGACAATCCAAGAAGATTAGCACCGTGCTGTCTGAGCCACATTAAATTCAGGAGTGGACACATTTTGGGTCAAATATGGTACATTTACTTGAAGTGTTAATATATTATCGGACAAGTCTGATAAAATGGAAAATGGACAAATACTTACATAGCATCTTTTTACTCGGTTGAGGACTTTGTTACTACAAGCAGGGGCGATTCTAGGATCAGAGCTTTGAGGGTGCTGAGCACCCAGAGACCTGCCCAGCCAGGCAAGATAAACCTGTCTCTGTCCGTCCCTGCATCCTTAAACGTTGTCCCGAGTTGTCTCTGACTGTCTCCTTGGTGCATTTAAACCCCTGTTCCTCCCTGTCCTCATTGTCTGTTGTCTTCGTCTCCGTTATCAGTCATCATAATTTTACCATCTCTGTGCAAGTCTGCAAATTTCTTTATTAAATCATAAGATTCTTAAATTCATCAAGTCTCTCTGTGCCTGGGTCCTCGTCTCAAAACATGACATCACTGTTTTGTACATTTTAACACAATTTAATCCACATTTGTGAAAGAAAAGCAAAACACTTTTTTGAAAAGTGTAACAAAACCATCAAATCTGATAAAGTTTATTTAAATGCTGCTAAAGAAGAATGGATTGGAATAGAAAAAATCCTAACCTTAATTACTGGGAGAATAATGAACGATGCTCATAGTGAGTAAAAAGTAAACTGAGTGCATTTTTTGGACAGAGATTCACTTTTAATGTGTGTGTATAATATAACACAGATACATAAAAACACTCCCAAAACAGAATAAATTATTACAAATAAATTATAACAAAATATTAATAAAAAATATTAAACTGGAGGCAACTTTGCCTGTGGTAGAATGTCTACAATGTATGAAAAAATCTTTACTGCAGATACTAATTTTACTAATTTAATAATAATAATTTTGTGTTGTAAGATTTATGAGTTTCATGCTTTCATAGTGGTCCTTAGGACAGCTTGACATTTTATCAGGTGGTCCACACTGTAAAAAGTGTGAGAAACACTGATAAGTGTATGTGTGCTTTTGGAAAACATTTAAAGCTGCTGTACAGAATCTTTGAAACAAGCTTAAAACATTTTTAGAAACAGAGCTTCTACTTCTCTTTACAGCTCCTCACTCCACCAGGGCTGTTTGGCTCTTTCTGATAGTGAGCACATGTGATGCACGTACTGCAGCAGTCATACAGACAACTGGACGGTCCAAAAGTTGGCCGACCTATTACTGGCTGAGGTTTTGAGTTGTGGCTGAACCACATAAAAATATATCATTAATTTTAATCTCCCCAATCAATGATAATGTTATGTTGGAATGTTGTTAAAGAGGGTCAAAATGTTTCAACCCAGTTTGTTCAGCAGATTCTGTTTAGCAGCTTTAATATCGGGAGAACACAACTTCCAGATTGTGAGTAAAATCAGGTTTTTTCCTCTTTGTCAGTTTAACAGTTTCTGTTGTGCCCGTCACTGCTCCCTGTCTGTTTGCTTACCTGGTTCTTCCTGACCTTGTACTTTCTCCTCACGTTCCCTCTTTCGACTGACAATCATACACAAATAGATTGTATTCAATTAGATGAAAAATTACATTAATATGAAAAAAACTCTATTAAGATCACTAACAAAAAGTCCCCTCTCGTGTATTTTCAACCAAAAGGCAAATAACCAAACCACACGAACATGTAATAAAAGATATAAACATTGAAACACTGATCCAACATTAGTCTTGATTTTACACTTTTACCTGAATGTGGCTCCTTTTTTTGAAAAAACTTCCTCATATCCATTATGAACCTGGCTGTCTATCTGTACACACACACACACACACACACACACACACACACACACACACACACACACACACACACACACACCAGGTGTTCTAAGGTTAATGGGCATTCAGTCAGTTAGTATCCATTTCAAGCAGGACAGTGGTAACAACAGCAGGCTGTGGACAATTTTAAGTTTTAGATTTTAAATAGGCTGTATACATTTCAATGGGAGCAACAGGACAGTCAAATGTAGCTGATTTTACTACAGAGCAGGACGGATTGTAGGGTAGCAAACATCGTCGGAAAACATGTTTTCAACACTGCAGGTTACCTGGTGTAATGTTTTTCAGCTAAAAAGAAACATGGTCTGACTCCTACCAACTATATGAAGAGTAACTGAAGGTTAAATGCAGCTAATATGTCTCAGCCACCATCGCTCTGGCAGCAAGAGCGCTAGAGCCAGAGCAGGGGAGAGGCGAGCTGGAACAAACCATTTTGGGAGGGGGGGTTATCTATAATTTTGTTGCTAAAGTGTTACGTCTCAACCAAGTACTGTATACTTTTTATATTTTCAGTAGTGTGTCACACAAACAGCAAATATTATCAAAAAATTAAGAAATCTTTGGGGGCGATTTTAGCCCATTTAATGGGCTAAAATCGCGCCTGACTACAAGTCTCATTCACCTATTACACACTGCTTATGGACGTCATATAGTACTTTCATCCTAAGGATTTCTTAGTGTTCACACACCCTTGAACTCAGGAATCAGAACATTGTCCAAGAATACTTCAGTATGCGGACTGCGGGAGTCAGGAATTGATCCACTGACGATTCTACTGGTAGATGACCTGTTCTACTACTTACAGTGTTCAAGAGTAACGGAATACATGTACCACTGTCAGGGCTGGACTGGGACAAAAAATCGGCCCGGGCATTTTGACTAGAGACCGGCCCACCAGGTATGATAGGAAAAACCATAAAGCCTTTGAATGAAAACAAACGCTGTTGTCACAGTGATGCACACTGTCTTGTTGGTATATATGTATCAATCTAATAAACTTAAACCTACACCATCCTCCCTATTCTGGTATTTTAATCAGTACCCGAAAGTGGACTGCTTGGTCGAGTTAATCTCCTGAACTATCTAGAACACATGGTGAAAACCTGAAATTAAGACAGAGAAGACTAGAGGTTACGTCTTGCTAACGGTAACTAGCTTGATGTACAAAAAAGACGCAAGAAAACGGTAAACTATTGCTAACAGAGAAAAGGGAGAGAAAAACATGGTTAAATTGTACAAAAACGAATAGTTCTAGCTACAGTCAACAGGGGAACAAGGTTTGTAATGTGCATGATTTAATTTGAGCAATCTGAAACCCATAATATGTATTGTATAGTTTAATAGAAAACGGTTAGATGAATGAGTGAATGAGCGGTTAAAATGGTGTCACATGAATAACATGGTAATTGTTTTATTTGTTTGTCTACCTCTTACGTTGGTTCGTTGTCTGATACACGGCAAGGAATAATAATAAGGATTGCATTTATATAGCGCTTTTTCGGGGCCCTCAAAGCGCTTTACATTTCCACTATTCATTCACTCTCACATTCACACACTGGTGGAGGCAGCTACAGTTGTAGCCACAGCTGCCCTGGGGCAGACTGACAGAAGCGAGGCTGCCATATCGCACCATCGGCCCCTCTGGCCAACACCAGTAGGCAGCAGGTGAAGTGTCTTGCCCAAGGACACAACGAGCGAGACTGTCCGAGCCGGGGCTCGAACCGGCAACCTTGCGGTTACAAGACAAACTGCCAACTCTTTGAGCCACGATCGCCCGGTAATAATAATAATAAAGGTTATTCAAAAACCATCAGTTCTGGCCTTCTCAGTTCGACTGGACGCTACATACTCTCATTGAGTAACGTAACGGAATACGTTACAAAATACATTTTGAGGCATGTATTCTGTAGTGGATTACATTTTAAAAGTAACCTTCCCAACACTGACTACTTAAGTCACAGCAGCCTCAGATAACATGCATTTGTCTACGCTTTCATATTACTTCAATGCTAAGTCACAGGTCCAATTGCTCTCACTTTAAATTTGATGTTTGATGTCAAAGCCACTGGTGGCTCTGAGAATTCACACGGTGGTGAGCTGGCACAAAAAGGACTTGTTGGGTTAAGGAAAAAATGGGTTAATTGCATCAAAATGTGAAATGAAAACTAAATTGAGATATTCTCATCCTGGGCCCATTATTCTGATCATTTGCTGTACAGTTTCATATGGAAAGCTCTTGTTTTACAATGACAATCATTCCCATTATAACTAAACATGATCCATTTACTTTTCAAAGAATTTTGCCTTCATGGGTGAAATAACCTGTCTCAGTCATTATCATATGAACCAAAATGTTGGTTAAAAGCTAAAACAGCATAATCTGCAAACCTTTCTCTCTCATTAATTTATTTTTATTTCAGTATCTGTATAATTAGAATTAGTTTGCAGTGTCTGTAATGAGGGGATATTTCCCATCCTGACTACTGGGAATTCTAACTGGCTGCTCCTTTAAACAAAGCTAGACTTTTCAACTTTTTGCCACATCTGACATACAAATTATCACAAGTCACAATAGTCACACAAAAGCTATGACTTCAAAACGCGGAGCAGAAAGAAGCTGCAGTAGGATACTTGCTGACTGATCTCCGAGAAGTGCCGAGAAAAATTGCAGTAATGAGCGCTTAGCACCAAACAGACAAAGTAAAGCAGGAAAAGAAAACAAAACAGGGAACGTGCAGATTGCACTTTAACAGCCTATTGAAATGTAAAAAACAATCAGTGGTGTGTGATCCAACTGCAGCGTACAGAAATAGAGCTTTAGAGCTTGTTGTGCTGCGAAGGAGAGACGAGGTGAGACTCTGGTGCAGAGAGCGGGCTCTCCATGCACATAACTATCTCTTCATCGGCGGCTTTCTTATGCTAGGGTTCACCCACTGAAATGTATATCACTTCCAAATATTTAATTTTCAACTTGACGTGTACCTCTTGTTTATATAACCAAAGCGTCCTTTCAATGGGAGCACCCAGGAGTAGAGGACGGGAGTGATCTGTGCCCCCTCCTGCTTCCCAAACACTAATGTATGAACACGTTCTCTCTGCAGCTCTCTTCCTCACACACTCCCTCTCCACCTGCACAGCTGCTGAGATAATGAGATTAAAAATCTATTTTTGCATGTTACCTGCAAGTGGTGCATTAGTGGAAACATTCGGCACCACCAAGGCTATCACCAGAATGAATGGGAATGAAACTGCTGTTGCCTTTTCCTCACTTTAACACCTGTCACACTTACAGAGTTGCGTAACAGGGCACCTAAGTATTTACTTAAAAATTGCACTCGGTAGGACACTTTGTACTTGCTTACAGACTTTATTTCTGTTTCTATGCATCTATTTATTTCAGCACCTATACAAACATGCACATTTCTGTCAGATGACAAAGCAACAGTTTAATAATCAACAACTTCCCTTAGTTCCCTTTCTGTCTGTTTTCTCAATCTATCCTTTTTCATGGCATTGTGCTGCGGCTGGCAATTATAAAATCAATATTGCACATGATAGTTAAAGGCTAATCTGTATTAACATGTGCAGGGTAAAACAATGATATAGATAACTAAGTGACTTGACACTTCAGCCTTGCCCTCAAGTGTGCACTTGCACAATCTCGGTGGATTCATTATTTTAATTCGGTAGTTTTATCCAGATTAGTGTCTGTCTCTGTTGGTTTTTCCTCAACAGCAGGTCACATTCACACATACAGCACATGCTACTAGTCATATGTTGCAAACTCATGCACTGACTTTTCATTGTTTCTTCTTGCTTGTACCTCTGAACAGTGAAAGAAACCTGCCTACAGTGCCAGGAACCTGATTCACTTGCACACGCACAACTAGGGCCGGGTCATATCATACCGTTCACGGTAATACCGGTATAATTTTGGGCAACGATAGAAAAAAGAAATATTGCGATAGAATATGGGTAAAACGCGCATGCGCAGTGCCTTTGGTTTCATACGCACACGTCGGAAAAAGCATGGTGGCGAAAGCGGATCGTTGAATGAAACGATGAAGCAGAACTGGTTTGTAAAAATGCTGCAGCTTCACTGGTGTGGAACTGGTTTAGCTTTCGTCCGTCAGATACACAACAAAGCACTATTTTTGGTAGAGCATGCTAGCAGGCCGTCGTTATTACCGTGTTTGTGGAAAATACGACACACTTAAAATCAATCCTTTGATTTTTCTGAAAGTCGACATAGCCCCTTATAATCCCGTGTGCCTTATGTATGAACTCTGGTTGTGTTTACTGACCTCGAAACGATTTTATGTGCACGGTGTTGTGTTGGGCTCTTTTAATAAAACTCCTCGTTTAGGCGATAACGTGGAACACCACCATCTTTATTTCCAGCTTACTCTTCCTATCCAAACATAGCCTCACTTCCTGTCTAGAAGGGTAAGTACTGCCGCCTAGTGGCGCATGATATTCACCAATATAGATTACACCACATCCCCCTTACTGAAGTTAGACTGGTACATTCTTTTGTTCTTCAAACAAAACATAACTGCATATAGTTTTTTCAATACAGGCATACCCCAACATTTCAGGAAACATAAAGTCAGTATTGTCATAAACACTTTTTCTTTTCCTCCTGTAACAGAATAAACACTTTCTCTCTTCTTTTCCACCCGCAAGAGAATAAACACTTTTTCTTCTTTTCAACCTGTAACAGAATAAACATTTTTTTCCTTCAACATGCTACCCTCAAAACCACAACTCAGCATTTGAAACACACTTTTCTGTTTTCAAACAATCAGCTTCACAGATCAAGTCTTTTCGGTTTAATCACCTCCCTACCCGACCGGGTTCTAATCACACCTGGTGTATGGGGTGCGCTTGGCTCAGAAACTGTCTCGGTAGGAGTAGCTTGAATCTGTGTGGCTTCGGTTTGAGCCTCTGTTTGTGGGATCGGCACAAGATGACTGCGGTTCCTTCTAATTGTCCCTTGGGGCCCACTGATGACGTACGATCGTGGAGTCGGGTGGACTGCTGTCACTGTGCCCTGTGCTCTTGCATCCGTGATCCAGACTGGTTGTCCTGGCAACAGTTTATCCAGTTCTCTTGTTCTATGTCTCTTGTTAAAACTTTCGGTTTGTCTCAGCCGTTTCTCTCTCTCCGAACAACTAACCTGCTGAAAATCAGGCAGACAGGGCTGTAAGGTTTCAGGAAGCATTGGCAAGGTAGTACGAAGCCTGCGCCCCATGAGAAGTTGAGCCGGGCTGTAGCCATTTGCCAGTGCTGTTGTTCTGTATGCCAGCAACGCCTTGTATGGATCGCTAGCTTTTTTGAGGAGATTCTTGACGGTCTGGACGCCTCTCTCCGCTTCGCCGTTGCTCTGCGGGTACCTGGGACTACTGGTAACATGCTCAAAGCAGTAGTCCTTTGCAAAGTCTCTCATTTCTTGACATGCAAATTGTGGCCCATTATCAGTGATCAATACTTCCGGTATGCCATGGCGTGCAAATATTGACTTTAAATGCACAATCACATTGGCTGAACGAGTTGGACTGAGTTGAGCAATCTCGACATATCTCGAGAAGTAATCCACTACTAACAGATAGTTTTTGTCTTTTAGTGTGAACAGATCAGCTCCTAAGTTCTGCCATGGCCTCTCAGGTAAACGTGTGGGCATAAGAGGTTCCCTCACATTAACTCTCTCCTGAATGCACAGCCTGCACTTAAGGACAAGTTCACCGATCTGGTTACTCAGGCCTGGCCACCACACTGCTTGTCGCGCACGTTCTCTACACTTGACTACTCCTTGGTGTCCCTCGTGTATTTTGTCCAGAACTGCGTTTCGCATGTTTGCAGGTATGACCAACCTTGTACCTCTCAGTAGTAGTCCATTGTGTACACTCAAAACTGCTCTTTCCGACCAGTAGTGCTTTACCACTCCCTGCAGCTGGTTCCTGTCCGGCCAGCCCTCTGCACAGTACTTCATGACTTGCGAACAGACGCTGTCAGACTGCAGCTGCTCACGGAGATCTGAAAGGTATTTGCTGCTAGTAGGAAGGCCCTCCAACACTGTGTCAACGTAGATATCAGTGTCCTCCATAAGGTCATTGTCTCTGGGAATCACGTTGCCTGCCAACGGCAACCGTGACAGCGTGTCGGCTGTGGTGAGGCTTTTGCCTGGAATGTGCATTATAGTGTAAGAATACCTCATCAGGCGCATGCGGAATCTCTGTATCCGCGGTGGAAGCAAATCCAGGGCTTGTCCTCCGAGTAGGCTCACTAGTGGCTTATGGTCGGTCTCAAGCTCAAAGTGTAGCCCTAGAATAAAGTCACTGAATCTTTCACAGGCCCAGGTGAGCGCTAGCGCTTCTTTTTCCAGCTGAGCGTAGCGCTGCTCTGTGGCTGTCAATGATCGCGAGGCATACGCGACAGGTGACCACACATCATTGTCTTTCTGTAGTAAGACTGCCCCCAACCCGTATGAAGAGGCATCTGCTGAGATCTTCTGGGGTTTGTTTGGGTTGTAGAGCTGTAGCACTGGTGCAGATGACAGTTCTTGTTTTAAACTGTTAAAGGCGTTTTGTTGCTCATGCCCCCAGTACCACATGTTTTTAGTTGAAAGCAAGTCTCTCAGTGGTTTGTCTTTCTCAGAAAGGTTTGGGATGAATTTCCCCAGCTGGTTCACCATTCCTAAGAAGCTCCTAAGCTCACTCACAGTGCTTGGCTCTTTCATCTTCTGCACCGCGCTAGTTTTGTCAGGGTCAGGGCTCGTGCCTTCAGATGACACAATTAATCCTAAGAATTTCACTGCTCTTCTGCCAAACTCACATTTTGACATGTTCAGGGTGACGCCTGCCTTCTCTGCACGGTCGAGGACAGCGTGGAGTCTCATGTCGTGCTCCTCTCTCGTAGATCCCCAGACCAGGATGTCGTCCATGTGGCATACGACTCCCGCGAGGCCGGCTGTCACTTCTGTCACCATCATGTTTTGGAAATGCTCTGGTGCACTGGAAATACCAAATGGCAAACGGTTGAAATGGTACCTCCCAAATGGCGTAATAAACGTGGTGAGGAGAGCAGATTCTTTGGATAGCGGTATTTGCCAAAAGCCCATGTTAGCATCGAGCTTGGAGAAATACTGCGCCCCTGTGAGCATGCCTAGTGTTTGGTCGACAGAGGGAAGGATATATCTTTCACGGCACACCGACCCATTTAAAGGTGTCATGTCCACGCAGATGCGGACTGTCTCTTTGTCCTTTTTAGGGGCTACGACCATGCCGCAACACCAGTCTGTGGGCTCCTCCACACGACTGATCACCCCCAACTGTTCCATCCTCTGTAGCTCTGCTTTGACTTTGCCCAGTAGTGGGAGCGGAACACGCCTGGGCACTTTCAGTGAATAAGGTTTAGCGTCGGGCTTCAGCTTAATCGTGTACGGTTTTTGAACAAGCCCGAGCCCATCCCATAGCTTCGGGTACACTTTCCTCACCGTCTCAAGGTCAATATTGTCCATTCGGGCAATTAATTTCAGTCTCACAGAAGCTGTCCTGCTTAAGAGAGCTACACGCAGGTTTCTGACTACGTAGATCGTCTCTGCAGTGCTCCTGTCACTGTAGGAAATGTCCTCCTTTGTGGACCCGAGCACGGTCAGTGCTGCACCTCCTGGTCCATACAGTGGCTTTTCAGCTTTTTGCAGATGCTCATTTGGCTGCTTAATGTCTTTGAATGTCTCTTCTGAGATAGCTGTGACATCTGCCCCCGAGTCTAATTTGAAGGTCATGCTTTTGCCTCTCACGCAGATGTTAGCGAGCCACGGGTCTTCTCCTGAATCCAGTTCACCCAGGAAGAGTCCATCTGCACAGTCTGCCACCTCATGCACAGCTGTAGACCTACAAACTCTCCCGTAGTGTCCACGTTTCCCGCAGTTGCGGCATTCTGCATTTTTAGCTGGGCACTGTGCTGCTGGGTGCATCTGTGTTTTTCCACATTTAAAACACGTTTTATTTTCTTGTTTTGTTATTTGTGGTTTTCGTGGCTTGAACTGCTTTTGCTCTCTGCTTCTGAATTTATTTGGCTGTGACTTTCTGACATGCACGGCGTCCATGGCTGTTTTGCTTGTGCTGCTTTCGCCTCTGAGGTCAGTTTGCTGTCTTTTTATTTCCTCAGATTGTCTCGCCATTGTGATAGCTTTGGTTAGCGTCAAATCTTTGTTGAGCTGCATTCTCTCCGACAGTGATGAATCTTTAAGACCCACAACGAGCCTATCCCTCAAAAGTTCATCGTGGAGTTCACCATATTCACAGTTTTCAGCATATAGAGCATATAGAGCTGTTATGAAGGAGTCAACTGTTTCCGCTGGCTGTTGTACTCGCTTATTAAACTTCGCTCTTTCATAAATCACATTCTTTCTGGGGACAAAATGTCTGTCAAATGCGTTTCTGACCGCATCGTACTGCTGGCGCTGCCCGTCTGTTAGGTCTAGTCCCCTTAGCACGTCGTCAGCCTCGTCTCCCATGCAGTATACTAATGTGTTCACTTGGTTAGCATCAGTTGAACCATTCAGATTACTTGCCATTCTGAAACGCTCGAAACGTCTGATCCACTTCTCCCAATCTTGGGGCTTTGTGAAGTCGAGCGGTTCCGGTGGCTTGATGGTGAAAGTAGCCGCTGGTGGAGCTGCCGTAACCGGGCCAGGAGTCGCCGGTAGAGCTGCTGCTTGCTCCGTCATTTTCGTCGCTAGCCGTTCGCCAAGCTGACGTTTATTTTGTCCACTGTCTCTGTTCACCGCCTAGAGCGAGTGCACTTCTGACACCATGTTGTGTTGGGCTCTTTTAATAAAACTCCTCGTTTAGGCGATAACGTGGAACACCACCATCTTTATTTCCAGCTTACTCTTCCTATCCAAACATAGCCTCACTTCCTGTCTAGAAGGGTAAGTACTGCCGCCTAGTGGCGCATGATATTCACCAATATAGATTACACCACACACGGCGCTCGAAAATCTGTCAGATGTTTCAGCACGACTTTGCTAAGCTACGAAGCCGCACCGCTTGATGGATTGTGGGAGCATTACGGCTATCGTAGGCAGGAGCCTCGCGGAGTGATACGTACTGTGCTTCAACATAATATTACCGTATTGTGTGTGTATAACCTCTTTTTAAGTTTTGTGGATATTATACATGGTTACGCTGAGGATATGTCGGCCAGTTTCCACTGGAAACGCCTTTTGGTTAAACTGTCAGCGAGGAATTTGCACTGTTACATTTTTATATAACTTTAATGCAAAAAACAGCTGCTTGTTTAAGTGAAAATACATTGATGGGTTTTTTCTTTTGCACTAATAAAGTTGTGGAATTTTCAAATGTATATCGTGATAAATATTTTTGGTCATATTGCCCTGCTCTACGCACAACTACTCGAGACGTGTTCCACAGTCCAAAGGCATGCAGTGAGTGGGGTTAACTGGTCATTCTAAATGGCTGAATGGTTGCCTGTCTAGCCCTGCGACAGACCTGACCTGTCCAGATTGTACCCTGCTACCAGTTCCAAGGGAGAGCCTCATGAATATCAGTATTATTTCATTTTTATTCTACAACTTTAAAAAACTGTCAAAATTTCAAATAAAATAAAACTACAAAAATGGCTTATGGATTTGGTTGTGTGTCCAAGATGTGCGTCAAGGCTTTACTAAAGAAGACCTGTCATATTACATGAAACAAGCTGTTTTAGCTTTCTTCCCCTTTCCTCGGAGACAGCTTTCCTCTGATTGGCTTTCCCTTGTAAAAGCACACTCGCAGCAGTCATGTGTGGGGTTTCTATGCTCACAGTCGGCGGTAGGAGTCAGGAAGAAACATGTTGTGCTCTCACTGAGCTCATACAGAGACAAGAGCAGAACAAACTGAGTTAGAGAAGAACACACAAATGGATGACAAAGTGAAAGAATTGGGGGGAAAAGCCTCAAAAGACAGACCAACCCAAATGTATGTCCTGATTTTCACAAGTGGTTTACGCTAACAGGTGCTGGAAGATTCGTTTCAGTTCTTCTTGGCATTAATTTTCCTTGTGCCTGGAACTCTGCTGGATAGATGGAACGCCGTTCTTCCAAAGCATATTTTCTCCCAGTGTGTGTGATGATGGTGGTGATAGTGAGTGCTGTCTAACACATGTTCAAAATGTCCCATAGGTGTTTAATTGGGATGAGATCTGCTGAGTGAACGCCACAGCGCATGATTCACTCTATTTTCGTCCTCTTACAACCGTTTAGGGCCCTCATGGGGGCAAATTCTGCTGGACATATTATGTATCAGAATTCTTCACTTATTGCTTCTTTGGTGTACTGACTGATCTCACTGTGTTTATTTGTTATTTGCAGCAACCAGAATTCAAGGGAAGACGGCAGCACTAGCAGGCAGATAACACCACTGCTTAAAGCAGCTACAGTACAGGCAGGATTTCCACCAATTCCCTCAACCAACTAGAATAACAACAAAAAGTTACATTCCCAAAGTCACAAACTCATTAACCTTTGCTTAGTTTAAAGTCAAATAATGGTAAATTTGACTGGTTCCACTCTGTGGGGTCCAGGCCTGTTGGCACGACTTTCCCACCTTTAGCCTCAGATCAATTCCAGCGCATCCTGCCTACTCTGTTTGCACAGCTTGCTGCCCAACACTCATACTAATACAATACATTACCTCAAAGCAGAGCAAACTATTACCTGTCATAATGGGAAGTGACTGCAGTTGGCTCATCAAACAGGGCGACCTAACGACTCTGTGAAACTCAGAGGTTTTAGCAACTTTTAAGTTTGGGTCAGTATGAGCTCTGTGGTAAAACATGGTGGGTAATTCTCCTCACTTCTAGTGTCTCAGTGTTTCTGATATCATTACTTGCTTATTTCATATCACTGATATATTTGAAATGTGTTGAACATGACTAGTTTGAGTTGTGGGACCTCTGGGGTAAAATGTAAGTGCTTAACCCCCTGCTCCTTCCAGACTCCAGTAGTATGTACAGTTTGGGGTACAACACTGTATGAAATGTGACAGTGTGACTGAGTATCATCATTGCACCACAGACATAGAAGTCATGGCTACCTCTGACTCGCATCACTGTGGAGCAAAGACACTATAAGCTCTGCACTTGCTGCTGGACCACAACATGAAGGGTTGTAATAAACTATTGTGCCATAAAACTACTTCACGTCTGAAATACTGCAGCTATAACCTAGAAAATGCATGCATAATATTAGAGTGGATTATTAAATACTAGATAAAGCTTTATGCTTTATAAATGCATGCACCATTTAAAAGTATTTTTGCAGATGTAGCTCAGTTCATACGACCTTCTGAGTGATGAGTAGGAACTTTCCCCCCGTTTGTCAGTGTGATTTCAGTCGTCTTTGTTTTGGTTTTGTGTGAACAACAACATGGCGGTGAATAGATCTGTTGCCATGACATAAGTTTTGTTATGAACTGCCACTATCTATTATGAAGCTGAAATGAAGTGAACAAGAACTTATTTAGAAAAAAACACTATAACAGTACTTTTTTACTCAAATAATATGAGTTTTAACTACAAGTTATATAACCTGATTATATGTTGTGGTAATACGCTCCAGTGCAGAGCTGTGATCGCAGTCAGCAGGGAAAAAGGAAGACAAAGTGTGATATTAGGACATATTCTCAAAACATCTGATTGCCAACAGTGAAACAATCGATCACTAGGATGATGTTTGTTTGTTTTTTCAGTCTCAGTGTCACAGCTGAGATCTATGTGGGACTTTTTTTTATTCTAGTAAAAAATGTTTTTTTAAGCACTATGTTAATAAAACCAAAATAGGAAGTTTAGATTTTCCATTTTTCATGTTGGCTAGTGTTGTTTTAGCCCACCAGACATATCATTTTACTGTAGATAGGAATAACAACCTTATTTTGACTACTGTGGAACTGACCCACAGTTCTCAGCTACAAGATAATTGTAAGCACCTGATGGGACAGTCGGAGTTACTGATTCACAACCCTGCCACATTCCATCATGTGACACTGTTGAAAAGTGAAGCCTTGCAGACTACACCTCCACTTGCTACAGTATTCTTGTGTTCAGCATTCCATTGTCCCAGTCACTCTCCCCCAGTTTTATTCCCTTCTCACTGGAGCTCTGAGCCACAGGCTGATTTATGGTGCAGGAAAGGCTTAGGAATAAGTTGTAACTGCAGTTTTTTATGTGGTGCTGGTGAGGTGTAGTTCAGGTTTCACATTATGAGATCTGCTTTGGTGGTCTTTGTTGTTAGCTGGGGCTGAGTGTGGAACTTAGCTGGGAGGGAGCTGCTATCCCGCTACCTCACCCAAGAGTAAAGCAACCCAGATGGGCTTCTTTCTGGCCAGTTAGCTGTGTGCTGTGATTGGAGCGGCCACTGAGTCATCTAGTGCTGTTAATATTATGGCTCAAGAAAAAAGTCTGGGTTTTTAAGGGTGCCTAAATCAGGATGCATGAGGAAATTGAAGGCCAAATTCTGAGAAGGAGAACAGAGACTGAGCGTGCTCAGAGAGAGCGTGTGGAACTGAAACACAGATTGAAACGATACACACTGCAAGCAGATGTGTTTTTGCAGTTTTAAACGCGGAGAAGGAAAACACAGAGTGAAGGCAGAGGAGATGCTTTTGACTGGATATGTGAAACATGCAGAGACAAGAGTGTCCTGTTACTGAAAATGGGGATCAGGTCCTATGCTGGAATGTTGCTCTTGCTCCCCTACCCCCATTTCACTCCCCCTCTCACTCTCTTCTAATCGGTCCCTCCATCACTTACTTGGCCTTTGTTTGACTCCCTCTGTGATGGTCCACTTCACTTAGCTCATAAACAATGCCTCCAGTTCCCTCCACACCTTCATATTTCTGCCTGAATATGAGCTTCAGCCTCTCTCTCCATACCTCCCTCCAAGTCATGTCAGACCTTTTTAACAGTAATGAATTGAGGAACTAAAGGACAGTGAGATATTTCCTGGATCCCTCCCCATCTCTGCGAGAAAGAAAAGGGTAAGGTATGGCTGTGGCGGCTGGAGCATGCTGAGATAATGACGGGCTCATCGTACACATCAAAACAAAGCCAATACTTGGTGGGTAAAAGGCCCTTTTTGTTGCCTTCTCTGTGTGCAAACAGCATCACAGGAGAAAAGAACAAGGCAGTAAGACCAGCTGCTGCACACATCTATTGTCAGAGTGAGTCTACTTCTCAGATCAATGCAATTAAAACTATGAAAAGTGTAGCTCTTTAGGATGGTTGCTGCTACACCCAAACAGTGGACTTCACGTCGAAGCAGGGGTGTCCTCTTACCAAGAAGGGTGTCGTGTGGCGGCACAATGGTATGTCCCCAGGGGGGAGCATAAGCTGCCAGTGACAACTTAGCGTCATTTAAAAGCCTCTCAACGAAAACTCCTAACTCTAATTGTCCCTGCAATGCTTATCAAGGCTGCCAATCCCAACTAGAGCGTAAAGACAGAGCAATTTCCCCATTATAGCAGGAGCAGAAAAAGGAGGAGAGACGAGGGAGCCTTGTGTCTCCAGAGAGCAGTGCAGATGGCTTCATCTCCTAGTTCAAAAACACAGACAGGAGGGGTGGGGGCGAGGGACACACAACATGAACACTCACAGGCACTTGCAATGTCCTAGTGCACTTATGTGCACGCAGACAGAGGCACAATTCATGCACTGTGACAACATGCAATCAATTAGCTTTTAACCTCCTTTCTGCAGCCAGTTTTTTCAAAGAGCAGCCATAGAGGATTCATTTCAGTGATCACTGAGATCATGAATGTCCTGCCACAGCGGTTAGATAAGCTCGCTTCAACACTGTGTGTCCTGTGCTTTGATCTCAGACGTCCCAACATGGACATTTACATTAAACCTGATGGGAGAGCTGCATTTCCCCATCCCCGAAGCACAAGAATGCAGTACTAGGATGACAACAAATGTTGTCCTGATAGCATCACACAGACCGGGATTCAGCCGAAGCTTTACTATCCCATTGATGAGATTAATCTGTGTACAACTCAGTTGAAGTATACAGGAACCCAGGCTGAAAAACGATACAGTGTGCCTGTGTGTGTGGAGGAGAGGTTGCCTATACTAAAGTCTCCTTTTATTATCAATGCAGACATCTTTAAGTGTCTGCCGTCTGGCTCCATGAGGCTTATCAGTTCCTGATTGGCTTACACAATTATAGAAAACACACACAGAAGTGTGTTAGCACACATACACTTGAAGCCATGCTTGTGCGCGCACACACACACACACACACACACACACACACACACACACACACACACACACACACACACACACACACACACACACACACACATACAGGCAAAGAGGCATTAAGCAGCCCACTTATATCAAAAATAGATCAACTTATCCTCCTTGAGGCAGCTGAGCGGTTGCACAGCCCATTAGAGAGCAAGTCTTACAGGCCTAACAGACAGCGACAAATATGGTTGTTTTATTACAAAAATCCATCATAGCATTCACCTAGCAGCACAGAAAGTGGGACTGTGTCAGTTCCCTTCAGTTTCTGAGGTCATGACCAGCAGAGTAAGCAAACAGAGTTAAAATGAGGCCACAGATTGGTGGACGGGGCTGTTGGCCTGATCTCTTTTTGAGCAGCAAACTTCCACTGCAGCAGATACAGCTGGAGACACCGAGATAACCAAGTGTCAGGCATATCTTTTATTTTTATTTTTCTTGGGAAGCCTTCAATTCCCCGAGTTTCAACAGACCAATATAGGGATACTTTTTCTTCGTGCCACCCTTAACTGTCACCACACAGACACGCATCCTATTGTAGTGGCTGTGCAGGTGTACACGTGCTGATAAGAAGCATTGGTGCCCAGTGGGTCATCGAGGTTAGGCCACATAAGGGTGAGCTCTGCCCTCAGCCCTACACTGGCATTTCCATCCAGGGAAAGTACTGCCGAGGAGGGCAGAGGCAGCAGGGCTTATCAGGCTGGAGAATGAGAGCCAGGCACCCAGCAGAGCCATGGGGACTTGAACTTCTCGCCCAGCATCGTCTGTTTCAAACAGGAAAACCACAATCCACCACTGTCAGGCTGGGACTGAACATCAACCCCACCCTAACTGACTCTGTGCACCTCTCACCGTGCTTCGCAGTGATATCTCCCTCTGAAATGCCAAACTTGAACACACACATATACGCATACAAACCAGACAGTGACATTTCAGCTTTACTCTTTCTGATCAGCCTTTGTGCTGGCTCTTCAGAATCACTGAGATCTCTGAGCAGTTGGAGGCTGTAGTGTTAAGTTATCCTTGCATCACATGTGTAATCAAAAGACTGCAGTTTCACTCACCAAAGGAGGGCATTTTAAGGGATATTTATTTTATAAAGGGCAAAATGCCTGTGGTACTGAAACCTGTATCAGTATGGATAAGTGGCGCACTTCTGACTTTTAAAAGGTCTGTGCTGAGTGTAGATAGAGTGAAATAAAATAAACAAAGTACTGCTCATGTAACATGAAGAAAAACTAAGATATTTTTACTTATGAGAGAATATTAGGGCTAAAAGATTAAAATTGTAAATTTACAGAAAAAATTACAAAGTTATCAGAAATAATATAAGAGAAAGCTTTTTCATATTTCTCATACTAAAATGTTTCAGATTCTCAAATGAATTTTAATATTTGACAAAGACAACACAGGTAAGTACAAAATGCACCTTTCATGCAGGACCTAGGGCTCTAATATCAATCTAATATCTAATATCAAACAAAACAACAGAGACATTAGGAAGCAATCACCTTTTATTGATGTAGACTTCCATTCTCCTTCTGTTAACATAACCTTTATGGATACAAGGAAGGTTATATTTGAAATGTAACTGGCTACAAATTACTAGAAAGAAAGATAAAGTGTAACAAGCAATGCCAATATTAATATTACTCTGTGCAAGCAGTAAAACCTTTTTAATAATGTTGCACTTAAACATGCTTGTGTCAGGCCTGCCTGCCTTTGCCTGGCCAGCTGGTTAAAATCATTGCAGACTCAGGTTGGTTTGATTGATCAGCAAATTGGGGAAGAAAGTGCAAATTCAGACAAGAGTCCCAGTGAGAACAATGGTAAATAAATGGAGATCATGTAAACACAGAAGCAGCTTTGTGTTCCTACTGTTGGTGGTGTTGCACTGTCGAAGCCATTCGTCCCAACGTTCACCACATTATATTGAAACATGCCAAATGTCGGCATTCCTCCATGATAGAAAAGATCAAATACATAACCAAATGATTGTGCTCTATTTATCCATCCCATCCATCCATCCATCCATCCATCCATCTTCATCCGCTTTGTCCGGGGCCGGGTCGCGGGGGCAGCAGCCTAAGCAAAGAGGCCCAGACCTCCCTCTCCCCAGCCACCTCCTCCAGCTTATCCGGGGGAACACCAAGGCGTTCCCAGGCCAGCCGAGAGATATAATCTCTCCAGCGTGTCCTGGGTCTGCCCCGGGGCCTCCTCCCGGTGGGACATGCCTGGAACACCTCACCCAGGAGGCATCCTTGTCAGATGCCCGAACCACCTCAGCTGGCTCCTTTCGATGTGGAGCAGCAGCGGCTCTACTCTGAGCCCCTCCCGGATGGCCGAACTTCTCACCCTATCTCTAAGGGAGAGGCCAGCCACCCTTCGGAGGAAGCTCATTTCTGCCGCTTGTATCCGCGATCTCGTTCTTTCGGTCACTACCCACAGCTCGTGGCCATAGGTGAGGGTAGGGACGTAGATCGACCGGTAAATTGAGAGCTTCGCTTTTACACTCAGCTCCCTCTTCACCACGACGGACCGGTGCAGCGTCCGCATTACTGCAGCTGCAGCCCCAATACGTCTGTCGATCTCTGGCTCCCTTCTCCCATCACTCGCGAACAAGACCCCGAGATACTTGAACTCCTCCACTTGGGGCAGGAACTCATCCCCGACCCGGAGTGGGCACTCCACCCTTTTCCGGCTGAGAACCATGGCCTCAGATTTGGAGGTGCTGATCCTCATTCCCGCTGCTTCACACTCGGCTGCGAACCGTTCCAGTGCGAGCTGAAGGCCCTCACCCGATGAAGCCAACAGAACCACATCATCTGCAAAAATCAGAGATGAGATTCTGAGGCCACCAAAGCGAAAGCCCTCCGCCACTTGGCTGCGCCTAGAAATCCTGTCCATAAAAATTATGAACAGAACCGGAGACAAAGGGCAGCCCTGGCGGAGCCCATCACCCACCGGGAATGAGTCCGACTTATTGCCGGCAATGCGAACCAAGCTCTTGCAACGGTTGTATAGGGATCGAATGGCCCGTAGCAATGGGCAGACACCCCATATTCCCGCAACACCTCCCACAGGACACCCCGAGGGACACGGTCGAATGCCTTCTCCAAGTCCACAAAACACATGTAGACTGGTTGGGTAAACTCCCATGCGCCCTCAAGTATCCTGGAGAGGATAAAGAGCTGGTCCAGTGTTCCGCGACCAGGACGAAAACCGCATTGTTCCTCCTGTATCCGAGGTTCGACTAACGGACGAACTCTCCTTTCCAGCACCCTGGCATAGACTTTCCCAGGGAGGCTGAGGAGTGTGATCCCCCTGTAGTTGGAACACACCCTCCGGTCCCCCTTCTTAAAGATGGGGACCACCACCCCGGTCTGCTCTATTTATATTCACCATATATAATTTATTTACTAATTAAGTGATTATAATTACATTTATTCAGCAGTGGAAATGGACTTCCCACGAAGGGTGACTGGGCCCTTCTTTAGCCGTAGGGTGAGGAGTTTGACCATCCAGGAGGGCCTCAGAGTAGAGCCGGTGCTCCTCCACGTCGAAAGGAGCCAGCTGAAGCTGACAAAGATGCCTCTCGGGTACCTCCTGGGCGAAGTGTTCCAGGCATGTCCCACTGGGACACACTGTCCCACATTGGAGGGATTATATCTCTCGGCTGGCCTGGGAACACCTTGGAGTTCCCCTGGACAAGCTAGAGGTGGCCGGGGAGAGGGAGGTCTGGGCTTCTCTGCTTAGGCTGCTGCAACCGTGACCCAGTCCTGGATAAGCGGAAAAAGATGGATGGACCGTTGGATTATTCAGTGCAATGGCCTAAGTCACAAAACCTAATCTTACTACTGTCTGCTTATTCCCCCAATCAGAGCTTAATTTTCTGCCCCACAATATCATCCTTATTTGTTATTAAAGGAAACACATTTTTAAATGTGATACTTGGCAATTGTCAAACAGCAGTGAGTGTCAGCTTACTAACTGGTCCCCAAGTGATGATATGGTGTTAAGTTATGAAATTCACAGTGAACTTGAAAGGTGGTGGGCTTACACCTTCTTTCATGTCCTTGTTGTCTGAAAATTCATGGCCTGATATTTGAATGACTGTGTAAAGAAAAGAAGAAAAGACGCTTTTTAAAACTTGCTATCATGTTTTAGTTTGAGGAGGAAGCATAAAACATTCAGTGTTACACAATCATTTAAATAGATTTCCTTCAGTGGTGTTATTGATTGTGCTTCGGTCAACATATTAGTTGACCTTCTTAGCTGTCTTGGTTCAGGGGTCTTTGCAACACCACACTGAGCATACATCCAATGTGGCAGTGTGATAAATGTGTCACAGTTTTATTTGTTTAATTCATTAATAATTCTGTTAGCTAGGTAATATTTAAAGACATAATATTACTTGGGTTTACAAATGTTGTTACCTGAAAAGAAAAGAAAAACAAAAAGAAAAGAAAAACGTGATTATTTTTCGTCATTGCAACAAATTAATGGAATGAGAGTAACAATACCAGAAATAAGGACTGCTCCCGAAATATTATTTAGCTCTTCAGAAGTTCCAAAAATATATTTTTTCTTTTTTTCGATAGCCACATTGCATGTCCATCCATCCATTCGTTTTCTTCCATGATGGTCTCGATAAATGGTAAATGGACTGGTTCTTTAATAGAGCTTTTCTACTCTACTTGAGCACTCAAAGTAGAGTATTCAAGTAGAGTACCTCACTGACCCATTTACACAAGCAAGGAGGATAATTAGGCATGCAGACCGGAGACTGGAGCAGCCTGGGACAGAGCCACAGACCTTCCAATTAGTCGATGACCACCTCCTCCACCTCCTGAGCTACAGCTAACCTTAATAATTATAATTATTAAAAAAATTTAACATAAAAATATATTTTAAAGAACAGTAATTGCATTGTTAGTTGTGTCCCCAAAAACATGTGCAACCATGTTACCAAACTTATTTAGCCTGGAAAAGGAAGAGAAAAAACAATGAGATGACAAAGAAGAAGTGGCATGATTGGGTCAGGCACTGACTGAATGTTTCACTGTAACCAAAGCAACCCTGTTACCCATATTGCTAAAAGAAGACACATTCATTTCAAGCCTCCTACCTTTATTTGTCTAACCACATGTATCCTTGACCTTTACAGTAGATTACATTCCACTGCTATCATCTTCTTCTGAGAAAACACCAGTACTAGCTCTGATTTGCAACCCTGTTACCATACATATACAAATATATCTTAAAATGCTATATAATATTAGAATTATAAAAAATGTTTGTGGTCCTGAGTATTTATTAGTAACATGTATGTCATAATCTAAAGTAACAGTAATATATCCATTCAGCCATGTTAACGTGTGCAACCACATCAGTCTAATTTTACCCGGTTACCATATCACTTTAATGAAAAAAGCATAAACCTTTTTCTTAGCTCATAAAGGTTTAATATATTGCCTTTGTATTTGTCATGGTCCGTGGTCCTGTGTCTGTGGAATGCGTGATGCTCGGGTAGCCACACCCCCGGGCTGGGCCATCACCAGCACACCTGCTCTCCATCCCGGTGATTACACGGAGATCCACTTAATCCGGCGCTGACGGATGCTCCACGCCAGTCCGTAGTCATCCCCACAGTGGTAACCAGACTTCCACGAAAAGTGTGCATTCTCTTCTGCTTGGAACTGTGTTTAACCTGCCTACTTCTGTCCAGGTTTCTACTCGGCGTCTGCTACCTGCCTGTCCTCCGGCTCGACTGGATCTCGCGGTGCTCACCTGGCCCACTCGCCATTCCACGGACTTCCTGCCCCCACGGACTGCCACACTTCCCTCCCGAGCTCCCACGGTTCCGTTCTATCGTAAGGCCCTACTCTAACTCAGTCCTGATATGTTCTCCCCGCTTCCTGGCTCCCTAGTAATCATCTCCCCTTTCTATTGCAGCCCCCCGCCGTCCCGATCCCGGCTTCCTCGTGTCATTGTTTCCCCGGATTTTTAGTTTCTGTTTTGCTCTCTACTTTCCCCGGGTCGCCTTTCGTTGTTTTATTAAAGTGTCTTTTTGTTAGCTCGGAGTCTGCGCCTGGATCCTTTCGTGCCCGCGCACCACGGCGCATGACAGTATTGGCTTGAATTATTATATGAGTAGATTTAAAAATAAATACTGGAATACAAAAACATATGACTACTGAAAAGCAGAACGGGTTCATTTTAAAGTTGCTGAAGTGAATGTAATGAAATGATGTAATCTTTCCATGGGTACTATGTGTACAATTTTAAGGTGAAAACTGAATGCAATCCACGTTAGAATAAGGTTGTAACCAGCGAAGTGCCGTGAGTACTGTCAGACACACTGTACATTTCCTCCAGTAAAACACTCACTTTCACTTTTGTTGTCAATCATGAGAAGTTCAGCCACTCACACCAGTGAAAGCTCAACTCAGATCCACAGACAGGGCATTTTTCTGTCTCCTACAGCTCCACCATATTAACTTCCTTCATGATAAAAATAGTCCGACATAAAGGCAATGATATATGATCTCAGTCATTCACCTAAATTGGACAAATGAGGCCCACAGGTCTGAGCTGTTAAAAGCCCCCACCCATCTCTTCCATGATAGGACCAATGTGTGTGTGGAGGATGGAGGTGTGTTTTTATGTATAAGGATCTATTTGTGTTATGGCACTATGTGTGTGTGGATGAATATAAACACACGATGACTCTGTTCCATGACCCTCCATAGCATTTGTTGGAGCGTCTTTTTAAAAACAGATGTGTGTTTGTTCACCTCATGCTCTGCATGAAAGAGCGAGACAGTGAGAAGGAGCGTTGTTGCATCTGCTTCTCATTAAAGGGCGCTAATGAACGTGTGTTCCTCCTGGTGGAGTGGGGGAGTTGATGAGGGCCAGCCCTTTCTCAGCTCTCCCGTTTGTCTCAAGACAAACAGGGGAGCTCGATCCCCAGACATTCATCTGACAGCATCTTGCCGGTTCCTTCTTTAATGATGAGGGTGATGCCCAGTGGCAGGCACAACTGTGACTGTACCTGGAAATAAAAATAAGTCATGTTACACAGAGTACCTGAGATAGTACAGTGTTTATATTTATATGTAAGAGCTTTTGAATAACACAAATTCACCAGTTTCTTAAAGTCATTTGGTGCCTTTTTAAATATTATTGTTATTTTTCTTTTAGTTCATGTACTTGTGTACACGTAAATGTGCGAGGATCAACTGCAAAAAATCAAGTTTTGCAGGTGTTGCTTTAGAAAAGTAATGTATTTTGCATTTTAAAAAATTAACAAGTACTGCATTATGGTAAATATTTTCTCTGTGAAGAAAGTAATAAATTACATGCTTTGTTGCATTACACCAGCGAAAATATGGCGTGAGACATGCCATTACATAACTAACAGTTGACAATACACTACAAACCCTGGGCTCCTCATTTTTTCACTAGTGTTGCATTTGGATAGGGTCAGTGATGATACCTGGACCCTACAGAGGTTGCACAGGTAGTCCTTCCAAAGACCTTAGAGAGAAACTCAATCATATGACCCCCTAAGAGGAAGCACTTTGGCGACAGTGGGAAGGAAAAACTCCCTTTTATCAGGAAGAAACCTCCAGCAGAACCAGGCTCAGGGAGGGGCGGGGCCATCTGCTGTGATTGGTTGGGGGTGAGGGGAGGGAGACAAGACAAATCCAATACAGCATCATCTTTGCTTTGGGCCGTCAGCTACTAAGAGAAAGATCTTAGAGATGAGTGTCCTCGTTAGGGATTTGTGTTGGTGTGTGGGGCTGTAGCCTCAGGTTTATGTTGTTAGATGGTGATTATGAGACCATGTATTTTAGCTATTTTACAGAGTAACATGAAAGGAATGTAACAAGTAGTATAGCAAATTACTTTTTCCTGGGAATAATTAAGTAATGTACTGCATTGCTTTTAAGAAAACTGTAATGTGTAATAGTTAAAAACCTCAACAAACATACATAAATGTTTGACCCCAAGCATGCAATTAATTTGCATGAATACAATTTCTTTATTGCTGCTTAGCAAAGGCAGTTATTCTCAAAACGGTGCAAAAGAGAATCCAATGACAATCGATAAGAGAGTCGATAAGCAATATTGATAATTGCTAAATTCTTATCAGTTCCCATCCCACATGAGGAGCCTGCTGTATCATTTTTTCACTTTGTTTTTGGGCTTTCTTTGAATTCAGCTCTCTGTAGGTTGATCATTTTCATTTCCATTAAACACTGCAGTATCCTTTCATTCCTAACACATTACGCAGTTTGTATCCAACATGATTTATCTCCCACTGAGATCTGATGGGTTTTTCGAGTGTGTTCCTTTCATTTTTTTGAGCATTAACACACCAGTCCAAACAGCACTTCACAGATAATGTGGTTGCTCTCTTGATTCTACTCTAACACAGGTATAGGTAAACATGGAGGCTAAGGAGCTACCAGCCTGACTACTCATCACCGCTTTTGTTACTTACTGAAAACTGGCCAATCAAAATCAATTAAATTGTATCAAAGTGAGCACAATCCTTCTTCTTTCATCTTTGTTCTCTCATAAAGTTTCATGTCTGTCTGAATCTAGCCTTTAAAATTGCCGACATCTTGTAGCAGCAATTGGCAGTTATCAGTGGAAGCAGGATTAACTTGGCTTCACTGTGTGTCTCATTAACAATGGCTCGAGCTTTTCACGTTCAGCCCACCAGCTTTTTCTGCGTGTTTTCACAGACGCATTGACGTGAACTTGATGTGAGACTAGCGTGAAAGACAATCTGCTGCTGGCTCTGATTTCACTGCTCTGAGATCAGATACAAGCTCTGCTTTGCATGCAATCACATCTGACTTTAACAAGGAGCTTCTCGGATTTTTCCTTCTCCACAACTCTTCACTATCAACTAACAGTAAATATTTTGATGATAACTAGACAAGTCACAATATTTTACAATTCTTCAGCCAATTGGTCCAAAATTGCAGAAAGATGTCCAGAAGGGTCCATGAGGGCGTCGGCTTATATCAGAATCAGAAAGACAGGCAGCCCAAAATGTTGTGTTTTAATCCAGTTTGTCTTGTTAAATAGTGGAGGATTTCTTTTTCTCTTTACTTACCTTCCTGTGAAGCCGCTGGTCTTGATATGTCTGATTTACTTGTGCCAGCATTAATGCATACATTACTTGCTACTTTAAAAAAAATAATGCTTTGTGTTACTTAATACTTCTGGGATAAGTAGTTTATTAGATTACTCAAGGCATTATTTATGTGTTACTCTATGACTTGGACTGAGATGCTGTTTAACATTTGGTTCAGGCCCCGGTGCCAAACACATCCCTTTGAGAAGACACACAGGAGCTTTCTTTTAAATGCATGGTAAATTTACAGCTCCTTATATCGTGTTTTTCTTCTCTCTCTGAGCACTCAAAGGGCCTCATTCCCAAATTCATACAAGCATTTTTCTACTACTAGGTGCTTTTTATTTCACATCTCCAATGATTGAGAAACAACTTGGGGTTCGGAATCTTGAGACGGGTGCAGCCAAGGATCAAACCACCAACCTTCTGGTTGAGATGGGCAGCTCTACCTCCTGAGCTAAAGCCCGCCACTAATGTCTGTTTAAATATAAACACAAGACAGCAAAGTTAAAGAAGATATGAAGGTTAGAGTCTGCAGTCCAGACTGCTAATCACTTGTTCTGCTGAAGATCAGGCTCTGGCTTCTCTCCTCACGGTGTCATACACTCAGCTTCTACATCACTCTAGGTAACACTGTCATGCTACCAATGGTTGTATCTGTACTGGAGTGAGATTTTCCTTTAAAGATAACAATGAAAGAAAGATGAAAGCGTTTGAAAACTCATTTTATATGCAGAGAATTTGCTTTTTATTTCTCCTGAAGAGTAATGGGGAGTTAAAATAATTTCTTCTTTTTTTATATTTCAATTGTTCACAGATAATAATGGTGGTTCGTTCCACTGGAACCAAATACTGTATGATGGGAAATAGACTGCATTTATTTCTGTAGTCTTACATATGAGTGAGGGTGCCTTAAAATTCATTATACAGAATAAGAACAGACATTCAAACAGTGATATATAACACTGTACATGTGCTCTGCAGACCAGAAAAGTCCAATGGTTCTGCGTCATATCACACAGTGAAGAAATGACTTTGTTTATTAAGCACTTTTAGAGAAATGTTACAATGTGTCACACAAGTAGGAGCAATAAACCAAAATGAAAAAGTGATAAAACTGTAATGAACAGGTTATAAATCACAGAGAACAGTAATAAAACGAACACATTATAAAGTGATACTCTGAGCGATTATAGCAATCAATCAAGCACAAAAACAAAGCAGAGGCACGTTTAAACCTGATTTTGCACTAAGATGTTTTGGCAACTTCTTGGAGGCCGCTTGTCTGTTTAAGTGAGTTCAGTCTGCTTGAGTTCATTATTTATTTGTTAACTTTACAGCAATCCTTAGAATATCAGGAAAACTGCTCAGTATTATTGCTGTAAAGTCAAACAGCAGATAAAGTAAATGTACCATTATTATATGTGCAGCCTGTGTACTGATGTTGTGTTTTTATCTATCAGCAGAACACTGGGGGAGAGGTGAAGTAAGCTGGTGCTTCAACCACTTTGCAAACACCCTTCTCCTCCTGCCCTGCAGCTGTCTGTGAGTCTCTGCGGTGAGAAGGCCTCCCTCAGGTTTCTCCCACAGCCTGCTAAGGTGGGTATTGATACAACACCCCTGTGAGCTCCCCTAGCACAGGCACTGCTGGCAAAATTCACATCATAATCACTCAGTGAAGTTGGCATCTTTTTAATATGTTGGTGTTGAGCTAATCCTGTCAAACTAGTCTGGTAAGCTAAACCTCTTAATCATCATGATCAGAGTTTTCTACAGTCATTGTTCTGGATTCACAACCACAGAGAGCCACAGTTCCTTCGGTTCTTTCAAGGCTTTGATTAGTACTTCAGTACTTAACGCAGACACAGAAATTCATTCGTCATTAGGAGGAGCAGCAAAAAACAGTGACTGACCATCATAGTGAGCGATGGCTATCCAGGATAAATGCACTGATCAGTGTGCTGCCCTGACATTAGCGTCAGCTCAGATGTTTGACATACTTTGAGTTTTTTCTCACTCAGTTTGTCTCTCTGTTGGCTTTAAAAGAGGCCCCACTCTGAATCACCACACTGCCACTCAGGGACACCAGCGCACTTTAAATTACTCTAAGCCAGACTTCTTTAATGTCTGCTTGGTTAGTTAGCTGCATTGATATGCTGTATGACACACTGTTAGTTAGTGCTAAGTAACAGACAAATAAAATGCTACATTTTCACTCACTAAAATTTGAACACAAATTTCTAGAAAGCCGATATTATTTGTTTATTAAAAATCCTCCAAAAAGGCAGAAACACCAGTCCAGTCACTTGGATTAACACAGGTGAAGGATTCCCAGAAGCATTCTTTAGGGCTGGAAAATGAAGTAGAAAAATAAGGAGGAGAGAACTGAGAAAGCCCAGGTACAAGCTTACAGGCAGATTGAAGTATCTGCAGCTTCTCCCTGTTGCAGGCATTCAATGCTTTTTTTCCACTTTCAGTGTCTTTGTAGAACAATGTAGCTGGGACACCAGAGGTTGAAAGGCGGGTTACATTTGTTGACTCCATCACATTTATCTGTCTTTGTGAGTCTAGCTCTGAAAACACCATTCCTCAACCGTGTCCAACGGTGACAGCTATGGGTAATGACAGTCAAACGCTTGCTTGCTCTTCATTTACTCCGAGCTGGTAGTGTAACAGTTCGCTCAGAACTCTTAAGTGCTTGTTAATTTAATATGCAAATAAGGCTCTTGTCAATCTGAATGCATTTTAATGAAACGGCTTCTGCTTCCATGGGCGGCGGCTGCTACTGGTTGCAGTGGAGGATGTAAAATGGCCAGGGGCAGGTTGAGCAGAGAGTACAGGGGAGGTATAACTGAAGGATAGTAGAAAGACACCGAGCTAGCTGGTGTTTTAGGGGCAGAGCCCAGACGACACATTGATGGCCACATGACACTTGACATGCATTGACGGCTGGCTGCAACACTTGCAGACGATGCAGATGTCACCTTGGCACTGGACCTCTGCGATCTGTGTTATCCAGAGCTTCAAAACAGAATCCCGGGTTTTGAAAGGCGCAAACTCTTCATCAAGCAGCATCGGCACAATCACGATGAAATGCATGCCACCCTCTAAACACATCTGTCTGTTTAGGACAGAACTTAGCTCAACCTTTGCCTACATATGGTTGGTGCAGTGTGCTGAAATTGAGGTGAGCGTGTTATTGGGAAGGTGGTGGGGGTGGATTACAGGCGGTGTTAAGTCAAGCAGGAACCCTCAATGTTGCTAATTTATTTACAGATTTAATTAGATGGATAGAGCCCTCACAGATATAAGAAAGAGAGGAGAGATGTTGCCAGCGTTACAGCACTTTAATTATGGTAGCAGGCTCCTGATCCCTGCGCTCTGCTGTCTAGGGAGCCAGTTAATTAAAATCCTCATTATTTTACTTTTAATTAGTTCCCCCCTCTTTTGTTTCCTTTCACCATATGGCCGTGTTCCGTGGTCAAATTAAGGTAATTGAGCTAATTAAGCCAATCACTTTAATTATTCAAAGCGTTCCGATTGGCCAGGAGAACTTTTCTCCCTCTCCCCTTCCTGACATTCCTGAATGAGGCTCGGAGTTGTAAAGTCCCTCTCTGTCATTACGCCCCTCTACTCCCCTGCTGTAGGCAGTGAGTTATGACTGGAACATGCCTCGCTTCCTACATGTTTCAGCTCTGTCTCGTGTTTTGCTCTAGTACAATGGCAAGGTTTGCAGCACTGGAGCCCTTAGTGAGTTCAGAATCAGAATCAAAATCAGAATACTTTATTCTGATTCTGATTCTGATTTATTCTTTATTCAGAAATCACATTCAGCACACTATGGTTATGATAAATTAGGTGTGTGTTGGAAATTGTTGTAGCTGGCTCTAAACAGTCGTGTAGCTCTTCGGGATTTGGAAGCTACCATAAATAGCTTTGGCAGGCCGGCGAGCTTTCGGTAGGATTGCGAGCAAAGCTAAATGCCGTAGAGATCTTTAAGCACACCAACATTCAACGTTTTACATGCTTGGGTTCTGACAACAGTGAAACCAGATGGCGTTTTTACAGCAAACATACCTGTGTTGAGCTCAGTGCCTCAGGGTGGACAAGACCTGGCTATCAGCATTCACCAAGCACACTCCGCACACACTGAAGCTCACTTGAATCATTCATATTGAGGATCTGATTTCCAACTCGTCATGTACTTGGTCTGAATCCCTTGCTGTATTTTAAAATACGAGGCTCCCTGTTGCCATCATTTTTAACAAGCATAGGAGGCTGATGGAATTTATATTCTGAAATAGGCTGTTAATCATGACAGTGGAGGTCAGTTTTATTGCAAATGTATTAAATCCAGCCTTTAATAAGTGGTTAATGTTGTGAAAGGGTTTATTTTTTATCCAAACGAAGTGTAATTAAGTAGCTTAACACTAGCCGTCCCCAACCCCCATGCCACGGACCCATCCCGGTCCCGAGTCGTTTGGTACCAGGCCGCGAGAGTTGAGGCTCAGGTGTGAATTTACGTTTTTCAAGGTTTTTATCGTTATTTTTTTAATCGTTTTAATCGTTCACTCGGTTTTCCTGGGTCTTTTCCGTGTGTTATGAATAAATCTTCTTTTTTTTGGTACCAGTACTGGTTTTATTTTGTTGACCTTAAAGGCCGGTCCGTGAAAATATTGTCGGAACAAATATTGTACTAAAGGACACCTGAAAACAAAAATGACAATCTCATTAAACCAGAATAAGTAAACTACTCAGCAGAAAAGTAAACCCGAGATTTCTGTTAGCAAGTAATAATCACGTGTAAAGGAACTGAAGGAACTGCGTTGCTGTTTGTTAACCTATCAGGCTCCTGTTCTGCACGACCAGCTCACAGTTTGCATTTTCACGGACCGGCCTTTAAGGTGTGACAGACACTTGCTTTTCAGATAAACATTAAAATGTTCCTTTGGGATGGGCTAACCTTGAACTATTCCTTAGTTATGCTGCTGTAGACGGGGGCTTGCTGGGGAATTTCCCATGATGCACTGAGCGCTTCTTCACTTGTTTTTACAATATAAATAAAATTGAATCAAAATAAATAGTAAATATTTCAGAACAAATGAAATATTTCCTGTTAACAGGAAGTGAACCAGGCTTTTTTTCTAGTGTTTGTTCATAGGTGATTGCTGGAGAGTTGTCTTGCTAATATTTCTAAGGATTTACCTTTCACTATGAAGCACCTTGTGATAACTGTTAACCCTACGGGGTGCTGCTGTAGCCTCTCATATTTTTACGGTAATGCAGAGGCATTCGCTGTGCATCCATAATCTTATGTTAGAGCGGTATAATACCACTTAATACACAGAAAAATCACATTTTCATACAAGTAAAATATGAAAAAAGTTAGTCACAAAATGACACAAACTGCTGATACTGCACTGTGATAAGAAAAGCAGCACTGTCACTTATAGTACCAGTTTAAAATGTAAAAATTTCACTTTAATTTGATTTAAATCAGTTTTTTATTTTTCATACATCAATTCACAACAACAGTCGCCTGAATGAGCAAGTACTTGGCAACAGTGGGAAGAAAAACTCCCTTTTAACAGGAAGAAATCTCGATTAGAACCAGGCTGAAAATATTTTCTGACCTACTCGAGTAAAATCTAACAAGGAAGATGCAGTTGGTGTTCTTAGTTTTAGTCTTAGGTTAAGGGATACTGCAGGTTCGAAGCAACGTTGCTAGGAGTGGCTGGAGAATAATGAAATTGTGTCATGTTACCAAAGCATTTATTTGTCTTTAAACTGAAATGTCACAGATTCCAGTTTATAATGCATCACCTGTACATGATAGACTCTGGAAAAGAATTAGCAGCGTTGACACTTGCAGGAATGCATTGCTGCCAGTTCTGTAGTTTGGGGTGATAGTTGACACTGCAAATGTAACCGGGGATACTCAACTTAAAAGCACAAAAGTAACGAGCACTTAGATTTATTATTGAAATGTATACTCAAAGCTTTTTTTGGTTGCTTGTTTGGGGGTTGGCTCTGGTGCTCACACTCTAGGTCACATCTGGTGACACATTACAGAGTTGAAAAACAACTCCAGCATATTGTCTGGTTCCAAATACTTCACATACACAGGCACACTCGTGAGAAAGTGCTTCTGGCTGACAGACTGACAAATCAGCATCAAGGGGGGTGGCCATTTTTGATTTGTCACAGGAGTATCTGGGCAAGGAGGAGGCATCTCCTGTCCTTCTCATCATAAGCATGTAAAAATATCTTGGCATCTTCTTGTGTCTTCACACAGTGTGAGGTGGAGGAGCTCAGGCAATTACACTCATCTGCATGTGTTAATATGATTAATTAGCAGGAATAAACACTTTCCTATGACACAAGCTACACGGTGAGCCACACACCTGCAGAAGCTCTGATAAAAGACAACGCCTCATGGCAAAGTGCCTTTTCATGAGACCCGCTAATTGGCATCTGAAAACGTTCCGGCTAATTAGGAAAAGGCAGATGAGGCTTGATTAGTTTGAATGCAAAGTGTAACTTGTGGTGTGGTGGGACTCGGGAATGTGCCAAGGTTTTATTTCTTCACCATCACGATACAAAGATAATTGTAATTGTGATCATTTGCATACGTTAATGAATTTGCGTGACGCTTCTTGATCAGACGTGGAATAAATAATTGATGCGGTATCAGCACCTAGCATGACAAGTGGGACGCTTTGAAATAACTAAGCGCATTAAGGTGCGAGTTTGATGGCTGCCATGCTCCCAGGCACGGTGTGAAAGTAGAGCAGATGCTATCTTGTGCTTCCTGCACACGGCGCACTCTGTTGCCACTATCACACCAAGATTAGCTCCAAACTACGACAATGCGCTAAGACTTGAAACTTTTTATATAGCATTAAAAAGGCATAGCGAGTTAGATGCAGCTCAAGGAAATGCATTTCAGAAGCATTGCAAAGTGGCAGAGAACAAAGAACAGCAACAGGAAACAAACCAGGCTGTGTGGGAGCTTTAATTGGAACATGGTAAACAGTAAATACATAAGATTTTTTCAAACGCCCTGGATGTAGAGGGAGCTACATCCCCTTTAATTAGCCTGCTTTCAGATTAAGCTTTATAAGAAGCAAGCAGCCACCGAGTCAGTCAACCTTGGGATATGCCCCGAGTTCAGCCTCCCAGGAGCTCCAGCAGCACAGATACAGGGATCATGTTTAATTGCTTCTGTAAATGGTCAGAGCTCAAGCCCCCCAATTCCATTCCTCAGGGTAATCAGGCATGTTTTCACCATACAGGGCGAAAGAGAGTGAGAGAGCCAGTAACATCCACCACGCTAGGTACCATGCCACATGTTGCCACTGTAATGCCACTAACGGGCTTAACCTCAGATCACTTTGTGACATGTTACAAGAATCGTTTTAATTGAATTTTTCTTTCAATGCCACATACCACCACCATCCCAACACAAACACCAAACACGCATCTGGTAAAGAAACAAAACTATACAGCAGAAAAATAAAGTTGCACGGGATTGTTTTACTTTGTCGATGTGCAGGGCACAAGAGAAATCAACACGTGACAAAGCAGCGACAGGCTTTAAAAGCTTTCTGCTGCGGGTTAAAGGATTTCCAATGACTGAATATTTTCACATTTTTGTCATCCATCAATTTTATCTCCTCAGTGTCAGATCTCCAGGTGAACATGTACGTAAGAGCGAGATCAGGAGTTTAGTAATAAAAAAAATACAATTAAAAAAATAAAAACAGTGATGCCACAAGGCATCAAGCAAAAGTTCAGTCATTTTACAGCAGTCCATCAAATGTTCACTCAAGCAGCTTTTGCTCTCCTCCACTTGGCATCCAGCCTTTTGCTAGTGCAACTCCTGAGTCTTTGCATGATGCACAGACCACTTTAACATTGACCACAACATAGACGGGACTTTGCATGTAGTACAGAGGGTCTCTCTGATATGACGAGTTGTGGGATATCTTGAGTGAGAAACTGAGAAACTGTGTCCACTCTGGGAGGGGATGAGAAGCAGGTGGGTGGTGATGGGAATCCACAACAACGGCAACAGTAGCACAAGAGAAGAAAGGAGTGAAGCTTTGGAGAGGAAGGCAAGGGCAGCGCAGGGCACGTTTGCCACTCAGCATACCTGCAAATGAACAAACAAAAGCAGTGACCACAGAGTCCTGCATCACTTATCAAGTGCTCTCTTCATCTTCTAATTAATGCATAACAATGCACAATACCTGTTATTATTACAGTTCTAAACAGCAGTGTGACAGCAGCAGCTTTGAAAAGCAAGGAGATTATAGGACTGTTTACATGTTGCATTTCAGTTCTTTACAAAAATCAGTGCACATTTTTAATGTAATGTAGCGATACCGCACTACATTAAGGAAAAATGTCATTACAAGTAACAATTCAGTCATATTTGACTGAACAAGGGTTTCTAATGTTCTTTGCAGACTAGTGACGATGTCCAAGTAACCCAAATAATACATATCAAATATGTGATTTCTGACTTGTGAAACATTTTTGTTCAGTTATTTGAAAAATGAAAGTTTTTCTTCATAACACAGTGGCTGTAGTTCAGGAGCAGTTCATCTACCAATTTGAAGTTTGGTGGTTCGATCTGACTGCATTACAGCTATTAACTTTATTGGCTGCACTGTATGAATGTCAGACTTTCTGCATTTACGTTGTAGTCAGGTTACCACATATTTTTCTTCACTTTAATAATACCATCGGCCTGCTATTACCCTGTCAAAGAGGGAGTTAACAGAAGTTTCATTCCAGCACAGTGACGTTAGCTGACAGTGAATTTACACTCCGTCTTATTCACCTTCTGGTTTGTCAGCACAGAGCTGCTCTGGAGTGCTGGCAGGTGGCTGTTGAGCAAGGCAGCGCCCGGTCTGTCGTGCTCACAGAAAATTGTACCGTTGATGTAATGGAAGCGATCGCCAGGCATTAGTCTGTTCCTGCAAGTGGCACAGCTGAAACACTGCAGAGGATCGGGGAAGGAAAAAAATCTCATGTCAAAATTGAACGATTTTCAGTTGATGCTGGATGGAAGATATTAAAAATAAAACTCTACAATGCTGAAATTCTGTTGTAAAAGCACCTAAAACATCTTAAAAGACGTCTCAAAGCGTGATTATGTGTGGGTATAATTCCCTTTTCTCCTGACACATCTCCACTTCAAATCCTAGATGCTTCTGTCGAACAAGCTGCGGGAGATGAAGCACAGTAACGTGAGAGCTGGGGGATTTACCTTGAGGTGGTAAACATTTCCCTGTGCCCTCATCACCATTTCGTTGGCTGGAATTGACTGGCTGCAGGCACTGCACGCCCCGCTGTGCCCAAACAGTCTGCAAACACAAAAACAAAGATTTGGTTTTGGTAAGATCTGCATGGCCTCGGAAATCTAAAAATCAGCAGCTTCCTTTCCCTCCTTCCTCTGGCTCTCACCTGATGTAGTCGCTCCGACAAAGAATCATGCCCCCTTTGCTGTAGCAGGTGGTACCGATGTCCCCCAGCTGGGCTTGGCAACAAGAGCACTTGAGGCAGCGCGTATGCCAGTAGCGCTCCATGGAGAAGAGCAGAAAGCGGTCGGCAATCTTCCCCCCACATCCTGCACAAGACCTGGGGTCTGACGGTACACCTGGCACTTGGCTGTTCACCATGATGCTGTGGCCCTCTGAGGCTCCTGAATACACAGGATGGGTGAGACGGGTGTAACCAATCAAGGTTCACTCACCCTTTAAAGATTTCAAAAACAACATTAATGCTATTAAATATCTGGAATAGATCTTAAGAGAACGGAGTTGGTTCCAATCTGAAGCACTTTTTCACATTTATGGTTACACATGCTAAACGTTTACAAGGCTTCAGCATGACTGCAACATGCTCTAACAGGCTGACCTCAACAGAACATACGCAACATGAGAGAATTACTGTGATGTTTTTTACCCAGAATTCTTTGTGCACAGCGAGTAAAGCAGAAAAGGTCAAATATACAGTGTAGA
Source organism: Aulonocara stuartgranti (assembly GCF_965226115.1). Taxonomy (NCBI): domain Eukaryota; kingdom Metazoa; phylum Chordata; class Actinopteri; order Cichliformes; family Cichlidae; genus Aulonocara; species Aulonocara stuartgranti. The sequence continues at coordinate 36,970,565 of NC_138948.1, read as the reverse complement.
TTTGCATTCGAGAGCTGTGTAGTTTCAAAAGAAAGCTTTTTATGACAAAAATACCGGGAAAGGATTTACTCGCGTTACCGGTAGATCAAAGGTGTGTGTGCGCGCGCGCTGGAGGGGTGGGGAAAGTCACCAAATGTTACTTTTGGTAGAGTTCCGGTAACTGGAAACATCAAAAACTATTTCTGTTCGCGTCCTTTAGGTTTATATTATTATATCGTAGCCTAGATGCTACTTAATGACACGAGCTGCTAGCTTTGAAAGCGGAGCTGTGCTCAGAAATGCGCGTGCGGACGTAAAACAACAGGAGAAAAAGACGCGTTACCTTGCGGAGACGAAGCTTTTCCTCCTGACGAGAGAACTTTTTGAACCTGGAGAAATATTCAGCCTGCGCACGCTCAAAGCTGTGGCCCCACACTTAAGCTCGACATGCTCCAGGATCCATATCGCTCCAGAAAAGAACAAAACAGGATTAGCCACGGAACATTAAGCCCGGGACGGTAATAGTTGAGCAAACTCTCCCCGACGTCCAACTCCGCGGATAAATAACTAGACGTACGCGTGAGGACGACACATGACGCAGCTCGTGCTCCTCCGCTCTCCGTCACAGCTGTCTGTCTGTCAGCTCTCCCCTCCGTCTGACGCTTTTGACAGCGACCCTATTCATCAAATTCCGTAAGGGGGCTATTTAAATTACCAAGAGGGGACGCAGCCGACGAGAGGCACGTAGCAGCCAGTAGAAGAGCAGGAGGCGTGTCCACAGTCAAAATGATTTATGAGTTTATGGGGCCTTATTAATATGCATATTTTCATTCCTTGAGCTCCTTACAGAGCTTCACTGAGAGTGTAAACTCTATAATTATGGAAGGATATTTTACAGTGCTTTGGAATATTCAACATTGTGTGGGCATTTCTTTAAAGGCAGTGAATAGCTGAGTTTAGATATATATCTCCTACGTCACAGAAAACTGTCGTTTAAACTGCAGATTCTACACAAGAAATTATGAAAAGTTAGTTAAAACTTCATATCTAGACGATCGTGTAAATGCGTTTGCACCTCTGAATCCATATCTATATAATTATCTATATACTGTGTATTGTTATGATTTAAGAGTACCATACTACTTAAGTAATAATACACTGAAGTATTTGATTGACTATATTTTACAAGCCAGACTTTATTATGTGTCAGTTTATTGGGTTCACCAGTTCAAAGGCTTGTTAATACAAATATCTGATCAATCCTTTATGACCACAGTGTGCCATCCTATGGCTGCTTCCAGCAAGATAACGCTGCCTGTCAGACAGCAACTGCATGATGATATCATGTCACTAAGGACCAAAATCTCTCTCATCCTGTTGTTTGTTTACTTTTGGAACATAGTATGGCATGGTTCAATAGTTAAAGTGAGCCAGTTAAGCATACTTGCATACAGTGATGAAAGGAAGTGTATGGTAGATAATTAGTACACGCTACCCACCCTGTTTTATTTGTCGGTGATCAGCAGCACTTCAGCAGAGCAGTCTCAGTAGGTCAGAGATTTTCATTCATGAGTGTACTTCCAGCTGAGTTCCAGTAGAGGATCGTGTCCTATAATGTTCTGAACTTGGAGGTGAGCTTGGAGAAATAATGGAATCAGTTTATTTTTCAGATTTACATTTAAAGCTTTGTTTGGTTGTTTTTTACAATAATATGCCAATATAATACATATTTAATATGCTACACTGAACCAGTTTCACAGATGGTTGAGTGTAGTCACTGATAATGATACCAGCTGGTTCCTTTTTTGCTTTTCTGAATTTAGATTATTACATTTAATCTAAAGCTGCTTTCAGACATACACCATCCCTGTGCTGTGATACCAGCACTGAACAGGTTAGACCGCCCTGGTGACAGTCCCAAACTCCCAAACTCCCAAAACTCTGTCCAAGTTGTTTTGGTGGGGCAACACACTTTCTCATTGTATCCACTAGAGGGCAGTGAACACTCACTATTCAAATCCATCAGCCTCAACACTTTCAGACAGAGACAAGCAATGAGTTGCTTCTTTAAGTTGTTTTAGTATCTGTCCATTATTTTTAAATGCCATTATAAATAATCGTAATAAAAAAAACTGCTATAGTTTATGGGATGATGCAAATGTTTGTAACCAATGGGAGTCAGAGGAGCAATGTGAAGAATGTTTGCCAAATTGTAATAGTGAAGTTTTTTTGTTGTTTGTGTCTATTTTGTTATGTTTTTCGTAACATACTGCTCAAAATCTAAGCCATGATTTATTTTTATTGTGGGTGTAACCTTTGAAGAGTTAAAGCCTCTTAGTAATTCACGGAGCAGCACGCAGCGGCCATATGTAGCACCAGGGTCTCGTTTCACTCTGTACTGTACATGGTTGAAATGACAGTAAAAGCCACTTGACTTGTTCAAATGTTCAGGTCAGCTTTACTGTTGACCTGAGGAATAGTGCACACACATATACTTCCTCTGTGATCCATGGTACTACTCCTGCATTTCTGGTTGAAACTGCTGAGTTCTCTGTGGAAAACATTTACCTAATGCAATGCAACAATTCCTTTAGCACTGTCTAATCATATGTGTGCAATATGCATGGTTGTTTGTTTGTTTGTTTGTTTGTTTGTTTTTTCAAACTCAGTATTTAAACTTAGACTTGACTTAATGACAATGCAATAAAAAGTTGAAAAGTATAGAGGCCATATTACCATTTAATTTCTTTTCCATCTATCCAAAGTCTAAAAGGTCTGATGTGCCATTTGGAATGGAGTTTGTTTCAGTTTGTTTCCTGTTGTTTCCTCAGCTGAGAAGCCTCAAGGCTGGATAACGACAATTTCTGTGTCTGATTTTCTTTTTCTGTGAACGGGAACTTGAAACAACAAGCTCACATCTATAAAGGATAATGAATTCATGTTTTTACTTTTATATAGCGATACACTATACTGCCAAAAGTACTTTCTCATCTGCTTTCTCATCCATATGAACCTAAGTGACATCACATTCTTAACACATAGGGTTTAATATATCAGCCCACCCTTTGCAGCTATAACAGCTTCAGTTCTTCAGGGAAAGCTTTTTACAGGGCATCAGTTGGGACTGAATGATATTGATTTGCACTAAGTAGCAGGATTGCTTTCTAATTAATGGTATCTTTCAGCTGGTGTCATGGTAGGAGGATAATCGGGAGACTTTTTGAGTGGATTGTTCGGTTTTGGCTGTGGAATATGGATTTGAAGGTTGGCATTCAGTTCAATTCAATTTTATATATACAGTGGATCGGGGAGAGGGAGAAGAGAGGATAGAAGTATGTTAGGAACTTAGAGCAGCAAAAGAAGTTTAGAGGGGAATAGTTCAGATAACGTAATGAAAAATGATTATCAGAGAAGACTTTAAAATAATACTGACGATGAAGGGGTGCAGTTAGGCCTGATAATTTAGTCAAGAGAGCTGAAAAAGAAGTTTGAAGATGTAACACTAAAGTACTCAGAGATGGAAGTCTGTTGATAGCCGTTAAAACAGAAGAGCAGACAAATAAAGTGTTAAATACTGAAAGTACCTGCAAAAGTGTGTGAGAGAGGAAAATATTGGGGGAGTTTTAAGTGGGAGTAATCACAGGTATTCCAGTAGAGGAAGTATATCTTACAGTGCAGTCAGCAGGATTAAAAGACTGGCGAGAACAGTCAATCAGGAAAGAGTTGATGTGTCTGTAATGCTGGAATTCCAAGAACTGGTTCTTCCAGGTAGAGTTAAGATCGGATGTATGAGTTTTCCAGTAAGGCCACATATACCTCTGCCTCTCAGGTCTTATAAATGCCAGAGGGCACGTCGCTGCAGTGTGCAAGGGGAAAGTGCAAAAGAAGGGAAGGGAGAGTTTCAGCAATTTTCAACAGCAGACCAACGACAGACTGAAGAAACCCATCCAGCAATCAGAGTGGAGAAGATGATTTTGTTCATTGCGTGTGCAATAAACCGTACAGACCAAGCAAAACACAAAACAGAGAAGATTAAAATAATTGTGAAAGGGGCAGAGACATTTTTGGCATAAAGGATTTTAATTTATTTATTTTAATTTAATTTATTTTAATGTCCTGGGAGCATGTTCATAAGAGACTGGGGGGAGATGAGACGTCAGGAGGACCAGGAGAGAAGACAGTCTGAGTTTTATACAGTGAATGGGTAAGAGAGGTTTCATTAAGGATCTTAGAAAGAAACTGGATATTATCTGTATTCAGGAAGCCTGACTTCGACCAAGTTTGGATTTTGTTATTAAAGAGTTTATAAAGAGTATGAGAGTGTGTGGAGAGATAGAAGGGAGGGTACAGGGGAGGGTGTGTTATATTTATGAAACAAGTAGTTCAGTATAGAGTCCTCGGAGAATAGAACGCAGAAATGGGGTTTTGGATCAGCTGAGTGTAAAAGCAAAGCTTTACCGATTGATCTACGTCCCTGCCCTCACTTATAGTCATGTTCTGTGGGTAGTGACCAAAAGAACGAGATCGCAGACACAAGCGAATACAAATGAGCTTCCTCTGAAGGATGGCCTCTCCCTTAAAAATAGGGTGAGAAGTTCGGCCATCCGGGAGGAGTTCAGAGTAGAGCCGCTGCTCCTCCACAGGAAGGTTTGGACATCTGACAAGGATGCCTCCTGGGTGATATGTTCTGGGCATCTCCTACCGGGAGGAGGCCCCGGGGCGGACACAGGGGAGAGGGAGGTCTAGGCTTCTCTAATTAGGCTGCTGCTCCTGTGTCCTGGCCCCGGATAAGCGGAAGAAGATGGATGGATGGTATAAATGATCAAATGTTCTAATGGATTAAGTGTTTTTGTGGTAGGAAGATGAATAACATTAAGGTGTACGACCACTGTTCGTCGTACAAATGTTTACATTTATGCTACGAGGTTTAAATTCTCAGTTCATTAGACTAAAATGATGTTTTAGAAGTGGGGATGAAATCAAGGTCAAATGATATAAACAAGAGTTGGAAAGGATAAAACAATTTACGTTTCTGGGGTTGTGTTTGATGAAAGGGTGACATGGACTGTCCATATTTAAAAAATAATAGACAAAAGCTAGAAAGTGTTAAATATAATGAGGTGCTCAGTGGGAATTGACTGGGGAGCTGATAGGAAATCTTTGAAAGCCATATATATTGGGTAAATTAGATCAGTATTGTATATAATTCTGCTGCCAGAGCAAGTCTTCATAAGTTCGATAGTATCCAGTATCAGGTGCTAAGACTCTGCACAGGTGCATTTAAAACAACCCCAACAGCAGCAGTACAGGTAGAAATGGGAGAAATGCCCCTAGAAATCAGAGGAGAGCAGCTAACACTGAACTACTGTGCAAGTCTACAAAGACATGGTCAAGATCATCCAACAAGAACTATTTTCCAACCCTGCTGGGAAAAAGAGAAAAGAGAAATGAAGAGTGGGTGGACAGTCAATCTGAAAGCGGCTGAATGTAATCTGGACAAGATCAGCATTAGCCAAATAATACCACCATGGATATGTGGTGGTAAATCTACTACACCACTGTCCCCTGATGCTATAGTAGATTCAACACTATTGGACAAAAAGTTTAATTCCAAACTCACAGACAGTGCAGGCATATATTGATCAGTATTACGGTTATGTCAAAATCTATATAGATGCATCTACTAACACAGCCAACCACAGCGGGATAGTATCAAAGCAAGGAAAAGGCTCAGTGATGGATTATCAGTTTACAGTAGAGTAGAATACGGCAGACAATTGAAGAAAGGTGGCAAAAGCAACAGGAGGAAGAGAGGAAAGGGCGATGGTTTTACAAAATCCAAAGCAAAACAGGAGAAATGAGAAGCGCAGAAAGGAACAGGAGAGAGGAGACAGACATGTTATTTTTAACAGGAAAAAAAACATGAAAATATATGAAAATCTGGCTGCAATAGAGAAGATGAAACCATAGAAAATGTTTTAGTGCATTGTCAGAAATATGATGCTGAAAATGAATCGCTGATTCAAAAGCTCAGAGATATGAACGTGAGACTGGACTTGGTTGATTTATTTCACAAGAACTCGAAAAGTGAAAGTTATCCAGCCATATTTTGTTTTTTAGGACAGATTCATTTGTTTGGGAGGATATTTTTTTGTATTTCAGTCCACACCAGTTGTTGGTGGTAATGCACCATTTCTCTGTTTGCCAACTCCCAATAAATAATAAAAAGGAAACACAAGAAGAAGATAGCGTTGTTTTTTTAATTTATGGTTTGATTTCTTTGCATGTGTCGATTAGATTTGTCGTTACTGGCATCTGGCGAAAATTTCATGTCAATAGCACCTTTAGAAATATATTTACTTAGAAAATCGTTGATGTGCTCGACATTTGTTTTACCTGCTATATTAGAAAACTAGACCAGCACTACTAGTTCTTTAGGTTCCTTGTAATACATAAAGTTGCCTTATTATCAAAAGGATCAGCAGTCGCAGTACTACTGGAAACACTGTAGTAGCAATTTTAGAAGGATATCCTATAAATCAGTGTTTGACGTCACAGTGCTTCCTCGACTGTGACCTCTCGGTCTGATCAGAAGGCTTTGTGGAAAGGTTGACTTTAGCTCCATAAAAGATGTTGCTGTGACACTCTCCTGGTTCCACACGTTCTTTTTCAGCACAGCAAGAATAATAGTAATAATTTATATGGAGACATACAATGTCATTCCTCATTATCCCACTTCAGTACATCCTTCTTTAGAGTGCATGGTAGCGGTGGGAGCACGTTTCGTTTTTTTGCTATGGACAAGAGTGGCAACCTGAGCCAACTTCCATACTCCCCGAGGCCCCTGTTTATTTCCGACACAGTTCCTGTTCCTCTGTCAAGGCCATGCTGAAAGTCACAGCCTGCTGCAAGGCTGGGCAACACCTGTAGCTTCCAGTCTGAGTTTCCAGCCAATATAAACCACTGTAGAGCACCACTGGATGGCAGGCTGCCAAGCCGTCACATTTATGCAGCACGCTCTGTGAGACATCCTTCCATCTGAGGCTCTATTTTCTGTTTATCTTGAGGGTAAGTCAGGGTCATGTGAGTTTTGTAGTATTTGTTCAGAAATGATCCACTCTAAATAAACCTCGATGTTTCATGAGTACACATGTGCTGGAGTCACATGCTGTTCTGTGGGTTCGGATTAGGATTATTTAGCGGTACAATTCTGTTTTCTTCGTTTTGTTCCTACTGTTCAGTTTTGTTCTTCCAAACACACAAACATGATTCTGTCCCAGATAATGTACCCTACACATTTATATTGTAGATATCATTTTGAAAGATTTTAACTTCGTTTCTGAGGATTAGTGTGTTTTATGCTATTTTGACATTCCAGACAGGCCTAATACATTTGAGATGGAACAGAAACTTTTCATAGTTGCTAATAATCAGTATGGTCTTCTAAGCTAATCCAGTTTCCTCCTTGTTTCTCTTGATTTGTCCCTGCTGCGTTCCCAACTGTCTCAACTTCTCTTAGTCACCCTCCTCTATATTTATTGTCTTCCACGTCTTCTGTTTGTTTCCAAGTACCTTAGTTTCTATTTCCTATCTTGTCTGAGTTTTTTTAAGATTATAATAAAGCCCTCTATTGCCATTGTGCGTCATGCTAACTGTGCCAGAATAAAATATAAATAGAGACAACAGGAATAAATAACAAGCAGGAGAAATATATTTATCCAGCTGGATATTGTATCTGATGTAAAATGTATAGAAATCATACATATACCAACAAGACTGTACATCACTGTCACCACAGCGTCTGTTTTCATTCAAAGGCTTTATGGCTGTAATACCTGGTGGGTCTCTAGTCAAAATGCTCGGGCCGATGTTCTGTCCCAGTCCAGCCCTGCGCACGACACGCAGTGAGTTAATCTGAGAAGGTGCATTCAAAAATAAATGGCCGGGCCAGCGCTGCACATCGCAAATTAGCTCGCATAGACACATTAGTTGTGCCGCTTCTTAATGACGGTATCTTAGCTAACAACCCCAACTACCAGATTCAACTTGTAATTGGCTAAAAATAACTTCGCCTACCGGTGAGAGGGACGTTGCTAGCTGACAGTTTTTTCAAGCGATGTTGAAATTTCCACATTCAGACACTTCAAATGCTTCAGCAGCTGTTCGCTCAGCATCAGCACCACGGAAATACACGGATACATCCGTAGACTCAGGACAGAATTCACAGTGTGTTTTTGGGACTTTCAGGTGTTTGGACCAATGTTTTCTTTCTGATCAAACCAGAAGCTTTAATGAGCAGCTGGATTTGTCTCTCGTTAACTGGTTGGACACAGAGGACATCGAAATGCAGCTGATTGAACTGAAAAGCTCGACTCTGTGGGGTCAAAGTTTGCAGAACTACGAGCACAGCTGGAATCCACAGCTGTGTGTGTTCATGGAGCTGCATGTTCACCTGCTGGACGTCACTACCTGACAGGTTTAACTGTCTTCAGAACATTGCAGAGGCCTTATTGACAGTGTTTGGCTCTACATGTCTGTGTGAGCAGATTTTCTCTCACATGAGTCCTCAGGTAGCCTCTGAACGCTGGACACTCGGAGACCAGCGATCACATTAACATGTGTGTCTCTGTATTAACAAACATGCCATATTGGCCCAGTTTATTTTTCTTATCATTGTTGTGAGGAGGCCATAAATAGCATTTGCATTTTCTGTTGTACAGTTCATTTGCTGTTATGGATAAAAAGTCTTTTTTTGTTTCAAAATAGCTGATAACTATTCGCTGACAGCTGCCAACATCTGAGAACATATATAATTCTATAAAGTGGTTCTATATAGTGTGTAACTGTTAATATAGAGCGTTATTAAATTTATTGCTAATGCAATCATATGGCACACTGACTTCTGAGGGAATTTTAGATGCACTCATCATCAGAAAGGTTGCCGACCCCTGATTGACTGAGAGAGATGAGCTCAAAGTGTAGCCAACAAGCTCCTCTGTCACAGGTGAAACTCCAACACGACCACTAAAATATTTTGTGGTACTCTGTTGCACTTTATACATGTTCATAAATCACACCAACACTTGAGCCAGTTTCTGAAACAGAGAAGCTTCAGACTACATCAATGATGTCACTCACCCTTAAAGAAGCAATCTCAATGGTTGAGTTCATTTCAGTTTCATTTATATAGCACCAAATCAGAGGTAAAGTAAAGAGCCTACAATACAATGATTATGAAAAAGGATGTTGTATATTTCAAACTGCTCTTGTAAGTAATCCTCCTTTCCTCAGATCTTCCTTCCTGTTTGCCAGATGCTCTCAGGGCCTGAGGTAAAGACAGAGGCAGCATACTGAGCATTGTAACTAATGTAACAATATAATCGTATTAGAGACATTACATTACAGAGACATATCAGCCTAGTTCGGGAGTCACCGCACCTAGTGCTCCAAATATATATATATATATATATATATATATATATGTATATATATATAAGTGTGTATATATATACATATACACACACATATATATAAGTGTGTATATATATACATATACACACACATATATATATATATATATATATATATATATATATATATATATATATATATATATATATATATATATATATATATATATTGATATATATGTATATATATATATATATATATATATATATATATATATATATACATATATATATATATATATATATATATATATATATATATATATATATATATCAATATAGAAGTACCCCGGGTAGATATAAGGGAATATTCCTGAGAATATCAGTATATTATATCAATATATATATATATATATTGATATATATATATCAATATATATATTGATATATATTGATATATATATATCAATATATATATTGATATATATTGATATATATATATTGATATATATTGATATAATATACTGATATTCTCAGGAATATTCCCTTATATCTACCCGGGGTACTTCTATATTGATATATATTGATATATATATATTGATATATATATTGATATAATATACTGATATTCTCAGGAATATTCCCTTATATCTACCCGGGGTACTTCTTTTGGGGGTGTAAAATTCACTGAAACACCAGGATGACTCTTAAACAAAGCAGCAGTTAATTGTTGTCAGGGGCCACCAGCTTTAGTGTATAACAACTCGGATCATTTACCTGAGTTTACACCAGACAAGCAGTGCAGGTACACAATTGTCGTCATCTAGAGGCACTGAACAGCGAAGTGGATGGTAAGGAAGTCTCCATGGTGAGAAGGCATTTATGTACCGTATGTTTCTTTCTGCAGCTCAATTTTATTCTTATTTGTCATTGGTAATTTTACATGGTTATATCTACACAACACAGATATGCCTACTTAAACAATAATTAATAATTGCAATAATAATTGTACTGCCCAATGCAAGCATGTATGTATGTAAACAGAACTGGTGCTAAAACAGAACCCTGTGGAACTCCATAGTTAGCCTGACTGTGTGAACCTGACTCCCCATTTTTATGAATATCTATATTTATAGATTTAATCTATTAGATATGATTCAAACCAGCATGGTGCCTTTAATATGTACAGCAGTAGGACCAGTGGTATTCCCATTAGGACATATTTGCACTAGACCCACACCCAGTACTGATGTGCAGCACATGCAGCCCAATTAAACTAAGACAAAATAACCAAAACCCTTTTCTAGTTCAGTTGATCATGGTCAGGACTACAGAGTTGGCCAACATGTAACTCACCAGTAGTTCTAATGATAGCCAATAGATCACTGTGTTCCACTCTCCCCTCAGAATGAGGCACAGGCCGGGGTGAGGAATGTAGTAGTCCACCGTAAGGTTTGTGCTAAAGAGCCAACACTGCACGAGGACATGAGCAGAGGTGGGACGTAACAAGGTATATATGCTATAACTGTATGATACTTTCTACTTTAAGTAGAATCTTCAGGTGTTTGTATCTTACTTAAATATTTATTGAAGTGCTCTATTGTGCTCATAGTATGAGGTCTTTAAGAAAAGATGGGGCCTGGTCTTTGAAGACCTTGTAATGAGGAGAAAGACTTTAAAGTCTGTTATGGATTTAACACGGAGCCAGTGAAGAGAAGTCGATATGGGCGACATATGTTGTCTCTTTGTTGTTGTGTCGGTACTCATTGCTGCACTTTGGATCAACAGAAGAAGCTTTTAGAAGAAGGTGTAAATAACGTTACAGTAGTCCAGTATAGAAGCAAAAACAAACGAGTTTTACAGAGCCACTCTGAGACACAATGTTTGTAGAGTGAGTGAGTGACCAAGATCTCACCAGTAGTTCTGATGATAGCAGCCAATAAGCCACCATGTTCCTCTCTCCTCTCAGAAAAAGGCACAGGCCAGGTGAGGAATGTGGTAGTCCACTGCAATGTTTGTGCCCAAGAGTCAACCAGAAGCTTGTGTTAGGACCTGAGGTGAGGTGGGAAGTAATGCACAGATACTTTGTTGCTGTACTTAAGTTGAGTTTTCAGGTATCTGGTGAATATTTATCTTTTGACAACTTTTTACATTTACTCCATTTTAAATAACTTTCTTTACTTTTTACTTCTTACATTTACAAAACTCGTTACTTTAGGTTTACTGCATTTTGAGGGAAGTTATTATTTTACATCATTATGTACCAACCAAATGGTGGGAACAATAGTGCATAAAAGACAATCCTATTGGTGTACGAATCTTTAACCTCAGCTTGGAAATGTTTGCTTACTTGGACACACTGCATTTTCCACAACACTAATGGAATAATTAGAAACATTTTATTTCATATTGCTTCATTTTATGCTGTGGAACCTTCACCCAGCATAACATCACCTCAAACTTTTGTTTACCATAAAGACACATCACAGGTTAAGTTTTTATTTGACGTACAGGAGTTTACAACCAATAAACTTCTAATACACAAGTGACAGGTGTCAAATATGAAGCTTTAAGAACCAAACATGTATTTATTATATGTACACAGTGATAGACACACGTTAAAAAACACAACGGTATCACACCTCGAAAAATGAGGTGATCCTCGAATATTCTCACTCCACAACTAAGAGTGAAGTCTGTATAGCCTGTAGGATTTTAATCAATATACCAAGGTAGCATAATAAGCACAGTCTGTAAACTCCTTTCTGAAAGCCTGTCGCTGTAAAACAGACACATCTCACACATTTCCCCGTCAGTACTTGTACGGGGAACAGGTGGACTGTATCAAGCACAATCCATGTGAACCAACAATCGATGCCACTGCTCCTCAGCATTTTAAAATGTGGTGAAGAACAAAGATGCATGTCTTTGATAACCATTACTTCCTGTTAATATGCCTGTTAAAAAGCCTTCTTTATGTTTGACAAGTTGTCGTGTCACCCTCTGTGGAAAAGAAAACAAAGTTGAAAATAAATTAAAGTTTCAGTTAAAGCTCTCGGCCTACACTGTGGCATAGCAGTCACACTGTTTTGTGTCGTCCTCGAGACTGCATAGGACGCTGGAGAGGCACCGCCTGTAGCGTGGACAAAGTGACATCATCATGACAGCAAGCTTAAAGTGCAAGCGAGCGGACTCCTTTCCCACCCAGCGGACAGACATTGAGGCAGTGAGTTTAGCGAGGGGGAGGTGCAGAGTCCGCTGATAAGTCAGCATCAGTCTCTGAAAGTGTGGATGTCATTGTAGAGGTTGACGGAGGTGCTGGAGTGATAGGTGTGTTTACCACAGCTCGTACCGCAGCTGCAGCGCTGGATCCACATTACATTGTAGAGGATGTCTCCACTGGGGCAGTGGAAGCGGAGCTGCACGGTGCGAGAGAGAGACGGGGCGCAGCAGCGGCCGTCAGTGCAAGTCCCACAGGTCCGAGGCCGATATCGCTGAGCTGTAGAGCATCCACCAAAGGTGATGCTGACTGGCTCGTGTGGGCGGAAGGTTCGCTGACATTTCTTCCAGGATGACAGAGACAGCCACAGTTAAATAACAAATCTCAGATGTTCCTATCGGCATTCTACATCCATCTCCATTTGAGTATACACTACCTTCTTAGTTATGGGAAGCTGCAGGTCACAGTGCTGGATCTGGCACAGTCTGGTTTCTCTGACTAGCTGACAGTCTGGGTTGTGATTGGTCACACGACTTGAAATGCCCATCCCACATGTGGCAGAGCACTGGGTCCACTCAGTGGTCTGTGGGAAACACTGGGGCTCATGTAAGACCTCAGAGAGGGGGAACGATGCGATCTCTGCGTGAGAGCACAATACAGCAATGAAGTCATGGATGCCAGCAGACAATTAGTTACCTTGTGAGTCACTTCTTGGAGTTCTTGAGGGTTTTGTGAATATTTCACATCAATAAAGTCATCAACTTATTTGAGAGTGCTGCTCTGATGATTTACAGTATTTTCAACTTTACCTCTGAATGTATCTGCTCCGCTGGCAGCTGGGAGGGGATTCTGTCGCTGGACTGGCAGCAAAGGACTGATGTGGTTTGGGTGCAGCTGGCTCTCTGTTGGCTCACTCAGCTCCTCGCTGATGCTGTTGTCATCATCACACACCCATTCTTCACAACAGCCACCCTCGGGCTGCGCCAGCCGGGGCTTTGAGCATCGCCACCGAGGCAGGGGCACTTGGTAGGGACAGAGGGGCATGCAGCCCACCACACCATTCATGCAGGTGCACTGGTGCTGGCAAACGGGCTGGAAGTCCTCACCATGCTGGTACACTCGCCCATTGAATGCACAGGGTACGCCATGAGCTTCAGCTGACATAGAAAACAGGAAACTGAGCTGTTAGCAGACACTTTTGAACTTCATGGAAGGATACGGCAAAAACTTAATGAGTCTGTTTGCTGCGTTTTTGTGTTTTTACCTCTCACTTTGTATGTTGTATAGCTTTTTACGTCTCGCTCACAGGAAACACTGCTGATGAACTACCATTTTGGCTTTTCCATGCTTTCCCTCTGTTGTTTATCTATGTAACATGTGTTGAGGCCATCCTCTAAACACAGATGCTGTCAGCTGCCTCATAGTTCACCATTTTCCATTTTCATTTCCATGCTAAAGCCACTTTTCTAGCTGAAGACTCAGAGTGTTGCTTTGAGTGTATTATAGTGGCAGCAGCTTCACAACAGGAAAACTGTTAGCGTTATCACGTCTGCAGCTTTGATGCTAACATCAACCAATAATCAAGCATCGTCTGTGTGTTAATGTGCTGCTGTGTCACTTTTTCTGCTTTAGTGCAAATCAAACTGACTTTTTATTTCCCTGAAGGTACATGTGTGAAGGTCAAGATCCATGGAATCAAAAAAAACACATACTCATAAAATCTGTAAAATCTGCTCAACCTTTTACTTTTCTTCACACCAGGCCAGCTGAGCAGTCAAAGAAAAGGTTTCTTATGGAGGACGAGCTAAAACAAAACATTTCTGACTGGAGGTCAAAAGAGATGCTGAAGCAATGTATTGCAAAAAAAGAATAATAAATAAGCATGTAAACATTATCTAGTAAAGTTAACCTGAGTAACCTGTAAGTGAGCCTAATATTGGCCCTTCAGCTAAGACGTCATACTCTAGAGAAATACACCAAGAAATCAAATGGATTTCCTATCAGGGAGATTTCATGCTTTTTGAACAGTTTAATGCTCCCTTGTGATCTGTAATGATCCCACAGATTCATAGCACCTTTTATTTCAAATAAATGTTTGCATTCCTGCTTTTTCATTTATTTATTTTCCAGCTAGACCTTAAGCAGCTCCTCCAGAGCCATTAGAGTCATTACATAAAAGTGTCCAGAGTTCCTTTAAAATGCATCTGCAGGGTGTTTGTGGACAGTTGCTCTGTAATTTCAACAGTGTGCATCTACCCTTGCTGTCTGATTCTCGGTACAGGAGCTGTGTTTTTGTTTGTAGCTTTTGTTCCAACATCAGAATAATTATTCCTTTAATGATTTGAAGCTGTGAGCTTTCAATAAACTCCTTGCTCACCTTGACACAGTCCTCTCTCTGGGTTTCCTCCAGCCCCCAGATGGCAGTGCAGCCCCTTGATGTGATCACAAGGTTCTGTCGTGCTGCAGTCCTCATTAAACTGCCGAGCACAAACTTTGCAGCAGCCACAGTCGTCAGTTACATGACTGACGCCGGGCAGGCACAGTGGAGGCGAGGGGGGGCAGGAACATTCAGCTGGGCATGCACTGTCTACCTAAATACCAGGGTCAGAGGTCAGCTCAGACTGATTTTTATTTATTTATTTTTTAAAATGGTAATCAAAATGTTATCTAAAATAACTATATGGAAGATCACAGAAATAAAAAGCATTTAAAGCCACAGAAACTCACCATTACTGCAGCTCTGCCCAGCATAAACAGGGTGAAGGAGATCCGCTGCAAAGCAACAGGACAAAGCATCCTGATCCCAGCAAATAAAGCAAGCAAACAAAAAGTAGGCTTTCACATCCAGATTCCCAAGAGGAAAGAAGTTATTTTTGCAGCTCCAGGATGAAAAGTATCCAGAGGTGAGTTTGGCACCCAGAGGTAAATTTGCCTGTGCCTCTCCAGCAGCGTGGCTCAGCTCTACTTCAGTCAGAGGTTTCTCTCTGCACTTATAGACACACATGCCCCTGCCCTGTGACATCATTACCGCGCCTCTCAGCAGAGCGTCCAGAGAGAGGAGGAGGAGGTGTGAAACACTTACAGATGTGTTAACGTCACAGTGTAATTATGGATGAGTCAAGAGCTGCTAAATCCTGGTTAAACTGCTTGTAGTTTTCAGACTGTGTGTGAAAATCGTTAGTTTTCTATGCATGAACACGCTAGAAAGGAAACAGCAGAGGACATACTTAGCACATGAAAAAAAGAAGCCAGTGGTTGGACAGGTGTAATGGAAAACTTAAGGAGGGAATCCCGCTCAGTGAGGCTCAGAGTGATTAACTGTGAGAATGGAGAAACTCCCTGTAAACAGCTCTCTTCTACACTGAAGGACAATGTGCTCAGAACATCCTGTGTTCCCTCCGTCTCTTTCCTAATGGGCAGCATTCCAGGAAACACAGGCTTATCCTCGTGTTCCCATGATTGGCAGGAAAAACTCTGCATTCCCATTGTCACCGTGGTGGCACGTAAAGAGTGTTTTGCTGGAGAGCAGGAAAGTCCTTGCATTAAGTTGGCCTAGGCTGTCAAGAAACATGGGAAACTTAATTTGGCTTTCGATAAGGCTGCTGAAGTTTCTCTGGCCTGTTCCTTAAAAGCAGCACTGTGCAAAAGTCCACGATCGTCCCCTTAACGCTTTACATTTTGCACCTCACAGTTTAGTTTGTGAAGCCACTTAACACTGAGCTATGAATGTTTCAAGCCTTACAAAGACACTTAACTCAAGGGATGAACCGGTGTTGTGTCTACACGTAACAGACTATTTTAAATTGTATATACTTTGGACGGTGGGAGGAAGACTCCGGCTTCCTCCCACTGTCCAAAGACATGCAGCTTGTGGGGATAGGTTAATTGGTTAATCCAAAGTGCCCATAGGTGTGAATGTGCGAGTGAATGTGAGTGCGAATGGTTGTCTGTCTCTGTGTGTTGGCCGTGTGACAGACTGGCGACCTGTATACCCCGCCTCTCGCCCTATGACAGCTGGGATAGGCTCCAGCGCCCCCCGCGACCCTGAAAAGGATAAGCGGAAGCGAACGGACAGACGGACAGATCTATACTTTGTTACTTGCAGCCTGTGACAAAAGCACGTCTACAAATAACATGACAAGGATAACACAATTCTGAAATAGCATATACATATCTTGGCATGGTGTGCAGTGTGTCCTTACAAAACTTGAGGAAACTGGACACGCGGAGGACAAAAGAAGAAGCAGGTAAAAAGATAAGCTATAACAAAAACTTGAAATCCTTGGCAGAGCCTCGACTATTGTGATTAGCCTGTTCCATTGATTCCTGTCGTGCATTTACAGCTACACTTTTTTTGAGAGTGAGAGAAAAACACTCATCCCCTGAACATAAAGAATAATGACGAAGAAGAAAAATGTCTCAGCATTTAATTTTTTTCTATTTCTAGGCACCACATTGTAATTCACATGTAATTCACCACACAATAGCATAAATGTGAGCAACGTCAGCCACTTATGTAGGTTGTGTTCTAGGCTCTACAAGAGTTCCCCACAGAACTCTGATTCAGTCCTGAGACATAGAACATGGATGAATGGGTGAATGAGACATATCACATCTATCACATCTATCACTCCCAGCATGTAAAGCGCCTTGAGCATCATTAGACCCGGTTTACTTGCAATATTTAACATGGAGAAGAAAGGCTGCTGAAACATCCACAAAGACTCCTTTCATTCCTGCAGTGGACTATTTTCACTCCTGCTCTCAGGAAGGAGGTCCAGGTGTCTCAGGACCAGCTTTGACCCTGGTGCCAGACACCTGAACTGTGACCCAGCCTGATCACATCCACATGAAACAGCCATGAACTGTCACTCAGTGCAGCTGCTTGCTGGCAGTTATCACTTTTCCATCTGCTAATACTCCACATGCCTATGAAGTTTATGTCATCTTTGGAGGATGCTTTCATTCTTAAACTAGCACAGTCCACTGCAGCTCCTATATTATAGTTATACATGCAAATATATTTTACTGCTTCACTTATCTTGTAATTCTGTTTACCGAAATGACCAAGACATTTCAAGGTGTCAAAGATTTCACATTCAGACGTGATTTGAAGACTCACCCAAGCCTCCCACAGCCCACCCTGAGAGCTTCATCAAATCTGAGCATGCTGCAGTGAGCCAGCCTGTGGCCTTCAGCTCTCTTCCTAACAGCAGGCATTGCAGCTTCAGACTGAAGCAGTCATGTTACTGTGTGCAACATCAAATCAAACACAGTGTCCCGACTTATGCAAGCAGCCACCCAGACAGCCCGGCCAGCTGGCTTGTAAAACAACTGGGACGCTGAGCAGCAATGGGAAAGAGGGGGGGGGAAGCACCTTGCTGGGCAGCAGCAGGGAGGTGAGCAGTAGTCTGGATTCTTGGCATTCCTGGCCCACAAAGCCAGGATGTGTGCACTGGCCACGATGTGCATCGGACACTGATGCAGGAGCAGGAGGAGTTGAGGGTGGAGAGGTTGCCAGTTTGGCAGCCTGCTGCCCTGACTGTGTGCCAACCATTGTTTGTCAGCCAGGCAAACTTTTCCAGACCACATGGAGGTCAGGAGGCATCAGGGATTTGTTTGTTTTCTCAGTTCAATATCTGACACCAACCACCAGCCTAACTTCCTATCAACTCCTCCAACAAGTCAGTTTTCCTGCATGAATCAAGCAAGGCAGCACGAATGAATCCATGTCCAGCTGTCATTTTCTATCCTGATATTTTTAGATTCTTTCAATGTGAGACTTCCTGGAAATCTGGCAAACCAAATGGCACAGAAAGAGTGGGGATCACAGTTTCGAAGCAAACAGGAAGTATGTGCAGGATACGTGTGGAGGTGCTGTTGCTTCTGACCACAGCGAAACAAGAAAGACACAACAGGGACCCAGACAGGACCCACAGCAGTGAGTGGATTAGACAGAATTTATATATGTGAAAACTCTGCCCCTCTCACCTGGTGAGGGGCGATATGTATATGGTCTCAGTTTTCTGAGAATTTAATTTTAATTGAGCATTACAGAATATTAACCAAAAATATTAAACACCCCCCCCACATAAAAGCCTCAGGATGCAGGATGCAAGTTTTCACATAACTCCACCATTAAATAGAATATTTGCAATGATTTCTGCAGATGGGTTGTCACTGTTGTTCCCACTTCTTCTTTTTCAGATGTCTGGGTTCAACGTAACCGTTCACATTTTGTGCTACAACATGAAAATGGTAAGAAAAGAGCACACATGAATTTTACATTTTCCCTCAACATGTGGTAGCTGGTAAGTGGCTGAAGGACACTAGAGACATTGTTTGAGACATTGATGGTCATTAAGTGAAACACAGAAGTTTAGTGGAGGTGACCAATGTGAAATGTCTTTATAACCTAAAGCTAGCATTTTATGTCTGGTGCCTGTCTTATCAATATAATCTTCCAGTTCAAAACATATGAAACGTTTTTTTTCATTAATCCAAAAGCCTAAGTGAAGTGGTTCCATAGTGTTGTGGTCTACACAACAACATTTGCCCAACATGTAAAAGGTTCCTGTTTCAAAACTGAGACGAGACACAAATCCCCTGGGGGTTGCATCAGAAAGAGCAGTCAGTGTAAAAGGGAAAGAAGATCATCTGATGTGGTGAACCATGAGGGAGCAGCTGAAAGAACTTCAGTCCTAAAGCCTGCAGAAAAACCCACTGGCTGTTTTGTTGAGGGGCTAACTTGTGGAATTGGGATCTTCATCCCGATCTCACATTTGTAGCAGTTTATTCTGCCCCTAACTACCTTTCATGAACTGGTGTACGCTTTTATAGTGCCAAAGTACTATATAAGTTATATAATATAGTGCCAAAAAAACCCCACATTATTATTTTGGGCAATTTATATATAATTTCTTAGTTTTTACCTCCTTAATTTCTTTTTACATTCATTCATTACAGGCTACAGGATTTAGAAGCTGCTGGATCATGATTTAATAGAAGTTAAACTCTTCATCTAACAGCGTTTGATAAAACAGGAAATGACCATTAAAGTAACTGAATAAAAGTTAGTGAAAATATGGGCTACTCCTCCATGTGGTGTCTGCAGGTGTGGCTGTCCTGCAGCTGTATACAAAAGACAGTCATGGTTCAGCTGGCAGCTGCCCAGGAACCAGGACAGAGGGAAGCTGTGGTCTGCACATTCCTCCTCAGCATCTAATAGCAGTGATGACAGCGGGGAGCACAGAGCACTAGCAATAACCTGGCCATTGTGCGTCTGACATGAGCAGGTGTGCTGCAGCTCCTGATGGTCCCACCCCTTCCTCATGGTGCATAGAGAATGCAGCGAGTGGATTTAATCAATTAGTTTTCCTGGGTGCTGTGACTCAACAGCTTCTCTGTGGGCTGTATGTGTAGTCTCCGATGTCTTTAAATTGAGTAACTTACCCTTTTATTAGGTTATATAAACTGGGCAAAAATGAGTGCGTCTCATCGTATCAATGCATAAATAATAAAGAGCATCACCAGGAGCAAATAAGCCCAGAGGGAACTGCTTTTTTTTGTACTGCATTCATGCTATTGACTCATTTAAACCTAGTGATCAGGTTCAAAACCTGAACTTCACAATATAAAAACAAATTAATCAATAAAAATAAAATAACAGAACAATGGTTCCTTAACTTTTGTCATATATACAGTACTGTGCAACCACCTAATACTGAACAGAATTTGCAAAAAAGCAAGGCATCAACCAGTGTTTAATCTATGCATAACAAGCAGCTTGGCAAGAAAAAGAAACCATCCATCTTCTTCCGCTTTATCCGAGGCCGGGTCGCGGGGGCAGCAGCCTAAGCAGAGAAGCCCAGACCTCCCTCTCCCCAGCCACCTCCTCCAGCTTATCCGGGGGAACACCAAGGCGTTCCCAGGCCAGCCGAGAGATTTAGTCTCTCCAGCGTGTCCTGGGTCTGCCCCGGGGCCTCCTCCCGGTGGGACATGCCCAGAACACCTCACCCAGGAGGCGTCCTTGTCAGATGCCCGAAAAATAAAAGGGGTTTCTTTTTCTTTAGGAGTCAGCTGAGGTGGTTCAAGGTTCAAGGTTCAAGGTTCTTTATTTGTCACATGCATATACTTGTATAACTATGCATGTGACAAATAAAGAACCTTGAACCTTGAACCACCTCAGCTGACTCCTAAAGAAAAAGAAACCCCTTTTATTTTTAGATAATTTGTTATTAGCAGCCTGTCACAAAACAACATTTTAGTTTTTTTTAAATTGTGTTGTCTCAGTTTTAATTGTCTCAAATTGCGTGAGCAAACAGCAAAGGTAGGGGAGTGGCCAGTTGCATTAAGATATTTAATTGGGCAATACAGAGTCAGTAATGACAATGAACAAATGGGCTGCTGTCAGTCCTTGTACGGCCGGTGTACAGCAGCCATTCAGGCCGCCATCGGCCCAAAAGTGTTGGTCCACCGGCAAAGTGCCCAGGAAATGCCCTGTGTCCCAGATTAACAGTCCAATCACTATCTGCAGAGGGTCAAGCAAGTCCTTATAGTCAGCTGAACAGTGAGAACAAGATCGGGGCTATCAACACCTACGCCCTGCCGTGCCTGTCAGATACCCTGCTGGGATAATAAGCTGGCCACTAACATCAAAACCAGGAAGCTCCTGACCATGCATGGAGTCAGTACCACAGTCCAGGATGAGACAACAAACATCCACGAGTACATCAGGAAGATGTAGAAGATTAGAGGCACTAATCATGGCAGCAAAGGAAAAAGCTCTAAGTACAAGTGCCATAGAGGCTGGGGTTTGGGGGCAGGATGCAAGACGCTACCAGGCAGGGCATACATGGAACGCCATAATCAATAGTATACCGAAACATCTGTGCTGAGTATGGCCTGGAAGTCCTGAGGTCAAAATGGTAGACGTGGTCGACAACGACCGAGCTAAGATCCTGTGGGACTTCCAGACAAGTAGAGGAAGACGACCACTGTGTGTAGACATAGCGATACTGAATAACAGCGACATCAGGAAGAAGGAACATGAAGAGCTGGAGAAGTACCAAGGACTCAGAGAGGAGCTCGAGAAGATGTGGAGGGTGAAGGTAACAGTGGTCCTGGTGATAATAGGAGCACTTGGTGCAGTGACCTCACAAGCTAGGTGAGTGGCTCCAGCAGATCCCAGGAGCAACATCAGAGATTTCTGTCCAGAAGAGCGCAGTCCTGGGAATAGTAAAATATTCCCAGTGAAAGACCCTCGAGCTCCCACGGCTCTGGCAGAGGACCTGAGCTTGAAGGATAAAGACCATCCGAAGGGGTGAGAGGGGACTTTATTCATACATGTATATAACCGGAGAGGGAAAGGAAAAAGTTAAATAGACTGGTAGCTCTGTCCTGACCAGTATCCTAGACCACATAGAGTAGGTGGGCTAGAGGAAGATGTTAGCCAAGATAATGTCCATTAGGGACGACACCTCTCACACCCTGCATGACTGTCAAGGCCCTGAGCAGCTCCTTCAGCAGTGACTGTTACAGCAGCACAATACCCACAAAGGATAAACACTGTTAAAAATCCATGAGTATTATTATCGCTCCCACTGCACGTTATGTACACATAACCAAAAAAATTTTCCTACATCGTCATTATTCCATCCACTGTGCAATGCACCAGTACCACTGGCAGCAAAACAGCCCCACAGCATTATGCTGTCACCACCATCCTTGACTGTTGGTGTTCTCACCTTTATTCCTGCAAACATACCTCTTGTTATTGTGGCCAAACAGCTCAATCTTTGTCTTGTCTGATCCTTTGGCTTGTCCATGTGGGCAGATGAAAATTTTAGACAAGTTCGAAGGTGCTGATTTTGGAGAAGGGACTACTTTTTTGGTCGGCACCCTCTCAGTCCATGTGAGTCTTGGTGGTTCCTGGGTTGTTCACCTTAACCAGTTTCCTCTTATCTGACAGTCTGGGTCTTCTTCCAGACCTTGGGAAAATGTTGAATTTGATTTTTTAATAAGTGTGGGAGTATGTTATTTGAGCTTGTATGTATACTTTTGACTATGTGCAAGAAAATCCAAAATACATTTCAAATTTCAAATTATACGCCTTTGACGTGGTATATCAAAGGTGTACGCCATAATTCAACCCTGGAAAAGGAACAATTCAAAGAAATAATCAAAAGCCCAAAATTACATGACATTCATGCCCAAGATGAAAACGTATGTAAACTTTGGATCACAACTGCATGTGAAGCTGAGCACTAACTAAAGAAGGAAAAAAGAACTTTTATCAACTGGCGAGGCAGAGAAATAAAGCTGGAAAGGATGTGCAGCAGGTTAGGGTGTTTACAGATGTACTAACAAACATTTCTTGTTGAGACTGAGAAGAGAGGCCCCGATCAATGAGCAGCAGAATGACTTCTTGAGAATCAGTAAGAGCTCTTACAGATACAACGTTTGCTTTGTGCGTGTCAACAGATAAGTACAGAGAGGAGGTGCATAATGTCTGTGAATCTAATGACAGGATATGATCAGGTGAATCAGTAGAAGCAAGACAGAATGCATGTGTGTGAATGAGACAGAGACAAGAGTGAAGCTACAAACAGTAGAGTGAAATGTGGACACGTTTAAATACTCAGAGTCAACTATCCAAAGCAATGGACAGTGCACAGAGAGGTGAAGAAGAGATCGTAGGTAGGTTGGAGTAAATGGAGGCGATTATTAGAAAAACTTTCCTTTACGTTTGGTGTGAACAAACTCCGTAACACACTTCCACTTTTGTTTGTCAGCACTTGGGGAGCTCCAACCGCTTGGGTCTGGAATCCCAGAAAGCACTGTGCCATCCCTGCAGCAGGTTTCAGGAGATACAGACAAAAAGGACTCTGGAGGAGTCACGATTCATAATGTCACAGGAGGATAGAAAAAGCCAAGCCAACCAAGTAGCAGCGTGAAAACAGAACTGAAGACACTTGCAGGATTTAGCTAAAAATGACTGAGGCCAGAACATCAAAAAATGCTGCCTCTCCCTACAGCAAACCTGAGGTTATTTGACCTGCACACTGCATATTTAGTACGCTAGAATAAACAAACTGGTATTTCAAAGGAACTTTAGTGTGGGAGCTGGCAAAGTAGCCGACTGACAGACAGTGTCCTGTTAGTGGGCAGGGGAAAGGTGGCACCACCACACAGCACTGCCTGTGATTCAGAGGGGAAAATGTTATCGCAGTAAAGCTGTAAACACAAAATGTTCCAGAGCTCCCCTACGGGAACTGGGGCACTAACACATAAAGCTCATTGTGCCCGAGGAAGCTGGAAAACCATGTACACTAAAAGAAATCAAGTCATTTTTAATGAAATGACAGCACATAAGGTATTGTACATGTGAAAAAAACAGGCCTGGCTGTATTTTGTTTCCTTTGGTGAACTAGCAGCATTACTTGTTTACTTAGTAGCTAGCAGCACGCACTAATACCCAGTGACAAATACTCAGTGTTACTGGGAACTAAAATTAGGCATAGGTGTTTGTGCTGATATTCAACTGAACTGAGGTCATTTATTCAAAGGGCTCTTTGAAAGTCTTCAAGGTTTAGGGTGTGAAAATTTGGGACCAACCTGAATGGACAGCATGCGTTTGAAATCTGGGTTTGTGTAGCTTTAAAATACAATTTATACAATCAAACCAAGCCAAGGAAACTCACTTGTAAACAAAACAATGTTAGTATTAAAGCTATTCTTGCTTCTGCTGTTGTTGGTCCTTAAACCAGCCGTGGAGAAGAGCAAAGCTATGACACACACTGAGGAGAAACTGAGCTTTAAAAACAATCAAAGTTTTCACTGCAGCCGCTTCCTGTGTTTTTACCTTTTTTTTTCACATTTCTCCCACTTCCAGCGTCTCCCAAACACCACCATCACTCCCTTCCCCGTATGCTGTGGCTCTGTACAGGGGCCCATGTGCCACAAACAACCACTCTGGGACACTCTGGTTCTTTTTTGTTGTTGTCAGCCTGAGCCACAGAGAAGGCCTAAGTCATGATATGAAATGGATTTCTTCTTAATGAAATGAAAGCTAATGTTTAAAAACAGTACAAGTGTCCACTAACTGTTTTTCTGACTTGAGCAAGTTTGACTTTGAGTTGAGGCCTCCTTGCCTCCTGCTCTGTCCCACATTTGTCATCTGCATTTATGAAGTGAGAAACAAAGGAAATTGTTACCTTTGACAACTTACTTAGCTCAGGTGGTAGAGCGGGTGACCTACTTACTGGAAGGTTGGTGGTTCGATCCCATTCTGCTCTAGTCTGCGTGCCAAATATCCTTGGGCAAGGGTCCATGTTGCCCACCGATGCATCCATCAGAGTATGAATGTGAGTGAATGTTAGATAGAAGCATGAAAAACCTTAGATAAAGTGCTTGTATGATTGGGTGAATGCACGAGTTGTATAAAGTGCTTTGACTGCTCAGTGAGAGTAGAAAAGCGCTATATACGGTAAGAATCAGTCCATTTACCATGATGAAGCAATGTGATGACAAAGTTCAGTGAAACCTCATGTTGACACCTGGCATAAACCTAAATCTTGTTGCAGTCCACATGGACCATTTCGTACAAAGACCTACTCTGCAGAAGAATGTTTTATGCTGGTTTTTTGCAGAGTTTTATTTTATGATTAAAAGGTCTTAGAGGATGTAATCTTTAAAAAACATTCAAGTCGTAGTTTAACTGTACAAACCTCTCAGATTTCAACTTGAGTGCTTCCAGGACTTTTGGGTCAGTGCTGCACCATAGTGACTCGTACTATATTAGATAGTTTATATTAGGTTGGTTTTCCTGTTGTACCTGATGTGGCTGGATGACAGGAAATGACTTGACAATAACAAGTATGTCCTTTTACAAGTATCCTTGGCATACATGAGAAGCTTATGAGGAGTTGAGACAGAATTCATTTCCAGCCTTCCTGCATGGAGGCCAGGGGAATCAGGAAAATACGTGATCAACAAGCACTCTCTACACACGACACTGAAGACTAAACCCAGCAGTTGTGTTTGTATTAGCACTTTGATCTTATTCCCACTCTCACTGTGCAGTTCCTGCGAGTTGTCCAACTGAATCCCACGTAAAAGACAGTCCTAGGGAGGGTCAGAGACCTCTTTGTGTCTGTGTCAGCCTCTGATTTCTGGGTCAATATAGACTTCAAATGAGGCACTCTTAAGTTGGTTTTTTTTGATAAATATGGTTTTATACTTTTGATAACATAACAGGATATTAGTGGTGTAGTGCTGTTTTGTTATCTAAGTTTACTGTGGCTTCCCAACTTGTGCAGATTTGGGTTCTTTCACATATTGTCAAATTCCCAGGTGCAGTGTTTTGGTTGGCTTTATGTTTTTTTCACAACCTCACCAGTTGCAGTCCGGAGATGGGTCATTTCTTTCCCTCTACAAGTTTGGCTTACAGTTTTCCATGTACATGTTGCCTGGAAGGAGGCGCTGCTCTAAAGACAGTGTCAGTGCAGCATAAAAAAGATCGCCCAAAAAGACTGTAAAATGAGTGAATGTAACCCTGATCTTTAAGATATGCAATGATTCATCACTACAAGTCCAAAAGTAACACTGTGAGAAATCATGAAGTTGTTTTTGACCAGAACATATCATTCAAAGTGCAAATTAAACAAATATGTTTAATATTTGTGCATATATGCATTTGTGCAACATCTCTAAAATTAGAAATATCCTGTCTCAGAGTGACGCTGAAAAACTAGTTCATGCGTTTCTTACTTCTAGGCTGGACGACTGTAATTCACTATTATTGAGATGTCCTAACAACTCTCTAAAAATCCTTCAGTTGATCCAAACTGCTGCAGCAAGAGTCCTGACAGGGACTAGAAAGAGACGGAAGATTTCTTCCATATTGTCTTGTCTTCATTGGCTACCTGTTAAATCCAGAATCGAATATGAAATCCTGCTCCTCTTGAATAATCAGGCCCCATCTTCTCTTAAAGACCACATAGGATCGTATCCCTCCAATAGAGCCGTTCAGGCTCATCTTCTGTGCAACCAGCTCCCAGTTTGGATTCGCGAGACAGACACCTCCTCCACCAAGTTAGCGCTCCACCTGAACTGTGGACAACCTTATTCCAAAGTGGGTTGAATTCATTTTTCTCCATGAACACCCAGAACACCCCATAATGACAAAGTGAAAGAAATTAGCTTCAAATTCATCAAAATTTATCAAAAAAATAAAAAAAATAAAAAAAATACATGTACATAAGTATTCACAGCCTTTACACAATAATATGTTGAAGCATCTTTGGCAGCAGTTACAGTCTTACGTCTTTTTGAGGATGACACTACAAGCACAGCTTGGTGTATTTTTACTCCCATTCCTCTTTACAGAACTTGAAGCTCCGTCAGATTGGATGGGAGCATCACAACCACGTGCTTCGCCCCAATCCAAGGTCCTGAGGAGGTTATCATCAAAGAGGTCTTAGGTCATTGCTGCATTCATCATTCCTGTACTTCAAATATAATCCACTTTCAATGTATGAGAATAAAATAAAGCAGGATACTTTCTCCTTGCTTCCTGCAGTAAAGCCACTTGGCTAATGGCAGTGCTAGTAGCAGCTTCTAAGAAATATTCTCCATTCCAGTGAGAGAAAATCCCAATGAGCCACTCATCATCAGCCCACCCTGACACATTAACCACAGTGATGGATGGAAACACATCATCTGGTAACACATATATGCTAAAATTAGCCATCAGCCTGCATGAAACACATTATTTCAAAGTGCTGCGGCGGGTTGAGAGATGTCCCCACCTTCATAACCTGTTGCTGTGGCCCTGCTGGAGGAAAAGATTTCACCAGTCCAGCCAAAACGAATACATAACAAGTGCATGTAAACATAAAAGAGGTTGTTGGCAATTTCAATTTTTAGACAACACAAGCAATATACAACCGAAAGTGAGCATATTTTCTGCCAAGGTGTGACATGGTGAGGCGACTTCCCTGGATTCATCCGCCAGTGTTTTAACACATTATGGTCTCAACACGTGCATTAATTTCAGTTCTGAGTCACAGTTTGGTAACGATTAAGAACCAAAAGATACTCGTTTAGGTTTCAGATCACGTTTTGGGTTTAAATGCCACTTTCTCAAAAGACCCCATCTGGCAGAAAGCCATGAAGGCTAACTTCTCTCCCATATGCAGTTATTTGTTTTTTATGACAACTCTTATAAAGAATAGTAAAAAAAAAAAGTTCCCTTTAACTATAAATGTTGCAGTGATGCTTTTTTCCTTCCTTTTTGCAGACAAATGCCGAGGATCAGTAGGAGCTTGGCCTGTTTTAAAGACAGTTACCTGGTGAGTGGCTACGTAAGAAAAATCCAACAAAAAGTGGAAAAAGTTCGCTGATCCTCGCAGGTCTGAGACGATCAGGTGATTTTTGTACCATCATACTACGAAAATTTAGTTACAGGCCCTCTGAGGGCATCAGGGTGGATAAATGTTGCTTTTATTCACTTTATTATCACAATCATCTTTGAGACCCAGCTTCATTTTCCAGGGCCAAAAAATGCATCTAAGATCTGTTAAAAACTGCAGCCTTGTCAAGTGTCATATTCTAAAGCTAAAAATAAATAAATCACATACTGGCACCTATTTGAGTATGAAGGTAAAATTATTACTTCATTAATTACCAAATATGGTGTACTTAAAAACACTGTATGTATGTAAATAAAGGTATTTTCGGCATTAATTGATACAAAGTAACTATGAGTTGGTGAATAAAAACTGACCTGGAGTAAATTGCCTGATGCTTAACATTTCATGGGAAAGCAAGGCTGAGAAATGCTTTTTCTGAGGACTTGCAACATAAAAGCTAGGTTCAGTTTATTAGTCCCACATGTTTTTATGCTGGGACAAATCAGAATGTTAGCCTTGAAAAAAATACCAAGTCACTAACTGTACTTAAAACCATGAGCCAATGAAAATTTGACAGCTATATCCCATTGGAAAGGACTACTCAGAAGTCATTTATATATGTTTATGTTTGTGTGTGTATATATATATTTTTTTTTCTTTCCATATTTTTATAGAATTTAAAGGTACTAGATTTAAATGTAAGTTGCTGGGCCACTGAAAACACTGCACAGGGTAACATTAACCCCCCTAACAGACTAAATGTATTAAAGGCTCACTTCATGCCAACTAAAACTAGGAAAAAGGAAAAGTAGGAAATTTTGGCTTTTCTCACATTTGAATTGAATTCACTAATTACAGAAACCTTTCATCTGACGCCGAGCGTACATTTTCCTACAGGTTGCTCGTCAGCTTGATGGCGCTTACTCAGCAGCAGTGTAGCTTTCCTTTGGTCTAGAGCTCCCTCTCCTGGTCATTGGCAGACATGCCACTAAAGAGGCAATCATGCTTTGTGCTTTAACTTATAACCAATCAATAGTTTTTATATGTAAATAAAAGGATGATGTTCACTTCAGTGAATGTTCCTGAAATAGCCAGGACTGAACTTACACAGTTACAGTAAAACACATAACACTGAACCAGGAGAGTCAATAAAGGCCACGTGTCTCTGATCATTTATTTTTTGAAATTAATATCAGCTTAACAAAAGTACGTAAAAGTTCAGTTTTTAAAACTGTGATTAAAAACTTAGCGAGTACAGTCTGAAATCATTTATTCCTGCATGTGAATCTGCTACACTGCATGTTAAAATCTGGGCCTGAACTGATTGCATCATCAACTGTTATTAAACAAGTACAGAAAGGCATTTCATTAGATTCCTCTAATTACAGGCTTTCAAGGCTGAAGCTTTGCTTTGTCTGCAGCAGCCGATCAATGAGCAGGATCACACGGAGCTGCAGAGCTAGACTGACCATCCTCTGTTCAGTCAGTTCATCTCTTTCACCTTCACGGCTCTACCGTGGAGACACAGCTGGTACACCTTGCAGTGTTTGTAGCTTTGGAAATTAAAAGACGCAGACTAATAGTGCTCTGGTTCCATGTCAGTTCATCCAGTCCAGATCATCATCATCCTCGTCATCACCAAACAGGGGAGCAGGTGGTGGACGCCCCTTTAGGCTCTGGACACAAAGCAGAGGCAAAAAGAAGAAGAAGAAAATCACAAATAGTGTCCAAGTGCTAAAACATCTCCGACACAACACACAGGGGAAGGGCTGGGTTTAGTGGGATGAGGTAAAAGCGCTCAATCAAATCTGAGAGCTTTGCCTGAACTCTACAGATCCTTCCTTACCATCTCCTCTTCCTCTTCCTCCTCGCTGGGTGCTGCGGGGGGATTGGCAGGAGTTGTGTTCTGGAAAAATGGCTCCTCTCCATTTTCCTCATCAATTCTCCCAGTCAGACTGAGAGAATAGCAGAAAGAGGTGGGGCGAGGCAATAAAGCCAGCAGGATAGCGTTTATGCAAGCGGTTAGTTAGCAGGAGGGTATGTCAGTAGTAATGTAGACATAAATATGTTGCAAGTTACAAGTCTTTTCTTAACACTCTCTATGCGCTTAAGGTTACATTATTCATTGGCTCCACTGGTAAACTTTTCAGTATTACTGACAGCTGTTTGCCACGACAGTCTAAGAAAGAATACTTGAAACGTGATGCGTTCAAGGACGCATTTATAAGCACGAATTATAAGTCCTCACATGACGAAGTACATGAGCCCCAATTAAAGCAACCATGTAACAGACCAATGTTCACTCTGTCCTGTGTGTATAATTTTATACTGAAACATTGTTGTGATTGGCTGGAATAACATTAACCATAAAGTGTATATGAAAAGTGGACGCAGCTTCCCAGTCTATAGGGAGGCCAATGAGGCTTTTTGTTTTTTGACCAGCAGAGCCACAAAATCAAACTCGTAACTTTACCACCAGCCGTTATGACCTGTGCTCACCCTGTGTTCTCTCCCGAGGTGTCCTGAAGTTCGCTCGGTGGTGGAGGCGGGTTGGATGGGGGTCCAAAGGCTTTATGAGAAGCAGCATTTTTTTCTCCTACATCCTCTCCATCATCTTCCACGCTGTCCACGCATGCCTCACTGGTCACTGCAGCGTTCGTTTCTGACACAGCATCTTGCCCATCGTCAGGTGAACGCTCATCTGGATCCAAAGACTTGCTGGTGTCTTTATCTTCTGCAGAGCTTTCAGGAGCAGGTTGCTGCCCCTCCTCCTCCTGTACCTCGCACTCTGCTCCTGGTGCTGCCGTTATTGTCAGCTCTTCTGATTCGAGTTCAGTCGTTGAAACTGGATGGATATCTGTGCTTTGTGAATGTTCTGCCTGAGTTGTTGTGTTTGACTCACACACCGTCTCCTCAGCTGCTTCTTCCTGATCCTCACGAGTCTCCCTGACTTGATGAGAATCTGAATCAGCCACATGTTCCTCCTCCTCCTCTTCCTTTCTGACCTCTGTCTCTCCATTTATGTGCACATTCTGGTGAGGTTCTTCTTCCTGTTTCACATTTTCAACCTCTTCTTTCTCCTCTTCCTCCGCTGTTTCCTCCTCTTTTGTAATTGGTCTTGTTGCGGCCCCGCCTTTGGCACTAAGGAGCTGCAGAGTTACATTCTAGAAGAAAAGAAAACCACATTAATGGCTGGTTCTAGAATTCTGTGATTCAAAACCAAATGCCAGTCAAACACTTCCATTATCATGAGATGAGTGCTGTGATTGTACAATATGGATAAATGAACAATGCCTTTCCACCTGTGGTGATGTAAGACAAAAGATGTGTCGATTAGTCCAAACATTTAAGAACTCTGAATTTGTGCACAAAGGCTGCATATAAAAAAGAAAGGTGTGGTCTGTGGCTCTGCTGCAGTGGAGGGGTGGTACAGTAAGCTCACAGGGGGCGGTGCCAGGAGGTCTGAGGGGACAGGTGAAAGGAACTGGAACTAATGAACTCTTGGCGTGTGTGGTGTGGCAAGGAGCTGCAAAGCTGGCTTCCTGGTTGAACATAAGGTGCCGAAGCAGTGGAAGTGTTTTAGAATAAAGGCGCTACGACTGACACTCGAATGCTGTGAGGCTCCTGATCGCTTCAAAAGGATTTTACCTTAATGGTAGAGACAATGACCCCCAGCACAGCCTGGCCGGTGTAGGATTCAGTGAGATCGAACTCCCCTCGCAGTGAGTGGAACACTCCGTTCATCACACGCTTCACCTACAAGAACACAAATGGTGAGTTATGTCCCAGCATGCACTGGCCTTAGACTTCACACAGCATCACACTAATGCGCGTACCAATAAGCAAACTTTTACTTCAGCTTATTGATAAGCGCTTTGAGTGCTCAGAGTAGAAAAGCGCTATATAAGAACCAGTCCATTTACCAGTTGTGATCCATGATGCGTACCCACACTAGGAAACCCACTGATTATGAGTGAGAACACGTGTTTGGTATTTTTAGGACTAAATCATAGAAGAAGAAACTCTACGTCCCAAAATCAGACCTACTGTTGATGTACTACAAAGGCTATGATGGTGATCGGTCATGCTGTCTCAGTTTAAAGGAGCGTGAACATAATCCTGTATTTCATGCTCCTCACTCGATTTTTCTATATTATTCATTATATTCACTCATTACATTTCATCTAATGATGTTTGATTTTACAGGAGCTGCAGAGCCATCACTCCTCTGACCTAAGCTTTAAGCAACCATGACTATGGTGCAAATCAGCACTTTGACTTCCTGTTGAACCTGATGTCTCAGATATGTCTGAAGGTTCTCAGTCATCTAGGTCATGGATGAAAAGAGACTTAAAAAGAAGAAACTTCAGGAATGTTTTTCTGTCTCAGCTCCTTGGACTGATTTCTCAGAGAAACCTGTTGTCCTAACTGTTGGCTTCTCATAAAAAGATGGAGATATTCGTACCGTTCTACATAGAAAACAAAATGAGAAAATGAATTTACTGAAGCATTATTTACGATACAAACCCTCTGTGAAAAACTGTGCTCTCAAGATATTAAACATTATACAAAGTGTCTCTTCAAACAATACATCAGTCATTTAAATCAAATTAGGTTAATATTAGGCCTCTGGAAATATATAAGAGATTTTGTTAAATATAAATGTCAACTTCATGCCAGGAAGATTTTAATAATTTTATTTTGCCAGGACAGATTTCACCTGCTCAGCAGCTTAAAGCTTTTCATAATGGCCAAAATGTTTCTATATAAGCACATCATCTTAGTCTTTGCTGTGTGATGCCGTGTTCTCCACAGCAGAATCGTGTACGTTTTCAATGCAGTCCTGTGTCAGGATCTGAACATCTTCAATGTTCGATACAGGTTTTACGTACAGACACTGCTCAAGATTCTCTGATTCTTTTACTGATATTCTGTAACATATATTATAAAACCAGCCAATACTTTACAGCTGTGCATGTAGAAATATTATTTTTAAACTGTTGAACTATGTGCCCACACAGCCTCTCAAAGTCTGGGACGCTTCCCCAACTTTACTTCTAGAAGACTCTGTTCTCTCAGACTGTAGGAAGCTCGTTTCATATGCAATCATGTTCCGAGTAAACCATTTAGTTTATATGGGAATTATTTTTTACCATAACTTTCTGTGTGTTATGACAAATCACTGGATTCTGCTTATATTTACATTTAAATCTCAGCTTTTTTTGTGTTTGTTAAATTGTACATTAAAAAGTTTCCCTTAAAAAAAGTCAAATTCCTGCCAAACATACAGCATTTTCTATAATGTATATGTTACGTGGGTAAAGTTGCTAGATACACTTGAAAGTATCTCTCAACACGTCAATATAATAAATAAGAAATGGTTTTAAAATGGGTTCAACCGATATTTAACATGACGGACTCAACATCAGAATCCAGTACTGGATTGGAAACATCAGGCAGTATTATGGAAAACAAGCTGAAAGCTAAGACTAAAGCGCCTGCACTGGCATCTGGAGACATTAATGAGCTGCTGCTGATCATTTCTGATTTTCATTCTGTAATTTCTATCAGCTAAACAGCTTCTTAAAGTGACAGATGAAGACAAAGGCTGCACTGCACCTTCTATTAATTGTTCTGTTTGAAAGGTTTCATGTACTTCTCACCTCTGCTGCAGTGTCTCCAGAAGCCTCCTGCTCTTCCAGTTTGCTCTCCAGTTCTGCCACTCGTCTTCGCAGCTTCTGTCTTACAGTCGCTCCCTGCTGCTCCAAGGCTGTGTACTTGAAGAGAATAACATGACATAAATATATGTAATGTAAATCACAACGGTATGGTTGTAACCCCTCCCACCCCATGCACGCCTCCATGATGGACCATCAGAGCACACGCAGCAAAAGACTGGAAATGCAGAACTGATCCTTACAACTCCTCCTCACTCTGTAGGTGATTTTCCTGAGGATTAATAACAAAGCTATTCTGTCATTCAGACCGTGCACCAACAGTTTTTCATTGAATGTTTGTTTCATCTCCCCATCATAGCACAATACTATGTCACTTTAGAATCACCTGCACTGATAAGCTTCAGGATTTAGTTATATTGTTACTTGTTACAGTTATTTGATCTTATATTTTGCACTATCCTACTGTATACTTGTATTCTGTTGTACATATTGTATCTTATTCCTCTGCTCCTCTGCCTCTCTCGCTGCACTGAACATGTGTGCAAAAGAATTTCCCTCAGGATAAATAAAGTTCTTCTTATCTTATTTTAATCAGTCATAACAGGCATTTAACAGCTACTTCCCAGAGAAACAGAGGAGTCCCCGCCACACTTATTACCATCACTTTTAAGATCAGGATTCTGTGTAGCTCTGCTTTTTGTTCAGGTGAAAATGTCAAGATTTGGCTACAGCTTAGGCACAGTCTCCGTGCTAAAGGGCTAAATATTCCTGGGTAGTGAAGTCGCTGAAAAAATGCATTCCCAGCTAATAATAAATATTTAATCTTGTTAGACAAGATGAGTCAAATGCAGTCATCCATCTTACTTTTTCCTGAAGAGCGTGCAACTCCTCATGATGCTTGTGTTGCTGCAGCAGACTATGTTCTTCTGAGTCTCTCAGCTGCTTCAGAGCTGTAAACTATTGACAGCAAACATGATTCAACAACACACCATGTAACGTGTACGTGTCCCAATATAAACTTTTCTCAACTTTAAACTGAACAATTGAAGAAACTACTGCTGAGTGGCACAGGACACCGCAGTAATGAAACGTGTGGTAGTATTATATTATATATGTGGAATGTTTGCTAGTTACTAAATGAATGGTGAGTTAAAATGATTATTATTGTTATAATAATCATCTAGAAAAGGTCAGTGTACTTCTCACATTTCTACGTTAATTAAGAGATTCATTTAAAAGTAAGTTGTTTTTTTTAAACACGTTTCAGTGACAAAGCAACTCAAAGTGCTTTACATGAAGTGCCAAAGGGCGTAAAATGAACATCATAAGACGATATGAGAGCACGAGCTCATGCACCTTTTCCTGCAGCTGGGTTAACTTGTCCTGCAGACCCTCTCTCTGCTCTGTTAGTTCAGCCACCTCTCTGCTGTGCTGCCCTTTAGCTGAAGCCAACATCTGGGAACACTTGCCCTTCCATTCCTGCTCAAGCTCTGCCTGCAGCTGAGACAGCTTCAATAAGCATGTAAAGCAACGTTAATGTTCACAAAACACTGTTGATCTTTCCATTTAGAAGATGTGATCGCCCTTGGGCTGGATGCAGAGATGTGACCTGTTCTGATGCAGCGTTGTCACTGCTGGTCCTGGCCTTGCGAAGTTGAGCTCGGAGGTTGTCGAGCTCCTGCTGGCTGCTCTTGCGGAGCTCCTCCACCTCCTCATCCCGACGCTGACGCTCCACCTGCCATTTCTTCTTTCTTTCTGAAAGTGCCTAAATGTGAGGCACACCTTTTTGTCAGACATCCCTTTTTGATTTTGTTTCCATGGTGACTGTGTATTGCTGTAATTCATTCACAAAAGAATGAAATCCGCTTACTCGTTCTAGGCTCTCCTTGTCAGTCTTCAGGTCCTGCAGCTCCTCTTCCATGGTGTTCACTTTCAGCTCCGTCTCTTTGCGTCTTTGTTTCTCTGAGCGGTACTGAGTCTGAACCCTCTCTGCCTCCTCCTTCAGCTCTGAAACACATGAACACACAGATGGTTAGTCCGGTCCATTTTTCAAAAAAATAGTCTGACATCTTCTCCTTTGCTCTTTATGTACCAGGCACTAGATGTTCTTACACAGGGTTGCCTTGATTTTCTTGTTGCTGATGTCACACATGCATATTTTTTAAAATCAAACGTTTCTGTTAAAGTAACATTCGTAGCTCAGATGTTGGAAGGGAAAATATCTGTGTGGTCGTTAGCTCTGGCCGTAAGTTTACAGGGAAAGACAAAAGATTTAAGGCATGGACAGAACTTTCCAAATCACCACAAGGACACTGAGGCTGCTCTCCATTTCAGCAAAAAGGGAAAGCGTGAGCTCCCTGCATGGTCGAGAGTAGAGAGAGCATACATTAAGGCATTCGTTGAGAATGAAGAATTCAAAGAGAATTCAAATATTCAAATCTATCCATGCATGGATAGGGGGAGGGGGGGAGAAGTCAGATACACCCTGGACAGGTCAGCCTCCTTCCACCCCCATGACATCTGTCTGTGCAGGCCACAGAGACAGCCAGATTTAACGATTAGCCTAACCCCATTAGCTGCGCGTCTTTGGACTGTAGGAGGAAGCCCGAGTACCCGGAGAGAACCCACACAAACAGGGAACATCCAAACACCCCACAGAAGGGATTCTAACCCAGTCTCTTCTTATTGTGGGGCAACAAAAGTGCTAAGCACTAAACTTCTGGTGCTAAACGTTATGAGGATACGGGACAGGCTTCCTTCTGTGTGGCTGCTGTATGTTTTGCAGTAAAACACAGTTTTGATTTCCTTTTCTAACAATCCGATTTCAGCTTCTGTGTGACCTCAACTAGTCCTGTTAACTGTCATAATAATGTGAAGGAACAGTTATGTTAAAGAAAGAAAATCTTCTGCTTTAAGTCAGACAATTTCAGATTCAGACAGATTGTTAGGAAAACGTTTGGGGAATGTTTAACAGTGGACCTAATGATGACTATGAACCAGCCAAAGTACAAGCTCGTTACACATTTAGTCAAATTTATGAGTTTGTTCGCTCTCTCGAGGCGCTCAAACCTTTGGGTGTTTTTGCTTCTTCACTTGTATGAAATGTATTCATCTGATAAAAGGATTTGTACATTCTATAAATAAAATGAGTCTTATCCTTCCATGTTATGTCTAATATGTCCAACATGTCTTGCTTCAGCATCAGCTGCTCTAAGTTTAAACAACAGGACAAAGAAGCAGTTAAACCTGCGTAAACCATCGCTGTGTTTTTCTGTTGGAGATGTTTTAGAGAGACATGAATAAAACTTTAATTCTTTAGTCCCTGTGTGTTGGTCCTGTGACAGACTGGCGACCTGTGCAGGGTGTACCCCGCCTCTCGCCCTATGAAGGCTGGGATAGGGTTCAGCGCCCCCCGCGACCCTGAAAAGGATAAGCGGAAGCGAATGGATGGATATAATATCTGCGGAGGTAGACTCTGTATTGAATGCACCTCTCTGATTGCAGCACCAAAAATTCTGATATTCATAAAAAGGCACAATTTTTATAATGTTTTTTATACTTATCGGGCACAGTGTATTTAAATCGAGCACACAAGCACCTTCCAGCTGTGCTTCCAGGGCAGCGACGCGTTGGCAGCGGCTCTCACCGTCCTGCAGCGCTGTGCTCAGTTTACCCTGCAGCTCCGCGGCCTTCTGCTGGTGAGCTGAAGCTTCGAGCTGCAGCTGAGACACCCGCGCTGCCGCTGAAGCCAGGTCCTCTGTTAGACGAACCTGGGGGAGTTGGCGAGAGGTGAGAGGGGAAGATGTACTGGTGGCACTATATCAAAATAAAAGCCACAGAGATGGTGGAACAACATAGAAACAAGCCTGGATGAGTGTCTGCTGGTGCTAGCAGTGTGTCCCTGTGGAAGGAAAATGGTGAGTGCTGATTGATGAAAAGGAAGCAGAAGGACAAAAACAGAAATAAGGTTAGTTGAGGTGCCAGTGAAGGATGATGAAAAAGGGTGATCCAGTGGCTGCAGTCAGACTGGGATCAAATAGGAGCTTCTCACAGTTCTTTGTGCTAAATTTTGTGCTTTCTGGTCTCCAATGACCTGGAAATGACTATTTAGAGTCTCTGGATTTTTTTCAGCTGCGCTCTCTTACAGCATAACAACAAAACTGCTTTAGGCAGCATTGTCTTCCTGTAATTTAAACATCGATTATAATTCTAGATGCTTTTTCTTATTTTACAGATTCTAGCTGACCCCAGTCTGATGGCACTACACAGAGGAAACAGGCTCACCTGGCCAGAGCCCAGGTCCAAAGGCAGAGGATGCTGAGAAGAGAGAGCAGTGAATAGGAGTTTTTCCTCAGAGCAGCACTGCAGCTTGAATACAATGAAAAGAGCATTTGGAAAAGAGTGGAATCAGCAGACAGCAAACCTTTAACCAAGTCCAAACTACAAACTGGCGACACACAAGTGTACAAACTATAGGAGCACAATAAGAAGGCAGGCTGGAATCACCAAATACACCACGTTATTAAACCTTACACCACACCCTTTGTACACTTAATAAGCAATTCAATTACAAAATCACAAATAAATCCAAAACAGTTTAACCAACATTTATTCTCAGGTTTTAAGAACAAAAAAAAACAAAAAAAAACATTAAATCTCAATTGTGAAGACCCGCAGCCGCCTGCCACAAAATCAGCAGACTGTAATATGCTGCATGTGACCACTAAGTCCAACACATGTCCTGTTAAGTTCTTAGTCCTTTCACTAAAAGGGAAGTCTGTCACCACAAACATCCAAAACTCAGCCAACAGCCTTATTTGATTCATTAAAGACCAAAAATACCAAACGACTCACTTTGTCCTGCTCAGCCTGCAGCAGTCTCGCCTGGTTCTGTTCACTGGACGACTTGAGGGAGTCATTCCTCTGTTCCAGCATCAGGTGACTCTGCTCCATGTACCTGAAAAATCACACGTCTGCATCAAGCACACTCAGGCTCAAAGACTCCCTCGTGCTTTCATTAGGCTATGTGGGACTGCTTGGTTACTGTTAAGATCAAATTACAACGTGACAGAGAGACAGACAATTAAACATTAGAACTAGAAGCAACCCATTCTGAACTGTTAAAAACTGCATCACACTAAAACTCGCTGGTACTGACAGAACATCCAGGCTTATGTCATTAAAAAGTCTGAATTACAGCCTGGTACAAAAAAATGTTTTAAACTGTTAATGTTTCTGCTGTTTCTATAAAGTTTCATAACAACTGCAGCATCAAGGAATTCATCTTCACGTTAGCATTTCAGCTGCTTCCACATTGTGCCTGTATTAACAAACAAGCAGCCACACACTTAACAAACAGGCTTCAAAAGTCAGAGTCTATAAATCTCTGAATTTTACTGCCAAGATCCCTGATGGCACTGTGCAAGGAATAAGAATCTGAACATCTAAAGAGACTTAAGCTTTAGGCTGCCCCGTATCTGTGCGTAATTCTTTCAACTCACCTCTGGTTCTGGTTGATGAGATCTCCGATCTTACGGTTTTGCTCCTCGATGCGAGAACTTTTCTCAAACACTTCTTTTTTTAAACACTCATTTTCCTGAAAGCAAAATAAGTGCTCAGAACAGCTGCAGATGGGGGGATTTAACAATGCCTCTATAAAGCACTGCGCTGCTGATGCATGTACCTGAACAATTCTTTGGATATTGTGCAAGATCATGGAGGTTTCCATCGACACAGTAGACAAACCCGTGGAAAGGCCCCCCTGCTTTTGAAG
Organism: Aulonocara stuartgranti; assembly: GCF_965226115.1. Taxonomy (NCBI): domain Eukaryota; kingdom Metazoa; phylum Chordata; class Actinopteri; order Cichliformes; family Cichlidae; genus Aulonocara; species Aulonocara stuartgranti. Next base: position 36,931,092 of record NC_138948.1, on the reverse strand, counting down.
ATCATCGATCTGTTAAGATTTTGAGGAAAGAAGAAAAAAAACGAAATCAAATGTTTCTGCTTTGCATTAAAGCTGCTTCATGATTTTGTACCATTTCAGAGTGTACCTTTGAAGCCAGCTGATCCACTTTATCGCCTACTTTTCCAACAGCTAAGCGAATCTCTGTGTTATGCTGTCTGGCCTCAGTCATCAAGAAGGAAGTCACATCCCCAGAGCCTTGAGAAACAACAGGAGCACACAAGGGTGTGTAATTTGAAACCATTGCATCCAGCATTATTATCATGAGGTCATCAAATGAACTAGTGGCTTCCTGGTGGTTGAATCCTACCCATGTATGGGACAGCTGGTGCAGGGTAGACCTGGCCCACAGGCTGCAGTGGAGTCTGTGTGTAGGAGCAAGGCTTTGAAATGATGTAATGCACTGACATAAACACACATTTTCCATCTCTGCCACTACTTCTTCCAACATGTATTAGAAAATATTAAGTTAGTACAAACAGTGGCGATGCTACACCTGGAACGCGTGGCTGCTGGTTGGCAGTCCAGGCTGTGCTGTCACAGTGCTCATAACAGGAAGTAAGGCGGAGGTGGGAGGAGCATGAGGATGAGGATGTACTGCAAAAAAAAACACTGCAATTTTACAGATGCAGGAAGAGAGAACTGACGGATGAGTAAGGACAAGAAGTTTACCGTGTGCAGCAGCTGCAGGAGCAGTGGTGATCGGCACTGGAGATGAAACTACGGGATGATCCTTTGCTCTGCTGCCACTGGTGTCCTGGAGATAAACGCACAGGTGTTTGGTATGGAGACTGGAGCAGGCAGGGATTTAAACACCAACTTTCCAATTAGTGGATGACCTGCTCTACCTCGTGGACTACAGCTACAAACAGTACACTGGCCCTACAGGAGGGCGGTGGTCATTTCCAAAGATAGAAATCTTTTTAAAGAAATGCCTAAAAATACACTAAACCAGGCTTAGCTGCAGGATTCAGGTACATTTTCTGGAGAGTATTTTAAGCACCTGTGGGTTTAAAATGATCTACAGGTACAGGAATAAAGTTTATCAGGCTTTGGATACAAGGGCAGTAATATTTAGGTTACTGACAACAGGAAAATGCTAAACCAGTACACATGACAAGATACTGACCTCAAGCTCAGAGTCACTGGATTCAGGCTGGCTGGCCGCCCCTGTCAGAAACGGCAGCATGGGCTGGCCCATTTTTGCCATCCGAGAAATCAGTTTGGCTTTAGTAGCATCTGGGTTCTGAAATTGGAGAAGAATAGCAGCTCCAATCTTCACAGCACCAAAACAAATGAATACCAAAAACACAAAATGAGGTGCTTGCTTACAGCCAGCTGCTCACTCAGAGAGTTTGACTTTGCACGAAGTGGTGGCTCCCTGGGAAGACAAATCAGCTACTGTGAGGGAAAAAAAAGTTTAGAATAATAGTGCTAACTATTTTATCAGGTTTAAATCTTACCCTGGTCTTCCTGAACCTGAAGAGGGGGCCTGTGCTGAGGGCTCTGGGACCAGATTTTCAATACTGAGGGCTGGGGAAGGAGCAGCAGAGTCTCTGGAGCCAGCACTTGCCCGATCAGAGCCACTGTCCTTTGAGAACTTGACCTAAACCACAAAACAAGCTCAATAAGCTTCTAATATTTCAGAAAGTGGTTGAACGGTAGACTATAGTTGCTAAAACAGATACAAGCAGATGAGGGAGATGTCGAGGACTGTGCAGCGGATGTTACCCGTCGAAGCTCTGCTTCAAAGATAAGAGTGCTGTTAGCCGGGACACGGTTAGGGACACCCTTAGATCCGTAAGCTAAATCGGGTGGGATGACAATGAGACGACGGCCTGCCTTCTTCATCCCCAGCATCCCTTCTTCCCAGCCCTGTGCATACAGCGAAGGAGAGGAAAGAGATGATGAGGTAATAACATAATAGCAACAGAAGAGTGATAAACGGCACAATCTCAGTGCTCACACACTAATTTAAAGCTATGCTAGAACCTTTCAAAAGGAACTGTAGCATTTTTGGATGATTAGAAATGCAGGACAGACCCAACACAAGAGCAAATATAAATAAGTGATGATTTAATAAACTGAAAATTATATTTATTTAATCGACAACATCATAAGTTAAGGTGAGCCTAAAAGCAGCTGGCTAATCCACTGGTCTCATTTACGACCCCAGCATTGTAAAACAAATTAATATCAAACCTAATGTGAGAATGTAATATTGGCTTTTTTTGTCATTTAAGCAGGCAGTAGCTAAGCCGTTTCATGTATTATGTGCTTTTTATTTTTAATGAGTGAATGAACTGTAACATATCTTTAAAAATGAGGCATTCTCCAACTTTCTTGGTTGACTAACAGTCTGTGGACAGTGAAGAATGTGGGCTGTAGTCTCTCTAAGTGAGAAACAAACGGCTCTAAGCACAGTGCAGGTTACAATCTATAACATAAGAATAGAACCCTCTAGTGTTTTGTTAGCTTGTCAAATTACATCACAAGCTAGCATGAGGCATGTCAGACAATGATGATTATTCCCATCACCAAGTCTTGTACAAAGAAAAGAAAAAAAAAAAGAAAAGCACAAAGATTTCTGCAACATCAGTACTGATAGGGATGAGTTTTCTCTCTTCACTGGCTGTACTGTAATTCATTATAATCATCAGGATGTCTTAAAAACTCCCTGAAAAGTCTTCAGTAGCAAGAGTCCTGACAGGGACTAGAAAGAGAGAGCACATTTCTCCTGTATTGGCTTCCCTTCATTGGTTCCCTGTTAAATCCAAAAACCTGCTCCTCACATACAAGGTCTTAAATAATCAGGCCCTATCTTCTCTTAATGACCTTGTAGTACCATATCACCCTATTAGAGCACTTCGCTCTCGCTCTGCAGGCCTAATGGGAGGCAGAGCCTTCAGTTTTCAGGCCCCTCTTCTGTTGAACCAGCTCCCAGTTTGGCCCAGGGAGACAGAGCTCCCCTCTACGTGTAAGATTAGTCTTAAAATTGTCCTTTTTCATAAAGCCTAAAAAAAGGATATAGTTAAGGCTGGATCAGGTGATTCTGAATCCCCCTCTACTTATGCTGCAATAGGCTTAGCTGCTGGGGGCTTACCATGATGCTCTATTTCACTCACCATCATAATCATTATTCATTATTAATATCTGACTCCCTTCCACAGTGTGTATTGTATGCCGTCTTCCTCCCATCAACCCAACTGGTCATGGCAGATGACCGCCCTCCCCAAGCCTCATTGCACCAGAGGTTTCTTCCTCTTTTAAGGCAGTTTCTCTTTACCACTGTCGCCAAGTGCTTGCTCAAAGGAGGTTTGATTGTTGAGGTTTTGTCTGTATTATTGCAGGGTCTTTACCTTATAATTTAAAGAGACTTGAGGTGACAGTTTTTGTCATTTGGTGCTATACAAATAAAACTGAATTTTAAATACTGAATGTAGAACTAAATCTTTTCCAAGAACAGTCAAGATGGGAAGATTAGGCAGCTCTCTGCAATATGGAGAGCATAATGTTTCGAGCTTAGTCCTTTTACAACAAGCTACTTAGTCATGGTAACAGGAACTCTGATCATCATACCTAAAATATGCTAGTTGATGTACATACCGTACATATAATATTACAACATCATAGTGAAGGACAGTCTGGTCACACAGTGTGTTAACATGAACGACACACAAACTTCAGTTCACTTAAATCCTGTGTGCATCAGTGAGTTTATCAAGTTGCACAGAGCTCCATAAAAATGTAGCTAGAATTACAGTGTTTAGCTATGACAGCTACATTATTCATTCACGTTTTACTTGATTCAATGAATCCACACAGAAAGCAATTAGCTCAGCATGCATTATCTTGCTGCTGAAGGTTGGTTGCTAACACACATTCAATGCTCAGGCTGCCTAGATAATCCTCCGATGTATTTAGCACCCTGCCATGCCAATCAGCAACCACCTCATTTAGTTTCACTCGAACCACCAACTTCATATCGCCCGCACTTATTTCACCCATTCTTTTTATGGTGTTGGGTTGCCACATCACTGCATGTCACTTCCTGTGTGGACAGCCCTTTGAGCTACTATTCACAGTCACTGCAGTATACTTTCACTCACTCTGATCACTTTCCCAGCTCCAATCTTCAGTCGCAGCAACTTGTCTTTGTTTTGGTTGGAGTCAAACATCTGTAGCAATACAAATAAGATTCAAAGACTTGTTCGTCATCATAACCAGAAAATCCACAAGAGAAAAAACAAAAAACACTGATACTTGTTAAAATGAATGATGTGAGTGTTTGACCTGTCCACAAGTGTGGTTCTCCAAAAGCCAGCCCGTGTACACCACCTCCACAGAGTCTCCATTCTCCACTGACTGGCCCTCACCAAGACTGAGGTCCTGGAGTACCACTACATCTACAGTCGCAGCGCTGTTCACTTTTGCTAAACATACCTGATGATAAAAGATAAGATAACCTTTATTAGTCCCACACATGAGAAATTTGTGAAGACTTCTTCATCATGCTTGTACATAATGTAGACTACACACATCGTTTTTTGAAGATCGCCTGATACTTTTGGACTTTGTGCTGTCAATAAACAAAGTCTGTTTGTTTTGTGTTGGCCCAACTGTAATCACAGTATTTATTATTTGAGGCTCACCTCTTTGCAGAAGTCTGAAGCTGATTTCTCTGACTCAAACATAAGGGACCAGTTCTGCCTCTGGTCATCATAAAAAGTGCAATAATTGTTTTGCTGTACCTGCAGAGGAAGAAGAGCATGTAGCCATGAAAACAGTCAGTGGGGGAAACAGTTATTCTTTACAGCTGCTACAAGCTTTTCAAAAGAAAAACTATCTAAAGAACAGGGTTTAAACAGGTATCGCAATGATTATCGGAAATATATAACTAACATTTTCAGATGGTGCATCTACTTTTGTATCCTTCATGACTATACTCACCGTGAAAGCAAAGCCCACGTGAATCTTGGCAGAGGTTACTTGTTTCTGTTGGCTTAAATACAGAAGCAGCTTGTACTGAAGAAAAGAAGAGCTGAGCTCATTATTAAAAACCAAACAAAAGTCAAACCAGGAGCATAAAGTAAGAGACTAAATAACAAAGCTCCAACCTCTTTTGTTGTATGGTTGCCCAGCACAGCAGCTCCCAGCTTTCCCTGCTTCATGTACTGTCCATTAATACTACATGAGACAACACAGCTGTTCAGTGAACAGAGAGAGAACTTTGGGGGAGTAAAGAGTTTAATTTGTGTAAAGAAAAGGGGGATAATGCTCCAAACAGATGTAAAAAACAAATAAACATGAAAACTGACATTTAGAATATAGCACCTGACATATTTAGATGAGTGCTTAAAAATGGTTTTCAAACTCACTATCTGAAGGCTTGGACTGCTGTTGCAAATAATACTGCTGGAGCTCCAGGTTGTAGAGCTGGCTTCTGATTGGATGGAGCTGCAATAATATTAAAGAAATGATCAGTGGTGGCTCTGCACGACAACTGGATGTAAATTCAGCAATGCTGCAGTTCTGAGACTGTTACCTTGGTTGGAGCTCTTTCTAGGCTGTTTGGGGGCTGTGTACTGGAATGACTCGTTCCCCTGACTGGTTTCCTGGTCTAATCCAAACAGGGAAGCCAGCTTGGCCCTAAAAAACACAAAAGATTATGTACATGTGGTTGTATTTGCATTGCTATATGGTGCTTTTAAAAAAAAAAAAAAAAAAAAAAAACATGCTGGACATCTATACTGATACTGGGTAATGTGTTGGGAATGAAAGTATGCAAAATAATGTCATGGAAATTAAAATGATTAAATAAAAATTATTATATTGTATGCATGTCTGAAACATCAAACCATGATCCCAAATAGATGACAGATGGTTTCCTGGGGGATCTCCCCTCAAACAGAATCTTGACCAGCTGAAGTGACACCAACACGGCAGCATGGCAGAATGCACCAGTAGATGTGACATTGTTCCGGGGAAGGGCCTCTGTGCCACAGGGGCTGAGCAGTGAGCCGAACTCTTCAGCCCAACTGTTTACCACACATTGGTAGAAGGTTATTGCTACGGTGGTAATACTGTATACATTTATACGTCTGATAGGCATGCTTGACTAAAATCTGTTCCCTTATGTCATTGCATTTTACTGTATTAAGTAATTAAAAATAGCTACAAAAGAAATAACAATGCTTGCTTGTTTTTATTATTATTTTTATTATTATTTTTATTAGTAGTAGTAGTAGTAGTAGTACTACAACAGCCAGAGTCATACCTATTAAAGCTAGTAACACTGACTACTGAGCTAACCAAAAACAGCCTGGGTTTCTATTTCTTACTAGGGTTGGGGGGGGGGGGGGGGGGGGGGGGGAATCGATTCTGTAGTATCGTGATATTTTGTTTGCTAATAATGTATCGATACAGGGACAGCAGAAATCGATATTTTGTTACAAAAAAGGGTTTTTTTGCTCTGACTTCAGAGCATGTTGATCCTTTTTCTGAGCAAGAATCCTGACATTCCTTCACTGTCCAAATGTGTTTAACTTTATTTTGGCAGCAATAAACATGACAGTTTACTTATTTTAATTTAAGACACGTTTTATTTTAATTAAGTTTAAAACTTTTTTATTTAATGTAAAATTATATTTTGTTTTAATTTACTTTTAAATTCTTCAGTTGCTGAAGGGGCTGCATAGTTTTCATAAATTGCATAGTTCAGAATAGCTGTAATTGTACCAGATGGTTGCATTCAGTTAAGTTGGACTAGACTGTAATACAAACCGTTCAGTTTGTCAACAATAAAACTGAACTGAGAGAAAGACTGAGTGTGAGACTTTGATATTAGATAAAATGAATATTGATAAAGTTTACCTTTATGTACAGAATCTGAATATCGCAAAATATTTTTAAAAAATTGCAATAATATCGTATTGTGCGTTAAGTATTGTGATAATATCGTATCGTGGGATGTATGGTGATTCCCACCTCTATTTCTTATACAGGTAGACTACAAAGACAGTTGTCAGGCACAGGCTACATCCACACTAGCCCGGATAGATTTGAAAACGGCGTTTTCGTCTGAAAGCGAAAGCGAGTGAGAATTAAAGAATTTGAAGAAAAGCTATCTGCAGCATGTACAAACTGATATTAATCTTTAATAGGACTGTCAAAATTGAGAGCAAACAAAACAACTGCCGTATAATGCCTTCTATCTTAGTTTAATTGGTCACATGACTGCATCACATGACTAAAATGTAATTGTTTTCAAAAAGTCTTTTCGCTGTCCACACCGCGACGTGAAAGCACTGTTTTTAAATGTATGCATTTTCGAGAGCGTTTTCAAAACGCTGCATTTTCCTTCAGTGAAAACGCCGTCTCAGTGTGAACAGGAGGCCAAAACGGAGAGAAAACGAGGTGTGGACGTAGCCACAGTGTCATGGTGCTGCCCCCACCACCCACCCCTCTTTACTGAAATCCCACCTACTCTTATGTGTGATGGCAAGTCTTCAAGAGACAAAGACCAGGAAGGAACCAGGTCCAGACAGTGTGTCACCCTCCTGCCTCAAAGTATGCTCTGACCAGCTGGTTCCCATCTTCACACTGATCTTCAACAGATCCCTGAAACTGTGTGAAGTCCCCTCCCATTTCAAGCACTCCACAATCATCTTGGTCACTGGGTTAAATGACTACAGACCTGTCACCCTGATATCCTTTGAAAGACTGATGCTGGCCTGCTGGTGCTGGTTGTGAATCTTAGCTTGGCAATTCACCAGGCCTCGAGTATGGACAGCTTGTTGTACTTCTTAGGCACCAGTTTCTTCATCACACCTTCCTGCAGTTCTGACAGATGGCTAACTTCCCTCCATGCTGCCTTTATGGGCATTATTCAGACATATGCAGCAGCACAGCGCTCCCAACTACTGTACACCTTTTTTGTGTTTTTGTCCTCTAATGCAGCGGTCCCCAACACCCGGGCCGCGGACCGGTACTGGTCCGTGAGTCGTTTGGTGCCGGGCCGCAAGAGTTGAGGCTCGGGTGTGAAATGTATGGTTTTCAGGGTTTTTATCGTTAAGTCGGTTTCCCTGGGTCTTTTTCCGTGTTGTAGTCGTATGTCTTATTTTGAAAGAACTATTTACGCATTGCCATAGCGATCAGAGAGCATCAAGAAGCAGAGAGGAGGATCTCCAAAGGTTGATTCTGTTCGTCTGGACGTAGCGTTTTGTGGGAGAAACGTTTCGTCGCTCATCCAAGTGACTTCTTCAGTCTCAGCTGACTGCAGGTTTCCCCAAACGCTATGTCCAGAGGAACAGAATCAACCTTTGGAGATTTACTCACTGAGCATGCATCAAGACAGAGAGGATGTTACTCTCAATATTGTTGGCGCATTTCAGGAGGTGGCTGCTAATAAAGTTGCACAATTACACAGTGAATTCGGTTTATTATTATATTTGCAAAATACTACAGTTTGTCTTTGTCTGTATCATTTTATTTTGTTGTATTTGTCCGCGACACCTTAAAGGCTGGTCCGTGAAAATATTGTCTGATATTAAACTGGTCCGTGGTGCAAAAGGTTGGAGACCGCCGCTCTAATGTGTGCCTTTCTCTTGTTTTGAATACATGTCTCATATTTGTTATTTATTCCTGCTGTCTTTATATTTTATGACCCAACTTCCTCACTCCCCCTTGCCATAGCATTTGTGTAGAGATTAAGGAGTCAGCTGAACAAGAAAAACACGATTCAGGGAGTTGCCACATATGTCCTGTCAGTCATCAGATACTTTACTGGGATAATAAGACAGTCAAAGGAGGAGACTGGTCCCACTGACATCAGGGCAAGAAAGTTCCCTAGCATGCATGGAAGGTTTCACCACAAAAGTCCAGCACTCTGACACTTTACGCTAAGTGGAAGGAAAGAAGCTTGGGACTAGTGAGTGCCAGAACCACTGTTCAGGATGAAACAAAGATCCGCCAGTATGTCGGAAAGATGACACAACTCAGTGGTTCCCAAACTTTTTTTGCTGGGCCCCCTTTGTTTTACAAGAAAAATGTTCGCGCGCACACATCCTCCAACCACACACACACCCATATTTTGCTCCATTGCGGTTTATTTCAAACATTTAGTAAATAATTAAGCAAATACAAGTAATCTGCAATAAATTACAGGTAGTAAGAAAATAAACGACTAACTCTTTTACGCTACGTCCGCACCTACACGAGTATTTTTGAACACGCAGCTGTTTCGTCCACATGGAAACGGCGTTTCGAATCACTGAAAACTGAGATTTTTAAAACTCCTTTTTTGAGTTTAGTGTGGACGAGGAATACAGAGTTCGTCACACAACATCAAAGGTATGTGCCTTTTTCCACGTCACGCTGTACGCCACGTTATTGTTTACATGAGATGAACTGCAGAATGGCAGACACAAAATACTGTTAATCTGACTGACTGCAGGTTTTACACACAGTTACTGTCCCTCCATTTACAGAGGCAGAAGATCCCAGAACCACACGGGGGGACCTGGTGAATGACCTGCAGAGAGCTGGGACCAAAGTAACAAAGGTCACCATCAGTAACACACTACAACGGCAGGGAATCAAATCCCGCAGTGCCAGACGTGTTCCGCTGCTGAAGCCAGTGCATGTCCAGGCCCGTCTGAAGTTTGCCAGAGAGCACATGGATGATACAGCAGAGGATTGGGAGAATGTCATGTGGTCAGATGAAACCAAAGTAGAACTTTTTGGTATAAACTCAACTCGTCGTGTTTGGAGGAAGAAGAATACTGAGTTGCATCCCAAGAACACCATACCTACTGTGAAGCATGGGGGTGGAAACATCATGCTATGGGGCTGTTTTTCTGCCAAGGGGACAGGACGACTGATCCGTGTTAAGGACAGAATGAATGGGGCCATGTATCGTGAGATTTTGAGCCAAAACCTCCTTCCATCAGTGAGAACTTTGAAGATGAAACGAGGCTGGGTCTTCCAACATGACAATGATCCAAAACACACCGCCCGGGCAACAAAGGAGTGGCTCCGTAAGAAGCATTTGAAAGTCCTGGAGTGGCCTAGCCAGTCTCCAGACCTCAACCCCATAGAAAATCTGTGGCGGGAGTTGAAAGTCCGTGTTGCTCGGCGACAGCCCCAAAACATCACTGCTCTCGAGAAGATCTGCATGGAGGAATGGGCCAAAATACCAGCTACTGTGTGTGCAAACCTGGTAAAGACCTATAGTAAACGTTTGACCTCTGTTATTGCCAACAAAGGTTATGTTACAAAGTATTGAGTTGTATTTTTGTTATTGACCAAATACTTATTTTCCACCCTGATTTACCAATAAATTCTTTACAAATCCTACCATGTGGATTCATGGATTTTTTTTTTCACATTCTGTCTCTCACAGTTGAAGTGTACCTCTGGTGCAAATTACTGACCTCTGTCATCATTTTAGGTGGGGGAACTTGCACAATCGGTGGCTGACTAAATACTTTTTTGCCCCACTGTATATCTCCAAAATGTCAGAAGTAGTTAGTCATTACAAGAAGTGTTTGTGAACAAAAAAATCACGAATGTGGGATACTGTTTGTCTCTGCAGGGAGACCTACCTCGGCACTTGTGCAGGTGAAGCCAAACGGCAGATTTGCTTCACCATATTTTCTAGTCTTTGGCTTAGAATGAAGTTGGTTTGGAAACATATTCAGCGATGCTTCATCTCCTGCTTTGCGTTTCTGTAGGTGCCCGTGCTAGCAGTGTCCAAGCGTTTTGTTTTTTTCCCCCCTTTCCATCCCGCGCCCCCCCGCCATGGCTCTGCGCCCCCCCTAGGGGGCGGGCCCCACACTTTGGGAAGGTCTGACACAACTGATCCTACAAATGGCTGGACAAAGCTGGACTAAAATACAGCACAGAGGCACTAATCATGGCAGCACAGGAATATGCACAAGACTGACAGAGGCTGGGTCTACAACACTAGGCACGAGCCCAGGTGCAGGCTGAAATGGTGGTTGTGGTTGAGAATGACCAGGCCAAGACTTCCAGATACTGATGGACAAATTGGTGGCAGCTAACCAACCACATGTAGTAGTGGTGGGCAAGAAGCGGAAGAAGTCTGTAGTAACAGATATAGCCATCGCAAGTGATAGCAAAGAACACAAAAGCTTGAGGAATACCAAGAGCTAGAGATGTGGAAGGTGAAGGCAACAGTGAGCCCTGTGATCATCAGAATACTGTTGACCACAGGCAGTACCCGCCAGACGGCGGTAACAGCACCAACATTTTATTTTATAGTCAAGTTCCCAGGTATAAACTGTATATATAGCAACCAGACATGTGTAAACAAGAAAGTGTCACAAAACCACACATCATCGAGCTGGCATCAAGATGTCATTATTGTAACCATTTTAACCACTACCAGCTGATGTTTGTTTGTTTTTTAAAATTCAAATATACTATTTTGTCCACAGTCATAATACCCATATGGAAGAGATATTTATAAATCTTCTGACGTTTGTATCTGTCTTGTGTGAAACTTGTATGAAAAGCATACAAGAGTGAAAACAGATATAAGATCCCTTGAAAAATTATATAAATGAAACTTGTATCTTTTGGATATTTACTAAAACAATATATGAAAGTGGCCACTTTCATGAGTAAATCATATCAGCCTTATATGATTCACTATATGAAGAAGGCCACATCTGATGCAAGTCTTTTATAAGTTTATTCTATTTCTTTTCCATATGGGGGGTAAATTATGTGGGACAGTAAGTAAACTGTCTGTCACATATTTCACATGACATCAAGATTCTTTCTCTAATCACATATTTTATAAGCAAATGGCTGAAATGATTAGTTCGTTATCCAATTACTTGCCAAGTAATTTTTAGTCACTGGTGGCAGCCTGATACTGACCCCTGGAACTCCTTCCACTGGTAATCACTGGCATCTCCCAGAACAGACATGTTGAAAGCCTTAATGCATTCATCTCCGACGGTAAGGAACTGGGCTGAGGAGGGGCAGCCAGTTTGCATGTGTGAGTCAGAATCCTTTTAATGCTTGTTCCAATGCTCGTCTCGCTTGCTATGCTGACCACTCAACCCCCAGTGCTATCACACTTGTGTGACAAATTCAACAGCGTAGCAGAAAAAGAAGAAAAGCGCAGCGCTCTGGCTTTAGTGCTGCACGGGTCTTTGGAGGGAAGAGATGGGCTGTAGCAGAAGCCTTCAACTCCAGTCTACTCTAACAAGCAGCATGTGAGAGGAATTAGATTCCATAACACTTGTCCCTCCTCAACAACAGGCTCTACGCTTGCCACTGATCCCAAACGCTCACACACACACTGCACTACAGTCACACAGAACTCGTGCAGAGGGAGGAGGCATGAGTGGCAAAGATTAAAAAGTCAGCTGGAAGCTTTCCTAATACTCAGTGAGTCTGTCCCATGACAAAAGTGCACCAAGTTTGGGTCTTTCAACACACAGATCCCTTTTTTCTTTAAAGAAGAAGAAATAATTCAAGCTTCTGGAACTACTTTTCCAATGACACTAAGAAAGCTGCAAAACGCTGCATTTTGAAAATAGTGTCAAATTAATTGTTTTAATTGTTATGCAAAGGTTCGAATTTACACACAGCTGCTTTAAGCTACCACATTCTAAGGCCAGGCTTTGGCTGAAAAATGTAAAAGAATAAATAAATGAATGACTAAATTTATTCATAGGTTTGATAGTGTGCTTGGCATCATTGTCCTGTTACATGGCTGTCTCAGCCAACCTTTAGCCCTCGATAGATGGCCTTTTACTCCACAATACATCTCCCAGATGCTCTATGAGTGTCACCTGGTCCAGCTCGAGACATGATTATCAGATAATGAGTTCATGGTTTTTAGAAATTTAGAGAGAACATAAAAATTTAACAATAAAATACATCACTGTTGCAAGAAAGAAAAAAATTAGATTAATACTTTATAAAATTGTTAATCTAGTGATTTAGTATGCAGTGGTAAAATACACAATTCAAAACAGGTTAACTGTTTTATTGCTGCGAGCGCTCTTTATAGTGCTGCACATTAGAGCTCTGAAGCTTAGTGGACACAGTCAACATAAAATATAACGTCCCATAGCGCAGTAAAGGTGAAGCGAAAATGATTTGGTTTTTTGGCATATCAATGTGAAACTGCTCTTACTGATTGAATGGGTATTTGTGGCACGTGTCCTATGCTCTAACTGCATTTCCAGTAGTGTAAAACACACTAAGAAGCTAAGTCAAAATCAAGTATAAATATGTTTACACATTTTGTGAATGGTTAAATGAATACACACACATTCCCATGACAACGTGACACACAGTTTGCATTAACAACTGGGATTACATCATGTATTCCCCAGTACAAACTCTATAGTACTCTTAAAACACTGGTTTTTATTTTTCCATTGGTAGTATTTTAAAACACGTCCAAACGTCCAAAACTTGCTTCTACGGACATACGTCCCCATTCTTATCAATGACCGTTTACCTTCCTAATTCCTATGGAAGCAGTAAACTCTATAGAGTCATGTGAACTCTTTTTCACATAACTGTATACCACAGTTAAATGTAGTATAGCCATCAAAGTGTCTATATCACTGTGAATCAGCCTGCAGTGTTCTCATTGTATTCATTTTATTATTATTTTTAAACTGTGTGTCACAGTTTTAGACGTCCCATATCATGCTGCTTTTGTGGCTTTAGTTTCTAGAAGTAACCTCTTTATATGCACATGCACGCTTCCATAGTAAATACATTCATTTTCATTTACCAGTTAGATGTTAATAGTCAGAATGTGGTTCAGTAAGTTGGCTTGAGGAATCCTGTACTGCTTACATTGAGGGCAGGATGGGTTAAATGTTTTTCAAGAACACTTTGAAGCTCAAACAACAGTCCAGTATCTCACAATTTACTTGGCTTTCATTTTTTCTGAAAAGAAAATATCCCGATGTCAGATCTTGTTGTGCTCATTCACCCTGTGTGCAAAGCATCTCTCCTCACTCACACACATTTTTAAACAAGAAAGTCTGTGGCCAGTTCACGCATGAAAAAACATCACGCACCAACTAATTTTCACGCACCTGTCCATAAAATAAGTTAATAACTTCAGTAAATGAAAATAATGAAACTCTTTAATTTGCAGTAGCGTCCTTCTGAACGCGATGACGTTTACTGTGAAAAGGGGTAAACGTCATCGCGCTGTTTAAAAAACAAAAAGCCCCGAAGTTTTGCAGGTTTTTGCCTGATAAAATCATCTACTTCTTTTATGCTTTTATTGCGGGCGACAGATAAACACGAAAGAAAAATTACATTTGATGAAGGCTTGAACAGTCTGAGAAGCTACATTCATGAATGCTACTTGGAAAATGAGCCACAGAATCATGTGAGCAGGCAGAACCAACACCGGAGTGTTTGATATAAGCAATCATACTGCCGCAAACCTATAAGAGGTCACACTTTGCATGACAAAACGATTCAAACCCGCTCATACCTGTTAACTTTACACTGCATTAATAGTCCTGAACTTCACTTAAATGCCGTTTTATTTTCTTCATTGTGTATATGAGGTCACTTTGAAATTCGGCACAGATATGTTGCTTTGACAAAACTTCACATCACTTCACCGGGATTCTCTTGATATTCCGGTAAAACACGTAACAAAGGGAATTAAAACCATAACTGAAATATGTACTACATGTTAGAAAGGGGCTTAAAATGATCCGCCTGCTCTTTAGACTTTTTTAATGGTGGTGGACTCCATTTAATCACGATTAATACAAAGATTAAAATGAAAGCTGGGTCAACGGCTAGAACATGGGCTAAATCCTGGTGAGCTAGTTAGCTTATAGCCTAAAGAGCATTAGCTCGGAGTACAAAACCAACTCACCCTCCTGTGGGAGACAAGAAGTCTCCGTCCTCATCGTCCCCAACGAACATTTTTTTAAAAGTTTGAAGCCTTCGTCTATTAAATAAAAGAAACGCACAAAAATGTATTAACTGTTTGACATGACTAGTCTGCGACTTCCCCTTCCTGCTTGTGCAAAAGTCAGCTGACTGTCCACCTGATCCGAGTTCAATTGACCGCAACTACCACTAGAGGGGGCCAAAGACCATATATAATCCCTGAAACACGACCAGGACAGGTGAGGTAGGCAAACCGCACAAGGTCATCAGGAGTTGAGTGTTGCTCAGGCTGTGTCCCAATCCAGGGTCTGCAGCCTTAAAGGCCGCATTTTAAGGCCGATTACATTACAGCGGCGCGACGAAGGCTGTCCCAATTCAAAGGCTGCTCGAAATGCGGCCCTCAAATGTGGCCTTCATTTCCCTGAATTTTAAGGCTGTGGTGGTGTACATATCCCACAATTCATAGCGCGGCAGTCGGTGTGGATAATTTTGCCGCAGACGACAGAAGCGGAGCGGTCAAAGGGTAAACTGTCAAAAGTAAGTACTGAATATGATGTCACTTATTTATGTGCAAATGTTTAATAATGAAGAACATTAAAACATTACTGTTGGCCACATGTCGGCAAAGTTATGTGACATTAGTGATGTTTGTACTTTCAGCGTTTACTTTGTTTTAAACCCTTTAAAATATAATAATACAATAGTCGACCTTAATCTTACAGAGATTGTGATGATTTTGTGGATAATTAAAGTCAGTCATATATCCACAAACACAACAAGCTGAAAGTCAGTGATGCTGCTCGGTTTGCAGTCCTGAATATCACGGCACAAGCAGGATTCACTGCACTGTTAATGTGAGCTGTGTTATATTGCTGCCTCTGTTCGGTCACACATGTGTCCACTGCACCATCTGGGAACTCTTCTTGTTTACACTCGTAATAACACAAACACTAAATCCTGCTTCTCTGGTGCTGTTGTGTAGCAGTGTGTACACCTGAGACTGCCACCTGTCTGTCTGTCCTGCACTCTCTCTCTGTTTCTTTCTCTCTGATTGTGGAATAAAAGTATGAACATGTGTTTATAAGTTACACTTGTGTTTGAATCCTGCAGCTTATCACACATTTGATTTCCATGTGTGACACCTGCAAGTGTCCAGAGTGAGGACAGACTGAGGGACCCACTGCTGCACATCATCTGTGAGGCTTTGCAGCCCTGATGATCCACCAGGACAAACTCAGCAGTGTGTGAGGAAGAGGAGGAGGAAGAGCCAGCAGCAGCTGACAGATGGAGAGAATAGACAGACTGTTCCCTGTTTGTGAAGGACTGCTAGGAAAGTTTAACATAACTGTCTGTGCTGAATCAGTCTTATTAGGTAATGTTCAAATAATGTGATCATCCCAGTGTTTCCAGTGTGGGAGAAAGTACTCAGAGTACTCAGGGCCTTCAAGTTACACACTATGAAAGGCAGCAACAAGTTTAATGTTCAGAAACCTAAAGTATGTATCAGCAGCAGAATGGAGCTAAAATAAATGTTGGTTTCAGTTCTATGAAGCTTTGAGGATTTTGGATCAGTAGCTGCTGTGTGTGTTGCATCATATTGCTGTAATTGTTTATATGCTTTATATATTCTGAGCTAAGTTGATCTATAGTGTTACATCATATTCTATAAGGATGTTATGTGTTTGTAGACTTTCTGCCCAGTTTGACCCATTTAGCAGAAGTCAGCCTGTTTAAGGCTCTGATATCTATTCTGTGTGACTTAAAGCAGTTATGACATGGTCTGATTTTCTCAACCAATAAAGGAATATTTCATATATCAGTCTACTCTTCATTCTATCAGAAACAGTTATCACAGCTCGTACATTTGCTTTTACACATATAAGTAAGCATTGAGCCAAATTTAGTAATGCCAACATATTAAAAGAACAATATTTGCCTCTTATATATAATACATCTATAGATACACTGTCAAAGATACTTGTCTTTGAGTGAAGATTTAAGGTGATAGGAAATATAAATAAATGCAACTTGAATCTTTACTGAAGCTCAGTGTTTGACACAGAGTTCAAGTTCACTGCTGTAATATAATAATCTGACAATAACTATAATATTGGCCATATTATATTTACATTACCAAAGTCAGATGATTTTAGTCTCACGACCAACATTAGCTAATTGTTATTTACTAGCTAATCTTAAAATGACTGTTCAGTACAGAAAAGCCCAACAATCATGTTTTACAGTCACGTGGTCTCAGCCTCAGATACTCAACTAATCAAAGTGATCTCATTGAAAAAAAACGAATTTACAAAAAAACATTGTTCTCCTTCATTTCTGTCAAACAAACTGTATGAAACGTTTCGCGCGGTTAGTATCATGGTTGCTAGGCAACCTGAGCAGCGCGACGAAGGCTACACCGTCCCATTTCACAAGCCTCGCACTTCCGCACTTCTCGTGCTTCCTAGCACGCGCCGTACCTAGGCGAACTGCGCGTACTCCGAAGCATGGGTCGCTGGATTGGGACACAGCCATTCAGGGGATGCTGTCCTTTAGTCAACTCTGACCTTCGACCTTACAAGAAAAAGAAGAAAAAGAGCAGAGAATAATTTCAAAGATAAAATAAAAGTAGTAAAATACATTAAATTCTGCTGAGCTTCCATTGTTATTCCTGATTTTTAAAAAAGACAAATGTGAAATTCATAATCAATGAGGGCTATGATCCCTACACATGCGACTGAAATGACTGCTGCTGTACTTTTGGGAGCACTAATTATTACAAATAATTGTTATTGCTTTGTGGTTATTATATATGTAGTACATTTCATATATTATATCAATATTTTTTTTAATGAGGTGAAGATACTATACATACATATTCACATCTGGTTTATCAATATTTAATGAAATCATTTGAATGTTATAAAATTATTTCTATAAATTTACTGTGAAAAACATTCTGAAGCCACACATCTGATTTAAATGGGATTATTAAATACTCGTGTGCTTCCTCCATCTTTTTTTTAAGTGTTTTCCTACCATTGTTTTAAAAATAGATCTCATTATATTCACATAAATGCAAGCACATTTCCCTCCATCAGTGTTAATACTGAGTAAGACTCAAACCTTCCTTGTTTGCCAAGTTCATTAAAAGAGCTACATTCACTGGCTCAACTCCAAACAGCATAGGTCAGTCCTGACCGACAGCAACACAGTTTAATGTGATATGAGCACTGGTGTTTGTATGTAAATGTATTTGCAGACACTAACAACACTCCATCCTTTCTGTGAAAGTATAAGTGGACCACTTGCAAGCACAGATTGGTAAACTGTTAAATGCAGACTGAGTTATCTCAAATAACTTATTTTTATGATGAGATGTCTGTTTGCCTGCGTCAGGCTGGCGACCTGTCCAGGGTGTACCCCGTCTCTTGCCCTATAGTAGCTGGGATAGGCTCCAGGCCCCCCGGGACCCTGATAAGGATAAGTTGAAGAGAATGGATGGATGTTCACGGCGTACACAGAACAAATCTTGCTGACACTGATAATGTACAGATTTCACCCTTGGCATTCCCATGAGGTTGAGTAGTGTCCTAAAATCCAAAACATTCCCTTTAGTTCATGCATGTTGATACATGAAATATCTTTGCC
This sequence comes from Aulonocara stuartgranti, assembly GCF_965226115.1. NCBI lineage: Eukaryota > Metazoa > Chordata > Actinopteri > Cichliformes > Cichlidae > Aulonocara > Aulonocara stuartgranti. The sequence goes on along the minus strand of NC_138948.1, from coordinate 36,912,504 downwards.
ACTAGGCTAGGAGAAAATGTGGTATGTCATTGATCCGATTACAAAGTCAGAGCAAATATCTAGACAGTGATTGTGTAATACAGCTAAACATTTAATGTCATTTTATTAGGAAAAATTAGATTTTACATCAAAGTAAAATATGTTTCTCCATTCTTTCTTTTTTAATTGAAGTGGCAACCCCCCTTCTGATCTCTCTGGATAGATTACCCCTTCATAACAATGTAGGGCTGAATCCAGCCAGCATGTTTGGGCCAAAAATTCAAATTTATTTTAAATCTAACTGTCCAACTGTCTCCAATATGACCTTATTGGAACTCTTTGTTTGTTACCTGCTGCTTTAAAAATGTTTCCTTGTGGTATGAATGGTAGTATTGTGTCGACCCACTGGGATATAAAGAAAAACATCCTTTAAAGCACAACTGAATGTATTTTATGATTGATTTGAAATGTGAAAGTGTAGTATCTAATGGTGTCGTGGGCTGTTTCATAGGCTTCCTCAGATTTCTTGCTAGCCACCCTATGCATCGTGTCACTTCATCCCTCAACACTCGCACAGACGTAATAGACAATTTAATACAATCCACTTGCTTTACTCTCTTTCAGTATTTACAGCAATATTATGGCATCTAAGGCATTTTTCACTTGTCAAAAAATATACAAAAATAAAGTTGCATCTGTTTCTTCCCATGTCACAACTGTCATCAGTCCATCACTTTTGCTGCGCCTAGGAAGAGCTAGGTGATTTTCCTGTTCCGCTTCGCTCTACGTGTGGACGGAAATCTGATGAACTCAAATGGTTTACTTTGGTCCGTGTTGGGGAAGGGAGGTAATCCTGTGTGCAGCCTCTTGATGAAATGGACCTCTCTCTGATTCTCCCTCGTTCTGGAGGCTTTGATGGGCCTCCCTTTCCGGGTGAAAGCCACATACCAGCCCTCATACTTGGCATTCTGGAAGGCTGTGTAATTGTTCTCCAGTACAATCTCAGTGAAGATACAATCTTTGCTCCGGCCATTTGGCTGTGTGAGAAGACAGAAAGGTTTCTTGTGTTACACCTGGACAAAAACTGATTCATCTATATATAAAATTATTGCCTGAACTCATGGAATAAATGGCTTTATACAGTGTCAAAAAATGTCAGTGCAAACAGCTTAAAATAAGACTAACATTTGGAAGACAAAACCAAATTCTGATATAAATGAGATGCTGAGAGAACGAGCAATAACCCAGAACAATAACCCTTCTTATTTCAGTTTACTCAACAGTGAGCTTCTGCTGACTCACTTATGCAAATAGCTTCTGATGTGTGTCGGGTAGAATTATTATTTTCTTTCTTCACTAATTGCAAAAACAAAACGTATTCAGATTGCCTAAGGTGAGGGTTAGGGCTGGAACTGGCTGGAGCCTTTATGACTTGTATTCATGGATTTCAGTTGGAATTATTGTTCTATTTGTTCCCTTATTGCCAAGATTTGGAAGAAAAATGGAAAACCAAAACGTTCATATTATCATTGCCTACGATTAGTTAGGGTTAAAGTTGTGATCGTCAATGATAACGACTTAAGCCTCACGTGGTTAAATGCTGGCAAATATTGTTACCTTTGCACAGAGATGTGCTAGCTGTCTTTATGCTGCGCTAAGCTTCTGATTTTAGATTATGTTAAAACAGTTGATAGGTATCAAATTAAAAATGTAATCACCCCTTTCCCCAATGATCAAAGGAAACTAATGTGATTTAATCATTTGTTGTCATCTTCTGATATGTTGATAACAGGTACAATCTATAATACTAGAAAAATGTAACAGAAAATGTGTGATGGTTACATTCAAGTTTGTTGCAACTTTGTACACAGAATTATTGAAAAGAACTGTTCTTTTTATCTTCACCTACAGACTGTGTCACTGAACTTCTTATCTCTGTACAGATATCACAGCAGCCACAATTTCAACACCTCTGAATCGTGATGAGAACGAGATTTATGACTTGTCATGTCAGCCAGATATGTGATTCCATCTTTTCCATTTCCGTGAAGGAAGTGGAGAGTTGACTTATGACCAAACACACAGGGTGTGCATGATGGGAGGGTACTTCCCCCAGTCATTGTCAACCATGGCCAATAGGACTGAATGATATCACTCAGTCCTGAGAGGATCCCTTTTTTCCAGTACTACATCATGTCCTGAAGTGACTGACAAGGTATGAGAATTCAGTAACAATGGACTGGAGCTTTAGCATCTGAGCTACAGTGTATGTTTTATTGGATATGCAGTGTGTTAAAGTAAAGTCTGTATTTCCTCTGAGGAAAAGTTTTCTCATCAGTGGTAAGTTTTCTTATGGGAAGATGGTTACGCTAACTTTACATGCTACAGACGAAACAATAGCACTGATGTGTTCTACCTGATGTGTTCATTTTCAAGATGTTCAAGGTGTTCATTTTGCCTTAACCTCTCAGTATCCACCAGCATCCACCAGATCATTGGGAACCTAGGGTTACAGTTAGGGTTAGGAGTGGGGTTTGCGTTCAGTTAATATCTACCCCAAATAAAAGTTTTGGAAAAAAAATATATACTGCATTGGCAAAGTGTGCTTCATTTAAAATATAAAATATTGTAGTTTCTGAAAACCTTCCTGTTTAGAGTGTAGCTAAAACAAAACCCAACACTAACCCTAGATGGGTTGACCTGGTGGATGTCTACTATAACACAGTTTGACTGCTTTTTTGTTTCTTTATTTCTTTTTGCTTCACCACATTTGTCCCCTACTTTGCTCACTAAAGTCAGCATAGGTGTAGTTTCTGTGTTAACACATACTCCTCAACACATACCTTTCCAACAAGCTTCCCCTTCCGGTTCATACAGAGGTAGCGCCCACTTTCTGCACCTCTTATCCTAACTCGACTGCCAAAGGTGTCTGTCTCAACAAACAGGCGAGCTGCGGGAAAGACACAAGACTGTCAGGGGGCTGAAGACAAAAGGAGCCTAGGACACAGCCACAGACTCACTTTTGTCTTGTGTGTGTAATAAGTCATGTACAAAATGTCTTTATGGGAATCAGGTATTATTGAAAACACACAGTGACACTGAAATATAAAGCCCAATTTCTGCTGTACCATGTATGACCAGCATTTAGTGTCTGCTATTCACTACAGATATAAAACCTGCAGGGATAATGAGTTAATGCTGTTAGTATAAGAATCTGCACTTCTTTGCTCTGTGGACTCTGTTGAGCTGAAACTCCTTAGTGATAACAACCTGATGAAAGTCAAAACACCAACTGATTAAACAAATGTTATGTCTGGTCATTAAAGACCTAGATCTTGCAAGCTGAATATACATTCTCACTTATTATTCTGCAGTTAATCATGGCCATTACAACAGTCTTGTGTATTGGGACTACAGAAACAAAGGGCTTGTCCTAATCAGCCACTAAATTCATCAGACGATGGTTTCATGGATGCAGCAGGGAGGCTGAATTAACATACAGGACTGAAAACACCTCAAAGTGGGAGGGACGGGCAGGCTGGATGTGAAACTGCTGGCTTTGCCTGAGGACATCAGTGCCCAGCAGGGGCTAAATAGCTGCGCTGTGGGGAACCACAAAACTCCAGATTGTCACTAATTCCTCGGAAGAGTCTCTTTAACAAGGCATTGTCACTGATTGCAGACTAGTGTACTGCATTCTGCCAAACTATGCAAAACCCTTAACCTCTTAACCTCCACCAAGTCATTTGTGACTTATTGGGACAGGAGTACGGTTTCGGTTCAGCTGACGTCTCAGTGGATTTCAACTGAATCTCTACTGAATATAGAATTTTCTCCTATTTGGAAGATCGAAATGTTAAAGCTTTTAACAGAAAAATATGTATGACACTTTATTAACATGTTCAGCTACTTTGTGGAAAATGGCCCTTTTTTAGTATGTGGCTAGCATCATTTTGTGCCTTTTGATAATGCAACTATTACAATATATAGAAATCTTGGAATGAACAAACTTCTTCAATTGGATTTTGGAAAAATAAATTAATACTCAAAGCCTACTGATGATATCCATGATTTTTAAATATCAAATATATTGTGAATGTAATACACATTTGAGATATGGTAAATAAGTATGCAATTGCTCTTTTCAAGGTTTCTGTACAGGTATAGTTACATAGTCACAAAATGTACTATCATTATTATCATTATTATTGTTATTATTATTATTGTTATTATTGTTATTATTATTGTTGTTGTTGTTGTTGTTATTAATTTATTATTATTATTATTATTATTATTATTATTATTTCCTAAGGAAACATTAATAATAATATCAGTATTATTTTACATGAATATTCAGCCATAATATTAATGTAGAGAAAAGTTCATATTGTGGCAGCTCTATTCAAAATAAAAATACAATCCGGTGGTGAGTCTGTCAATATAAATGTATTAAATTATATCTAAATGTATAAAACCAGTTTGTGATCATTACATATTTATCCCGACACGTTTTAAATGATGTTAATTGCCCAAATGTTAACTGTACTTCACAGTATGCGTGTTTGAACAAAAATGTACCTTTACATTAAGAAAAAGAAGAACATAAAACAAATCAGTTGAAAATCTTTTTCACGTAAATGTTTTTGTATTATTTTTTCGAGGGATGGGCTGCTGGAAAGAAAATTGACAACTTAATGCTTTCTCATGAAATATCTACCGGTAGGCCTTAGTGATCGTAATCCTTGGTTATTCTTAAAATAACTTGTTAGCTCTTACCGTACAGATTTCCATCCTCGGCGGTGGCGGTGACCCTTTTGCCGTGAATCTGGACGTGTTTCCCGCTAGTGCGACTGTAGAGCTGGTAAACTCTGACCTGTCTTCGGCTGAGCTGGTCCGTCACTGCGCCCTGCGTCCTCACATACTGGTTAAAATTAGGAGACGGGTGATTCTCCCCCTTTTTTATGCAAAGGGAAAAATGAAATACATAATGTTGTCTTTCTAATCTGGGATAAAGAAACGATAGCCAATTTTAGAAGCACCAAAATGCGTCAGATTTTTTCACAAATGAATAGGCTATTCTTTTGCACACTAACATCGGCACTCATATTCAAATGTCGTTTGGATCGTAGCCTTGTAATTGTTCCTTCTTTCAGCTATTCCTTATTGTTAACAGGTTTAAGTTTTAGTGGCTTACCTGAGCCTGACACCACAGCACGAAAAAATGAAACGATCTGCAGGAGTAACAAAAAATGAATGAGCAACAAAGAAGTGATTTTTTTGTGGCTATCATACAATCAGAGTGTGTGGCCCGCTTACATGTAAATACAGTGTTGGTTTATTCCATACATTCTCTCTCTTATTTTAACCGGTCAAGGAGCAGAGTTCTTTCGGCAGTAAATCCCAGAAGGATGCGGTAAATAAATCCAAGCGTTCCCACAGTGTCGCATATGCACTCCTGACCTGTCCATCCACACCGACAAAGTCTGCAGCAGTTATTTCCTGTCACATTTATCAGAAAACTGATCCAGCTGATTGGGTAGTGAAAAATTCTTCGAAACATCAAAAGCGGACGCATCCATTATAAAGCAGAAAGGCTGTAATGCTGCTCTTTACATGACTAGGATGGAAACGTGAGGGGATCCCCAGCTCGCTGCGCTGCTGCTTGGTTTGATTCCAGCTTTTGAAAAGCCCTCTGTGTCACTGGGACCCGGCTACTCACTGGTTAAATGGTGAAAGGCTCAAGTCCCTCCTTGAAATCTTGTGGGTGGGGACAGCAGCGGGACCAATAATTTACAGTTTGTCAGAAGTGCTAAGACAGATTTCTCGAAACTTTCTGAGCTTTTCTTGAAACTGTAAATGCAAAATACAGTTTTCACAGCACATCTGCATCACACACAGTTTCAGTACAACGAAAAACACGTTTGCCCCGAACAAAGGTTCAGTCAGCCTGTTTGTTGCAGATGTTGATGATTACGCTTCAATTCTTTAAAAATACCCACAGGATCTATTTTTCAATTTACCCCTGCAATTCACTGCTGTCGTGGATTAGTGATATATAAATAACTGAAGCGAATGCTGCTGTCAGTGTTGTGTTTAAGAAATGACATCTGTGCTTTAGTTATTTAACTTGTCCTTCCAGAGGGAAACACCTGGGACAGGTCGCCTGTCTGTCAGGGTTTAATCTACTTTCAACATTAATTACAGCACTGTGTTTGAAAATGAGAAGCCTATTAGCAATTTATGGGAAATGTTGGGAGGTGTTAATGAAACTACAGCAACCTCCCACAACACTTCTGCTTGTGTTACCTGGTCACACTTTGGGCTCATGTAGAGCAAATCATTTAGACAAAAAGTGTGTTTTTTCTTCACATGAGCAATCAGCATCCCGAGAGAAGCTCCCGAGCTGCGCTAACAGTGGAGTTCAGAACAGCCTTTTCTTAATCCGGCCAAAACAGTGTAAGAAATCTACGCAAGCCAATTTTGGATGTTGTCCTTAGGTTTTTTTTTCTGTTCCGATTTAATGTTGAAAACCACTCTAGTTTGTAAAAGCTCTCTGTTCAAGATAAACGACCTTTTGTTTTCCTACCCCACATAAAGCTTTATAACGTGAAAACAGGAGTGCAACTGGACACAATACCAGTGCAAGATTGTTGAAACCCAGCAGATAAACATCAGTCACCAGCTCTGCTATGTTTGCTACAAGTGTGAGACGGACAGCACATGAGTTTTCTGAAAAAATAGCAGTTTCTGCCTTACCTGAAGGCTCTTCCTGGAGCACTCACCTCACTTACTCAACTGCCTGCAGCATTCTCTCCACCTGTGGAAAAGCAGACCAGTCACCTCTTCCTCAGGAGTCCAAGTAAGCTACCTCACTTTCACTCACTAATTGGACTTTCCTTACAGAACTTATTTGGACTTCTCAGACTAATAGCTCTCTGTTCACCCAGAGTCACACCTGTCATGTTCATATCAGCTAAGAAGAGTCACCTCCGTCCTTGCTGCCTAAGTTCAGCCCATGTGGCCCATTAACAAAAAGTGGTTTGGGGTTCAGTGGTTGAAGCACTGATCTTCCACTCAGCAGATGCCCAGTAGACATTAAAGCAATAGTCAGTGGTTTTGAGACTGCATACTGGCCTCTGTGTTCCCGTATTACATTCCCTATGGGCTGTTTTAACTGCATGCAATCAACGCATGGTCAGATACACGATATTGCCAAAGGTAGTCTCTTTTCCATGTAAATCACTGAACTCGGGAGTTCCAATCATTTCCATGGCCACAGGTGTATAAAATCAGTGACCTAGTCATGCAGACTGCTGCTACAAACATTTGTGAAAGAACGAGTCTCTCTCAGGAGCCCCCTGGGGAACAAGTCCAGTCATGAAAAGGCCTCGCTACTAAATATTCCACAGTCAACTTTTAATGGTACTATAACTATGTGAAAGCGACTGGTAATGACAGAAACTCAGACAAGAAGTGGTAGGGCTGAATAAAATCACTTAGTGTGGTCGGTGGATGCTGAGGCAGAAGGTCTTCATCTTTCTGCATAGTCAATTGTTACAGACCTCCCCACCTCATGTGGCCTTCGGATTAGCTCAAGAGCAGCGCATGGAGAGCTGCATCCAAACCTTATATCACTGAGCACAATGCAAATCCAGGGATACAGTGGTGTAAAGCACATCTCCACTGGACTGTAGGTGTAGACGGGTTCTCTGGAGCGATTAATCACGCTTCTCCATCTGGCAATCTGACGGATGAGTCTGATCTGCGGTTGTTTTTCAGGAGTTGGGCTCAGATCCTTAACTCCAGTGAAAGAAACTCTTAATGCTTCAGCATACCAAGACAGCTCTGGACAATTTCATATTCCCAACTTTCTGGGAACAGTTTTGGCATGAACGTTACGGTTCCAATCTGACCGTGCACTAGCGCACAAAGCAAGGGCCATAAAAGCATGAATGAGCGAGTTTGGTGTGAAAGAACTAGACTGGCCTACAGAGAGTCATGAGCTCAAACAGATGGAATACATTTGGGGTGAATTAGTATCATCAGTATCTGACCTCAGCTGACCTGGAAACTTCTGTCCAGGTACCCTCTCCTCCAACAAAATGGGAAACCCCGAACAAACCTTAATTCTGTGTTGCGTTGTCAGGATTTAGAAATTTGATTTAGAGCAGTAAAATGTTACCTGCACGCAAAATGCTCAAAAACAATAAACAACAAGAAGAAAACAGAAAATCAAACAGAAATGAAAAAAGACGAATGAGACAAAATGAAAGAGAAAATAAAGGAAGGTAAAAAAGAGGAGCCAGAAAGGACAAGGAAAAGAAAGATGATGGGGAGAATTAGAACAGGGGAATATGAGAGGTGAATAGGAACGAGAGAAAAGGTAGAGAAGAAAAATGATCAAAGAAGATCTGAGAAGACAGCAGAGCTGGTAGATGGGCGTGTATTTTGTTAGCTGCTGGGTCCAGATGAGGTGTATTTTGTGAACAACAGTGTAACATGAAGCTTCAAGTGCCTTCACGTCTTGGCCTTCTCACGTTCTCTTGACCTCACTACTACAATCATCCCCACCGAGGGCAATAAAGCAGTAAAATGCAGCAGTTAGGCATCTCTGACATGTTGATCTGTTTTTAACTGCTTGACAGGAGTCACTGTTACTGACTGCTGATGTCACCTTTACTGTAAGCCCATCAACTCATCCATCAGTTCTCCTCTAGTGGAACAACAATTAGTATTGTCTTAGTAAGAAAACACACACTTAGTAATGTGAGTGATGATTTAACAGCATGATGCAGGCTGCAGCAAGTGTGTTTTTGTTTGCCTGGGGAAATAACTTGGCCCGTGCCAGCTTATAATGCTGCAGTGACAGTTCCACATCATCCATGCGATGAGAACGCTCTCTCCGATTCATCGTAAACTGTCTGAAAGAAAAAATAAACTGACAACAAAATTCTTACAAACAGCATAAATTCAGTGACTGAGTGAATGATTTGTTCATGTGATAAATGAAATGATAAAACCTGGATTTCAGACAATAAGAAAACTAAGACTAGGAAAATTATATTAGAGATTATATGGTTAGAAATAAAAAGTAAATACAAATATATGTTTATTTTTAACTGTGAAAGAAATACTTTGATCAAACTGGAAGCATCACTGCTTGCCGTGAAACTGCTGAACTGCAAATTTCTCAGAAGAAAATTTGTTAGTGTGTCTGTGCAGCGTTCCCTGATTCTCAGGGACATCTGAGGTGAAACGAGTTTGAAATGATTATTTTTCCAAAATAATTTCTATTAAAAAAATGAAAAGAACTTGGAGCACCATCCCTACAAATTACTTTGGAAACGGTGCACACCAAGGTCGCTGACCTACGCTATAACTTAAATAAGTTTTGTGCTCCAAATCAGTGTGTTGAAATTGTGACTTAGCATCCTAAGAATACTGTAGCTATCATGGTTGTTAGGTTGAGGGTATAAGATAAATGCCTGACCACTAATCTTTTCCTTAAGCCGAATCTGTGATTGAAATGCATCTTATCTAAAATCCATATACATAGTTGGGGTAGTGAATGGTGCCCTTTCATTGTATGTTAGTTTTTGGTTTTTATTATAATTTGGTTGAGTTTAGTGATACAAAATCTGGTTAATTTATTTTATAAAACAGGTTTAGATGTCAAAAATTAATGGCTGGGTTTGGATTAAAAAAACAAACAAAAAAACAACAACCTAGTTCTAGTCTTGTTGTAGCCCTGATGAACAATCAATATGTAGCATGAGAACAGGTTGGGCATTAGCATTGTGCTGACCATTGCGTACTTGCATTCTGTTTATGGATCCTTACTCATCCCAAATACTTTGTATATCCCAGAAACACTTTTCACAAAGTGTCTGTGAAGGTTCTCAGTCATCCAGGTCATCGTAGTCAAAGGAGCTTGTCTATACGTACAAAGATTAAACATTCATAAAGATATTCTGTCAGCAGGTCTGCAGATTGCATTACCGTCAGTTAAGCTGCTTTATACCAGCTCAGAATATGTTATGGAACTGATTTCAAGACTTTTGGTCCCAGTTAAATTAATGACCTACTGGTACCACACAAGGCAGTTATAGTGCTTTAGAGCCTCAGACCTCGGGCCTCAGTGTGTGGACAAGTCTTTATCTCCTTTTCTGACTGCGTGCCAGCTGTTCCTTTGATGTGCTCTTGATAGTGCCTGACGTTGTTTTTTACGTTGTGAATGGAGATCATTTTTCAAAACAGTTCTAGAGTGGACAAAATTTTCTTTTTAACAAGTGTGTTGAAAAATCGCATTAAAAAAAAAACTACATACATGTTCGTATAGACAAAACTTAAATCAAGAAAGGGAATAGAGTATTGGCAGTCAGGGCCACTAAAGCCCTGGAATAACTTAGCAGGAGAAAACCAGGCAGTCTAAGTCAACAATGTATTTCAATCCCACCTTTCGAGGCTGTCTCTTCATTCATAGTATTTCAAAGACTCTTAAGCACTGTGCTGCAGCCCACACATGATGCAAAGCTCTGAAGCTGTTCAGATGTTTTTCTAGAGCAAAGCACTTTTTGTTTCAATGTTAGTATTTCTTTTGCTCCTGACATTAGCTGACACAAACTGGACTTACTTTACAAGTCACATTAACAATTCACCTCATAGGTAGCATTCTGCAAGCTTAAGAAACATGACCCACAGTTACACAAGCTAGCAGGAATTATTCTGTACTTGATGTATGATGGCTGTTGCAGGACTTGCTGTCATCACTTTGGAACTCACTGTTTTCTCTGTTGTCAGCAAGATGTTTATGTAATGGGATACAGAATGAAGATTCAGAGGAGATGGCCCTCATGTAGCTTGCCCTGCTCCTCTACATCGTCAACTTCCAATACATATGTCAAACACATTACTGCAGGGCAGAAGATACAGAAAATATTTAATGCCACATGCAAAAACTCTGTATAATACACCTGCAAGGCCCTTTATAATTCTTCTTAAATCCCGTTTGTTTTATCTGATAGTTATATCTTATTATTAGTAATAGCAGACAAGTGCTGCAACAAAGGAATACTCCAAATCTGGGGTAAATAAGACATTTAATATCTTTATCTTTACCCCCAAACGGTTGATTCTGTTCATCTGGCCGTTTTCAATTGGAGAAATGTTTGGTCACTCATCCAAGTGACTTTGGTGTCACCTGGACCTGGTGCACCTAAATGTATAATGAGGGTATGCTGGGAATGCCTAACAAAGGCCGTGGTCCACGAGATCTTCAACTCTCACCAAAGCATTTCAGCAGAAGGATCATCATCAGCACCTCTGTTGCTGAGGCTGCTGCACTGAGCGGTGGCTGCAAGGTTGTTGGTGCCTGTCATGGGGATAACCCTGGAACCAGCTGGTGGACACCAGAGGTTGAAGCAAAAACTTGGATCTGGGGGGAGTTCAGTGAGGCTGTGGAAAAAGAATTACAGACTGCCTTGAAGTGATTCTGGCAAACCCTCGGGGAACACAGGACGGGAAAGCAGTGTTTTACTGACACAGTGTACAGTGTGGTTAGTGCTGCTGATTTCAACCGAGGACTGAGGGCGGTGGAAGGAATACTTCAAGGACCTCCTTAATCCCACTGACACATCTTCCATAGAGGAGGCAGAGTGTGTGGACGAGGGGGGCGACTCAGGTTCTCCCCTCACTCTCACCAGACTTGAGAATGTGCTCCAACTATAGGGAAATCACACTCCTCAGCCTCACCATGAAAGTCCATGCCAGGGTGCTGAAAAGGAGAGTCCATTGGTTTTTCGAATCTCAGATACAGTAGGAACAATTTTTGTTTCACTCTGGTCGCAGGACACATATTTGAGGGTTCATGTGAATTCATTCAAACAGTCTAAATGTATTTTGTAGACTCGGAGAAGGCATTTGTCCCTTGGAGTATTCTGTGGGAGGTGCATCAAGGGAGTGATGGATCGCCAAGGGTACAATTTTTCACAGCCTCCTGCACCTCTTGGGTGAGGTGTTCCTCCATCAGGAGGAGACCCTGGGGCAAACCCTGGAGAGATTATATATCTCGACTGGTCTGAGAATGCCAAACCCAGCCATTAATGTTGTTCTCCTCGACAAGCTGGGTGAGATGGCTGAGGAGAGGGAGTTCTGGGCTTTTCGGCTTATATAAAAAAGAAAGAAAGAGAAAACTGATGAATGGATGCATCTTTAAATCCAGCACTATATTGTACACTTTACTGTCTGGACTATTGATTTGGCAGCTGTTTAACTGAACGTTAATTCGACTTTACCTATAAGTTTTAAAAAGTTTGGACGTTTCTGTGACTTCTATAATGTATGATTTGTACTCACCCTCACTTTAACCCCCATTTGTACTGTTTTGCTGAACACACTGCTCAGGGGTGCTTCCCCCTTCAAACTCCCCAATTTTTATGAAAAAAGCGAAGAGAACATGGACCAGGGGTCCTCTCGTGTCGACCTGTTTGTCCTCCCTGGTTTTCCCTCTCTCTCACCTGTCAGCGTGCATGTGGTCTCTTCATCTGTTTCATAGGCAGGGTTCCTCGAGGGTTTTATAATACGAGGCTTGTTCAACATAGGTAACTTTCTGTTATCTGAATTCACTTACACTAACAATGGCGATCAGGATAAATGCCACACGAAGCTGGCTGTCAGCTCATTAAGTTAACCCTGAGTTTCCCCTGCACATTCACATTAAAGGGAGAATCTAACCAATCTCTACATGGATCATACAACTTTTCTTTCACAGAAACTGATGCTTATTAGTGCTGCCTACTCCAGAGATGTTATCAAACGGTGATTAAACATCTGCAAAGGACATAAAAATACAACAGTTAACTAGAACACAAGAGAACGTAATTAATGCTGCAGAAAATGATTAATCTGGTGAGTTAGCGCTCAGAGCAGTAAAATAAACATTTTAACGCCAGTTAATTATTTTACCATGATGGCTACACATTAGAGCTCTGAAACAGTTTGATGCAATTACACATAGAAGCTTACCAACCTAATAAAGGAGAAATTAGTTCAGTTTATCGCAGAACAAAGTGACATTAATTTGACTGATTGAACAGGTATTCTTAGTATGTGCTCTGCTATTTATTAGCTGCCGTGCCAAGTTAATTTCAGCAGCAGCCTTTTCAACTGCACCATATTTGCATAAAAGTCAATAATATTTGTTTAGGAAATTTAATGACATGTGGATACAAATGACAGCATTGTGTCGCCTGCAAGTTTTGGTTTCATCAGACTTTTTTCTTTTGCAAACTCCCACACAACTCCGGCCTTTCTCAGGGCTACTGTAGCTCCAGTGACAAACCAAAGGGGAGCTGGTGGTCTCCAAACAGCTCTGACCACATCGTAAAAATCTCAGCCATAAAGAGCAACTGGCAACTCTTTCTGACCCTGCAAAAATAGAGGCAAAGGTTCAGAAAGTGGGTGGTCCCCTTATGAATGATCAAAAGAAGAGAAAATTTTAAAAAGAAAAGAATGGAGGATTCACTTGGGCGAGCAGTGGGGGTCTTCTTGTCCTTCACAATCAGATCAATCTTCACTGCTCCCAGTCAACTGATTCTGCATCCTAGGAATGTTCTATTCAGAATGTGTGTCATTAGTTTTTATTTTGATGACGGCTCACAGGCAGAGAGAGATGAAAATGTACAACTTCGTGCTTATTACAAAGGCTGCTGACCCTTAGGTATTGCCCTGCCATTTGGAAGCTGACCATTTGAGCTTGCCAAATTTGACACAGCTGACGCAGGCAATAAATTTGAACTAGTTTCCCCACCCCCTATATCTATAATGAGTATTCCTCTTCAAGGTCTTTGTACACACACGTATTCAAGCAATCATAATGGAAATCCTAATGTGATAATCATGGGATAAAAGTTGCCTTAATGAAGAACAATGCCAGCACTGCAGAATTATGAATCTGCACATGTGAAAACAATGTTTAAAATGTAGCATCTGCAAGTCAGAATAAGGTGTGTGAATAACTAAAGCGGATATGTAAGAGGTAATGGGTGACAGACAACATTGTTAAAGTGACCAGACTGTGCAAATCCCTCCCAGTCCTGCAGCGCTCCAATGTCTGACAGGTGAAACCCAAGTTGCTGATCCGTGATTAACACTTGCCAGTTGCAGACAGGCTCTGCCTGCAGATGAAGCAGTCAGAGAACTTAGGAACATGTCAGACTTCAAAACTAATAAAGTGACTCACACAACTGCAATTCTCAGGGCAACAGACACTGAGAGTATGGGAGGGTGAGGGGTTACAAGGGGTGGTGCTAATGAAAATAGCTGGACGCTGCCCAGCTACGCAGAGTCCACAGTGTCAAACGGGGCCCAGCATCTGTGTTATTTTTAAGGAGCAAAACGTCACTGAGCAATGAACATGCTCAAGGCGCATATCTAACAGGGTTAGATGCAAGGTCATACCCGAGCCAGATCGCTTTCTGAAGACAGACGCTGTCGCTAATAGTAGTGACACACGTGCTGTTGCTTTGAAGCAGTAACTGAAGAGAGGGCTCGAGAAATTCATTGTTGCCTTTTAATTGATGGTATTGGCGTGAAGCTTTCTGTAGTGTAGTTTAAGAACTAACTGATATATACCCACAGACCAGAGCACAGATCCACAGGTGGGACTCTCACAGCTGCTTCTAAAATCTTGACCAAGACTAAATGAGTAAACAAACAATTAGCCAGAGCCTTTCAATTCTAGAGAATCTCTTCATACTACTCAAATCTCTTTTAAAGCCTTATACAAAAAACATTTCTCTTTGTTCTCACTTTTGTTTTATATCTTTTAAGTATAATTTTGATCCTATTTATCTGTATTTTAAAATGCTTACAAATAATTTTATTGATCTTTTATTATCAAAATGTACCTATACAAAGCACTCAGCTGGTCATCCTGACTTCTACCATTATCAATTTAAATCTCATATTTAAATAAAACTCTGCAGGTATCTTTTTATGAAATTTAAAAAAACCTGTCACTTGTCAATTTCATGTTCACGTGTACAAACAGGATTTATAATTACTGGGTTGCATACATCTGCTGGCCACCATACTACTGCATCTGACAAAACACTGAACACTTGGGGATTTCTGGGCTGACTGAATCGTATCTTATCAGCTTACTCCACAATCAGGGTGGTGACCGTTGGTTCATGTTCACGGCGGATGCTTTATTGCCAAGCGGAAGAGCCTCTAGTGTTTCAATGTTTCAAATCGTTCACATTTGTTAAAGTGCTTTTCACTCACCGTGAAAAGCACTTTAGACTTTTGGCACAACTTATGGTTTTAGTCACCACTGATAATGAGCAGTGTCTGTAAACTCTTTTAATGACTCAATGGAAGAAATACATGTCGGCTTCTCATTTGGAACTGTCTTCATCCACAAGCAATTTCCACTCATTCTTTTTCTTCCTATTACAATCAAAGTCTAGCCTTTTTTTTTTATAGTTCATTTATCCAGAATGCATTGCACACACAATGTAATGGTAGCACAAGTTATGGGAAAAAATCTATATTAAACAAACTGACGTTCAAAGCTAATTAATAATTTATTTTTGTAGTTTTGTAATGATGTGCTTTAGCAGGGAAAGGCATCGTATCATATAGCACATTATGGTCAACAAACTGGAAATATAGCAGTTCCTTTTACTGACTGTGTTTACAGCCAATATTTTTGTTTACAACTTTTATATGGACTTTTTTTGGAAAGAAAAAGCCGGCTACATGAACTGAAGACCAAAAAACTACATTTAGTCACGTGGTTAAATCATCACAGTGTTTGTGGTGAAATAACTAGCTCTCTTTAAACAAATGATATTGCCAATATTTAAAAGGTTTAGGTGAGTTTCTTTTAATTTATTATGGAACAATTCAAGTCAAAGTTTTTTTTTAAACAACCTCCGTGGACCAAAGTGCTGTAAATGTTATACAAAAACAATCACTAAATTAGTAAAGTGAAGCAACAGAATAAAGAGCTGTCATTTCAGCATGTAGCTAATTTTCATTTTAACATTTGATAACCTCACAAAATTACTGAATCCGACCAGAGAGGAAAAAAAGCATCCAAACAATGTGACCTCTGAACACCAGCTCAGGGAAACTGGACATTTATTAGAAATTAGTTATGGATGGAGAAACATGTGACCTCTTGCTCCGGGAGGACACATCAGGCCATTCTATTTGGCTGGTTTGGGATTTCAAGGACTAATTGATGGCCATTTTCAAGATTCATTCTGTCATCAGTTGACGGTAAAGCTACAGACATATGCCACGGATGTCACTGGGCCTCGCAGTCAAAATACAACCCCCCCCCCCCACACACACACACACACACACACACACACACACACACACACACACACACACACACACACACACACTAGCCCTGAGGAATTCTTCAGAGTAATCCTTTTGAGTCAAAGACTTAGGTGTTCTTCAGTTCACAGAAGAAGCCGACAAAAACATTTGTAATCAAAGACAGAGAATCAACTTTATATATGTATATATTTGTGTGTATATAAATCAATTTAACAAACAGGTTTCATAGTTGTAGGCCACTGGCATTTTCTTCCCCTCCTCGTCTTTTCTGGGGGGTGGGGGTTTCACTAGTTCACTACTGGTACCATGAGATCATATCTGGACTCCACAGAGCATACACAGCCTCTCCTCTAGGATGGCACATCAACATGTGCCAATGGCAGAAAATTTGCTCTGTCTTCCAGCACAGTCTCAAGAGCATAGAGCAGATTCCAGGACATAAACAGTTATTCTTGGAGAGCTCGACAGGGCTGTAGAAGTTCCTTAACGTATCAGCAGGACCCAGTGAGGATGGGTACCGCTGTATTAGGGTCCTTTGATGGGTCTTTTGTATTAGGAGAAACTGGATAAGCAGTGCCAGAACCCTACAAAATGACCTCCAGCAGGCTACTGGTGTAAATGTCTCTGGCCAAACGATCAGAAATTGACTTGATGAGGGTGAGGCTTGACATCCTCTAGTGGGCCCTGTGCTCATTGCCTGGCACCTTGCAGCCTGAGGTCCACCAGTGGGAACCTTTGCTTTTCACAAATGAGAGTATGTTCACCCTGAGCACGTGTCACAGACCTCAAAGGGTCTATTTAAGCCATGGAGAACATTATACTACCAATGTTCAGCATGACCACTATGGGTTGGGTCTCGATACAAGGCCAGCTGAGATCTTCACTCTTTGCTAGGTGCTTTCCTTTACCTGCCCTTGCTCTGTTGTGTTCCCTCCTAGTTTATTCTGGTACACAAGCTTTGGTTGTATTCAAGAGTTGCTATGACAACAACCACGCCCATTAGGTAGTACTGGATTGTAATGGAAAATCAGTCAATCCTAGTCAAGTCGTGGCGATCCATGATGAGTCAATCTGAGTAGGTACTAATGGAAAAGATGCTCATGCTGCATGGACCCCTGTGCTGTAAATACCTGTTATACTTACTCGTATCCAGGCAATATTGTTTTCTTATTTCAGTGAAAGAGTTAAACTTGCATTGACCTCCTGGGTCTTGTACATACATACATTTCTATGTATGTATGTATGTAAAAAAAAATATCAATAATTAGAGAAGCTGTTCAGTTATTCATTATTATTGTTATAATTATTATTATTTGGAACTTATAGGCCAAAGATATATGATTGCACGAGTGTTCCTAGGATACAAACTGTATGAAATATGTGGAGGAAAAACATGTAGTTCCCATCTGTGCACAGTTCTCCTCCTACCAGCAGCATGTTCATTCTACTAGTGTGGTGAGAATGTGAGACCCTGGGCCCCAGTGCCAGTTGGTATGCTGCCGTGGAAGAGCTTTATGTAGAGCTGCAGCAGCTGTCTGCTCTCTCCCTCCTTCTCTGATCTCTGCTGTGCAGTTCACACCTGATCAACGACTGCACTTCACACAGGAATTTTCCATTTTCTATTTTCTGTCACCCTATGGAGCCCATCCCCTCCCCCAACCCCATCAAACAACAGCCACCAGACCAATGGCAAGACAAGTACTCTTCCAAATTGGCGGCTGGTGACAGCAACACCCATACTAGCCACTGACACAATAGCACGCCTGGTATTTCCATCCAGCTTCCATGACTCTGTTGCTGCCTGTCACTGATGAAAGAAAAGCAGCTAAAGGATACTGTTAAAGGTACTATGTTTAGGCATTTGTCATAACTACATTATTGTCAAATTCATTCTGGAAATAAGGATACTTACCTTAAACGAATAGGCACATCTTAAAGGATATTGTTATGTGGTTTGGGCTTATACCCCACAAAGAAGTGGACATTATGATTTTATCTGTTGGCATGAGCATCAGGACATCACAGACTTCAGAGTCTCTGGTTTACCCAGTTTGTGAGGAAAAATAAACAAACCCTTATGAAGGAGACATCTAACCATAAAAGTGTAATCTTCACAATGAAACCACAAAACACTACGCTAGAGTAAATCACAGTTAATCATCATCACTGCCTAAGAAGAACAGCAAGCTGCCCATACCTGAGGCCTTAGAAACTGGCATGCAAAGACTCACAGCCTTGGCCAGCCACTTACAGAGGTATACCAGAGACCTAGAAAAGCAGGAAAATAAACAAGCTGATCTCCACTGAACCATCTAAGGTGTACTCTCAGGGGCAGGGGAACAGCCCCACCAAGGCTGAAGATGAAGCAATACTAGAAGAGCACATGGGAGAAGGACGCATCACATAACAACAATTCTCAGTGGCTAATGGAGCTACGTGCAGACCATATAAGGAGCCGGATCCAGTAGGCATCACAGTGACAGATATCCAAGAAAGCGTCTCCAATATGAAGAGTTGGACAGCACCAGGCCCTGACATGATTCACACCTACTGGCCAAAGAAGCTGACTGCACTCCATGAACGTCTGGCAGCATAAATGCAGGAGACACACCTGGAAAGGCTAACTTTAGGTTGAGCATTCCAGATACCCAAGGATCCCCAGAATAGACTCAGCAATAACCTGCTTCAGTACCCTATAGAAGCTCCTGTCAGGCATTATAATGGCTAAGATAACCAGGCAGATGGCTCCATACATGAGTGGGGTATAGAAAGGAATTGGTGGAAACACAAAAGGGGCAAAAAAAATCAGCTTTTTGTAGAGAGAGCAGTCGGTTGAGACTGCAAGACCAGACTGACTAATTTGTGCACCGCCTTGAAAGACTACAACAAAGCCTATGACTCAGTGCCTTTCACATGGACCCTGGAATGCCTACAACTGTACAAGATCAACAGGACCCTAAGAGCCTTCATCAGGAATTAAATCAAGATGTAGCAAACAACACTAGAGACCAACCTCAAGCCAAATGCACAAGTTACCATCATGTGCTCTACCAAGGAGATGCTCTGTCCCCACAGTTGTTCTGCTGGTCATCTACTGATTGGGAGGTTGGTGGTTCAATCCCTGGCTCCCCCAGTCTGCATTCCAAATATCCTTGGACAAGACACTAACCCCAGGTTATTCTCCAATACATCCACCAGAGTATGAATGTGTGTGAATGTTAGCTAGAAAGCACTTAACAAGCATAGGAGAAAGTGCTTGTGTGAATGGCTGGATGTGGCATGTTGTATAAAGTGCTTTGAGTGCTCCAGGAGAGAATAAAAGCACAGTATTAGAATCAGTCCGTTTATCATTTGCACCTCAGCCATATAATTAACAAGACTGGTTAAATGTAAGATCCATACCAGGGAGGTGACTGCTTCTGAGGAGTTTCTGTCTGAGGCTTCCGTGTATTTCCTTTAAAAAGTAAACGCGCCCAGACCAGATAACATCCCAGGTCATGCTCTCAAAGCATGCGTTAAAAAACAGGGAGATGTCTTCAACCTCTCTCTGTGTTTTTTTCTGTCGTCCCCTGATGCTTTAAGAGGACTGCCATCATCCCTGTCCCGAAGAAACCTAATAAAGCTGTCTCGATGACTATCACCCACTAGCACTCACTTCCACTGTTATGAAGTGCTTTGAGCGTATAGTCAGGACTCAAATCACATCTTCACTTCTAGCCTACAGACTAAACAGATTCACAGATGATGCAACAATGCTAGCTCTGCACACTGTCGTTTCCCACCTGAACCATAAGTTCATTGACTAAAGCTCCCCTTTCAGCACCATAATTGTCAGGATCCTGAGTCTCCAGACCCAGCGTTTTTAGTTCTTTGTGATTTTTGTATTTTGTACTCGTGTGATTTATTCTATGGTTTCTAGTTTTGATTCATTGCCCTTCATGTTTCCCCGTGCCCCCTCTGTTCTGTAAGTCTGTGTTTCGTGGTCTGTGTCTTTGCATGTTTTGAGTTTCTTGTGTTTTCTGTCACTCTGTATAGAGATCGACAGACCACGGGACTTTTGCGCATTGCGGGGACGAGTGGCAGCAAAATCAAAACACTGCATCAAGCACTAGTATTTCCAGCACCGGTAATCATTAATTCTGCAGTTTTAATCCCTACTTGGATTTTATTTGCCCCAAAAACAGTTCTGTACAAAACGACGGAGAACATGGCAGCTCCGCACAAAGACAGACGTGACGAGGAGGCAAAACAAAAAGTACGAGGAAAAAATCAAAGGAGTGAACAGGAGTTTAGAGTTTAGTTTGTGATGGTCCAGTTTAGTTTAGTTTGCTTTTGTATGCTTTTTCCCTGCCAGCAAATTAAGCTGAGTTCCTTGTGTTTAAACCTCGTGCCTGCCACACAGCGCTGCCTGACAATAATTCCATTCAGGCTTATCACCAAGCTTTGAAATCAGCTAATCAGTGTCTTCTTATGCAACTGGATCCTGGACTTGCTGACGGACAGACCACAGGTGTCTGTCACGTCATCTACACTGACGCTCCACACTGGTGTCCCTCTGGGATGTGTGCTCAGCCCCCCTATTGTACACCCTGTTCAGCTACGACTGTGAGGCCACACACAGCTCCAAGACCATTGTTACATTTGCAGACGAACCCAGCATCATTAATTGCATTTTGAATGGAGAGGAGTCTGCTTACAGAGCAGAGGGGAGAGCCCTGGTGTTGGGACAACCTGCTGATCAAAATCACCAAGACCAAGGAGCTCATTGTGGAGTACAGGAGACTGCAGGGTGGAGGGCACACCCCTGCTGACATCGAGGGGACAGAGGTGGAGATGCTTCAGGTTTCTAGGATAAGAGCTGGTCACAACACGTGGATGTGATCACAAAAGCAGTGAAACAGTGGCTCTTTTCTCTGAGGATGTTTGGCATGGACTCTCAACTTCTATCGGTGCATCATTGAGATTATTCTGTCTTGCTGTGTCATGACCTGGTAGGACCTCAGCTCTGTGGAGGAAGGTCAAATCAGCACAATGTATCACAAAGTCTACACTGCCAGCCATTCAGAACCTCTACAGACAGCACTGTATGAGGTTGGCCCTCCAGATGCTCTCTGATCCCAGCAATACACTCTTAATGCTTCTGCTTGATGGCAGCAGGTATGAGAGCATCCACACCCACACCAGCAGATTCAGGGACAGTTTCTACCCACAAGCCATAAGGGTACTGAACTGCTGAAATATCTGACAGCTGCTTTTGCTGTATCACTGTACAAGTGTATACAATTACCTCTGCACAACAGCCACTACAGTATTTTGTCATATCCATCCATCCATCCATTCACTTCCGCTTATCCTTTTCAGGGTCGCGGGGGGCGCTGGAGCCTATCCCAGCTAGGGCGAGAGGCGGGGTACACCCTGGACAGGTCGCCAGTCTGTCGCAAGGCCAACACACAGGGACAGACAACCATTCACACTCACATTCACTTGCACATTCACACCTAGTGACAATTTGGGTTATCCAATTAACCTATCCCCACAAGCTGCATGTCTTTGGACGGTGGGAGGAAGCCGGAGTACCCGGAGGGAACCCACGCAGACACGGGGAGAACATGCAAACTCCACACAGAAAGACCCGGGCCTGATATTGGAATTGAACTCAGGACCTTCTTGCTGTGCGGCAACAGTGCTAACCACTGTGCCACCGTGCTGCCCATATTTTGTCATAATCTGTATTTATTTATTCAACGCTTGTTGTTGTTGTTGTTGATGAATCTATTACTTTATGTGCAAATTTTGCTTTTCTTGGTGCAATACTGAGGGGGCTCTGAGCCTAAGAAATACATTGCTGGTAGTGATGTGCCATTATCACCTGAATATGACAAATAAAACTTGAACTACTCCAATTTTTCGTTCAGGCCCTGGTATGTCTCTGTTTCCTTTCTGATGTTGCTGTCTGGGACATCTATCACAACTATGGTCTTCTGATTCTTGCTAAGTAGAAGTACAGGTACTTGTGTTAAAATACTCTGAAAGTTGAAGTACTGATTCAATTTCCTTACTCTAAAAGTTCTGAAAAAGTTCTGAAATGTACTCAAAGTAAGAAAATAAAAAGTAGATACTTTTAGGACCTTTTACCAGCATGTTTGTGCCGACCTAAATGAACCTTTTCTGCCTACATTTAATGAGAATCAGAATACTTTATTGATCCGTAGGGGAAATATTTGAATAAGAAAGAGGAGCATGTTTCCTGTGTCGTTCAGTGGTGCTTTTTGGTACTCTTAGTCTCTCACTGAACGAGCTCCTGTGACTGACCAGTGTGTCATGGAGTGGGTGGGAGGTGTTATCCAACATCGTCTTTATCTTGGACAACATTTAAAGGCCAATTTTGCTTTTGGTTAGTGCTGTTGCCTCACAGCAAGTTCGACTGAGTTCGACTCCACCATCTGTGTTGAGTTTGCAGAGTTTGCCTCTGGATGTCTGGAGCCTGGATCTCCTCTGTGCCTGCTTCATGCCCTGGTGGACAGGGCTGTGGCCCCCCCACACCCTCTAGCAGATCATTACATGAAGGAACCTTTTAAATACAAGCGCGTTCATGCTCACAGGTGTACACACGGGTGCTCACACACACAAACTACACCCTTTTTGGCTCCTACCTCAAAGCACACTGTGTGCTGTTGATCTTATGTGCTGCACAATAATGTTTAATATTTAGTATTTACTGTTATATTCACATAGATCATTGCAATGATGTTGTTTATTATGTTGCTCTTTTTTTTTTGCTTCTTTTTTCTTTCTCAACAGGTGATCCAGGTGATTGATATTTATATTTTTTGTCTGTTTGTTTTGTTGGTTTTTGCCCTTTATCACCGTCCCTCTTCCCCGCTCTTTTTCTTTCCCTCTTTCTTTTTCCCAGTCAAGTCTGTCCCATGTTCAGCAAATGAAAATAAAATAAACAATAAAAGCGAAGGTGAATCAAATAGACCAATATGGCAAGGCTGGGATGGTCCATTTGGTAAAGTAATTCCGTTGGGCATCTTTCTTTACCTTTAGACAATAATTCTGATGCAAAAGAACCAAACGGGACAAAAAAAAGAGTTTGCATGTTTTACCCGTGTTTGAGCGGGTTGTCTCCACGTGGATTGTGGAATCCATCAGTCTCCGGCTACAGCTTATGTAGCAAATCATGACTGTAGACAGTCTCACTACCAGTGTTGGTCAAGTTACTTGAAAAAGTAATCAGTAACTAATTACTGATTACTTCCCCCAAAAAGCAATCCCGTTACTTTACTCATTACTTATTTTCAATAGTAATTAATTACTTAGTTACTTTTTAAAAACACGATTTACAACCTGAGTAGGTAACAAAGTGATAGATCTTTCAGCCCAATTCTACTTTTTCTACATAATCCATCATACAAAATGTAATCAAATGGAAAAGTCTCTTTTTAAAACTTGTTTTATTAGTTTTAATCTTTTAACTTTATGCATCAAGCAAACATTTAATTATCTGCAACATTCTCTGACTGGAAGAAATTTGTTTAATATTTAAACCTATTTTCTGGACATTCCAGCACATAAAATAAAATATTTTTTGTGTTTACACTCAGTCCTTCAAATAGATGCAAGTAAAACACAGCAGAAAATAAATCACATCAAAGATTCAGCGGTCCTGTTGCTCTATTTTCACCTGTAAAGCAGGAGTGGAGCAGGCGGAGGTTTACCCTGGTGCAGGTGTACAGCGGTCAGTGGAAGAATCCGCGAGTTTCTCTGTGAGTTTCCCATTACGTCGTAGCTACTCGGTGCTTGCTTGGAGGTTTAGGGGTTTTTTTCGCTGTAAAAAGAAGTTTTCTTCCCACGCACGATGGACACTAATGTTTTTGTCACTTTGTATGGAATCAAACTCAAAGTAAGGTCAGTACTTCCACACTTTAAACGCTGCACGCTCATACTCTCTCTGCACTCGATATGTGATCCATTGTTGATCTGCACACAGCTGTTGTCACGAACGTCGCACTCGCTTACGTCACTGTCATGAGACATTCTCGCAAAAAAATCCCGGTTTTAGTAACGCAGTAACGCAGCGTTCCTACGGGAAAGTAACGGTAATCTAATTACCGTTTTTGCAATAGTAATCCCTTACTTTACTCCCTGCTCACTACTGCAGGGGCACGTACTTGTTTTCTTTTACCTCTGGCTTGGTTGCTGGTCTCCTGTCAGTGGCTGTTTCCCCCAGAAGAAAACAAAGGACTTAAATACACGTGGAATGAGGACGAAACAGGAAACACATGGGGAACACAGCTGGGGCTAACAACACAACGAGACAGAGAATGCAAAGCTGAACATAACACATCAGATGAGGAACCTTGAAAGTAAGTGAACCAAAACAGAACATGGTGCAGGAGACAGGAGACTACCAACGTAAAACAGGAAGTAACGGAAACACACAGACCAAACCCAGACAGACCCGACACAGACGACACCGGAAAATAACAGACATGAAATCATAACTGAGGCAACGAGACACAAGAGCACAGGAAAGGCAAAGTAACAAAACCAAAACTGAGTCAAAAGAACTCAGGTTGCCAGTGATGAGTCCAGAAAAATCAAAAGCCCAGCAGCAGGAGTCCAGAACAAACCAGAGGAGCTGGGTCAACCATGAGACAAAACAGAAAGTCCAAAGCAGTTCTGGGGGTCAACCCGGGGATCGAGAGCACCATAGTCCAAAAATGGAGCTGGTCCGGAGGCCGACCGTGTTGAAGACGGTGGCTGAGGAGCAGACGTGGCTGTCACCGACATCCCTCGGGTGCTGGGCCACTGGACGTGGCTTGGTAGGCGCAGGATGAACCTAGGCAGGACGAGCCAAGGCAGGAAGAGACGAGGCAGGACCAGATGAGAGTGTGGAAGCCTGAGGCAACGGCGCAGCCAGCAGTGGCATGGAAGCCACAGGCGGTGCAGGTGGTGGCTGAACGGACCTACCAGAGCCACCAGCAAACATGAGAAGGTGTTGGAAGGGTTCTCCCAAGCCTCCAGAAGGAACAGCCGGTGACTGTACACCAGGTGACTGACTCTTAACTGCTCTCCTCCAGTGAACAGGAACGGGTGCTGGGCCTGTCTGAACATCAGCCATCCCCACCCAAGGAACATATTCAGGTGCAGGGACGAACTGGGTTCTGGCTACCCTTACCCTGGGACCGGCATAGGTGCAGGAGCTAGCTAGACCTCTGCTTCTCCCACCTAAGGAACTGAAAAGGGTGCAGGAGTTGGCAGGGTCACAGTTGCCCTCACCCGGAGAACAGGGACAGGCACTGGCAATGACTGGGCGTCCGCCATCCCCACCAGAGAAGTAGATGTGGGTGCAGAGACAAAAGGAGCCTCCCCCAGCCTGGATACTGAAGCAGGGACCAGCTGGGCCACAGCCACCCTCACCTGAGGAACAGCCCTGGGAGCAGGAAAGGGAGGAGGAGAGAGAAGTCCAGGAGCAGTCACAGGTGCAGGAGTATTAACACAGGTTGTGTCTGAATAAACTGGGAAGGGAACAACTGTGTCCGGGGGTGAAGCAACAAAACTGACAGGCTGTGGAGTGAAACAGATGTCGAAATTCTGTTTGACATGTAAACACAAGAGTCCCTAGGAGAATAGTCACTGGAAAAATCAATACACTCGGGCCTCAGCTGGCTGGGAAACTAGAGAGGCTGACCTGCTAACAGAGTTACTCACAGTGAGTGAGGTGTCAGAGGGTCTGGGGTCCGAATGCTCGAACAGGCCAGGCTGAAAATCCTCCGGTGAGCCGGGCTGAAAATTCTCTGGCGGGCTGTACAGCGAGAACGCCAGCGCGCAGATCAGCAGCATCAAGTCGGGGGAGAGCTGAACAGAAGGAGGTGAAGAGTGTGTGCCCAGCTTAGTGTCTGTAAAGAACTGAGTTAACCGTGGGTTACTCAGAATGACAGCGTGTACCACGCTCAGCCCAACAAGAGTCTTCAGTGGGAACTGCACAGTCCTGGCCACAAGTGTTCGTCAATGGGTCCTGTGCAGTCCTGGTCATCAGGGCCTTCAGAGGGTCCTATGGCAACATAACCTAAACTCGAGGGTCTCGAGCCACCTGAAAATGAGCAGCCAGAATGAGGGTCCCAAGTTACCTGAACTTGTGTATGGATGTCCCAAGCTGGCTGAAAACAAGCTTGTGGGTCCTAAGCACCCCCACAGGTTTTTCCATTCATGCCACTGGCTGCCTCACCATCTTTGGCCCTTTCTTGGCCTCCTTCAAAGCCGTACTCCATAGAAGCTGTACCTCTGTTGCTGGTCTAACCTCCTTGGTCCTATATCCTGCAATACCATGACACAATTCCCTTTTAAGTGGCTATGACCTCCATGTAGACTGCCATCGATCTCTGTCTGTCCTGCTGCTTCACTGCTGGCATTCTATCTGGCCTCCTGGTGGGCTCTGTCTTCACTGCTGCCAGCCTCCTGAGGGTTCCCGTTTTCTCCTCCACTGACAGTGGTTGCTGGACACGCCTCTGGAAAGACCTCATTAAATAAATAAATAAATAAATAAAGTTTTATTTATACAGCACCTTTCTAGACAGAGTCACAAAGTGCTGCACACAAGATAACAAATAATAAAAGGTCAAACAGACAATATAAAACAGGCAAAAATTAATCAAAAGCAGTTTTTAAAAGGTGAGTTTTGAGTTGTTTTTTTACAAACAACTACTGAGTCCACAGTTCTTAAGGTTTGGGGAAGAGAGTTCCACAGTCTCGGGGCCACAGTGGCAAAGGCTCTATCACCCTTAGTTCTCATCTTAGTCTGTTTTATAGCAAGTAAGCCCTGATCAGATGACCTCAGGGACCTGCTAGGGACATAAGGCTGTAGCAGATCGGAGATGTAGGCTGGTGCCAGTCCATGCAAGGCTCTAAACGTCAAGACCAGGATCTTAAAATTGGCTCTAAATTCAACAGGAAGCCAGTGTAGCTGAGATAGCAATGGTGTCACATGTGAATACTTAGAGGATTTTGTCAAAAGCCTAGCTGCAGTGTTTTGCACAACCTGCAGACGATCCAGAGAACCTTTGCTTAGACACATAAACAGTGAGTTACAATAGTCCAAGCGTGAGGAAATACCTCATTATACCTCTTCTACCCTCCTATCCAAGGCATCATAGAGCCTACTTTTTTGAGCCTATTTTTAGCTCAAATAAAGGTTTGTTTTTTGTTTCTTTAGTTCATCTCCGTGTCTGCAGTTGGGTCCTCTATACTGTAACAGAATGACACACTTTTCCCTGACTGTAGCCTCCATGAGGTCTGTCATCAACCTTTGTTAATCTCTCCTCACATCTGGCTTCTACAGGCTGTATTTTACCCTCCATGACAACTTCAGAGCCAACGAGAGCCTATGCAGACTCTGCAGCCCTGTTATCTTTGCTCTTGCAGACAAAATGCATAGGCTCTCTCAGAATGCCATCAGTCACGAGTTCTATACATATATGACTTCAGCAAACAAGGTCTTGTGTTACTTCAGTCAAGAGGTGAGAGAACTGCTAATGCAGGGTAGTAGCAGTGATATGAGGCTCAAGTACCATAACCACAACTTAAGGACATCTGTACTTGTTCTGAGCCACTTCAGAGTTGGCCCCAGAGTGTAAGCTATGGATGAACCTAAATGTAATAAGCCTGTTTTGTCGTGTGTGCTGTGTACTTAAATGCAGGGCTCAACACACTAGAGGAAGTAAACTTAAAACGGCAGCTTTATTTGCTGGAAAAAACTCCACAATGAAAACATGAGAACTAAACCAGAAACATGAAAACTAGGGAACTAAACTCGGAGAGAGAACTAGAAAATACAAAGAGCATGGAAGAAACACACAGCACGGAGAGGGTACGATGCAAAAACTATTGAAGAGAAACACAGGACTTAAATACACAAGCAGGACAACGAGAGGATGGGAACAGTAACACAGCTGGGACAAATCAGACCTAACAAGACAAGAGAAGCAAAATCAGACACACTGCACACAGGACAGAGACTATCAAAATAAAACAGGAAACACGACAGGCACAGAGGCTTGGACTTGACACTGAACAGAGGGAACTTGGAGCACAGAGATAGGAGACACGACTGACTGGGGAACAAGAAAATAAACATGAAGACAGAACTAAACCTACACTAAACATGAGGGGCAAAGGAACAAAACCCAAGAACTAGAAACAAAGAAGAACCAGAGAGCCAGAAATACAGAACCATAAACCAAGATGAATAAAAACACAAAACACTGGGTCACCAACCCAGGACCACAACAGCTTTAAAAATGTTGAAAGTATGAATATTTGAGTGAAACGTAAAAGAGAAAAAGTAAAAAGAATTCAGAAAAATCTAAACTCAATTAAAAAACAGCTACCTGAAAACTTTACTTCGATACAGTAACAAAGTATTTGTACTTCCAGCCTCATGAAACAAATGTCTAGGACTTTCTTTGTTTACATTTTTATTATCTTTCTGTCTATATTGTCAACAATAGAAATATCTATGCATTGTCCTTAAGCTGTACTACTGTAATTCTTTATGACTCGATTGCCCTAAAACTCTCAGTCCCAACAGCCTTTGTCAAGGTTCACAGTGTGGCAGGCTGAGAAAGGAGCCAAATGCAGGACACTGACATGAACGTAGCGAAAATAGCTTTAATGCTGAACTTGACAGACTTAGAGCAAGATACAAAATAAAGGCAAAGCTGGGAATGAGGGACAAGGGAAAAAAAGAGCACACAGCGTGAAGGAAAAGACAGTGAGACGTAACAAAAACAAAGGAAACGGAGGACTTAACAGACATGAGGTATTTAGGGAGATGGTACATAGCTGGGGAAAACAAGGCACAGGTGAACTAGGTCAGACTAAAAACAGAGGAAGCAAAACTAAACATAACAAACACAACACAAGGGGATTTCAAAATAAAACAGGAAGTAACTAGCATGCTGGGCCACAGACCGAGGACCAGAGGCTACAGCTATCAGCCTTCTCTCCTGTTGAGAATCAGTATTAATCAGTAATTAATACTGATTTAAACTTCAATTAATTGTGCCACATATTATGATTTGAAACGGCCTTTTTCAATTATTATAAAATAGTTATTATTATACATTTTTTTAGTTTTACAATAACTGTTTAGGAATTGCAGCAGCTTTTATACATGGTCGCCCAATTTCAAGAAGTTAATCAATTAACTGGCAAACAGTTTCATGCCATAGCTGAACAACATGTGTGAATGACGATAAAACTGTTTGCACAGTTAAGAAAACAACTTCACCAAGTTGGGTTAGGTTAGGCACATACCATAACAGGAACACTGGTGTTTATTGATGATGTAATTGCCGACTGAGGTAGCAGAGTTAACACTAAAGCATAAAGGCTTATACTCGCTGACACTGATCAAGCAATGCTTCACAGTGCAAATGACCAAATGAGTGCAAAACAAAAAAAATGAGTTTGTTTCTAACTGCAAAGAGGTGGGTTATTTTTCTAAGGTCAATTCAGTCACCTGTCAACTCAAAAAGCACGCTTGTCAACTAATGAATGCAAAACTAAATAGAGTTTAGTATCTGGTAGAGTATCTCAAGGGAACATATGATGGTGTCCATAGGTTCCAGACTTCAAGTAGTCATTGACTGCAAAGGATTTTCATCCAAGTATTAAATACCATCATTATCATTAAAATTATGTTAATTTCTCCAGTTAATTTTGTACCTCTAAGGCACTAAAAAACAGCTGTTAATGCAAAGGTTTAATAAGCCCCTTGAGTTAAAGCTGAAAGTCTGCACTCCAATCATATATTTATTGTTTGATTTAAAATTTAGTGTGGTGCAGAGAATTAAACTGTGCAACACATTATTGACGCATTTGTTTATAGCTTGTACATTAAGACATATTTACACTGAAGAAAATGAGTCTTAAGTTATTTTTCATATCTTTTTCACACATTTAGGAATTACATTGCTTTTCTGCAGGTCTGACAGAATTAAAAAGGAGAGAGATCATAATATTTAACGTCAGGGTAACCCCGTCTAAACTATGCTCAGTGAAATGTCTAAAATGCTCAGAAAACTAGCTTAGTAACACCAGTGAGTATCAATAAGCACGTCATTATGCAGGAGGGGATACGGTCAGGTGGTCTTGGAGGGATCTCTCTAAGAGAACAGCACTTAAACACTTCAAAAAAACCCACACAAGTGTGTCTCTTTTTTCTTCTCCTGGATCAAGCCCTAAGCAAGTCCCTACAGGATCTATCAGTGTGGCTGCAATTGTGAGTGTTAACCTCCCATATCAGCTATTAATTGTCTCCATTAAGCCCTAACTTAGTGGCATTACTGCAATCAGAAGCTGGATCTCACTTGCTGATGGCCAAGTGGTCTTATTCAAAGGGTGCTCTGATAACAACGTTTGATCTTGTTTGGTTGAGTGGAAGGTAAACGACTGTGGGGGTCAAAGACGTTTGCAGTAATTCCATTAGCACATTCAGTTGGGTCATGGGTGCATGACCTAATTGGATGATGGTTGTGAACCCTCAAACGGGTATTAGCATAGTATTATGAAATAAACAACAGCTTTCTAATTACTCTGTACTAGAGCTCTTTTTTTAGGTAAACATTAAATGTTTCCACTTAAACAATTAAAAAAATTAAAATGTTCAGGAAGAAATATTATATTACCCAGATTTATTAAGTACTGAAAGACCATTAGCACAAACGAAATCTACTATTTTTCAATCGAATTCTTTTTTTTTTCTTTTTGTACTTAAGAACAGTGGTGCTTTCTAATGCCTGATTTACGCTTCAGTTGGAAATCCATATGTAACCTGCAGGGTAACTGCAAACCCCTCTGAACCCTGCTTCGTACCATACGATGTAAGCTGGTGTGCACCTCCTGAGGAATGTATTTCACATCAGGTCAACATAGCCCACAATTATTGCTATGCCTTCTTCTTGTGTATTTCTGGCTACTTTTTTTGTTGGAGTTTTTAAAATTTAACAGTAAGATAATATTAATCATCACCCCAGCATAAAGAATAATAATTATTGCCTTAACATAACGACTCATGAATATCAGGAGATTCCTGGAGGGAGATTGCTGACATTTTTGAAATGGACATAAGGGAATGTACAAAGTAGTGGAAAAACCTGAGGGACAAATATGTTTGCCTCTGAAAAAAATCTAAAACAACTCACCACAGCAAAAGCAGGGAAAAGGCCCAACATTTGATTTATTTCTATCACTGGCACCGACACATCTGTCCCCAAACACACAGTAATTCACACCTAAGCATAAAACAACTTCTCCATAGTCAATGTACAGAACATGGACCTAAGTTTATGTGACTTCACTGTTTTAAAGGGCGTTTTGCACCCAAACAGAAATGTTAAACAGCAAAACTGTGAAATGGTAAACCAGCACTTTTAGTGTTCTACAATGACAAAAGTTACAGTTTTGCTTTTTACATCAGTGGAGTCTGATGGCGTGGAAGAGAAAGAGTTGTGTAATAGTTCAATTTTCCATTGGCAAAAATCTCTCCAATTGAAAGGTACAGGAATGAAAATGCTTCAAATACTGCAAATACTTTCTCCCCTTTTAAGCAAACTGTTTTGGTTGTTTCTTTTATTTTGTTTTGTTCAGTAGAAGTTTTTCTGACTTCATTTGAAGCAATACATTGCTTACTTTCCAGTTACTCCTATAGTTTCTCCAAAATGAGGGTATACCAAATATCTACTGTAGGTAACGCACACAGGTAATACATGGATAAAGAAACTATCCAGCAAGAATCTTTAACGCCTTTATGTCTTAGTTACCATGCTAACATGTTTTAGTTAGCTAATTAGCACTCAACACTGCCACCTGGTCATAGATCAAACCAAAACAAATGTAAATGTTAACCTGATGGTGGTGGCAGATAAAAACCCAGATCGCAGTGACAAAAATGTTCAATTGATTGAGTTTTTCTTCTCCATTTCACCCTATCCTTAGCATCCTTTACCAGTCAGTGTCCCAGCATTTTTTAGTTCGATTCAATTTTATTTATACAGAGCCAAATCAAAACAACAGTTACCCCAAGGTGCTTCACATTGTAAAGTAAAGACCCTACATTAATACAAAAAAACAGGAAGAAACCTCCAGCAGAACCAGGCTCAGGGAGGGGCGACCATCTGCCACAACTGTCTGTGGGTAAGGGGTGGAAAACAGGACTAAGACATGTTGTAGAATAGAGCCAGAGATTATTAATAACTAAAAATTCAATAGAGAGAGGTGTATAAACACATAGTGAGTGAGAAAGGTGACTGAAGGAGAAACAGTCAAGGCATCATGGGAATCGCCCAGCAGCCTGCACCTATTGCAGCGCAACTAGGGGAGGATTCACCTGATCCAGCGCCAACTATATGCTTTATCATAAAGTAAAGTTTTAAGCCTAATCTTATAAGTCGCCCAAATCCAAACTGGAAGCTGGTTCCACAGAACAGGGGTGTGAAAGCTGAAGGCTCTGCCTCTCATTCTACTAAGGGAGGCAGGAACCTCAATGCTATAGGAACCTCAAGTCCACAGTCTGAGAGCAGAGAGCTCTAATGGGGTGATATGGTACTATAAAGTCATTAAGATAAGATAAGAAGACAGTTTAACTAATTGGTGTGTTATCTTACATATGAGTGAACCTGTATGCTATGCCTTGTAATGATACAGAAAGCATGACAACAGAATTGGTCCAAGCACAGAACCCTGTGGAACTCCATAAATAACCTTAGTGTTTGAAGGTGACTCTCCATTTACTGAAACTCTTCAAATGACCCACTCCTCTGCAGATGATCAGTTAGCTGTTGTACGACTACTCTTTCAAGACTTTTTGATAAGAAAGGAAGGTTGGAGATGAAGATGAAGCACACAATGCTACATAATGTTA
This sequence comes from Aulonocara stuartgranti, assembly GCF_965226115.1. Taxonomy (NCBI): domain Eukaryota; kingdom Metazoa; phylum Chordata; class Actinopteri; order Cichliformes; family Cichlidae; genus Aulonocara; species Aulonocara stuartgranti. The sequence goes on along the minus strand of NC_138948.1, from coordinate 36,879,242 downwards.
CGTCTGTGAGATTATTTTTTTTCTAATGCTTTAAATTTTAAACATTTAAAGCCGCCATGTTCACCACCTCACCCCTGTATTTCCTTCTTCCTCAGTGTCTCCAAACGTGCCTTCCCCCTTTGCTCTTCCTTTATTTTCAGCCAACAGTAGCACAGTTTCCACCGGCAACCTGTTGCCCAACAGCACCATAGGTGGTTGGCAAACAGGTTAATATGGTTGTTAACCTGTGCCCCAACCAAACATCGTTCTTTACGACCTGCACATTTGCTCTGACAGAGTTTTTATGCCTGATACTCTTCCTGATGCAAACCTCCCTATTTATCTTAGCTTGGGACCAGCACTAAGAGTACACTGGTTTACTCCTAGTGTGCTCCAACTGCACTAACCCCTCGTGGCTGGGTTAGGTATTTCTCCTTTTATATATGGGGAATTTGTCTTTGGGTTTTGTATTGCAAGCATTCTTTATTTTTGTCATTTGTCAAATATATTTTAACATTTCTGATATTTTAAATCAGCAATTAGCTTATTAGGAAACATTTCACTCTTTGGCCTGATTCTGACTTTTAACCCTTGCACCATAACTATCTGAGTAAGCTGAGGTGCACCTCTCCAGAAATGTAACTACATGTCAGGTCAATGCAGCAAAGACTGACTGGCGCAGAAGGTAATGGCACAGGATTAAAAGGGGCTTCTGGTTAAATCACAAATTACGACATAGAAGTCTAAATCACGCTTTAATGAGACTTCCAGTGAATACCTCTAAATATCTCCAGAGACAAAATAATGAAGCTACAGGGATACTTACAAGTTTTTATTCACCTAGTCCTGATCAAAACGTTCCTGGAGAGATGGAAGGAGGAAGGTCAGCTCCCATGCAAGGCTCTCAGGTTCTGACAGGATACATCAGCATACTGAAGGAGCAGTCAACAGCAGAGCAAAGATAAAGTCTGAGATCTGACAGGGGATATGGTTACATGTCACTTCTGATAGCTCCCAGCATTCCTGAGAAAATGTCTGCCTATACCTTACTTCAGCACTCCAGTCCCCTCTCCCTCCTTCCCGTCTCTCAGGTTGACAGGCTGGGCAGCAGACACAGGGGTCCACAGCAGGGAGTGTGTGTCTGTGTGTGTATGTGTGGGGGGCATTGATGGACAAGCATCACCCTCCTACAGCCTCCCTCCCCCACAGCTCCCTGTATATTTCCAGTCACACTCCAATTAAAACAGAAGCAGCTCCCTGCTCTCGGGGCTGGTTAGGTGCAGACAGAAGGTCAGTCAAAGACAAAAAGAGTTAGACACCCACTCCTCACAATGTTTTTCTTTTACACCAAAGAAGAAGATGTGCAAGCACGACTTCTAATCTCTCATGGCTGTTGGGAAAGAGAGTGTAAGCTTTCATTCTACCTGAAAGCATAGCAGTAAAATGTTCAAGAGGTTTATTGCCTTTTATTATTTGAACAAAGATGAGAAGCAGCACACGGGCCACACTCATTAAGCCACTTATTTGCCTGTTTCTGTAAATCTATTGTTTCGTTTTTTGTGTATTTTTTATATTGGCAGCTGTGGCTCACCACTCCTACTTTGTGAAATATTTGCGTGATTATCAACTGATAATATCAAAAAGTTTTTTCTCTTGTGGTGCTTCTTTAAAAGGGAAAACATTGTGCAAATGTTTGAGGTCTAATGGCCAGCCGATTCTCTGGCTGTCAAAAGAAGTTTTGTTGTGTAATTTAGTTTAATTTCATTTTTGTAGCACATTTTCACATCTGTGTCAGTGAATACACACATGTAATAGTAACATTTACACACATAGGGGAGAGAGGGGAGTGAAGGAGAAGTTCCTGGTGCATCATGGGAAGTCGCCCAGCATCCTGAAGGCCTGAGCATCATTCTCCATTTGCAGTGTGAGGACAGACCATCGGGAACTGCAGACAGTCCGTCTACTATGACTATGGGCTACTCTTGCTTGTTCTTTTGTTGGTCTTCTCGGCCAACTGTCGAGAAGAGCAACGTTATAACACACAAAGAGTGGAAATAAAAATGAGTGTGAAAAACAATGAAGCTGCTATCTGCACTTTTCATCTTTATTTCTTTACCTTTGATGTTTCTTTTATGCTTCTCCTCTTCCTTGTGAACTCCACTGTCCCTCCCTTCTCTGTGCTAGCCCACTTGTCGACCATTCATCCATGTCGAGCGCTGCTTGCTACCAGGTAAAGCAGACAGCTGCTTAGGGCCGCAGTGGGGGACTGGGAGGTTCGACAAACTTTGAACTACAGCAGTGGCAGTGTGATCTGTATAATCTGGGAATCTCTGATCTGAATAAAAACCAACACGATTGTACATTCCTGTCTTTAACCCAGCTTTGTAGACAGCAGAGATGGAAGTAACGCGTTACTGTAATCCGATTAGTTTTTTCAAGTAATGTCAAAGCAAAGTCCTCTGCTTTTGTTCAATGCACACAGTAATACTTTGTGTGTGGGTACAAGTTGGGGTTCGGTATCTTGCCCAAGACTAAAATCACTGGGGAGTGGTAGATGGACTGGTTCTTGCATTGCACTTTACGACTCTGAGCACTCAAAGCACTTTAAACTTGCCTCATTCAAACAAGCACCTTTTTCTTATGCTGTTTTAAATGCATTCATTGCAGGCTGGGACCAAACCACCAAACTTCCAGATAGTAGGTGACCTGCTCTACCACCTGAGCTACCTATTGGTCATCTCAGGTGGCTGAGTCGACCACCGACCTTCTAACTGGTCCATCTCTACCTCCTGGATCACTGTGTTGGTTTCAGTTTTCAGCCTGCTGACTGCTGCTAGACACTAGCAGACAAATATTTGCAAGCATTTTTATCCTAAAACAAAGCGACAGTGTTATATGCGTGTGTTGGCTGCTGCCCCCAAGTGGCTAAAATTCTCATTAGAAATCTGAATGTATTTCCAGTTCCAATAAATACCTTTTATGGTGCTTAACATTACATGCCATAGCAGCGGCTTTTGAGTGTAGAAAACCCCAACACCTGTAAGAACAAAGCCAAAGTGAATGAAGCTGCTCTACGATTAGATCTAACAGCTACACTTTCAAAAGTAATGCATTTCATGTCCTGATAGTCGTTTTAGCCCTCACTCTCAAAAAAATTGCAGAATAGAAGAAAAATGCTGGACCCTCACACATGCTCTCTTTTAAAGACATTCCAGAAGCTACCAATAATTGATGTCCTGCAGGGTACTGTATCCATCAGACTAACCCACCCACTGCAAATTCTGACCATCTCAATGCTCAAGTGCACCTGAACCGTGAAAGGAGGGTAAAAATTAAGTCTATTTTGGGGCATTAAAAAAAGCCTGCGGCTTATCTCCCGGCTGGAGCATTGCCCTCCCCTATCTGACACACAAGGAGGCAGGGAAGCTGTCTTGAATGGGAAACAACATGACACTTTACAAAGGCATGTTAGAAACAATTAGCCCTGAGTGCCAGGGTTTTGATTTGACCGTCTAATTGCCGGTTCAGTATGTGAGGTGAGGCTGGGAAGGATGGGGAGCTGTGAGAGCCCTGGGGGAGAGCCAGTGTCACACAATAGCTGCCTTTATTTCACATCCAGCTTCTGCAAAGTGGGTATGCTCAAAAGATTTAATCCCACATTCAGTCCTGACAAGAGAAGTCATTCATATTGAAAAGGTGGGTACAACACTGTTTCAGGTGCCTCCAGTCTACCTCTTATCCCTACCCACCCTCAAAAGTCTGAGAACATGAAAAAAATCAGTATTATAGTAGGTTTTTTCATCTTTGACTTTTTTCTTCTTCAGGTGAACAAGGTAGAGATCCTGATCCTCAACAGACTCGCCTCTGAATCCTTCACTGCAGCTCTTCTCAACGCACTTGCTTTTTCACAGAGGCCAGATTGTCCAGGATACTCTTCCTGACTGTAGTATTTGTGAGTGATGACTAACACAAATAACAGTAGGCCGTGCATGTGAAAGGATGGAACTAAGCTATAGAATTACAGTGGTTTGAGCCTCATACTTTCACCTCCTAACATGGCTGAGATTTCACCCCTCCACCCCTCTTTTCCCTCTGTTTCAAGAAGTCCATCCTCACATACCACATCCCCTCCCAAACCCCCACTCTTAAATATCACCTGCTTTCTGCTCTTTAATCACCTCAATAGGCATTCCTTCATGCAGTTTACAGCAGTCTGTCATGCACAGGTAAGAAGCGAAAAAATTCTCAAAGCAAGAGTGAAGCAATCCATGCAAGCTACAACGACAACAAAGTCCTTGGAGCGCTGCACAAGAAGAAAACACACGAGGAACACGCCTGTAAAAACCACGAATATCTAAATGTGACAAAGAATTCCTACACACACAAACACAAATTCAGGGTTCATACAATTTGTGCCCAATGTTTAATAATAATAACCAGTTAGTTGAACTGGGATTAGAGGATTGTTCTGTAATTTTAGCAGCAGTTACTGTAGTTGAGAACAGATCGCAGTAGGAATATCTAAGAGAGCATCATTTTGCTTCTATCACAGCACACACTTTAACGGGTAGACCAGGATTTCTGTGGGGTTTGGTCATTTAATGTGCAATGTTAAGATTGTATTCATTGCTTTTTCACAAAATGTTGTGACACTGTAAAAACAAACAAATGTAAGAAAGTAACGGATTTAAAGAAACAGAAAGCAAGCACTATGTTTACATTTATATCGAAAAGGGTCTGAGACATCTGTCTTCTCATCTCATCTGAGAACAACACGGATCTTCACTGTTTTCAAAAGGTGATAAGCAGCAATACAGCAGCAATGGAATATGTGCTGCAGGTAACTTGGCTTTATCTTGGTGAATGTTTTTTTGTCCATACTGTGTGCCTTGAGGTCCTGGAAATCACAACCATTTATCATATTATTTGATATGAGCTGATTTAAAAAAAAATTTTTATCAGTTAAATGAAGATAATTGTGTCCTATTTTTATTTTCATTTTTACTTCTGACATTTTGCCAATCGAGGTTATGCATTTCGATGTACAAGAATGTTTTGAACTCATGATAGACTGGCTTGTCTCGAAGGACAGTCTCACTAAGCCTAGTTTGTAGAGTGTTTTCCAACAAGCCATATAAACCCAAAGGTGTGTTCACACTGATTAGAGAAGACCCTAAATTTCTCCATCACCTAGGTTGACATAGAAGGTCACTTCAGGCAGACACCAAGTCATAGGGGCAATAGATCCTGGGACCAACAAATGCACAAGTTGTAAAACTTAACAAGGTGTGAATGCCCTTTGTGTGCCCTGGCCCTGCAGTATGCAGGACAGCCTACGATAGTTCTCAGGACCTTTGATACACTGCAAAAGATGTTGAGTCTGAAGCTATGTAGTCTTTAGAGCTCAGCTGAATTACTTTTGACAAGATGCACAGAAAGCGTGTTCGCCTATCTAACATAGTAATACCATAGATGCAGTCCATTTTCATCTTTAGAGTCACTTCCATCGAGCCGAGCTTCTGAAATGTATTCAATTTAAGCTTGGACGGTAAATGATCAGTTGTCAGGAACTGTCAGTGGCTTGCATTAAATGATCAATTCACAGGAATTAAACACTAGTTAAATATATTCTGAAGTGTTCTGTTGGGTTACAGGAGGGATTTGGGAAAGCTGCTAATGTAGATAATGAAAGGAAGTTGATTAAAGCTATTAAAAGCAACTCTTCATTGATAGATACTGTCAGTGTTGTCATAGTTACAGTGCTGTGAAAACATATTTCACAATAACAGGAGTAAATACAAAATGCAGATTTTACCAGACCTGTTGAATCAAGAAAGCATTTAAAGAAAACTTGTCTGAGTGAAGTACGCTAAATGATGAATAAGCAACACTTCATGCTACGATCTGAAGAAATTCACGACTAGATGAGAAACTAAGTCAGTGACATCTGGCATGATGCTGTTTCTAAGACTCCAGTGAACCATGATGAAAGACATTATCCACAAATGGAGAAAACCTACTTCAAATGTGTGTCAATAACTCCTCCAGGAGGCCACAAAAGAACAAAATTTAAAGAACTGCAGGCCACACTTACCTCAGTTAAGGTCAGTGTTCAACAGTAAGAAAAAGAGTGGGCAAAAGTAGCATCCATGGGAGGGTTCCAAGGTGAAAACCGCTGCGGACCAAAAAAAAAAAGAAAACCCACAAAGGAGGCAATTACTTTTCCACATCGGAGGACGGAGGTATAAGTAAGTATGACAAATATGCAAAAAAACATAAATCGGGAAGGGGAAAAATACTTCTTATTGGCACTGTAGACAATAAGAGTAGTCTCTGTATCAGAGAAACAAAGAAGTCAAAGGTCATCATCTGTTTGTCTAGCTTCACTTCTGTTTATTTAGTCATTTATTTAAGTTACTGTTCACAGTGTGGATGAACCAAACTGCTCATGTGGAACTTGTCAGCCTATTTCATGTGTCCTGTTTGCCTCAGGACCAAAGCAACAGAACGTATACAAACTTTGATGACTTTAATTTACACACAGATGATGCAAACTGAACACAATGTAACATCACAGTTCTAGTGGGGTGATAAGAAAAACAGAAGAATTGCTCTTTGTAATAAATGTTTTTAAATTACATATAGATGTTAATAATTGCTGTATGTGTCGTGATGTCTGTGCAAAGATTTGATCTGGTTGACTCGCCCATTACAGAGGACATAGGGTACATATTTATTTATGTATGCTTAAATATACTTTTAGTTACTATAGTGAACAAAAATAGTCTTTTCATTTATGTCACTAAATGGTTTAACACAGTTTAAATGACACAAAAGCTGTAATTAAATTTTCTCTGAGACAGCTAAAATGTCCCTCGTAAGAACCGGCGACTTCATTCTTGAGAAGTTTGATGGATGTTTGCAATCACCACCTCTCACCTGCAGCAGTAGCGCAACAGCTGCAGCTGTAGTTACAAGTAAGAGCTGCAGGTGAGCACTACTGAAACAAAAACCATATGATTAGCACAGGTCAGGAAATATACAATTAAACCACCAATAACAACAAAAGATAACAGAGGAAGAAGCTTGCAGCAAAATTAAGGCTTGTTTTTGTGTGTGTGTGTGTGGGGGGGGGGGGGGGTTATTCCTGAATACTAGAAGAATTTCTTCTTCCGCTGCTCTTGCATGTGGCAGTCATGTGTGCAGCCTTGAAGCAGTACGTTTTTTACAGTGTAGCAGCTCTGTTGGGGGAGGAGTGGGTGTTTGGAAAGGAAACATCAGGTGGCTGGTTGGACGCCGTGCCTGGACACTTCTGATTTATCTGTGCATTTCAGAATTATGTTGCTGACCTCTTCACCTCATGGCCATTTGTGTCACCCCTTGAAGTTCTGTTCATGTAATCATCCCCACCACTACCACACACACCCCTACCAACCACAGAGACAAAACAAACTGCCGTGTCATCTACAGTTCAGTACAGACACATTTGGTAGATGTGACAGTCCAGCTTTAATTTGCTTAAATCTACTTCTTGAGCAGCTGAGGAAAGGCTCCTTAAAGATGTCTTAAATTAATTCTGAAAAACATTTTACAATTATAAATGATGCCAAGGTGTTGCCAAGATATTTTCCCGGGAATGTTGACATATTATCAAGTGTATTGTATGTTGTGTGATGGTATTTTAAATGTTTATTGTTGTTGTTACTGTCAGTGAAACTAAATGTTGTCAGGTGACTCATGAAAAGGTCACCAACTATCAATAAACGCACTATTGCATATCATGCAACTACAACTCGTACTTAAGTATACATGTATGGTTTTTCTCATATTACCATGAGCCCTTGAAACTGATTAACTAACGGAAGAGTTGTAATATTCTGGAATCTGTATCTAAAGAAATTCCTGCACATAAGTCGAATCACACTAAATGCTATAAGAAGTCTCATCAAAGGTGCCTTTCAGGTATTAGACTGTGCCTCCCTCTGGTGGATGTCAAGAGTTAAGTTCTCCCTATTTATCTTCCAATGGGCCTGATCAAATCAGTTACACTTTTACATTACCTGACATTTAAGCCCATCATGATCTTGGGTCTTTGATGAAACGTTTTTGCGCTGCTTTTCCACAGAATGAACCTTTTGGGATTTCCTTACCTGCATAACTGAGCATGCATCAAGACTGTTTGAGCTTAGTTTTTCCCTCAGTTTAACTTTTCTCATGCTTTTGTGTCAATTCCTCTGTTTATGTCATTCTTTCCCCATTTAGTTATTGCTTTTCTATTTCATGAAGCTGTTGCAGAAGGAGGAACCATCAACCTGACCTGTATATATGATGGTCTTATCAACAACATCCAGTGGTACCGACAATACCAGAGATCCAGACCTGCGTTCCTGTTCTACATCATGGAGGGAGGATCAGTTCATCAAACTGTGTCGGGTTTCTCGGCTCACATTGACCAAACTAAGAAAGGTGTAGATCTGGAGAGCTCTGGATTTAATGACTCTGCTGTGTACTGCTGTGCTGTCAAGCCCACAGTGACAGGGAACACCAGAACTGTATAAAAACCTTTGGAGCAAAGACAACACAATACTCCACAACATCCACCAGAGGGAGCTACACACCTTTGTTAGGATACAAACTAGAGTCATAACACACAGCTCTGATGAAAAAAAAGAAATCAAAAGATTAGATTCTTTAAGTTTCAAAGAGATTTAGTTTATATATTTTATATTATACAGTAAATGTATACGAGTGACCGGCAATAGTTCAGTCAAATTATCCTTGAAACTAGCTACTCTTTTGTAGTTGCTGGCTCTCTGAAGTTTCTCCAAGGGACGGGAATTTCACATCCCAGTTCATGCATCCATAAGTGTCTTGGATAGCTGCTCCCTGTTCTGTGTTTTTCACATTTATTTATTATAGTTTAAGCCTGAAGACTCGTGCTGACAGATTTCCACCAGCTCCTTTGTTTTGGCCACATTTAGCTGCAGGTGGTTCACCTCAAACCACCTCACAAAGCAACCAATCCACACTTCCAATAATGGCTGTGTCATCAGAGAATTTCTGAAGGAGACAAATTTCTGTGATGTAAACTGAAAACAGGCTGCAGTTGCACATGGGCAGGTGACATAAGTTGACCTGCTGTCACCCGGATCTGGAGCTGTACTGTAAACAAACACTGAATATACTTAACAAACTAAAATAATTAAGTACATCAGTTCCATGGCTGGAAACTCTCGATATCCGAGCAGAGTATGGATCAGTAGGTTAAAGTTAGCTAATAATCTCTGGTGATTTAAGCTACGCTGCCTAATGTTTCTGACGACATATAGAGAACAAATAAAATAAGCACACACTATAAGTCACAGCAACATTATCAGAATAGTTTGAACATGTGCTTTATTCAAGTTAAATTGTGTTTGAAACTGCATCACATCTCTGCATCTGTTCTCTGCTGCAGCAACAAAGTCTAATTATTAATGAGAAACCAGCCTGTGTGTGTGAGACCGTAACCTGAGGACATCAACAACACTGGACATAACACCTGTTTTCATTCTATCAACAGAAAAGTTACAGAAATATTAAATTTGAAGACAAATTCAGAAAATAATACTAAAATGGGCTATATGTAAATTTTGGGGTGCTCGAGCGCCCGGGATAAGGCTGTAAACTCCCCTATGAAGCATTTGTCTTGTGCTTCCCATGAATGAAGCTCATATTCTATACACAGTGTTTCAACCACGTCTGAGTGCCCGTGTGGGCACAAGTTAGAGGAAGCGGGACTCCGTAACATGCGCGTAACACGCCAGGAGCTCACGCGAAAGCCATGGTTATTTAATGCGCCTTTACGCGGAACTATTGGCGGCAAACATAAGCAGCAGCGTTCAGCATGGGTCTCCGGTGCTCCCAAACCGTACCGGCGGTTGTGCTAATCGTCGTGGCAGTTGTGGGGATTCTGTTGCTGGTCCTTCCAGCTAAAGAGATGGCGCTGCCTCCAGAAAACATGGTAAATATTATTGTAGACGCATATATTCATAGAGGCGCAGAACACCGTTTCAAATCTAGGTCAGGATTTTGGTAATGTGTGCATCAGAAATGCACATTAGAAGTTAAATTTGGGTACACAGCTAAGCCAGATTTTAATATTAGTTTGAAAAATGTCAGATTTTCATTTTAGAAGGCTCTGCGCAAAGGTGTGACTGAAAGTACAAGAAATCTAAACATGCACAGTTCATCCCATACTACGTTTTCTGCCATCATCATGTATCAGTCCAAGTAAGGAAATACAGAAGATCTTTATTTTAATACTTTATGTAAATTATACCACGGAGTTTACACTATGTGTAGAAAAAATTAGGATCCTAAAAGCCTGTCTCTGCTTTTGATACCTTTCAAAAATTTACTTTAGCTTGTATGTGTTGTCAACTGTAGTTCTTAGAGCAACAGCTTTGTATGATAGGCCAAACTAGGCCAAAAGGTATTGAAACTGCTAGATGTTTGTGGGATGTGTGTTGGTATACTGACAGGGAGCGAGTCTTTGCACAGTGAAAAATGAGCTCATTTAAAACTGCTCAGTGCTTGTCTACATCTGAGCTAAATGCTCGTAATTTCACATCCAGCTCTGAATGCATTTCCTGACAATGGTTTGCAAGAGGAAGTGACACAGAATACCCTGAACGAGTCAAGACAAAGAGTGTGACATAAAAGAAGTGGTTTTTTTATTTGATAGTTATTCTGTGCTAATTGCTTGTGGGCTTTTCATTTTGTTCATCTCACAGACAATTTGAAATCTTTTAAAGGGCACCACAGAATAGGTATTTAGAAATAAGTCTCATGAAACAAGTCTGCTTTGATTTGGTCACTTCAAAGAGTGAGAACTTCATACATGAGAAGAAACCTAAGATGTATCGTTAAAAAAGAAGCAGTAAATCTGCACAAAAATAGCGACTGTTGCAAACTTGCTATGTTATAGGTTTTAACCACATCCTGTCAAGACCTCACTTAAAGTTCAGTAAGTGGAAAATAATACCACCTTCGCACATTGGAGTGGTTGCAACTATCAAAATGAGTAGGTTAGTGTACAAAAAAGTTGCAATTTGCAGCAGTATCAGCTCAATATCATGCAAAGCATGCAACAGACACACCGGTCCACTGTGTAAATAAGAAATGGACTGGGTCTTACAGTGCTTTTCTACTCTGAGCTTTCAAAACACTTAACACAACTTGCCTCATTTACCCATTCACACAAGCACCTGCTCCACCTCATGAGCTACCACAATTCATGCTTTGCCTCTCCAAAGTGTGAAATGGCTATGCTTGCAGACGTTGAGAATACAGACCATACACGCATTAGGCCACTAATTCTTAAGCTACTGCACAACTGAAAAATTAGACACCTCAAGGAGAATTGCTCTTCATGAGACAACAATGTATCGTTTCAATTAGAAATGACCACAATTTTAAATGACATGTAATAAGTCATATTTATGCTGTTATATATCTACAAATAATGCTAATAAAAAATTACACACTAAAGATAAAGAAATATTTAAGAAAAGGTCAACAAAAAATCCATCCATCCATCCGACGGGCAATTTAGTGTTTCCAATTGACCCAACTCTATAAACAAAACAAAAAACAACAACAACAAAATGTTTGTAAAAAAAAACAAAAACAAAGATAGATATAAACTGTCTTGATGCTCGATCAATCATCCAGGTAAGTAAATGCCAAAGGTTGATTCTGTTCATCTAGGTGAAGCATCTTCAATGGGAGAAACGTTTTGTTACTCATCCCAGTGACATTGAAAACGCTACGTTTTTAAATAATAATTTAAAATATATTTAATTGTACTAATCGAGTGTAACATTAAAATGTTACATTGTTTTGTGCTTGTACTGTAATTGTTTTGTTCCTTTTTTCCTTTTCTGTTTATAATTTTCCTTGTATTTCCGTTTTTTTCCCTTAATTGATTATTTCTGAAAAAAACATTTCTTGACTGTGTAATCCACTCACTGCACCACGGTTATTGACCAATAACAAACCAAAGTTGGGCGATATGAGAGGAGACACTTGTCTTCAGGGAAGAGTGTCTGTAGTTCAATACAAATTTATTCTGCGTGATCATGTTTATTGTTTGATCAAATATTTTATCCTAATGAGATTCGTCTATTCCCAGGACACAAGGGCTTACTGAGTGATTTCATGAGGATATAAATAATGTGAATTATGCTGTTACCTTCACAGTCACCAGATCTCAGCCTCGCTTAACACACATTAAGATTTAGGACGTATGCATTATGCAGTTTTCTGTGCAATATGTTCTATCCCATCAGAAGCTGTTATTGACAAACGTCATGGTCTAAAACTTTAGAGCATTATATATATATTTATGATATATGTATAATTGTGATATATCTGTGGTTCATGTGTATATTGGAAGAGCAGATGGATGATTGTTAAGTCATTAGAGGGTCACAGAGATAGCTTACAAATACCTGATGAAGTTGGGAGGCTTACCTCTGCCTGTGGTCACCTACTATACTGTATATCTGTCTCTTTTAGTATGGAATCGTTCTGGATGCAGGCTCATCCCACACCTCCATGTATATCTACAAATGGCCGGCTGACAAGCAAAACAATACCGGCATCGTTACCCAGCACGATGAGTGTAATGTAAAAGGTGAGTTCATTTGCATTGTTCAAGACAAAGTTGATCAAAAGAGAACTCAATCATTACTTTATCTCATGGTTTGAGTGGTAAATGTGGGCAACAGCATATACTCAGAATCAGAAGCGGTTTTTGATACGGGCGGTTGCCCGGGGCAGCATCGTGGTGGGGAGCGGCATCACGGGCATCGGCAAAAAATAAAAATAAAAATAGTTGCTCGTACTCATGCTGCCCCGGCGTCATGCCAGCGCATACTGGAAATGGTACAGGCACCGATCGGTTTTCTATCGCCCATTTGCTGGGAGTAAGGGCCCCCTCCGTTTGCGAGGTGCGCCTGCTGCTTGCGGCACAGGGAGGAGAGGGCGGGGCTGCGGGGGATTCTCTGGCTGGCTGGAGCAGCGTCTAATAACCAACTCGCAAAATAAAACAAAATAAAAACAAACCAAAAAACACAAAACACCAGACATCATGATACAGACTTATAATTTGCACCGACGTTTTTCTCAAATCTATACCCGAAAAGTGAGCGCGAGAGCCCTCGGTGTGCATGCTCACTGCTGAAGTCAAAGTAAACTTTATTGTCATCTCCGCAACATGCAGTCCAGCATATAGAGACGAGACGACGAGGCTCCAGTTACAGCAGTGCAAGTAAACAAACAATAAATATAAGAAGAGTAAGAAAATAAATATACACTTTAGGACCAGGAGTAAAGGGATCAATAACAATTTATAATTTACAGTTTGATGATTTAAAGTCTCACACACAACCCGTTGAAAGGGGAGGGGGCCGGCTGCTTCCAAATAGAGCACATGCTAGCACTAGAGGGAGTGTTCGCCCAGGGCGCCAAACAGGCTAGGACCACCACTGCTCAGAATGAAATCTAACTTTTAGTTTCTAAAAGTATAATGTCAGCAGAGCCTTCAGCTATCAGGCCTCTCTCATACGTACGGTTACATTGTAACCTTGGTTCACTGAGTGAGAAACTATCTCTCCGTAACTCCGTTACACATTCCATATGTATGGGGTAACTCTTAAAGACACCCCGCAAGGAGACAGCGCAGCCGAAAACCCAGAAAGTGTACCAAAAGAACAATTTTCAAATGTACATATATACATGCCACCCCAGTCAAGGCCACGCCAGACGCAAAGGCCGAGCCAGGGGCCAGAGGCTTCAGTCTGCCAGATGCAAGACTTACCTGAGCGAGTCCTGCAAGACGCAAGGATCGCAACTGAGCAGCCACTCATGGTCAGCCCTCAAGTTGCTAGGCTAACCAAGGACCTAGGCTACTGCTGATGGGCACCCAGCACCCAAAAGACAGGCTGGCTGCCACGTTCAAGCGATAAAACTGCATAAAGGTGGTAGCTGAGGACCATGCTGCTGCCGCACATGACCTAAGAGGTGGCCACCCCATGGGCCAAGTGGGCCCACACAACCGAGGGAAGGGGAGCTTCCACCCCCTTCCCATCCGGGAATCACCTGCAACACTCACTGTGGACCGATAGTGCCTGGAGTTCACTAACTCTTTTGGCAGATTTTATGGAGGGAGGTTTTTAAGTGATAGCCAATTGATCTCAGTGTTCTCCAGAGGCTCAAAGGGAGGGCACTCAAAACTCAATCACCAGTTTCACATCTGCACACCTGTTTTATACTTAAGCTGTGGGGCATTGGCGGGTTAGCCAGAGTGTCGCCACAACATAGGGGGGGTCATACCCTTACATATGGAATATGTAACGGATCACAAATATTTCTCAAATTATTGCTAAGAAATACCAAAACTATTTATAGAAATGTTGCTGGTGTTAAGTGGAAAATGCTTGCAAGCCTCCAGAACTGACCATTTAACCCCAGAAGGTTCCACTGGTGAGGACACTCTCACTTTCACTTCCACAATTTCACCCTATAGAAAAATATCCAGTGCCGTTAAGGATATTCAAATTGTATGTGTTGTGTAAGACTTAAGTGGTCCACTTCCTCGCCAGACATTCTTTGCTAACTTAGTAAGTACCAGCTGTTCCCCTTTTATTGGCCTTGTTATCAATGTTTCCTTAGAAACACCAGTGGATGACTCCAAGACAAGAAAGTGCAGCCTTAGATCAGGTTCTTAAACAATTAGAGTTACTTTTTCTTCTTGTCCAGGTGGTGGGATATCAAGCTATGCCGACAACCCTAGTGGAGCAGCAAAGAGTCTCGAGAAGTGCTTGGAACAAGCTTTGACGCATATCCCCAAATTCAGACACCATCAAACTCCACTCTGTTTGGGAGCGACTGCAGGCATGAGGCTGCTGAGGTTAGTAGTAGTGGTTAATAATTCACCACAAACTCCATCAGTGATTAATATCTGTATTGAAATGAATTCAGAAAGTCTTTTAACCAAGCTTCATTTAACCAATGTATTGATAGCATCACCAATGCCTCAAAGTCGCAGCGTGTAATGAAGGAAGTGGAAAACAAACTCCAGTCCTACCCTTTCAAATTCAAAGAGTCAATAATTCTGAGCGGGCAGGCAGAAGGGGTATTTGGCTGGGTCACTGTTAACTACTTACTGGAAAACTTTGTCAAGGTAAGTGCTGTCTCTTTGATGAATTTCTGCTTTTTCTGTTAACATGCAAGGCAGCTGGATAGCAGAGTGCACTGCCTCACAACCTCATGAAACATGAAAGGTTTTGTTTTTTTAGGATATGACTAGAACTGAAAGGGTCAGTGTCTTTAAACATAAACTTAAATAGTAGCTTCTGATTAAAATATTAATTTATAATCACATAGATGTTTTTATTGTTACTGTTATTATTTGTTTTGGACATAGCCCATATCTGTACATACACTGAACAAAAATATAAACGCAACACTTTTGATTTTTCTCCCATTTTCCATGAGCTGAACTTAAAGATCTGAAACGTTTTCTACATACACAAATGACCCATGACTGTCAAATATTGTTCACAAATCTGTCTAAATCTGTGTTAGTGAGAACTTCTCCATCCCACCTCACAGGTGTGGCATGTCAAGGTGCTGATTAGATAGCATGAATAAATAAATGTTGGAGACTGTGTGGAGAAACAGAAGCTGATTACCCACATATATTTTGGAAGTGCATAAAAATCAAAAAGTATTGGGAAGACCTTAAAATGACCATGGATAATATTCTGGGTTATGCACTCCCAAACACCAGTCAAGTGATGTACCTTGGAAACATAAAGGAACTGGTATAAAAGGAGGACATGTATCTAGTAAAAATAATCCTAGCCACAACAAAGAAAGCAATCACAAAGAACTGGTTACACCCAGACCCTCCCACTCAACAAGATTGGATTAGGATTGTAGAAGGTATCTCAGAAATTACTTTCAATATTAGACTGATGGGGTGTAAGTATGACAGACAATGGAGGAAGTGGAAAACATTTTTAAGTGGCACCAAAAACACGACATAAAAAGAGATTTGCATGTGATAGAAGGTGGAAAAAGAAATGTAAACTCCAGACTGGTTGTAATTTTCTTTACTGTATAACTAAAGCTAATAAAAATTAAAGTTGCAAAAAAGAAATACAAAGCCATTACAAGCCATTCTTAAAGAAGGGTAACGGGGAAAAAAGATGAGGTGTGTCACATTGCACAAGATCTGCAATGAAAAATAGGGGCAACAGGTCTGATGGAGTACGCAATCAAAATTGAAATTTCTAGAAAGGGACTAATAACAGCGATCACCTAAAGAAGAGTTTTTATATTGTCCTTTTGTCCTTTTATTGTTTTATTGTCTATTGTCCTATTCCTGAAGACTACTTACAGAAATTACAAAAAAGCTCTCCTAAGAGATTTCAGGCTGATGATTAAAGACAGCCATCCTGAGTATTCATGATCAAGCCTGTTAGAATTGTTTGTTTTAACCTGAATATGTTTCAGTAAATCGCTTCACCTATTTTCCAAGTTAGATATTTATTAGTTAAACTGACTTATTAACTAATAATTTTACTTGTACTTAGCTGAGTATCTTGTTTGTGGTTGTTAACTTACTTACAGTGAGTATTATTAACAACATAATGAAAACTGAGTTCAGGATCTAGTTAACATTTTTAATTAAGCACTGTGTTAGAAATGTGATGGACTGACTGGTGTACATGAAGATGCCAAGTGCTGGAAGCGTCCCAGTTGAAAATTACATGGAGGTATTTTATGATGCATGAGTTGCATGTTTAGGTGGGGGTGTGGCCTCTTTTCCATTTACAAGTGAAGCCAAACAGCTATTTTAGATCTAAATTTCTCTTACAGTTTTAGAGCGTTCGAGTGCTTTGGTCATTTTTCCCTAAACGTTTTCATTGAATGTTATTGGTTGATTCTAAGCGATTCTAATTCCACTGTGGTGTCCTTTGTTATTACCCAGTATGGTTTTGTAGGTCACTGGATGAATCCAGGCAGAGACACAATTGGAGCTTTGGATTTAGGAGGAGCATCTACTCAGATTACTTTTGAGACCTCTGAAAAGGTGGAGAATAAAAGTAACACAATGGAGTTGAAGCTTTTTGGAAAAACCTACAGACTATACACCCAGAGCTTCCTGTGTTACGGCCAAGACCAGTATTTAAGGAAACTGCTGGCTCATCTCATTAAGGTACTGTTCAACAAGTTAAAAGACTCTAACTGTTAATGGCGACCAAATCCCTGTTTGTTATAATGATTCTGTATCTTCTCAACAACTGAGAAGTTCCGATAGCAAGACCATATAAAACAGCATGTGTAAACATTTTATTGTCTTGCTGCAGTCCTGCTAAGCTATAAGGATGTTTGAAACACATCTCCATTAAGCTTACTAAATGGATTAAGTTCACATTTGTCACATTTTGGGATCATATTGTTACATTCTTGCTAAGAGAGAGATGAAAGCTTGCCATACAGATTGGACAGGAGAACTGCTAGCTCGTTAACCAAATTAAATAACCAGTCTTTACCAGTTTTAGGAAAATCAGAGTTGTTGCTACAAGGAACCTTAGAACAATGCAGTGTCTGTGTTATGGATGGCTTTTATTGCTTCAACAGTGAAATGGTCTTTGTAAAGAAAAATAAAAAAAAATGTTTTCTAATAAAATTTTAATCTTCTAACTTTAAGGATAACTATCCAAACAGCACAGTGTTCCACCCCTGCTATCCAAAGCAGTTCAACGAATATGTCATCCTGGGGAAGGACGTCTTTGATTCTCCGTGTACTGTGGACTCCAAGCCAGACAAGATTGACCTGGAAATGAATGTAAACGTTGTGGGCACAGGGGACTACCAAAACTGCTTAAAGAATGTAAAGAAGATATTCTCCTTTGAGAATTGCAAATACTCCAAGTGCTCCTTTAATGGAGTCTTTCAGCCCAGCTTGAGAGGAAGATTCATGGTGAGAGGCTTTTAGATGTTGTCTAAAATATCCTATATTGAGGCAAAAAAGCATAGAAGCATAACGTAGACTCAATTTTGGGTATCATTTTTAATTCTTTGTTCTTGGATTGCTCATTGTAGTGATTACAGTGAGTTTTTCTAGTTCTTACGTTCTAATTCTACTGTAATTATTAGCATTCGTAATTCATAGAAAAGCTCTAGGTCAGCTGGGTTTTTGTGTGCATGTTTTCTGAGTGATCAGTTAAAACCCATGCATGGTAGGTTAATCGAGATATCTTAACCTGCTGTTAGTATGAATGTGATGCTGAATAGCTTCCTCCCTGCTCTCTGACGGAGTGGCAACCTATCCAGCATGTACCCTGCCTCTTTTCTTTTTTCATCTAGGATAAGCTCAATGATCCCCTGGAACCCTCCATCCAAACACCTTCACAAAGCACTGTTAAAACATTCAACAGGTTTATTTACAGATTGTTAAAGTAAAATTGCTATCTTTGAATCGGAGGTTAAGAGACAGAGATAATACACGCTGTTCAATGGTGAACACACTGTCAACAGAAAACATGCCCACAGACAGACACAGACAGAAAAGAAGGAGAGAGTCAGTGGTAGTGTGGTAGTAATTGCATCAAACAGCTATGCAACCAGACCCTGGAATGTTCATTAGCGAACAGCCACCAACTTTAAGGATATGGAACGAGTGAATTGCTTCCTATGTGGACACAGTTTGGACAGGTGTTTGAACAGTTTTCCAGATGTTCTACACCGAAATCGTCACGTGTATGGGAGCTCTCTGGTAGATATTTTGAATCCCTTATGCACACTTTCTGCAATTTTTGCCTAAGAGACTTACTCGCACATAAACAGTTATACAGACAAGCATACAAGACTTAAAGAGCTGGAAAGTTTCAAGAAAACATTTGGATAAAATCACAGGAATCCGGCATTCACTTTATTACATATCAGTCACTCTGTCTCTGCTATTGACTATGTTGCCTCTATTCCATGTGCAATATTTTGGTCTTCCCCTTTTTCTGTGCAATATTTTGTTCTCTGTGCAATATCCTGGCAGATGTGCAATTACCATCCCCATCCTAAATGACCAGTGACCTCCCTTCCACCCTTATCTATATATTATATTGCTGCCCTTGTACACACACCCACAATGCTTCTGTGACTCATACACCGTGTGTATATATAGAGTGAGAATATTATATACTAGTTAGATATATATTCTTATTTGTATATTGCTTTCTTTACTTTTTTAAAAATAGACTTTTGCACTTTGTGGTCTTGCTACCTAATTTCGATGTGCAAGAAACTGTACAATGACAATAAAAAAAGTTCAGATACAACACCTCTTTTACCAGTGACATGTGGGCCCACTGGTGGACGATGAAGGTACTGCAGGTGATAACAGAAGATAAATCTGAAATTACTCACAAGGATATACAATTAAATATTTAAATAAACGTATTTATCTATATGAAATTAATTAAACTGGTAATATGAGGTGATTAGTTTGCAATATGGCTTATTACTCTGACCTAAATATGTGGCTCTTGTTTTGAAGTTTGTGCCCTGGTGGTTGGCTCGGTCCCACGTTGGCCTTAATACTGATTTATGCATATGACTGGATAGCATTAACAATTAATAGCCAACAGCCTGTATTCCTTATGTTTTTTAATGCATTTTATTCAAGAAAATACATCACTTTCTCCTGGATTAGGGGGAAGACTTGAGATTTAGTGTGCCTAAGAGATTTTTGTGGGGTTTTTTAAGTGGGCCGCAGCAATCTTGACCTTGGGAATGGCCAGGTTTTTAATCTTGACAAAGCAGTAGAAACCAGTGTTCTAGTCAGTATTTCCTCAGTTCCAGGTCAATAATAGTGCAGTATGCTCTTCACTGAATGAGCACTAATTTTTGCTTTCTGATATCCTTTCTTCTTTACACACACACACACACACACACACACACACACACACACACACACACACACACACATATACATCGATTGATTGATGATTGAAAATACTCCTAAACACTAAAGATGGATGCATTACAGGCATTTGTATCAGGACCTAATGGATTGTACTGACGCTTCCTTTGTGGTTACAGGTCACATTTTTAATTCTGTCTTCAAAAACAGAAATTCAGTCAAAGCAGCAGGGGGATACTTAACCTTCATCCATTGCACTATTCTTTCTTCTCCACAGGCATTCTCTGCTTTCTACTTCACTCACAAATACATCTCTACCCTCACCAACATGGATATGACGTCTCCTAATCAAACCGCAAAGGCTGTCCGGCACGTCTGCAACATGAGCATCTCTGAGGTACTGTCCATAAAGACTTTGAGACGTGTTGATTTGTAAATCCAGCAAACAAGCCACCAATTCTTCACCATGTTACTTGAAGGTTCTAAAGTCACTGTCGACATATATCTACATATATTATCTATTATATATCTATCAATATCTCTGTTTCTACACTCGTTTTTTATGAGTGCTTGATGTTTGTTGTATATTTCCGGCTTTGACAACTCAATTTCTCTCTGGGATTGATAAAATCTCTCTGATTATGAGCTTTAAATAACATAATACAAAACCTCACACATTGTATTTTCACTTATAGATGACGACTAGGACAAAGCAGGATGAGAAATACATGAAGAATGTCTGCGCCGTCTCCAATTTCGTCCAGGTGCTCTTAACACAGGGCTACCATTTTAACGAGGTTTCCCTTCCTTCTATTTCTTTTGAAAAAAAGGTGAGAGGTGAAACGAAATGATTTGCTGGAATTTAGAAACTGATAGAATCCACAATATGATGTGATATCACTGCACCTCTTCTTGTGTTTCTGTAGGCCGGAGGAGCATCTGTAGGCTGGGCTTTGGGTTACATGCTAAACCTGACCAATCTAGTTCCAGCCGAAAATCCTGTAGTGATGAAGGCCCTGCCCATAGGGCCCTGGAAAGGCATCCTCTTCCTCTCCATCATCCTCATCTTCTTTGCACTGGGATACCTTCTCTTTGTCTACAGAAAAGCAAAAGCTAATGAAGGAATGGTTTGAGAGCAAGGGTAGCCAAGTTGAAGTAAATTTCTCTCAGGCAAAAAGCCTTCAGTAAACACCTTTTTAATTTTGGCTTTTTATATTATGTAGCGAAAATCATTCTTAAAGTAAAGCTCGCCCTATACAAGTTTTGCTTTAGATTCACAAATTTCAGTAAATGTTCAGCTTACTCATGTCAGTGTGCACAAAATCCAAAATAAATGGGATCCTTTTTTAAATATTCCAGACTCAGTGTGCAATACAATACCACTTGTGATTAACTTGTCATTATTTAGCACTTTTCTAGTTTGAATGAGCACTGAAAGTAGCTTTTGCTACAAGCTATAGTACATAAACCCATTCACACACACATTCAGGCAGTCTATGAACGCATTTTCTATCACACACTACCTCTGAACAAATCAGGGACAACTTAAGGTTCAATATAGAACTGTGGCATACATACTCTAAGACACCACTAACAGCTAATGTGTCGTTCAAAATAGCCATGTGCCTAACAGAAGGCTTTTGAAGTAGTGATGGGATTTCCGGTTCTTTTGGCTCCCAACCGGCTCTTCAGGTTGTTTTGTTGCTTTAATTAACTTATTATTAACAATAATATACAATTATGCACAAAAGGAATTAATTACTAATGTAAAAAAACGTGGTTTTATTTATATATGTTTATATATAAATATATGCGGTGGCCCCTACAGACAAAGCACGAGCAAACTCAAAAACACATTCCTAGAGTTAACTGAACTTCCAAAACAGCTACCTAGATCACTTAAATTACACAATTGAAAGCATGTGTGTATTGTTTGTGTATTTATACACAGGTATTCATATATATTCAAATAATTTAAAAAAAAAGTTCATTTACCTGTTACTACCACACACCAAATCTGGTCGTTGGTACTTGCTGGCTTGTGTAGCCACTAGGTAACAAAAGCTCAACACTGCGCCCAGCATCCTGGAGCACTTCTGTTGTGTTTTGTACCTGCGTCGGAGTTTGTACGTGTTTTGAAGTTTGTACATGCTTTGTCTGTAGGGGCCACCGTAAATATACTTTTATTTATTCACGCCACATAAAATGTAATAAATAAATCATATAATACAAAAAACGGCTATTTACATTTCAACTTTTAACTATTTAAATTTTCAGCTTTTTCCTTTTAAACAATTTTAAAGTGAAACAACACAAAACACTGCAAACCACAACACAATTAAATATAAATTCAAATATGAAAACAAAAAGATGCACATTCTCTCTCATATGGGCCTGCATGAATAAACTTTCTGAATCCAATAAGGAGCCGGCTCGCGTCGTTCACTTCAAAGAGCCGGCTCTAAGATCTGTTTAGTTTGCGACCGACACATCACTATTTTGAAGACTGATGTGTTATGTTTAAATTTTAAAAAAGTTGTTAGTTGTTTTGATGGAGTAAAACTTTTCAAATATGCTCAAACTTTTTTGTATGAGTCTGCAAATATGCTTTTTGATCTCTTTAGTTAAGTATTTAAAAATGACTTTATATGAGACTTTAAATAAAACTTTAAACGTATTTTCCCGAGGTAATTATACTTCTACCACGATCTTTGCCACAATAGAATCCTCCCATGTTTGTGAGTACGGCCAATTTACGGTGGAGCAAAGGGAGTTTGAAATAGAGCAGACAGCTTCAGCTGAGTTCACCGCGAACAAAAACACAGCATGAAAGGCACAGACAGTAAATGCAGCGGACACTTTTAACACTCGGTTTTACATCAGCTCTCTGTACGTTCGCGCTTCTCCGCAGCTTGCAATCGAACCCTTGATGCTCGCCCTTTTACCGCAGAGCACGCTGGAACGTTTCATCGCGGATGTTTCTGGCGGAGTGTTTACAAAGTTGCAACACAGGAAGCTCTCACTGAAAAGGCGGATGTGTTGTTTTCTGCAGAAGGAATTTACTTTTGTTGACTAAACTCCCGCCAGAAGACATCGATTTGACTCAGATAATTTAATTGATGCTTAAACTGAAAGCACGATGTTCGCGGGGCTGCCTGAGCTTGGTATATCCAACGGAGAGGATCTTAAAGAAACTCTCACTAACTGCACAGAGCCGCTGAAAGCCATCGATCAGTTTCAGGTAACACCCAACAGCTTAATGCTTCGAGTGATAGAGTGTACATTTCGACTAACGGTAAATAAGCGTTCCCGGATTGATAAACAAACGATAACGTATGTTCTTAACCACCCAAAGCTAGTCACCGTTCTTCGTTGTTTCCTACCAAGCTATTTTCATCACTGTTGTAGCGATAAACAACAACAAAACAACACAGATTGCAAAAAGAGAAAGTGGGAGAAATGGTCAATGAAAATTGCTCTCTACTTCAAGTTCATATTTTTGAGCTAATATCCTGCATTAAAAAAAAAAATCAAAATGCAGGATTTTCATCGCCTTCTCGCCCTTTATTCGGATCTCTCCCGCCAGATCTGTAAAAGCAGGAGAGAGGATTGGAGATGGCAGACAATCTCACAATGCACAGAACGTATGCCGTTCTGTTGTGTTTGTTTGTGGTGTGTTTGGAGTGTTTTTACCTCCATGAGAGTAGGTGATATAAGTCGACGACAACTTAGAGCTTTAGAGAGTTTGAACAGCTATTTATTGTCTTAAATAGGTAATACAGTTTGAGCACAAACCATAGACTGTATATGAAAAATGGGCATACTTTTGTCATGTGAAAAGTGAAACCAGTAATCGTGCTATTTGGCCTTTCGGTTTTATATCGGTGCTCAGGAGATAACCCAGACTGGGCCCCATGGAGATGCAGCAAAAAACAGATTCCTGCCCCTGTCGTGATTTGTGCATTTTTAATTTTTATTTATTTATTTTTTTGCGTAGAAGAGGTTGAGAAGATTTAGTCCCATTTAAAAAAAAAAAAGATATTTAAAAAGATTTGTACTCAAGTCAATCTTCCCTAAGTATTAGGGATGTCACAGACACTCTTTATGGCAACAGTAGGAAGGAAAAACTTGTTTTTAACAGGAAGGAACATTGTATAGTGGGATTAAGAGTAATGGCTCTACCATATCTAAACCTGCATTCTTTTACATAGACACCTTGGGGCAATACCTTTGGTTGTAGACATTTATGGGAAAGCAACCATTAAACTTCTTTGATTTGTGTCCTCAATAGACACTTTACTGGGTAATTCATGGGCTCAGTATCTAGTTTCAGTTTTATTTAATACAGCCTGATATTCATGTCCCATAACCGACTAAGATATGAGCATGCAGTGTCTCTCCATGGCACTGAACAGCGTGGTTCAGAACGTCGGATTGATAACTAGCAGGTGATGTGGCTAACTCCATCTTTTGCACATTTCTGCCCCTGCTGATTTGTAAATTCCAGCTATGTCGCTTGTCCTTAAAATTGCACAGATGTAATAGTCTTGTGCAGTCAAAAAGATGAGCACTATCCACGCAGTGTCCACGAGAGTATATAATCACTGTCTTATAAGGCCCGTTGCATGTGTAGTTTGTTTCATAGAAGAGTCTGTGTAGGTTCTCAGTCACCCAGGTCATGGTAATCTAGGAGCTTGGAAATAAAAGTTTCTTGAAGATCACCTTTCATCCAAGAAGCTTCTTCAGTTCAGGGAACTATTTCAGAAAACTGAAGAAGCTTCTTGGATGAGAGAAACATGAACAAAACATCTTCAAGAAACTTAAAGAAGTCCAGTGACTGTGAAACTCACTGAACCAGTGATTGCCTGCAGTTTAAAGCTGCAGATCTCACTGATGTCCAGGTCATGAAGAGACTGGCTGTAGTAAAATAAGAAATACATTTTAATAAATGATTGTAAAAGTAGAAAAGTTAAAGTTTATCATCTTGTCCACATCTGCGGTGAATCTTTGAAATAAGATGCGCCAACATTTTTCCCTCCTGGGTCTCTTTTTTTTTTGTCCTCAGTTTTTTTTAGGAGTAAACACATTTGTCCCTCAAGTTTTTCCACTTCTTTGTACATCCCCTCATGTTCCTTCCAATAGCTTCACTAGTCTTTGCTGACATCTGTAAGTCCTTGTAATGATGCTTTGTTTATTATTTCCTATATTGAGATGATCATAGTTATTCTTTCACTGATAAATTAAAACACTGCAGCCAAAAAGTAGCTAGAAATTTGAAGGGAGAATGAACAGTGCTGAATCAACCGATCACAGTAACTGAAGTAAGTGTGATTTTTAGGGCGGAGCATGTCAAGTTACAACATAGGTAATACCGTAGGTTTTCAGAGGTGTTACAATGTAAATTAAAATCTAACATGATTAAAATAGAAATATCCTGTGTTTGTGTTTTTGTCAGTTTGATCAGATTTGCCAACTCATAAGAGAGACTACGTTTGCATTAAACGTAGTCTCTCTTATCAGAGCTTTAACAATCTTGAACATTTTCAGCTTGGGAACATGCTGAGGCAGTTTTATTATTTTCCCAGATACCAACCATTATGACAGAGCTACAGAAAATCAGCGATTTAATCAAATTCAGATTCACTTGCAACAAATACAGTAACTGTTTATTTGAGCTTTTCAAACACCAATCCTCAGCATTCACTGGTAATACTGAGTGTTTGTGGCTTTGTCGGGTGTTTGTTTGTTTGTTTTTTTGCATTTTTTTCATGCTAAGCTCAAAATATTTAGGTTTTTGACTGGTCATCAGGGAAAAAAGGATATTTCCAAAGGCGATGTGAAAAACAAAACAGCCATCACCAAACTTACTTTGGTCAGTGATAACAATTAAATTTTGTTTAACAAAAACATGACATATTGATTGAAATTTTTTTATAAGGGATTTCCCTAAACGTTATAATTCAGATGACTAACAAATGTATGGGGGAATATGAGAATAATTCTTTTTCTGGACAACTTACAATAAGTTGCCGTTTTTTACAGACATATGTTCCTATTATGCATATAGGCTATGCCCATGTCGTGTAGCCATTATAGCACAGTTAAAGTTGATTTGTTATTCAGCTCTCAGTTCGGTTTCAAATCAAAATATTCAAAATGAAAACATGGTGTATTTCTTCTCCTGACGTGCTTAATTCTTTTTTCTGTTTACATTTTTAGGCAAAGAGTCAATAAACCTACTAAGTTTATTCATTTATGCAATTTACATTTCATATTTAACTTACATTTAATACTTTGTGGACCATTTAAAGCCCGTATTATATGAACCATGTCATGGAGTATAAAATGTGGTTGGCCATGTTTTACAGGTGTGTGCCCTTATGGGTAAGCTGACTTTGAATAGAGTAGCTGCACGGCTAGAACTAATTCCTGATGAGTCCTTGACATGTTACATTATTGCAGATGGAAAATGGAATCTTGCTGCCAACGCTCCAGTCTGCTCTTCCTTTTCTCGATCTCCATGGCACGCCTCGGCTTGAGTTCCACCAGTCTGTCTTTGATGAGCTTAGAGAAAAGCTGATGGAGCGAGTTGCCGTCATAGCCGAGGGGAAGGAGGAGGACAGGTCTGTGATTGGTTGTGTTTTGGTTTTTTTAATTTATTTGTATGCTTGCTGAGGGAACCAGTGTTTTTATGACTTTTTTTTTTTTTTGCTCTTTTCTTCTATCTATAGATACAGGAAGCTTGAAGAGCTGCTCGAGAAGAGCTTCCCACTTGTTAAAATGCCATCTATTCAGCCGGTGGTGATGCAGGTCCTGAAGCATCTACCTAAGGCAAGTATTTCAACCATTATCCGTTATAGGAATTGATCCTTAATTGAAAGGATTAATAATTTCATCCGTAATTAATCCTGCATTGAAAATACAAAGCAAATGTGGCTAAGGGATTTATTTTAGTTTAAACTATCACCTGGGAGTTGGATTGGGCTCGGATCACTTTCACACCATAAACAAAGCACTCTGGAGTTCATTTGGAACCATACTCAGACCACATCCTCCAAAGAGCCTCGGTGGGAGGGAGGTGGGGGGAGTTTGATTTAAAGAGATTAAATACCGCAGGTGTGAGAATAACCTAAGACATGCTGCATTTGTTTCTTGGCCAACTCTCTTTAATTCCCACAGAACAATCACTGTGAGTGTCTACTATTGCCAGACACTGGTACAGCATAGAAATAATCAGCCATCGTGCAAACTGGAGAAGTTAACTAACTTCAGTCTCCAGCATTAGCTGATGCTCGTAGTAAGGGAGGGGAATGTTGTAAGCAGTACATGAGAAAATATAGTTTTGACAAGAAGCCAAGGATCCGTTTTAGGCGGACCTCTTTTTAACCTTTATTGCTTGCTTCTTCCTGCAGGTGCCAGAGAAGAAACTAAAGATGGTGATGGCTGACAAAGAGCTCTACAAGGTGTGTGCAGTAGAGGTAAAAAGGCAGATCTGGCAGGACAACCAGGCTCTGTTTGGGGATGAAGTCTCACCTCTCCTAAAACAGTACATTGTGGAGAAGGAAGCAGCTCTGTTCAGCAGCGACCTCTCCATCCTGCACAATTTCTTCAGCCCTTCTCCAAAAACACGACGCCAAGGCGAGGTGAGTTGCAGAGCACAATAACACTGGCTTCAGATTTATTTCAGACTAAACAATGTAACACAATTTTAATTTCCTTAAGCTCCTTTAGCAGCCATTACAATCTGGACATTTCTTGGACAGATTCCACCCATTCTCCATTTATAATAAGAGGGTAGTGGACATGTCTGTGCCTCCTGAAGTTATGAGTTCTTTTGTTTTAAGGACATTCAACTTCAGGGTATTTTCGGAGCACTAGCGGAGCAAGTTTTCTATCTCCGCCCTCTGCGCTGTCTGATCTCCATCGGCATACTTGACGATGATGTTGGTTGGGTGGGTTGGTGTGCAGTCATAGGTGTACAGGGTGTACAGTAGGGGCTGAGAATGCAGTCCTGAGAAAACATAGTGGTGGTCCCAGCCAATGGTGGGCTTCTTTTGCACCATTCACAGACAGTAAAAGCCACTGTAGTGTTGTTTAGGTCGACAGGCTTCTATAGCTCTCGTCTCAGGCCATGTGCATTGTCTGTTTGGCCGTCCTTAGATCTGATTAGTGTCCCAGTCCCCACAGCTGTGAATCAGATTCATTTATTTGAAAGAAAAGAAGTTTGGTGCAACTTCTTTACTTGCACGGGTGTCATCCAATAAGCAAGCTCCAGTCAACCTTCTGTTACTTTCGCTTTGCATATGGCTCATGTTGACATATTGTGTGCAAGCTGTCATGGACCAAATTAGTTGAGAGACATACAGAGGACTTGCCTGTCCTGTTGTCCTGTTATGTTGTATGTGCTTTTCATAATGTGTCTTGCACAACATGCAGCTAGCTGGCACCTTGCCACGGTGTTATCAATCTGTAGAAGTCAAATGCTAGTTATGTTTGCATTGTACCATTGTAACATGAGTTACAGATGACTAAAGTCAATATGTTAGAATAAGTCAGGATTATGGATCGTGCTGTACCTGGTTGTAACTATTGGGTGCTAGCATCGTCACTCTGAAATTATTTTGTTAACAATTCTTAGCAGTTCTGACAGTGGAATTAGAAGAAAGGCATAGGCACTGAAAAGCAATGAAAGAGAAAATAACGTCACCAAAGATGCATAGGAAACTCTTAAATGTTCAATAGTGATGTGTCGGTCACGAACGAAATGGCTCTTGGAGCCGGATCTCTGAAGTGAACGACGTGAGCCGGCTCCTTATTGGGAGCTGTGGTTTTTTCTTCTTTCTCTCACCCTCTCTCTCGCACTTTTTCCCCGCTTCACTCCGCACATCAGCCTTGTGCTTTGCACTGGGCAGAGGGGGGAGGGGCGGTAGTTACACTCACAGTAGCACAGGAACAGAGCGGGAGGGAGAGAGAGAGAAAGAGAGCCAGGGACAACAAGGTCACATTAGAAAGGTATAGTAATCATCCACAACTATTTTCAGTTGCAGATGATAAAGGATTCAGTAAGTTTATTCATGCATTTAAATAGTTAAAAGTTGAAATGTAACTAGTTGGTTTTTGTATTATATGATTTATTTATTACATTTCATGTGGTGTGAATAAATACAAGTATATTTACGGTGGCCCCTACAGACAAAGCACGTACAAACTCCAGAACACATACAAATTCTGAAGCACGTGAAACCTCCAAAATGCGCACAAACTCCAAAACACAACAGAAGTGCTCCAGGATGCTAGGGGGCAGTGTTGAGCTTTTGTTACCTCGTGGCTACACAAGCCAGCAAGTACCAACGACTGCATTTGGTGTGTGGTAGTAACAGGTAAATTAACTCTTCTTCTTTTTTTAATTATTTGAATATATATGAGTGTTTGTGTATAAATACACAAACAATACACATATGCTTTCAATTGTGTAATTTAAGTGATCTAGGTAGCTCTGCTAGCGTTAATTGAACTTCCAAAACAATGTGCTCTGGAGTTTGTACGTGTTTTTTCTCTAGGGGCCACCGTATATATTTATATATAAACATATATAATAGGGGTGCAACGATATTCGTATCGATATTGAACCGTTCGATACAATGCTTTCGGTTCGGTACGCATATGTATCGAACAATACAAAATTTGTAATTTATTTTATCAACTTTCCTTCTGACGATGCTGTCTGTGTTGAGCGCTCAGTGAATCTGCGTTCGACTACTCCGCCTAGGGTCGACAGTGCAGCCTAGGCGGAGTAGTCGAACGCAGATCCACTGAGCGCTCAACACAGACAGCATCATCAGAAGGAAGAGCGCAGGGCAAGCTAGCGAGACAGAAGTTAAGCTCTCCTTGCAAGATGGACCTCCCCCACCCTCATTCAGATCTGGCATTTGGAATTATTTTGGTTTTCATGTGACGTATGACCCTGAAGGTAAGCGAGTCATGGACTAAAGTAAAACAGTATGTTGGATGTGCCATGCAATGCTCAATTACATGGGTGGGAACTAGTGTGTTAGCGCAGTTAGCTCGTTAACGTGTTGGCCGTCTAGCCCCATGCACAGGGCGATCGGCGGTAGCTCGTTAACGGAGATTTGCCGTGTTGTGGCGTTAAGGTCATTTCAACGAGATTAACCTGAAAGCACTAGTGGGAACACAACGACATCATCCTAGTGCAAAGACAAAAACAACAAGCATGCTACTAACTTTAGCCGAGTCATTTAGACAGCTGTTTAATATGCTGCTGAGAATATAGCCCAGAAGAAGCGGATAGTATAGCTTTTATTTTGGGAAGAGACATTTCTCTGTAATAAACTCTCTTTTCCAAAGATGAGTGATTCCTCAATCAGATACAGGGCTCGCAATATCGCTAGCCCGACGTCCCGGGGCTAGCGATTTTTTCAGTCGGGCTACCAAAATCTATCTCTGCCCTGCCCGTCGGGCTATTGTAGGAAAAATATATGTCAATGCTTTTGCATTCTTTCGGAAATGTAGCTGGGTAATTATGTCATTGGCATCGGTGAGCCACTGTCAATATGTGACATATTGAAGTCGCGTTTGAATTTGCGCTTGTTTTTTGCTTTCACTTTGCAATCGTGCGAACTGTGTATAGAGAGCGACAGCACTGATGCGCATTCGCTGTCAAAATAAAAAACGCGCACAAGGGTTAGGGTTAAATTTAAAAACTGTACTTTTGAGTTAAAATATATATTTATAATTTTAATAAATGACAAATTAAAAAGGCATGAACATTTTTTTTGTATCGAAAAAATATCGAACCGTGACACCAAAGTATCGAACCGAACCGAACCATGAATTTTGTGTATCGTTGCACCCCTATTATATAAATAAAACCAAATTTTTTTACATTAGTAATTCCTTTTGTGCATAATTTTATATTGTTGTTGATAATAAATTAAAGCAACAAAACAACCCGAAGAGCCGGTCCTCTAAAAAGAGCCGGAAATCCCATCATTAATGTTCGAAACAGCAGGTCTAAATAGTTGATGAAAGTGCTGTATTTAGGGGAGAGTAAAAATAACTTGGCATTCTTAGTCAAAGGTCTGGGGTTCTCAGGAGCATGTAAATTATATACAGCTCCTGTTTTGGAATTCCCTTTGCTGACTATTCCTGTTGTCTATGTACTGTAGGTGGTTCTAAAGCTGACTCAGATGATCGGGAAGAATGTGAAACTGTATGACATGGTGCTGCAGTTTTTACGAACTCTCTTTCTGCGAACCCGGAATGTCCACTACTGCACCCTGAGAGCAGAACTGCTCATGTCTCTTCATGACCTGGACATCAGTGAGATCTGCTCGGTGGATCCCTGCCATAAGGTGAGGGCACAGATACTGGTGGTAAATAAAGTCCCTAATCACATCTCCAGTGTATTTTACTTTGTGTGTTGAATGGGTTCTTCTCGTTTGTTTTGTGCACTTTGACAGTTCACTTGGTGTTTAGATGCCTGTATCCGTGAGAAGTTTGTGGATGGTAAGCGAGCCAGAGAGTTACAGGGTTTCCTGGATGGAGTGAAGAAAGGACAAGAGCAAGTCCTTGGGTAACAGACGAGGAGCTGGTTTATGAAAATAGTTGCTGATCATTGGTAGATGCACAAAATAATGTTTTGATCATTGTGCATTGCAGGGACCTGTCTATGATCCTGTGTGACCCGTTTGCCTGCAACACCCTAGTCTTGAGTATCATGAGGAACCTGCAAGAGCTGCTGAGTCAGGATGCTTTACCACGAGTGAGTATACTGTGCATGAGAAACAGAAGAAGTGATACACAATTGTGCTGACAATTTGTGGTATTATACTGACTGACAACTTTGGGGTGATACAGCAAAAACACGCAATGTGGCAAAGAAAAGGAAGGGAGGCACATTTAGAAGTTTAGACGATGAAACAGTGCCACTCTAAGTGCAAGTTTTAGTTGTGCAACACAGAAAGTTGAAATAAACCCAAAACACAATAATTCCCTGCAGTTATTCTGCAGTGTCATATTATGTTTAAGGTTGTGAGGTTATTTCAGTAAAAGAAGAAAATACAACAGTGTAAAAATGGTTGATTTTAAGCAAGCAGTCAGAGCGGTGCATTTAATTCATGCAGCCACTGACAGAAACAGACAACCATTCACACTCACATTTGGATTCACCAGTTATCCTTGGGGGCAGGAAGCTGGAATACCAGGAGAGAACATGCAAACTCATAAAGGCCAAAGCAGGATTTGAACACTGGACCTTCTTACTGTGAGGCAACTGTGCTAACCACGACAACACCATTACTGCCCCAGTACATGTTATGTTTTTAAAATCAGTTTCAGTTAGTGAGCTAATGTTATGTTGAATGTGGGCTTGTTTTAAACTAGTCGAAATAAGAAACAAAATTCATGCACTAATTTAGGTTAAACATAATATTTCAATGCTGTTCAGCAGTGCGTCTCTAATTTTAAATGTTGTCTAATGCTAATTACTAGTTGTCTGTACCCACATACATATACTGTGATGGGGCAGCATTTTTGATAACAGTCTCATGTCGTATGTTTTTGCTCACAGGATAGTCCTGACCTGATGCTGCTGCTGAGGATGCTCTCACTGGGTCAAGGAGCCTGGGACATGATTGACAGTCAGGTCTTCAAAGAGCCTCGTTTGGTGCGTAAATGCTGACAACACAGGTTTATCTGAATCTGTGCATCAAGTTTTTGCTTTCACTGATTAGAAAACAGGGGACCTGCTGTGTACGTAAATATTGTTACTCACAGTATTGTAGTGTCTCTGGAAAAATCTGTATTTTTATTTAAACCAGCTATAAATCAAACTGAAGCAAATTCCTTTAGTTTGATTTCTATTTGATTTGAATTTCTTTCGGTTAATAAAAAAAAAAAAGTAAAATGTATTCATACCATATAGGCCTTTGAAAGGCAAGAAACCAGTCACAGTGGGCTTTACAGAGGTTTCAATAACCAGCTTGTCTAAGGACAAAATGAACATGTATGAACTTGTAAAACAACACAGAACATGAAATATGAGCCAAACGCCAAACAGATGAGTTTTAAACAGTTTTTTAACACAGAGGCTGTGGTACGAAGAGAGGGCGGTAAGCTATTCAGTAGTTTGGGATGCACAGTCCCCCATAGATTTCAGACAGGTGTGCGGGACAACAAGAAGAATTTTATTTGTAGACATGAGAATAGGAGTGGAGTGGATCAAGGATGTAGGAGGGAGCCTCGCCTTGTAAGGGTATAGAAGTAAGAACCAAGATGTGAAACAGAAATCTCAATGTTACAGGAAGCCAGTGCAGAACCTTTGAGAACATTTTTGGACAGATTGGAGGGAATTAATAGATGCTTAAGACAGGCCAAACGGACTGATCTAAAATAAAGTCATGGTTCTGCGCATTGGCTTTTACAGTGGATGAGAAGCACTTATTTGGCCAGCAGTACTCAGAAATGATCATTAGAATTATATAATAATTTGCTGTCTAACCTTTGATTGCATTATGAAAATGTATTAAATTGAGTAATTTATCCAATTCATGGTATTTAATGTCAACTGTCGACAGATAATAAGAAATGGTTTTTAAAATACTGATAATCTTACAATAATAGTCGTATGTAATATATATTTCAATACTTGTTTTCTCAACAAGTACTGAAAGCTATGACAACAAATTCTCTTTTAGTCTACAATAAACTAGCTGCCTCAATCCCATAGAAGTGTAGGGGCGAAGACAGTTTAGACGCATGTCTCCATCGCAGTGCTGATGTGGTCACTACACCTGTAACTCATATTTTCAATTCCAAAATTTTAGAAGGTCATGGCCCTAGTGACTCAATAATTACTTCCCTCATGCCGTCCTTGCATTGTGTTATAGGCAGAGCTACACAGCTCATGAACTTGAATATCTCAATAAACCTTGATTTCTTGACACAGAACTAAATACACTTACCACAAAAAGTAAGATCATTCGTGTTTAGTCAGTTATTTCTTTCTTGTAAGAATGCTTCTTCGCCCTAAATCTTATGCTGTTGGAAAGCCTATTTATGTCCCATTACATTGTGCCACATTTGTAAGGCCAATCCATTAATAGGTTGAGCAGCAAAGTTGACTGTGGGTTGCACCTAAAATGTGGCAAATCTTCTCTACCAGTGCCATACAGCTAATTCTTCTATTGACTCTTGTCTTGAGCTTCTGGTACCCCAGGTGCTGATAGTCAGATGCCTGGTTTGTACCTGTGAGCATGGACCCTGCATGCCAATCTGGTTATGCCCTGTGCCATATGGCAACTTCAAGCTGGTGTTCCCCAAAACCAATTTGCAGCATTATTTGAAGTGAACCCTAGTACCATCTCCAAATTGAAGGCCCAGCTCCAGTGTAACGTGAGATGTCAGAAATAGGCTGCAAAGTGGGTGTCCGAGGAGACAACGCAACGACTGTATCCTTACCCTCTCAGCACTTAGGAACCATAGACAGTCTTCTACAGATATGCTGAGATTATCCCTCTACCCAGACTATCCAGAACAGACTGCACACATCCAATCGCCATTCACTGCCTTTCACTGTCAGGTCCATTTGTACTGGTGATGGTAATATATGCTGGGAACTTGTGGAGGAACATTATGTTCAGCAGTGAGTCCAGATTCTGCCTATGGCGCTTGTGATGGCACTTGTGATGGCACGGGGCAGCATCTCTGTCACTGGAAATTTAGCTTGTCATCACTGGAGGCAATCTCAAAGACTACATCCACTATTTGGGAGTGGAGAGAATGAAGTGGCCTGCATGCAGGTTCAACCCCATTGAATATTTCTGGGATCAGCTTGGGTCTGCTGTTCTTGTCAGAGTGACCAATGCAGCCACTTTGGCTGACTTAGGTGTCTCAATTCATCAGAGTTGGGAGCCCTACCCCGTAATAAAAACATTTTAGAAGCACCAAGAGCACTCTAATGCAACCTGAGTTTATATTTGGCATTTTCTGCACCCTGTTTGTACTGTAACAGCAACAGGGAAAGCTGCTTCTCCACCTCCTCTTTACCTCTGCACGTGCCTCGTTCCTTCCTCGTTTTGCTTTTAAAAAGTGATGATGCGCATTGTTGAAGTCTTTTATATTGTCCGGTTACAGTAATCCAAATCAGCAAATGATAAATCTCCATTGTAATAATTTCAAACATTACTTTGAAAGATATCACTGCAAGTATCAGGAAAGCAGTCCAGCAGAAGTCACCGTGACATTATTGGTATTTTTATGTCACCCTCAGGATTTGGAAGTGGTTACTCGCTTTTTGCCTGCAATGATGTCAGTGGTTGTGGATGATCACACCTTTACTGTGGAACAGAAGCTCCCAAGTGAAGAAAAGAGCTCGCTGTCATACCCCACCACCCTGCCTGAATCCTTCAACAGGTAAAAACACAGCAGCAAAAGAGGAGAGGCAGATGTTATATTGCATCAAACGCAGGTTGTCATCAGTACTTTCATCTCATAGCTTCCTTTCTCGGGAGGTAAGAAGCACTGTTACCACGGTAACCCTCACATCTGACTCTAATGTAGGTCACTTCTAAATTTAACTATAAAATGTCAATTCTTCACATGTTTGTACGAAACAAATCACCAAACACAAGTGAGAAATCATAAACCACAAGTCTTTAGTACTGCTCCTTTATTTTTCTTCTCAGAGACAGTAGTTTTAAATGATAAACTATAGAGATGTTGATGTAACATGATGTATGTAACCACGTATGAGGTGTAAGAGATCAGTTGCATTGACTTCATTACTTGAAACCTTGGGCATGTTTGTCTTTATGACAATGACTTCTATGCTTCTAGCAACTTCTCCTTGGGTCAGTTTATTATCCCAGCAGGCCAGGCATCAGTAGCATCCGATGATTGGCAGGGCATACGTGTTGGTTCCACAGATCTCGTGCTTCCTCTGCAGCTGTTTGGTAGTTGCATCTTTCCCAGTGGCCTCTTTGTGGTTAAAATTTGCCTGTCAGATTTCAAGGTATTTATAACGATCCTCAGTGTCTGCAGCGTTGCCTTCTATCAGAGCAGTCCCTACAGCTCCGTCTATCTAAGTGTTGTGGATCAGTGAATTGATGTCTTACTTATTTCTGGCATAACGTTGGAGTCAACCATCTGTAGAGGAGGTGGCCTGTCTGTAGCCTGTCATATTTAAGGACCTGAGTGAGGAGCTATGCAGCACAGCAGTGGGGACAGAGCATCTCTTTGGCAAATCCTGCACTTGATGGAGGCTTTGGCTTGAAGTTGGCCTTTAGTCTCATTTTCCATATGCCCGCTGAATTACTGTTGAAGGCTCTTGGGGTTTTGTTAATCTTTGCAGTTGTAGGCATTCCTGGGTTGAATCATAGGCTTTCCTACACAAGTACACGGGTTGGTCATTCTGGTCTGCTCTGTCTACCAGTAGCTGGCCTGTTCACTTTGCCCTAATGATGCAAGGGCATCCAGACTATCGATGACACACATAGAATAATATACTACCGACACTTTATTCACTTTTAGTCACTTACAGTTATTTATTCACTTTCAGTCACTTTGATTTTTAAACTGTATATTCTGTGTATTTATTATCTCACTCTTATTGTCCTTATCTTCAACGTTATGCTGCTCTGTTGTATGTTAATTGCCCCTTGGGGATAAATAACGTCTTTCTGATTCTGATTCTGTCCTGGGTGGAATTTGAAATGGGATGTAGTGAATTAGTGGGTGGATCCGTTTGTGGAGGCAATTCATTAAGTCGGTTCACTAAGCTGAACAAATGGTGACAGTGGTTGTCTCCAGGACCACACACAGAGGTGTAGCAGGTTATTGTTTCCCTACCCCCTCAGATACCTGCAGGAGAACAGAGTGGCCTGTGAAATGGGTCTCTACTATGTCCTCCACATCGCCAAACTGAGGAACAAGAATGCCTTACAACGGTTGCTGCCTGCACTTGGTGAGTGTCTGAATTATAACTATAACAACAACTTCATCCTGTAACTTGAGTCAAAATGCAGTATCACTGCCTTTTTTTCACGTGACTGAGTCTTATACCTGATCTCTCAGTTACGTTGCTTGTTTTTTGGTTTTGTTAATAAATCACAATATTAACAAAGATGTGCGCGATTAGTCGACTACTCTACAATATTTTCAGCAGTCTGCAACAGACGCACCAGTCATGTAATATGATCGTTAATATTTTGATTGCTGTCCAGTGCCAGTACATAGTTGTTATGTAGCCCTCTGCCCCCAGATGGAGCTGCACCCCTCCTAACGTGGTTTGCTCCAGAAAATGAAAACAGAGTTGTATCTAGGCTTTGTCAGAATAAACTGGCTGTCAACACTCAACATGAGCAATACACATATTTAGCACAGGCATGGGGACGTTCATTTTCATGTAAAGAAAGCTTTTGCTAACGTTAGCCACACCAGTATGACATTGTTTACCTGAATATGCTACAGTCCGTAGCTCATCACAGCAGAAGATTTCACTCAGTGTTGTTGAATGCAGAGGCTTTCAAAAGTTCATTAAATATAATGAGCCTGAATACACGGTGCCTGGCAGACTGTAGCACAACCAAAACTGACAGAGGAAATGAAGCTAAGTATGCAACAGCAGGCTGTTCAAATTCCACGACAAATGAGTCGTGTGTCAAAAATCTGTCCTTTTATTACTGAAGGAAATTAGCAATGCTTTTAATTTGTGGATTAGAGGAAAACTTGGCAGCATATCTGCGAGGTGCTGTTAGCAAGTTGGGACTGGAAGACGAGGTTGTTATGTATCCAGACAACAGAAGCAATAAGGTAGTGGCAAACAACATCATGTTGGAGTAGGAAGCAGTTTCTTGTTTTGATGATGAAACTTGATGAAAACTGCCGGTTCTGATCTAAACAGGACAGTCACAAAGCTGATGGACGCACATGCTGTGTGTCCCTACCTTAGAGCTGTCAGATGACAATTAAGGGCGTGGTCCCTGTGCTCCCTCAAAAGTGCCACCACTGGTCTGTGTTGAACTTTTACCATGAGTTTGCTGAACAATACCCTCCTAACATAATTAAAACACACGAGGAAGAAATGAATAATTTTCAATTATAAAACCCCAAAGTCAGCCATGTATTAGTCGTTTCCCATGACTACATCAACTTGCAAGTCGCTGTCTATGTTCCCACTACATCTGCTGTTGTCAAAGAGTTTTTCTGCTGCTGGACTTATTGCCAGTGAACTGAAATCACGTGTTTCACCCCTATGTTAATTTCGCTGAACAGAAATGTTTCTTCAGTAGAGTAAGGACACTTTCGATGTTTAGGCTTTTCTAGTTTAGTCAACTAAGAAATTAGTCACCAGGAACATATATTCAGAAACTTCACATTCAGTGTGTTAATGACTGACCATCCCACTTTATAGGAACAGTTTGAGTCTTACAAGTGTTTCCTTTTTTGTCCCCCCGTAGTGGAGACCTACAATGATATGGCTTTTGGTGACATCTTCCTTCACCTGCTGACTGGACACCTCACACTTCTCTCTGATGAGTTTGGATCAGAAGAGTTTTGTTCAGTTGTCTTTGATGGATTCCTCCTTACATCTTTCTCCAGGTAGGTTGACTCAGTGTTACAGTATAAGACTACATCACCATTCTCATCCCACACCACCAAAGTTGACTAAAAATACACAAAGCTCTTATTACCACCCAGCTTCTGACAATAGCAGAAAGCTTAGTGGTTCAGTAGTTTCAGATCCCCAACTGCTGACCGTCCCCTTTCAACGCCACCAGCCTAAATTCGCTGAGCAGTTAGGAAGGTTAATGGATGACAATATTAACAATAAAGATTTAATTTCTGTAGCATCTTATAAACACGTTTTACAGAAGTTTAAAAGTGATTGTAAAGATGTAAGCAGGTGCCGAAAGGGGCCATCCCAAAACTGCCAGTCCATGTCCTTAAGCATGAAAACATGGAAAGATCATTTATTCTGTGTGTATCAGGACATAATTTAACTGTGGAACATAATACTGCATGTAAACGTGAGTTCCTGTTAGCATAATACAGGAAGCTAACAAGGCAATCACACAAGTCACCTTCAAGTGTGGCATAAACTGTGCTGCATAGGTCTCACCCCCTACAGTCCCTTTTACGTAGGTCACAGCACAGTGAACAGCTCTCCAGTTGGTCATTCAGTGTTAGAGAATAGAGGATTGTCATTGGCTAAAGACTCATGATTGACACGTCTTTGCCCAAAGAGCAAACACCCTTCTCTCATCACATGATTTGTTGTTGTTGTTGTTTTAACCAAGATTGTCTCGACTGTCTGAATTCGTTACAGTAAAGAAAATGTCCACAGACACACCCTGAGGATGTTACTGCATCTACACCACAAAGTGTTACCATCATGTATGGAAACTTTAATGAAAACGCTGGACCCTCCAAAACAGGTAGGTTTCAGGTGGAGAGCTCCATTTAAACCCTCGTGTTGAACCACTTTTTGGCACAAGGGAGCAAAACGATCGCATGAGTGCTGCTGTTTGGAAGAATAAAGTAGTCGTGGCAAAACAATCACATGACCACTTCACGATGACAAAGCAACAAGGTGATATATACCAGTTTTTAAATTGTGCTGATAGTCCACGTAAAACCAGAGTCATGATAAACAAGATATACGCAGAATAGTTTCGTCACGTTTAATATCTAAGGACAGCGCAGCGAGACCTCTCTGCTTATGACCTTATGTCAGACCTGCAGGTATCAGGCTGTGATGTTCTCTTAAAGTGGACAGAAATTATTTTTTGGAGTGGCACAAATAATTTGTGTGGCGTCTTATTTAATGCAGAACAGCTGATTGTTCTGTAAATAGGTTGAAATGTTTATTTAAAAAAGGGTAAAAGTTTGCAAATAACTTTGTTGTTTGCAAAACTTGTGCGTAGGATTTTAAAATTTGCAATTTTATTTGCATTTAAAGTTCTGAAATATGATCATTAAACATGTTTGTGGTTGTTACAGTAAAAAATCTAACTTTTTTCTACTCAGAGTTTATGTTTTTTGTCTGATTTCAGATCAGTTGTGTTAATACAGTATATCAAAATGAAAACATAACTGTAAATTCAGACACGTGAGGTTGTGTGAGGATGACACCAAACAAGGCAAATAAACAGTTTTTAAAGGTGAAATGTGGAGGAAACATCAAAAGTGGTCAAAAACAGCCTCTGGACCCCAGAGGGTTAAATATTTTTCTAAAGTAATGCAATAGTTACTTTTCCTAGTAATTAATTTTAACTCCGTCACTAACTCAGGTACTTTTTTGAATAAGTAATTAGTAACTATAATTAATTACCCTTTCAAAGTAACTTGCACAACACTGGTCATTATCACCAGAGGTTTCGGGAAGAACTATTGTGAGACATTACCCCACCCTGTCATGCAAACACTTAAAGTTACCTGACAAAAGGTGTGAGTGGGGGTTGAAGGGCCTGGGATGGACTCTCAAGAGTACATTTGCTACATTGCAGGTGGCAGGCAGCTGGTGTTGGAGCCACTCCCTCTGTTCAATGATGGTTGATCACATCATTCATTTTTTACTCCGCCTTCAAAATATGCATCTTAACTGGCCCGAATACCTGTGTGTAAGGATGAACTTGAATATTTAGATGACAGTTATATCTAATTCAAAAATGTGACTTATCAATAATTGCTGGTAGCTGACCAGTGATTAAGCATTTAGAACATTGTAGAACTTCCTCGACCACAGTGGCGTGTACTTCCTCCCCCTCGCTGTCATTTCTCGTAATAGTCTTTCTGTTTTTGAAATTTGCACTTCGCACTGTGCCGCTGCACACAGACACACAGCTCCTCTACTCACTAAGAGCAGAATTAATTAACATTCATAACCCTAAACAACACTTGGAGGGATTTCAGAGGTAGAAAAAAGTTTCATTTTCAACAGCACTGTAGTGTTGAACAGTTATTAGGTTGACAGGTTATAAATGTTAACCTGGTCGGCACACAAACTGACATTAGATGTTTAACTCTTAGCAGTTATCCACCACATTGGCATCTGTTGTCTTTAATGTAGCATCTAGCAGCCTGTGCTTGGATAGAAGATAAATAATCATTCCAGGCTGAAAGGATCATAGATGGGATATTGAGTCCTGACCGAGCAGATTACAGGCAGAGGTGAACTGGGCGAGTCGGTGCTGTCTGTGCAGAGCAGCCAGATAAACTGAGAAGAAGGTTCAGAGTCTGGAGAACTAATCTGAGTACATAAAGATTGACGTCTGGAGCAGAGCAGTCTAATCAGATGTCAGGCCTGAGGAGCAGAGCTGCAGACTGAGATGCAGCAGTACGAGCAGGGGATCAGAGAGGCTGACAGATGAGATTCACGATTCTTTGCTGTCATATTCAGAATGAAATTAAGGGCATAGAGTGTGGACAGGATGATGCACTTTAACTCATTTTTAAAATGCGGACAGTGATCATTGTAGTCTTACACGCACACACACGTGTGAACGCGAGTTGAATGTCAGTATACTGTATGTGCTGACACGTGTGCTGTGTGTTCACAGTGCAGTGAGCCACTGAAGGAGCTCTACACCCAGCTGACAGAGAAGATGGAGGCGCAGAAAAAGAGCCCGCCTCCAACAGATGAAACTCCATCCCTGGACTTGGGGCTGCACCCAGTGACTGTTCCCACTACGGCCTCCACACCAACCACACCTCTCTGAAGATCTTAATCGCTGATAGACGTTACATGCAGGCTGCAGCTGATTCATGAAAGGCTGGAAATTTTACAGTTGTAGGATTTTTTTTCTTTTTCATCAAGGTTTCATTGCTGTAGACGTGTCTTCCAGCTCTGACGGTGTACTGCTGTTTTTTTTGCATTATTGTTCAGATATACAATATTTTCATGTGTATCTGGGCATGTGTGTGTTTATGAAGTGTGTCAGTAGTGCAAGAACCCTGTAAATAAAGAACTGTTTGCAAATATAGTTTGATTTACTATGAGCCAGGCAAAATGCACCACCTGGATAGTAACACAATCACTCGATGAGACACACTCGACTGCAACAGGAAATAAGAGACTGATGTGTGTAAACCCCATTGGTTAACTTACCAACAGCCAAACATAGAGTTCGACATGCTGAAGACTTGTTTGACTCTGGTAAGCTCTCACACAAGCATGAACATGTCAGTTAGATGTCCCTGCGCGTTTATTACACTTTGAGAAAACAAAGCAGAAAAACAGGGATTACAGTGAGAATTACAAGTACGGATCTGCTCCGAGGCCACTGGAAGCTGCATGAGTGAGTGGGACACACACACACACAGTGAAACAAAAATGATCAGTGATGCCTCTGACATTATTGCACGAGTCTTGTTTTCTTCATCCGTGGGTCCTTTTTACTCAAATATGATAAATTATCCTCACCACACACACATGCATACACAGTGATGTTCTCGCTCTCAGGTATCCCTCTGCACACAGACCAGCTGAAAAAAAGGATTTTTTAAAATCCAAATGGCAGTTTTGATGAAGTATTTCTTTTCAGTTGTACACGCAACAAGAACAACATCTGAAGTTTGGGAATTGTTGCCTTGGCTTCAGTAAATCTCATTAACATAGTTAAAACGTAAATGAGATGACTTTTCACGCAAAAGATGTAAAAGTAATTTAATGTCGAAATACTCATTGCACTCTGATTGTCACGTTTTGACATATGGATATGTTGACTCAGCAAAGGTAATATTAATGGCAAATGTTTTGCCTCATTACTTGCAAGTTTAATGAAGCCTTACTAAGCTTTTGTGCTTTTTTGTGTTGTACCCAGAGGTTTCAACACAGCTGTTACATAAACTGCTTGAGGTCCTAATTAGTGCTGTGAGCAAAATGGTGCCAAACCATATTTTAAAAAGTAACTTTATTCTAAAGAAAATAAGAGTACAAGTACTTTTTTCCCTCATCAATCTGAACTTATTTTGCTGTTTCTTTAGAAGTAATGTTATTTCTGACTGAATCCTATTTTAAGATCATCCAAATACTTTAGTAGGC
This sequence comes from Aulonocara stuartgranti, assembly GCF_965226115.1. Taxonomy (NCBI): domain Eukaryota; kingdom Metazoa; phylum Chordata; class Actinopteri; order Cichliformes; family Cichlidae; genus Aulonocara; species Aulonocara stuartgranti. The sequence goes on along the minus strand of NC_138948.1, from coordinate 36,836,223 downwards.
ATTGTAATCCTACTGCAGCGTATTTAAATCTTTTAGCCTACTTCACTTTGTCAGACAGAGAATGTTATGTGATTTATTGGCTGGTGAAACTCAGCTTTACAAACAGTGTGCTTAATTACAGTTAACAAGGAAGGCAATTACTTTTTCACACCAGGTAGGTTTGGACAGCTTTTATAATTTAAAACCTGCATTTTGTCTGCATTTTACTTGTGTTGATATTAAAATGTTCTCAATGATGATGAGGAGGAGGAAATATACAGAAAACTAAGAAAAATCGAAGGGAGTCTGTTTACTGTCCACATGGGTCACACTTATTGCTTATCTGGGGAGCTGAGCTGAGAGATCAGAGTCACAGTATCTGTAAATACACATTATACTACAAGTGTTTCCAGGATTGTTTTTAAGGGCTTGTACATCACAAACATGAGACATGAGGGCACAGGAAATAAGAATATTTGTTTAAATACACTGAGGACAGTTTTGAGGCATGAAGAAGGTTCGGCCCTGTGCTCTCATATCAGTGTATGTCATTAAAATAAGCTGCACAAGAGTTTAAACATTGTTTAGTATTGAATAACCATTTTGCAAAGAGAAAACATTTAAGCATCAAAATACACTTTAGGAGTGAAAGTACTCATCATTGATGGAGATTATTTTAATCATTTGTATGCTGCTTGGTACTTTTATCTACAAGTACAAAATGCAACATTTGCAAACAGCATGAAATAGCCTAATAAAGTATACTGCAAGTGCAGAGTACATTCAAATATCAAAGTATATGTACGAAGTTACATTGCTACCCATGATGTCAGTGGCACTTGGCACTGTGAGATTACAGTACTGCAGTGCAGGGGCACTGGGAGAGACCGATCAATGCATTACAGTCAAAGCACAAAACAAATACCCTACAAAAGTCAGTGAAGTGTTGATTTTTTAAATTGCAATCACATCATGATCTAAAGAAACAAATCTGAAACAAAATAACTGACTTCTATCATTCTGGAAAGGGTCGCATTGAAGGTGTTCATGAATCAACAATAAGAAAGAGACTTGACAAAAATGGCATCCATAGAGCCACAGAGAGCTCCAAGGGAAAACCACTGCTCACCAAAAAGAACAACAAGGCTCATCTTATGTCTGTGAAGGTTCTCAGTCATCCAGGTCATCGTAGTCAAAGGAGCTTGCAAAGAAAAACGTCTGGACTTCTTTTGGCACAGAAAAGAAGATCAGACACCAGCGAGGGAGGATAAGAAGGACAGACGCAACAACATTGTCTTGTATCAGAGAAACTCAGGAGAGTTTTCTCCAAGCATGACATCCCAGTGTATTTCAGACCCAGCAACACACTCAGACAGAAACTGGTTCACCCGAAAGACAAAACGCCAAAACACAAACTTAACAATGTGGTGTATGCTGTACAGTGCAGCGAGGAATGCTCAGACCTCTACATCGGAGAGACCAAACAGCCACTTCACAAGCGCATGGCACAACACAGAAGAGCCACCTCCACAGGACAAGACTCAGCAGTCCATCTGCATCTAAAGGTCAAAGGTCACTCTTTTGAGGATGCCAATGTTCACATTTTGGACAGAGAGGACAGATGGTTTGAAAGAGGAGTGAAAGAAGCATCTATGTCCACTGTGAGCGACCATCTTTGAACAGAGGCGGGGTTTACGACACCAACTCTCTGCCATCTATAATCCAGTTTTGAGATCCCTCCCAGACGCCTTAACACCCACTCACATCCTGGGCCATCTGACCTCAGGAATTCACATGATAAGGTGGGGCCAGGTTTCACAATGAACACACCCGAAACTCTGGCTGATTGGGACCCACGCCCAGTTTCCCACCTTGGCTCAGGCGATTAGAGGATCATCAGGGGGTCCTTTCGTCCCTCTGTGGGGGGAAACTCCCACTAGGTTTATATCTGGGACTCTCCACCATTTGACCTTAGAACTGAAGAAGCTTCTCGGATGAGAGGTGAAACGTCTTGAAGCAACTTAAAGAAGTCCAGACGCTTTTCTTTGCAAGCTCCTTTGACAAGGCTCATCTTACATTTGCCAAAAATATCTTGCTGATCTCCAAGATTTGGGGAAAATATCATGTAGACTGATGAGGCAAAAGTTATAAAAAGAACCGTCAGCAGTTCATCCATGCACGGTGCTGACACTGTCATAGTCTGGAGCTGCTTCACTGTTTCAGGATGACTTGCCATCATTTATGGAACCATGAAATTTGCTCTCAATCCGAAAATCCTGAAGGAAAATGTCCAGCTATCAGTTCACGTCCTTAAACTCAGGGCGCACTCGAGTTATTCAGCAGGGCAGTGATTCAAAACACACCAGCAAGTGCACTCCTGAATCACTCAAAAAGGACGAAGAAGAAGGGTTTAGAGTAGCCTAGTCCTAAAAGAAATGGCTTGTATTTGTATAGCGCTGTACTTAATCCCTAAGGACCCCAAAGCGCTTTACATACTCTTATATTATAACATTATAACACAAATAACACAGAATAATAGGAAGCAGTCCAAACAAATATCAGACTTCTGAAAGCTGCAAATAAATGGTTTAATCAGTTTAAGAAAAGACTGCAGAACACATTCTGTATAAAGCAGTGTTCATGTCTGTCTGCCTTCAGACAGAGCACACGGTGTTATTCTGTCTGTACTGTCCAGGATTCTACATTTTACCACGATGTTGACAATATTTCCCCAGCTGGAAATATGCACCGTTTTTGTTCCCCTCATTGTTTTTCCATTAGGTTACCTGGCAATTCCCTACTGACTCTCACATCCTCTACACACTATCATGTGTCCCTGACATGTGTTACTAATAAAAGCAGGTCCGTTGTCAACAGAAGATGCAAAGCATACTTTTTCACACTAAGACTAGAAATTGGAACAAGTTTCTCCATGTGTTTACAGCTGACGCAGTTCAGAGTAGACTACTTCTCTCCAACATTATTTTAATATAAATGAATCCACCGGACAGAAAGATGATTTTGGCCCCTCACAGCATTTTAAAATGTTACTAGCTATGCTGGATTATGTCTTGAGTACTGGACCAAATAGTGGCATAACAGGACAAAACAGGAACTCTTTGAATTCACAAGTAATATCTGCTAATACACACACACTGCATCTCCTTCTTTGTGTAGTTTGTCATCTGCAAAAGGACATGTCTCTTCTTTCATAGTGAAAGAGCAAATGTTTTTCAGGCCACACGGGTTTCATTAAGTCACCATTGAAGCTCCTGCTCACTAAACATAGCATGTATATAAAAAAATCTAGCTTTCAGGTCTGAAACGCGACGCCAAACATGATGGCTTCTTTGGTTACAGTGTTGCCTGAGACCTTAGTGCACTTTTCTGATAAATTTAAGGTTGTTTTATGTCACGTAAAACACCATGAAATTAATTTAGTACATTTTGGTCCTTTTAGAATCAGAAAGAGGGCTAAGATGACACACTGTCGGGTGGCCCTGTGTTATGGCTGAAAATTTAGCACCATATGTGTCTGCAGTATTTCTTAGTTTCATTCTCTGCATATCAGTGTGGTGGCAGTAAAAATGTCCAGCTCCATGCTCAATGCAACTTTCCAGCATTCATCCATTACACAGGTCAGCAGGCAATAATCATCACAGGTACTTCTCTGTTAGTTATTTTCACAATGATTTCAAACCTGTACTTAGTTTTTCTCCAGGACATCTAGTTCTTCTGATGAACTTTTTTATACATTTTGTGTTTGTTGACCACTATTTTTGGACCAGAAGTCAAAGCGTACAGCACAAAAGGAAATGAAGACTTATTGGTAAAAGCGGTCTGCTGTTTGCATGGGTATGTAAGGACGATGGTTTTCGACTATGCATGTAAGCAACCAAGCTTTAAGCTTGAAAAGCATTCAAGTGGCTCTGTGAAAACTTAATCAGCTGCATACTGGGAAGTAAACAGAAAATGTGCTGCTGCATGTCACTGAAAACCCATTTCCTACATTCACATTTGAAAAGTCTGTGAATGGTGAGTAACAAAGGAGAGCGTTTCCAACATGATATTCAGCTAACAGATGGTTGCTACCGGGGTTTCTGGAATGAAACTATGCTGAATGCTTTACTGTGACAATCCAGATCTAATATGGTACAAAATAAAATCATGCTCCATGCCTTTCTTGACATGACTGGAAAATAATAAAGGCACATGTAGAATCTGCACCAAAAAAATGTAGGAAAGTGTGTTTAGGTCACTTGCAAAAACTTTTTATGTTGCTTTGTGTTATGTGCTGTGCTTTGAAAAGCACCAACAAGGCACTGCATTCTGTTGCTTTTCAGAGCTTACAAGACATATGCCTGTATTTTATTTAGCAGACTTCAGTCACTTGGCTACAGCGTCAAATGTACATGGAAGAAGCAAGTAGTAAGGCTAAATCAGAATCAGAATACTTTATTAATCCCGAGGGAAATTGAAGCCATCAGGAGTTGCTACAAATTGCAGTTCCTCTAACGAACACTTGAAGCTAATTCCAAAAGAATGTTAATGTCAATAGAATCTTACATAGTAACTTTACTGCATTAAATGGTGTGTGTCCAGCTTGGTGCAGAAAATAGATTCAAACCCTAGAGATAGTTTTCCCCTTCCTTGCTACTATATGGTGGATGAAAGTATATTTTAACATTCATCCACACATCCACGTCCACATCTGGCTGCTTGACTGACAGCATCCCAACAGGCAGCCGTAGCAAATCAATGTGTACTAGGCCTCACTTTCTCTACCAGAAGAGAAAAAAAAGAGTCAAAATTTTGATATTAAAGTTGAAAATCTATTTTGAGAAAAAAAAAAGTGTGTAAAAAATGAAAAATGTGTAAAAATGTGGAGATTACAGTTGTTGTTTCAAGACAAACTGCTACAGTTGCTACACTTTCTGAGCTGTTGAAATCCTTCTTCAGAATCAGTTTTAGCAACAAGAAAGTATTTAAACATATTGTGGTGATGAGTATAGGAGTATATAAATGGTTACATCCTCGTGCAGTAAAGTGGATTTATGATGTATCACAAGACAGATCCGAGACGACAATCTACACAATCAACACAAGGCTTTTGTAGAGAACAGCGGAGACAGTTTGTCTTGGTTAAATTCTCAAAATCCTTTTTTTAAGAGTCACAAAACAGACAGAAACACAAGACAATAAATATACTTTGTATATGAAGCACCCCTCATAAAATCAGCAATAAGAAATTCATCCTCTGTGTGTGGAAACGGAGGTCTCGGGCTCATGTGGTCTGATGAAACTGCAGATTGCAAAAAAGTAAAAGAGTTCACAATTCACATTAGTTTCTGTTACAACTGCTTTTTCATTGCATGTGAAAAGCTGCATACTGCAGAGGCATAAGCGTTACTGTGCACTCCTGACACTTTTTCTTTGGTCGAGTTTCTAAATGTGTTTTAATGAAGAACTCTATTAGAACGTAAACAGAAGGAAGATTTGATTAACTATTTATCAGTTATATGGCAGCAGTCTTATCGTTGTATAGATCCATTCACTGAAAAATCTAAAGAGAGCTGAAACAGAAAAAAAGGCTGCTTTGACTGACGGGCATCCCAACAGGCAGCTGGCAGTTTCACGTCATCTACACAAGGCACATTTAAGGAAATTGTTACTTTGAGTCCTGACATAGCTGGCAGGAAAAAAAAGCTGCTGTCAGTAGTTGTCACTGTAGAGCTCCGCCCCTAACAACTCTACATGCTGACACGCCTCAAGAGAGGCAGTCATTGTGTTACTGGATACAAATTACTGAGGATAACTTCAGCTCTGGTAAGATCTTTAAAACAATTGCAATTACAAGAAAGTACAAGACTTACATATTTTACTTTGCTTTTGCTTTAAAGCATGTGGTTCATTCATATATATGCGTCACATATGTATGATTGTAGCCAATGAAATCTTTCACATTTTCATGTAAGCTTAGAAATAACAAGAAACTGTGAGAAATTACACAAGTACAGTTCTAACTGTAAAAGTAAAAGAACATTAATATTTCAGACTGTGGACTAATGAGCAAGAAGATGTACTTTAGTGCTCCTCCGAACCAAAGGTCAAATTTCCTTGAGTTAAGGAGATGAAACTGATTTTATCAACTCATTGTTCCAAAAAACACTCTTAAATGTAAACAGTTATCGTGGACAGTATGGCATCTAAAAGTGTCAGAAGAGCTGTTAGTTTGATCTTAGACACAAGGTTGGTAAGAGTTAAGCACGTGAAGCTGTAAAACTCTTTGTGGAAACTGAATCAGTTGCATCAAATGCAGGAACAGGCAGACCAAAGGTGAGCTCACTATTGGAAGATCAGTTCAGTGAGAGATAGAAAAGATACAGATACAGGATTTGATTCCACAAAAAAGCACAGGTCCTATCAACAGGTGGTGTTCTTAGAGGAAAGTCTTCAAAACACTGTTCAGAAAGATAAAGCAGGACAAATGGCTCATGCAGACAAAGACATCCAAACATTTTACAAGAAGAAGCAGCAGCTCAAGATTCAAAACTGCATATAGGTTAATAGAATTCTTCCAAAAATTCTTGGATCCAGATCTCTAAAATCTCTGAAATCACAGGCATCATGAATTCTACTAACAGACATGATTTTTACATTACCTCTACCAGGGAGGTTAAAGTCTGAAGACAGAAGAAGACAAACATAACTGCATGTCACCTGACCTTAGCTCCACTGAACACTGACGCTGTTAGGAAAGCTGCCACATCACGCTGGGATGATGTCTGAGTCACCAGAATCTGGAATCCATGCAGCTCTTCACTCATTACTACAGCACATAGGATAGTGCAATTCAAAATGTTCAGACAGGATCATAGAAAGCCTGACAGTAAGAAAGTACCAAGCAGTTAATAAGCCTATTTAAGCCTGATGCATACAGGAGACATTTATTTATTTGTGAATAACAAATAAGAAAAAACGCAGACTGTTGTACTCAGACAGGCAGTTTCAAAGCTGAGCCTGAAGTCATATCAGCATGGGCAACAAGGGAAACTGCTTCAATCTCAAACTGTGCTGAGATTGAAGCAGATTGAAGAGAATGTGGCCGGATTTCTTAAAAGTTGTTCATTATTCATTCAGCATTATGAATAAATAATGAAAAAGAGTGCAAGGGCAATAATATAGAAAAGATTCAGTAAGAATAAACAGATCAAAGGAAAAAAGAATGAATAAAGTGAGATTAACATGAGGCACTGAAACTGAATCTGTTGAGTACTTTGCTCTTACTTTTCTGAAGTGGATTGTTTGAATGGTTTCAAGGTGAACCATGCTGCTGTGCAGTTTTACCACAGTAAAATGTCAGGAAGCCTTGTTTTGGGGAAGCAAGATGATGGACACGGATGTGTAGGTGTGTTTATAAAGGAAAAACAAACACACACTTCTCAGTTGCAGAACAGCATCAACAAAATGAAAGGATTTCTCTCCACGAGCTTTCTCTTTTTGGGAGGAATTGGCTAAACATACTGCCAATTCAGAGTTCAAACAAAGGCTTTGGGAGCCTGAAGTGACTGTCACTCACAGTCCTCAATAAACAGGAGCAGATGGCATTAAATGGTTAAAATAATAATCCAGAAGCAGGACAATAATACTAATATATTTGCATGCTGATTGGTCAGTTAAGGATTCCTAACAGCACACAACACTTCAATGGCATTTGATTACCCAGTTTATCTCAACTCTATTAAACAGATGGTAAAAATTGCCAGTAAAATGTTACCCCGTGTAATTTAAGGCCTCATTTATTTTCAGCAATCTCTTGATCAATCCCAAGGAGGGTTAGGGTTGCTTGCGTGAAAGGGTGAATGAGGCAAGTTGTGTAAAGTGCTCTGAGTGCTGGGTTAGAGTAGAAAAGAGGCACCGGTTCATTTACATTCAAATCAAATCAGCCAAATCCTCAACAAAATCTCAACTAATAAGCTTTTAAAAAAACAAGCAAACAAAAATCACCTAGAGAAGTGTGGTGGTTATGTAAGCCCCAATAAACCCCAAGCAAACACACAAGGTTACAAAAACTGAGATGTGCACAACTGGCCAAAACCATACCAAAATGTGACTTGCACCAGTATGTGTGTCATTTTGGGGCAAGAACAGTGAGTACAAAGGGCCCATTTATATTCACTGCTGCAACCTTGTGTCACAGTCACTTGTATTTAAAACCGCCATTGAGGTACAGGAGCCGCTGCAGTATTATCCTGAACAACAGGTGTCGACACTCAGACAATATTGTCACACAAACGCTGATGTAAAAGAGGAAGAAGTCAAAACCAGAAGCCAAGAATTTGTCATGTGTTTGTTTTTCACAAGGTCCAGAATTTTCAAACTGTTCCAACGTCTCCCTCTGTATGTCTGTATGTCTCTGCGCGGGAACATTAAACCGACACAACCATACACTTGCGTCTTGCCTTGGTCGCCACAGCTGAACAGCTTACAAAAAGATACACATGGTGTGACACCCACGACACAGGCAACGCAGTGAGCATAACTACCCATTACTCTCTTTGGAGCCAGCCTCAAGCGGTCAAACTACAGCTTTTGCCACATGACTGTGTTGTGATGATTGCTTTGTTTTCTCACAGGTGTAAGGAACTCAAAGATGCCTGGTGAAGTTCTCTCTCAGCTTGGGAATAACAGCAATGCTTCTGACCTTTGCCTGGCGGAGAGTCAGCATGTGTCCATCACCATCCTGCTCTGCCTGGTCTTCTTCATTGGCTTCCTCCTGAACACCTTCAGCCTGTGGGTGTTCTGCTGCCGGTTGCCCTGCTGGACGTCTGGAACCACGCTGCAGTTCCACCTGGCCCTCAGCGATGCCATCGCCACACCAGTCACTCCCATGATGGCAGTTTACTTTGCTATGGGTAACAACTGGCCATTCGGTCAGTTCCTGTGTCAACTCAAGATTGCCCTGCTGAGTTCACATTTCTATGGCAGTACCATTTTCCTCACTCTCATCAGCATTCATCGGTATGTGGCTGTTGTTCACTTCAACAGGAGCTCTTGTATAAAACGGAAGGAGTTTGTCAGGAAGCTCTGCGCTGGAGTTTGGTCTCTGCTACTGATCCAGGCTCTGATCTTTGCTTTTACTCTTCCTACCACCACAGAAGGGAAAAACAAACAATGTCTCTCCATTCATCAGACCAAACTGACAGAATCCTACTTTGTCATTAACTTTATCCTGTTTATCTTCGGGTTTTTACTCCCTTTCTTTGTGTCTGCTGCATGCTATAGCCGTCTAGCAAACACCTTAACTCGCTTAAACATTAGCACAGCTAAAGGTCTGAAAGTGAAGGTGAAATCTCAGAGGATGATAGGTGTGTGTCTGGTTATATTCGCTTTGTGCTTCCTGCCTCTGAATGTGGTACGGACTGTAGGAGTCATATTAAAAAAATACTACCCGCAACAATGCCATCTTCTCCTTCAGTTTGAGACAGCATATTACGCAACCTGGATTTTTGCGGGAGTAAACAGCTGCCTGGATCCACTGTTGTACTACTTCGGTTCGCAAAACTTTCGAGATACCTTCCAGTCTTTCAGGAAGGGGCAGGTAGACATTCAGAACAGAAGTGATTCAGAAATGACTGGAAATTTCTAACATGTGGATATGACATGGATATGACTGGTATCTGAGTCCCAAGATCCAGTGTTGGCGGAAGACTATGTTTGAAATTCCCATTTAGAAACAACACAGATGTTATATAGTTAGCTGGTTTACAGTGAAGATCTCTCTACGTACCCAAAATATTAACAGATATCACACAGTACCCATCTTTTAGCTATTATTTCACAACTATCTTATACACAAAACTATTTTCTGTATTTTTTCCTTTTCTATATATATTACTAGTAGTAATACGATGGCACCTATCCAAGATGGCGGCCAACCAAACCGGTTTGAGAACCGGTTTGACCGGTTTCGTGCGTGTGCGCATGCGCGTTCAGTAATTCGATGGCACTAGTCCAAGATGGCGGCCAGCCAAACCGATTTGACCAGTTTCGTGTGTGTGTGCGCATGCGTGTTCAGGTGTTCTTACCCTCTGGGCGGGAACGACTCCTCCTAGTGGGAGGTGCTAGGTTGTATGGGTATAAAAGCGATCCTTTCACATTCTAAGAGCATCACCGCCACGGTCTGAGGAGCACCGACACATCGCGCTAAGGATCCCCGACGCATCGACCTAGAGCACCGACACATTGCGCTAAGGATCCCCGACGCATCGACCTAGAGCACCGACACATTGCGCTAAGGATCCCCGACGCATCGACCTAGAGCACCGACACATTGCGCTAAGGATACCCGACGCATCGACCTAGAGCACCGACACATCGCGCTCGCTAAGGATCCCCGACGCATCGACCTATGGAGCTCGGAATGACACCCAGCCAGGACATCGCCCATGCCATAGGCACTCTAGGTATGTCTTCAGGAGTATGCAGTCGGGGTCCTCAACGTAAAAAGCAACGCTGTGGAAATGACGCAGATGGAACTGTATTCAAGTTAGAATATCGAGGCGTCGAAGGGTATGTGTATGCCATTAAATATACCGAAGGGACAGTTGTGCTTAGTGTAGATTGTGGTGAGGGATTGTTTTGGGGGGAAGCCCAAGTCATGTCTACTAAAAACTGGAAGCTCTTCCGCACCGTAGTGTGTGCGGACCTGGACAATGTGGGTTTCCCAGAGCTGCTGTATGTTTCCCAGTGGAACAGTGCATCAGGCCCTGAGCTTTACAGGGTTGAGGCTGATCGTTTCAATCGCAACCCCGACGACTTTATTTTTCTCAGTGTATGTGATGACAGGGATAGTCTTATTGCTTCCAGAGGGCTTGAAAACTGGAGGTTAAATCCATACCCTCTAAACCTCGAAGAGCGCACAAGATGGTTTAAGGACTTGTTTTTTATACAGTGGTGCGACTGGAGAGGTTTGTCGCGTCTGTTTAGCCAGATTGATGACGCGATCAAGAAGGACAGACTCAACACTGCGTACGAGAGTATTAGAAAGCGCCTTGTTTTTGACGATCTGGCGAGTTGTCCGAAGACTGGTTTGCCTGGTACCCTGTGTAAACCTAAAATCATAAGACCTTCCGACAGCTAAACAATAAACTGGTAGGTTTAATGTGCGGGTGTGTGGGGTTGAGTGTGTATCTATGTGACAAATTAAGAGCTTGTGGTTTTCATTTTACAGAGAATGACACGCCCTCGTGGGACCTGTTGGAGTCACCATCAACAGAGCTGCTAATCCCGACCCTCCAGACTCCACCACCCTCACCACAATGCTCGCAGGACCCCCTCATATCAGACCTGTGGGATGAAACTGTAATCGACATCAAACTCGCAACTCTCCACCTGTTAATGTTGGCTTTGAATGAGTTTATACAAGAGACATGTTACGGATGCCAAACAGGCCACCCCAGTCAGGTGCAACACAGCTGCTTGCAGGAATTGTCTGAGTATTTCTTCGACACCTACTATGATGATGTGATGATAAGGCTCCAGACTGACCGATTCATCCCTGCCATCCGGCTGTTTGTACGCTCATCCACTGCAGATGGGTCTGGAACACAAATCCGCAGAGTTGCAGAACACATCATGTGTGAACTGAGATCAGAGCGATATATAGTATGCGCCATTAATGACAACATTGGGCACCTGCTAGATGCAAGTACTTGCGCCCGCCGTGTTAAACCAGCCATGCTCCGCATGATTGGAAACTACTGGGCTGGGTTACATCTGGTTTAATGTGGGGTGTCCAAGTATCCATTGTCTGTGATTGTGTCTTTGTGAAAATTAAATAAAAAGACTTGTTAACATCAACATCATAGTCATTTGTGGTTTGTAAATCATGGAAAGCACATTGCATAAAATATATCACGATCCAGCCCATCCTGCGGGGTTAGCCAGTTTAAATAAGCTACGTATAGCGGCAGGGGAGGCATCAGGTGTAACACCTCCACTATCTCAGGTCAAACATTATTTAGAACAAGACGACACCTACACACTCCATAAACCTGCGAGGATCCATTTCCCCAGAAATAGAGTATTGGTGACAGGGGTCGACAAACAGTTTCAAGCCGATCTGGTTGACATGTGTGAATATGTGACAGATAATGATAATGTGAGATATCTGCTAACATGTATAGATGTATTCTCAAAATACGCATGGGTTAGATGCCTAACAAACAAGACAGGGTCTGTTGTATCAGCTGCTTTTGAAGATATACTTAGTGAGGGTAGGATCCCTGTGAAACTACAAACAGATGAAGGCAAAGAGTTTTATAATGCAACCTTTAAACAGCTAATGAAGCGATATAATATCAAGCATTTCTCAACAGCTAGCGAGGTTAAATGCAGTATTGTCGAGAGATTCAATCGTAGCTTCAAGGGTAGAATGTGGAAGTACTTAACATCAGCCAACTCCCGGAGATATGTAGATATCATACCAGATCTCACACAAGCATATAACAATGCTTATCACAGATCTATCCAAATGGCTCCGGCAGAGGTGAATAAGGATAATGAGAAGTCGGTCTTCAACGCGCTGTACAAAACGAGGCCTCAGAGGGAACTGCGCTTTAAATTTAATATCGGTGACACTGTACGAATATCAAAACTGAGAGGAAAGTTTCGAAAAGGATACGAGCAGACCTACACCGATGAGATTTTCACAGTCAAGGAACGTATAGGGAGACAGCCCCCAGTGTACAGACTAGTGGATCTAGCAGGAGAGGTATTGAAAGGGTCATTTTATGAGCCTGAGATACAACGTGTGGTTGTTGATGAAAACAAAACATTTAAAATTGAAAACATATTGGCTAGAAAAAAAGTGGGTCGGAAAAAGCAGGTGCTAGTGAAATGGCTAGGATGGCCCAACAGCTTTAATTCGTGGATTCCAGAAAAAGACATCGTTGAGGCGTAATTAACTCAGATGACGCAGCTCTACACACATTCATTCAACACTGAGCATAGACTGAGAAAGCATGAATAAAAAGAACAACAATGCAGGCTTCTATGTAAGCCTCTTCTCGAATGCTTCATCACATGTTTACCCGGGTAATAAGATATCTAATTTTAGAACAAAGCTAGCAAAACCTATTGTTTTGGATCAGCCATATGAGGTCGCTGTTATAGAGATACAGTACCCACGCATATGGCGGACTTTTCCACAATCAGATTCGGAAGTGGAAATTCATGACCCCGTCAAAGACGGAACCATAGCCATAACCATGATCGAACTGTCTGTGGGCCATTATGCATCTGTGGAACAGATAATAAAAGAATTTAATTTTAAATGTCAACAGCACCAAGCCACTGGAGACATTAAAATGCAGTACAACGCCGTTAGTAACCATGCCTGTGTTATGGGGCCTAGGGGGACTATTCTCACATTTAGAGGGAGACTGGCGGAAATCCTAGGATTCAAAACAGGAGAACCGTTTGCACTTCATTATAAAAACACATATGCCCCGCACCCCGCAGACATATACGGGGGAAAATATAACATCTTTATTTATGCAGATATCGTTGATTACCAGCTTGTGGGTGACGCCCACGCGAGGCTATTAAGAGCTATAAATATTACAGACGATGACCGCCGGTTGCCTATTCTACAATTTGACAGCCCACACTACACACCTGTGTCAAAGACATTAATCGACGACATAGAAATTGATTTGAAAGACGATCGAAATCAACACATACCCTTTTTATACGGCAAAGTGTTTGTCAAGTTACACTTCCGACCGATAACACAGCATTTTTGAAAAAAAAAAGGATGGCCGTCTACAACTCTGATGACTCAAAATATGTAAAATACTACTTATCACAGGCTGGTGGAGAGCTCGGAGGGTATGTTGGGACCAGTACACAATATGGGACAGGTCTGGGTGGGTTGTTCCGTAGCTTGTTTAGATTTGCAGTACCGCTGTTTAAAAAAGGAGTCAGCATAGTCAAACCACACCTAAAAACAGCCGCATCGGGCATAGTGTCTGATGTCATAACCAACATAACCAGACCCTCAACCACTAAGCAGGACGGTAACGGCTTGTATGTGTATACGCCCAAACCATCTAAGACCCCACCCCCAGGGCAGCCGTTGTCTAAAAAGCGTAAAACCACAAAACCTAGCAGGAGAGCCACCAAACGGACACCGTCACGCAGAGTGAAGAGACCCAGAACCACTCGTTCAAAAACTGCAGCGCTTGACATATTCTAAATGGCACTGTTACACAGTCATTCTGGAGAATGTGTAAAAACAGAGCTCGATCTTTTTACTGTCCCATACACACAGACTAGCATTGAGAAAAGTACATTTATTGAAATCCCACCTGTATCTGCAATCACTGATGGAGGGCCGATCGAGTTTTACATCTCATCGTCGGGTGAAGATTACCTGGATCTAAATGACTCATATATCTACACACGGGTGAGAATCACAAACGCTGATGGCTCAAACCTGGCTAGGGACGCTAATGTAGGATTTATTAATTATCCTGGATGCAGCATATTTAGTCAAGTCGATATTAATTTGGGAGACCGGCTCATTAGTCAATCATCCAATACATATCCATACAGAGGTGTGATAGAATGTCTTATCAATTATAATAAGGACACTTTAGACACACAGTTCAGCACCGGGTTATTCTGTAAGGATACAGCATCACACATGAATGACACATCTATAGAAGGAGAGAACCAGGGTCTGATGACCAGAGGTGGCTACACAGCAAATAGTAGTATTGTTGAATTGATTGCACCAGTACATGCAGACCTGTTTTTTCAAGAAAAACTGTTACTTAATGGAATCGACCTGTCGCTGAAATTTGTGCGCTCTAAAGACGAATTTGCTCTCATGACAGCGGATGCCAATGCATACAGAGTTAAAATTGTCTCAGCCAGTCTCTTTGTCAAGAAAGTTAGTGTATCACCTAGCGTCAGACTTGCACACAGCAAGGCATTGCACCATGCAAACGCAAAATACACGGTAGACAGAGTATCTTTAAAGACCTTCTCCATACCTGCAGGGGCTAGAATATCAACAAATGACAATTTATTTATGGGTAGGATACCTAAATTTGTCATCATTGCATTCATAGACAATGAAGCATACACAGGCTCCTACCAGCGTAATCCATTTCATTTTGAAAACTGCGATATAGAATTTATGTCTTTATATGCTGATAGTCAGGCTTATCCTGCTAAACCATTCCAGCCAAATTTCCAGAGAAAACACTATATCAGAGAATTTTACCAGCTGATACAAACCACAGGAAGACATTTAAAGGACAGATCGTTGGCCATAACACGTGACGACTTTGGTAACGGCTACACTTTATTCTGTTTCAATCTGGAAGCTGACGAAGGACATTCAGGGAATGTGTCGTTAATTAAAACTGGGAACGTGAGATTGGAAACCCGTTTCAGAAATCCACTACCCCGTACAGTGAACCTCTTGTGTTATTCTGTATTTGATTCAGTCATTGAAATATCTAACATGAGACAGGTGCTCTTGGACTACTATTGAGACAAAAACGGTCATGAACACTATAGAACTATCAGCCGTGGTCGGCGGCATTATCAATAAAAACACACATTTCCTAGGCGTGTTAGCCTATGATCAACTAACCACTGAACGGCTTCAAAGACTCCCTGCTATGTGTATTGTAAACACCCACCCTTCTACGATGCCAGGGGAACATTGGCTTGCTGTTTATATTTCGAGAGACAGACGCAGTTATTTTTTTGATAGTTTTGGTCACTCGTTAGACAGTTTTCCCCCAGCAATAAAGATGTTTCTTCTAAAAAACGGCTCCACTGTTTTATATTCAGGAAAACAAGTGCAGAACGACTTCTCCATCACATGCGGTCAACATTGTGTATTTTTTTTATATCATATGCAAAATGGTGTATCTTATGCCCGCCTGCTTAACATGTATGGGTCTGATTTAATTTGTAATGATGCTATGGTGTGTCGATTTGTCAACAACATACAACCTGTTGCTGTATGCAGTGATTATGTGTGTGTGCAATGTGGATACTGATATGTACTAATGAGAATAATAATAAAAACAACATGAGAGCATGATTTAATCGAGTCAATGGTATTTATTATCAAATCTCGTATATATATATATATATATATAGATTCATAACATACTTTGTTTAAACATAAAAGAAATCAAACATTAACCAGTAATAAAAGACATAAAATATTTAACAGTAATAAAAGAAAATAAAACAAAACAATTTAGCAGCAATAAGTGAAAAAAAAACACAACAGTAGAAAAACACCAAACAGCAAATATTTTTAGCAGAAAAACAATTTCTGCAATAAGAAAAAAAAAACCTGAATTCAAAAATCCAACCACTCTACAGGACCCCCCTTTATTTTGTTTTTTTTATTCTTTATTTTTTTTAGTGTACTATGTCGCAGCGGTCCACCGGGGGTGTTCTTTTTTGGTGTGTGTTTTAAAAAACCACGGTCTTCAGACAGTGTGTGATCGGTTTTATACAAGGCGACGGTCTTACGTATGCCTGTGTTAGATATGGCTGATAACGGTATGTTTAAATCTGAGAAAGCTTTTAAAAACTCTGTCCAACCGATAGGTCTCAAACCCTCAGAAGGTGTGTGTGTGGTTGTGACGGCTTTAATTAGATCATAAATGTGTGAACCAGGGATGGTTTGTTTATCAACAACAATTTCGCCTTTGTCATTGTAAGAGATCAAGTGTGGCGAACGGTTCACCGCTGATAGAATAAGTTCTGCATTCCTCCTACTCCTTTTAGGTATGTGTGTTAAAACATTCTCCGCAACAAGATCCCGCACCCCGGCATCACCATGAACAGGCAATGTGTCCGCCGCCTGGGGTTGCACATCCCTGTTAAATTGTTCAGGTAATGATAAAGACAGTACATTCTTTTCACGGGCACCTTGTCTCACAAGGGTGAGGTATCTTTGGAGAATATCGCTGTATTTTTTAGCCTTCTCATACACATCTATGTCAGAATCTTGTAACACTTGTAACATCTCCTTGTCCAACTCGTTCTGAGACTGTTGTCTGATGGTGCCTGTTTGCTGCTGCTGCTGCTGTTGCTTTATTAAGTCCAACTGGTGTTGGGGTACCAAAAACATCTTTTGCACATGTTCCATTTTCACCTGTTTGCTATCAGACTGGTTATGAAAGGGATTGCAGCCCCTAATAACGGCAGTAAAAACCCTCCAGATTGGTTGATTGTCTTTCTCTTTTTCAAAGATTTTATTTTTTTGTCTGCAATCAGTCTGATTATTGTTTTTTTCTTTTTTAGCTGTTTGTACTGCTGATTGGTCAGTGGAATGTTACCATGCAATACATTAAAGGCTATCTCACACAATGCATTGATAAAATCTAAGTTTGAATTACTAATAATAACTCTGCGTAGAGTAGGAGGAGCCCTGTATATCATCTCCAACAGAGACAGATTCCTCCGCATGCGTGATGACATCCTCTCACCTCTTTGCTGATTTTTGTTTTGGAATGTAAACAACCGGACGGTCTGACAGTAAATTTGTTCTGAGTCTTAAATAGTCCGGGGTCTTAGCTTTATAGTCTATTAAAAGATACCCGTATGTTGTCGATGTGGCATCATTAAACGCTTCTATAAAATATTTAGTATTACCCGGAAACATTTGCCTGGCTAAAAGCATAACCTGATATTTATCTCTCGGATTTTTAAACAATATTAGGTAATTAGTGTTCAAGGAAATGGTTCTACTGGATTTTCCCTGAATAAACAAATTCTGAACTAGATATATACAACTCAAATTCCTATGATGCACATACTTTGTGAACACATTTTGTACTTCTAAATTGTTAGCTGCATCGTTCATCACATCGTCTATAATTAACAAATTGTTCTTTTCTGCAGGCAGAAGGGTGTCATCAGCAAGAGATTCGGGTATACCGTTAACAAAGTTTATGTTTCTTATCTTAAGAAGCTGGTCATATAGTGTCTGCCAGCATGAGTATATATACACAATGTTATCAATGCTGCATGATATAATCCTGGAAGAGTTTTCAATTATGTTTTTAACAAAAAAAGTCTTGCCACAGTTACTGGGACCGCTGACCACCATGCTGAACGGATGCTGCAACCGGGCGTCAAACCCCTGTTCTAATTTAAAATCCATAAGGAAGGGTTGTGAAGTCTGGGAGCACACGGCGCTTATTGTAAACAACTTTAACTTTTTTCACAATGGTTTCATTCTTCAAATGAAGCTTCTTTTTATCGCGTCTGATGCTATCAGACACGGCAACTAGGTGTGCGTCTGATGTCTGATTGGCTACAAACTTGCGGACTAAACCTTTCAAGGAGTCGTGGGTGACAACTTTCGAGTTTAATGCATTCAGTGTGACGCCTTTACATTTGACCTGGGTCTTGCCCAGCGATGTGTGATACGCATAACATTTTGGCCCACCGGAAACAAATTCCGCTATGTAATCCTCCACACCATCCTCTCCACAATCTAATTCACTTGTGAGATCCCCCAGAAACGGACCTAGAGGAGGCATCCACTCGCCAGGGCGTGCCGTGAAAATGACACTGTCCGTGTCACAATACAGCACGCGCTGCTGCAAGTTGTCTAGCAAATCATACAGCATGAGTCTGGCGTGTGCAGTGGTCATGGCCCCGACAAAGACATTAACGTCCTTCACACGGGAAGCTCTACCATCAGCGTGGCGCCACTGCACCATTGCGACGTCGTCAGAGATGAAACAAAACTGACGCACGTCGTACTGGTCGCTAAACATTAGCTGGCTAAATCTGGAAGGGTCTGTAATGAGCTCAGATGATGCCATGTTTGACCTCATGCTGAAACGACCCCATAACGAGTTTAACAACAGCTTGTTACAGTTACGAACAGCTTTATTTACACAAATCTTGGATGGGTCTAGCATTATTCCCTCCTTCTCATAATACTCGTCTATGTACTTCTGCTGTTCGTCAGGTGTGTTCACATGTTCAGGATACCCCGAGGCCTCCTGTTTGAGTTTTAGGAAGGCTTTCACATAGTCTTTAAACAATGTGTCGGTCTTATTGGGGAAATGCCACACCTCATCAACAGCAAGAACCCTGTATCCCTTCTCAACAGCTTTTTCAAGCTCAAATGAGACCCATGTGCCTTTCAACACCCGCTCACTGTCACTGTGCCCGCATGCAGTATGCTGGTTCTGGTCTTCAGCACACATGCTGCAGAGTGGAAACATCAGTTTTCCATGGCATCTGTAGGGTAGGACGGGGTGAAAAAGACCCTTAGGTGGGAGCACTGTGCATTTAACAAAGCCGAAATAATTTTCTAGCTTGTCAAAGTTGGTGTAAATGACTTGAGGGTGTCCTACAGGATAGTCTTTTTTAGACTGCACTGTGGGATAGAGACTGGTGAAGTCGTAGTAAAATATTTTTTCATCACAAGCAGTCTTGTGGTACAGCTTTAGAGCATTTGTGCGACCGCCAAAAAGGGCGTCTCGGGGATTCAGGCGTTCTGGCTTTCTGTACGTATGCATGAAAGCCACAACTGCAGGGTCTGTCTGCTTCAAGGCAGCCCATTCACACTCCCACATCACTATTACGCTCACACTGTGTTGTGATCTCAGTGCATCAACTTTGTCACAAAACATGCGATGCAGCAGTCCATAGGATGCTTTGCTGACAGGATTAACTTCACTCTCGGGGTAGCATTTAACACAACCGTGGTGAAAACATCCTGCAAATTCATAAGCTGTATTACTTGTGGGGTCAAAACCGTCCACAAAATACGGTCCAACCCTCTGTTCGCCTCCTCTGAGAGCATGTTTTACCACTTTGTTGGTGGTGTGGGACACATATTGAAGCCATTCAATAGAGACGTTAGAAAACGTCTTGTTCTGCTCAACGTATGCCCCTTCATACGTGAGAGCGAGCGCGTCTCTAGGCAGAAACAGCGTTTTATACACACCCATACTAAATGCAGCCAGGGTGGTATACATGAATGGATCAACTTGAGTACAACCCAGTAGCGTGTCACGATAAATGATGCATGCTTTACGCAGGACATCAACATCGTTAACACAGTAACGCCTGAGTTCAGCCTGAAAATCAAAGGGATTCTGTGAGGCAACCTGGTACCATTCCATGAATCGCACCTTATCGCTTTCAGACATGTGCTCATAGCCGTAGAAGGAGGGGTCTGGGTACGGGCCCACATAACGCTCATTATCCCTCGTATTAAACCTGTGTGGGAAATGGCCCTTCTGCAGGTCTTGAAAACCTAAAGCAGAGGGTATTTTGGCAAGGCCCATGGGCAAAAAGCTGAACGAATCAATCCACCGCTGGTCATAGTCCCTGTCATGCATTAAAATCACACGGCTGCCGCTCATTATGACACTAGGTGTTATGCTCTGTCTGACAAAGTACTCGAGGAGTATGTAGTTATCAAAGCCAGATGCATTATGTGCTATGAAAGTGTACCCACGAAACCTTGGGCGTCTGTAATGCTGCACAAACGCCTCCACACACTTTAATGTATTAAATGTGAACTTATTGCCCTTCAGATCAGACGCACACACAAAGTTAGCCTCGTGTTTACCGTTGTGGTACCGCGTCTCAAAATCATATAAAATGTATTTATCGTTAGGCTTCTGTTTTTCAACAGGCTGTATGAAACACTGATGGTCGGAGTCTCCTGCTAATTTAGGTTCGCGGCAGTGCTCGCATCTAGGCTGCGCACATTTGTGTGGCAATTTCTTGGATTCTCTATATGTGGTGCCACAGTGCATGCAATGTTTCATATTATCACAGGGGATCATGTTGTGTTTTAATTCAGGTAATTTGTGTTGTTGGTAACAGTGTTGTGATTTGCAGATGCGGTTACAGTCGCTGCATTTCACTGTGGGTCCCCTGTGATGTTGACAGAGTGTGTAACATGTGTTACATCTATGTTTACAGCTGTGCTGTAATGGTGTATTATATATACTGTAACAGAAATTACACACATAGGATCCCCCCAAAAAAGCGGTCGGGTTTAAAATCAGGTGGTAATGTTGATTATGGAGATACATCATCAACGTGTTAGGGTTTGGCTCTTCATGTGTGTAAAAACATTCCAGGCGTTTACGCCCTTCTGTGTGGTAATAGATTACAATCTTAATGTTGAAGTGCTTCTCAAATTTACCGACATCAGAGAATGATACTTGCTGTGTGTCGCATAGACCTACTTCAGCATGCATCTGTTTAGCTGTAGCAAGTTTTTCATGCTCAGAGGATGATGAGTTTAATGAATGTGCTATGCATAGGGAGAAGCACAAATTGTTGTTTGTGTTGTTTGGTGTGTATAAATGTCTGCCTTTCTTTGAGAGAATCTCATCATAAGGTATGTGCGCCAGTCTTAAGCGAGACCCGCCACTACTGTTCTGAGCTACCGTGACAATAAACTCTAATTCATCATCACCGATAGATTCATCATTACTCTGCATAACTTGTGCAATTTGATCGAGAAACAGCTCCGGATCATACCGATCATCAGCGTTTAAAACAGCCTGAACATCTGAAGCCAGCGAGGGGCCACGCAGGACCACGTTTAGAACACTGCCCTGTTGGGATCCCGCCACAGCTCTGTCTATCACATTGGCTAAGCACTCGCGCACTCGCGCCGGCACTTGTTCTGGATGATCGAGACTTATACCCCTAAAATCAAGGCGTTCACGCAATTCGCGAGCATTAAAATTAGGTATCTCTCTAATGTGTGACTGAGAGCGGCTGCCGGACCCAGACTGCACAACGGGCTCAATAACAACTGCAGTAGCTGCAGCAGAGGTGACCCGGCTAGATTGTGCATCAGACGCAAAATCACCAGCAGCACAAGCTATATGGTTAGCATCAGTAACAGCAACGGCCCGAGCAACACCAGCTGTACTATCACTATTATTAGCAACAATAGCCCCATCAGCAATAGCAGACGTAGGAACAGTCTGACAAGGATGTGTATCGGATGAGGCTGATGCAGGCACCCTATTAAGTCTAGCTATAATATCGTCTAATTTTTTATCTGTTTCTTCAGCCCACTGCATAAAAGTCTCTAAGTCAAAACATCTAACAGGAGTGGAGGTTCCGTTATTATGTTTAAATAATTTATTTGGAGGGTCCATGGTCTGGATTTTAAAAGTCAGGGACTTGAAATTTTGCTGCAGATGTTGTCTAATGTACTACACACTTTGTTTATGAGTTTGGTAAACTGTTGCCTTTGTACCTGTGCTTCTTGGTGGTATTGATTGAGTCTAGCTTCAATCAAACATAATTTATCAGCTATTGAAGCTATATGACTTTGTTCAGCAGGCTGAGCGTCTGGAAGCTTTATGTAAGCATCATACGCCGCTGATATTTGAGAGTCTGTTATGCCGTCTTCTTCGAAATCTATGTGTGAATCAACGCTATTTCTGACACATTCTGGGGTGGTGGGTATATGAACTAGATCAAAATCTGACATGCTGTACTCAAAAACATCAGAGAAATCGCGAGGTAGCCACTCACTCGGGGGTGTTGCAGGTTCGCTGATGAAGATCGGTTCTGACTCTCCACTGTTGCACAAAGCTCCAGGTTTTTGTTGTTCTGGGAGGTCGATACTGCTTAAACATTCCAAAAACGTCTGGAATCGTATGGTGTCCTGATCATTATGAGGAGGGGTGCTGTTCTGCAGTCTGTGAAGATAGATAGACATGTGTTAAAACATATTATACATGTACCCATTTCAAACTGAATAAGCGTGTCTCCCTCTCTATCTCTTTTTATCTAATTTATATATGCCTATGCTTACCTTGTAGTGTGCGTTATTCGGGATGGTCCTGCTTCTCCACACACCCGGTTCTCTGGCGTGGCTCTGTAGGTGTAAAACGGTCAGTTTAGAACATTTGTAATTGTTTAAACCCCTTTAAAAAAAAATACACAACTATACATCCCGTTGTATACACACCTGATGTAAGGTAGGGCTCTGTGGTAGCGGTGTCTGAATGTTTTCCTGCTCAGTTTGTTAACCCTGGAACAAACAAAAACGTTATTACATAATTTAAAACAATCGCTAGTTTAAAACATACATACGTTTAAAAATCCAGTAATGCTGTACACACCTTGTGCCTGTTAGAGAACTAGTTCCAGCTGTAAAAGCGCCCGTTTCTAAAGAAAAGGGTCCTGGGCCGTTCTCCCGAACTCCTAAAAATTAAGCTTTTGTTTTAGGAAAAAAAGATAGTTTGAATATCCTATAATATGTTAACATAACACTTTTTAAAAATCCAATAATAGGTTTTGTTTTACTTACCGTTTACGATGTCCATGTTATAAAGAACGATGTTAGTGTTGATGATCGCAAAGAAAATGGTGTGCTCTGCAGCGAATCTTGAGGCGTAAATGGCTCAGGGTATCGGGCTCTGAGCGTGTTTTTTATATAGGGTGGGTGTTTCCAAAAAGAAAAGGTATGTCTCCAATCAATTTAAATGAGGCCCTACAGGGCTTTTGTCTTCTCAAGGAATTACAAAGGAGCCGATACTTCAGACAATAGGCGGGGGTCGCCACCCGACTGGTACCAACTGCCCCATTTACCTTGTCGAGGAATTACAAAAAGAGCCAATACTGGCCACTTTAAACAATAGGTTGGGCCCTTGTTCGCATGGTACTCTCAACAACTAAGTGATACCCGCGGTGGGCTTTTACAATCCTGAACAAATTCAAACAATTAGCCAGCTGTTGAAAAGTTGGAGCGGGTCTGGGCGACTGGTTTTAGAAGTATCACTGTAGCGTTTATTTTCTAAAGGGCTGAATGTTATTTGCGACTATCTGTTGTGTTAAAAACTACTTTGAAACCATGAAACCACTTACAGAAGAAATGGCCCGTTTGATCCGTTTTTAAATAAATAAAATGCTTGCATCGGTGCATGGTGTGACACCAGAATCACAAAATGAGTGTATTTAAAAGACGATTAGTTTGAAAAGAGCGATACTGGCTGCTTTGGGGGAAAAGGTGACATTGTGTGCAGCGTGTTTTAGAAGTATCACTGTAGCGTTTATTTTCTAAAGGGCTGAATGTTATTTGCGACTATCTGTTGTGTTAAAAACTACTCTGAAACCATGAAACCCCTTACAGAAGAAATGGCCCGTTTGATCCGTTTTTAAATAAAATAATCGCATCAACCCTGGAAAGAAACCCCAGTAGATGTGTAAAAACTAGTTAAATTAAAACTAGGGGTTTGATTAAATGAAACGCTTGTGAACATGCTGACATCACCCATTCAGAAGAAATTCCCATTTGTGCCGTTTATAAAATAAAATGCATGCCTCACCGCAAGCTGAGACATTGTCAGATTTAGAAAATTAGTGTGATTAAAACACTATTACCAACACTTTTGACTAGAGCACACCCTCTTTGTTAAGGCGCACTGTGAACCAAAACAGCTTCCACTCCGCCAAGAATGAAACAAGATGTCTCCAATCAATTTAAATGAGACCCTACAGGGCTTTTGTCTTCTCAAGGAATTACAAAGGAGCCGATACTTCAGACAATAGGCGGGGTCGCCACCCGACTGGTACCAACTGCCCCATTTACCTTGTCGAGGAATTACAAAAAGAGCCAATACTGGCCACTTTAAACAATAGGTTGGGCCCTTGTTCGCATGGTACTCTCAACAACTAAGTGATACCCGCGGTGGGCTTTTACAATCCTGAACAAATTCAAACAATTAGCCAGCTGTTGAAAAGTTGGAGCGGGTCTGGGCGACTGGTTTTAGAAGTATCACTGTAGCGTTTATTTTCTAAAGGGCTGATGAAAAGAGCGATACTGGCTGCTTATAGCATTTATTTTCTAAAGGACTGAATGCTATTTGTAACATTTACTGTGTTAAAAACTAGCTGGCTGGCTTTGTCTCACTCTTAGTTCAACATTCCGAAATCCCGATTTTTAAATAAAATGATCGCATCAACCCTGGAAAGAAACCCCAGTAGATGTGTAAAAACTAGTTAAATTAAAACTAGGGGTTTGATTAAATGAAACGCTTGTGAACATGCTGACATCACCCATTCAGAAGAAATTCCCATTTGTGCCATTTATAAAATAAAATGCACGCCTCACTGCAAGCTGAGACATTGTCAGATTTAGAAAATTAGTGTGATTAAAACACTATTACCAACACTTTTGACTAGAGCACACCCTCTTTGTTAAGGCGCACTGTGAACCAAAACAGCTTCCACTCCGCCAAGAATGAAACAAGAAACAAAGAATTGCTTTTAAGAACACATGCATAACTGAATGTTGCGATACACCTAAGTGAAAAAATAGTTTAATTAAAAACCCTATGGTTTGATTAAATTAAAACCCCGTTAAAAACACATAAACTCATATAACCCCTCTGATACCCTGTGGTATTTCCACACCTGAACACGCATGCGCACACACACGAAACTGGTCAAATCGGTTTGGCTGGCCGCCATCTTGGACTAGTGCCATCGAATTACTGAACGCGCATGCGCACACGCACGAAACCGGTCAAACCGGTTCTCAAACCGGTTTGGTTGGCCGCCATATTGGATAGGTGCCATCGTATTACTACTATTACTAAATGGTGGTGGTAGTAATCACCATATTTATGAACTGCACTGGGGACCAGCGAGTGGGTGGGATTGTTAATAAACTTACAAACCATACAGCAGACATTCATGATTGCATCCCACCAAACCATGACAGTCTGTATTATAAGGGATTCTGGAATGATCTCATGTATTCTAACATTTTCAGTATCACCTGTGCGTTTCCTGTTGTCACATGCCAAACTGCCAGCAAGAAAACCATGTCATGTGTTGCCACACCACACTCCAAGTTTCACATCCAGACTCCAGCCTGTGGTTAGACAATAAAAGCACCTAGGTTAAGGTAAAGGAAAGACCATGGTGTGAAACTAAATGTTGGCTCTGAAGTCACTGTGTTCTCTGTGTATTAAAGTAACTGTCTTATAATAAAAAACAACTCCATATCTTGGTTGTGCAAGTTTTATATTATAGAAGACACAGAAATAATGTCTTTAAAATGGGTTTTCTTTATTTTAACCCTCAAAAAAGTTCAAAGAGACAGAATTCAAAAATATAATTAGTGGGCCCATAAAAGAGGTCAACTAAATATAACTCTAATCAAAACACAACTTCCAGAAACTGAAACAAAGTTGACACAATTTAACTCACAAACTGGCCTAATCGCAAAGACACAGGAGGGTAGATTTTATAGTGGTCGGCATTCAAAGCCCCCAGCCCTCGGCCACGCCTTTTGCCCAGACAGGAAACAGCCACCGCCCCAAACCAGGTAACTCAAAGAAAGAAAAACATAATTAATATAACAAAAAACATCTTTAGAAAAACCACACAATGCCATTATGTGCACGCTTCATTAAATTAGTGTCAGGTTTAAGTAAAAACATTAATGAATTATATTAGTGAAGCAACTGCAAATCAAACTAATAAAGTGAATGAATGGACTTGTTTTATCTATGTGTGGCTGACGCCATCACACAATCACTCACACTGTAACCCATACAGCAATGCTTTTATTGTGCTAAGAATTTGATATAATAATTCCCAGTGCACCACTAATTTCCCATGCCCATTGATTCTTTGACTAAAATGCTCCAAAAACTAACAGACTTTGCCTTTGCAGATCTTAAGATCTTTGCAAATTTAAATTAGTCCTTCCCCAATTTAGAAAAAGGTCAGTTTCCTCTCCTTCCATAGCACAGATGTGATACACAGAAGCAGTTTCAATATTAGTAACACAGTAACTGTGGGTTTGTGAAATATTGCCTTAGCTCAAGTCCCAAGAGTCCAAGACTCTGTAACACTGTTCAAGTGACATTAACAGGCACTGCTGCACAGACCACTGTTGTGTCAGGTGGCCTCAACAAAAAAGATATTGAGTGTGCCAGCAGAAGTCAAATAACCACAAACTAAATGCTGGTGTGTTTCGAACTGACAAAAATATGGAGAATTGGAAAATGCAATGGCCATTTAATGACCCAGCACTCCAAACCACAAACTCCATATTATATTCTAACTTGGGGTGCATTCATCGGAGTGTGAATGTTGATTAGTTTGCACTTGTGTTTAGAAGTGCTTGTGAGACTGGGGGTGAATGAGGCATGTTGTATAGAGCGCTTTGTGAGTAGAAAAGAATCTATACCATATAAGAATCATTCCATTTACCATAACTTACTTCGATTATCCTCTTAATACATTCTTGTAGTGACGCAATAATCAGTGCCCAACACATGCACTGTCCTGAATAATAATGTTCAACTTCAAGAAAACTATTTTTTATTGTGACAAACACAGAAAGCATTACAGAGGAACAGACTTACATACTTCGCACATAATAATTTGCCAAAAATAAAAACATCTGTAAGGCAGAATGAGCCTATTGTTATGTGAAAGTTAGTGACTCATTTAGCTTCTTAGTGGTCGAAAGTGAGAGGCTGGCAGAACCGCTTCCTTTTCAGTGTTACTTTACACAGCTAATCGACACTTGCACTTTAATAACAAATTACATGGATGCATCAATAGTAATAAGTCATTTAAAGGCGGCAACTAGCATTTACAGACAGGTATTCCTAGAATAATCATTGCGTTCCATTAAGAAATACTTCTATCACCTAAAGCCTGTTTACGAGCTGAGCTCAGGAACCTGTAACTTAGAGGAGCCACAAATATAATGGGTCATTAGTGCAAACTACTTTTTGCAATCTGATTGGATCCTGTGGTGTCTAGGTTACTTAATCTGATTGGATCCTTTTATAAATTATTTGTCAAGCACATCAAAGTAACAGCGACCAATATTATTTCTGCATAGCTGATCTAGTTGCAAGTCCATTCAGACATGGGCTGTGTGACATTGCTGGCTTTAGGAAGGCTATCCTAGCTGCTATATGGTCAAAGGCAGGTTCCAAATTAAGTTAGACGTTCAAATTTCCAGTGAGAATGACCCCAAACTCCAAGTTAATGATCAAAGATGGCAGAAGTGCAGATGTGTCCTTGGGGATCAGGACAAGTCTTCATGCTGGAGACTGTTTCCTGGATATCTGTGATGGTTACTGGATCCTGTTCAGGGAGGTTCCTGCGGTCTGCTCTTAGCTCCACTAGCCTCTAAGCACTGTGGTTATGTCTTGAATCTTTCTCCCATATTCAGCACACCCACAAATATATACTGTTACTGTTCTTATTGTGTTGAAGTGTATACACACTTGTGCTGCAGGGACATTTATTTTTAAAGAACAGAATTCCCACCATGTGCCACATGTCCAATACACTTATAGTGAAGTTAAAGCACGTGAACAAAGGGGCAAAACATACCTGTTAGCAGAAGTATGAAGGTGCGCAGGAAAATCTGATGTACATGGTAAACTGCACCGACGATAATTAGGGAGGAACAAACACATCAGCCTTCTGCCATTTTGGATGAACGCTCACGCCCCCGAGAGAACGCCAACTTTATTAACAGCCACACACATGTAAATCACACCTCAAACATAAATAAACCCTCTGGCTGTTTCCATAATTGAGAGCATTTTCTTTCTTCATGTCAACACCCCCACTTGCTCTCATATTATGACTCTCTTAAGTAACAAAAACACATATAGGGTTTCTCAGCCGGTGCTGTATATATGTCTGTATACCTGGTTAATGTCCAAACATAAACTTTTCAAACTTGAACAACTTAACTTTTGTTGCAGGTTTTGTCATTACATCTGCTACCATCTCTTCTGTTGAACAATAATCCAGAGTTACTTTTCCTTCACTCGCAGTTGACCTTACAAAGTGGTACTTTATGTTAACATGTTTACATCTCTGTCTCGTTACAGGATTCTTAGCCAATCTTCATAAACCTTTGGCGGTGCATATTCTTGTCCATCGATACCTCGTAACAGTTACATTAGGTACAAACACTCCTGTAGGTAGGGTTGCAGCTACAGCCATGTACTCAGCTTCACAGGTAGATGATGCAACAGTAGGTTGACTTTTGGTTTTCCATGAAATCAAAGGACCATTTAGAGCCAGACTTATACAATAACCAGTCGTACTACATCTGTCTGTTACATCAGCTGCCCAATCATCACTGTATGCCCACAACCTCAGTTCTTCATTGTCACGTTTTCTGTAACACAGTTCTTTCTCGGATGTTCCCTTCAGATATCTCAGTACATGTGTTACTGTGGTGCATTGGTCTTCAGTTGGCTCAGTGAAATACTGTGACAGTTTACTGACTATAAAACTCAAGTCTGGTCTTGTGCATGTAGCCAAATAGATCAGACTACCACCTGCCTCTCTGTACCTCTAGATTAGATTAGATTAGATGAAACTTTATTAATCCCCTGGGTGGGTTCCTCCGGGAAATTCCTCACTCATCTTTTCTGCACCATCAGTGTAGTTCAGTGTTTTCTCACAAGGTGTCAGTCTTCCTGCATGTTGAACCTTTCAAGTATTTTTTTCCACATACTGTTTCTGTGACATTTTTACACAGTTATTGCTCTGGTCAAAATCTATTCCAATGAAATGTCTCAGTTTACCCAAATCCTTCGTTTTGAATTTTGCTGCACAACAGTTAGTTCACTTTCATCACTAGTAGTGATGATCAGGTCATCTACCCATATTATCAAAATCCCACAATGGTCAGTGGGATTTTGCACAAAGTTGTTCTCACTCAGATATTCATGCAACACCTTGTTTTAGCCCATAGCTCTGTAACCATATGGCGACTTTTTCAACTTATACACCCATTTTTCATTTGTGTCAGGTTTCACCTCATAGCCCTCAGGTTGTTCCATGAATACCTCCATGTTCCATGCGTGTAGATAGGCAGCTTTAACATCCACCTGATGTAAAAGCATGTTTTCTTGTGCATCAACACTCTGATAGTAGTCAGGTTAGCAGAAGGGGAAAATCTTTCTTCATAATCCACACTTATCTTCTGACTGTATCCTTTAGCAACATAACGTGCCTTGTACTTCTCAGAACCATCAACATTGTTTTTGACTGTGTACACCCATCTATCATCATGTCAGTTTGTATTTGTCTCTACTCTTGTTTTGGTCTCAAACTTCACCAGTCTATGCTTCTGTACTTTTCTAGGTAGTAGCCCATATAAGCTGGACTGTTCCTGTCATTTGTGGCACTGCCCCCTGCTGTCTATTAAACAAAACTCTGCCTCCCCTCTTTGCTCTGCAACTCTGGTGCACTTAGTGCCGTCAGCCAACTCCACGTAGTGTGTCTTGGTCTGGAAACTGTCGTCAAATTTTCCGAACTTCGTTATATCTGTAATAATATGCGAAGTTGCCCCTGTGTCCACCATCAGACCCTTTTTGTTGATGCCACGTTCTGACTGGAACTCTGTATCCTTGCTGCTTATCCAGAATGCGTAGTCTTTGCTGCCCAACTCCTCGGAAACTTTTTGTGCATTGTTCTGTTGCTGTCTCCGTCTGCAGGTTGAGTCCCAGTAAGTGGTTTTACACTATTTACACCACTGCTTGCACTGACACATCTTGGCTTTGTGTCCCTTTAGTTCGCATCTGAAACACACCATGTCTCTGTTGCCGGCTCCCCGGTCATTCGAATGTTCAAACATGGGTTTGTTACTCGGTCGTGCACGTCCTTTCATGACGTTGTCATCTGATGCTGCAGCGTGCATTTTCTCTGTGTCTCCGTAGCTTCGCAGTTTGGTTTTGAATTCAGCAAAAGTCAATTCAACTTCACTTGGATAGCAAAAGGTTTGAATGATTCTGGCAGTCCCTTCAAAACCATTGCAACCAATCACTCAATGTTTCTCCAGCATTTCTCAGGGCTGTGATAGCTGTCTCTGATCGTATCACATACTCAGTCACAATCTCACTGCTGGACTTTTGGGGCGATCGTGGCTCAAGAGTTGGGAGTTCGTCTTGTAATCGGAAGGTTGCCGGTTCGAGCCCAGGCTTGGACAGTCTCGGTCGTTGTGTCCTTGGGCAAGACACTTCACCCGTTGCCTACTGGTGGTGGTCAGAGGGCCCGGTGGCGCCAGTGTCCGGCAGCCTCGCCTCTGTCAGTGCGCCCCAGGGTGGCTGTGGCTACAATGTAGCTGCCATCACCAGTGTGTGAATGTGTGGATGACTGGATATGTAAAGCGCTTTGGGGTCCTTAGGGACTAGTAAGGCGCTATATAAATACAGGCCATTTACTTGCATAATAGGTTTTTAAAATGCCCAGCGCCTTCCAACATCCATGCATCATCCGCAGCTTCTCGCATAACAAGAGACAAACTTTTATCACCCAGAAACTGGATCAGCTCCGCGTAGGCCTCTGCATTCCTTGCTCCGTCTTCTTCTCCCTCCACGTCGGTAGGCTGCTTCAAAATAATGTCTTTTAGTCCTTGCAAATGAAGGTGGCCCAAAACTTTGTCTGCCGTAGTTACTCCATCAAAAACTAGCCCAGACCAACGGCTATTTGACTCAGCGGCTCGTCGGCTCATGGCGCTATGGTATGCTGATCCTCACCGAGCACGCTGTACGTTGCGACATTTCTCTCTATGTGGCAAAAAAACTCTTTTAGAAAGGTTCTTAGCTCTCTGGGTCCATAACCTGTTAGCAGAAGTATGAAGATGCGCAGGAAAATCTGATGTACATGGTAAACTGCACCGACGAGATAAACACATCAGCCTTCTGCCATTTTGGATGAACGCTCACGCCCCTGAGAGAGCGCCAACTTTATTAACAGCCACACACGTAAATCACACAAATAAACCCTCTGGCTGTTTCCATAATTGAGAGCATTTTCTTTCTTCATGTCAAAAATACCTATGAAACATCTGCAGTGCTCACCACAGCAGTACATGCAAAAGCAGTGAGAAAAATCACTAGTTTGAAAGCACCGCCTGCATGCTGCCATGTAGCATCATAACTGCAGCTTAGTGCAGTCATTTGACTGGAATTTACTGGCATTCTGCATTCACTGTTTCAATGTCAGCAAAACAGGAAGAGACTTCAAACTTGTTGGCTTTTTATTTTCTGCTAGAATAAATTGTGTTTTCAGGCGCTCAAGAGCAAAACAAAGTTAGCCTTTGGTTATAAAACAAAGCTCAATATATTTAGTAAAAGTAAATCTATCACTAGTCTGTGTTGCAACTACACTACTACTACGAGTATTGCTTTTGGTGAGTGGAATAACATTCCATTATATTTTTACCCATTTTCATTCATTCATATGCAAAACAATTTTCCCCATATAGTGTACTTAACACAAAAATGTAAACTGAAAAATGAAAATATAGAAGTGCTAAAAACTGAGTTTCTAATGGGCACTTAAGGCTCATTACAAGTTGTGCTTGTTTTAGATAGTTCTCAACAGTTTCATTAGGGTGGATTTCATCTGTCAAGGCTTAGGGGCATTGCTGCTTTGATCTACAGATATCCTTACAGTGGCAACTGCACTTTCACTCCAAGTAACTGAACTGGAACTCTCCACTGTGTTTGTGGTGTCAGTGTGTTGTGTTAACATTTTAATATAAAACTAGCTGACAAACAATTTGTCAGGGTTTACAAGGAAATTGGTAGCAGGTTTATCCAGTTAAAGATAATTCACAGGTGGCATCAAACACTGCAATAATTGCAAAAATGGAACTTGATACCGATGGACAATTGCTGGAGATGTGATGGCCAGGGTGCCTCGATTCTACATATTCTGTGGAGCTGTTGAGGATGTCTGTTACCCACCAGCTCGATAGCTGACCGGGAGGTCGAGGCTCACTAGAACCGGCGAGAACACCCGACTCCTGACACATCGTTTTCTACACACCCCTGCCCCCTTGCCCACCCATTTAAAGTTCAGCTTCACAATTGGATTTTATTTAATATTTAAGTGTTACTTGGAGAGCTTTTTTTTTTTTGTCTGTTTTGGGTAAAAACCTCTCTCGAGCCTCCACCTCATGAAAGAATGTCTGGAGATTGTCTTTTGCCTCCGCCAAACACACTGCACCACCCCTCCTCTTCAGCAGAGCCACACCTTTGCCACAGGAATGTGAAGTAATTGAAGAAATATTTGCAGCTAAAATTCGATTCATAATAAAACAGTATCCTACATAAATAAAGTTGGGCTTTAAAATAAAATTTAAAAAAAACCTCCAAGCCATTCTCTTTTTCTTTTTTTTTTAAGGTGCCCAATGAGGCATTCTCATTGCATAGTTCAACTTAAACTAAAACTCCAATGCATTTCAGCATACAGGCCTGCATCAAAGATTTAACCAACACACTAGATACTAGATTTTTTCTAGTGGTGTTCCACCAACAGGTGTCATGGTCTCCCAGTCCTCCTGTTCCAGTTCACCCATTTCTCTCTTTTGCTCTCTCTCTCTCTCTTATATCAGTATGTGTGTTTTTCAAACTTGTCTGGCACTTTATGCAATGAGACCTGATGCGATGTTGTGCCAAAGACATTTTTGCTTTTTACAAGATGAGCTCTATAAATTCTCTATGGGCTCCTTGAGTTTGTATGTTACTTTTATCTGTTTATTCATTCATTTCTACACAAAATGTGTAGTATGACAATGTCTAAGCTGACAGGCAAGAAAATAAAAAAATTGAAGATAGGAGAAAATAGTAGAAAATATTTTTAAAAAAAAGGAAAGAGCACTAATACAAAAGCATGATGTATCGCTAACTGCTGTACCTGTAAGAAAAAAACAGAGAAAGAAAGAAAGAAAGAAAGAAAGAAAGAAAGAAAGAAAAAACATACAGCACCTTCAACAGAAAAATATGAGCACAGGAACACAGATCAACAATCAATTGATAATAAAGGTGGCAAGCCAAGGAAGGATACAGGAGATTCAAGGCATCCACAGTCCCCAAGGGTACCTGAAGACCTGAGCCCACACATCTCAGAGGCAAGAGAAGAAGGGAGGCTCCACATGGCCCACGGCCAAAAGGGCAAGCGTCCCAGTGAGCCAGACGCAATAGGCAATCCCACCAGAGGCTAGCCAACCTGACGAGGGCCAAGGGCAGGGGCCCAAGGCCCAAACTGGGAGCTGATTCAACAGAAGAGGGCCTGAAAGCTGAAGGCTCTGCCTCCCACACTACTTTTAAATACAATAGGAACCACAAGCAAGCCAGCAGCCTGAGAGTGAAGTGCTCTCATGACAGACACTAGGACAATGCTTCGTGGGCTGCCTCTGTTGACCGACATGCCGAGCCTCCGACAGCGTGCAGTGATGCCTTGGTGTTCGGGTCCCCCACCCAAGCCGGAGATTGATGGTGAGCCAGAGGTGGACTACTACAGGAGGCTGAGGGAGCGGCTGCGGGTGGTTCATAACTACACCTGCCAGGCCTAGGCCGGCGCCGGAGTACGACAGAAGAGGGCCTACGACATCAGGTGCCAGTGGGGGAGCTTTTGTGCTTGGTGACAAGGTTTGGGTGTACTGCCCTGTCCTTAAGAGAGGAGTGTCCTCCAAGCTCTGCAGTCACTGGCAGGGGCCGGCGGAGGTCGTGGAGCGACCTCCAGAAGTGGTGTACAGGATCCACATGCTGGGCCCGAGGGGTATGGTGGTGTGGCATCAGGACAGACTCTCACCGTACCGACCGCTCGCTCAACAGTCGCCAGGGCAGGGGATGCTAGTGGCACCCCATGTTCTGATCTGAGTGACTCTTCCCCTGCCGGTTGAGATCGGCCGATGCGCCGAAAGATGACACCGGGACATTTGCAGGACTTTGTGTTGGGTAATGGGGTTGTCGGGGATGACTGACCCCTTAGGTGGGGGCTATGTAGCGGGTCAGGGCTGTTTGGGTTTTATTTGGCAGCTGTATTCGGTTGTTTCAGGCGGCAGCGTTATGTTCCCACGGTTACCACGTGACGCGCTCTCTCTGCGACCATGTTTTTCTGTGTGGGGTGAGAGAGTGCTGTTGTGTCGTTGTTGTTGAATGCTAATAAACGGCTCCCTGGCTAACTCGGGGGAAGCAAGACAAAACGACACCTCTCTCTCCTCCTTGTCTGAGCAATATGGTTTGGTTAAAGATGTTTTGGTTAAACCTTTTGCCTCTTCACCAGGTAAGTCTACCTGTCTTGTAAGCAGCCCAAAAACAAATATCAGAGGTGAAAAAGACAAGTCTATTAATATCTTTCCCCCCAGTAGGATATGCCCAGAATACCTCACCCAGGACGAACCTAGGAGGCATCCTAGTCAGATGCTCAAACTGCCTCGACTGGCTCTTTTTGATGTGGAGGACTAGTGGCTCTCTTCTGTGCCCATTTGAATGACTGTACTCTTCATCCTATCACTGTTGGAGAAAGGTCTCACTAGTTTGTAAATGTTCCCTTTCACTCTTTTTGCAATCCCTCTGTCACAATTTTCCCCAACACTTGTCTCTTGCACTCTACTTTATCAGGCTGAGCCTGAGCCATCTGCCACGACTGATTGGGGATGAGGGTTGGGTAATCTGAATAAATAATTTCCTTAGGGATTATTAAAGTATTCTGATTCTGATCTGTCTTGCTACCTACTAGATTTCCCTTCTCTGCAGTGCATACTTTTTCCATTTCCAAATTCTCTGCCACCTGGGCCACCTCTCTACAGATCACAATGTTGTATGCAAGCATCGAAGTCTACAGGGACCGATGCCTAACCTCATCTGTCACCCTATTTTTCACCACTGAAAACAAGAACAGGTTTAGAAACAGTTCCTAATGCAATCCAGCAGCTGTTACTTTGTTCCATTAAGTCATAAGAATGTAATCTGCAAGAGCACTCCCTAATGACATCAGCACATTATACTACATTGCATAAATGTCACTATCTAAAGACAATGTTGGTATCATTGATAATTAATTGTCTTTGACATACTTAACTGTTTTAACATAAGAACAAGGTAAGTATGCGGTAATACAACCTCGTGGTTTTATTAATAAGCTTCATCCAAATGCAACTAAGCTCATTTGATATTAACCTGTTATGGAAACCCACCAAACAAGAGACCTTCTGGGGATGCAGCTGAGTTACGTTTAATTAAAAAAAAAAAAAAACAGTCTGGAGAAAATATTGTTGGTTTCAATTCAATTCAATTTTATTTATATAGCGCCAAATCACAACAAAAGTTGCCTCAAGGCGGTTAATTGATGGGTTAATTTTAGTTTGCTCACTGCTAACCTTAATATCACCGAGAATACTTAAATATCTTAAATGTTACAGTTGCCCTCAGCTGGCTCATGCTTCATTCAGCTGTGTTAATGTAAAAAGTGTCATTTTTAATGACACCACTGAATTTCCCGGAGGAACCGCACCTGAGGGATTAATAAAGTAATCCCTAATTTAACAGTGTTTAAGTGCTCACCAGTTGGTCTGATGGTGTATGTGGTGTGTCGTCGTCAATTCTGCTTCCCAGTTTCTGGGGAAAAACACTCTGGAATTGCTAATGGTTGTGAGGCGGTCCTTCTCCTTCAGCCATTAAGTTCTGGGAGTTGATCTACGATGAGAATACAGAGGCTGTGAGTGCTGCAGGTAAGTGTAATGGGTTTTTATGCATGTAGATATTTTCAGGCATATGATACTAGGCAAAGAAAATGAAACATTGGAAAACTTTACTTGTTTTATGCTAAGAGATATGCTAAGAGACAACTTCGTTATTAATACGCCTGAAAAAGCAGTCTTTTATGTAACGTTTGTCCGGTGAACATGACGTCACTAAAAGGGGTGGGGACGAGGAGGTAAAAGTGTGTGCTGTCGCCTGTGCGCACAGGTGATTTTCAGTCTTGTTTCGCATTACGTCGGGTGAGAAAATGGGAAAGCTTCAGGAGTTTAAGATTGCCTTTGAGAAAAACAAAGAAGTGTACAGTCCGGGAGAGTCCATCTCTGGAACCGTGACAGTAAAACTGGGCCAACAGCTGCAGTGTAAAGGTAAGAGCCATCTGCGCTCAGCAGGTGGGAAAACGTCGACCTCGAGAAACGAGGAAGTGAGTTGATTTGGTAACGAATCGTAATTCCTACACTGTTCCCACGCCTGGTTTTAGAAATAACTTCTCCTATTTGAAGATCACTCAGAGGTTGAAAAGCCATCCTGTGGTGTTCTGTGTTTGTGGTTCTAAAACTTGCATATGATTTTTCATTGGCCGTTTACCGCGGTGTAGCTCTGCACACTGATTCAATGGAAAATGTTTAATGAGGCCTAATGGGAAATTTGCTTCTGTGTTTTGTAACACTTGGTTCAATGTTTTATCCCAATTTCCCAAACTATCCAAAACACAAATTGACGGTCTTTCATTAAATTACAGCAAAATACCTGGATTTTGGACTATGTAAATATTCTGTTTTGATAGTTTATAATTTGTTTAACATGATTCTTAGTTCAACTCCTCAGTCCTACTCAGCTTTATAAGCATAGATTTCCTACTGTTTTTATGTTACGTGTAGATTAAGTTTAGTTAAAAGTTGAAAGATTAGCTCAGAAAATGAGTTTATATTATACATTATTGCAGCACTGTATTCTATACACCTCTCTTTACCTACCCGACATTCATATTCAATCTAAAATGACTAATTAACCTAACATGCTTGGCTTTGGTGAAAACTAACTTGAGGAAACCCACACAGGCATCAGAGTCCCCAAAGAAAAGCACCAGCCAGGATTTTAACCAGGGACATTTTTGTGAGGCGACTGTACTAAATACTCTATCACTTTGCTGCCTTATTCCAGTTTTGGCTCTGTGTCAAGGCCCCCCTCTCTGAAGGGACCCTCTAAAGCATAGGTGTCAAACTCTGGCCCGCGGGCCAAATTTGGCCCGCAGCCTAATTACATTTGGCCCGCGAAGCCATACCAAATTACTATCAGAGCTGGCCTACTATTATACAGCTAATATATATATATTGTTTAGTATTAAGCTTTGCTTGTTCCATATTCAGTTTTTCAGCAAAACGTGTTTGAGTCCATAAGAAAAGATTCATTCTTATATCTGGAGGAATAAATATATTTCAGTAAATATTAATGTTAGCCCGCGACTTTGTTCCAGTTTTGAATTTTGGCCCACTGTGTATTTGAGTTTGACACCCCTGCTCTAAAGTAATGCACTGGCGTTGAGCAGTGTCTAATTGGTTCTGCTGTTTTATTTATTTTGTAGTGTTGTATAGTCAGACTGTACATTTAAACATACTTAAGACTGTCATCAAGAGACCAAAATGAAACTTGAAACAGGAAAAGTGAGTGTCATTGTCCAGATTGCTCTAAAAGCAACATCTCATCCATCTGAATGCACTTATTCATTCTTCTTATTTGGGATATTTAACATCTCAAAGGTTCTACTGTGTCAACAAGGACAATAAAAGGTAACACATTTGAATGCAGATTGCAAGGGAAAGGTTTCTTCTACTCTTTGTAGCTCTCAACCTGCTGAGTGGCGTCTTTGTGTTTTGTTACTTTGAATGCTTGCGAGGCCTCTGGTCTGTTTACATTCCTCTTCAGGTAAAGCTGGTCGGACTGTCGGCTCAAGATCTCTTATGCTACATGCTACAGTTTCACCGTTTAAAATACTAATGGTATATTAAACTATTTTAAGTACTGTGATGAGACGTGCCACTGAAAAATATTAACACTGCAATAAAAATCTTAGTTTCACTCACCACTATTCACTTAAACAGCCAGTTTATTGAAGAACCTACAAACAACTTTTCACATGTTTTGTTCTGTTTTGGGATTTCTTGAGACTGGTAAAGGTTGTGTTTAGTATTCTAAACGTTTTTGGCGCTCTTCATTCTGTTCATGTGATGCCATCATTATAGCAGTGTGCTTTCTTCTATTGCTGTTAACTCAAATGTGTTACTGAGAACATTTTGAACATTTTTATGTGACTTAAAATTGGGAATATAACAACATGTATTTGGACCACAGACTGTATTGAAAAGATGGACATTCTTACCTTGATGTCAACCATTTAATTTCTGGACAAACATCACCACATTGTAGGTCCTGGACATTATTAGCAGGTATTATTGTTGCTGGTATGTTCTTTCAGAGGTAGATGTGCCTTTATTTTGAGCATATGCTGAAACACGTGAAATTTAATTGGCATTCAGTAATAGACACCATAACTCAATTCTAAAACTTTAATCACAAAAGCTGAAGCCCAAACTTCTTGGTAAGTCATTATTTTAACAAACCATATTACTTGTTAGATCATTTTTCAATCGAGATGGTTCTCCAAAGGCACCAACAGCACAAAACGGCTTAAATAAGTAATGATGTATGAACAAAATGGAAACAAATTTGGCTAACATTGTAGCTGTAAAGCTGGGGTATTTTTTTATGTTCATAGAATGTAGGACCTGGATTTTATGTAATGGTTACCTTTGTTTCTGTTAATGAAGGATTACATTAAAACAGTAATAAAGCATTCAGACTAGTTGAATAACCTTCAGACTTTGACCAACAGTAGACTGTAGGAACAATACAATGTTGTGGAATATTTGGCTGCCTTTCCTAATCTGGTGAAAATCTGGTTCAAGCATTTTATGGTTTTCAGTATAAAGTCAAGCTTTCTTTATACTTTTGACCAGTAATTGGTTTTTGGTCTGTTTTTGTTACAAAACATTAGCTGGCTTAGGCTATTTCCCAAATCAAATAATGCATCCTAAACTCTCCTGAAGGGTGTTTATTACAGGTCTTTTGCACATATTGATGTTGTATAAATCTGGAGCAATATGCCATTAAACAGACCAATAACACACCCTTGAGGAAAAGACTGATTACGAAAAGTGTTTCCTGCTGTGGCTACTACGACTCGTCTGTAGTTAAACTTGTGTATTTTCTTATCTGCAGCTATCAAAGCGAACTGCAATGGTTTCTGCGGCATCACCAATAAGTTCAATGACACAGCATGGACGATGGAGGAGCAGTACTTCAACAGCACGATCTCAGTGGCAGACAAAGGTGTGCTTCCAAATGCTAATTAAAACTGTGTGCAAATGTCCAGTGTCCACAAAATACTTCCTTGTGAGATGGTTTGTTGTGATAATTGAGACAAATTTGCAAATGGAACTGGTCAATGTGACAATATGTGAAGATTACAACTTCTCATTTTCCACTGCAGCCTTGAGGCATATCTGACTGTTTGGAAACAACAGAGCAACTGTTACTGTTTCCATCAAAGGATTTTATTTGTGCTTTGTGTCCCAAATAGGTACCCTGAAAGAGGGAATGCACACATTTCCCTTCAAGTTTCTCATACCAGGTAGGTGAAGTTGATGGGATATTTTTGCATGTGTTTATTTTCCCCTTTCATTTCCCAGTCTGTCAGACATGTTCTGGCATGTTGTGAGGATGGGACTGATTTTCTTTTCCTCCCAAAATGTTAAAAATATATATATGTGTGTACACACACACACACACACACACACAATATGCATGCTTTTGTTGTCTCGTCAGTTCGCCTCAACATACGCTCGTCATATTCTGTGATATGATTTACTCTGACATGTTTGACGAGGTTAGTGGCGTTGCCACAGCACCTCACTTTCTTGCCACATGTATCATCATCGCGTCTTGGCTGTTTGTGGAGGTAAAATACGTCCACACATGACTTTGTTTACGCTCAGCCATTGTGAGTGCGCACGCGTAAGAGGAGGTAGTTCCTTCCAATTTAGATAATCCCAATGATGTAGTTTCTTTCCACTGTGTTCCTGTTAATGAAAAACTACAAATTTACCCCAAAGTACTAAAATGGTGATATTTTAATATGAGAATCTATTTTCGAGCATAAATTACTGGTATTGGAAGAATCGATATTTCAATATCAATCCGCACACCGCTAGTGAAGGGTTATTTCTCATGATGGTTGGGGTGGTTTTAGTTTAACCTCCAGATAAAGTGGTTAAGAGATCAAATTGATTCTTTGTTTACAACCTGCTCAGAAATTTGTTCCTTTTATTAGCCTTTTCTTCTTCTGTTTTTACATTTTTGCCTGACTATTTGATCTTCAGCAAGGCTTTGGGTTGTTCATTTTTCAGTGTTGTGTTGAAAAACAACAGTGTAGTCGTGAGTCTTGACTGCGTCACTGACATAGGTATGCTGGGCAGCACTGACGCTGTGAGATAAGGTCACTCTAAATCTTTGGCGCTGTCAGAATTTTGTCCATCAGTAGTGATAAGGCAATTGCAACAGTTCTCGTTTTGGGGCCACCACAACAGATAATTTGGCCCTTATAACCTGCCATCAGTCATCTTTTCTCTGGAACGGGCCACAATTGCAGAGCGTATACATGAGTTGAATGAGGTGCCATGATGGTGTCTAACTAAGAAGAGACTGGTGGATGCTTTCCACTACCATCCCTGTAATAGTTACTGTGACGTCAGCAGTATACAGTGTGTTCCACTGACTCATAACAATGCAATCTTTGAGAGAACTCCCTGGTTACACCATTAATTGTTATGGACTCTTAAGATAACTGTGCATAAAGATGACGAGACAGTTGAATAATGAGGAAATATTTTAGTATCACCATTTGAAGACTTGTTAACTTTTTATTCAGTGCCAAAACTGTTGCCTGAAATAAAATACTTGACTTCC
This sequence comes from Aulonocara stuartgranti, assembly GCF_965226115.1. Lineage (NCBI taxonomy): Eukaryota > Metazoa > Chordata > Actinopteri > Cichliformes > Cichlidae > Aulonocara > Aulonocara stuartgranti. The sequence goes on along the minus strand of NC_138948.1, from coordinate 36,794,608 downwards.
TTTCTATACATTGTCTTGATTTGTTTTGGCTGTCACACAATAGAACACAGGCAACAGTGTTTAGTCATTGTGTAGGTGCATGTCTGCAAGATGACATGCAGACAAGACAAGAAGCCTTTTATGTAATGTAGCTAGGATCACAGAAACTCAGAACCAGTCAAGCCAGTTTTTGTGAATCTGATATGAATCATTAAGCTTGTTTGCTTTCACTCCTAGAGTGCTGGCAGGTGCCTACGAAGTTTTTGTTTGTTTGTTTTTTGGTTTGTTTCTGTATTTGTCAAGATTTGGAAGGTTAATAAAGAGAAGAGCTCTATACTTTATAAATTAATATCATAGTTCTTTTGGGAAAAGGTGTCAAAACTCAGCAGCTATTTTGGAATTAATCTGGATGGATTATAGCTTTAAATTCAGTTCAGCGGCTCGGACATAAAAACTCCCTGGACTGTGTCAGTCAAATCCAGTGAAAGCTATTTCAAATGTTGGTGCCCCAAAATAGGTAGTTAGTTTTTTCCCTGCAAGGTATGCTACTACCAATATTACTGTTATTACTGTTCATGCACACAGTATCAGAACTATACAGCTTCACTCATTCACTGCCATTGACGTCTATAGCCGTCAATGGCAGTGAATGAGTCAATGGGTTTAACTCATTCACTGCCAATGGCTGGCAGTGAATGAGTTAAAGGACTGGAGTTAGTGTTGACTGAAACCATGTCTTATACTACTTTATAGACAAAAACACAAACAGAAAGCGGAGTGGTTACATTTTTACAATGTTTTAAAGCACAGCTGTACATGTAGGTTAATTAAACACAGCACAAAGTACAATTACTTTGTTCTGAGGTATCTGTATTTTACTTGAGTATTTATTCTCACAATGTTTTCTTTTGGTCCCTACATTCTTCAACGAGTCTTTATAGTCTTCATGTTCAATAAGTGTGTTACTTGAGGGTTAACACATTTTAGAGGAGTTACTCAAACATCCCTTCCAGACATTAAAAGGATTTAAATCTAAAATGACAGATTACTAATATTGTGGCCGCCTGAGGAAAAAATATCCCTGCTCCTGGGTGCTCTTCACTCTTTCTGCAAAAACTGTAACTCTTTTAAAAACTGTAGTTCACACTACTGTATAACTACAAACTAACACAGTTCACTTCTTCCCCACAGCCACTGCTCCAACGTCTTTTGAAGGCATCTATGGAAGGATCATTTACAGAGTGAGGGCTTTTATTGACACACCACGATTTTCCAAGGACTACACCACAGAGAAAGCTTTCTTCCTGCTAAGCCTTCTGAACCTGAATGAAGTGCCAGATATATGGGTGAGACATTGTAGCTGTATGTCTGTATTCAGTCCCTGAATGGTTGGTCCTAAACATTGAGTTAATTAGTCTTCAGAGTTCAAACACACAACAGCCAAGTTTTTTTGTTTTTTTGATTTGGAGCTTGGACCAACCCTAACACTTTGCTGTTTATCAGAAATAGTTCCAATGAATCCACAAACTCTAGATTTTTGGATAAGTGGACAAAGAACACCAGAGAACTTGCACATCTTCCTCATCCCATGGGGCAGGTGCAGAGCTGAAAACAATGGGACAGGGAGGAGGTAGAGTCTGATGAAGAGCAGGTGTGCAGTTGTCAACTAAATGCAATAAATGGGGAATCTAGAGTTCTGCATTTGTGTGAACCGTTAATTCTAATCCTTTGAATAACTAGACAAGAAACTGTTTGAGTGTTATTTGCTTTGTTTTGTACTTACTGGCATTTAGATTCACCAAATTAATTTAAAGTCAATTATACTATTCAAAGTGTCTTTTGCCATGACCCATATAGGGAACCTGCTCATCTGCAGTGACTCAGCAGTTCACCTACATGTTGATGAAAACTGGCACAATAGTCTTGAGGGCTCAGACGCACATGAAGGGTTACACACCAGGAGAGATCATTCAGGTGACCGCCAACATCCACAACCAATCTGGGAAGAACACTGGCAACATGGCAGCCAGTCTGATGCAGGTTGGAACTTTATCTCCTTAACTCTGGTTACCTTCTGGTATTAGTTTTCTCACTTTTAGTGTTATGTTTTTACATTTACAATCCATGTTTTAAACTTATTTTCTATATCTTCTAAATATGATTGCTGCGTCGATAAACCCAACAGAAGACCAAACTTGAGTCTGACACTATAGGAATAACAGTTTCTAAATTTACTATTGCTAGCTACTAGCAGTCCTGCTCACATTTAGCAGGACTGGCCCTTCTGGCATTTTCTTCTATAAGTTAATTGAATGTCAAAAGTATTTGTTCATCTGTCTTTGCATGCATTACTTAACTTAACTGACATACCATTCTTAATGAATAGGGTTCTAATATGATGTTGGCCTAGGCTTTGTAGCTATTACAGCTTCAATTCTTCTGGGAAGGCTTTCCACAATGTTTGAAAGTGTGCTTATGAGAATTTTGACTATTCTTCCAGAAGCCTATTTGTGAGATCACACGCTGACTTTGGGCTGTATTTTGCAGTCAAAACACACTGATCACAGTTTTTGACTATCCATAGTCGTATGTTTTCAGAGAGTGACCTATGAGACGAAGAAGCCGACCTATGATCTGAGAATAATAGCGAAGGTGGAGGGAGGCGTGGTGAAAGCTGGCAAAGAGGTGGAGTGGAAGGAGCAGATCATTGTTCCTCCCCTGCCTCAGTCCTCCCTCGCTGGCTGTGAGCTTATAAAGATCGAATATTTTGTCAAAGTAGGTTCATATTCCTTCTCTGATACATACTCGGTATTGCTTTTCTACCTGTCTGAAAAATTATGAGTAGTATGTGCAATACTGTAAGCATGAGGATGGCTGCAAGAACCTATATTATTTATTTATGTGTGTGTGTATACACACACACACACACACACACACAGTTTAAATGATGATCCCAATGTTTAGCCAAGGTTTTGAATAATCAGGTCAGTGACAAGCAATTTCTAGTAATCCCTAAGAGCCAAGAGCTCCCATAGTCTAAAAAAGGTGATTTATTTATTTATTTTGTGCTGATTTAAACTTTTGACCAGCTGACAAAGCAGATTTACATCCACTAATATTGACAAAGAATGAAAATCAGAGTCTATTCCACCAACCGACATTCTTTTTTGTTCTGCTGATGAACCAGGTGTGTCTGAAGTCTCCTGATGTCATGCTGACACTACCCATCCACATTGGGAACGTCTCATTAGACAAAAAACAACGGCCTTCCAAAAAAGCATCTGCTCCTTCCACTGAGGATACGCCAGCCTCTGACTCAACACTAGACACATCCATTTCTGCCTCCTCGCCCACCTTGCCCCCTCGTCCAGCCCCAAAACCTGCTCCTCGTCTTGCCCCTCGCTCTAGGGGATCCTCCCACAATTCCCCCAGCGCTCCTCCAGCTGAGTACCACCCAGGAGCAGAGGGAGGGGCCTTGATGAATGAGGACTTCCAAAACAAGCGGCAGTCTCAACTGGTGTCACCCAATGCATTTAGTTATGCACCAGGCCTCTTTTTTCCTCAAAACCAGCAGCCAGTCGGACCAGCTGCAGCACCCAACGGGCCTGAATTTAGTGGGTCCACAGGGCCCACAAGTCTTTACCCCTCTTTGAATGGTACCACTTCAGTGGCAACACCACAGATCCTGCCTCCAGACTACAGCACGTCAGATTATCCAAAAGGTGAGTTGCCACACAATCTACCACTGTTGCTCTAGAAATCAGTAGACTCTACTTTTTAAAAACTTCAGCGATGGTTCAAGCCTCATCGCTGAGTAATTACTCACAGTATCGACTGCAACAACTTTAATGAACCCTTAGTTATTCCTAGAAGTTCCTTAAGTAATGGTTCCTGTAGCTGCTTATTAGACTTTGGACTCGATTTAACAGTCCTAGGCCATGCAGCACTAATGGTTAAGGCAGGACTCTGACATCCAGTTTTGGTTTCTTCCCCTATATCAGCATTGATGTGGAGGTTTCAATAGCAAGGCTTATCTTTTGGGAGAATACTACAGTGGCTACCTGTGCCGTCATGGCAAGCATAAATAGATGGCTGTATGATGATTTTACCAGCAACTGGTCTGGATATTCTGGGGCCTTCAAAACCTCTTGCTGCAGTTTTGAATTTATTGTTCCCTTAATGATTGAAAGACTGGGTAGCAAAGCAGTCCAAACCATGATGATCCCTCCACCATGCTTCATATTATGTGATAGTCTGTAGGAATGTTTTGTACCTTTGTGCAGCATGGCAGCCAGTTTAAAATCTCAATCTGCATGGAATTCTTTGGAACAGGAATTCATGTTGGTGGAATGCAATGGCTTACTAATTGTAAAGTATCATCAGCTCATCCCTGTTCACCAGAAACAACAGAGTCTCATGAACCCCAACTTAGTTCAGTAAAAGTTTCTGGTGTGATACAGTCACTGCAAGGTGTTAGTGGTGTTGCTCAGCAATCCCATGGGTGTGGCTCTTTGCAGAATCAATGCAGCTCTTCCCCACAGCAGTACTCTTAAGGAAATTAATAGGAGATTGATTGGCTCTACAAATTCACATATAGGAAAGTCCAGTTGCGGGATAAAGTCTAGTTACCCAACTAGCTTCATGCTGTGAAAATAGGTGCAGTAATTTGATCCATCAGAAGAACCACAGCTACTAATGTGGTCCAAACAAGAGTGTATTCCGATTGAACAAAGTCAACTGGAATACAAGGACCTAGCTCATACTGCTTGTTTTGTGGCAATATATAAAGTGTGGTATTTAACAGTGTTTAAATATTAACCAGTTGGATTGATGGTGTGTGTGTTTCAGAGGCTCCTCCTTCTTACAATGCGAGCTGCAACACATGATATGGACAAAGAAGAAGAAACCAGGAACGACTAACAATTAACTGATATTCAACAAAATGTTGAGGCGAAGTTCATGTGTAATGTTGCCGCATTTCTAATATAAGAGCCCTGTCATTTTAAAAAGTTAAAAAAAGAGAGAGACATTCACAAGCCACATGAAACCTAGTGTATCCTGGTGTAATGAGCGGATTTTTTTTTTTTTGATAAAGTGATCAAAAGTGGCCGCCCGGTGAACAAGTGTCTTCAGTTATCAAAGGAGGAATCCTTTCTGCAGCAAGTCACCACCAAAAACCAGATTTGATATGCTTTTAGCACATTGAATGAAAGGAGAGAGAAGCTGCATTTTACTTGGTTGTACACTATTTAGTTTTAAATTGTGGGTTATTAAAAATACCTTAAATAGCATCTGTGATGTCATGTTAGTTTTTTAGAATATAATAATTGAAAACAAGTCCAGAATTTAATTATGTTGATGTCATTCCAAATTTAAACTGTAGGATTTGAAATGAAACAGATGTCGCCTTATTTTCTTGAAATGCTTTGTTCAGAAAGGGTTTTGTTTTAATATGCTTTTAATCAGTTTGCTGATGTGTGATTGTGTTAAACGAGCACTTCCTTTTGTAAGCGGTCTACATGTAGCTCTGTGAGGACATGATATGGTGGCGTTTAGCCAGATCTCCATCTGTTGAGGCATTTACTTTCATGTCTTGTGCTGTAGGACATAGAAGTAAATGACCAATGGGGTTGTGTATTCCTTCTTTTCCACTACTGCATGTATGTCACCTACATTATATGTTGGTTCTGTATGTGCCTTTTAGTTGTTCCACAATAAGGCAGGTGTGACCTGATGCTATATTTGGGCCTTCATAATGAATAACACTTGAGATTTGTCTTCATATATCTTTGTTGAATCACTTGAGCATGCTGAAAGCCCATTTATTTATTGTTCCAACTTCCAACTACTGTTTGGATTCTAATAAACCTGTGAAACCCATAAATTGTGTCATACTTAAGACTCATTAAGCATTTTTAAGACCTTTTTTAAAGGAATGCAGTTACACTAGCCGGTCATTTTCACCCACCACTTGCTAACTTGCCTATATTCCTGCTAAAAGCCTGACAGAGTCCATCTGTTTGTTTTTTGCCTAAGTGCAGTGTAGAGTTTGAGGCAGAGTGAGCATGTCCCATTGCTTTTTGTTTTTGTTATTACTGGCTGCCAAAAACCTGGAGTTTCATGTGCCACTGAAGGTTTTTGGGAACACTTTGTAAAGGGTTTTTTTTTTTTTTTTTTTTTTTTGTGTGTGTGTGTTTCATGATTCTTAATATACAGTGGTGTGAAAGTGTTTGTCCCCTTACTGATATTTTTATGTATGTTTGTCACATTGACATATTTCAGATCATTAAACACATTTAGTTTCAGTTTAGCTCAGTGGGTGAGCAGATGACCCAGTCTGACCCAAGGCCCCCCAAAAATAAATAAATCGAAATAACACAAGTGAACCCAAAATGCAGTTTTCAAATGAATGTAATTAACATTAAGGGGACAAATCGAAACCCCTGTGTGCCCCCTAAACTGCAATAACTGGCAATGAGTCTTTTACAGTTCTGTGGAGGAATTTTGGCCACTCCAGTCTTCATTTGGTTTTTGAGCCATTCAGAGGTGGACTTGCTGGTGTGTTTTGGATCATTGTTCTGCTGTAAAAAAACCAAGTGTGGTTCAGCTTGAGGTTACGAACCAGTTGGTTTTCTTTGTTATCTTTGTCTAATATTTACATTTGTTTAATGATCTAAAATGTGGCAAACAAGAAAATCAGGAAGGGCTCAACCACTAACTGCTCAACAGATGCCTTGAAACCTCTTTTTAAACTATAAAATAATATTAAAGTTACAATCTTCTTTTGGCTGCTCTCTTTAAGAATTACTACAGGAAAGGCTTACAAGATGGTAGTGAGACCGGCTAATTTTCACCCCATCTCTAGAATCTTCTATCACACCAACCCTATCCTTTAGGATTGTTTGGACATGTACAACCTTTCTTCTTTAGCTTTGTCTTTAACCCACTCAACCCAAGCCGTTCCTTTGATACTCGTTTCTAATCTTGTAACTCCCAAGAACTTCCATCATCTCTAAACTATACCATAGCAGGTCTCACTACCATCTTGTAAGCTTTTCCTTTCTCTCTAGCTGATAGCCTTCTGTCACAAATAACCCCTGACATTCAACTCAACCCAATCCCCACCCTAACTGCACACGTTTACTTCAACTCTTGTGAACTGTTCATTGGATGGTTGACCCCAGTTTTTTTTTTTTTGTCATCCATCTTCAATTACTTTATTGAAGTATATTGGAGATGAGTCTTTTTACAGGGTGGAATGTTTGTAAAGCCTCTATTTTTAATAACTTCGGAAAAAAAGAATTTCATTTTGTCAAAATTGTACATACAGGCTCAAATAATGTTTAACATTTAACCAAATGTTAACCACTAATATTTGGTTAAATGTCCATCTCGACCTAACCCTTCTTGTTGCCATTAACAAGCTTCTGGTAAAATTTCGAACAGATATTTGACCACTCTTGGGTAGTTTTGAGGCACAGATTTGGAGAGCAGTCCACAACTTTTCAATGCAGCTGAGGTTGGAGCTTTGAAGCCATTGCAGAATCTTAATGTTAAATAAACCAGTTTTGATTTGTGTTTGGGATCATTATTCTGTTGGAACCTCCAGTTGTGTCCAAGTTCTAACTATAGTTACTGATTTGGAGTGAAGTTGAGGAATAACAAGGTAGTCATCCTCCTATCCCATCCACTTTGTGCAATCAGAATCAGAGAAACCTTATTAATCCCAGAGGGTAATTGAGTTGTTATAGCAGCAAATATACAACAAACATCAAGCACTCATACAAAATGAGTGTGGAAACAGAGTTATGATACGTAAATATTAAGATAAATATAGAGATATAACTATACATATAAATCTAAAAGGACGAGTATGTCTTCAAATATGTCATGGTGTACATGGTGCATTGTGGTGTGATTAATTCTGTTCCACATTTGTGGATCTGACCTAAGTGGATGAATTAAAGAGTGTGATAGCAGTAGACTTGTAGTCAAGAGACCAAGACCAGAGGGTATGGAGACCAAGACTCAGACAAAAAAGTCTTTAAACTGCAGCCAGATGCTGCTTCGTTTACGGGTGTCAGCCATATTTATGTATTTTTGCGATGCACAGCCCTCCTCTCTCTCACCCTCTGTTTTTCACATAATGATATTATCCTATATCCTCGCATGTAATTGGCCACAATATGAAGGGATTGGAGCATAGCTGAGCCACTGTGTGAGAGCTGAGCAGCCAAAGGAAATTAAGTGAGGAGCCGGCTCTCGCTCAATGGGAGTCTATTCTTCTGATTCACTACAAAGCACTCTCTAAGCACGGCTCTTAGAGCTGATGCTTTAGCGCACGACACATTATCAAATGTTACGTTGTGTGTCATGGATACTGTTGACTCCATAGGCAGAGCCAGACATTTTATACACCTGGGGCTTAGCCCTAAAGGGTCGTATGCATGTGGGATGGGGGTCAGAAATGACTGTGGCTGTGTTTTGAGTTTTGTTTAAAAAAGAATGACTTCATCTTTTACTGATGGCATGAAGTTGGCTTTAATGTTAGTTGTAAGGTCTTGGGGTTGTTACAGCTTCACCTTGATCACAAACTACACCACCGTCGAACTAAAACATAACATAAAATTCAATGAAATAGTAAGACGAGTGAAATAAAGACATAAAATGATCTATATAACATACAAACATACCTCGCTGGCTGAGCCATGCTTTGAGGCAGAAATGAGCACTTTACAGATACTTTTAAGAAACAACTTTCTCTGAATTAAATTGGCTTCTCTTGCTTCAACTTGCCATGCTCACACATCAACATGGGCGTGCATCTCCCTCAGGTGCACCAGTGGGACCAACATGTAGTACAATAGTTCCTACATGAGAATTTTCACAATAAATTACCTAATGGCATATAAAATATGCATAGTGCAAAACAAAATACATTAACTGAAAGTAAGGCAGTAAAACTAGTTTTTAATTAAGCAGCAAGGCAGAACAAAATCAGAGCTGTATCCAGACACGCAGACTAAACCCCAATTCAACCAGACCCAGAACTGATCCTGAATTAAAACAGGACTACAACAGTTCAAAATCAGGACTACTTAGGATTTAACCACGACCGAACCAGAATCAGAACTAGATGATAGCAGCACTAAAATCATCATAAACTTGCACTATACTTATTTTTTAATTCTACCAAAGTACAATATTTAGATTGAGAAAAATTTATATAATTATTTATCCTTGTTGTGCAAACAAGCCTGCAAAACTTAATAAATATAGAATTTGAAAAGTAACAAATGGTATCTAAAAAGAAACACTAGGTACGAGATACATGTTCTGATGAGTTTTGGCAAACAACCATCTGACCTCACCTGCTCTTATTCCATCTCTCTCTCTTCCTCTCTCTCCCTCTTTGTGCTGACAATCATCAAATATACAGTTGAAACCAGATATTTACAAACTCTTCAGATCAAAACACAAACACTTTTTTAATTGTAACATCAAATCAGACTAAATGTTTATTTTTGTTTAGATTGATAAATATAAAAAACATGTTTGTTAACTTTAAGAGTAAAGAGAGAAAATCTGTATTTCTTAATTGTAAATGGCACCAAATTGTATTCAAACTGAGCCACACTTATGGAGCTCCACAGTTCTTTTCCTGGTGTTTTGTTGACATCTCTTGATGTTCCCATGTCACAGAAACAGGCTCTGTGTTTTGCCTTATATGCATCCACAGCTGTGCCACCAGTTTACTCACATGGACTCTACGAACCAATCAGAAGCTTCTTCAGCTCAGAATGGAATCGTCTGCAGTTTTCTTATTAATTAACAATAAACTTAGTGTACATGTACTCCTAAATTTGATGAAAGTGATAAAAATAGAAGCTCTGTCTCTTTTTATTCTGACATTTAACTAATTCAAAAGATATTTCAATATTTATTTACCCAAAACAAAACAAGTTTACTTTAAATTGATGTTGTGCAGTAAAAAAACTGTTCTTGTGTTTTCCATAAAGTGTAAATATCTGGTTTCAGCTGTGAATATACTGCTGTGTGTTGAAGTTCCTCTTGTTTTGCATAGAAATATACTGAACAACATACAAAGCATAATATATAAAATAACATCTACCTGAGTTTTTCTTTGAAAGAAGCTCCTTATGTCCATTGTTGTGTTCATCAGTGCATTACTGAAACGCTTTGTTTAGCCGTGGAGGGAAACAACTGAAAATATGAAATAAACACATGTGAGCTGAGACTCTCTAAAGAAACAGCTTTGTTGTTGTTCGGCTTTTCATTTCGCCATTTGTTGATTCATTCGAAGAGCAAGTAACGTAATATGGGTCAAGTGATCAGTTTGATATCAATCTTTCGTAATTCACCGTCATATTTACATTATTTGTACCGAATTATTTGCTTTGGTACCTGGCAGGGGCGATTTTAGCCCATTTTGGGGGGTGCTTCAGCACTGTTTGCATTGACCACTGGTCAGTTCTGCATTTCGGGGCAATGAGTCTTTTGCTGCGTGTGCCCTGATGGTCCATCATGGAGGCGTGCATGTGGTGGGCGGGGTTGTCCATGATACAAAGAAGCTTTTTTAGCATTCTCCTCTCAGACACCTCCTCTAGGTCCAGTCTGACACCCAGGACAGAACCAGCCTTTTTAATCGGTTTGTTCAGCCTGTTGGCATCGGCTGTCTTCACCCCACTGCCCCAGCACACAGCTGCAAAGAACACAACACTCTTTACCACAGAGTGATAAACATGGTCAGCATTTTCCTACAAACATTAAAGGACCTGAGCCGCCTCAGTAGGAAAAGCCGACTCTGCCCTTTTTTAAAGACAGCGTTGGTGTTCTTGGTCCAGTCCAGTTTACAGTCCAAGTGTACCCCCAGGTACCGGTAGTCCTCCAGGATCTCTACATCAGCCCCTCTGATGGTGACAGGGGGAGGAGGAGGAGCCTGCTTCCTAAAGTCCATGATCAGTTCCTTTGTCTTTGTGATGTTAAGTTGTAGATGGTTTAGCTCACACCACTCAACAAAGCTGTCCACCACACTCCTGCACTCCTCCTCCTCCTGTCCGTCTGATGCAGCCCACAATGGCAGAGTCATCAGAGAGTTTCTGCAGATGGCATGACTGAAACTTGGACCTGAAGTCAGACGTGTAGAGGGTGAAGAGGAAGGGTGATAGGACCGTCCCCTGCGGCGCCCCAGTGCTGCTCAGGATGTTGTCCGAGCAGCAGCCCTTCAGCCGAACATGCTGTGGTCAACTTGTTAAGTAGTCTGTGATGCAAGCTACCAGTGGGGCATCCACCTGCATTTCTGTGAGCTTATTCCCCAGCTGTGATGGTCTGATTGTGTTAAATGCACTAGAGAAGTCAAAGAACATGACCCTCACAGTGCTCCCAACAATGTCCAGGTGAGAATAAGCCTGGTCCAGCAGGTAGATGATGGGGTTGATAAGCAAACTGTAGGGGGTCCAGCCAAGGCTCCACCAGCAGACGCAGATGTCTCTCCAGCGTCTTCATGACATGTGAAGTCAGAGCCACTGGCCTGCAGTCACTGGGGGTCGACGGGTTAATCTTTTTAGGGACAGGAACCAGGCAGGATGTCTTCCAGAGTGATGGGACCCTCTGCAGTTTCAGACTCATATTGAAGATCCGATGCAGAACTCCAGACAGCTGCGAAGCACAGCACCTGAGGGCCCTGGGACTGACACCGTCAGGGCCAGCAGCTTTACTGGAGTGGAGTCTGCCCAATTCTTGATGTCATCTTCTGAAAGGGACAGGGTGAGACAGGCTAAAAATGTTTCTCCAACTGAAAACGCTACGTCCAGATGAACAGAATCAACCTTTTGGGCTATGATTAGTGTAACTTTGCCAGTAACTCTTTAAAGTCAACAGTATACACTCTACTGTGGCTGTAGCTCAGGTGGCAGAGCAGGTCAGCCACTAATCAGAAGGTCGGTGGTTCGATCCCAGGCTGCCTCCTGACTGCATGCCAAATATCCTTGGGCAAGATACTAACCTTGTTTGCCTACTGGTGGTGGTCAGAGGGCCCGGTGGCGCCAGTGTCCGGCAGCCTCGCCTCTGTCAGTGCGCCCCAGCTGTGGCTACAATGTAGCTGCCATCACCAGTGTGTGAATGACTGAATGTAGTGTGAAGCACTTTGAGGTCCTTAGGGACTAGAAAAGTGCCATTTACACTCCAACACATAAGGATTATTAGATTCTATTATAATTTAATAGAATCCTTGCCATCCCTCACAAGTGAGCCCCAAATACATCTGTGGGTAACATTACTACATTTACTGTAAAAACCACACAGGTTTACAGTTGGTTTTGAGCTTTATTTTTTGCTCAAAGCGCTCAAAATTTGGATGTGTTTGGTTGACTTCTACATGTTTTTTTACATTTTCTGGGAGTTCCTGTCATCAGGTTTGCTTTACTTACACAGTAGAACAAAGCTAGAAGCTGGAATAGAATTTGGTTTTATTTTTAGTCAATTTAACACTAAATGTGTTTTCCTTCTTTATAAAAAGTTGACATGTATTATATTTTGATGGACTAATTCTGATCAGTTGTAACAGTCCACTTCATGCATGCTGACTCGAATCATCCTCTGCTGAGCGACTTCTGAAACATGAAGAAACCTTTTTAAAATTTATACTGCTGTGAATGTTGTATATCTCGTAACAGTGACATGATGTTTACTGTGAGTGCTGAGCTTTGGTTATAGTAAACCTGCCTTGTGTTGTTTATCAGATATTCACACCAGAAGCATCAGCAAGAATTTTCTTTAAAAGAAAAGAAAAGAAAAAACGAATCTGTTATGAAAACTGTTACGAAATCGATCACCTGAAAATAATGGATGTGTTTTTCTAGCTTTTCTTATCTACAGTACAAATATAGTGTGTATATAGTGAGGATGACATTTTTTTATTGAGATATTTTTATGAGTTTGCAGCTTGGTGTGTCTCTCTCTCTGCTTATATGAGTGAATGGAGCTCACCCGGCAGTATCTTGCTTTCTCCAATCTGTAAGCCAGGATTATCAGAGTAGGATATTTATCTATATAATATTGATTTGATTACGCTTCAAATTCAGGTCAGAGAGAGGGTATTGTTTTCTTTTACACATGTGTGTTTAATAAATTAAAGCAGTAATGATTAAATTATTACAAATCACTCCAGTTGATAAAAATGTGAATTCTGGCGCCTGGCAGAACCTTGAAGCCGCAGGTGCGCCACCTGTTGGAACTGGGGTGAAGTGCACCAAAACTTCAGATTTTGTCAGAATTACGTGACCTGTGTGTTTTGAAAGCAATTGTTTTCTATAAGCTTCTGTCATCTCCGCAGAACATAAAGTTTCTGACTCGTGATTTCCAAAAGGCAGCCTGGATGAAATCCAATAATGAAAACTAGGCAGACATTAAACACTGAAGAAAGGACTTTATTGTACACAAAACTGGCAAAATAAAACATTTTCAGTTCAAGTCCGGGTTGTCTATTCCTGTCAATAAAACACATTAAACAACTATAAAAAGAAAAGTGTTGCTTCACAAACTGTTTGTCTGATTAACTTTAACCCTGAGCACATCAGCAGAATTACCCACACTTTATAACAGCAAAACAATAACAGGATGAACTGAGCAAAGAATCTTAATATGCAAACTGAAGAAAAAAACCTAATATTGAAAAGCATTTAAATGTGGTGTATAATATTCAGATAAAAACCTGACCTTTCTGTTTGGCTCGAACAGTCTGTGAGATCTAGTTTTGTTAATGCTGACATGCCTGTAACAGTAACTGCACTGCTGTTGTAGGACTCCAAACTTTTTTGGTTTTGTTTATTTGTTTAAGCTACAAATCAATTGATAGATAACTTAGGGCTGTCCTAAAGTAGACCTTACTTTCTCTCACTTCTGGACAATCCAGTGGGCTAAAATTTACAAAGTAAACATGAATTTGATGAGACTTGAAAATGTGAATTGTAGCTCTTTTTCCAACAATCTTTCATATAACCAAAGATTTCTGCGGTCAGTCTCTTCCTGCTGGCCTGATGCAGGTTGAAGAAACAGACACAGGCTTCACATTTCAACCTGAAAGCGGTGTCCTTGTTTTTATATATTCTATGATAAAAGAATATAATAGATCATATTGACTGTATAAAATCAAGGCCGATATATCAATTTCTCAAAAAAATTCTATCATGCTGTCTTTGCACTATTTTGCATTAAATTTGGGATTTAAATAATATTTTCAACACTCAGACAGTCGAAGCGGTCTCCAGGGTGAAACAATCGCACAAGTGCTGCTGATTTGCTGAGGAAAAATAGCCATGATAAACCAATCACATGACCAATTTAAGATGACATAGCAACAACCCAAGACAACCCTGAGTCTTCACTTTTGTGTTAAAAGTGTATGTTGTGTTGATAGGCCACGTAAAACTAGAGTCATGATAAAAAATATATGTAATGTTTTTTCCTGAATCGTTTATGTTTACTGAGGGAAGAAACAGTAAAAACTGCATTTTCTAAGGCAAACACTCAAAAGCACAAAAATTATAAAAAAACAAGAAACAAAACCATCCTTTCCTATTGGTGTTCTGTAAACAGTTTGAAATAGTTATCAGGTCTTTAAGTTTGACGTCATTAACCGTTTCTGGGTCCCACAGTCAAACGATCACTGTGGCATCACTGAGAGTTACAAACTGTCTAAATTCTTTCATCTTTAATAAGATGATCAGTGTTCTGCTCTACCAGGTGTAACAATTAAGTTTAACTTCCAGGCATCCATGAAAACAGAATTTATTAAATTCAACAGAGTTAGAAGTTAGCAGGAAGTTAGCTCGCTAGCTTCCACTTAAACATAATATGCCATGTCCAGCTCTGCTATCATAACCTTAAAGCCATGCTGTATAACTGACATCACAGAGTCTTGGTCTCAGTAACCAGCTGCTTCACCTTTTTTCCTTTTATCAGACCATGCAGAGATACAGTTGCCCGCTTTTTCCACAGCATTAACTGTGTTGTAGAATTTTGCTACTTTATGTCCCAGAGCTTCAAGACCATCAACTACATCCTGCAGGGCAAAGAGGAGAGAGACTCAGATGGAACAAAACCTGTAGAAATTATTAATTTATCATTTAAATACACTGAATAAATTACCTTTTCAAGCTTGGATTCAAGTGTTACTTCACTTTGAGAGTCTACAAGAACAACCAGAGTATCAATTGCCTCCTTAAGACTCTTTCCAAACCAAAGGTGGTTCATGAGCGCCTTGGAGAGAAAAAATAAATCTATGAGGTGAGAATGTGATGATTACAGGATAAATTAGGGTGAAGAGTCCTCTTACTGTGATGCAACCTTTAACAGCAAAGACGGGCATCGGTCCACATGAATTTATTTTATTTAATATGTAACGGCACCTTTGTGTGTACCATGCATACGTACCGAGGCCACAGCCGGTGGAATCATTTCAGAACCAGACCCTCCAATCACCAGCGTCTTCAACGGAGACTTCAGCACAGAAGGGGCCATATTGGAGGGAGGCCGCTCGCCTGAGAAATACAACAAAGACCTTGAACGGCGAAACTAGAAAGCAGAAATCAGTCTGTACACACATATTTGAGCATAAATCATTCATACAAATGTTTCATACACAAATCAGTGACTGTATTTTCTTGCAGTATTTTCATACCTGGATTGCGGGGGCAGTGGAGCCTATCCTAGCTATCATAGGGTGAGAGGCAGGTTAAACCCTGGTCAGGTCGCTAGCCTGATGCAGAGCTAACACAGAGAGACACTCAACCATTCACATTCACAACAATGGGCAATTTAGAATCACCAATTAGCCTAACCCTACTAACTGCATGTCTTTGGACTGTGGGAGGAAGCCAGAGTACTCAGAGAGAACTCACACAAACATGGGGAGAACATGCAAGCTCCCCACAGGAGGTGGGATCGAACTCAGGGCCTTCTTGCTATAAGGCAACATCGCGCCACCGTGCTGCCCTATCTATATACAGTATAAATGAATATAAATATCCATATACTGTTAAATCACAACAGCACATTTATATTATAAGGTTAACCCACTTCAGTAGAGACAAAACTGAACAATAAGACGAGCCCCTTGTGAGCAGGTACTTAATGACAGTGTGAAGGAAAAACTCACTTTTAACAGCAAGAAACCTCCAACAGCACCAGGCTCACAGAGGGGCAGTCATCTGCTGTGACCAGCTGAAGAGTGAGGTGAGGAAGACAGGACAGATTTAGAGAGCTCGTGTAATTTGTGTTTATAGAAGTTCACTCAGAGCTCAACTGTGCCTGTTTTTGAACATTCAAAACATTTCAGTAGGCTATGGCATTAAATGGAAAATGGCATTTTAATCCAAATTTACATGATGTGCTTCAGTTTGGCAGTTTTGTTGATTGTTTTCATCAATTGTCAGATGACAAGGTGTCACCATGAATTATGAAATGCAATTTACTGCGCTCATTTCCTCAATGGTGCTTTTGTTTGGTACTCTTAGATTAATAATTCATGGTGTGCAGTTTCCTGAGGTGTTGTTGTTTTTCTTTCAAATTTCTTATATTTACCCCCCAACATGCTAACATGTACAAACATGCATATTTATAAAGTATATGTTATATTAACCAGCGGTGCCCAACCCCCGGGCCTTGGACCGATCCGTGAGTCGTTTGGTACCGGGCCGCGAGAGTTGAGGCTCAGGTGTGAAATGTATAGTTTTCAGGGTTTTTATCGGTTGTCAGCGTTATTTTGTTATTGTTTTTACCGTTAACTCGGTTTTCCTGGGTCTTTTCACGTGTGTTATGAATAAATCTTCTTTTTTTCGGTACCGGTACTAGTTTCATTTTGTTGTATTTATCCGCGACACCTTAAAGGCCGGTCCGTGAAAATATTGTCGGGCATAAACCGGTTCGTGGCGCAAAAAAGGTTGGGGACCGCTGATATTAACCATGCTAAACACGTTAGTTGAAGTAAAGATGAAGATGAAGTACAACTGCGAATTAGCACTATACAAATCAGAACTGAGGTCCAGAATATTTGTTAATAAATATTAAATTCAGAAGGAATCCTGCTGATCCCTTACCATGAAAGATGTTATGAGCTCGACCACAAAAGTCATTTAGATGGTTGTTGAGGATGATTCCAGTGCTTGAAGAGAGGACATTGGACCCAAATCTGTAAAGAGTAAACATTAAATGAACTAGGTCTAAACCCTGTGACACTGTGTTGTGGAAAAGTCAGCTGGTTTCTAACAGTGAAACAGAATGATGCAGGTACTGACTCATCGTTGATGCTGCTGGTGACAGACACAGCAGATCCATCTTCAGCCAGCACAGATACATGTGTGGTGCCGATGCTGTCCAGATATGAGTTTTTGCCGTAATACTGGGGATCATGAGTCTTGTCGCTGCTGATCAAGCTCCGTATGTGGTTGGCAAAGCTATCCTCTGTCAAATTCTTTGCCATCTGTGTGAAATACAGAGAATTAAGACCCATAATTAAATAAGCACATTACAGAAAATACATTGATATCAAGAAAATTAACAATTTACAGCCAAATATTAACAGAATTTTGATCATTGATGCATCACTGATCATGCTGGTGACAGACACAGCAGAAGCATCTTCAACCAGCGACTTGCAAAGTCGCAAGCTCACCCCAGCAAATTAACCCAAAGTCCGACTGTGCAATGCTCAGAGATATTACAAAAAACTTCAGACCTCAACTCATTATCAATGTGCATAAACCGACTGTGGTGGGATGTGGTTTGTGGATGAGCTGCAGGCGGGGTGGAGCACAGGGTTCAGGCAGAGCAGAGGCTGATGTGGTGTTGCTACATTTACTCGTTTAGTCACTTAAATATAATCATACTATATGCAACAAAGCAGGTGCAAATCTGTAGGATTTTCAGATACTTACTTTATCCGAGCTGAAGTTTGGATCTCTGATATGTTTCTTTAATCCATTGGCAAATTTTAAAGCTTCAATATAACGGTGATAAAACAAAATCTTTTCATCAGTCATGTTAGGTTCTGATTCCATTTTGTATCCTGAAAATATAAATAATTGTTTGTTTTTTATTTAAAACATCCATTTCTAGTGTATCACATTTGTAAAGATTGATAAGGATCATCTCCACATGCTAGAAGCAACAATCAGGAACCTTTCATGGTGTTGAGGATGAAGCTGAGGATGGCTCCTCCTGAAGGAGGCGGAGGGAAGTACATCCGGTAATCTCCCAGAGAAATATTCCACGCATCAGTCACATTAGCTTGATACGATGCCAAGTCCTCCAGTGTGAGTGTTCCTCCTGAGCAAAAACATTAAAACAAATGATTTTGTTGAGCAAAAATGAACACAACGCATTTCATAATCAAGACTTTGAATGGATCCAGACAGATCAGAGTGTAGCACACAGTGATCATGGTAGATTTTTACAGAACGAATCGATTTGTTAATTTGTAATTAGATCATTGTGCCTGGCAAACAGAAAATGTTCAGAAAAGAGAGCAGGATGAATCCCGTCTGATAATACCTGCTTTCTGTATGTCACTGATTAAATTCTTTGCTATTGTTCCGTTGTAAAACACATCTGGTCCCTCGTTTGCGATCGTCTCCAAAGTGTCAGCCAGTTTCTCAAATTTCACAGTATCCCCGGTCTTAAGCAGGTTCCCATTTTTATCTAAATATAACTCCCTAAAACACAAAGACAGTGAAATAATAATAATAATGATTGCATTTATATAGCACTTTTCGGGGCCCTCAAAGCGCTTTACAACACCACTATTCATTCACTCTCACATTCACACACTGGTGGAGGCAGCTACATTGTAGCCACAGCCGCCCTGGGGCAGACTGACAGAGGCGAGGCTGCCGGACACTGGCGCCATCGGCCCCTCTGGCCAACACCAGTAGGCGACGGGTGAAGTGTCTTACCCAAGGACACAACGACCGAGACTGTCCGAGCTGGGGCTCGAACCGGCAACCTTCCGGTTACAAGACGAACTGCCAACTCTTTGAGCCACGATCGCCTAAAACATTCATTTGTATTTTTGAAATCACATTGTGCGTGTATTTCATACCGTAGTGACGTGTTGCCAATGCGTGGGATGTGTTGACCTTGGTAGTGAGGAATAGGGAATCCTCCTCTGGCTAATTTGATGGTCGGCTGAAAGAGGTCGGCCCACGGCAACTTCCCATAAAGCCGGTGTGCCGCTTCATAACCTCGAATTTCCCCAGGAACCCCAATCCATCTGCTATCTGGTTAGACAGATAATGGGTAGTCAGGGCTGGAAAGTCACACATACATTTACTCGTGTTTTGAGTAAACTGTAAGGTCCTGACCTTTAATGGTCTGAGATGACATTTGTTATAATTTGGTGCTTTGTAAATAATCTATTCTATTCTGCTCCATTTCAGAGGGAAACACTGTAATTTTTAAATGTGTGTCTGTTTGTAACTGATTGTGTTAGAGATAACATTTTGCATCCTACACTTACTTTTAGTTTATTTCACTACATTTACATATTTACACTATTTCTGGCCTAAAGAAGCATTTAGCATCTTATACTTACTTTTCTTACTGTTTATGCAGCCTGTGTGCAGGAGTGTAGCACAGAACTCTGGACCCTATAAATAAATGGTGTCTGGAGCCCCCTTTCTTTTCTTGATCCATTTACCTCACACATATTTTAATTTCTATTTTCTTTATTTATTTATTTTATGTCCGCCACAAGTGAACTGCTATAATAAATACTCCTCGTATTGCTGTCCATCCCATAGGTCAAAGTCAACACACTATAGACAATCAGGGAGTAATGCAGGAAGGTCTTTTGTACTCTGCTGACAGCAACATAAGGGACAGGGACATGTGCATCCACAGCAGCCTGTGTCTCTGGCCTCACAAGATCTCACAAGATTTCCAGCTTAACCTCCATAGACAGATAATCTGCCACAGAACGAGTGAAGATTAGCCAAATTAGAAACAATGACTGATAAAGATGGACTTGTGAGGAAAGTTAAGATTTGTCCTGGGGACCAGAAAATGGGAAAGATGGACAGCATCCTGGCAAGCTGTCTACACAAATCAGAAAGTTCCCCAACCAGAAGTCCTGGATCAACGGTCAGGTACGACACATGCTGCGTACTCGCTCTCTTGCATTCAGATCAGGCAATGAGATGGAGTACAAAGCTGTGAAGTACACACTGAGGAAAGCCATTACAGCAGCTAAGAGGCAGTACTTCTATTCTTCTGCTGGCCCCAGGCGGATGTGGCAAGGCACATCACAGAATATAGGGCCACCACCAACACCATCAGCTCCACAGGTGGTCTGCTGGAGGATCTCAACCCGCTTTACACCTGCTTTGAGACCCCCCAGACCTCCCAGATCCTCCACACCTCCCATATCTCCCAGAACCTCTAGACCTCCAAGACCTTCCAGAACCCCCAGATTACCCGACCCTCTCCCCCGCCAGCGGTCTCAATAGACCAAGTGCACAAGGTCCTGAGGAAAATCAACCACCGCAAGGCAGCAGGACCAGACAACATCCCTGGACGGGCCCTTAGAGCATGTGCTAACGAGCTGGCTGATGTTCTCACCTCCATCTTTAACCTTTCCCTCAGTCGGAGCATAGTTCCCACATGCTTCAAGACCACAACTATCATCCATCTCCCCAAGAAAAGCCCAGCCACCTGCCTAAATGACTACAGACCAGTTGCACTCACTCCAATCATTGCAAAGTGTTTTGAGAGAGTGGTGCTGGCCTACATTAAATGGTAAATGACCTGTATTTATATAGCGCTTTTCTAGTCCCTAAGGACCCCAAAGCGCTTTACACAACCAGTCATCCACACATTCACACACTGGTGATGGCAGCTACATTGTAGCCACATCCACCCTGGGGCGCACTGACAGAGGCGAGGCTGCCGGACACTGGCGCCACCGGGCCCTCTGACCACCACCAGTAGGGTGAAGTGTCTTGCCCAAGGACACATTAAGAGCAATATTCCAGACACTCTGGACCCCCTGCAGTATGCCTACCGGCCAACAGGTCCATGTCAGACGCCATCGCTGCTGCCCTTCACTATTCACTCTCCCACCTGGAAAATAATAACTCCTACATCAGGGTACTCTTTGCTGACTATAGCTCCGCCTTCAACACAGTCATCCCTCACAAACTCATCCACAAACTGTCTACACTCGGCCTGCACCCCACCCTCTGTGACTGGCTACAGAACTTTTTCACTGGCAGGCCTCTGTCAGGATCGGCAACAGGACTTCAGTCAGCATTACCACAAACACTGGCGTCCCACAAGTTTGCGTCCTCAGCCCCACCCTCTACACCCTGTACACCCACGACTGTGTCGCCTCCAACAAAGACAACATCATTTTGAAGTTCACAGATGACACTGCAGTGATCGGTCGCATCACTGGAGGGGACGAAGCGGCTTATAGGAGAGAGGTGGCCGGTCTGGTGTCATGGTGTGAGGACAACAACCTCACCCTCAACACTGAAAAACAAAGCAGATGAGCAGCTTTAGGTACCTGGGCATTCACATCAGTGAAGACCTCACCTGGACACTGAACACCACACAGCTGGTCAAGAAGCCTCCTGAGGAGGCTGAGGAAATTTGGGATGTTAGCCAAGATCCTCAGCAGCTTCTATAGCTGCACCGTGGAGAGCACACTGACCAGCTGCATCACTGCATGGTACGGCAGCACTACTGCTATGGACCACAAGCGCCTGCAGAGAGTGATAACAACTGCGGAGAAGATCACCAGGACCCCGCTGCCCTCTCTGCAGAGCATCTACCATCGCAGAGTCCAGAGGAGAGTTGCCTCCATCCTTAGAGACCCCACACACCCTCAACATGGACTGTTCACACTTCTGCCCTCGAGACGAAGGTTTAGGAGTGTGAAATCCAGAACATCTCGACTCACTAACTCCTTCTTCCACTGCTGTCGGACACCTGAACAGCTGACCTACCTCAACTGCAATTTGCATATAAGGACAATTTGCACACTAAGTTCATTTTGCACATAGAAATGCTATTCCTTCTGTACACATGAAAAGAAACACTTTCTTGAATCTTTGAATCCAAAAATTTGTAGTATTGCACAGACTAAATTCTAAAGTATGTAAAGAGCTGTGTGGTTACGGGTTATTTTGAGTTTAGAAATCATTAATTTTATATTTCTCTTTGTTGTTAAAACACACACACATAATTTGGTGGAAATGTAAAATAATAGGACACTTGAGGACACTATTGAGGCCGTGCCACAGTCAACTTTCATTGTGCTCTGGGCTGCAATTGCTTATTAACCCTTTTTTTGTCTTTTAACAAATGTATTTAATAAAGGAACCAATTTGCCTCAGCAATGTCTCTTCAAGCCTATGTAATTCTTTTGTTTAGTCTGAAAACACACTCTCTTTATATTTCCTAGGGTTGAAATTCCCCTAGGTGGCGCTGTTGCATTTTAATCATAACACCCCCTGACCACCTCGCCACAACAGTAAGCATGTACTTAGTTTTTCATGGTTCAGTGTGCCATCCACAAATTTAAATTCTCTATCATGCAAAAAAGAAAGTCATACATGAACATGATCCAGAAATGCAGCTGTCTTCTCTGGGCTAAAGCTCACTTAAAAAGGACTGAGGCAAAGTGGAGAACTGTTCTAATGTCTGACAAATCTGTTTGTTTGTTTGTTTGTTTGTTTGTTTGTTTGTTTGTTTGTTTGTTTGTTTGTTTGTTTGTTTGTTTGTTTGTTTGTTTGTTTGTTTGTTTGTTTGTTTGTTTGTTTGTTTGTTTGTTAGAAAATGTGGATCCTCGGATCCTGCATCCTCTGGGCTAAACAGTAAAGGGCTTTAACAAGTGCTGCTGTTTTTGCAGCTTGTTATCACCACTCAATTCAAAACATTTGAAGGTGATTACATTACTGCCTATGGAATTGGCTGCTTGCACATCTGGCAATGCACCATCAGTGCTGAAAGGTGTACACAGGTCTTAGAACAACTTACGCTCCCATCGAGTTGACATCAGCAAGACCGCGCATACTGTATCTATTACAATAGCATGGTTTCACAGTAGAAGTACCTGGGTGTTAAAATGACCTGCCTGCAGTTCAAACCTTTGACCAAGAAAAAAAAAACACATCGGATGCACCATGAAATGAAAGATATGACAAAAAGGACCCAGGACTTTCTTTGTGTCCAGTCCGTCTCTGTCTCATCTGAGGGTCCTGTCTTTAGTGTTTTGTTCTTTTGTCCAACTGTTTTGTCCCAGTTTGTCCCACTTTCATAAACAGGAAACTCAAGCCTGCTTTAATGTTAGCTTATAACCAGCTGTTGTTGTTTAGCTGGTTTTTCGTTGACTGCCTGGAGTTGGAAGCGCTCCATGTCTAATCTGCTTACAGTAATTAAATAATAATGGCTATGCATTCCTTAGTGTGTTAGAGCCCTGACTTTATTTCAGGAGATGAGGTTAGAGGTGAGGAGGCGGATACCTGTCATGCTGTCTCTTTCCTTCGCTTCTTTGGTGACAAGAGCCCTATCCCAGATGATAAAAAGTAGGTATGATCCTTCACATCTTGAGTTTGTCTTACAGACTAAGCTGCAGAATGTAAAAAATACCTCTGCAAATAACTGGCTACACCTTTAGAACTTTTGTGTTACATCTTGTGCATAATTTGGAAAAAGACCCGTTAAGACCTGTTTGGAGAAAGAAACTACTTCAATCTCTCTGGTTTCTTCTGAAACTAAGGAGCATGTGTTTCATGGTTTTAATTTATGCTAGATTATTCTGATAGTGTCATATACGACACCGACTCATTGTCTTGAATAACTGCCGACAGCCAAACCCTCTGTAGTGGTTTGCTTTATCTCTTTTTTTCTTTTCTTTTTTATTATCCCAGTTTCTCTTTCTTGAGGAATGAGGAATGAGGCTGTGTCATAAAGGTGAGTCCAAGAGCAGATTAGACTAAACCATTATAAATATTAGCATTATGGCAGAAAAACAACCCACCTTCCAGCCACTCCATGGTCCACTCTGTGGTTTTACGACACAACTTAAGCAGGTCAGAGTTCACATTTCTGGGGACAGTCTCTCTGGAGTTGATGATTTTCACTTTACCTTTGAAAAGATGACATATTATTATGTTAAACCCCAGCGGGGTTGAGCTAAGAGGAGCAAGGGTGTCTTGTTACCAGAGCTGTCCATCACAGTGAATATGACCCCGCCTCCGATGCCCGCGCACTGTGGGTTGATGATGGAGGTGCACAACAGCGCAGCAATGGCAGCATCTACTGCAGAGCCGCCTTTCTGAAGAATGTTCCTGAAACAGTTCAGAGAAATAGATCAGGCTGAAGTTCATGTCCCGCTCCCGGCTATTCGCGGGGATAAACCATTATTGCAGTCACTTTTAAAACAAAGTATCCAACTGCATAAAAGTACCACTGAGCATCTGGTTCCAGGAACTTAGAAAGAAAATGTTTGAAAGTGATGCAAGAATACTACGCTTGCGAGCATATGACACAGAAATCAGCCCTGTTAAAACTGATAGTAGGTTTAAATATTGGTGCAACTTTGGCATTTCCGCATATTGGAAAGCATCATCTGAAAAAGGCCTGGTTACCTTTCAACAAATGTCAGACAGTTAAAACCTGGAGAGGGGTTACTTCTTTAAATGTCTCCAATTAAGACCTCACTGTAATACAGATATTGTGTCCAAGGAGAGGGAATAAATCTATCTGAAGAAGATTGGTCAAGATTGGTTTTTGGTTTGATATATATATATATATCAAACCAAAAACCTTCCAGTTAGTAGGTGACCCGCTCTACCTGAGCTACAGCCACCCCCATCTCTTTAAACATTTCTTTTCATGTTTGCTTGAAATAAAATATCACTGTTGGTACTGCAGCTTACTGCAACCTAAGTATGCGTTTAAATTTAATGCTTAGGAGAGGCAAAGGGTGATATCCACATGTTGGACCATCTATTACGTGCTTTACCGTGATACTGGAATATTATTCCCCTCTATGTTGTCATTACAGACGATGTCAGTAACAATAGTAATTTGTCACTTAGGAACGAAACAGATCTTAGGTCCGGATCTTTGAAGTGAATGATGGGATCCGAGGCATGATATTTTTAATCTCTATACTGTACTGTCTGTTGACAATACACACCACATCTGTAAGAATCATAGTTTCTACGTAATACGGCTTTTTCTCCGTTTTGACCAATAAATCATTTAGTAGGGAAATGGCATGAAGATTTTATACAGATCACACCGAATTTTGACTTTTATTTTTTAAAAAAGGGGGGGGACATAACCGCACACTTCCATGATGAGACGCTGTCATGCAGTTTTCAAAGACGTTTTAGCGCTAAAGTTTGCATTTGGAACGGTGCATAATTTTATGTGTAATGCGAAAAACGAAAATGTGTCCGAAGTTTAAAATGTTACTCACCGTCCAATCTCTGAACAATTCCAGGAGTCTGCGGCCACAGCAGCTTTTGAGAAAGGGCAATTAGCACTGGTGTCCTTACACTCACTTCTACCCTTCCAATACCCATAATAATCAGCTAGTAGACCAGCTACTAGAGCACCTACAATTAGACCAACTACAAATAAGCCAACTGCTACTAATACGCGGAGAACTTTGGCCAGGCGTTTTCGTTTTGCTCTCGTTTTTGCGCTCTCAACGTCCTCGTCCTTAATGTCCTCGTTGGGGGGGCACATAGGAGTGGCATTTGCCCCCACAACGTCCTCGTCCTCAATGTCCTCGTTGGGGGGACACATAGGAGACGTATTTGCCTCTTCCACGTGCTCGGTTGACTCAGGCATCGCTGCTTTCTTCTCTGCGTAACCGTCGGTAATTCACTTCCTCCGAAAGTTAACCGCTTGTTGATTTCCCAGACAGCACAGCGATGTATTGCGCACATATATCCGCTGTGTGGGTACTGATAGGCACAACGCAACGGAGACGTGTGTTTGTGGTAAGCAGAGGTAGCTGCTCCCGGTGTGTAGGACGTTTTGTCAGAACACCGGTAGCCCTGATGTTTTTTGCTCATCTCTGCAAGACACTGGGTGGACTTTTCTTACCTCAGCCTTTTCCTCCATGTGCTTGATCCCACCGGGGATAGTGTGCACGTCGTTGTCCCACTGCAAATGGATCGAATAACATCGACGGCTCTTATCGCTGCTTTATCGACCTCCTACTGTTCGCTGTTCATGAGCCACGCACTGGTCTTCCTCACCCAAACCATAAATACTTTGCATCAAGATTGTGACTTTTAGTCTCTCAGTGATGTTGGTTCACTGACCAGAGTGGGTGGTGAAGTGGTAAATTATGATCTTCAGTTGGACTAATATTAAGTGCAGCTGAATGTTCGGGTATCTGTCAGCACTGCTCAAATATGAAGAAATATATTTGGTCTAAAACTGAAATAAAAATTCAAGTGCGAAAATGCAGTTAACTGCAATTTAAAACTAAACTTGAGGTTAAATAAAAACTGAAACAATATTTTGTATTTAAATTGAAACCTATGTGAACTGTATTTAGCTTAAATGTACTTTGTTAGCTTCAGATTTGGACAAATTTGTCAACACAACCATCATCAGTAGCGGTTTTAGATACGGGCGACACGGGCGGTTGCCCGGGGCGGCATCGTGGTGGGGAGCGGCATCACGGGCATCGGCAAAAAAAAAAAAAAAAAAAAAATGCTCGTACTCATGCTGCCCCGACGTCATGCCAGCGCATATGGGGAATGGTACAGGCACCGATCGGTTTTCTATCACCCATTTGCTGGGAGTAAGGGCGCCCTCCGTTTGCGAGGTGCGCCTGCTGCTTGCTGCACAGGGAGGAGAGGGCGGGGCTGCGGGGGATTCTCTGGCTGGCTGGAGCAGCGTCTAATAACCAACTCGCAAAATAAAACAAAATAAAAACAAACCAAAAAACACGAAAACACCAGACATCATGATACAGACTTGTAATTTGAACCGACGTTTTTCGAAATTCTATACGCGAAAAGTGAGCGCGAGAGCCCTCGCTACTGAAGTCAAAGTAAACTTTATTGTCATCTCCGCTACATACAGTCCAGTATATAGAGAGACGAGACGAGGATCCAGTTACAGCAGTGCAAGTAAACAAACAATAAAAATAAGAAGAGTAAGAAAATAAATATACACTTTAGGACCAGGAGTAAAGGGATCAATAACAATTTAAAATTTATAATTTACAGTTTGATGATTTAAAATCTCACACACAACCTGTCGAAAGGGGACCGGCTGCTTCCAAATAGAGCACATTTCATTCATAATGTTGTAAATCCAAGCCCATTATCTACTCATGATTTGAATCCTGGGTTGTGCGAAATCCCAGAAATAAACCCTAGACAAAGTGAATCTGTGAACTAAGGTGTAGGTCTGTTAGGTTATGTTGTGGTGATCCTCGGGTTGGGGGATGGGTGTTCATACTGGAGTGCAACATTAAAACCAATGGAAGATGGACAGGAAAAGTTCAAAGTCATGGGGTGCAAAAGATACAAGTAAGCAGATGTGTGATTGGACCATGGCAGGTCATCCTGAAACAATCAGAATCATAATCAGAATACTTTATTAATCCCTAAGGAAATTATGTAGGTTACAGTTGCTCCAAGAAGAAATTGTGAAAATAGCAACAGTAACAGACTAAACTCCAAACAATACATTATGTTACAGATTTTACACATGTAAGAAATAGCACTATTATATACAGACCACTCAATTATAAATATCAAGAATTAACAGAGGTGATTTTAAATAAATATCAAGAACATTGGCAAGAATATTCCATGAAAGAGCACGTGTAAAAAGGGGTGTGACTGTTGCAGTGTTTACAGTGTATTAGATGGAGGAGTTGTACAGGGAGCCACAGGCAGGAATGATTTCCTGTGTCGGTCAGTGGTGCTTTTTGGTAATCTCAGTCTCTCACTGAACGTGCTCATGTGACTAGCCAGCAGGTCATGGAGTGGGTGGGAGTTATTATCCATGATTGTCCTTATCTTGGACAACATCTGCCTCTCAGACACCACCCTAACGGAGTCCAGCTCCACCCCCACAACATGTGGATCAGTTTATTTAGTCTGTTGGCATCTGTGACCCTCAACCTGCTGCCCCCGAATGCAACAGCATAGAGGATGGCACTGACTACGACACAAATACAACAAGATAACATTAATTAGTAGGCATAGTGAAAACTTGCCTACTAATTGTAGATTCAGTGTCTACTGTTTACTATCATAAACAGTAGACACTGAATCTTTTGGACTGTGTTCAGCACAATATTAATTAGTCATTGTGAATTGTTGATTTGTCCGATTCTCATTGTATGACGAATTGTGTTGGCTGTTTGTTAGTCATTTACAAACTATGCATACTGTCACTCTGGGGAGTGTTCGCCCAGGGCGCCAAACAGGCTAGGACCGTCACTGGGGCTAAATAACTATTTATCTGCATCACATTTTAAGAGATCTGGAATAAGCAGGACTTTATCATTGACAAGTGATATTTACAACGATACAAGTAATCTTTTTTTTTCCACTGTCGGTCGCCCTGTGTCTTTTATCCTAAAAGCCCAGGTCCTGTACCAGAGACCTGGTTCAGTGTCCGCATATCGTCACTGTTTGTAGGACTGGAGTCTTCTCTACAGAGATCTCAGATGTCATTTCTGGGATCACACAGCCTGCACCTGGGGGTCTTGCCTGCAGTGGTAGACCCCAGCCGCTACTGATCTTGTGCTTAGGCGTGTTCCCGCGCTCCATGATGCATGTCTATACAGGCTAAGCCTACGCTGGAAGCCACTGAGGTGTTCGTTAACGGGGGTGACGCGATATCACTGGTATGCATGCATTCATTAAACAGCCCAATAACTCCAGTTCAGTTTCAGTTTTATTTGTCATATGCAAGTTAGCACAGGGTCAACATTGCAATGAAATGTATTTGAGGAGCAGCAGACAGTCACTCGGCAGTACGTAAAAAACTGTAAGAGCAAAATGTTTAGAAATACAGTAGTACTTATCTTGTTCATGTTTATCTATTTTAACATAACAGCGCAGCGGTCACAAACTGTTTGTCTTCTTCCGACTAACAACACACCTGACGCCCATTGAGTGCGTCCACCTTAAATACCTTTACATAAACCTACCATACAGAAAACAGAAACAGGGGACCTCTAGCGGCAACATAGGGTATTAACCCAAAAAACTTTCATACATGGTAAAGAAACTTGTCTAGATGTCAGTGGCTTCTATCACCTGCTTTGGCCAGCTTATTCTCTCAGAAGGGACAAAAGCCTGTCAGCAACATCCCTTAGATCCCCGAGACACACAAACCCTCCTGCCACGGTAAGGTAGCTATTCATCGATTATTTTTCTAATAATGAGAAAACTAATAATAATAAATAATAATACATAGAAAACAAATAATAATAAAACAGTAAAACACAGACAATATATCAAATGTTTAAAATGTGACATTTTACTATTTTATCAAAAATATCAATTCATTTTGACTTTGATGGCAGGAGCAAACATGCTAGGTCGGGGCAACAAAATGTTTAAATAATAAGTGGAACTAAAAACAAACAGCTGGAGGAACATTTAAAAGTTAAGATAATTTGCAACAAGTCAGTAACATGATTGCACATAAAAAGAGCAACTTAGAGAGGCAGAGTTTCTCAGAAGTAATGCCGGACAGAGGGTCACCAATCTGCAAAAACATATTATGGATCAATTTCAAAATAATGTTTATTAGTTTAAAACTGTGAAAACTTTGTGTATATCTCATCATGTACAGCACATCACCAAAAGACTCACAGAATATGTGTGCAAAGGACAACACTAAAAGTCAATATTGGATGCCTCACAGAATATTTCAATTAACAAACTAGAAATCTAAAAAAACAAAACAAAATAACTGGGAAAACAGACCCAGGATAATAAATGTGCCATCCGAAAATGCAGATTACAGCGCTGCCATGCAAAGAACAAGCCATATGTAAACATGATCCAGAAATACTTGCATCTTCTCTGTGCCACAGATCATTTAAAATGGACTGAGGCAAAATGGAAAACTGTTCTGTGGTCAAGCTAGTTAAAATTTGGAATTTCAACATGCTTCTTTAGTTAAAATTGTAAGTACTGCCAGTTACTGTAGACAACTGGCATCATTGATTGATTGATGATACTTTATTTCTCCCGAGGGAAATTGTTTTAAAGGCTGCCAGACAACCGGCATGTGCTCATGATAGTGCCGGATAAGTGCCAACATAACAGTGGGAAGACAGAGAGGTACGAAAAAAACCTGTAAATACACAAAACATGAGGAAAGAGAAGGAGAAAAAAAGAGCCCCTCCCAGGCTGAGCTCCTAGTTTGAGAACAGAGAAGAAGAAAAAAACACCACAGCACAGAAAGCACAAAATCTTTCACATCTTACAACATAAAATCGAATGATTTCATGTTTATATCTCAGATACTAAAAGTTATGTCATAAAAAAATATTATTTCAACCATAATTAAGCCAGATTAGGTTATTAGACACACAACCACAACAAATCAGATATTAAAACTGAAAAGTTTTGTTCTCTAAAAACAATATAAGGTCACTGAATCTTAAGGTTGATGTCTCACAGATGATGTCACACATCCTTGTGGTATCACCATTTAAGATAATGTTATGAATAAATCTCTACAGTGTGTAAGCTTTGCTGTAGTGACATGGCTGTAACAGCGACATCAGCCCTGGTGTTTTGGATTCATCCTAATTAACTGTGATTGTGTGTTTCACATATACTACATGTGTTAACCTGAGCATTGTGACTGTGGCCATCTTGTTATGTGTTTTAAAACTGTTTTTGTTTTCTTTCTTTTGAAACCAGAAGTCCAGATATAGACAGGCCACCCTAAGCGTACTCTACTTTATGATCCTTTTGGACTATTGTGGGGTTAAAATGACCAAAATAAACATGCATTTAGTAAGAGTTAAAATTATGAACTGGAACTATAAACTTATTAGGACAGTGTTTACTGTGAGAATAATCAGCATCTTGTTTAATGATCTTTAAGTACTATGCACACTATTGGCTACAATTTTGTGATTTTGTGGCTGCGGGAGTATCTATAACCTTAAAGCCAGGCTATTAAACTAACACCCCTGGCTTTTGGCCTCAGTAACCAGCTGCTTTGCCTTTTTTCCTTTCATCAGACCATGCAGAGATACAGCTCTCCTCCTTTTCCACAACGTTAACTACGTTGTAGAATCTTGTTGCTGGTTGATGATTGTGTCCCTTTTTCTTAAGAGCCTCAATTACATCCCGAAGTACAAAGAGGAGAAGAGATTCAGATGGAACAAAAGCAGAATTTCTTATTGTGGCATCATTTAAATACACTGAATATTTACACGTACTTTTTCAAAGTTGGGTTCAAACTTTACTGCATTTTCAGAGTCGACATAAACAACTGGAGCATTAATTGCGTCCTTAAGGCTCTTTCCAAACCAAAGGTGGTTCATGAGCGCCTTGAAGAGAAATATTAGAATACATTGCAGTCTTTCAGATGGGAAAGTGATGATTAGAGGATGGATTAGGGTGAAAACTTCTGTGACTACAGTGTTTACTCCTACACTAAAGAGGATCTGTATTATTTTCTCTCCTTAGCAATTTGTGTGATTGCCATGGACACGTACCAAAGCCATTCCAGTACTGGTCATACTCCCACCAGTCGATCCAACCACCAGTGTCTTCAACTGAGACTTCAGCAGAACTGGAGCGATAAAGGAGGGAGGCTGCTCTCCTGAGAAATACAACAAAAGCCTTGAGTGACAGCACAAAACTACAATCCACACTCGTCACTGTTAAGAGAAAAATGATCACATATAAATTGCTTCTGAATGATGTGAATCAGATGATGATGCATTTATTCAACCCGGACACGTGCCATTTACTTTTGTTCAGCATCATCAGACACTGATGAATGCTGAAGGAAATGTTGTTTGTTTTTTGTTTTACTTTTTTCCTCTGAGAAATGTGTGTTGGAATGTAACAAAAACCTTGTTTATGAGTTAATTCTAAATAGACTTTATTCATTCCCTAAGAAAATAACTGCAGGAAATAAAATAAACTCTGTGTCATTAGTTTTGGAACAATCCTCACTGTGCATCCTGATCTCCACAATGCTCTTCCCTGTGCTTGTATTTCATTAATAATGAGTGTAAAATGTATCCAGCTGATCCCTTACCAAAATTAGATATTGTGCAGAAGTCAAACAGCACATCATTAAGGATGATTCCAGTGCTTGGAGGCAGGAATTTGGAGGCAAATCTGCAAGTAGAAAACGGTAAATGAATGACAACACGTACGAGTACAGAAATTTTGCAAAGCAGCTTCTAAAAATAATCTCTTAAACCTTTTCAATCTTTCAGTTTCAAAGGAAGACACATTTTTGATAGCTGCTTCCTAACAGTGAAACAGTTTCATCCAGACACTGACATGTGGTTGATGCTGCTGGTGACAGACACAGCGGATCCATCTTCGGTCAGCACAGACACATGCGTGGTACCCATGCTCTCCAGATTCGAGGTGATGCCGTAATACTGGAGATCGTGAGTCTTGTCGCTGCTAATCAAGCTCCGTATGTTGTCTCCAAAGCTCTGTGATTGCAAAAACAAAAGCTTTAGAGCAGGGCTGCCCAATCCCAGTCCTCGAGAGCTACTATCCTGCAGCTTTTAGATGCATCCCTACTCCAACACAGCTGAATCAAATGGTTTGATTACCTCTTCAGCATGCCATCATGTTTGGCAAAGGCCTGATAACAAGCCAATCATTTGATTCGGGTGTGTGGGAACAAGGATGCATCTAAAAGCTGCAGGACGGTAGCTCTCGAGGACCGGGATTGGGCACCCCTGCTTTAGAGAGAATACAGGAATATCAAGACAAACAACAAATTAAAGCTGAATCTTAAAGAGATTTGAGTTCAAAAACCTCTGATACATATTTGTTTCAAATATTATGCCTTTTTCCATTGCAGTTTGACATCAATTTAGTAAAAATAATAACAACAACAATAATAATAATAATAATAATTCTTTTTTTGAAACCAGGAGCTTCACTTAAATATTTTATCTATATTTAGTATTTTGTGCTGAAATGTTGCCATTTTTACTCCAGTCAGATCTAAATACTTCTTCCACCACTGTTCACTGTTCAAGTTAAACAGCTCAGCTCAACACATTAAGATTTCTAGAAAATGTCAATTTGTGATTTTGTGATTTCAAAGTGTAGAAGATCAGCATCTCTGCAGTCGGTGTCTTTTTGTTCCCTTTTGTCCTTTTCCTCTAAAGAAATCACCAGGCTCAGTGGTTGAGATGGGGGAGCAAAACAACAACATGTTAACAGAAACTGCTGAGGTTCTTGGATGAACTGGAATATTTGAAACGTCAAAGCCTTGATCTGAGCGGGCTGCAGTCATCCATGTGTCCTGTTCTAATAAACTTAAATGTCAGGAACCCTTCTTTAGATCTGTTCAGTTTTATTCATATAGCACCACTTAACAATCAACAATTCTTGTCTCAAAGCACGTTATATTGTAAGGTTGTAGGTGTACAGTGTTAATCTAGGACAAATGTTCACTCAGATTCATTCATGAAGTGAATGCAAGTCGATAACCAAAGGTGGGTTTTTGCCATAACTGACTGTATCATGAGTGGACAGACATGGATGTAAACCACAACTGAACTGTTTGGCTGAGTCAAAACAACCATAGCAGTGATTCTAGCTTAAAGATACTCTGGATATTGTTAAATGTGCAAATACAGTCCATAAATATTTAGACAGAGACAACTTTTCACTGATTTTGGTTCGGTAAATTTCCACAATGAATTTAAAATAAACAACTAAGGTGGAATTTAGTGCAGATTTTTAGCTTTAATTCAGTGGGTTGAACAAAAAGATTGCGTAAAAATGTGAGCAACTAAAGCATTTTTAAAACAAGCCTTCATTTCAGGTAGCCAGAAAGTAATTGGACAAATTAAATAAGTGAAAATAAAATCTTAATTTCTAATACTTGGTTGAAAACCCTTCGCTGCAACGACAGGCTGAAGTCTTGAACTCATGGACATCACCAGATGCTGGTTTCCTCCTTTACTGCAGCGACTTTTAGTTGCTGTTTGTTTGTGGACCTATAGTCTTCAACATATGAAATTCACACTCAGTTGGGTTAAGATCAGGCTGACCATTCAATAATAACAGAATGAAGGAATTACCCAAATTTCCCCCTGGAATAGCCTTTGAGCCAACTGTCCAATTACCTTTGGTCCCTTTAGAAAGAGATGTTTCAGTAAACAAGGAAAAAAACAACAACGACAAAAACAAACCTAAACTTGTGTCAGTGACCAAATATGTCTATGGACCTAACTGTTAGATGTCCTGTTTCAAGAAAACACTTTGGAGCCACTTGAATGCATATACAGTATATGTATATACAGTATATATATATATATATATATATATATATATATATATATATATATATATATATATATATATATATATATATATATTACATGAGGATAAACTGATTGAGATTGTGAGTTATGTTGTGACAGAGATTGTGATTATTTTGTTCATGTTATTGGCTGTTTCGATTTTATGATGAGATGGATGCTGTCATTATATTTTAGTATAGTTTTTGAGTTGGATCCTTCCAGGAAAGGTTGTTTGATGTGAACTGTCATAAACTATAACCAGCAAATCATTACTTTCTAATTTAGGTGTAACGTATACCTGCAACTGTGAGTAATGTATGGTGGGAGTTGCACACAGTTCCTCCCTCCCTTTTTTTGGTTCTGTTTTCTTTTGTTTTTTTGTGTGTTTTTGTTCGTTTGTTTTTTCCCTTTTGTGGTGTTATGTATGAAGGTAGTATGTGTAGCTTGTAGTTTATGTAAGTTTAGCTACTTGTTTTGTTACGCTTAGTGGTTGTGCACAGTGCTATGTACAAATCAAATAAAGGTTGGAAAAATACAAATTGTACATGGACTACACTGGTCAATGACTAAATTGTCCAGATTTAGACCAGATCTGGGTCCTACCTGTGATAAATGTCAGCAGGCTTCAGCCACCCTTCTACATATGTTCTGGGTTTGTTCAGTGCATCATCAGTTCTGGCAAGTAATCTTCTCTACTCTTTCTAAAGTTTTAGGAGAGCCATTTGAGCCATGTCCCTTTGTTGGACTAGTTGGTACCGTCCCACAGGGTAGGCATCTGAACACAAATAAAGTTGAAAACGATAGCCTTTTATACTCTGTTAGCCAGGAGACAGGTTATGCAGTATTTTAAACAGGAAAAGATAAGATGCTCCCTCAAAGGATCTACGTCCAGCTTCTACACTACCTGGCAACCATCTCTGACATTTACTGACAAATGGAAAGATGGATAGTTGCCTCTGTACAATTTGTGGAAATGTCCATAAATGTCAATTTTCCATCACACTGCCTAATTTGACCCGACCCCCCCCCCCCCCCCCCCCTTCCTTTGGCAGACAGGAGAGTGGGGTTTCAGTTTATAAGCAGTATGCTATTGTTGTGATTATATGATTTCTTTCAATGAAAAGACCTTGATTAAAAAACGTTACAAATATTTTCATAAATGTTCTAAAAAAACAACAACAGGTTTTTACAAGGTTTGGAGCTAAATGTGGAAAAATGTTGCTGTTAATGTTTCAGTTTACAAACCGCGCCCCATAGTACTCTGTGTAGAGTGTTTGTAGATGTCAACATATTGTTTGGATGATGAAGTAAAATACTTTTTTTTTAGCTTCCAAAATATTACATGTGCCTTTATAGCTCTTGTAATTCATATATACTGAGAAATACTGAACTTTTACTTTTCTCAGGATATGCCCATCATTTGTTTTAGGTGGGTGATGCTTGAATATAAAGGTTTTTCCAAATATATTTATTTCCACTGAAAGGAATGAGAGTGCTGGAGACGTTGTTACAATTACTGTTGGTTTCATTCGAATTTGGACCGTGTCCCCTGCTTTAGGGAAAAGCACGAAGCATTGCCATGTTGCTGATAGGCCACGAGGTGTGACGCTGTCGTGTTGATTGGCCGAATAATGGCGGTTGAAGAATGCAGTGATTGGCCATGTGAACATCCGGTTCTGAAAAAGCCGGTAGAGGAAGGCGGGGCATGAGTTTGGGAGCCGCGGCTAGGATTTTCTTCAAGATGGCGGCGCGACGAGAATTGTGTTAATTTAGAAAGGTAGATAGTTGCCCAAGAGGAGATACCCGTGTCATATTTATCAGTGAGTACGCCTGTATCCCAAATATCTGGCTGTTTTATGGGTTGCTGACCTTTGCGGGTTTGCTCGGTGAGCTGTAGCTCAGCTCATTAGCATTGATGCTAACCTTAGCAGGGGCCCACTGTGAAGCTTCGGGCTGAACAGATGCGCTAAAGAGTGGTTGTTCCCCATTTTATTCAAATGTATAGTTTGCATACAACATATTCAAATTCAAAGCCAAAACACGTCTATTTGTCGAAGCTATTTTTACGTTAAATATCGTATTGTAATAGTAATAAAGTTGTGCTTTCTGACATTAGTCTCACTGGTCCCTTTTTTCTAGCTTCCACAAGATCGCAGTGGAGGATGATCAGTGCCTAGATCCCATATTAAGCTGAATGCATTGTGATTTCCAATAATTGAGACAGTGATTCTGAAAGCTGTCTACATTAATGAAAAGAACAATGTAGTCAGCTTAGCATATTCACCTCTGGTACGTGGCCTATGCAGGGATGTGCTTCTGCATGCATTCTGTGTTTAGATAAGAAGATAGCCTCTCACTAAGTAAAGAATTTAAAATTAAAATTTCAGTCTATTTAAGTTAGCTATATATTTATAAGGAAATGGAGATAGATGATGTTCTACCCCCTCTCCCCTTGGAGCCACCTGATGATTTTGGCCTAGATGAGGGAAGAGCACCTCCACCACCTCCCCTGCAAACGTCCAGTGACGCAGAGGTAATGGACGTTAGCTCTGGTGGTGATGGATACACATACACCCCAGGGGACGGGGAAACCAAGACACAGCAGCCCCTCAGCAGGGGCTCACTGACTTTCTGTAGTCATCTCTCAGATGAGGCCAGTCCCGCCCCACCGTGCCCCAGAACAGCCCGCCATGCTCCCCCGGTCACCAAGTTTCTGCCAGATCTCAAGCTGCTCAGAGATGTTAAGATTAGTGTGAGCTTCACTGAAAGCAGTAATAGCAAAGAGAGGAAGGTTTTATATACAGGTGAGAGGCAGGAGGCAGGGAGCGAGGATGGCTTAGAAAGTCTCAATGGTGAGTTGCACGACATGGCTAGTGAGCAGGAGGTAGCCGAGGTGACTGGTGGAGCAGCAAATGCTGCAGGCAGAAAGTCAGAGGACACAGAGGTAGATCTAGAGAATAAGGTTGAGTTTGCTGTCCTGGATGAGTTGGATGACCTCTACGAGAACTTCCTGGAGCCCGACGATGGAGAGCATGGAGGCTTTAAGTCTGACGTCATAGTTCAGCAGGAACAGGCATATGACGAAGTCACGGCTTATTCTTATGAGGTATGACTGGACTTTTATTTGCAGTATCCCCTTTTAGTGACAACTTTGCACTGAGTTTGTCCTTCGTTGTGAAATACATAATAATGCAGGACTAATGCAGACCACAAACACTACAGTCACTGCAAGTACAGTACACTTCTTAATGTCATATTTCATCACTCTTCTGCATCAAGCTTTTATTTATAAAAACAGGACCAAATGTTTAAGTAAATGTTTGATAACCAATGTTTTTTTGTTTTGTTTTAAATCACTGAAAATGTGAAGTGTGAAGCTGGAAGAGGTCAGTGTTTTAATTTTTACCTTCAATAGCGGAGTCTGCATTTGACCCAAAAGATCTTCATATGATTTTCTAGTAGGAGAAGTTACTGTTAGACTGATGAATTCTGGTGAGATCCTTAGAGAATCCATTTTGACAGGCTTTAAGCTCACTGTGGTTGGTCGGACCAGCTGGTACTTTTGAGGAAATATTGGCCAGTAAAATCACAGCTGTGGAGCTTTGGTCATTTTTTAACGTGCCTGCCCTTTTCCTATTTTCAAGGTAATTTTTTTTTTTTTTTGAAACCTGGCTAGTTAACAGAGGGGCATATCCTCTCTTTCTAAACTCATAATTGCTTTTATGCACCATTTTGCAGCTGTAATGTTTTTTTCTATATTTCTACAGAGTTACACACACACAAACACACAGTCTGAGAAAAGACTACAAAGAATTCAGTACTCTCTAGAACTGCCCAACAATCATCATCTGCTGGCCTTAACCCTTCACTCTTCTAGGAGGAATTTGACAATGATGTCGACGCTCTGTTGGAGGAGGGCATGCCAGTCCCAAAGAAGATGCGCCCGGCAGAGGATAAATATGGTGGGGACAGTGATCATCAGTCAGATGGTGAAGGAGGTGTTCAACCCATGATGACCAAAATTAAGACTGTCCTGAAGAGTGAGTTGGGGAGGGGCCTGTAGTCTGAAGTATACTGCAAATACTGTCTTGTATGTGCCACATATTTGTCTTATTAGTTACTTTTGTTTTTTTGTTTAAATAAACCATCTGAAATTGTAGGAAATTTATTTTATCTTTTGTATATTATATTTTTGTGTGTGACCTATGGAAATAACCTGCTCTCCTTTGAGACACTGCTTGGTAGATGTGCTCTCTATAAATACACTAGACAACTAAGAAGTCCTCTGAAAGGATCACACAGTCTAACAGCACATGGTCATTGCTGTCTTTGAGTGTTGTTGTTGCATTACACAGAATGAC
Organism: Aulonocara stuartgranti; assembly: GCF_965226115.1. Lineage (NCBI taxonomy): Eukaryota > Metazoa > Chordata > Actinopteri > Cichliformes > Cichlidae > Aulonocara > Aulonocara stuartgranti. Next base: position 36,755,710 of record NC_138948.1, on the reverse strand, counting down.
CTACTAAACAAGTCTGGTCTGAAATCCTAAAAGACAAAGCAGAAATATTTTCCAAATTCCTTAAAGTTCCTTCAGAAATCATTGTTTGAAGTTTCTAATTTCAACTTCAGAACCGTGTCTCACTTTTTCTTTTACCAAACTTTAAATTAATGTGGTTGCATTGGTCGCATTTTAAAGGCAAATTAATGAAAAGACTTCACCTTCCCAGCTAAGAAGCATTTAGGCCTGTTAATGATGGTTTTGATGTAATGAATAGCAAATAGTCTCTCAGTCTTCACCCCATACCCATGAGCTGAACATGATTCGGTCTCAAAGTTAAAAAGCGATGTCTTTTTCACAGGGGACAAACTCCCATAGATTTTTAGCAAGGTGCTTATTTACAACAAGGTGACCTAAAGTGTAATGATTGCTGCTAAGAGTGAGAGGGATATCATGCACCTACACTGAGACTGTAAAGAACTTTTCTTTTCAAAGTAGCAAAATATTTACAGAAAAATAAATTCTTCTAATTTGCCTTGAATATCTGACAAAAACCTCACACGTGTTAAAGTCTTAGTAATGGTTGCTGTTCTGGCTTTTTTGATTTGTTTTGGATTATATTTACATGGAAAATGAAGCAAATGAATAAAAATGCCTTCGATGTTTTTTGAATGAATGATTATTACAACTCCTAGAAATGTCAGTATTTAGTATTACTAATGAGGTATACCACAAAGTGTACTATGTAGTACTTATATTTACATTTGCATTTTCTTATGTACTAGGTCGGGGACGTCCGCCCACTGAGCCTCTCCCTGATGGATGGATAATGACATTCCATAATTCAGGCATTCCAGTCTACCTGCACAGAGAGACCAGAGTGGTCACTTGGTCCAGACCGTACTTCCTTGGCACTGGAAGCATTAGGGTAAGAACGGCATAAATTTCACAACTGTTTCTGTTTATGAAACTGGTGGAATAAAATTTAGCTTTGCTTACATTAAACGTCTGCCTGTGTCAACACTCTAAACAGATTAGTGACAGATTTTGCTTCTGCTCTCAGTTTGGACTAAAGTAGTCTGCCACCAAAAGCCTAAACTCTGCACTGTTCCTCGTCTGTTTGTTCCTGATTAATCTGAGTTAATTCACATAATACAAAAGTAACAACATTTGATGTGGTGTTATTTTTGTTGTTCAAGTTAGTGTGAAATTAGTGATTTAAAGGGCTTGGGAACCCTGCCAATACTGACAGTGTTTGAGGAAACAAAGGCTCAAATGTTTTTGCCTAAAGAAAACCATAACGACACTGTTTTCCCCAAAACGCATATCGGCACTGGATGAGCTACATCTTGAACATTTTACAGCTGGGTAAACATCACTTTGAGAGATTTTACCTTATTTATTTAAAGCCTATGGACACTTTCCAGGTCATTTTAAAATTAGTCTCAAACTTACAGCACTGTTAACATATTGTTCAAACAGAAACACGACCCACCTGTAAGCAGCATCCCCTGCCTACACTACAAGAAAATGAAGGAACAGGAGGAAAGGGAGCTGAATGGGGAAGTGGTGCCTGATGCAGAGGAGTCTGTTGTCAAGCCTGCTGAGGAGGCCAACGGGGGAGAGCAAGTAGGCACATCAGATGCTACAGCTGAGGACCAGGATGTCATGCCACCCTCCAGTCTCCCTGGTGAAGGTCGGGATGGAGAAGGTACCACTGACAACAGCATCCAAAATAAAGAGTCTCTTCCCTGTGACTCTGCACAAGGAGCCTTAGGGCAGGTCAAGGCCAAAGTGGAGGTGTGCAAGGATGAGTCCATCGGTAAATAGCTTCCCACACTAGCAGTGACTTTTGAAATGTTCTTTTGTTTGTTTGCTTGTGTTTTGCTACAGTAAAAGACATCATCTGACATCTTGAAACTTCCTTGCAGAACTTGAAGAATTTCGCCTGTACCTGGAGAAATGCTTTGACTTTGAACAAGTGACTGTCAAGAAGTTTCGCACCTGGGCTGAGCGAAGACAGTTCAACAGAGACATGAAGAGGAAACAGGCAGAGTCGGAAAGACCTATCCTGCCTGCCAACCAGAAGCTCATCACACTGTCAGTCCAGGACGCTCCTACTAAGAAAGGTGCCAGTACCTGTGATTCATACTGTGTACATTTCATACAGTTTGGGTGTAGATATTAAACATATCCTGTTAAGTTTTTGTTTGTTGATGCAATGAATTGTTTGTTTCCACAGAATTTGTTATAAATCCTAATGGAAAGTCTGAAGTCTGCATCTTACATGAATATATGCAGCGTATCCTCAAGGTTCGCCCTGTTTACAACTTTTTTGATTGTGGTAAGTTCCTCTTTCTTAAGCGGCCAAAGGTAATACAGTAATTTACAACGGTGTACTACGAAGCAATATTAGCAGGTTAGCTACCTATGTCAGTAGCTCTCTTTTTACCTTATCTTAAATAGACACAACAACTGAGCTGTAACCTGGTGTTGGATCTGGAGCAAAAACACCGGGTTAACATATAAAACTGCTAATAAGCAATGTGAAAGCCCGATATATGATCTCTGATTTGGTTTTATCAAGCAGCTAATGCACAGACAGTCAAATTCATAGTACGCTATTACTTCTCCCACTCATTTTCTATCAGGATTTTTTGTGCATAAACTAGTAAAAGTGTTTTTGTTTTTTTGTGTTTTGCCTGTTTTTGATGTTGACCTTTTTGGAATATCCATTTTAATTTGCCATTCTTTCCACAGAGAACCCAAGTGAACCCTTTGGAGCGTCAGTCATTATAGATGGAGTCACATACGGCACAGGGACTGCAAGCAGTAAAAAACTTGCCAAGAATAAAGCTGGTAATTCTTCTTCTTTACAATATTGGACATTTGATCATGTGGTTGATATTGGTCACAGCTTAATATATAAAAAAATTATGGTGTTGTATTAGAGGTTGTCCTTTGGAGTTGGTATAAATTAAAAAAAAAATCAGCATAATGACCTTAAAAAACATGTCAAGCCCCTTTTCCATTAGTACCTACATCACGTAGCCACGACTTGACTCCAATTCACTGGTTTTTCCATTGCAAATGAGCGCCACCTAATGTGTGTTTTCGTTGTTATAGCAATACATCGCATGTTATTAGAATGCACCACAAAAGCTACAACAAAGGTGGACGTTGAGGCAAGAATATACCCGCTGCTCGCTCTGTTGCTTTCCGTCAGACTCGGGGGACCCCGGCGTTGTTCTTTGTGGTCCTGTCATTCGTTGCCGGGTTTTTTAAAAATGATGGTTTTGATTTTCGTGAATGAGAGAGGCTCTCATCACTCATCAAGTGACGCAATTGACCAGCCAATCAGTGGCAGTGGACTCTGACGACATCACATTTTAGTACCTGCTCAGACCCGGCCGAGAAGGTACTAAAAAAGTACGTGGTACCAGGTAATATGACCTAATGGAAAACCCTGAAAACGTGGTGAGTCGATTCGAGTAGGTACTGATAGTAAAGGGGCTTTAGTTAGATGTCACTGAATAGCTTGGATGTATCTGCTTTGTGAGAGAGAGGTCTTCTGAAAAGTCAAGGGGTTACACTTTCTTACACACTGCAGCTCCAAGAACAATCTCTTTGTTGCACCTCCCCACAATGGAGCAAGATAACAGTACACTGTATTACATGTGGTAAATATTTGCACATTCACCTGCTGTAAAATCTCACTGGGTGTTTGCAGCTCGAGCAACACTGGAAATCCTCATACCTGACTTTGTGAAGCAGACCTCGGAGGAGAAACCCGTCGAAGGCGATGAACTGGAGGTACTTTTTCGTTTTTTGACATTTTTTTTCTGTGTGTATTTCTTTTTTGTCTTTTTTTTTTTTTGTTGTTTACTCTTGAAGCAAAGCTAAATCCTGATTCTGAAGCCAAGATTTTCATATAATACTTCCTTCAAATGTAAAACACATCTTTTTAGAGTTGAAGATGACACAGCAGTGGTGACATTCAGTGCATTCTCTCCTGCAGTATTTTAATCATATCAGTATAGAAGATTCAAGAGTATATGAGCTGACCAACAAAGCAGGACTACTATCGCCATATCAGATTCTTCATGAGTGCCTTAAAAGGTAAAGTAGATTTGAGTATTTATTAATATTGTTAAACTGTTATTGTTAAAGCGATGTGTGTGTCCTTTTTTCTTCTGTCTCTCTCTCTCAGGCCTCTTTATGTCACCTGTTGTGGGATTTATACTACGACTGCGTCCATATTGTTAATAGAGCAGCTCTGCATGATTAACTTTTCAAAATGATCCTTACTGTCTTTTACTGGCCTTATTGCAGTCTTTGATTTCACCCTCTATTTGAAACAAGCTGTTAGAGTCCCTCCTCACCATCTTTCTTCTGACTGACTGCTCCTTGTACATGGATTGAAACAACTGATTGGCTGTGTGCCCGAGATGCCAGTGTTCAGGATATCATCCAGAAACATAAGTGGGAAAATCAGTTTGAAATGGATCATTTGGCTTATTTGTACAGACACTGGTTTTATTATCGGTAACTGTTTAATATAAGCCTTTATCACATATATATGACAGAAAACAAGGAAAGGCATTTAACTCAAATGATAAGGTGGAGCTGCTCGTCATCAAGATGAGAGAATGAAGTTCACAGCTGCTGATTGGACATTGGGGTGTCTGTGCAAAACGCAGACAGATTTCAAATATCCATGTGAAAACAAATGTTTGTTCCTTACTGCAGAAACCACGGGATGGGGGACACCAGCATTAAATTTGAGGTGATCCCGGGGAAGAACCAGAAGAGTGAATATGTGATGACATGTGGGAAACATACTGTGCGTGGCTGGTGTAAGTAGACCCTAATCTTTGCATTTCTATCTGGCGAGAGCATAGCTGGGTGTTATTTATAGATAAGTTCAAAGCAGCTGTCAGAATTGCTTTGTAAATGAAGTCCATATTATTACAATTATTTTCCTTTTATTTAGTTTTTTTTAGTGGACCTGTTTTGCTAATGTAACGCAGACACTAAAGCTGATGTGCCAGAATGTCATGCTAAAGAGAATGATTCTTTTAAATACAAGGGGGCGAGTCAGACACCAAGCGCACAAAGATGAAGCAGGTCTGATCGGAAGCAGTTTATTACCAGGCCAGGGAGCATAAAAAAACCTACAGAATAAAATGTTGTCTATATAGTAAAACAATTCTAAAACCCATAAAAATACAATTTTCTACATCCACTAAAATCCCCTGATGTAATCATGCCACATGTTCATTATGGGTCCACCATCAGGCCAGGAATTCTTTCTCCAGAGCGGAGTCCACAACAGTCTAGTCTCCAACAGACAAGGAGGAGCCTCCTATCCTCCTCCTATCCCTTCACTAGGCCCATCGCATCCCAGCCCAGCTTGCGTTCTGCACCGGAGTCCATCATGCAATGCCACCACGGCTCCCCTCGCATCAGCGCCCTGTAAAATAACAAATAGGGGCCAGAACAATCGTCCCAGAAGTGTCCCTGGCTTATAGCCATGGCGTCCCTCTCCCAACCCGGCTGCATCTGGCGAACAAGTGGAGACACTACTCACAAATGCAGGAGGTATACTTCTGCCCTGCTGCTAATCACACGCGTTTGTCTCCCACTGTCGCCGTTCCTTGCTGTCAGGACTGCGCCGCCACGTCTCCTGATTAGGTGTTGCACCCCACGGTCAGGCAGCGGGTCCCTCTTTTCACCTGGCCTGCTCATATCTGGGGCCTCTGTCCTCCCAGGGCTCAGCTAGCCTGCTTTTAAAAGGTCTTTACACAGCACCTCTGGAGACACCCATACCTCAGCGGGTGATCCCTATCAACTAATTTATCCCATTTTCAGCCATTCCACAGTGGATTAAAACAATGTCAAATAACACACTAAAAACATGCAATACAAACAGAATAAAATCATGCAAATAAAAACACTAAAAATCAGAATAAAACCAATATAAGTGATAAATACAAATTTTCACTGTGACACTAACATGTGAGTTTCAGTGACAGGTTATTTGTATTTGTCATCTTTGTAACTAGGCAAGAACAAGAGGGTTGGCAAACAGCTAGCATCTCAGAAGATCTTGCAGATGCTACATCCTCACGTCAAGAACTGGGGCTCACTGCTGCGCATGTACGGCAGAGAGAGCAATAAGATGGTCAAGAAGGTAAGGACTGACAGCTGCTGTAAAGTCTTAAGAGAAAGCATTGAAGATGAAGAAAATTGTTTTGGTCTCTAATATAGTTCCTGTGGGTTTTAAGTGTCTTAAGATACCGTTTTCCACAGAGTCGCAATCTCCAGCTTTAACTCAGCATTGTGCATCATAGTTTTTGTGACCGATACAGAGGGCGCCTGTTCAAGTACACTGATAAACAGTGGATGCTCTACTGAATTGGAGCAAGTGGCAGTCAATCTTTTTCAAATCACAGTTCATTTTGGGTCTGAAAACAGGATGAAGAGCAAGAAGATGCCGTTTTAAGATGCTGCTTTCTATTAATTTATTTAGGAACTGGGTGTCTATGACAGGAAAAAAGATGTGAGTGGGTCAGTGCTGGAACATTTGAAGTGTCCAGCTAAATAAAGCTGGATCCTTTGTTAATTACAGTCGTAAGCCCAAAGTCACTACTATGCATTATAAAATAAATGAGCTTATGTGATGACAAAGCTCTGCTCCTAGAGTGTTGGTCAACAGCGGATGGGCTGCTACGTCATTGATTTTGGGTTTTAAACCAATGACTGGGATGTAGAATTGAACCAGTTTTCTGCACATATTGAAATGGTACTGCCATGTGTTGATGAGCTGAATAGCGTGTTATCATGAAGTGTCATGTGCTATGTCGTTATAAAATGATCTTACTTCTCAGGAGAGCTCCGACAAGAGCGTGATCGAGCTCCAGCAGTATGCCAAAAAGAACAAGCCAAACCTTCATATCTTGAACAAACTGCAAGAAGAGATGATTAAACTGGCTGCACAGAGGGTAGGAATGGTTCTTACTGGGATTTTAGTTCTAAAAAAAAAGAAGAAGGGGGGGGGGGCGTAATGTTTAGCTTTATTTTTTTGTAAATAAAAAAGACAAAACAAAGGAGTGTAACTTCCAGTCTTTGGTTGGCCAGACTGCATGTACACTACCCAAAATCTTGTACTTGAGAATAATTGTTTTTGTTATCTTGCTTGTTGTACTTTAATTATTTTCTCTACCAGGAGGAAACGAGGAAGAAACCCAAGATGACCATAATGGAATCTGCCCAGCCGGGGAGTGAACCCCTCTGCACTGTCGACGTTTAAATCTCAAATCACTGATGAACCACAGCACTGAAAACCAGTCACTGTCAGACATCACACACATGCACACCCCACCATCCACCACTTAATTATGCATCACTGAGATCTAAATGGCAATATAGTAAAGGGTTGACCAGGCTGATATTACTGCTTACTTCCTTCACTTGTTTTAATTGGTTAAGCTGGTAGAAGTAAGTGTTGGACTGAACAGACTGTAGAGCGAATATCGTCTACCTCTCTAGATGCATCCTAATTACAGCAGTAGGAGAACCCCCCTCCCCCCCAGTGTCCAGAGAAGTGACCATTACTTGATAAGATGAACCACATCAAAATAGATTTGCATGCCTCTTAAAGTGGAGAAAGCCACTGCACACACTGGTTTTATTTTTGAAGGCTTGTTTTCACCAGTCATGAGCGCATAGTACCAGCAGCTGATAGTTTTCTCTGTGCTAAAAGTATTTGAAAGGGACTACTAATACTTGTATTTATACCGTTCATTTAATTGGAAGCAAAGTTCCTATTTTATTTGTTATTTTAATGGTAGGTGTTATGGATGTGGTGAGTGATGATTACAGCTGTGTGCGGTCTTGTTTGTCCCCAGAATTGACAGATGCTGTCTTTGGTTTGCACGTTGGCAACATGCGGTGTGAAGTGCTCACTGTTGTTACACACTCGTGTCCTGTCAGATGTTTTTGTTGACTGTTGCTTTTATTCCTGGAATAATTCCTAGTGGAATATTTGGGCTGACTTTTTCTTGAGGGTCTTGCCTTTTTCATTTGTTTCAGTAAAAGACATAAGCTAGAGCCCACCTGATGTCTTCATCGCTGATACCAGTACAGATTGTTTTATGGAATACGAAACTTCAGTGATGTCAGTCGATATTCTTAACAAAAATGCATGTTTGTTAAATACGACTGTATTAAAAAGGGACTCCTTCATTTAATAAGTAATGAATTTCACCGACTACTAACCCAGCTGTGAAGCTGGAGGTACTGTTTGGAAAAAAACTGTGACACCATCTCTGAATGATACCAAGCTACTACTTCTAAATTATCTTTAGTATAAAAGGGCACGCACATGTGCCCATACAAATATCTGACATTAGGCCTAAGCCGGTGAAGGTCAGGTTCTACAAGAGCTTCCTGCTACATGGTGACACTGCAGTATACCCCAAGCACAGGGACACAGTACTGTAACATGTTGGGGATCATTTCACTTATGCGCTTAGTTCGCACTTGGATTTTTATTCATATGCTAATGCCATGCACAGTTGCTAACCACAAAGCGCATTTCAGTTGCTTTTCATTTATTCTTATTTTAAAAAAATCATGTTGGTTACATGTTGCCTTAGTTAATCCATTTCATGAAGGGCTCAAGAGTATGTATTGTACATTGGACCTAAAACACCCTTCAGCAGGAAGTGGAAAGACCAATCTCTATTTACTTGATAAAGAATTTAAGATAGTGTTTTCAGTTAAAAATGGCCAAGAAACGTCTCAAGAAAATATGCCTACAACTCATCCAGATTTGTAGGATTCACCTGAATGGACTATTTTGTGTACGTTTGCCATAAATTGTTTTTTTTTTTTCTTTCAAGGCAAACTTGTAAAATTTAGTTGGCACTGATGTAAACAACAGCGATAAAGTCATTCAGTCCAACAAGCTGATGAAACTGTGTATACCAAAGCTTATAGTCTTATGCATTTTATAGAAAACTCAATGTTGCTGTGAACTGAAGAGAATATGGACTAACAGGAAAATGCATAGACCCGTCACTTGCTGGAACAAAATGGAAACTGCTGTGCACTCAAGTATTTGCCCCGCGGTTTTTCTACAAGAGGACACATCTGTTTACCCAAGGCTCCTGTGATAGTACAGATCACTTTACGAATGTGCTTTCCCTTTGTGTATGTGTTTTCATGCAAAGCCCATAAGTGTCGGGGGAGGGGGGGATACTGCTTCCATGCGTTGCTGTTAAGTTGTACCAATGACTTGTTTGAAGTGTTGCTGCCTAGATTATGAAGTATGTATTGCAACCTGAGCTCCATGACTTTGGTGATATTTGTTATGCAAAATAAAAATGTCTTGACTAATAGCTACAAGAGCTTTTGTTTATTCAGTGATTGAAGGATCAAAACTAAAAAGGGGAAGTGAGCTGAGGTGGTAATTTATTGGTTAAGCTTTTACTGTTTGGAATAACAGAAAACACAGTATTAGTTTGAAAATTAAACTTTAGGTCAAAGCTAACAAAGGTTCATGCAAAAAGACACTACAGTTATTGCTCACTGTGAAAACTGGGATTTAACTTGTGTTACTTTTTGGCTTTACAAATATGTAAATGACAATGTTAATTCTTCAGAGTACTGTGTGGATACATTTATAGAGGAGGAAGCCCAATTTGCCAATCAAACTGCACAGAGACCCATTTCTCCAGCTATAAAACTGAGTCTTCGCTGTAGTCCACTCTCTCCAGCAGCAGAATCATCTCAACATGCATGGTTTGAGGGAACAGATCCACAGCTATGGATCGCACTGGACGGAATGGGGCTCCATGAACTCTGTTTGATGGAGCTCTGCACAGACTGAAGGAAAAAACAATTCCACAGTTGGAGTCACATTTTAATTTTTTTTATCTTGGCTTATTTTCTACTACAAAATTCACTTACTCAATGAAGTTGGTCATTGCTGCCTTGGCATTACATGATACATAAACCAGCCTCTTTAAATGCTCTGCTCTCCTGATTGCGAGTATCACCTTTGAGTCTAAGGAAACAAAGAAAAAATAATCATCTCTTACTACAACCATCTTAACCTGAGTAGATCTTTTGATCATAACGTGCACTCACGTAGGCCTGCTCGTGGTGGATCTACGATAGCAGTCGCACTGGATGAAACGACAGCATTGAGGATGTTGGGGAACACATCCTCAGCTTTTCCACAGTGAAACTCAACATTACTGAGACCTTAAAAACACAAAAAATAAGAGAGGGATGCAGCATGCATACAATTACTAAAGTTAATCACATCAATACCACAACTTATGCGCTTTACCCAAACTAAATGCTACAAAAAGATAAAAGTGATGATGTTCGTGGTGCCTACCATTCAGCTTTGCATTAACTTTGGCGTCCTCCACTGCTTCCTGGCACATCTCAATCCCTATCACCTTTTTCACCCTCTAGATATAAAAGTGGGTGGCAAAAAAAGGCAACATGAAACCAAGTCAGTGTGCATTTGTCCTGCTTCATGACTAATGAGAAAATGCACACAACACCTATACATTGACAAAAAAAAACAAAAACCATTACCTTAGCCAAAGAGATGCCAATGGTTCCTGTCCCGCAGCACACATCCAGTACTATGCTGTCCTGATCCAGCTGGGCCAATTCCCCCACAGCAGAGTACAGCACCTCTGCAGCTCCTGTATTCACCTAGCACACAGAAACAGATTGTTAATGGAGGCTGAGCACCTGATGTTAAAGCTGGCAAACACAACTGGGACCATCGTCTACCATACCCGAGTGTCCTAGCCACAGATTAATAACAAAACAAACAAACATAAGATGAATGTATTAAATTCACAGTCACTCCAGCCTTGTGGGATATTTTTGAGTTAAGCCCTGTATTTGGAGAGGTTTCCACATTTTAGGAATGCCTGCAAAAAAAAGGTAAAGCATGGTGAAGTACAGTGATCTACTTCTGTTTGTTAGGCTCTGTGATGAGCCTTAGAAGAGCCTAGCTAGGGGGTGGGGAACTCCAGGCCACGAGGGCCTGTCTCCTGCAGGTTTTAGAGCTCACCCTGGGTCAACACACCTGAATCAAATGATTAGTTCATTACCAGGCCTCTGGAGAACTACAAGACATGTTGTGGAGGTCATTTAGCCACTTGAATCAGCTGTGTTGGATCAAGGACACATCTAAAACCTGCAGGACACTGGCCCTCGAGGCCAAGAGTTGCCCACCCCTGGCCAGAGGAGTACCATTTCACCCCATCTGCAGAAGGATAACATGGTGAGATCAGAACTTCAGAAAAGGATTACCATGCCTGCGATAACATGTGTTCACTCATCCTCACAGAAAGAAATCCTGAAATATTCTAGTTGCAAACCAGACCTCATAACTTCCACAACATGCAGCTTCTGCTCTTCCTCACCTGGAAGAATGAATGCGGAGAAATCCTGAATTTCAAACCAAGCATTTCTTCTTGAATGCAGGTCTCTCCAACCACCAGCTCACAGGGGAGATCCTCTGGGTTTGGAGATTTCCTTAACAGGCAAAAAAAAAATACAAGAAGTTACATAAATAGTCAGAGTATTATTAAGATGACATTCAGTCATTAAATTCATACAGATTATGACTTACTGAGCATGTAGTTTAGTTTTACCTTTGGCCCTCTCTAACAAAGTACAGAGAGGTCACGCCGCTGTCTTTCCCCTCTCCTTCTGTGAAGTACTCCTTCATGGAGTTCTTTAAAGCACCAAGTTCCTCTTCTTCAAGTTTCTAAGAGTCATTAAACAAATGAAGCGAATCAAAAGGGAGACCTTTAACAGCATGGGGCGCTAGTTCAGTTTCAACATTTCATCACCTGTGGGTTGAAGAACACCATGGCCATGGCATGTTTGGTCCTCGTAGTACGTACAGTCAGCTGCTTCCAGTGTCCTTCATATGTCTCTGGGCTGTACACAGAGTATGGAGTTGTTCTGTTTGCAAAAATCACAGCCAGACTGAGCGATTAGTCACTTTTAGACAACTTGCTTTGTTTTTTTCCACTTATTTGTATCATATTTCTCAAATAACATGACATGTACATTATGAATTTGATCTTTTTTTATTTAGGTTCAACTACTTTTTCCAAGCAGCTTTAGTTCCCCAAACTAAACTGTTCCTAGATCCTCACGAGCACACATAATAATACCTGATGAACTTTTGAAACTCGCTGACCATCTTCTTGGCCTCTGGCGGCACGTGGCACGTGTCAGCCGGCCCCACCACAGCACAGGACCCTCCCTTGTATTTCCCCAGGCGGAAACCGATGGTTTTATCCTCGCCATCTGCACCCACCGATATGAGGAACTCGCACTTGTTTCTGTACTCTGTCTGTCACGATCGGAAACCGGGTCAGAAGGATGAATATTAAATTATATACAATATTTAGAGACATGAAAACAGCCGAGAGATCGTGAAACAGAATAAACTTATGTACGTCATTTTCCATCTCTAATTAGTTACTTTTTATTTTGTGCTTTGCCTTTTTTCCATCCTGTTTTTTTTTTTTTTTTTTTAACTGTTGCATAACCACCTGCCTTTTATGGACAAATAAAAGCAACTATTCAAAGTATACCTGTGTAGGAGACGGTCGGAGGGCTTCCAGAGGACAACACATGTTGTTGTATTTCCCTTTCTGTGCAAACAGCCACGGCACCATGGCTTTGTTGGTGCTGCCGATCTCTCTGAAAGAAAACAAAGGTTTAACTTGTACGGACATGTCAGCAAGTCCCATAAAAAGTACAACATGACCTATAAATAACCCCAAATCTGTATTATATTACACTTACTTGGCCAGCTTCTGCAGAACCACCACCACCTCCTGTTCCTTCCTCTTCAGCTGCTCGTCATAAGAGATGTTCCACAGAGGTGTCACGACGTTGGCGATCTGGACACTGAGCGGCTCCTCATCCTCGTCCCCATCATCTGTTCGTTTGCATGGGGGCGCGCTCTCCCCCTCATTCTCCTTCCTCTTTCTCAAGATGGGGTCTGCCTTGGGTTTGGCCAGCTTGACACTAAGCACCTGGCCCTTCCACTGCATGCCATGCACCATCTTCATGGCCTTGTCGCGCTCCTCCTCGTTCTTGAAGGTGACGAAAGCAAACGTCTGCCTGCCAAACAGCTTGATTTTGTGCGGGTTGAGGCCATGCTTGGCCAAGAACTTCTTCAGGTCATTGAAGCCTATGAACCTGGGCAGATTCCTGATCTCCACTTTGTAGATCTCCGACGTGAACAGGTCCTCTTTGATGTAGCGGTACACGCCGGGGTCAGGAGCCCCCTGGCTTTCTCCTTCAGCCTGAACATCAGGCTTGGCAACATCATTTTTGGAGAGGTCATCAGGCTTCTCCTCCAGGGAGAGCGAGGCTGGAGTGATGGCCGCTGGGCTGCTGCTGATATCTGCCATCACTGTGCTGATTCCTAAAGCACCAAACAATAAGTAGGCCTATCAGGAGCTCGCATTCACGGAGTTAAAACGTGAAAAAAGTCTCATACTCTACTCTCAAGCCTGGTTTAGGGTATTGTGCAACTTTCAAATAACTGCTACAATTAATGTGTCACCGTGACTATGTAAAACAATGCTGTTACTCTACATAACAGTACATGCACTTACTGCTTTTCAGTAATTATGTTTTGGTTATATGGCAAACTGAAAGACTTGATGTTAGCTCGAGCAGGAAGTTACATTCTTTGCAGTTTCAGAGGAACGACGTCGGTATCTTAACGGAACACTTTGTGTAGTGCGCTGTTTTTGACTAGCGGTAACATTCCACGAGAGCTCCTTACCTTCCCGTACCTCTGTATTTACTTTCTGCTCCACTTCTATTGAGCAGGCGACGCCATGTTGATTCAAGCACGTGCAGCTTGAACTATGAACTTTGTTAAAGTGACAGGCATCCCAGCGGCTTTAACTTTGTGTACCTTGGTCACTTTCATAGATAGGAGGGTTAAGAAAAGCTTTGCACATCACTGTCTACACATTGGTTTACGTCCTTAAGGTGTTGTGTTACTGGTGTTACTTCATACTTCATGTTGTGCAGGGAGGGGGATCAGATGTCCCTCCCTGCACAACATGAAGTATGAAGTAACACCAGTAACACAACACCTTAAGGACCTTAAGGAGGGGGACTGCACAGCATTTTATGCTTTCCCCCCTCTCCCACATCTTGAACCAATGTCCCACATTTTACAGGCTCTGCAGGACATCCACCTTTCTAAACACTGGATTTTCCTTAGTACATATTTAGGTCATGCTTTTATCATGAACAAATATATCATTCTGTGCAATATAGTGGAAAATACCACAAAGCAGATGACAGATATACTGAGAAATAGAGTTATTTTTCAGTTTCACATAAGAGAAAAAATGGTGTGAAGCCACACAGTATATTTGGCTAAAGATTCATAAATTGTCAGCTAGTGCTCCAAAAAGACCTATGGATACATCCTTACTCAAACCTATAGACTGTTACCAGACAGAATCGCAGCTGAAATAACAAGGGAGAGTGAAAGCTTCCCTTTATTCTTATGGTGTTTACCTAGCAAGAGTTGAAAAGTCCGACATGCGGCTTATTGTGATCTGGTCACCCTGTGTGCATGTCTGGTATGGCTACTCAGCAGCCATACATTACAGGGAATGAAAAAATCTTTTCAATTTGTTATTGTTGCAATTGCATTCTCTTAATAAAACCCAGTATCTACAGTGCAGGCTCTCCTACCAGGCACGTGCAGAAGGGGGGGGGGGGGGGGGCTAGAGGGGCTTGGGCACCCGCCCCTTTCCTGATGGGTGCCCGAAGTGCCCTTTTGTTGAGGCAACTTTTTTTTTTTTTTTTTTTTTTCTTTGTGTGTGTGCGTGCGGAGTCCTGTCTGTGCCCTTCAACAATAATATTTAACTATTAGTCACAGTTTTGCTAAATAAAAGGATCTGGCTTGCATCAGTCACATGATCACATTTAACCAATGATCGCCCTTGACGGCAGAACGCGCTGGTTAGGAGCTGGGAACGAGCTCACAAAGAGCACACGCATTTTTTGTAGTCCGGAGCTGTAGGAGAAACACAAGTTAACTCAGAGACACAGACTGATGCGACAAAACCAGTAAGTAGGTGTACAGCGTGCACTGTAGTGTATAGCACCCAGGAGTATTAGCTTATTACGTACACGTTGGTAAGTTGTCTTGTTGCAACTGACGAACTGAAACAAACGAGCGTGCTGTGTGTGCAACAGCGCGACAAACATTACCTGTCCTTTTATTAACTGCACAAGCAGTGCTGGTCACAGCTGCTGGCTACCTGTGTAAGGCTGTCATGGGTCTGTAGCTCTGTCACCGTTTTAGGGAACATATTTAGTTTTAAAGTAAGTTTCCGGGCTTTTCCTGCCTTTCTGGAGGGATTATATTTCACTAAAAACGATCTAATACGCATGTCCACATAATTGTGCATTATTATAATTATAATATATTAAAAACACACGCTGTATTTTAAAGAACATACATTAAGAAGCAGATTATATTAGATTTATATTTTAAATAAGACAAAAGTTGGATTTTACAGCAGTAAAATTATTGTATCTCTACAGTTTAAAAATGTAATAAGCTTTGCCCTGCACAGAGTGGATAGTGAAACAAATGGAATCATCATAAATACATTATTTCATATTTATTACTTCCCCCTCCTCATTGCGTTATTATTGTAGCTCTAGTAATAAATATGTAAGGATTCTGGATCAGCACCGTGATGCCCATAGTATATACAGTATTCTGAAGAAGGTCTAAAATGTCCCTGTGTGTGCGTGCATGTGTGTGTTTTATTTAGATGGATTTTTAAAAAAAATATTACTCATGATATAACATTGTGCAGACATGCCTGGTAAGGACATGAGGAGGAAACAGCAGGAGCTGTGTGAGGCTACTAAAAGCAGGGCTATAACATTTTTCTGTCATCATTTTATTATAGATTAAGTGCAGGAGTTGTTAGGTGTGGATAATTAAATTATAGTTTATTGCAATAGCAAGTTGTGCCTTGTTCTCAGATGGACAGCAAGTGGAAAGTGATATATGAAAAGATGGGATGGAAGGAAGAAGAGAAGCAAAGAGTGATTCACAGGCAGAGCCTAATTTATTTCTCACAGTTTTTTGTTGCCTTATGGTTCCAAGCGCTGTCACCAATCTTTGCATTTTGTTATTATCTCATGACACTTGTTTAATTAATCAGCTACCATCTCTCCTGTGGACTTTTTAATGTCTACAGTCTCAGATCAACACAGCCCTGCCCTCCAGCACTATCCACAGCAACCCCTCAACAGCAACATTGTACCCATCAGGTAAAACATCGGCTACGTTTGCTTTGCCTTGTTGCCCATATTAGATTCTTGATGAATGTGTGTTGTTGTTATTCAGCCTGGTTCAATGTGCCCCTTTTTAGCTTTGAGCACCCGCCCCTTTAAACCTCTCTGCACGGCCCTGATCCACAATAACATTGTACTACAATCTTCTGTTTTTAACAAAAAATTTAATGTTTTGCAAAACAAATATAAAGGAAATCATAGCAAAAAATTAATAATATACAAACAGTAGCAATGGCATCTTTGAACAAATAATGAAATGACAAGTTACCCCTAAGTAGGACTCTGTGACCAGACTTGTCCAAGCATCAGTGGTAAGGGAGATTTTGGATGTGGCTTTTTTTAGTTCATTCCTTAGTCTCTGCACTGAAGTTTCATACTTTCTCTCCATCATGCTTGTAAAATGACGCTTAGACGGCAGAGTGTAACCTGGTTGGAAGGTGGTCAGCATTTCTTTGAATCCCTCACCCACAGCAAGTGGTCTCTTGTCTTTTAAAATCATAGCTAAGACGCTCTCAGTAAGTACAGCCACCTCCTGGGGGGTGCATGGTGTACTTCTTCTCTGACAGTAGTCCTCCAGACTTTTCTGTTTATTCCTGAAATCATAAACCACACACAGCACACAGATGAATTCGAATAATTACTAAATAATTATATGGAAAGCATAATATCAAAATAATTTGATAAGGATCTGGTTGAGATAGATAGATAGATAGATAGATAGATAGATAGATAGATAGATAGATAGATAGATAGATAGATAGATAGATAGATACACACATACTGTTATGCCATGTGCTTTCATAGCATAACAGTAAGAGGTTAATAATAATCCCCAATGTTGAACTTATGATATGCAGTAATCATGATGGCTGGAAAAAATAACGTTTAAACAGCCATAGCTGATGGCACCTTTACTGGTGCACTGCTTTCTAGTCATTAGATGGCATAACTTTGATCTATAAGATCAAGCTGGAGAAGCATTATGTGTAAAAACAGCGTTCAAATAGGATGAAACACATTAAATTTGACAAATCAAGAGTTCATTGTCATTTTGCTTTTGCAAGCACTTTAACAATGTTGTAATAGTGTCCACGACGGCTACGTTTAGCAGGTGGTGCATTATCCTTGTTAACATTTCTCCTGCGGCCAATTCGCTGTCTCACATTTTTGTCTTTCGCCGATTCTGATAATCAGCCTGCGTGCATTCCGACTCATTTCGCCAGCATGGGCCACAAACCAAAAAAACAATAACAACTAGAAAAATTTGCATTTCCTGCGAAAATGCAGTGTGGATGCTTTAAGCTGAAGCTGCATGCAAAAACTAGCTGAAAAAGCTGAAAAGTTGCAGAAATTGTAAAAACTTTGCAGAAGCAAAGGAACTATGCTAAAATGGAATAACTTAGCAGAACTGCAATATCTCAGAGGAAACATAATACTTGGCAGAAATACAATAGCATAGCAGAACGTAGCAGAAATATTGTAACTTACCAGAAACATGATAACTTCTCAAAAATACAAGACTTTAGGAGAAATAGTATAAGATAACAGAAAGAATATATTTAGCTAGAAATACTTAAACATTATGGAAACACTATGATTTAGAAAAATAGTACAACATAGCAGAAATACTGTGTTTTACCAGAGACCCTGTGATGAACTATGAATATTGTAATTTTAAATTAAGACTATGTTTTAGCACAACTATAAAATGGCAGAAATACTATAATTTAGCATAAATACTATATTAAGCAATATAAATATCCTATAAAAATCCTATAAAAAGCAAAAATACTGTACTATGATTTGGTAGAAAAACTACAATTTAACAGAATTACTATATTTGGCACAAATCTTATAAAATAGCAGAAATAGTGTGATTTTAGCACAATAGTAATAACTTAAACAGAAAAATTGGAAAAGCAAAATGGACAGCTGAAAAAATGCTGAACATGCTGAGGGTCCCTCAAATATACTTGTTAAATGAAAAAAATATATATATAACAGCCACACAATCACAAATATAGACACATATGGAAACACATGCACAGAGAGACACACACACAGGATCCAATTCAGTCAACCAGTCTAAATATATTGAATTGGAATCTTACAATGAGATCATCCCATAAAAAGGCGCTCTCTCTCTGTCTGACACACACACAGACACACACACACAAATAAGTGTAAGTAAGTGTTGTCTATTTAAAATAAAAATGTGAATTTTTAGAGATATATGACATGGATGACTGGTTGGCTTACAAGCCGTGAAGGCCTCAATATGCAAATTTGAATGCCTCAGCCCTCAGATATGATTGGCTGGCTGTGAAGCCGTGCAGGCCCTGATTTGTAAATTTGAATGTCTCAATCCTCACAGAGGATTGGCTGCCAGGGGACCTGGCAGTAATATATGGAAATAGTATGATTAAGCATAAATACTACATTTAGTAGAAATACTATGTTTTAGCACAAATACTATAAAAAGCAAAAATACTGTACTATGATTTGGTAGAAAAACTATAATTAATCAGAAATACTATATTCGGCAGAAATACTATATTTAGCACAAATCTTATAAAATAGCAGAAACAGTATGATTTAGCACAATAGTAATAAGTTAAACAGAAAAATTGGAAAAGCAAAATGGACAGCTGAAAAAATGCTGAACATGCTGAGGGTCCCTCAAATATACTTGTTAAATGACAAAAATCTGCAAAAAAATATATAACAGCCACACAATCACAAATATGGACACATATGGAAACACATGCACAGAGAGACACACACACAGGATCCAATTCAGTCAACCAGTCTAAATATATTGAATTTGAATCTTACAATGAGATCATCACATTAAAAGGCTCTCTCTCTCTCTCTCTCTCTCTGTCTGACACACACACACACACACACACACACACACACACACACACACACACACACACACACACACACACACACACACACACAGCAGCAGCAAGTGAACTGGGGCTGTCAACAGCATGTTTGTTCACACCGAACGCGATGGACGCGAATAGAGCGTCAGGTTTACATGTAAAGTCAATGGAAAGGCGCAATGACGCGCGATTGCGGGTCCCGCGAAAATTCGGAAGGAGATTTGCGTCGCCAAAACGCGTGAAACGAGCGTCAGTGTAGCGCATCTGGCGCGTTTGACGCGCGAATAAAACCACGCGCGTGAGTTTTTGTGTTGCATTTTGTGCATACGCGCGTTTCGCGTCTACTGCTCGAGTTGGAAAATCTGAACTCCAGCATCAAATCGCGCCGCGACAACCAATCAGGAGCCTGGTGACGTGGCTCTGACCTAGGTCAAAGGGGCAGATCCAGCCAAAGCCATTCATTCTTCATTCAGTATGGAGGAAAAGCTAATCAGTGCTGTGGCTAATTACCCCGAGCTGTATGATGCCAGCTACTATTTCTACCAAGACAGGAATAAAAAGGACCTAGCTTGGAGGCACATAAGTGAGGAGATCGGGCAACCTGGTAAGTCCATTCCTTCTTCTTTTTAATTTTCAGACTGACCCGATGAAGCCGCACAAAAGCTAGCAAGCCCACCTACTGTCCCGCGATTTTCCCACTGTTGTACAAATACCTTTCCGCTAACCAGATAATGCGTTTATTCAGAGGACATCTGCAGGAGAAAGTGGAAGAGCCTCAGGGACACCTATAATAAGGAGAAGAGGACAGAGAAGGAGAAGAGGAGTGGGTCTGCAGCAGGATCGGGGAGGAGATGGAAGTTCTTCGCGGTCATAGGGTTTCTGGACCCCTTCCTCACCCCGCGGGAGACTAGCGGAAATATGGTGCGGACCGTGGGGAACTTCTCCCCCGAGGACCAGGGACAGCCCGAAGAGGCAGCAGGGGAGTGTCAGTCAGAAGGTGTATGTTTACAATGAATTAATGTAGGCAGTTAATTTATGCGTGTTGTCATACAGGAATATATTTTGTTTATTAATAAACAGTATACAGTAGTCCCACTGTTCATCCGTCACCGCCTCGCCTTTTCGCTGATTTTTTTTTATTGCACCGTACAGCTTTCAACAATGCGCATTGCATTCTGCAGCCCAAATGACAAATCTCCTCCGTGTCGTGTCTCCTGCGCTTGCCAAACTTATCATGTTTGGTTTTGATAACCATCATGTCCAATAGAAAAAACAGCACTTAACTATGACCCTCATTCGGAAATAGACACCTGCACCGGGAGCGAAAAAGGCGCACAAAAGTGGCGCCGCAGACGGAGAAAAAGCGCGGCATAATACTTTTACGTTTTAAAATCGACAAAGGTTTGCACTTTGAGAATCAACTTGTGAGAACTGTGACCAGTGTTGGTCAAGTTACTTGAAAAAAGTAATCAGTAACTAATTACTGATTACTTCCCCAAAAAAGTAATCCCGTTACTTTACTGATTACTTATTTTCAAAAGTAATTAATTACTTAGTTACTTAGTTACTTTTTAAAAACACGATTTACAACCTGAAGAGGTGATAAAGCGATAGATCTTTCAGCCCAATTCTACTTTTTCTGCATAACCCATCATACAAAATGTAATCAAATGGAAAAGTCTCTTTTTTTAACTTGTTTTATCAGTTTTAATCTTTTAACTTTATGCATCAAGCAAAACTTTAATTATATGCAACATTCTCTGAGTTGAATAAATTAGTTTAACATTTAAACCTATTTTCTGCACATTCCAGCACATAAAATAAAATATTTTTTGTGTTTACACTCACTCTTTCAAATAGATGCAAGTAAAACACAGCAGAAAATAAATAAAGTCAAAGACTCAGCAGTCCTGTTGCTCTATTTTCACCTGTAAAGCAGGACTGCGGTAGGCGGAGGTTTACCCTGGTGCAGGTGTACAGCGGTCAGTGGAAGGATACGGCAGTTTCTCTGTGAGTTTCCCATTACGTCGTAGCTACTCGGTGCTTGCTTGGAGGTTTAGGGGTTTTTTTCGCTGTAAAAAGAAGTTTTCTTCCCACGCACAACGGACACTAATGTTTTTGTCACTTTTTATGGAATCAAACTCAAAGTAAGGTCAGTACTTCCACGCTGCACGCTCATACTCTCTCCCACAATCGATATGTGATCCATTGTTGATCTGCACACAGCTGTTGTCACTAACGGCGCACTCGCTTACGTCACTGTCGTGAGACATTCTCGCAAAAAATCACGGTTTTAGTAACGCAGTAACGCAGCGTTCCTACGGGAAAATAACGGTAATCTAATTACCGTTTTTGCAATAGTAATCCCTTACTTTACTCGTTACTCGAAAAAAGTAATCAGATTACAGTAACCCAACAGTGTATTTCAAACCAAAAAGCATTAACATACTGACAAGTGAAAAATAGATGCTCTAGTGTTTCTGGATCGGAAGAACAGAAAGCACAAGAGTCGGCCTCAAAATTAAACCTTTTATGCAGGAATTCTCCAACTGGATAAATGCCGGATATGATTCTGAAGTGTGTTTCTTTCATTTTAGGCGCAAGTGGGTATTTTAGGTAAAAAGAAAATGACTTTTCTTTCA
Organism: Aulonocara stuartgranti; assembly: GCF_965226115.1. Taxonomy (NCBI): domain Eukaryota; kingdom Metazoa; phylum Chordata; class Actinopteri; order Cichliformes; family Cichlidae; genus Aulonocara; species Aulonocara stuartgranti. The sequence continues at coordinate 36,733,782 of NC_138948.1, read as the reverse complement.
ACATGCTATCAAGGTCATGTCTGACATTGACATTGTAGTTGCAGAATACTATTTGCTTAAAGGTATTAGAGATGAACTTATTATTAAATTGTTTGTCCTTTATTGAGGTATTACCTATCGTCAGTGAAGGTAAGCATGTTCTTATTAATGAATACTTTAAAGTATTTACGATAAGATTTAACAACGGTGTGGGTATCGCTTTACAAACCTTATTATAATTATTAAATGAAATCTCTATTTTATACTTATCAATAAATTCTTCATAAGATAGCAAGTTTCCATTTTTATCAAGCAGATCAACAACAAAACATACACCGTTATCATACCAGTCTGATTTAAATAAGGACTTCTTATTGATGACTATAACCCTATTATTCCACAACACAGAATTGTGAGGTGAAAAATTGTGGGTGAAAATTAGTTTAGTTTCCCAAAATTCAAAGCTTGCTTATAGAAACTAGACAACTTAAGAGGAATCTTACATATTTCATAATCACATCTGAGCAAAAAATCTAACCCCCCGACCTTATTAAAGAGTTTGTTTGGAATATGGTACCACGTAGATTGAGGATAGGAAATGCAGTCTTTTATCCATGTGAGCCTGAATGCAGCAATAATGGATTCAAAGTCTAAAGCTTTCAAGCCCCCATTTTCATAGTCTTTAACTAGTTGTGATTTGCGTATATAATGTGTTTTATTCTTCCAGATAAAGCTGAATATAATAGAATTGGACAGTTTAATCATTTTAGGAGATGTAAAAATTGAATAACAGGGGTATATGAGTCTTGAAAGTCCTTCTGCTTTAGACAGTAAGATACGACCTAATATGGATAAATCACGTGTTAACCAATGATTAAATATTTTTTTAACTACATTTAATCTAGGAGTTATGTTATTAATCTCTCAATCATTAGTATTTTTACTGATTATTAAACCAAGGTATTTTACTTCCTCTTTTACTGGAATATTGTTAATAGTATTTTGATTACAGCTGTGTACAGCTAAGATTTCACATTTTTTAAGGTTTAGTATTAAGCCGGATGCTTTTGAGAATGAAAGGATTGTATTAATTGCAGTAGAGACCATATTTACATTCCTTAGAAATAAGGCAGTGTCATCAGCAAATTGACTAATTTTAAATTCTTTATCAAGAATGTTTATGCCTTCCAGATCTGAAGAGAGTTTGATATAAATGGCAAGCATTTCTGCTGCAACAATAAACAATAACGGGCTAATAGGCCATCCCTGCCGAATGCCACGATAAATTTTAAAACTATTAGAAAACCCTTGATTGAGTGCAATACTACTTGTTATATCTCTGTACAACATTTTCACTACACTAACAAATCTGGGACCAAAACCCACAGCCTCCAGAGCTTTAAATAAAAAATTATGCTCCAAAGAATCAAAAGCTTTAAAGAAATCAAGAAATAAAATAAGGCTATCATGAGGAATTAAATGATTGTAATCCAACATATCTAATACTAAACGGGTATGATGATGGATATGACGTCCTTTTATAAAGGCTGACTGTGTCTCATCTATTATTTGAGTTATTCCTGTTTTTAATCTGTTGGCATAGACATGAGCTAATAATTTATAATCACAGCAAAGAAGTGTGATAGGTCTCCAGTTATCTAAAAGGATAGGGTCCTTGTTTGGTTTAGGAAGTAAAGAAATTATTCCTCGTTTCATAGTTGGAGATAGCATCTGATCATTTATACATTCATTAAATACCTCTAGTAATAGATCTTTAATGTCACTCCAGAAATATCTGTAAAATTCAATCGTGATTCCGTCAGGACCTGGTGATTTACCACTCGCCATTTGGGAAACAGCAGTATCCAATTCAGTTAAAGTGATTTCAGACTCATTGAGATTTTTAAAGTGTGTGTCAATTTGAGGAATTTTTTCATGGATAGAGCTAAAAAAAAGAATTAGTCTCCGAACTGGAATAATTTGTAGTGTAGAGGGCTGAATAGAACTCTGTAATATAGTTATTTATAGTCTGTTGGTCTTCAGTCAGGGTATTATTAATTTGTAACTTCATTATAGTTTTTTATGGTTGGTATGTTTGGTATGTACCAATTTAAAGTCATGCCATTTGGGCTTCAAGGTCCACCAGCGACATTCCAACGATTAATGGACCATTCAATTCAATTTTATTTATATAGCGCCAAATCACAACATAAGTCGCCTCAAGGCGCTTCATAGATACAGAGAAAAACCCAACAATCATATGATCCCCTATGAGCAAGCACTTTGGCGACAGTGGGAAGGAAAAACTCCCTTTTAACAGGAAGAAACCTCCGGCAGAACCAGGCTCAGGGAGGGGCGGGGCCATCTGCTGCGACCGGTTGGGGTGAGAGAAGGAAGACAGGATAAAAGACATGCTGTGGAAGAGAGACAGAGGTTAATAACAGATATGATTCAATGCAGAGAGGTCTGTTAATACATAGTGAGTGAGAAAGGTGACTGGAAAGGAAAAACTCAATGCATCATGGGAATCCCCCGTCAGCCTACGTCTACTGCAGCATAACTAAGGGAGGATTCAGGGTCACCTGGTCCAGCCCTAACTATATGCTTTAGCAAAAAGGAAAGTTTTAAGCCTAATCTTGAAAGTAGAGATAGTGTCTGTCTCCTGAATCCAAACTGGAAGCTGGTTCCACAGAAGAGGGGCCTGAAAACTGAAGGCTCTGCCTCCCATTCTACTTTTAAATACTCTAGGAACAACAAGTAGGCCTGCAGAGCGAGAGCGAAGTGCTCTAATAGGGTGATATGGTACTACAAGGTCATTAAGATAAGATGGGGCCTGATTATTTAAGACCTTGTATGTGAGGAGCAGGATTTTGAATTCAATTCTGGATTTAACAGGAAGCCAATGAAGGGAAGCCAAAACAGGAGAAATCTGCTCTCTCTTTCTAGTCCCTGTCAGGACTCTTGCTGCAGCATTTTGGATCAGCTGAAGGCTTTTCAGTGCGTTTTTTGGACATCCTGATAATAATGAATTACAGTAGTCCAGCCTGGAAGTAATAAATGCATGAACTAGTTTTTCAGTGTCACTCTGAGACAGGATATTTCTAACTTTAGAGATGTTGCACAAATGGAAGAACGCAGTCTTACATATTTGTTTAATATGTGCGTTGAAGGACATGTCCTGGTCAAAAATGACTCCAGGGTTCCTCACAGCGTTACTGGAGGCCAAGGTAATGCCATCCAGAGTAAGAATCTGGTTAGATACCATATTTCTAAGCTTTTCAGGGCCGAGTACAATAACCTCAGTTTTATCTGAATTAAGAAGCAGAAAGTTAGCGGCCATCCAGGTCTTTATGTCTTTAAGACATTCCTGCAGTTTAACTCATTGGTGTGTGTTATCTGGCTCCATGGACAGATAGAGCTGGGTGTCATCTGCATAGCAGTGAAAATGTATGCTATGTCTTCTAATGATGCTGCCTAAGGGAAGCATGTATAATGTAAACAGAATTGGTCCTAGCACTGAACCCTGTGGAACTCCATAATTAACCTCAGTGTGTGAAGAGGACTCTCCATTTACATGCACAAACTGGAGTCTATTAGATAGATATGATACAAACCACTGTAGTGCAGTACCTGTAATACCTACAGCATGTTCTAATCGCTCTAATAGGATATTATGGTCGACAGTATCGAACGCTGCACTGAGGTCTAGCAGGACAAGCACAGAGATGAGTCCACTGTCAGAGGCCATAAGAAGATCATTTGTAACCTTCACTAAAGCTGTTTCTGTGCTGTGATGAGCTCTGAAACCTGACTGAAACTCTTCAAATAAGCCTCTGCAGATGATCTGTTAGCTGTTTGACAACTACTCTTTCAAGGATTTTTTAAATGAAAGGAAGGTTGGAGATTGGACTATAATTAGCTAAGACTGCTGGGTCTAGAGATGGCTTTTTGAGTAAAGGTTTAACCCTTTAGAGCCGGTCGGAGCAGGCACGCTAGGTTTTACGTAACTATTTTTAAATCCCGGTAGCTCTGCAACCACGTGAGCTAGCACAATAATTTTTTTTGCATATGAAACCGGAGGAGTTGTACTTACATCTTATGCCATCAGCTTGTCCTAGGTCACGGTTTCCTTCCACATAAAGCTTTGCAAAAACTGCATAAAAAGCTCTTGCAGGAACAAAAACATAATATTCCAGAAACACGCTTTGCCGATCCGATCAGCTGTTCATAACACTTCCTACATTGGAATAGACGTCAGCGCGAACTTTTGCATGTCCGCCATTACCTGCTTCGACGGTTTTGTAGAATATTGCACTTTTTTGCAATTTATGTAATTACTATGCACTTAATGCATACATATTATTAAAATCTGGGCTATAATTGTTGTATTGATGTATAGCAACTTGAAATGCTCCCAAAAATGGCACCACACCATGTAAAAATATAATATAAGCTCTGGTGGACTTGGTTCTATGGTAGGTCTTAAAGGGTTAACTACAGCTAGCTTGAAGGCCTGTGGTACATAGCCGATCATTAGAGATAGGTTGATCATATTTAAGATCGAAGAATTAATTAATGGCAGGACTTCTTTGAGCAGTTTTGTAGGAATGGGGTCTAAAAGACACGTTGAAGGTTTGGAGGAAGTAATTATTGAAGTTAACTCAGAAAGATCAATTAGAGAAAAAGAGTCTAACTTAACATCAATGGTACTAAGAGTAGCTGTAGATAATATTACATCTGTGGGATGATTACTGGTAATTTTTTCTTTAATGATAAAAATTTTATTTGTGAAGAAGTTCATGAAGTCATTACTAGTTAACGTTAAAGGGATTGTTGGCTCAAAAGAGCTCTGACTTTTTGTCAGCCTGGCTACAGTGCTGAAGAGAAACCTGGGGTTGTTCTTATTTTCTTCAATCAGTGATGAATAGTAAGATGTTCTGGCTTTGCGGAGGGCTTTCTTATAAAGCAGCAAACTATTTCTCCAGGCTAAATGATGATCCTCTAAATTTGTGACACGCCATTTCCTCTCCAGATTGTGAGTCATCTGCTTTAGGGTACGTGTTTGAGAATTATACCACGGAGTCAGGTACTTCTGATTTGAGACCTTAGTTTTCACAGGAGCTACAGTATCCAGAGTCGTACGTAGTGAGGAGGTGAAATTATTAACAAGATAATAATTCAATAATAACACATCTCCCATGTACTAAGAGATGTGTCAGCATTCTCTGCAGCATATCTGGATGACGTGGTGGTGTACAGCCAGTCCTGGGAAGAGCATGCAGACCTACAGAAGGTGCTACACTCCATCAGAATGGCTGGACTGACTATCAATCCCAAGAAGTCCTCCATAGCCAACAGAGAAGTGGAGTACTTGGGCTTTGTAGTTGGCTCGGGGAAGATAAAGCCGCAGGCTGGAAAGATTGAAGCAATTCAGTCCTTCCCAGTTCCGACAACAAAAAGGAAGGTGAGAGGTTTTCTGGGTCTAGTAGGCTGGTACAGGAAATTCATACCTTCTTTTACAGAGCGATCCACTGTACTGAATGATCTCACAAAAGGCTTAGCCCCCAACAAAGTGCGTTGGACAGAAGACTGTGAGCAAGCATTCAGAGACCTCAAGGAAGCAGTTACACATACAGTTCTACACAGTCCAGACTTCAACAAGCCATTCATCTTGCAAACTGATGCTTCAGGAGTTGGCCTTGGTGCTGTCCTTCAGCAAGAGGTGGATGGTGAAAGAAGGCCTGTGGTGTTTCTGAGTTGGAAACTACTCGACAGGGAGACGAGGTATTCGACGGTGGAGAAAGAGTGCTTGGCCATGAAATGGGCTATTGAGGCCTTGAGGTATTATCTTCTGGGACGTCACTTCACTCTGGAGACTGATCATCGTGCCTTCCAGTGGTTGAACCGCATGAGGGATGCGAATGCCCGCATTGCAGGATGGTACCTGTCTCTGCAGCCTTATGACTTTACGGTCCAGTATAGGCCGGGGAAGTCAAATGTGGTTGCTGATTGTTTATCTAGGATGACAGAGGAGTGAAGCACTTTGCGCTTAAGAGAGGGAGGAGGAAATGTAAGGAAGAGGACTCCCTTACTGCATTTATTTATATTATATTATCTGTATAGCACTTTAGAGCACACCTTTCACTTTATTAAAAGCACCTTATCAAGCACTTTATTTAGCATTGCACTTTAAGCATGGATTTGCACACAAGAAGTTTAAATATTTATTGACTATTTATTGGGAATTTTAAAATCAGTTGGTAGCCTTATTTCAGATCCTGCACAGCTGCTCCTCGTCAAGGAATGTGGTGGTTGTCTGTCAAGAGTAGTGATGGGACGTTCTGTATCGAGGCTTCGGAGCGTGTGTCGAGTAATGGAGGGGGCGTTTCCGCGAAGCGCGTATCGAGGCTTGCTTCATTTATGGGAGGAGCTGAAAATGATGACGTCCGAAGCCTCGCTGCCCGGCTGTACCACGTGACTGGTTCATGAAGTGGTTCGAACTTTGCCGCGAGATATGACAGCGATATAAACCCCTCAGACTTCATTCAAAAATGTGGGTGTTTGATGGAGAGTTGCGGTTAGTGAGAGTTTGGAGACAGTTTGGAGGTTTATGAGAGTGAGGAGAGAAAGTCAGGAGAGAATGGAGCCAGCTAAGAAGAGGAGGATGTCCTCCCCTGTGTGGGAACATTTTGATCTTATTCCTCCCAACAAGGTATGTAAATTTCTACAGAAGATGTATTGTCATGATACTGATGGTGCAATACAATTTATGTTGAGCTGTCTTGACTTTTGTACAAGGTGAAGTGTTTGCTATGTGCCAGGGAGCTGGGATATAACAACAACACCTCATCCATGCTTAGGCACTACAGAGCTTTGCATGAGAATAAGGGGGACACCGATTGTGGAGCAAGACCAGGTGAGCCATCAAATGCAATGATAATATAGCATGCAGTAATGTTACTAAATGATATAACAATATTATACAACTGTTATAAGTTACGTGTGTGATATTTATATTTGTGCTTTATCTTTATTGTCTTTCCTCAGGAGAACAATCTCAAATAGATGAAGACCTGGTTAGCATGGTGATTGAGGACTCCCAGCCATTTAGCATTGTGGAGGACAAAGGATTCAAAAGATTTGTTAAATCATTAAATCCTAGCTATGTTCTCCCCACTAAAAAGGACGTAAAAGCAGTGAAAATTTAGTTTTTACAGAATAAAATGTGAACAGGCAGGACTGAGGCTCAAAGCCTCAGTGTGTAGCTGTCCATACCTCAACGTTACAAAAGCACAACTACTGTCCACACCCCAACCACACCTCACCTCACAGTAAATGATCATTTCCATTTCAAGCATTTCCAAATAATCATTTCCCATACTGCCACTATAAATATACACAGTATACTGCCATCACTACAATATACATGTTTTACACACTCCTTTTGTTGTTGACATTTACAGGCTGTGTGCAAAATGCCACACTCTTCAAATTCATGCCAGCTATTATTTTTACGTCCAGTAGGTGTCCTGCTAGAGCAAATGAAGCTTCATGAAGCTTCGCGTTGGGGTGAACCAATTGGATGAAAAGCTTCAGTGCTTCATGGGGCTTCATCTGCCCATCACTAGTCAAGAGAGAAGAATGAGATTGTGATTAAGGTTTACCAGTAAGGAAAACGAATGCAAATTTGTGTGTGAAATCTAGGAATAAAAGTGGTGCAAATAAGTGTTTGTAAGATAATGATTACTCACCTTTCTTGCCTGTGTCCTCTTCAAGGTGTTTGGGCAAATGTTTCCCCGGGGGCCAGACACCATTTAAAGGTTCCGGGAGAGACCTTTGGTAAAGAGAGTGTGGTGAATCTTGTGCTTGGGTTTCTGGGTTTTTATAATATTGGGTTTGGTGTAACATTAAAGTGTGAAATATTTATTAATATGTAAATGTGAAGATGTATTTATGTATTTATTTATTCTAATTGATATATTGTATACTGTGGTGGAAGGTTGGGATTTAAGAATTTACCTGAGAGTGGAATAATGGTTAAGTCTGTGACAGCTGAACATATTTAAGGCTGCCAGTTGTCATTAGAGGATAGATTTTTGTGCTGTGAAGAAGCTTGACAAATTAATTGTTGTAAGGAGAGCTGTATAGGAAATAAATGCTTTTTTGTTCCACTACGCTTGCCTTGGTCCATCTCACTGTGTTTCCAGCCACTAAGGGCCGCCCTGTTACAAGCACATTTTATTTTAACCACTAATAAGTCTGATTTCCTGCTTTTATTGGGGGAAATGTATATTTTGAAGAGTCTGTTAATATTTAGATTGGATACATTTGGCTTTATTCACCAGCAAGTTTTCTACAACCTTTCAGTTTTATGCCACTAATATCTCAAAATCCCTCCTTTGTTCTGTTGTCCTTTTAAAGAGATAAAGGTAAAGATAACCTTTACTAGTCCCACACGTGTGAAATTTATTGTGTCACAGCAGAAAGTGGACAGTGCAAAGTTATAGCAGCAAAAATTAAGAGAAACACTGGAATAGGATAAGATAATAAGAATAAGATACTATATACAATAGAATAAAATACTATATACAACAGAATTATTGTAATGTAATGTCTCCATTACAGATTGGTGTTTAGTTCACTTGATAGTTATTGATCCTGTACAAACATGCTATTGCTTATATATATATATATATATATATATATATATACATACATACATACATACATACACACACACACATATATACATAATCCTATGGAAGCCTTAGTGGCTTCATATATCATGGAGGTATAATTTTTGCACATAGATTGAATTATTGTATCACAGATGATACTTAGTTAATATTATGACTAATATTTATAAAATGATCTGACAATTATCGAACCAGAAGTTTTTTTGGTTTGTTTGTTTATTAGTTAATTTGTTTTTCTTTCGATACAAGTTGTCACGTTTTTCTATTGACAGTAATATCCAGTAAAAACATTTTTGTGAAGAGGGGTATCCCTGAGAGGAGAGAGGCGGTGCGCGTGCTGTGACAGCGTGAGCACGGACATGCGTAGAGAATTCGGCGCGCGAAAGCTGTAGCAGGAAGTGAGAGAAGCTGAAGGGAAACGGCGGCCAGTTTGGGATTTGAATCTCTCAAACTACTCTCATAATCTACAAACATCTACAATAATATGGCAGACCCAAAGGTGAGGTCTATCATTCTAGGACGTGTAATGCTTTATGATTGCTGGGAAATAACAATTTTGTGACAAACATTGTTTTTCATGTGTCATAATTTGTCAAAGTTTCGAAAGGAAGCCGTGTGCAAGAAATGCCGACAATGATCTTGTCTTTGGTGATGCTATGAAACACTAATTGATATTTTTTCAGTGATGTAAAAGGTAACGGAACGCCAATGGACTTGTAAAAGTGCACAGTGTTAACCGTTGTAAAATTTTCCACTCTTAACACTTCCGTTACAGTTCACGAGCCCATAATTCAAAGTGTGCAGCCAGCAAACGTGTTAACATTAGCTTCATACTGTGAACATTAGCATAGGGAGGTGATGTGCGCAAGAGCATTAGTGCTTCTACTACACGATCACATCGGTCAGTTTTTTAAACTGGGTATTTTTCAATTAGTATACTTCTCACTAGCTCAGGGCAACGAGGTTAGCTAGGTTGCTTGCCTTTGTCTGCCAAGCACAATACTTGCTAACATTAGTTAGCTAGTGTTAGCTCTATATCAGGGCGCTGTTTACTGTCTGTTAGTAGTGACGGTGTTATATTAAATAGACTGCTCGAAAATCACACAAGTTACTGAAAAAATACTGCTTAGCACAACTGCAGAGGTGCAAAAAAAAAGAGAAAGTCGGATTGTTAGCTCCGGGCTAGCCGGCTAGTGAAAGGCCTGCGTTTCTAGCTAGGCAAGTTCACAACGAGTTGTCTTAGGAAAAAATAAAGTTGGATAAATATTTGATGACAATACTAAAGTAAAATGAAGCTTCAACTTTAGGGGGCCGGGGGGAATTGAGTTAATTTAATGTACTTTTCCTCTTAGGACCAGGAAGACCATGATACCACTGCAGATGGTGCAGAAGACCCTAATCATGATCCCCACTTTGAGCCCATCGTGTCTCTTCCTGAGCAGGATGTGAAAACATTAGAGGAGGATGAGGAGGAGCTGTTTAAAATGTAAGTTGCTTACCATGTGAACACATTAACAGAGACACATTAATCAGTTTCCTAATACTGAGGTGTTCTGCTGTTTTCATAGGCGGGCCAAACTATATCGTTTTGCCTCTGAAAACGACCCGCCGGAGTGGAAGGAGAGAGGAACTGGAGACGTCAAGCTGCTGAAACACAAAGAGAAGGGCACAATCCGCCTCCTGATGAGGAGAGATCGAACTCTAAAGATCTGTGCCAACCATCACAGTGAGTCAAATCTGATTTCATTGCTATTCATGTCATGACAACAATTGGCCATATGTAACCTAAACAATATGGGTGAGTGGCGGTACAGGTAGAGTGGTGTGAAGATGTGTTATTTAAAGCCAAGGTGTACTCTGTGTGTTTAATTCCCAATTGAAACTACTAGATATTAAAAAAAAAAAATCTATTTAAGTGACTGTGCTCATACCAGCACTTTATGTGTTCTTGTTAACCACAGTTTTACCAATGATGGAGCTGAAGCCCAATGCTGGCAGTGACAGAGCATGGGTGTGGAACACACTAGCTGATTATGCAGATGAATGCCCCAAACCTGAACTTCTGGCAATCCGCTTTTTAAATGCTGAAAGTAAGTATTTAGGTACCCATTTCAACATTACACATTAATTCTCCCAGAGCTCTTTAACTTGGATTTTAAATTATGTTACATTATGTTCTGTTGCAGATGCTCAGAAGTTCAAGGTGAAGTTTGACGAGTGCAAGGAGGAAGTCAGAAAACATCTAGAGCAAACAGGTACATGAAGCTTAAACTTTTAGGTTTTTCCCCCCCCTAGATATCGCATATGTGAATTTTCTGAGAAGCAAGTGAAGTAAAACAGTTTTGTCAACATAAACGAGTCCATAATGTAGATCACATCAACATTAGATAGGAATTGTCAGTAATTTTACTTGGAAACATGTCAGTAGCAAGTACTTTCAGAACCCTGAATGCAACATTTTGCTAAGGTTAAAATGACTTGTGTTGACCTAAGACTGAATTCAAACTGAGGGCAATGTGACATGAGGATAGGGGCTGTGAGCATGCAGACACACTCTGTTCTCTGCTGCCAACTTCAGCTGGGGACTTTTTCTGTCTGCTACATGAACACGCAGAATGTAACACTTTACTAGTTTTCTAAAAGACTGGTGTCGGTATGTTCTGCTACATTACAATTCAGTTTTCACAGGCCCATGGTGTTCGTGTCATAGAAAGGTTAGACTGTTGTAGAGTGTGTTGAGTAAACCTACTGTACTTCTGCACCTTTCAAAACCATGAATTTAATTCTTCTTCGACAAGATGTGTATGCTGAGGGTCACTGTTTTGCTGCAAAGCCCATTTTCTTTTTTGTTAAGTGTCAGTTCATGTATGTATCTTTATTTATTTGCTGGTTTTCAGGGTGGGTGGACTGATTTCTAGCTCAATCATAGCACCATCACGTCTCACTAATATGGGATGAGCTTCTGAAGTTCTCCAAACAGAATGCTTCTTGTTTAAAGATTAAAAAAAAAAATCCAATTCATCAACAAAACATTGTTCATTCAAACCATTGTATCAGTCTTGATACATTTCCGCACATTTGGAGCTCATGCTCACACCTGATTGTCATCCTGGTGACTGTAAACATCTGGTTGTTATTTGACCTCTGGGTTTACATGCATGTGCCTCTTACAGATGAATATTGGATCATTTTCCTGACTAACCCCTTAAATGTCAGTCAGCGTTTCAATTTCAGTTCTTTTATTGGGTTATCCTTATTTTTGATTATTTTGTTTTAGGTAATATTTCTACAACACAACAGTCAAAGCTGTAGAATGCAGCATTGCTTCTTAGCTAATGGCACTTATCCCTGTTTGCTTTTCACAGGCAACAGCGATAGTGCGAACAAGGTGGCAGAGAAGTTGGAGGAACTCTCTGTGAAAGACAAGGCATCAGTGGAAAAGAAGGAAGAGGCGAAAAAGGAGACTGAGAAGAAGGAGGTGAAGGATGAGAAGAATTGAGAACCAAGAACTTGCTTTTGCTGATCTTCAATATATCGGTTTTTCCTCTTTTTCTACAATAGACTCTAAACGAACTGAATTTGGACACTTGCATAATATTATTAGGTTTTCTTTTTATTGTTTTTTGCCTCAAGATCACAAGTCCTTGATGCCAATGGGGGAAAAAAATACACGCTAGTGATTTTTTTCTGGAAAAAGTCCTTCCTTTCCCACCCCTTTCCCTCTTTGCACCGTGGAATGCCACGCTTTCCATCGTTGTCATCTACAGTTCAATGTTACTTCAAACAAACTGTGAAAAGAGGCTTGTGATAGTGATGATTCCCACATTGGGGTATTTTTTTTGTTTGGTTTGTTTTTGCTATTCTGATAAAGAGTTTTGTTTGTAGAGGGAGAGGATAACGTAGCCTGCTCGATGGCAGCGCAGGGTCAGGTATTACAGGTATTACAGAGGTGCATTTTAAGTATAAAATCCCATGTTGCATCTCAGTGGGCCGCCTTACCCTGTCCACTGTTAATGCTCCTACTGTTAGACAACAAGGCAAAGACTTCTCACTGACTGCCTTGCAGAAGTAGTTCCTTCTTTGGTCAGTTCTGTTGGGAACTGATTTGAAGGGAATCCACTCCAGAAAGTTGAGGGGCATCAGATGAGTACTGCTCTGTGCAGTGTGCACTGATGGTTAACTGATAGGAAATGAGATGCACTTAGCTATTTTTTTTTTTTTTGTCCTGACAAACATCAAGTCCAAAGTAAACAGTCCATCAGTTTGGTGCAGCTATGCTCTGACTTGCGTTCCTCAGTAGTAAATCAAGTTTGTATTGTTTAGATCATAACATTCCCAGACTTTAAAGCATGTAGAGTATATGTAACAGAGTGTGCCCTCTTTGATCTGTGTGCTCACCACCCTCTCCTTTTCTTTCCACTAATTGAGTTCTTAACCTTGCCTCTGAAGTGCATCTAAGTGCCAGTGCATCTGTAAATACATGAATATGGATGAAATGTTGCTTCTCATTTGCACAAATGATTTGAAATGTTTCGTCCAACTTCGAATAAAAGCTGTCAAAGACCACACGTTTGCATTCATATAAAGTCACTCGTTTGTTGTTAGGAATAATCAGTCTGATTCAAAGAGTCGGAAACTTTATTTACTCTGCTCAGGTCATTGGGAAATATTTCCTCTTCACAAAAATAGGAACGCATGTACAGTTACAGTATATTCTTCATTTTTAATACACATTGAACTTTCTATATGAGTTTCAGAAAACAAAAGTCAGCTTGTGGCTGATGCAACAGAGTCATTGCTGACTGTCAGGAATGGCCCCTGACCTGCAGTGATGTCCATCCCAGAAAAACAACATTGGACTAACGGCAGTCATCTTAAAGAGGAATGACATCGATTAGCTCTTTAGATATGTGGTCAAACAGGGTCTGGGAGTCACGATTGATCGGCTTTTTCAGCAAACTCAGCAGCCATTGGTCTGTTCTGGGATTTCAAGATGTTCCACTTTGCCATTCCGCTGACATTCCTACCCGTCCGAATTTCCAAAAAACTAGCCCTGTATACCACAGCCTCACAAACTATTTTAATCATTTCTCAAATACAGGAGTTGGAACAGACGAGCGCGACCGTGCTTTGCAGTAATGTCTTCATTGGTAAGGCAACTGGGTGAGACCTTAAATGGGAGACAACTCTTGCCACAGAAGGTTCAAGAAAGCGTACCCAGTCAGAGATCGTCACAGGTGTCACCTGCTGCTCAGTACAAAACACTTCTGCTATTTCACTGTCAAGTGAGTCAGCCATAGTTTGCTTTGTATGGAAACAAAGTTTCTTCCCAAAGGCAACAATGGCTTATTGTTAATGCAACCAAATGCAACATTTACATTCTAGTAACATCTGGCATGTTGTGTCATTGTCCACTTAGTTTTCATCAGCTATTTTAAAGGTATTACTTTTTTTTTTTGATTAACAAAAAAGTAACGGCAGTGCCAGAGCTGTACCAGACAGCTACTGCGAATGAATGAATTTGGCATTTTCACTCTTTGTGACATAGCATTACATGACCTATTTGTTGTCTCTTTGAAGATGTGGTGTGTAGCCGCTTTTGGCACTTAAAGGTCAAGGCTGCTTTTATGCAAAGCCCAGTCCTCAACGTCATCATTTAGACAGTTCATATCATTGTGGATTATGTCATAACTTCTGTTTTTAACACTGCCATGTAGAACAAATTCTATCTACTTTATTTACCCATCTTTCACAATCTCATCCATTTATTGAAATTATAATTTAAGAACAAACTCCACTCGAAACAGCAATTCCATATAAAAGGATACTTTTTTAAAAAAAAGGAAAAGTACAAAATAAAAAGTGTGACCAATGTTTGTTTTTTTTTAACTGATACTGATTTGTTTCATTTAATCTTCCTATATGTATAGTTATAGCAAAAACATAGCTTATTGACTAAATATTTTTCCTTTTTTGAGTTTGACAAAGTTTCATTTGGTTGGTGGACTCATTCTGTACTCAGTGAAAAACACTGGGATGAGGTATTCTGGTCTTTCAGAGCACAATATAATCACCCCAGCTCTTTTGATGTGGCTGATGCTGAAATCACAAACTGAAAAAACAAAAAGCCATGATTGGATACTGAATCCTCATTACGGGGTAAAGGGGCGGGGCTGCGCTAGTTTGCAACTCTAAAAATCTGTGCTCCACAAACAGGAAGCGGAGACATTTATAATATTCAATTTAATGTCAACCTGCATCTCTGCATGCATGAGTTCTTGAGAAAATTCTTTAGAAAAATAAAGTGTGTTCATTAAAAGCGACTTTTTCATTAAATTTGGAATGCAACCACCCAAAACTAAAGTAAAAGTTAGGTACTCTGTAGAAGAGTGGGTGTTCCTCAACCCCTTACCACGTGCTTTAAGGATGGATGGATCCCTCTGAAAGTGAAACCAGTACGTTAGTGCCTTAAACCTGCATTTGTTGTAATAGCCAGCAGGGGGCAACACTTCTGGTTACACAAAACAAGTCTTATGGAATTCAAAAAGTAATCCTAAATCTCACTTGATTTCTAATGCATCTTCCAAATGAGATCATGGTATCAGTAGCTAGGATCAAGTTGTTTTTATGTCGGTTTTTTTAATACTCCATGGTGTTAATTTAGTAAAACATGGTCCCATTTATAACAAAAGGAGACGGTCAGGCAGGGGATACACTGGGATGTGCAGTGCCCTCTGTTCCACCCTTCACTTTCTCTAGCATACTAAACCAGTGCTAGTCGGACAACTAATGAGTCAGCTGTTCTGTTTGATTTTTGCAGTAAGTGCAGTTTGTTTTAAGCCTGATTTTCACAGGCTAAAATTAGCATCCAGTTGATGTCACAGTATAAAACAGATGCAATCCGCTGATCGAAGATGCTAACTAATGTTAACTGATCAGCTGTGCCCTCCGTTTCAAATGTGTTTAAAAAGAGAAAAAAACTCAGCTAAATCCTAAAGTTAGTCCTTCAAAACAGGAATCTCCAAACAAATGGGTGATGTCATTGTATTGTGGAACATCTTTTATATACAGTCTTTGCCCAATCAAATAACCATGTCAGGGTTGAGGAACACCCGCTCCTGTTCTGCAGAGCTCTTTCCTTGTCACCATCTCCAGTTTCTCATCTGACTTGTGTTGCTTTTTTTTTTTTACTGCCCTTGCACATATCGTCTCCACATAAACCTCCATCACATCTCCACCAGACATGGCATGAACAGTACAAGTTAATGTGAAGCACCTTGACTTTTTGAGGTCAGCTGAAAAGAGTCTTCTTGCAGAAATCCGTAGCAAGTCAAGTGTTTAATCGATCTGTAGTGTTTCTGTTCAGCCCTCAGCGTTCGCTGGAGCGAAAGTTTGCGTGTAACATTTGGAACAACAAACGCTTCATAAACACAGATGAGAGACGACGGTAAAAACATTGACGATCTCACTGGACGGTCCACGACGATGGACTACAAAATATTAAGGACAAACACTCTGCACACGCACAGTACAGCCTGCAACGTTAACAACCGACAACCCACCCCTCTGGCACAAACACACACGGGCATATAGCTAAACAAGACCCTCAAAAGAGCAAAGAGATCCTCTGATTTTGAAGAGTAAACAGGGGGGGGTACTATGCACCCCTCACTGCCTGTTATCTTATTAAAATAACAGAGGAGAATCTCTGTGGCAGAGCGTCCACTGTGGGTCATTGGTGGATGTGGTGTCCCTGCTCACACTGATATCTCATACGTGGTGCCTCCTACGCCTGTCACCTTTTTGACGTTACTGTGGCGACTGGGACTGAGGGCGGCACCCTGGGCACTCGGGTGGCAGTCCATCTGCCCATTAACTTTCATGGCCTCTCTGAGTGGAAAGAGAAGAATAAGAAATGATTCAACAAACAAATCAAACACTAAGGGATGTGAAAACATGCACATCAGTTGGAACAGCAACACAATTTTATATGTCAGTCAGAACCCGCCCACCCACAAAAAAAAAACAAGACAGCAACGTGGATGATTAGTCAAGTGTTTACTTGTTAGTAAAGTAAAAGGCTTGAAAATGTTAGTGGAGTCAGTAAAGAGCATGCAAAATGAAAAAGGAATGATTGTCACACAGTTTTATTCAACAGATTTGTTTGAAATAATACAAAAAAATGTTATTGATTTTTTTAACTTCTACTAGAAAGGCAAACAAACAAATCAAAACAGAATGTGTACGACTTCACACACCAGACATAACTTGTGAATAAATGAGCAGAACAGTGGGACAAAAAAAAACATACACGACACAACTGCTACATGTTGCCTCGATTAGCAGTACCCTAGTGCCCTATGTATTGCTGGTTGTGTCCAGCAGAGGGAGCAGCGTTTCCATCCAGAATACATTCAGTGACCTCCAGACCCCGGCTCTGTACAATGCATGCAGTACCCCAGGAGTTACATTAGGATTCATACCTTGGGCCCCCTAGACGAGGGGAGTCTGTCCTCTCGTGTGCACTGATGTAGGAGAGTTTCTGGCGGGAGTAAGAAGGGGAACGGGGCATAGCTGGGGAATGGGGCTGGTGGGCCGGGGAGCGATAGGGGCCTTCTGGGCCTGTGGTTCTGCTCTGGCTGCTGTTGATGCTGCTTTGATCTGTGTGCAGGGAGGTGGACGACGTCCTAGGTGCACGGCCCAGTGTAGAGCCAGCATGACGCAGCACTGGGGTTCTTTGACCATAGCTCATCAGTCCAATCCCCATTAGGTTGTCCCTGGAGCCTCCATAGGCTGGAGGTGTTGGGCCTCTTGACCCGGGGCCACGAGGCCCATCTGGGTAGCAAGCATTGGCAGGCAGGCCATAGCCCCCATCAAACACACCAGAGTCCTGGGCATAGATATGGGTCTGGGAGCGCCCGTGATGCATCTGCCGCCTCTCCCTCTCCTCCTTCTCCTTTCGCTCCTGGATGGATGCCATGATGGTCTGGGAGAGGTTGTCGTAGCGCACCGGAGACGGGTCTCTGTCCCTCAGGTGAGGGGACTGTCTGCCCACCACTCTGGGGGGCATCACTGGGCTGTAGGTAGGGGGGACCTGTTGTCTCTGCATATCAGGTTCCCGGATGTGGCACATTTTGGTGGGCAGGTAGGGTGAGTGGAACCCCACAGAGGGAACACCACGGTGGGCCATGGACTCACTGGGAGTAGCTGGGGAAATGCTAGGGTTGAGCAGGCTGTCATAGGATAGACTACCATTGCGGTTGGAGAGATTATTGGGAGAGAAGACACTCTTGTAGGGGGTTGAAGTGACTGTCCGTGGCTCCAGTGCTGGGAGCTGGCCCTTCTCCGGTCGGCCATGACCCTGCTTGAGGCTGAGAGAGCGGGAGTTGATGGGGTCTGAATCCAGCTGGAGGGGCGAGGACTGAAACGTGCGGTGGAGGGGAGCATTAGCATATTCAGGCAGGTCCAGGTTCGGCTCAGATCGATAGTCATGACCACGGACACCTTCTTCCAGGATGGCCGAGGGCTTCCGGTCATCAGATATGACAATCTGAGGGGCAAATGTCAAAATAGCATCTGAGCCTTTTGGCACTTTACGATGACTCACTGTTCATTGTTTCACAGAGATGTATAATAGATAATAACATTAATGCGTTACCTTCTCCTCTGTAGTGTGGTAGTGGACTTTGGGCATGGTGCCAAAGGTTGGCCTGAATTTGTACATGGCTGGAGTGGATGGGTGGGTCTTACCAGACAGGGAAGTCTCTACAATACACACAATATAAACCCTGTGTTAAAAAACTCCACATTAAAGCAACAACACATTATAGTATATAAGGACAAGAGATAAGAAGCTGTAGAGTTCTGCAAAACCACACAATCACAGTTTCTACACAACAAAACTAACAGGAATAGCCAGATGGGAAGAATCAGTTCTGCAACTAATATTTAACACATCTGAGTCCAGCAACAGCCAACTGCCCATCACTGAAAAACAACACTCTTCTTGAGTAAAATGCAAAACCCAAATGCATTTAAAGAAGGTGCTTTTAGCAGGCAGCCATGTCTCAGCGGGGATGCCTGAATCTTTTTGGAGAAACACGCAAAGAACACCTGTGTCCACAGGTTCAGAGTTCAGTAAAGTGCCTCGAAAGGCGAGGTGACGCTAGACTGGGCGCAGTGACCTGAAGTACCACCAGGCAGCAGTAGTGCTCTTTGGAAGAGCAGAAAGTTTCCAGTCCCTGACATAATGCACCATGACACTGGAGATCCGAGGAAGAAACCTGCCCTTAACACTACTATAAACCATTTCATACTGCTGAACGGAGGCTAAAATCCTCAGCTGTACCTCCACGGTAGGTTCGTCGTTTATACGGATGGTTTTCAAAAGGCATTTTTCAGTTGCCATTGTACCCCTCCCCTACCCGAAAAACGGTGGTGATTTACGTTGTAATGCTTCACCCTGGAATCGTACCACAAATCTGGTGCTGATTCACAGAGCAGAGCTTGCCTTCTCACCGCAAATCACGGCCGATTTTCTGGCCAGGCGTGAAAAAGGCCATCAACCTGCCGCTGGGAGGGACATTCATCAGGCTAATCTAGAGCCTGCTCCCAAACCAGGACACTAGTGATCTACAGAGGAAGTTCTGGGAATTGCTCTTTGGTGCAACCGTGACAAGAACAAGAACTTGGATTGATGATGACTGACAGGAGAAAGAGAGAGAGATGGAGTCAGGGCTGTTTCTGTGGTTCTTACCTTCACTGGAGGTCATCTGGCTTTTAAGCTGGTTGTACCTATCAGCTTTGGGTGGCAGCGGCGGCTGGGTATCCTTGTCATCTAAACCATCGAGGCTGCTTTTGGACTACACGAAAGACAGGAGACAAACACAAAGTGTCACAGAGGGTTTTCGGGGTGGCAAACCTGCACATGGCAACTAGTCTACGTTTAAATTTATACTTAGTAGTGGCTGTAAAACGAAAAAAAGAAATAACGGCAGAGTTGGATTAAGATTCTCAGATTAAGGGATGTAATGCTGGTAGCAGCTGACGCAGTCTTGAGCTGGAAGTCAGCTGTGCTTCTATTTAAGTCACCGTCTGCAGATTTCTTCCCTTTAAAAACTTGCATTATTAGGCCGAGATGGCACCAAACTTCAAATGACACGACTTTGTCATTTAGCAATCAATACAATTTTCTCCAGTACCTCTCAGCCAGCTCTTAAGAACTTAAGTTACAGGCAGAAAAGAAAATCCAAGTAATCAATCCTAGTTGCAGAAAGATCCCTGACTAAGCACAGAAACCAGGAAGTAATTACTCCATTGTAATAAAGCTAACTTTCCTCTTAATATTTTCCTTCCCAAACCATAGATGCGACAAACCATGGTTAACTAAAAACAAAACAAAACTTCAGCCAGACATGAAGAAGAGGGAGTTGCAATAAAATTAACTGCTCAGTCGAGGCCTACTTAAGAAAGCCGACTCGGATTTTCCAAAAGTTAACAACATAAGGAACAAAAACGTTCCAGAGTCTGGGGACAATCCAAGGGTGACTTCCCAGCCGGCTCTCGTTTCCATATCTCATCTGCCCCTTAAAGGCAAAAAGACAAGTTTCAGTCTGTTTAGTCTAACCTGTGGGTCAAATCAAATATGAATTGCTCAATATAATATTTCATTCATTTAGTCGTTCTGACGCACGTGTTTCACCCCAAATTTATCAGCAAGTGCGCAGCAGTCTAGATTTAAAGTGAACTGAGGTATCTGTGCCATCCTCTGCATAACCCCCTGTATTTTTGAATAATAATGAAATAATATGTTGACACAAGTCTTGTTAGTATTAAAGTAGCCATATTGTTATACAGTGTTATCAGTGTATGCATTCATAAGAAAAGATTTGTTGTGAGATTTCTTGTCAGTCTCTGTGTTATGGGCAGTAACTGGTGGAGGATAAGAGCTGGAAATGTATTTCTTGTCCTCTGTGGATTAATGCTAAATGGATTCTTTTCACTCCATACATTATTGATGAATACTAGGATCATCTTTAGTGCCTATAAAAGTTGTAGCGTGCACCATAGTGCTCACACAGCACTTCAAGGCTCCTAATGACAACCGAAGTTCAACATGACCGATTCAACATTAATGATACAGGCCTGGATAAATGCTAGTGCAACCTGATTCCAAAAAATGTGGGACGCCATTTAAAATGTAAATAAAAGCAGAATGCTACGATTTGCAAAAACTCATAAAGCCAATTTGCTTTCACAGAAAACATATCAGATGCTTAAACTGGGACATTTTACTGTATTACACCGAATTTGATGGCGGCAAACGTTCTCAAAAAAATAGGGAAGCTGGAAAAAGTGCTAGAAAAGTGGTTGGAACTAAAAAGAAGCAGCTAGAGGAACATTTGGTGTCTAATTTAGGTTTAGTAACATGACAGGGTGTAAAAAGAGCATCCTAAAGAGTTCCTCAGAAATGAAAATGGGCAGAGCTTCACTAAACTGCAACAACACTGTGTCTAAAACATGAAACCTTTGAAAACTTAGAAAAAAGGGCGATTGTGGCTCAAGAGTTGGGAGTTTGCCTTGTAATTGGAAGGTTGCCGGTTCGAGCCCTCGACAGTCTCAGTCGTTGTGTCCTTGGGCAAGACACTTCACCCGTTGCCTACTGGTGGTGGTCTGGCTACAATGTAGCTGCCATCACCAGTGTGTGAATGTGTGTGTGGATGGGTGGATGACTGAGTGTGTAAAGCGCTTTGGGGTCCTTAGGGACAAGTAAAAAGCGCTATACAAATGCAGGCCATTTACCATATTTAATTGCCTACAGTAAGTACTATAGATTCAGGAAATCTGGAGGAATCTGTGTGCAAGGGACAAGATGCAAATACAGATTTGAAGCTCTATCAAAGAAGCAGAGAAGAAGCTGTATGCAAACATGATTCAGAAACTCTTCTGTCTTCTCTGGGCCATGCTCGTTTTAAATACCTCCATACAATCAGCGCCCAGTTCAAAAGCCTGCATCTCTTATTGTAAGGAGGTGGACCCGTGCCTATATAACTGCCAGCTTGCACATCTGGAAACACACCATCAATGTTGAAAGTCAGGTTTTAGAGGACATGTGCTCCCACCCACACGATGTCTTTCCATATTTCACCAGTACAACGATAAATCTGCATCTATTACATCAAAGTGGTTTCACAGCAGTAGAGTACAGGGGGCTGAACTCTCCCGACTGCAGTCCCGACCTTTCATCAATTTGATGCATCATGAAACAAAAAATATGACTCAGAAAACCCAGAATTTTTGAGCAGCTAGAATCGTCTATATGACAAATATGGGACGACATTCCTGTCCCAAAAGTGCATCAGTTGGTCTCCTCAGTTCCCAGATGAAGAAGAGGGGATTCTACACAGCAGTAAACATGGGACTGTCCCAACATGTTGCTGACATCAAATGTGGAACACGTTTTCTATTGCAGGTTTGTGAGATTTGCAAATCAGTTGCAGACATGCTTACTTTTACATTTAGTCAGACTCACCACATCCTTTTGAACTCAAATAATTTTCCCCATTTGAGTCGTCCGTCTTTAAGGTGTTAAATAATATTCTAAAGCTCTGCTTTATCGCACTAATGTGTCCTCTGTAGTGGAAAAAGGACTGTGTCGAGCCACAAACGATAGAGGAACAAGGGAAAGCTCCCTAGTAAGTGCAAGCTAGTCACCTTGGAGCTGATGATGGTGCTATGAATACCGTTGTCGGTGACTTTGATGGTGATTTGCCTTTCTGAGAGATCTGGTCTGATGAACGGGGGCTGAACTTTGACGTGTGGCTTCTTCCTGGGGTCCAGCATGTACCTTCATGAAAAATTTACAGCACATTAACAAACAGGTTATTTACAGTCATCTACTGAAAGTTATACTTCATTATCAACGCACGTCAGCCTCTCTGTCATGCACTGACACGCCGGTATCCCAACTGACTTGCTGCATGCTTTACAAAAGACATTTCACACACAGATGCGCACGTTTAGCTGGCTTTTCAGGGCCGTCGCTGCAGAAACTTGAGGAAAAAAAAAACTGTTCCATGTTTTCTGAGCAGTCGTGACATATTCAAGCAATCAACGCCTTTATAAAAACAGGAAACATAATGATTCTGCTGTCAGACTCACTCCCAGTCAGGTTCGATGTTATATGAGTCACTGATTCAGTAAATTAAAGCGGATCCCATCAGGCCTGTGCAACAGCTAAACAGCAACCACACAACATTTCACCCCCACCTGTTGTTGTCTCTCTGCAGTCACACTGTTGAATTTTATGGGATGGGGCTCATCCCAATAGGGTGTAATGGGGCGGGTTTTAGTGATGCTCTGTGTGCATGTGAGCAAAAAGCAGGTTGGCTAGCTCCGCGCCGTTTCCCATTAACTGTTGTTTCTACAGAGTGAGCCAATTCCCTCAGCCATCTGCCTTCCCCCCCCAGGGTTGCTGGCTGCTTTCAGGCAGAACACCTCTGTAGCTACCTCAGAGCATGTGCTTGTGTTACCACTGCAGTGATGTGCTGGTACAGCATGGATTTCATGGCACATGAGTAAGCTGTGGCATACATATGCACGTGTATTGCCTTGATGTACTGCATGTAACAGGAAGACAAGACAGTTTCTACAATGTATTAGCTACCCATACTATGGACACACGCAGCATAGTAAAGCATCTTACCTGGGTGCTAGGGGACTACATAAAACGTACTCCACGTTGCCACAGCAACCCTTGGTGAAAGGATTTACTCCTCCACGAAACTTGCCCGTCACCTGCAGAACAAAATGCTGGTTTACAGCTGGAAGCAAAGTAAACACAAGGCCATGGCCAACATACAGAGAGTGGACACACACACACACACACACACTTGCCTTTTTATCTTAGTGAAGACATCTAATTGACTTAATGCTTTCCCTAGCCGCTTACCCTAATCCTAACCATCAAAAGTGAATGCCTAACCATAACCATAACCTGTAACCTTGACACTAAAACCACATTTTGAGCATCAAAAAGATCTTCAAACTTGTGGGGCCAAGAATTTGGGCCCCGTAAAAGACTGTTGGTCCCCACAAGCAGAGGTGCGACCAAGTCATTGTTTTGCAAGTCTCAAGTAAGTCTCAAGTCTTTATCCTCAAGTCTCAAGTCAAGTCTCAAGTAATGTCAGGCAAGTCAGAGTCGAGTCTCAAGTCATTGGTGTAAAAGTCCAAGTCAAGTCACAAGTCTTAGAACATTTTTTCAAGTCAAGTCTAAAGTCATAAAATTAATGACTCGAGTCTGACTCGAGTCCAAGTCATGTGACTCGAGTCCACACCTCTGCCCACAAGTATAGTAACAGTTGAATTTTTGGTCCTCACAAGGATGTATAAGTGTGAACACACACACCCAAAATGCATTCACAAGGCGTCTTGCATGGGAATATCTGTGCTGTTCAGTGTTGTGTGTGATATTCCCTTAAGTGTGTCTGTGCTTATTGCCTTTAACGTGCTCAACTAGTTTCTAATTTCTTCTTGTTCTACGTGGAGCTGTTACACCAATAAACAGTAACAATACTAATTGTTTGATTAATAAATGCACGTTCCTTTTCAGCAACATCTCCTCACCTGTTCGTTGGTTGTTCGACCTCGAGCTACGAGCACCATGTGAAAACCTGTGAGTCCCATGACTGGAATAAAGAAAAGACCCGCTATGCACATCACTACCAAACTGAGCACAAAGGTCAAGGTCATAATAATGTAAGGTCACAGTGCGAGTCATATATGCACGATACAAGGAAGCAAGTTTACAAGAAATAATAAAGAATCTAAAGCTAATAACACAAAATGATTTTTGTAGGATTTACAAACGTGTAAGGATACGTGACAGTGGTGTGCAGCGCTCCCAGCGTTTCTCTGTGATCAAGGACAAAGATGAGGCCAAAACAGAACACTCCCACCATGTGAGCGCTCAGCGACAGCAGGAAGAGGAAGAAGTAGCGGTAGTTTCTCCGTCCAATGCAGTTGTTCACCCAGGGGCAGTGATGGTCAAAGTCCTGAGAAAGGGAGGGAGTTTTCTATTTAGAAATTTTGAGAAACCAATCAGAAGAACTCTTTAAGGTTTTAAGAAGGAAAAAAAAAAAAACCCCCACACAATGTAAGTAAGTCATGATGGTACAGTTGGTTCAGAGAGAGAGAGGGGGGGGGGGTTCAAATGCTAAAACTCTGCTTATTTTTGAGGCATATGAACATAAATTATAAATAAAAGATAGACGTGGTCACCATCACCTTTGTTTGTGCCTTAGCAACCAGTTGAGCGTGTTTGCTGTGGCCGGCATGTGACCGAGAAATCAAGGACACTGCACGTAGAGACAGCTTCACGGTCTATTTTACTGTAACTGGGACTATAATTTACTAAATTACCATCATGCTCTGTTATAAAAAAGACTTGATAGAAGGGACTGAGAACATAAAGTTTTTAGGAAAACATTTTCTGACTGAGGACCTTTTTTTTCTCCACAGTCAGAATTCTTTTTGGAACCTGGAGGCCAGAAAAAGAAATAAATAAAAATGCAGGTTTTAAAGCACCTAATCATCAGGTACAGTCCAGCTCATACATACAGCTCGAACTCTGGCATTCGTTCTTCTTCTCCTTGTTCTGCACTGCTTGGGAATTGGAAACTAGTTTTATGACTCCTGTTGTTTCAGTAAACAGTAACTCCGAATCACACTGCGCCTTAAATAAATGCCTTGTACTGCCTATTGCATGTGTGGTTTCCCGGTAGTCCTAAATCTTACTGAGACATAAATTCATCTACATCCCTGTAAAACTGTTCATTAATTTCATTGTTTTGATCATCAACATTCGACCCCTTTTTCCAGTTTCTAGAAGAAAAACACATGCAGGAATACAAGCTGCTTAATTCTGCATCTTGTGTATTAATATCTGATGTCCCTGTGTATTTTTATGCCTCTGTGTGTGTACCAATGTGTAGTCTTACAGTATTTTACTGTTGAAGCTGCCAAAAGCTTATATTTATTCCAGTAATTATAATCTTTAATGATGACATTTTTCTTGCCAGAAACACAGATAATAAGAAATGCTGTTTCCCCGCTTTAATCCTTGGCAGGAAGTCTAAATATATGCAAAAAAGAAAAAAATCTGCATTATTTTTCATATCAAATATGCCTGAACATGCCAACTGGACAGATTCTTGATAAAATACTTATATGTTACTCTGACCTTGATGCATATTTAGATTTCATATGCAGTGAACCCACACACACACACACACACTCTCTCTGTTTGCACTCATGCTTCTGTATTCACACACACACCTCCACACAGTTGTCACAGACGCTGCAGTGCGAGCAGCGAGGCGGCCTGTAGAAGTGACAAGTGGCGCACCACTTCATCCGGACCTGAATGCCCTTGATCTCCACGTTCTTGTAGAGCGGTGCCCGGAAATCATCCTCCTT
Organism: Aulonocara stuartgranti; assembly: GCF_965226115.1. Classification (NCBI taxonomy): domain Eukaryota; kingdom Metazoa; phylum Chordata; class Actinopteri; order Cichliformes; family Cichlidae; genus Aulonocara; species Aulonocara stuartgranti. The sequence continues at coordinate 36,707,632 of NC_138948.1, read as the reverse complement.
ATCCTCGTCCTCGTCCGCTGTGGGTGAGAAGAAGACATTGCAAACAAACCCAGAAAGAGACACGTGGTTGTGCTTTATGATTCCATTTGACAGGGACACGAGGGAAGCGCCTCAAACGAAGCCCACCCTGCTGTTAGATGTCTGCAGAGAGCAAACCCGTGACCTATTCGGTGTGCTTTGAGCTGATCAACTGTGTGACTTGTGTAGAGCAAGAGACTGCCTGGCTTTATTCGCACAAGTTTATACATTCTTAAAATGGATTTGTTTTTATGGGAGTTAGACCTCAAACCCTGGCAGAATTATCGGTTTGCTTTATCTGACATAAAAAGATAATTAAACCCGTACTTTGCAAACTGCAGTATGAGCTTTCCCAGTGTCTGACTCTGCTGTTGGATGAACTGCAACTGTTAGCCACAAGCAGAAATGCAATGCCATACGCAAAGTATTCCTTATTGTCTCTGCAGAGAGAAAAACGGAACAACTCCTGCAGCTGAGAGCTTTTTTGTTTTGTTTTTACTGTGGAGCTGTACCAAAGCAACATGCCTTTCATCTGATCAAAGGAGCACATTTGATCGATTTGCATGAAACTCCAACTTCAGAAAATAATTTCACAGTACAGCAATAACTGACCCGGGTAGGTGAGTACACGCATGCAGAAGGAAACCAAGCAAGATAGCAGCAAAGGTAGAGCACAGAAATAAACAGTTCCATAGCGGGAGATTGCTCTGCTATTATGGCTCTCAAGTCGATTCAAATAGATTTTGAAGCAAAGCCGCCTGCCAAACCAGCAAACACAAACAGCAGTTAGGCTTGCATCTCCTCTGACAGATTCTTTCCTCCAAATGCTCCATCCGAGCTTGTTCGGTAACAAAGCATTGGCCTGTTTCGTACAATCTACACCGCCTTTGTCAAACTCAATTCTATTTTTGCATGAAACTCAGGAAACAAATGAAGTATGACCTAAAATATACAGTTTGTTTTTATTTTTAGCACTAAAGACTAAGGTACCTACATCCAGTCGCATCCACAGCGACCGGCCATCAGCCACAATATTAAAGTCACTGACAGATGAAGTGGATGGTACCTATCATCTCAGTCTTCTGTTAGGAAACATTGGGTTCTAGCATTGACCCACTTAAGCATTGCTGTAGACTAAATACAAACTCCTCTCCTTAATATAACAACGCACCCCAGTAGCAGCCACCTTCCCCTGACACTCCGAAACATTTTAGGATTGTTCTCGAGAAATGCAACAAAGAGCAGAAGGTGATTTCCCACATCCCTGTCCTATTGAGCATCCTCGAAAGCCTGATCCACAGATGCCACGACCCTCAACCCACATGGTCCAAAACATCCACTGGCAATGCTGAGTACCAGCCACACACAGCAGAACCCCCTAAAATTCTGTGTCTGGGCTTCAATATGTATGAACTGTTTAAGGAGTTTTATTATTTGCAGCTGATTGTGTGTGTATGTACTTACAGTGTGATTCTTTATCATTGTTTTATGTTAACTGCGTGATGTTCAGATACATTTCATTAGCTCTGAATGCTTGTTCTTGAAAGACTGCCAGTGTGAAGGCCACGTAGAACATCATTCATGTTCTAGGTTGTAATGCTCAATTTGTTCTTGAATTGTGAGTCACTTTTTTTCCCAGCGCATCGTCACCGTCAGCATATGTTTTTGTCAGATGTTCATCCTTCACAAACGGGTGAACTGTGCATATTTACAGGACATGAAGCTGGCAAATTAAACACAGTGAAGGAGAAACATTTTACTATTGTGGTCAGTGATGATTGGCTGTTAGTGGGCATGAAATTATCTTTGCTCTTTGAGTGAAAAAACGAACACTTGAAACACATGCCATTTCCTATGGTGACATAGAGGTAGCCTACATGGACAAAAATGTTGGGTCACACCTCTTAATCTCTGAATTCAGGTGTTTTCATTGCAAAGTAGAAGTGTTAAAGAACCACAGCAACTCAGCCAAGAAGTGACAGAACATATAAAGTTGCAGAGCGGGCTCAAAGAGTGCTGAGGCTTATAATCCAGAAAAGTCTCAGCACTCTGTTGTCGCAATTACTGCAGACTTCCAAACTTCCTCCGGCATCAACAACAACACAAAAACTGTGCATCGAGGTGCTGTGTTTCCATGGCCAACCAGCTCCTGTAGGTGTAAAACATAGGTGGCCTAGTACTTCAATTCAATTCAATAAAATTGCATTCAATCCATGTAACACCAAATTACAATAATAGTCGCGTCAAAGAGAAAGCCCCAAGAGTCAAGCGACACCCTATGAGCAAGTACTTGGTGACAGTGGGAAGGAAAACTCCCTTTAAACAGGAACAAACTACAACATTAGCATTTTTATTGAAGTTTCAGTTTCTTTCTAATTGTCTTCAGAAAAATGAACTTAATAACTGCACAGCCTCATTAGCCCCAGTCATCGTTTTTGTGCATCACCTCAATTAGTGGCTTCCTCAAAAAAAGGGGGAAATTGCAAGTGCTGTCCATGACCTCAATCTGCACTTTACTTTTACAGTCTTGATGACACATATATTATAATTTGGCTGACAAATATAACATCAAGTGCCTAGAAAAACTCATCTGCCACCAGTCTATAAAACACAAGACAGCTGCTATAGAAGGCTACAGTCATGGCCTGGGGAGGCGGCTAACTGGCACTATACACAACCTACTAATCATTTCCCCTTTATGAGCAGAAAAGACTCTCTAAAGCAAGGTCCTTATCATCAAGAAGCAAATTAAACATGTCCAGGGATGGGTGAATTATCAGTACCCACTATGGCTGAGACTCAGGAGTCTGCCTGCATCAGGAGCAGAGGTCAGTGCAGCTTGTTTGACAGGCTGAACAGCTGAAAGATACTTAATACACCGTGCAATATGAAGGCTCGTATAACCTCCAGCAGTGCCCTGCATGTGAAGCTGGTAGACTGTAAGAGGCAGATAATAGGGTAATGAAACGCTGTAGGGTGGTTCTCTGATAAATGTGGTGCTATAAAAAAAAAAGAAAAGAAATAAAGACACCTTCTAAATGGGGACTCAGCAGAGTTTGCCCATTACTTACATGTAGCACTTACATTTATGTGCACATGCTTTATGACAGACACTAATGTTTTAGATGGCAGATAAATACTGTAATAAGATTTTGCTTAGAAAGTTTACAGTTCAGACTGTGATCAAAACATTTTCAAAGCTCCTCGCGTCGGTACAAACCTCTGGGGTAAACGCCAGGGTCCATGAAGGTTGCCATACTGAAGTTGGCCAAGACGAAGAGGAAGACCAGTCCATTGTAGAGAGGCACAGCGGGCGAGATCACTTTAGTCAACCAGGGGCACCTAGAGACACACATCAAGACAAAGACAATCAGGATCCTTCCTGTGTGTTGAGCAGCACATCGTAACAAACATTTAAACAGCGCTGCATTTTCATCAACCGTGCGTTTCCCCTTCTTGTCTTTACCATAACCGCGTAAAAAGTGACAGCAAAGGTAAAAGTGTTACAAGAAAACAGACTTTCCCATGAATGAGCCTCTATTGAGTAACGATGCAGGGCAGTGTCTAACAAAATGTCTATTTAACACGAGTACATAAAAGCCCGATGAGGAGGATTTGAGGTCTTTGAACTCAATTTGTATCTTTCTGTTTGGAAGTAATTCTTCACTGGAAAAGAACTATTGTTGATTTCTTACTATGCGGCTCCACTCAGTGCACCACTTTACACTTACATAAGTTGGGCTGTAGTGAGTCACTAAAGTCCAAGTACAGCTTTTTCCTGCATCAGCTTTTTGTGCCCAAACAATCAAAGCTGACAAAAACCCAAACTGGTTGAAATCTTCTAAAATCTTTGAAACTCCTGCCTTTAATAGTAGCTACTGTTCAATTAAAATAATTGAGTTTTTGGCACAACAGCTGATGTCTTACTCATCCACAAGGAACTTTAAACTTGATGTAGTCTGCACTGGGATCTGCTAGCCAATAAATGCATCAGCTAGAAATACTCCAGCCTCAACACTCACACCCAAAAGCCATCACTAGCGTGGCTAAAAATATTCTCACCAAACCTCGATGAGCAACATTTTGCATCAAACCGACCTTCCCCACCGCCTGCAAATTATAGCTCAATAAGGGCTGTGACACATTCAAGTGTGGAGACACCTGAGTAAGACTCACAGCTCTGCTCAGTCACCTGCACTTAAATGTCAAGACACTGTTTGCTTCCTACGGTGTCACGATTCAAGCCGACTGCCTCTCTGGAGGTGAAACACCATCGGAATGGAGATGTGTGAACACCTACAGCTGGACATACCACAGAGACCCTGCAGGTCAGAAACTCACAGAGGATTCATGAATTAATGAAATATCTCACAGGGTTGGGGTGTGGGGTGTGGGGCTGGGGGTTCAAAGAGAGACTCTCACTCTAAGTGATGACTAATACACTCACGGCCGGCTGGCACACAACTCAGATACAAACACTTGAATCTCCAAACATGCCTCCCCAGCTCATTGTGACGTCAAAAGCTCCTTCCTGTACTCGTGCCCCGAGATCAGCTTCAATCCATTTATCTCCTTTCCTGCTCTGCCAGTCTGCTGTTGCTTTGCTGAATTATTCAGAGCCATGGCTCTACAAAAGACCGAGAACAGAGAAGCGCTAACAGGGACGAGATGGCCTTTCACACATGCAGTCCTCTTCAGCTTTGTTAGACCTAGTATTGGGTTGATCCGCCCTCACTGTTGCATCATATCACTGCTAACTCTAGTCTATAACTAGATGACTAGTTGAAGTTTTCAAAATGGCCACAAAAATATTCATAATATATTACATCCTAAAAGAGCTGCCACCTAAGTTAACTTTATCCATGTAAAATCGGAAACAGGTGGAGCGATTTATTGCGACATGGAAATACAGGATATAAGGCAAAGTCTTACAAGGGACAGATTTTTGTTCCTGCTTATTCTCTGAAAACACACATTGCACATATCTTCCTTTACAAGACAATAACATCAAAGTACATCTTAGCAGAACTGGCATTCACTCAGCACACTGCAGTGAGTGCTATGCTGTGTCAACAAGTGCTTAAAAAAATTGATCAAAGAAGAGAAACGGGACGCAGCCCCACAGTCTCCCGAAATCCCAATTTACTTGCCTGTCAAGGGATCATGTATTTTTGTGCAGTGCGTGATACAGTGGAGTCAGATAGGAGGTGGTGGGTGGTGGGGTGGAGTGCAGCTGACAGCAACCATTTTGGGAACCTGGGAGCTGACAGCGTGGGAGGAAAATGTGACTGAAAGAAAGTCTAATTAAGCACACAGACATTGGTTAATTGTGTAGGAGGAACAAATAACAACAGAGTGCTTATCAGCCCTGCGTGGTAAGCAGTGTTCACGCTAAGTGTCGCCATGACACTTCAACTGAGGCAAATAAATACAGAAATAAAAATGTCCACAAAAAATAGCTTGGATAATTTGTTAAGCTGAAAGGGCTTTTTCTGCCAAAAGGGCAGTAAAGTAATGAGTTTGCCTAAAGTCCAAAAAGTCCAGGAATCTTTTTGATGATTAAAACTACTGCAAACAGGAGCTGGAGAGCGTCCAGGCCGATCGGCATCTAAAACAGCAGCTTGCATGCGGCCGAATACCTCACAGACACTGAGGTGCAGAGTCAACGTCTATACCAGGGAGTAGAAATTAAAATCATATTTCGTCTCGTGACTGAGATGAGGATGAAAAGGGAGATAAAAGCACAGGATTGGGAAGAAATAGCCCACAGCTCGCTCCCATGCTGGCAGAGCAGCTTGCGGTCTCCTCACTAACCTTAGCCAGATCAATGAGCGCTTTCACAGCAAACATCTTCTAAATCACTTCTACTACTACCACTACAGGTCCCATCCATGCATGCCTACTTAAATGTAAATCCACCCATCATTCCTCGGGTTACACATGTGATTTTCCTGCTGAACAGCAAAGGAAGAAAGTCTGTAGGAGGCAGACTGCGAGCTAAGAGCGCACCTTCCCCTCTGCCGTCATACATTTGCATTGTTAAAGTGCAAATGAGCTCTTTAAACATGACTCACATGTTTGGTGAACGATTATGCAAACGGCCTTGGGGTGGTCAGAACTACTTGGTGATTTAATGGATCCATACTGAGACGTGAGCAAAAACAATTAGAAGTGTAGAGCTGTTGTTTTCTAAACCAGAAATAATTACACGACACGAATTACAGCGCAGCGCCACGCCGCTGCATTAGCTGTCAAAACTCATCCTCGCTGTTGTCTGGATTCACATACACTGTAATTCAATCCAGCTGAATTCAGTGTAGTATAGTTAACAGTTTAACAGGAAAAAACGAGGAATATTTGGAGCATTTTCCAGACTTCAAAATCCCGATTTTATCATTGTGAAATCACTGGACAAAAATCACATGTATGCAAAGCTCAGCGACAACTGCTGAGTTGTTCATTTGATCTATATTTGCATTAAAAAGAGAGAAAAAAGGAGACAGAATGAGAGCTGTGCAGCTCATCTGCATGTGCTGCTGCTGCCCTCTGAACAGAGCAGAGGCCCCCATGTCTGCCGACTCTACCACGTTTAGGCTGCATCATTACTTGATATGTGCTTTTGACAAAATTATGTCACTATGGGATCTGCAAACAACAGGACAGCTTGAGAGTTCGTGGAGCTGGATTTGCTCACAGAGGGAGAAAGTAAAGACGCAAACGTTGGGATGGTTTTATGGAAGAAAGTCGTGAAACCCAAAATGAAACTATTTTAATAGATACACATCATTTGACAATAACAACAGAGTATCTGATATCTATTGGTGGGAAACAGCAATGGTGATGATAACTCAGCAGTCTTTAAAAGAAAAAAAGTAAAAGGGGAGAAAAACAAATCGTGTCTTAAGAAAACCACAGGCTTGAGTCTGTTGAATCAACACAAGCTCAGTGAAACACTTTTAGAGGTAAACCCCTAAAATCCAGAAAACCTCAGAGGGGAGGAAAAGCCACTGCAGTCTTTGTCAAGTAATTATGTGTTTGATGAGGAATTTGATGATTTTTAAGATGGCTCAACTGGTCCATTAGTCACAGCTGAAGCTTGAAACAGTGCTGTGACAATCAATCACCTACCATGACAAGCATCTATATGGTCTCCACTACATATCCTAAGGCTATTTGACTACTCGGATCTATCTGTCCCTCATTTTCCTTCTTTTGGATCACAGCAGAAAAAAAAAAAACAGCCTTCCCTTTGAAGTTGCTGTAATCTGCTCTTTTAGTAGCACTGGGAGAAATGGAGGGCAGAGTCTGAACAACCATCAAAGAGAAAGCTGACTGAATCCAGAGAGCTTTGGGGACTGATACTGAGAGGTGGCACTTTTCTTTGTCCAACATGGACATTTTTAAGACGCGGTCGTCTGTGTGAATGTGAATAAGACGGATTAATATGCAGAGTACGTCTGTGATTCATTCACAGTAATGCTCGATGAACTATACGTGTAAAACCTGACAGAAACGGACTTTTGATATTTCAGGCTGTCAAAATGTTATAAGTGATAGATGTTCACTACATGAACAATAAAATACTTTCCTGTCACCTTTTATCTGGATCTCAGAGCCATCATGAACAGTGAGTCCTCGCTGGAATTACACCCATAACGGTAGAAGACGCTGCTGGGCCAAAAGGAACACTTACAGTAATGTATTCAGCTCCTGCTGAGAACACCAACCCATTGATTAGTTCATTAAGTCTCAACCCAGTGGGACACACGAGGGAGGGTGTTCTTGTACTGACTGCCTACTGAGACCCAGTGATCCGAAATCCATTGTAAGGCTGGTATCATTTCACCCCCTAGGAAGGAAATTTTCATTAGGACTTAAAAAGAAAGAGAGGCAGTGTGAGAGAACTGTAGTCATGAAGGAAATTAGTGTGAGAGCTTGATCTCAGTTGTTACATACATGCCATCTACAATCATCTCCCAGGACCTCAGTTCCCACAGTCCATCACAGAATCCCACCTGCCAAACCAGTGCCGGTTCCTTCCTCCTCTGCAGTTTCTGTCAGACTAATTTTACTCCTCATAGGTTTCGTGAACAGCACCATAAGTCGCTTCTAACTCCCTTAGGAGCTGCCAGTCACCAACACAAACACATCCCTGAAGCTTTGTATTCACACACAGCGGCAGCGAGCCTGTTGTCAGTGGAAACAGAGGTGTGTTCACTGCAGATGTTAAGCAGAACGGTTTGAGAACTCACAGACCGAGCGGGTATCGTAAATTCAACTTCCTCTAACCCCAAGTTATTCCTTCCTTGCCTACAAACTGCAGAGCAGCCCGGCTGGCGCTCAGCCTCGCATTCAGAGTATGTAGTTAAATTAGGTCTAGTCATTGCTTTTAGCGTGACATGTCAGAAAAATTGTGAGTAGTGACCACTGCAAGCTTGCAGAGGCCAAAGTGAAATCTTTGCATTGCTTTTTTGTCTGACCAGTTGGTCTCCATTCAGAATTAACAACCGATCCTTTTGTACAAGGGGAAAAAAACATAACCGGATTTATAAATATGATTTTTAAACTGTCCTCCCTCCGTGTGTTTGTGAGCTGGAGGCTTGCTGCTCCTTGATTGGCTTCCCCACAAACTCTGTAAGCAGATCTGAGTCTTAACCGAGACTTAAAGTGAGCACAGTCAAACAACAAACATGTGGTCTTCAATAGCGGACTTTAAAAAATTCAATTTAAAAAATAGCCGTCTGTGTTTGATTTTATTTATGCTCATAAGGCATAAATAACTTCACTTGTGTTTGCTTCTCTGGAGCCTCGCGGAAAGGTCGCCTTCGCTCTGAGCCTAGAGAGCAGAGGTGGAAGCCGAGCAGCCGCGGGGTACACTGTTTGCCATCTGCATGCTCGGAGCCCAGCGTGCATTTTCATGGCTGCACAAAGGCTTCGTTTGAAATCAAGTTAAATGCTTTTCACCCCTCATGCTGCCCTTTTACATTTGCATATTCACAAATCCCATTTTGATTGTTTACAGAAAGACGACAGCAGGAAGGCTGCCCAGCGCAGAAAAGCACAGTATCCAAACCAGCTTACTACAGTAAATGACATCACGTTATAAATACGCATACTGTGCAGTGACACTATTACAAGCGTCGCCTGACTCCACACGTATAAGACTCATGCTAAAGCGCATGGTTTCATTTCAAATTTATATTAAAAGAGCAGTGTGATTCAGTATTTATGGCTAAATGCTTACACTCGTGTTTCAGTGAAACATGACTTTATAAGAATAAAACAACCAAACATTTGAAAGTCATCCCCGGTACAGTTTCCAGTTAATGTGTGGAAGCATTTTGTAGGGGCAGATGGAGATGAATGACATTTGGTGATAAATGAAAATATTTTCATATGGAAGAGGAGAAAAGAGACAGTGTGTGTGTGTGTTTGCCTCATCTTCACTCTTCTGCCCACTCACTGTCTTTGTATTAAGAAAAAAAACCCATTACAATACTTTGTCAATCTCCCCGTTAATTTCCCCAATAACGACTTTACAAGTACTCATCTTTCCCACAGGAAAATAACAAGTCAACAACATGTGCGCTCATAATCCCATAAATCAAACGGGAGTCACTTTTCCTGATGAAAAACTGTTGGCAATGACATGTGTACCAAACTGGCATAACAAACACACTCATGTGCATGCACTGGATTGTGTGGGCTGTCCAAGTGATGACACATGGGTGGCTATTTTGTCGTTATTGGGATTTTTCTTTTCTTTTCTTTTAGGCACCCCTTGGGAAACTGGAAACCAGTACAGTGCGATGGGTCATTTGTTATAAATGAGGCTTATGGGGCCAAAGAAACAGAGGCTTAACAAGAGAAGTGCTGTAACTATGGGTTATTTAGAGAGTAGCAAAGTGTATGCATGTATGAGTGGCTGGATACTGCTAACATAGACACGCCATTGGTCTGCTCACTCAGTTGCCAGGCTGATATGTACGGAGGGAAAGCAATGTCTCAAGAAGTTTGCTTGCCCTGTGTCACATTCCCAGCCACTCTTATTCCAAGTCTCAAACATGGCAGCCTGCAAGTGTGGCCAAGAGTTTCAAGAGTTATGACGCAAAGAGGCGACAGACAGAGTCGTTCAGACTGGTTTGTGGCCTATTTTCAGATAATTAAGTGCTGGACCATTAGTGTTGCACAGTCGATACAACGGGAAGGATGAGTTGCATCCATCTTTTACAGCCAATGACATGAGAACCACAGGAATTTATTGTATTTATCTGACATTCAGTTTATTTATAATGTTGATAATTCAATTCAGTTTAATTTTATATATACATAGAACCAAATCACAACAAAAGTCACTTCAAGGTGCCTTATGTTACAATAATGGAGAGAAAACCCCAACAATGAGCAAGCACATGGCAACAGTGGGAAGGAAAAACATCATTTTAACAGGAAGAAACCTCCAGCAGAACCAGGCTCAGGGAGGGCCGGCTATCTAGCGCGACCGTTTGAGTGTGAGGGGAGGGGCCAAGACACACTGTGGAAGCGAGCCAGAGATTAACTGATGATTAAATGCAAATTCGGGTATAAACACACAGTGAGTGAAAAAAGGTGATGAAGAAACCTCAGTGCATCACGGAAAGCCTCCAGAAACCCAGGCCTATTGCAGTGTAACTAAGGAATGATTCAGGGTCACCTGATCCAGCCCTAACTATAAGCTTTATCAAAACGGACACTTTTAAGCCCAATCTTAAAAGTAGAGAGGGTGTTTGTCTGCTAAATCCAAACTGGGACCTGGTTTCACAGAAGTAGGGCCCAAAAGCGCCGCTGTCGTTGGATTTATTACCTCAGTCATAACTTTGCAATGTTATGTAATAATATCTCGTATTGTAATGATTTCAAGTCTTTTCACTCGAGGATTATGTTCTTTTTTGTTGTTGTAAAACTGTTGTAAGATACTAGTGCTATCAGTGAGGAAAAAGATGCAATTGAAAGCTCAGGAAAAGCAAGTGAGGGCCTTTGTTGAATTTGACCACTGAGGAGAGTTTGATGTTTAGCAATTTTAAATGAACCAAATAAGGAAACTCAATACATCCTGCGTTTTATCAAACATTTTTCGCTGACAGAGGCCAGTCAGTGCTCTTTGGCAAATGCAAATTTATTCGTAGCCAAAGCAGAGGGCAGCAATGCCAAATCCCTTTCAGCACACGGCTGACTCGACAGTTCTAAGAAGAAGCGAGGAGGAGATAAGAAGATCTTAGCTGAAACCTGAGGAGCAGCATCTACAGAGACACACATGCAGATAAACAGAGAGCAACACAAACAAACAGGCACAATGCAAAAGTCAGATAAAGCCCGAGCCTTGTCCAAGTTTTAGGAAGCAAGACGAGGTCTTAATGCACAATGTGCCCTCTCCTCCTCTCTCTAACCGCACCCTCCATGGCTCTCTTATCACTGTTATGGCTATTTATCTCTGTGCGCCATCTGCAATGTGCTCCATCCACACCACCGAGGTCAGTGCAATTCTCCTTTCCTTTCCCTTCCTGCAGGAAGTTGAGGCTAAGTTAGGGCTGGACACACACACACACACACACACACACACACACACACACACACACACACACACACACACTTCTTAGCCAGCCGGAGATATCGTGTGGAGGTGCTGGAGAGTTTCATGAGGAAAACAGGACACATTAAAAACACAAATACACATGATGCAAGTCCTGCCATGTTGTTTGGGCTGAAGCCCTAAACAAACACCTGGCTATATTATATTATATTATATTTTATATATAGATATATATATAGATATATAAATATATTCACTTCCAGGAAATAGCCATTCCAAACCGCTGATGCATCTGGTATCTTGCCACAGCAAATTCTGCTGTATTTGAAATCCACCTTTTGTGGCTGATAGCTTGTCTGCCCCTGCAGAGCCCATCAACCTAATGAACTGTTCATCAATCACTTTAACACACACACACACACACACACACACACACACACACACACACACACACACACACACACACACACACACACGAACTGGCACGGAGGTTGGCAGAGATGAATGGGACTGGTAATAAAACAAGAGGGGATGTTCACACACACATCCTCCCTCACAACCGAGGGTTCGAGTTAATGTGGTTAAGTTTTGAGGGAATTAGCTCAAAGAAACCTGTGCACACACACCAGCTTCCAGAAGCTGCTCAGAGTGATAAAATGCTCCTGTGGGGAAAAGGTCTAACACTGAACATTTCTTTGTTTCAGGTATAGTCCTCCTTGCAGCCGTGTTTCTTGCATCCAGTAGCTTATTTTTGGTGGGCAGTGTTAGTCAAACAGCAAAAAGTGAGCCCAATGCAATAGGCAGCTATAGCTGAGAGCTGTCTGCTAGCCTTCACCTCAATCTGCATCTACCAACAGTATTTAGAAATTTGGTGTTTTTTCGAGCATTTTCAGTAGAAATATGTGGTATAATAGTGCCGTACTGTATGGTAAAAACTATCCTGAATAATTTTCTTCTATTATTTTGCTAGTCTGTTAAATAGCACTACTAAACAGATATCTGTTTCTGGTACAGTTTACAGATGCAGCATCCTATCAAAGAGTGTCTCACCCTGGTGTCCAGATATGCCAACTTCTAGGTAAAAACTCTAACATAATAGTGGCCAAAACACTGACGTTTCAAAATGCAGCACCCAGAAACCAATAGGGGTTGTCACAGTGCATATATCCATTTTAGCCACCATAAGCTACACTTGACCAGCAAAAAGAGATCAAAGGAGCTATTCTTTAGAAATTGAACTATTCTTTTCCACAACACACCAGACCTCAGAGGCAGTAACCAAACAGATTCTGCTTAAAGTATAAAATGCCAAAGAAAAGAGACTAACCCAACTTAGCAGTGATATTGTAAAATGTAACCAAGTCCAGCCCATATATTCATGGTAACGTAATTAACGTCTTCCCTGTGTTCTGAACGTTTCTCTCTGGAGCGGTCCCTAAAGCTTCTTTCCATTTCAATATGTGCTAAATCAAATCCAGTCTCTAGGCTCAAAAACTTCGGCTCTTTCATTTGGAGCAATATGGACCTTTTGCTCACCTTTAACACATTCGAGGCCTAAAGGCATTACTGGACATCCCCAAATATAATATTTTGGGATATTCAGCCAGAGTTGGAATATTATTATTTTTTAATCCTAAGTGATCCATCCAGTCCATATGCAGCTTATAATGCAGTACTTTCCATTTCAATAAAAGAGCCGACAGATGTGGAAAAACAAAACTGCATTCACATTCAGGCTGAATATATTTTAGTACAAAATACTATCTTACATTGCAACATGAGCCAGTGCCATTAAACAGTACTGACAAACATTAAGAAGATGATATTACAATTAAATGTTTACATAAGGCTCAGAAAATATCTCAGTGATTATTTTTGCCAATGCTTGAAAAAAAGCAAGTTTTAATAACACATGAGAGCATCCCAGAACTGTTCTGGAGTTCCAGTACAGCAGACAGACCGTAAATAAGGATGACTGACGTGTCTTCACTACCTTGCTCTCTTTATAAAGAGTATATTATACAGCACAGGAAACCTGCTAAACAAAAACACTGCAGCTTCACAGCATCCACAAACTGTAGACAAGCTTTTTCCCCACTTACACCAGAGTGTACGTTCCTCGTGTGTAGCGTAAAACGTCTGTATCTAACTGGCGCTTTCACTCGTGTGGCAGAAGGCTTTATAATAGTCTTTTCTCTCAGGCTGCCCACATGCCTTATATATATTATGACAGACTAGGCCTGGGAGCAGACCATCCTTATAATAATGTTTGTCCAGGATCAACATTGCAACTGTCCAACCATGTTGTTCTGATGTCATAGCTTTGCAATGCTGGGGGTAAAAAAATCCTTTGTTTATTCAAAACTCTCTTCTGGAACTAATGGTAAGCATTTCAAATGTTGACTTTATTAATTTATACAGTAATATAAATATGTTAATAAGTTAGGCTCGCTGTTAGCGAAATTTAGGTTACTCATGTTGGTTTGCTAACAATAGTTTTGAATAGCTTTGGCTAACTTCTTGGCTAACGCTAACTGAATGTCACTGGTCAATATTGGTGTTGATCCTGGACAAACATAATTACGGTGATGCAGGAACGACACCAGCACAGGGAATAACAAATTGTGCATGCTTTTTTCACTGTGAGGTACAAGGTGTAGTCTTTGTGAACAACACCCTGTTTTCTAAATGTATCAGTGAGTTCTTAAAGTCAAAATGCTTGCTAGCGTACATCTCTGTACTTTTATTTAAAAATGTAAACATACAATGAAATACACAAAATTAGATAGCGAGATGAACCATTAAACATGAAGGACCAGCAAGAACAAACAAACTTCAACTTAATATCTCACTGTACAATACTCACATTAGAACTCTCATCTAAAATGTTGTTTTAACTTCATTGTTTTTTGTCAGGAACTTTTTATGTTGCCCACCAGCTACTTCTATAAATCCATCTTAACAGAGGAGGCTAAAAGCAGTCCCCGCCTCACTATAGCTTCTTATTTATTGAACATACCTCAGAGTGGTATTGATGTCCTCATCTCATTTCTGGCAAAAATAATAAATAAATAAATACACATCACAAAATTTAAATAAAGCAAATTTACAAATAAAACCAGTCACTGGGGATGTGATGTAAATCCAGCTGAGACTATGCAGAACCTGTCAGGTGGTTGCTTCTTTGTGCCAGTTATGTATCAAAAAAAGCAGCAGTGATTTATTGATGTCGTATTCTAAAGAAGCAGATTTAAAGTCAAGTCACCTAAAGGGGAAACTGAGTCGTAGCCAAGGTTCAGAAGTTTAAATGAGAGATTTGAATCAAATTTCAGGATCTTTGAACTTGAAGGCACAAAAAAAATCAACTTTGGACGATTCAAAGGAATTGCTTGGGTTTAACATGAATTAACCCCATCCCGAGCACCTTTGTATCTTTATTGAATTGATGTGTGCGTGCCAAACTGGCTAAAGGGAAGAATTTGCAGGACAAAATGTCCTTCACTTCAAGCTCAAACCTGCTCCCACCCCACCTCCCCCCTCTCAGTTGTTCTTCTCCATCCATCATGAGTCCCAGAGCTGAGGCAGGTGCTTTCACTAAACCTCCCTAAAGAGTGCCCCCCACCACCCCCTCTTCCTCTTCCTTCTTCTTCATCTTCGTCTCCGCGCCTCCCACCCCTCTCTGCTCTCTCCCTCTGAAGAAACTCATCAGCGGCCCCTTCACATCTGCAGGAATTTTAATTGTACATTGTCAAAAAAGATTTTTTTCCCCCTTTAATCCAGCAAGAGAGGCAATCTAGATCAGCTGCAGGCCTTGAGGGACACAAACACAATGAGCATTTACGCCCTGACACGTGAACAAAATGTGAAAGCCCTAGCAAACACGAACACTACCTATGAATGAGCATGCTTGCACGTGGAGATGCACAGAGCATGGAAACGTGCAAAGGAGAAACCTCTGAGATGATTGAATATGGCAGATCTTAATATCATAGTTCATTCCTTGTATCTGCTGGGACGGGGATGAAATGTGACTGTTCTAAGACAGAGAATACAAAAAAACCTAAAAAACAGACGCACTCGGTCTACAGCAGGCACCAATCGTGACGTCTGTACAGGCCGGGCTCCAAGTCCTACATGCTGCAGGGGGAACAAAGAGTCCCGTTGATTTACCAGAGCGCAACAAGACAACACAATGATTCCTTTTAGAAATACAGGCTGGCAGCGTGGGGCAGAATCCCACCAGTGTTCTCTGGGAACTCGAGTACAAAGACGGGGACAGACAGAGGGCAGAAAGGTCAATAAACTGGGCTGAACTGTCTTGAATGCAAGCATTTTGCAGCTCAGAACGACATAATGGCAAATACATGACTGGGCACATTTACACACTGAACGTTACCCTGCACAGTTGCATAATTGATATTACACCAGTGTTAGCGTTTAAGCAGAGAGCATCAATATGTTCTTTCACATCAAGTGCCAATTCACACGCCAGTGCCTAGTGAGCCTCGCTGGCAAACTCGCTGCCGCTGGACAGACGTAAATATAGGACACTGACGTTAAAGCCTCACGGGGACGGTTACGACGTCTATGCACTACCATCAAAAATAAGAGCTCCTCCTGTGAAGCGCATTGAATTGGGCATCCATTCTTTCCAAGGGAGCATTTTTTAAGCTGCTGATTAAAGTATAATAAGGACGGATGGCAGAGAGAGGAGCCTGGGCTAAAAGCGTGACCTGTGGCAATGTCAGTCGTGGCACTGCTGATCACAACTGATCAGTATGTGTGTGTGTGTTAGGGTTCATAGGGTGAAGAACCAAAAAGATGACATGAGACCGCTAATCCAACTCCCTGAGAAATAAAGGTGATAAATCATAGCAACCATGTGTTTTAGCCCTCGTGTTTTAAAATTAATCTCAGATTTTCAGCAGTAATAGGATAAAAAGAAAAGGATTTTGTACGAATGTAATATGTAAATGTGTGGGTTTGGTTCCTGCTGATTGAAACTGATTTAAACCAATTTGGACGGAAGAAAATGAAAAGTGTGGCCCTGTGACTTCCTGAAAAGCCCAAACCACGATTTACAGTTTCTGTATCTGGCTTCACTCACTCACCAAAGGATCCTGCGAACATCATATGAAAAGGCAGGCGCTATCTTCTAAAGCACCGGCTGCCGGCCTACTTCCCTTATTAAAGGGATTCCTCTGGATGTCTCTCCCTTGATGCTTTGGGTCGCACCATCTGCTCCTGTTGCACTGGGGAGTTTATTATGGCATGACAGCCCTGCGAATTGTGACCCTTAATGAAATTGTGGTGCGATATGTAAGGTCTGATCCGCTTAGGGGGGCTGTCGAGGTCTTTGTCGCTGTAGCAGTGGCAGACAGGAGCTGGAGAGTCAGAGCAGCAGGAGCCATATGCGGGGATAAACGCTGATGTCAAGTTGCCACTGATTCAATAAGGGGGGGGGACTCTAGCTAGGCTTTTACAATAACAACATTCACATTAAGGGTGTGGGATTTCATTACTGAATTGTTAAGTGATTCCTGGCCATATCATTTACTGAAAGGCTCAACACAGTTATGGTGAGTAGCAGGTTGGCAACATGCTGGAATAGAGTCTGATGGTCTTTATTAAGATTAATGCATTTTTCTCTTTCACTATATCTACTATTGTTACTACTGTGCATCCCTGGAGACGATGAGAAAGATGAAGAATTATTTTCTAGTCCTTTGATAGACAGAGTAATATAGCAGCTTAGGCAGAGGCTGTGTTTTACACTCAGTGATCGTCTAACTGGTCCTAATGACAGAAACTGATGAGAGCTTTTGTTTACTTAGCGCACAATTCAGGCTACTTAGTGCAACTAGCTCCGTTTTGTGTTTAATGGGTTTGGAAAGACATTCTGTCTATAAATACACATGCTGACCCAATTATAGGTGGAGTAGAGTCATCTGTGATTTAGTCTGTTTGAAGCCAGCCAAAAAAAATCCCCTTGAGTCTGGTAGGTGGGGCAAGCAGATTCTCTGAAAACAATTAGAGCTGAATGCATAAAGATGCAGCCAATATCCCATTTTCTAAAATAATGCCAATGTTCAGAAGTGCTTTCACGCTTGTAAAGGCGAGATCGAGCAAGGTTTAAAGAGAAAACTGTGTATTTCTAAAAGCACGACTGCATTTTGGGCTAATGTGATATCTGCTAAAATCTAAACACACACTCGCAAAAGCAAAATCTTGCAGTGCTTCAATCCTGAACTCGAAAATCTGGTATGAGGCCACAGTCACACAAAGCATACTGTGTGGTGCTCATGTGTCTGTCCTGCGTGTGCATTGAATCCACATGCATCCCTGAACAGATAGCTGCACTATCCATCTGGACGACCGAGAGCACATGTGGATCTCCTTATCAGGTCTCTGAAGGTTTCACTATGAAGTCGTCTGTAGCCTGCACTTTGGGTTTCTTTTTTTTGCTTGAAAAATAATACTGAAACCAGAACATTTCCTACCAAAAGGAAGGAGGCCCTGATGAAGCCAAAGAAAGCCACCCTTGGTTAAAGGTTTGATGTTTAAAATCACCATCAATAAAAGAATGACTTCCTCAATTTATGAGCACTTTTTATTTCGAGAAATGTGCTCATTCATGTTCTTGCTGTGGGTTTGATGATAAGATCAGTATGTAAACACCAGAGCAGTGCCTATTAAAAAGCTCTATCCAGCACTGCATGGCCAATGGTTTCACTTTAGGACATTATAATGGAGTTCAAAGAAGAAACCAGGCTAACATTTCATAATACAGCCCACAACTCGAAACAAAAATAATTACTATGTAAGTAATTTTAAATAATGCGTAAGTTCTTTTATGTAGTGCATGAACAATTTGACATCTTGCAAACATAAGGTACTTTAGAGGAAAGGAGACACAAATAATACTGTAAGTAATTTTAAATATAGCATAAGAAATGTATTATGAAGTGCATATAAATGTACTTATAATTACTCTCAGAATAATTTGTGTCTCCTTTCCTGTTACTGGACATATTATAAATTGTTACCAAAACCAGTTGTTCCAGGCATCTCCATAAGCCGGCAAGAGCCAGAGGGTGAGTTAATTACACTCTGCAACCACAGATGGGAGCCCCATGACTCTGTTTCACAGCCAGTCTGTCCTACAGGTGAGATGGGGAAATATGCCCACTAGTGGATAGCTAATTAATGCCTCCTATCCGCTCACACGTTTGGAATTTTTGCGATTATTTATTTTTTTCTCCAAGGATTTACTGATGAATGCATTTTAAAATGCCCTTCAGTCTCTTGCCGTCTGCAGTTACTAATCTGTGGTGTCGAGCTCAGTCCAGCATGCTGCAATCTGTTATTTGTCACAAGTAATTGCAACCCGTAACCAGGCTGGTGAGCTTGCAGAGCGACGCAGGTTGGTAGCAGTACATAGGACAATTCATTTTGCGTTTGCATTCTGAATACCACAATTTATGTTCTATTTTTATTTCGCTCTGACTGAATGACAGCAGAGATACCTTACATCCGAAAAACTGATTATCAGTGCAAGCCATTGCCAAATATTAAAAGAAAGAAGTCGAATTGGCTACTTTTGCTATAGTTAATAATGTTATCAGGTATGAAGCTAGGTTACACTAGCAGCTAAGTTAGAGGGGAGCCACAAACTACCACAAAAAAGTCACTGGAATAATCGTCTCTGTATCAGCTCTTAAAAAAACTAAACAAAAAAAATCAACCATACTGGTCCATCCCTAATCCTACTGTAAAAATAGAGCTCTACTTCCTACTAATCCCAGATGAACAGGTGCTTCTATTTAAAGGACCAAATCCTCTCCAATCCACCCTTTGGAATGCCAACACTCTTTCTCCTCCCCCACCCTTCAGTGTGTGGGGTTTTCACTTGTATTTCTTACTCTTCCTGACTCTCCTGGATTGTGGACAGAGAAACAAAAGCCTCCGGCTCGGAATGAGCTGTGGAAACCTGCAGGAGGAAAATCGTTTAAGAAACCAAAGCTTTCACACACCCCACCCCCCACCAGGAGAATGTTTGACTGTGCAGGCCTTCAAACACAAAGGTGACTGGGCACTTCTCCTTCAGCTTATTCTTACTTTAAAACTGAAAGTCAGTAAAACTCGAAAGCTGTTCCCTAACATTAAGCAGCCACACCCAAAGGCCCAGAAACTATTCAAATCCAACAAATAATATGTGAGTGTTTGGAGAGTGTTTCAGTCAAAAAAAGAGGTCAAAGAAAAATCTCATGACGTTCCAGAGTGCAGTGAAGACCAAAAGATTACCTTAACTTAAAAAAGTAATAAATATGACATAACATAAACAAAGATCTGCATTATAAACTTATATTAAACCCGAGTAACCACAGTGGTGAGGACACAATAACTAGGAACTAGTTTTAAACCTGATTTTAATCTGGGCCTGTTAATACCTGTTAATTTTAGAAATAGAAAAAGATTCTTTACTCCTGAGTTAATGTAGTCGGAATATTTCTGAATGGCCCATTGCACAGAATTTGGTTGCTAACAACTGGGGCAGCAAGGAGAAAAGATTTCCTTGTTTCCAGACAGAGGAAACGT
The DNA here is from genome assembly GCF_965226115.1 of Aulonocara stuartgranti. NCBI lineage: Eukaryota > Metazoa > Chordata > Actinopteri > Cichliformes > Cichlidae > Aulonocara > Aulonocara stuartgranti. The sequence goes on along the minus strand of NC_138948.1, from coordinate 36,687,447 downwards.
GAGCAGAGTTCACAGTGGCTGCAGAGACAATATGAATTGCGGAAAGTGGTAGGGGTAGGAGAAAAGACAGAGTAATAAGTGGAAGGAGGGAAGTGGGAGGCAACAAGGTTTACTTTAGACTTTCCTTTGTTTTCTTCGACCTCAAGGCCGCTCGTGAAACCGAGACGCCAATCAGGCAGTGCAACGCTGGCGGACAGCGAGTGACAGGACAATATGGTGCGAGTCTGGCTTTGCCAGCAGCCACAAGACAGATTGATCGCACACTTTGACTGAGCGACCATCATGGCAAGAGCATCGTACAGTAAACCAAAGCTCTCACAAAAGGCAGCAGAGTTTGAGCTCTGCTAATTATAGCTTTCCCCCTGAGCCTGAAACCAATTTGTCTCGTTTTCAATAGTTTCCCCTATCACGCTGGCAGAACGGCTCAGAGGCCTGTTTGAAAAGTTGTAATGAAAACAATTTCTCCTAAGAACCAGTGGGGTCTGCGTTTGGCCTTGGAAAATACAGCAGGAGTAGTCCTCCACCACTATCACCATAAATGGGTGGAGAAGCCAGCGAGCAAGCAGACATAAATTCTCTTGTAGCAGTCAAAATGTGTTATGTTATCAAAGGGGAAATAAGGTTGACAGGCCCTTGGGGCCAGTCGAGGGAGCCGGCTATTCACACAAGCACAATCACAGTCTTTCTAAATATGAACTTTGTATGGCCGGTGCAGCTTTAGTTTTTGTGGTGGACACAATGTGACACGCATGGGTTGTGTCAGTTCAGCAACATACAAAAAGAAGGAAAAGAGCCGGGGTATCCGAGCATGGGACAGCGTTCCTGGCTCACTTAAAAGCCTTGTTTTTCCTTTCTGTGTCTCGGCTGTGAGAGGAAAAACAAAAAAGTCCACTCTGATGACTCGGTTTACCCTAACTTGGGATTTTAAAGCCAGTGACAGCTGCTGTTATGGCTTCTACTTAATCTTTCTTCCTTTTGGACGGACTTAAATTATCGCCATCTTTATGTTCCTGCTCTCAAATTAAACACTGAATACTGAAGCTATGCAGGAACAAGAATCAGCAGTCTTACAAGGTTACAAGAGTTTGTATGATACTAATGAGCTTTATTGTCAGTATCCACTATGACCACCTTTATTTCTATAAGTCTCTGAGCCAAGCCTACTTGTAATTTCTGTAAACAGTTTTCAGGAATCCTTTTCCAGGCTTCTTGAAGCACATTCAAATCTCCTCTTTGGATGTTGGCTGCCTTTTCTTTCATTTTAAGTCAAGATGATCCAACATTGCTTTAAAAATGTTGAGGTCCAGACTCTGGAAAGGTCAGTCCATGACTGATTGTGTGTTTTTCCATCCAGGTATGCTTTTACCACATTAACAGTGTGTTTCAGATCATTGTCACGCTCAAAAATGAAGCCTCTGCCTCTTAGATGCATCCAGATGGTATTGCATGGTAACAAAATCTTATGGTACTTTGCTGCATTATTTTATTCCATTAATTTTGACATGAATGCAGCCCCAAACTATGCCATAGTCTTCACCGTACTTCACAGATGCCTGTAGACACTCTGCTGGGCCTCTCTCCTTACCTCCATACATGTTGATGATGATTTGAACCAAAATGATCAACTTTGGAGTCATCATTCCAAAAGACCTGTTGCCACTGACTGTCAGTCCAGTTCTTGTGTAAGAACCAGACTTGTGTTTGCATCTCTTAGGTCCTGTGTCAGGTCCTACTTTGCTCCTACGTCTCAGACATTTTGTCATCTGCTATAGATCATTTTTTAGGCCTGCTACTTCTTCTTTTATCCTCCACTTGTCCAGTTTCCTTAAGGACAAACTGTATGCCATGACAAAATGTGCTAAATCTTTATCTAAAAGGCTTTTTGGGAATCATCTTATTGGTAGCAAGAAAGTACCTGACGATACAATTTAAAATTGGTTCTTTGCTAATTGGCCTGTAGACACAACAATGGTCTCTTTTATATGGTTGAATTCTTTGAATTATCAGTTGAAAACAAACAAAAAACCCTCATAGCTCTAACAATGGCCAGGTAGAAGGACTGGGCTGAAAATGAGTCCAATGAAAAAACAAACAGAAACAGAAACAGCTAATGTCCACAGTTCTGCAGACCTTCAAGAATCCTGAGAAATAGACCACGTAAAAATACAAGACAGTCTGACTTCTTGGAAAAGCAAAAAAAAAAAAAAATATATATATATATATATAATAAAAAACCAAAGAGGGGTGTCTCGAAACCTCTGCATAGTGCTGCTGATTAAAACCTCTGCATCTGTGTTAATCTTATCCTTGAGATCTTTAATTTGATTTAAGCGTAATTAGTCCAGATTTGTCAAATCCAGTTTGTCCTTCCTTCCAAGCTACTCTGTACATGTGCCACTGACCAATACCACCAGGGTGTAACTTGTTGTTTTTAACTTGTTAGCTTGTCAGCCTCTAGCTTTTCTAAGTATTAATGTTAGAATGAAATTTCACTGGGCAGCATTTTGTCAGCAGCCAGTGAACACTGCAGTTTTTAATCGAGCACAGGTTCTTATCTCTTAGTATAAATATTTAGAGATTCGCTCTGTGAAAGTGTGAAGTCATGACACACTCTTATCTATGATTAGTGGTGCAATGCTGATACGGCGTTTTCATGTATCAGCCTGTTGACTAAAAGAAATATTCAAATACAGTATGTCAGAGTAAACACGGGAAAAGTACTGGAAAAAACCCAACAAAATAGACACTGATGATGTTCTCATACATCATATAAATGAGTAGGTTTACCAGAGTTTGTACAGATGGTTGATAAAGTTAAAAGACATGTTCGTCTGCTCACTCAACTCAAATCTATTAACAGCAGAAGGAGCAACACAAGACTGAAGTTGCTGGAGTCACTGTGCTCTCCTGTGAATTCAGCCCCTCTCTACAGTTTGCAGGCGGTTTTGAAACATCTGAGATTCAGCTGATCGTCCTGCATGGACAACACTTTGTTCCGGTTTGGTTCCACTTGAAACACTCGAGTGCTGCGCTTTTACAGCGTTATCAGTACGGTGGGCAGGACTCATGACGTCCTGCCCACAGGGCCTGTGCCTGAACAGCACACTCATTGTTGACTACCAACATAGGACCTGACGCCATACCTCGTGACTCGCCATCAGAAGGCTCGACGTCTGATGTGAAGGGATTACCTGAGGACCGGCCGGTCTAACGTTTGCAGATTAATAAACAGCGATTGTATATGTGTGTCTGTTCTCTTAAGAAAGGTTTCTCCTTGCTGTGAACTTGACCCAGTCTGATGCAACAGGATGCAAAAGGCAATTTGTGATCCCACTTTCTAAGTATAATCTTAGGCCAAAGAAGCCGCTCGTGACAGAGAGAGCAAATGTTTCCTTCAGTGAATAAAAGCTTCATCTCTGCCCTGTTTGATCTCTGCAGCTGCCGAGACTTCAAACTCTCCTTTCCCCGCAGTAACCGAGCCACGACTTCAGCTTTCTTTGCTTTTCCCCCCCCCTCTTCTAGAAAGCCAAGACTTTTTATAATTCACTCTTTTACTTGAAACCACACCACCCCTCTCCATCTTCTTTTTCCATCTCCACCTGTTAAAGCCTTGCGTGCTTGACATATAGGTTCTGCACATATGTTTGATCTCGGTGAGAATATCAGCTCACGGCCTGAAATCGCACAGTGAAAACCAAACAGTCGTTCTGACTCAAAGTGCCTCCTTGCTGGCTGAACATGTAAGACTTTCAATTCATTTTCCAGCAGGTTGAAAGAGATGGAATCAGCAAAGGATCCTTGGAGCGAGAAATCGCTTCCCTGAAGATGAGCTTATGGTTTTACATCGGATGTTGTTGGTTTTTTAAACGCCGGAAACTTAATAAATATGTAAAGTGTAAAAAAAAGACAGCAATTTGATTCTTGTTCTATTTGTGATTGTGGCATATAGCCAATCAGAGCAGCGACTCTACAGTGTGTCTCTTATGGCTTGTTAAGAGAGGTGGTGGTGTTGTGTGTGTTTGGGGTGTTACTGGCACTTCACAACTCGCACACAGAGAAAAGCGACACATGATTTTTGAAGCCTTTGAAACTGAAATATTCTTGATCCTTTTCCGCTACCTGGCCTGACTATAAATAAACACAGCGGAAATAACTTCGCGTCCCCACTTTACGGCCAAAAAAAAGTTTTAATTAGAGGATAATTTCTCTTGTTTACTGGCCTTGTGTCGTTATGTTCAGCAGTTTTTGGGGGGTTTCTTTGACAGTTGCTGAGAGGTGGTGGCTCTCTGTCTCTGCTGAGAAAAAAAGCAGCAGACGGGTATTAATTGTCCTCTCATCCTATAATGATTCATCACAAAGTGAGAGGCAGGCAATAATGGCGAAACGCCAAAATCACATATGCGTGAAGCTATTTCTGACGGCAGGACTCTGATCAAAAAGCCTGGTTTTGAGTCCCATGGCTTTACGGGTTAATCAGTAATGTAAAGCACTCATTTCTCAGATCCACAGTAGACTAACATCTTGCTCATTGGCCTATTTTAGACTAAGAAGTAGGGAGAGTTCACAGTAAACACACGTATGTGAACCAAGGATCCCATTAAAAGCAGCCACTGAAATAGAGGTCTGCCTTTCTCCCTGCAACAAAGCTGCCTTCACCCCTCATAATCTCCCAAGAGTCTGGATTATGAGCAGCATAAGTTTATTTTGAGCCCCGAATAAAACGAACAGTTCATCTTATATCCACACCTACTCACAAGGAGAAGAGAGGAGTGGCTGAGTACAGCCTCCAACTTCCTCCCTGGGTTCAGTGAATGAATGGACGCTCTATTGGGCCTGGATGGTCTGTTGCTTCAGCCCACAGTGGAAAATATGACGACCCAGCAGCAGGTAGGAGAAAGAGGCCTTCTGGGACAGCATAGGTGGGAGGTCCAACCACTTTACACACAGTATGGGTTTGTAAAGACGAACTGACACGCACTGACTGTGGGGTTAAGGGTTCAGCTCATCTGAGTTTTGGGAGCAAATTAAACTCAAACATTTTGCACAGTGTCTTTCCCGCTTAGTTGAAATGTGGTCACCACAACATATTTTACAAGCTTTTACAACAGCGTAGTCTACTTCTTAACTGGCCCAGAACTGAAACCCAGCATGAAAGCAAACAATTTAAAGATCTAACTTTCTGTAGAGAGAACCAAGGACTATGATTTTACACTTGATGCGATGCAGTGAGACGTTTTCTTACACAGCGGCAGAGTTCCATGTTAGTGCTCCACATTTTCAGCACCAATTCAAGGGTTTTTAACACTGCTGACAAATTAGCAGACAAGGTCACACAGAAACATGATAGTTACTGGTAGCTTTATTTGAGATGTCTTGTTTTATCTTTGGAAAACAAAACAAAACAGCAACTAGTGGCCAGTTATGCTGTGCTTATTTTTAAAGTTTAGTTTAGCTAGTAACCAGCTAGTCCTGCGGTCAGACAGAATCAAACTCCAGACTGCATCTGCCAACAACGGTCCCTCATCTGCTTTTGGAGACCCACGACGAGTTAGAAATGCGGAGAACCAGTTCATTGGTGTCTACGCTGAAAATCACAGAGGCTACCAGAGCAGAACAAACGCGACCGTAAGCAGCTGCAGTCCGAGACGCTGGAGTCTGAGTCCTCCACAGGATGACAGACTCACTGGAGAGGAAGCAGATTATATGCTCCACTGTGAAGGCTATAAGTTAGAAATGCACACGCATGTACATGTGCACATATGCAGAAATAGAAACTAAATCTGTAGGAAACACTTACAGATACTTTTTAAACTTTGGCATTGAATACGCAAAAGTAAAAAGGGGGAGAAATGACACAAAACTTGTGCTAAGAGATCTCCGTTTCACCATTTCGTGGGCTCTCTGTTTTTATTTGGATTTTTTTTTAAATCCATTTTTCACAGATGACACCACAGTGGAACTTTGACCTTAATTGCCGCCAAAAGATAAACAACCTGGAACAATATTTAAGTGAATTATTGCACGCCATCTCCCACAGTCATCCATCCGCAGCAAATTACCTGACTGAGACAGTGAAGGCATCGCTGTCTTCTACAACCTCTCTAAAGGTATACAGTCAACTTGTGAACGTTAATGTTTCTTTTCTGAAATCCACATACATTACCATTTGAAAGGTGGTCTGTGTCTCACTGCAAATGTGCAGAAAAATACACGAGTTTATAAATGTATTTATAGGAACCAAACAGCAGCCATTGTTCTCTTTTAGTGTAACAACGAACATGCAGTTTAGCAATATGTAACAAAACCCACATTCAGGCCCTTTGGTGCCCTGAAGCTCCTTCAGACAACAGGATCCCTCGGATGTCATGTTGGAGGTGTGACTCACAGAAAAGTTGGAAATTATAAAATTTTCTAGAGTCAGCTCATACAGTATGTGTTCTGATAGATTGCTACAACATTTGAAGAGGAAATGAATCACCGCATGCTTTTAAATCATTTCTAAGGAAGTACTACCAGCTGGTGCCAGGAGTTTGCAGACTGGATTGAACCAGCTATGAGCAACTATGTCTGTGCAGCAAGCTGCTCAACGCTAGTACTACAGTAGTCACTCAAACCAGCCAACAAATCACTACAGCAACACAGGCTGCAACCACCTTAAGGAAAACTAATTTGGTGGTTATGTCTTAAACTGGTCACTGCAGATGGCTGCCCCTCCCTAAACTTGGTTCCTCTGGAGGTTTGATCCTGTTAAAAAGGTGTTTTGTTTGTTTTTTATTTCCACTGTTGCCAAGTGTTTTTTTCTCATCGGGGCAACATCATTGTTGGGGATTTCACTGTTATCGTAAAGTCCCAATTACGGCTGGGCCATATTATACCGTTCACGGTAATACCGGTATAATGTTAGGCAACGATAGGAAAATGAAATATCGCGATAGAATGGGAGTAAAACGCGCATGCGCAGTGCCTTTGTTTTCATACGCACATGGCCGATTGTTGAGTGAAACAGATGAACCAGAATTGGTTTGTAAAAATGGTGCAACTGGTTTGGTGTTTGTCCGTCAGATACACAACAAAGCACATTTTTTTGCAGAACATGCAAGCGGCCGTTGTTATTGTCGTATTTGTCGGACTAAGATGCTCTTAAATCTGGGAGTAATCTGGGTCCTAAACTCCGTATTCTTCAGGTCAAACAACACTGCAGCATCACTTAGAGTTAAAAACTGTCTAAATTCTTTCATCTTTAATAAAACGATCAGCATTGCTGCTTTACCAGGTGTAACTATAAAGTTTAACTTCCAGGCATCCATGAAAACAAAAGTTATTACATTTAACGGAGTTAGAAGTTAGCAGGAAGCTAGCGGAAGTTAGCTCGCTAGTTTCGCTAGTTGCCTAAGCATGATATTGCATGTTCTGACTGAGAGATTTCTGAAAAAAATCAAACGCACAGCTCTGCTATCACTTCCAACATAAATGAAGACCGGAAACTAAACAGCAGTGACGTTTGTAGGGTTACTGAAGTTGGGCTAGCTGCTATATAATGATGTGCTACGTGATCGCTAGCGACACAGCTATGTTAGCATAACATAAACAGTGAAGCTGGAGGACGAACACTAACACTTTTCCACTTATAAAAGTTAACGTGAAGGTTCTTCATGGTTAGAGACAAATGCAATCGCATGGCAGGATGCTGTAAACGGACCAAACTTCAGTCAGGAGAACAACTGAGATAATCCATCCACAATACGAGGTTAGTCATTAATATACTGCAACAACATGGGAATAGAGCAGCTGCCAGAGAATTCAACATTAATGAATCAATGGTACAGAAGTGGAGGAAGCAAGAAGAATGAGTTTAATAAAGTTTGATTTATCTGACTGCTTTGTTTCGCTTAATGTGCCTTATAATCCCGTGCACCTTATGGTCCGAAAAATGCGTACTGCACACTGCAGTTTAATGTTGCAATGCACCTCTTTTTAACTTCAGTGGATATTATATATGGTTATGCTCAGGATATGTCAGCCCATTTCTACTGGAAATGCCTTTTGGTTAAACTTTCAGCAAGGAATTTGCATTTGCACTGTTACATTTTTATAAAGCTTTAATGTACATAAAAACCAGCTTCTTGTTTAAGTGAAAATAAATGGAAGGTTGTCTTTTTGCGCTAGTAATGTTGTGGAGTTGTATTTTGTCTCGCATCAATTATATCGTCGGTTATATCGTTATCGCAAATTTTCAAATATATATCGTGATAAATATTTTTGGCCATATCGCCCTGCTCTAGTCCCAATATAAAGTCCTTGAGATGACTATTGTTATAATTTGGTACAATATAAATAAAGCTGAATTAAACTGAATCAATGGATACAATTTCTTCTTCTCACACTCTGCATGGCAACAGCAAGGTAAAACTGAACTCCACTCAATGCTGCAGACTAACTTTAGGCGGGTTTATCTTGCACCGCTTTCACGCTGCCGTAGATGGCGTTTCCATTATTCCTGGAGTCACCCATCCTAAATTTGTACACCTTTCTAATGCAGGCACTTTGGATAAAAGCAGCACATTAATGCTCTGGGAGAGTGCCTACATATTTGGCATTGGTGGCTCCAGAAATGTGTTGTTTTTTTTAAAAAAAACAAAAAAAACATCCATTAAATAGCAGATAAAATAAAATAAAGCAGCAGAATGCACTGATACAACGGGCAGAAAGAGTGGCGTAATCACTTAGCTGGGATTATGTGGAGTCAAGCATCCCATCCTGCAGGGATTAGTCATGGAAAACTAGGCCTTGCATTCACTGTCACCTTGCCATGACATCACACTTTGTTACAGCTGTGACAGGTCACACTTCACACTCACACACCCGCGGTTCCATCGCCAAAAAACCCACTAACAAGCTAAAGCCTCGGTTAAGCACCTTGCCCCCGGCGTGCCCCGGCATTGTGCGCGAACAGCTTGTTGTGTAAACTCCTGTTTGTTCGGTCTATTCAAGCTGTTAGGCGTCACAGGAGAAAACGTCAGCGCATCTTTGTGTCTAACTGGCTATATTTGGAGTGTGGCACAAAGCGAGGAGTACGCTGTGATTCTTCGTAACACTGAGTCAGCTTCTCTCCCAGTTTCAAACTCACCTTTGCCCTGTGGGGTCAATCTAGCAAAAGGCACACAGCCTCATGCCAACATGACTATACAGGGGATGTGTCACTGTTTCTAGCCTACTGTTATGGAGTTTTCAAATGGAAATCTGCTCCCTAAGCATGTTTTTTTTTCTTAGCTTGACTTTAAAGGACACAGCTGGTTGTTCCATACCTCATGTGTCTTTGCTCCAACAGACTCAACATACAGGGAGTGCAGAATTATTAGGCAAGTTGTGTTTTTGAGGAATAATGTTATTATTGAACAACAACCATGTTCTCAATGAACCCAAAAAACTCATTAATATCAAAGCTGAATGTTTTTGGAAGTAGTTTTTAGTTTGTTTTTAGTTTGAGCTATTTTAGGGGGATATCTGTGTGTGCAGGTGACTATTACTGTGCAGAATTATTAGGCAACTTAACAAAAAACAAATATATACCCATTTCAATTATTTATTTTTACCAGTGAAACCAATATAACATCTCCACATTCACAAATATACATTTCTGACATTCAAAAACAAAACAAAAACAAATCAGCGACCAATATAGCCACCTTTCTTTGCAAGGACACTCAAAAGCCTGCCATCCATGGATTCTGTCAGTGTTTTGATCTGTTCACCATCAACATTGCGTGCAGCAGCAACCACAGCCTCCCAGACACTGTTCAGAGAGGTGTACTGTTTTCCCTCCTTGTAAATCTCACATTTGATGATGGACCACAGGTTCTCAATGGGGTTCAGATCAGGTGAACAAGGAGGCCATGTCATTAGTTTTTCTTCTTTTATACCCTTTCTTGCCAGCCACGCTGTGGAGTACTTGGACGCGTGTGATGGAGCATTGTCCTGCATGAAAATCATGTTTTTCTTGAAGGATGCAGACTTCTTCCTGTACCACTGCTTGAAGAAGGTGTCTTCCAGAAACTGGCAGTAGGACTGGGAGTTGAGCTTGACTCCATCCTCAACCCGAAAAGGCCCCACAAGCTCATCTTTGATGATACCAGCCCAAACCAGTACTCCACCTCCACCTTGCTGGCGTCTGAGTCGGACTGGAGCTCTCTGCCCTTTACCAATCCAGCCACGGGCCCATCCATCTGGCCCATCAAGACTCACTCTCATTACATCAGTCCATAAAACCTTAGAAAAACCAGTCTTGAGATATTTCTTGGCCCAGTCTTGACGTTTCAGCTTGTGTGTCTTGTTCAGTGGTGGTCGTCTTTCAGCCTTTCTTACCTTGGCCATGTCTCTGAGTATTGCACACCTTGTGCTTTTGGGCACTCCAGTGATGTTGCAGCTCTGAAATATGGCCAAACTGGTGGCAAGTGGCATCTTGGCAGCTGCACGCTTGACTTTTCTCAGTTCATGGGCAGTTATTTTGCGCCTTGGTTTTTCCACACGCTTCTTGCGACCCTGTTGACTATTTTGAATGAAACGCTTGATTGTTCGATGATCACGCTTCAGAAGCTTTGCAATTTTGAGACTGCTGCATCCCTCTGCAAGATATCTCACTATTTTTGACTTTTCTGAGCCTGTCAAGTCCTTCTTTTGACCCATTTTGCCAAAGGAAAGGACGTTGCCTAATAATTATGCACACCTGATATAGGGTGTTGATGTCATTAGACCACACCCCTTCTCATTACAGAGATGCACATCACCTAATATGCTTAATTGGTAGTAGGCTTTCGAGCCTATATAGCTTGGAGTAAGACAACATGCATGAAGAGGATGATGTGGACAAAATACTCATTTGCCTAATAATTCTGCACTCCCTGTAAATACAGATCATAAAGGAATTGGAAGGATCCAACAACTGGCAGAAATTTGCCTTTGACAAATTTTATTTTATGCTGCAAACATTCCATTAATTTCTCTCCTTGGCTGTTACTGGAGCACATATTGCATGGCTTCAGAGCACATCTGAGTGTTTCAGAAGCATTTAGTCTGCAAAAGGAGTTTGATTTCAAAAATGACTTCCTGGTCTCCTCATCTGCTCTGTGCAGCTTAACGTAGCTTCTGTCAAAAGCAGTCTGGTCACATAGTTTTAGGGATGCAGAGCAGATTCCTGCTTCTGAGACAAGGCATCAGATAGTTCCAGTTGCAGCCTTTAATGCAACACGTGCCAACAGACAATCAGACAATTGACAATCCACTGTGTTTCGAATCAGCACCGACAGAGTAAGAACCATATTCGGATGAGACCGGCCGGAGGAGTACACACGTGGGCGATCATGGCTCAAGAGTTAGGAGTTCGCCTTGTAATCGGAAGGTTGCCGGTTCGAGCCCCGGCTTGGACAGTCTCGGTCGTTGTGTCCTTGGGTGAGACGCTTCACCTGTTGCCTACTGGTGGTGGTCAGAGGGCCCGGTGGCGCCAGTGTCCGGCAGCCTCGCCTCTGTCAGTGCGCCCCAGGGTGGCTGTGGCTACAATGTAGCTGCCATCACCAGTGTGTGAATGTGTGTGTGAATGGGTGGATGACTGGATATGTAAAGCGCTTTGGGGTCCTTAGGGACTAGAAAAGCGCTATATAAATACAGGCCATTTACCATTTACACGTGGTTAAAAACAGTATTTTTTTTATTCTTTTTAAAAAACAAAAAAACAAAAAACACTATATTAAAAAGTTACATTACAAATGAGAAACTTGGGCAGTGGGCATCAACAGCCCTCCCCTGTCCACACATCTGGCTCGTTTTACTTTACATCTGGTCGGATAACAGCTGACATTTTGATGTCAACTCTCCAAAACTGTGAAGTATGTTAGAGGTAGGAACACACACACACACACACACACACACACACACACACACACACACACACACACACACGATGATAACAATACTCTCACTGTCACCTGCAGTTACAAACTGTTCTAATTTTTACAAAAGGCAGCACTTCACTAATGGCAATCAATTATCTGTTTCAGTAGCAACAGTCATTAAAATGCAACACACCAGGCTCCGCTAAAGACACAGTAAGTGTTTTGAAACCAATATCATAATTTTAAATGAGGTTAGTGTAGAGCTTTGAAAATAAAAGCTATTATGCAACAGAAATAAGCATCCCAACCTAATACCTCCTGTAATGTTTTGTTTAAAACACGGGAAACAGCAAATGTAATTGTAGTAGCGATCTCTTTGTGCGTTTGTTTACGGTGTGCAGCTGTTACGTAATTCGTTAAACCCCTATCAGCAAACCTAATTTCCTGCCAATGACGCCAAATATTTGAACTGCTGCCTTGTGCCCGCTAGCAGGAATGAAATGTTTTGTGGCTTTGCAGCCATATTATTTTATTCATGCAGTGAAGTACGGGACAAAATGTTACAACAGCACCACATTTATTATTAAACCCTGCAAACTGGTGTCTAGTTTCTCCAGCTGCCACTGTAAACTCTCGTAATGCATACTGTGTGTGTGTAAATGTATAAGCTTCACTTGAGGCAGTACTGTGAAGGAGTGTTGGATCAGAAGTTATCCTGTGTAGATAAATATAGCTTTATATCTGGCAACACGGAGAAATGTGCTGCATCCAACATACACCCCTGTCCCCCTTTACAAGGGGGTATGTTGGATGTGTGGCACACATAGTGCAATAGCCTGTACAGCAGTCCCTGGAAGGGGGGACAAGCCTCCAGCACAGACCCAATCCTCATCTCCTGAGTCAGTATCCGGTGTTGGGGCAGGGCCTTTGCCAGCTGGGCCTTCATGTAAACCTCATTAGGCCTGGCATCAAAGGAAGTGGCAGCAACCAAGCAAGAGAGCTCCTGTAAGACACTCAATTTCCTGTAAAATGCAGCAGGTGTAACAGGAGAAAAGCAGACTGGTCTGCATTACAGGCTGACGAGGAAGCCGCTGATATTCAGATTGATTTAACCTGTTCTGTGTCACAGAAATGCTCCTGAATCAACAGCTGGTGCTTTCAATATTTTCCATCAAAGACATATATGATATATATATATGGTTTAACAGTCTAGTACAAACAATGAGCCAACCTGGGGGAAGGGGGGTCGTTCAGTAACCTCTCCACTTCTCTCACACAGACTGTGATGATCTCAACAGTCATTGCTAGAAGACACCACACGGTCTCCCCGCAGGGATCGCTCTGAAAGGAATAAGATCCCATTTCCTGTGATCTTTGTGGAAAAACCCTACAAGTCCACCACACCAGATAAGCAGTATTTTATAGCAAAGCTTGTGTAGACAAAGATTTTATAGCTTATTACTATGTGCCACAAAGCTCCAGTGATGTTTAAAATGTGCTAAAAACACAACAGTGAGCCACACGGGTGGACCTGGGCAGACGGCAGAAATCTAGTCTATATCAAGTCAGCTGCTCTGATGCTGCAAATACATGAAAGATTTAATGTGGATCAACCAGAGAGTCTAGCAGATGTCCTGTTATTACTCTGTTTTACACTGCTTTACATGAAACTGTGCTACAGCATTGTGGCTGCTATAACACCTCTAAGATTAGCCATTTTAAATGTAAGTCTTGCTAGACTAGGACTCATAGTAGCCTTTGCTAGAAACATGGAAATGCACACTCACACAGACATTAGTATCCTAATACAGTCAGATCAACTAATTGTGTTGATTTGGCTGAGACCAATTTGACCTCAGCCCACATTAAAAGATCACCGTGTGAATGTGAGCACATGCAGCTCTGAGAGCAAAAAGAGGCAGCCCTGATGTGCAGGAGTCATCAGCAGAGTCAGACTCCCCGTGCAAGTCCCAACCCATCTGTTTCATTCAGACGCAGCGGAGGAAGGTCACAGCCTCAGCTGATGATCACCGGTCAGACCTTATGCAAGCAAACAGGCCAAATCTAACAGCTCGTGATATCCCCTCAAAGTAAACGCCCACGTCAAGAGGCCGAAGAGTTCCAAGATTTATTAATGTTTGCACTCCCCTGTACTTGATGATGCATTTTGTCTGAGAGGGGGAAGAAAAGATAAAGTTCAGCAGAGCCGTTTGCTCTGGCTCTTGAGTTTGTACACATGGAAGTGTGATAAAAATGTCCTCCTGGATATGGCTTGAAGATAAGGGCTGGCAGCTGGCCAGCTCAGTCAGAGCACAAAATGCTTGTGTTTTTTTTTTCCAGTCTCGCAGCCAAGATAAACTCCTAAATGGTACCAGCAAGCAACAATTACAGAAAAATAAAGCAATCCCAGATCTGCCGTGCTGTTTCTGCTTTGTTTTGTTTGTTTATTCATGATGTTGAGTAGAAAGACAAAAAAAAATGGGAAATGAAAAGAAACTATAACTGCTGATTGACAACTACCTGCCCATTAGCTGTGCTACTCGTGTCAATGAAGGAGCACTGTGCTCCAGTTACGTTGGGAAGTTAAAAATAGGCCTCGCTCAGTCACCACTTAGCCTGGCAATGTGGAGAACAGATTGCAAATGAGCGCAGTGAAGTGTTTGAATGGCAGCCCTTGTCGCCGGCTCTGCAAGCTTTGACGCACACACTGAATGTAAAGCAGCAACGCACACGAGCGATGGCTGAGCAGTAAACACGCTTGTCATGGATGAAGGGTCTGAACGCAGAGGTGCCCTGTGTGCTTACACTTTATTAGTACATTAATATTACGGCCTCTGAAGTTCCAAATCAGAGCTACAACTTTACCTCTGCTCTTCCCTCTGGGGGCACATCATACAGACTCGAACATTTAGCAGTGTGTGACAGCAGCTGAACATCCTAAAGGGACAAGTAACTGGTTACAGAGGAGTGAGTGTCTGATACAGCGGGGTGAACTGGTTATTCTGGGCTGTAGGTAATATTACAAGTAAGCAGTGCAAACAACTGCATGTCTTTTACAGTAGACATGCAGTTGCGCGGCTATTCTGTTCACAAAGTAAGGAAGTAAATGGGAGCAAAAGCTCAACACGACGCCATTTTTTGCCTCCAACTGTGGCACACGTGAAGCTCCACCCTTAAAGAAATGATTAGGTCATGTCACTGCCTTCATAAACTTTCTCCACTGTGTAGTCTATAGAATATAATTAGCTTCAGCTTCATGCATAACCCATTAGAAGGAAGATCAATACTCTTGCTCATTCTGCCCCGTGCTTCATTAAGCATACCGCGAGGCATGATTTCAACGGGGCTTGAAAAATGTGTTGGCAGGACCAGCAAAGCTCTCAGCACCGCACGTCTGCTTTAACACACAGCCCTGCTTTCTCAGAGGTAAACAGGAGCACACGACCAACCCCGCGGGCCACAGAGACACGATTATATTAATGGGACACATAAAAGTGTCGACAGTCACATATAATAAGTCGTCATTTTTCCTGCAGGCTTGCTTAATGTTGCTGCTAATCATAGTTATTTGTGAGGGCACTTAATAGTTCCCAAATGATGTAGAGAGGAAAAGCACCATATTGGAGGTGGACGGATAAATCCAAATATTGACAGCATCGATACCGGTGCTGGTATTGGATCCATCGATCCACTAAATTGTGTTGAATAAATAATTTTTGGGGAATAAAAAAAAAAATGCACGAAAAACTGAAAGGTGTGTTTTGTTGTGTTAAGTATTAGTGTGGACACAGTGTGATGATTCATCTCATAAGCCATGACACACCGCCCCCCCCCCATGTAAGCAGTACTGGCCCTTTCCTTACTTGGTATCAGCTCAATACCAAAATCAGCACTACCATGCGTGTCTTTGTCATTGTCACAAGGCGCGAGGTTGTGCCAGTCTAGGATGTGTCCCATATCATTGCAGGCTCTACAAATGTCCACATATGGTGCTGATATCTGTGAACTGTAATGTCAAGCAGTATGCACACTTTCATATTATACTGCATAGTCCATCATTGTCACACGAGCAGGCTCTGGAAAACAACAGCTGAAATGTGTGCAAATATGCAGCTAGCATTATCTTTCCATTTAAGAGTGTTTAAATATTAATATTTAAACACTTAATTTTTTTGTTCCGATTCTGCAGTTGTACATACAATGCTTTGTTTTGTTTTAGGTCATCTACTGCACATGCAGTCTATAGGAGTCCTTTATGCTTGTTGGGGTAACAGAAGAAGGTGTTGTGAGATTTTACAGACTGCGGACAATGGCGACAGACCTGTTTGTCAAAGTCTACAGGTCTAGCATAATGACGGGCTCCTAAAACCATGAGACAGGTGCTCAGATTTGTATTAGCAATGGTCTAAAAATATCACTTTGTGGGACTCTATAGTGTCAGCAGGAGGCTGATGCACAGAAGCTGGTTGTTGTTTTTTTGTTTTTTTTCCTCTTTAGTTCAGTTCTGCATATCCGTGTCCTCTCATTCCAGCTGTCACCACACCTCAACCCATGTCACATGAAGGCGGGCTTCCCGGGCAGCTGTTGTCACGCTCCCTGTCACCCCACCTGCTGAGAGGAAAACCTTTTTTTCCAGCCGCTATAGACGGAACGGCAACTCTTCGCCCATCACTATCCGAGCTGAACCGACGTGTTTCCTGACATCTAAGCTACGTTTGCATGCTTACTTAGGGAGGTGTGTGTGGGAGTTAAGGCAGCTGTACTACTGCTGTTTCTGCACTAACCTAAACAATTGTTCATGCTGTTGGTGTTTCTTTTAGACAGGTGTAGTTTGTGACTGTGATTTCCACTCCTCCTCCTCCTCCTCCTCCTCCTCCTCCTCCTCCGTTCTTGGGTAGCTATTCATTTGGGCTTTCAATCCAATCTGTCACAACATTGCGGACGGCATTTATGGCTCCCTGGTTGGTCATCTCTCTGTTTACTGTGCTCAGACTCAAAAACAGGGCCAGTAGTAGCCATCTCAAGCCAAACGCGCTGCTTTAAGAAGGACTCAGAAGTGAGAAACATGCAAGAAATGTGAATACATATGGATAATAAAACGAGAGGAATAAAAAAACCCAAAATGAAACACTGCATTTCAAGAAATACATATGCAATAGAAGCTCTCCTTTTTAAAAAAAAGCCCACGAAAACTTTGTTCGGAGAGTAAAATGCGACAGACGTCTCGAGGGAAGAACTGAAACTCACTAATAACATTCTGCACACACTCTCAGGGGGAGCTTCTCAGTTTGCAGCACCCAGCACATTAGTGCAGGCAGGAATATGCTTATAGGGACGAGAAAACGCCAGGGCCTGTCACAGAGAAGCTCTGCAACCCTGAATGATTTCATTAACATGGAGCAAGACAGATATGGCAAGGCGGGCTAAACCCACAAGCACATATCGCAGGGACTGTAACCTGCCACAGAGAGATGACAAAAACACATGCGTCCCCTCAGAAAGGCGGCGTCTCCACAAACCAAAGTGGACATTCAATCGTGGCATCGTGGGGGGGAGTGAAAGACGTGAAGAAACTTGTGAAAGATGTTTGTGGAGCACTCTGGACTGTGAAGCTGACTTCGCTCGAATCACGGCAAAGACTTTAGGTGGGTAAAATGTTTGAGAGGTCAATATACAAAAAGAACGCACATTTGCACTGGACGTTATTGTCACAAAACACACGGTGGACGAGGATATGCAGGATCAGAATGTGAATTGAATTAAGGAGAGCAGTGCGTACAGAGCTGAGTACGGCCTCGTACAAAGATCGATAAAACAAACTACTTGATATTCACAGATTATGCCTGTCTGATATTCAGTGATGCTAAAAGCCAGCGTCCTCATGAGAATAATGCAGAGAGACACATTACTGCTGAATTATTGAGCTTCTGTGGTGAAACTGCTACAGAAGTATTTTAATTGCACGTAAGGTGAGAAGCAGAGAGAATACTTCACTTTGGTCAAATTGGCTCCACACTGACAGATGCTGTAACTCGCACAATACACAGCTGGATCCCACACTGGTAAGGATTTACCCCCAGGGCCACATTCAGAGAAAACATCTCTAGCTGTTGCTGTAAAACAGATTCAAACAGAAATGTTTTCATACATAACAATAGAAGAAAATCTTCCTATCATCTTGCGGGTGCGGCCAGATTAAAGCAGGCGATCAGGAACATGAACTGTAGTAAAGTAGCTCTCCTGTGCTCCATGTTTCTCTGTGTAGATTTGAATCCTCTCTGTGTTCTGGGAGACTAACACTAACATCAATTAAACAGTTTTGTTTTGTTTTTTGATCCTTCTTGATAAAGTTGTCAGCGTACGCTCGGGTCAGCAGAGAAATGTAGCCACAGTTATAAAAGTGCAAAAATGTCTGCAGAGGCAAAGTAGGAGATAAACAGAAGGGACGAATTCAGTGGATCAGTGAACTCGCCACACACAATAGGGCAGCTGAGTGTGAGCGCACAATGTGCTCAATTTTCAAGTAAGGTCATGCTTTAAAACCAGCTGCACGAGCTGATAAATGACATCTTTTTAGTTTCAAAGAGACATGAGGGGTACTTCCCACAATATGACCTGCACAGGCCGTCCGCTCTGTGTCCTCCTCAGTCATGCTGGTTACCATCATTGCTGCAGAAGCAGACCAACATAATGCTAATGCATAGGAGGCGTAGCTTAAACTTCTATCCACAGCACATGGGGTCTGCTTCTTTTTGGGACAATCACTTCTTTAGTTTAGTTTGTTTTCAGGACCAAAACCATCTGGTAGAATTAGAAAAAGATCAGTTTTAGCCAGAGGGCTTAAATACATCACAATGTTTAGCTGTTATTTTCTAGAGTTATGAGTCTCAGCCAACATGATATGTGATTAATTGTATGAAAAGGCAAACAAGCATTCAAGAACATAAATTACAAATGAAAAACCAGCACATATTTAGATACATACTAGTGCTGTCAGCGTTAATCTCGTTAAAATGACGTTAACGCGTTAGCGCCGTGCAGCCCCACGCACGGGGCGATCCGCGCTAACTCGCTAACGGAGATTTGCCACGTTAGTGCGGTTATGGCATTAACGTCATTTTAACGAGATTAACGCTGACAGCACTAATACATACATATTTAGGTAGATGCACTTTCTCATATTTAATCACCAACTATTTGAAATTTTTAATAAAAAAATATTCTAATGTAAGTAATAAGGTGGGAATGTTTTGTGGTTAGATAAGAACCACAGAAATGAAGGCATTACTTTAAATACATACATTCTGATCAACAAGGACGAGCTTTAAGGGTTTCCAGCAGTGCAAGCAGAAAAACATTTAAACCGAGAACACCACACGTGTCAGTCTAGACATGGCAATCAGCCCTGGCCCTTGATGGAAGGACGGCTTTCCTGTCAACGGGAACGCTTTTTAAACAATTTAATTTAATTGTGTTAATTTAAAGGATTAGCCGGATTTGGACAAGCGGCTAATACTTCTACAGCCGTTTAATCAGGACTTTAGCAATTATTCACACTGCTAGGAATGCACACGGTGGTAGTAGCAATGGGGACAGGGTTGGGCGCAACATACTTTGAGAGCAACAAAGTCTGTTGTTTACGTCAGCTCTAATCACACGCTTTGAGGCTGCAGTGCAGCCAGGTCACGGAATTAGATCCCTGCCACGCGCAGGTCAGATTAAAACTCCAAGTAAGATCCTAATTTGAAGTAAAATGCCTCCAAGCGCCGACATCAAAGTCGCGCATTAATTTCTTTGGCTTGCTCTGTTGACATTAATGGTTTTACCAAATAGATCAGGCTCTCAAGTTGGATCACTTTGACGCCCTGCAAGACAAGAGGCAAAACAAAGAGAAAACGTCCTACACCCTGAAAGATAAGGTGGGACAGGATTAAGCTCCGGGCCTCCAAGTTCAGTTAGCAACTCCCACTATCCCGAGTTAGCGTTTCTCGCTGCTGTTCTCAAAATCTTTCTAACACAGCACATTTATAATGCTGTTTACAATGATAGCAGTGGCAGATATACCACTAGAAAGTCAGAGCTTAGAGAGTGAGCATATCCTCAAAATACGTTTTAAAAATGCACAGAACAGCTGAACAGCACCGACACAAGCACCAAAACCTGCAGATACAAAACAGATGATCCACTTTGCTGTTCTGAACGGGGAGTGCTTACTGCTCAATAATGACATCATGTGCCCAGCTCAACTGTTATGATGTCGCAATGTAAAAAAAAAAAAAAGATTATATCAATTGAATGACACACTGAAGTTTCTCTGGTCTGTACCACTGAACTTCCCCCAAAACAAGATGAGTGAGAAGTGAAATATTTTCTGTGCACAGACGCTGAGTCAAACTTCCTGTCCTTGTTTTTCGGTTGAAAGAGCCATGACTGCATCAGCTGTGCATGTACACGACAGAAAGAAATGCAGACTTTTCTCCAGAATTGTTCCAAAGAAAACAAACCAACAGAGGAAATCCACAGCTCTGAGCTGGCCCACTGTTCAACACTGGACAGTTGCGCGCACCGTCTCTGTCACAAATATGTCAACAACTTCCTTTCGAGAGATCGTGAGCATTAATTCCCTCCACTTTTTTGATTTTCTGTCACGTTGTGCACTAAAAATAGAAGTGCATCAGCGGGTTTCTTTATTGTTTTCAGAAACAGCAGCTATAACAGTATAAAACTATATAACAGTAGCTATAAAAAAAAGCACAAGTCGACTGCACAGTCTCTGAGCTGTAAAAACGATCCTCCAGGTTTAAACTGTGGTAATATGTAATAGCATGAAAAACAAGAAGGACTGTATTTGCCCGTTTGTTTGAATGCTAGAAGGACATCATAAAATATGAGAATGTACAAATCAGGTCTTGACGGGATAACGCTATAAAAGTTAGAAACAAAACTATGACATTCATTTTTTATGCCAGGCTTGTAATTTTTTGTTTACAGGTCTTTCTGAACAAGGACACTTTTATATGCTTGCAAATGCATTTTGGACATGAAATATGAATCGAATGCTACCTGTGTATGAACTGCCCAGAGTGGTGTGAAATAAGAGCATGTGACAGACATGGCAGGACAACGCTGCCTCTGTGGCGAGCTACAAAGGGAATGTACACAAGCTTCGCACAGGTGATCATGGCTCAAGACTGACAGCGTCAGAGACAAGAGTGAATGAGTACAAGTGCAAGTTTATGTTAAAACCTGCATTAGATCTGGGATTACCTTAGTTCAGGCAGGAAGGCAGAAAATTCAAGCTCCAGTGCTGCTCAGCTGATCTAAACTGAACTGCTGCAAACCACTTTGCAACCCAACTCAAGTCTAGCTGCCTCAATGTCATATCAATGTCCAGCTATAGTTCTGTGCTGTGGTCTGGCTGCTGCTCTTCCTGCTTCTGTCTTCCATGTATGCACATCCAAGGACGAGGAGGACGAGGAGGAAAAATAATAATCTTCCTCTGATTTTTTTTGTTGTAAAACTGGCTGGCTGTAACACAAAAATCACGCTACACCGACACACTGTCATCTTTTAAGCTGATATGATGGGATACTTGTTCACAAGCTGCTACAACATTAGGATTTATTTTTCTGTCAACCTTGCACGTGCGAATCCAGCATCCAGCATGCTCCCGGACCATTTTTTCTCTCTCATTACCAGATCCAGGGGTGCTAAAAGCTCGACTTAGTTGGTTGCTCGGTGCTACGCAGGCGGTTTACAGCAGCGGGCATTAAAATGTTTTACTAACAGCTCCCCGCTGTGTGTGGAAACAACCCTGACAAGAGCAGTGAAAGTGAACTACACAGCATAACTGTAGCGCAAGAAGCTTATGGTGGGGCTTTGAAAGTGAAAAGTTGAGATAATTATCTGTAGATGAAAGATAAAAGTAACACCTTCCACATTCACATCCTGTCTCCTATTTTAGAATAGTTTCAAATAAGCAATAAGAAATTACATCAAACTTCTGCACTAGCTTTAAGTAGATGTGTGAAGTGGTCTTTACACAGATATGCATAGAAATGATATCTGGTCTTTTTGGCTGTGGCAACTTATTTCAACAGATTTTTATAGGTGGCAAAGCGGCATAATAATGGAGCCTATCGGCTGAGCTCCCCAGATGTATTAGACGTGAACCGTTACACACCAGGTGCCTCAGCTCACTACACTTTCTCAGAAAGCTGTTGTGTCTAGCGTGTTAAGATGCAAAGTTCTGCTGTGAGTTATTAAGAGTCAAGGTCTCTCTCCCTGACAAAACAACAGGAGGGGAAAACAGGGTGGAGAAACCCGAGGAGGGAGAGGCTGGAGGTCTAAATTGATCCCACATGTTCCCCGAGAGGAGACTTTCCAGGAGGCCTAGGCTTGTTCAGCTGGTGGGAGGGCACAGAAGCACACAGCAAACTCTGAGAGCACCTCAGTGCACTTTCCCGCACTTTTCGCCCACACACTGCTGTGCGCCGAGTCCACATGGATCCATTTAGCTCAACTACGGCATCACAAGGCACAATTTACTCTTTTTGGCTCCACAAAGTTACTGCTTCAGAGAAACCAAAGGCACTTTAAATAGACACGGAGGAAGAAAAAAGTCACGAGCTGCGGTGGGAAGCAAGAAGAATCTAAAAAGTTCCATCCAACCATATTGATCTGGAAAACTTAAAGGCGCTCCCTCACTCGTTTTCACGCCGTGTTACATTTGTGTGATTCAAACATTTTATATAAAAGACTACATGAGAAAATCAAATAAATGCCCACGAGTTCAGAGTTTGGCCTGATTTAAAGAACAAAGATTGGAGCTCACCATGTGTTAGGAAATCTAGGAGCATGTTATTTTATGAAAAACACCTCCCTCTACAGATTAAGGTGCTTAAACTTTGATGGCAAACCAAACTAATAATAAAAAAAGTCAACACAAAGCTTTTAAAGAGCTGAATTAAACTGTATTTTGAGTTCTTTAATGCTGTTTAACAAGCTTAAATAAATACACAACAAAACTTATTGCAAAGCTGGCCCAAATCACAAAAGCCCACCCTCACTCTAAAGCTTAACTTGATCCGTTTGTGTGACGCGCAGAGTGGTCAGTTGCTCAAAGACTCGTGGTACAGTGTCCCTAACGAGAAACAACTAACATTACTTTGAGGGGACAACACAGCTGAACATAGCTTGGCTTGACAGACATGGCAGATATATGATGTTTCCCTGCCACAGAGGAAAGCACTGGTTTATGTTTGTGTGGAGGGTGTGGGGGGGTATCTTGGTTGTAGCTGTTTGCTAATTGTGAGGCAGAACTCCCTCAGTAACTATCAGCATATTCATTCCACGACAAAAGAAACGTGTGAGATGAATACTTTGCAGGGCAGTGCTACAGCTCTCTTCTTGTCCACCTGCACCTTCAGGGTCACATACATTCAGATAAAAATACAAACAAACTGAAAAAACTAAAAATCCAGTTTGATAAAAAGGAGAATTCAGTGCACTTTCATTTTGAAACAACTGCAGTATAGTTTCCACTGACAATAAAAACCAGTGCCCACCGTGTTTTAAATAGTTTTCCTTTGTCAAACAAACTGGAATGTCACATGAAATAGAAAATCAAGTGTGGTTCTCAACCTTGCTTAGAGCCTGCACTGTGAAAATTGTGCAGTTTTGTGCTCGAGACAAACACAGCTGAGCTGGTCTTAAGATTCCTGCTCATTTTGACCGTTATCAGATCAAGATGTACATCTGAAAGTCACATTGATGGTCCTGTTATTGTCAGCAGCTGAAAATATTTTAGAGATGGCGTCCAGATTCAGGTGATGGAGTGACAACTGAGCGTCGAGCAGAGAAGCACCGGCGGTCCATCCAAGCTCTGCTCGCATTTACGCTCAACACGATGCACAAAACCTATGCAATAGATCAAAGTCGTGACAGGTGCAACAACCGCGCCAAGCTCGATCTCACTTACATTCCTACTGACTTTTGTAGGCACAATAACCATGAACCATTAAAAATAAAATTATGTGGGGCAAATTACAAATGCTAATGACGAAGAAAGTAATTGATACTCTGTGGACACCAGCACAGTCTCGCCGACCTAAATAACACTTTATTTTTTTTTATTTTTTTACAACAAGTGCTGTTGCACACCGTTTACATTCTCCCTTGAAACAAAGAGCACATTCACCAAAACCAGTGTGGCTGTAATGAGCTAATATGAGCCACTGCAGTTTAGTTTCTGCCACATACAGATGAAAATAAATAAATAACAAAGCTGTTGGACTTAAATAGAAATGATCTCAGGCTGAAGCTCCATGACGGCATCAAAGACGCAGCCTTTCAAAGGAGTTTTGATTCTTTTCTCTCTTTTTTTCCATCAAATGAAGACATTTAGGGTGTGGGGACATCACACAGGGCCACGGCTGTTTGCAAGTGTAAATACTTCCCAGTCAACACAGTCCTTCACTCTGACTTAAGTCTGGTGTTTCAGGAAAAAAGGGACTATCTTTTGACTTCCATGTGGAGTAGCTGCTGCAGCCGCTTTGAGGCTGTGGGGAGCTGCAGAAGTAGGAAACTGGTCAATCTGTAATAATATTCCCGGCTGGGAAAAATGCCATGTGGTAAACCATAGACCACAATAAGAATGATAGTTAATCACAAGCTACCACACGGACTAAAGACATACAAGCTATCAGAGTGTAATGTGAGGAGAGACGTCTCAGGTGAGTTTTATTTTACTCTTTAAAAATTAATTTAAGTGAAATGTGGCCCCTTCTGTCACCCTAACTACCTTCTGAGAGCGGATGTGACACAGCCCTGCACTGCACCTGTCAATCTCCAAGCCCTCACTCCAAGGTGCTGATAGATGAGGACCTACAGAGGAAATTACAGTGTTATCTAATCAGACAAAGCCACACTGAACTGATCTGCTACTGCTTTTACAGCAGCTCTCTACAAACCACGAGACTGCACAGCATGGACTTTATGAATAGGCCGAGGGGATGTTTAAGCCCCGGGGAGTCTGCACGTCTTGCAGCTGCTTTTAGCGTTGTTAAGATTATCAAAACTTCATCCTCTGTGTAACACGAGGACAAGATTGCGTCTTATCCAGCCGGGCTGAGGGACTGAAACCTAAAGCAGAGATAGCGTGCGAGGACAGAATAGTTCACCGAATACAGGCAGGACCCAGGGGTTAGGGTAGGACTTGTAAAGAAGGTGAGCCCTTCCCTGTGAGGTCGGAGCACCAGGCTAAGCTGCAGGCAGGAGAAATCAAGAAAGTTTTTTTCAGTAGAAAGTAGCTGAAGATGGATCCTGATGAACTTGACTTACAAGTTGAAATCTGCTACTCCTGTGGGAATCAGGGAACATTTTTGCAAAAGCTCACTGGGCTCAAATGTGCAACCATGTTGTGAAGTACACATCAGGGAGGCTTAGCTTCTCTAGTTTTTAAGATTTGATAGATGCTTGTTCATAAGCGCAGACATGGAAAGAGCCATTAGGCCAGCGGGTAGTTTCCTTCTTCTGAGACATGCTCTGCCCTTGAGACAGCTCGAACTTGACCAAGTGTCCTCGATCGTCTATTTAAATAAACAAACTAAACCCAAATCAGTCCCAGCGTCATATGAGCAATATTTAAAGCAGGCCAAGATAGTCTGGCAACCGAGCATAAACAAGACAAGACCAAGAGTTGATTTAACTACAGCCAAACCCACTTCGCCTCGAAGCCAGTAAGGTCACACGCAAGGAAGGCAAATGAGCTCCAACAAACACGAATACAAAGCGGTGAAACATTAATGATTACAAGTTATTTTACTGATCCCCTCGAAAAAACAGACAGCAGCAACTGAGCAGACAGAAAACACACCCAGGATGAGGTGGAGGAAACATTCATGATGGAAACATTCAGTTGTGCTTTCAGTGATTCAGTGTTACACAGAAAAGCTGTGAATAGCATTTGGCTGAAACACCTGATGAAACAGAACCAAAGTTTCCCGAAACTCAGCAGCGATCTTGGATTGGATCCAGTTAGTTGGGTTGAAGCACGCAGCCTATCAATGGGAGGACACCAGTCATTTTCACTTCAGTGATCACTGGGACATTAAACGTGCACGACTCCATAGTGAAGCGGGTTCATGTCAGAAAGGGCCTCAAGTTAAAACTCTGCCACGTCAATCAAGCAAAGCTACCCACTGTGGCGCCCCCTTGTGGTGAGGAAGCAGGCGAAAATAGCTTTTAGAAATGGCTTTAAAAGGCAAACAAATTTGTGGCAAATATAAGGCGTGCAAGACTTTTCCCGCAAGTTTTAGTTTTACAATGCACGGTCACAGTTTCATAATATCACGAGATGACGGGTGATTAATGCTGATTGGATCTTTGGGATGGTGGGTCTTTAGTATTTCTGAATTCTCTCCTAGATCCTTCAAGATTGTTTGAGTGCCACATCTTCTCCTTAAATAATGTCTGTGCCAGTTTACATTTTTTAAATTGAAGGAACAGACTAACTACATTGTAGCTGCAAGAGACCATGATATGTCAGGTAAATTCAGAAACTCGAATCATGACATGCAAGCTAACCATTAGCACTGTAGAGTGGGCGTGTCCTTAGTTAGACTAATCTCAACTTTGAGGCTGGCTTAATGATGTGTTCCACATTAATTCAGAAGTCAGGATCTTTGAGTTCCCAGTTGGAATTTTTGTTGGAATGCCCCCTCAACTTGGATTTCTCTCTGGGGAAGTCGGAGCAGCCCCACCAACCCTTGGATTGTAGAAAAACTGAAGAACTTTAAATCTGTCCTGCTACTGTTGTGGATTTGTGACTTCCACAAAGATAAGCCACACAGACCAGGCTCTATCCATGAACGTGCTGCAGTAGTGTGCTTTTCCTTTCCTCCTTCTAGCCCTTTCTAGACCCTCTATAGACTAATCTGCACTCTCTTCGCCACCATGTCAAAAATACCCTTAAAAATCTTCACAAGCACCTCTTAATGAAACACAAGCATTCAGCAGGTAGAGAATGAAGTTGGATTCACTGAAACAACGGCGAAAAAGAGGAAATGTGTGGAATTTGAAGATTAGTGTGCAGCTCTGGTCTCAATCCCGGTGATGTTCAGCCTCCAACCATCACTACTGACCACCTCTCTCATAAATCACCTCCACACGGCAAGCACTGCAGAGCGTAAGCCTCGTCCAGACGATCAACGCCTGTTTTTCAACACATCTCCACGCCTGCTCTAACATGTTAACTATTAGACTTGGAAACTAACAGTCTTATTTCCAGGACATCCATATGGCATATGGTCAAGGTCAGTGATTAGACTGAAAAAATACTGAAAAGGTACAGCCATACAAAGCTGGGACACGTTTAGACACAGTAACAGGACTAAGCACCACAGATTAGGCTGCGATGATGACGATGATGCGATGGCTAAACCGTGACTAAAAATCCTAATTTATTGCCAGTATTTTTTGTGATGAGTCGTGGTCATGGTGTGAGGCTGTATAAATAATTCTGTACTAACATGTTCTAATTCAGTCTCAGTGGGAAACACAAACTGTCAGGCGTCAGTAAGCCAAACACAGTAACACACCACGGACACTCCAGTTGCCCATATGACACCAAGCGGTTTGCTGGCAGCAGTAAGACCTTTAGCTCACTGAGGCCCGGGAATAAAAAAAGATTTGTGTCCCTGGCTAGCTGCATCTACATGTGTGCATCAGGGACTGATGTAGTTCTTAAGTTTTAACTCCAGACTGCTGTAGTTTATGGATGTTTGCACTTTGGAGTCCGTAAATATGCATTAGATAAAAACTAGAAGCGTGTCTTTTCGCAAGGCTAGACTGAATTCAAAATAATGAAATAATGGACTCTGTGTGTGTCTGAGAATGAGGAGGCATGGCCTAGTTTGGACGTGTACCGCTCCCCAGGGGGGTTCCATTATACACGAGTCAATTCTTAGGGCCTTTTCCTGGCAAATGAAGGTAACATAAAGTAAAGCCTAATCCTCACCCTTTAACCATCTGCTAGGGGTAAACCTTAAAGTATAGAGTGACATGAACCCCAGCAAAAGACGGACTAATAATGCTCTTAAAAGATCTGTTGGAGGGGGACATTCTGATTTCTCATATGAAATCACAAAACACTGACTCTGTTTCAGGACTTGTAAATCAGACCATTTGTTTATGCAAAGCCCCAGACAGTACACCAGGCAGAGTTGGGATTTTTAATGACACAGCCCACAAGCACCATATGTTTCCTTTAGTCTCAGCCAATGACCTGACAGCAAGAGAGAGAGAGAGAGAGAGAGAGCAAAAACCACTCAGGGTGCAGATAAAGCATGTACTGTCCAGGTGGACACAAGCAATTCACACTGCGAAGACCGAAAAAGAAAAAAGAAAAAGCATCCTGTGCAGTTTTAATGTGAAAAGGCTACATTTGTATGTCTAAACTGAAATCAGTTCTAATGCTGCTGAATGAATCATCTCTACAGCCAGCGTGTCTCCTATTGGCAGCTGTGGCATACAGCAAAACCTCCCTCTGCTGAAGGGTGAGGAATCCCATTCAGCAGTTTTTTACTCTTTAGCAGACCATCCAAGATGGAAGCTGGGCAAGCTATCCCTCTATAGGTCAGAGGTCCCCAAAATGAATTTCAAACCCACGCCCTCGGGGTATTTTGCAGATGTGAGATGGAGCGTGATGCTGATTCCATTGATAATCCATTCGCCTGAGGCTTACCACTTGAGGGGGAATGAATGAGGGAGGGATGGTGATTCAGAGACACACCACTCTCCCTGCTCTTATCGGAGCTTCTTACAGCATCAGTTTTGACTTCCAGATGTAGGGAGTATGGGACATTCCTTTTCCAGGGTGGGGTGATCATTGACAGACAAGGTGATAATGTAGCAGATGAACCACTGTCAGCTTCCATGAAACCATGGAAAAATTCTGGAAAACTGATTTTACTGTGCCTTCTTTTTTAGCCCATACCTCCAGTTTCTCCTAAAGGAAAACCTGTGTGAGTGTGGATGCAGGACGCATTAACGGTAGATGTAACGAGCCCCACTGCTGCATGACTACACTTTCTTTTCTGTACCTCTTATCACTGTTTTTACCGCTGATCCACTGCAACCATTAAAAAAAAAAATATGTGTCAATAACTGCCTCTGGCTTTTCTTTAAAGGGAAGTGTTTGCGGCCTAAACCGCGGTCTCCTCCACGATCATTAGCCCTGTTAAACTTGCAAGGCTCATTGGAAGTTTGCCTTGCAGGCTTTGCAGCTGAATGGCGTGTCCGAGGTTGCACAGAGAGCTGCTTTTTTCATTGCATCTCAGCAGTAGGGGATTGTCTTTATAAAACCCACTTATCCCACCTATGTGACTCTATCCACCCGTGCAAACTTCCAGCCCCTATCCACCCTGTGTCCGTGTCAATCTGAGGGAAGCGCACAGTTTGTAAAAGGAAAAAAGAGAAAGAAGGAAAGAAAAAAAAAATCCCTGCACACACGAATGAGATCAAGAGGAAGCAATGTGCAAACTTACGTGAAAACGAAAAATAAAGTGGTCGATCCCACCAGGAGTGTGGCAGCAGTGGACACTGGGATGTATTTGGTGGGTTTAAATCTCTTTCCAACGCTGTTGGGCATTCTGTAATTTCCACATTCCTTAATTATTTATTCCGATTGGAGTCGCATGTAGAGAAGAAGAAGAAAAGGGAGCTCCAGTGTGGTGTGTGAATGTGCCTCTCTATGGCCGTGAAAGGTACACGCAGTCCGTGCTCGCTATCGCTGAAGCTGCATAGATCCTGAGACAGAGGCAGTAATACACAGAGCCTGTGAAAGCCTGGAAATCCCACCCTTACAATCCAGCCCACTGCTGAGGTCACTGAACCGCTCGAAAAGGTGGAGCCTCGGTGCAAACCCGGCAAGCGTCTTAATCAGAACCAATTGCAAGGAAACATATTTGCGCAAATTCTTTCTCATCATTTTTTTTTCACCCACGAGATTTTGCTGATACGCAGTAAAATCCGCTTTCCTCGAAAACGCTCACGCTTCACCTCAACAATCTGCTGTATCTTTCATTAATTTAATGCAAACCCGTGTGTTAAAGTTTAGGGAGAGGACGCTGCTTAGCTGCACGGTGCAGGTGGCTCTCACCCGTATGTGCAACAGTCATGTGTAACACGCCTATTTCTTAAATGTTTAAATACTGCTCCGCTTAGCTCCGAGCACGCACACAACACCCAGCAGTCAGAACTGATTTGTCCAACGACTCAGCTTCCACTCTTAAATTCAGCATCCTTATTATTTTTCCCTCAGCACTGACGATAGGCAGGAGCGAGCTCTTGTAAGGGAGGAAATTATGTGCGGCTCCTACGATGATTTTATAGTGAAATGGTGCAGAATGAATGGAGTTCACAGAGCCTCTTCATTCAACGGAGCACAAAATGCCCAAGCTGTGGACCTTACTGCGAAGTTAGGGAGCTGTGCGCCCTCACGCGACAAAATCCCATATTTCAAGCGGGAGAGCGAAGGCTGACTGTTTTGGCTCATGTGGGACACCGTAAAGTTTAGAGGAAACTGATTAGTCTGCTTTCGCTTGTATCGACTGTATTTTTAGTATCCGTCCAACAGCCGGAGCTCAGCAGGTAGTTGCGCTTAGAGAACATATTGGATATTTTTTCTGTTCCTTGCTGTAAAGTTGGAATTAGAAGTCAAAGACCCGTTTAACAACAGCAGAGGCGGGGTGCACTTTGTTAATAGCGCGACTGTTAAGCACAGCTAATTAGCTAGCATTAGTTTCCTTGTTCTGCGGCTCGCGGGATGTCATTCAGGAAAACTTTGAAACTTATTTGCGGCTTCGCTGGAGGCTCCGCAGTCTTGGTTTTCGCTGCCGCAGCCGCCGACTCCAGCGGGTTTTTTGGAGAGCAGGGCGGAGAGAGGGTCAGTCGGTGGTCGAGATTCGCCGTCCTTCAAGCTGCCCAGCCGGCGTTTACCCCTGCCAGCCACACGCCAACCCCGACCGGACACGCCTGGGACTTCAACTGGGACAAGTAAGTTAACGTACATGTGTTGTGCCGTGACCCGCTGTTTGTTCTGACGTGGCTGCCACCGTTATATTTCATCCACTTTTCTACCTTTATATTGAACGTCATACCAAACGGGACCAAGCTGCTATGTAACGGACTGAAGCAGGCATCACCATAACTTGGCAGTCGAGGTGTTTCCCGAATGAAAGACATGAGCATAATGACTTATGACACCGTTAAAGTCCTCTTGCATTGCCGATGGCCAAAAAAGTGTTGTTGTTTTTTAACTCTTTAAAAGTCGGTCAGGCGTGGGTGTTATTCCCAAGCAGATTTAAAGTCAGTTACGTTAACCCACTTTTCCAGCTCTCACCTTAACCACGTGAGACAGTAAGCCACTTCTAATCTCAAAATCACTACGCTTGAACTTTGACCAGGAGAGATCCATCTGCTCTGACCAACGGGAAGAAGAAGGAGAATGCGACCGAAGACCCCACCTCGGAGCAGAACAACAGCAAACCGAAAGCTACACGCAACATCCTCCTCATCAGACACTCCCAGTACAACTTGAGCGGGAATAGTGACAAGGAGAAGATCCTCACTCCTTTAGGTTAGTCGTTCTTGTTTTTATCCACAGGAAACGTAATAGGCAGCCTGCATGCAAAGTAATGCTGGGAGGTAGCCTTGGTGAGTGCTGGGGCTGTTTGTTTTGCTCATACCCCGCAACCCCCAGATTTTCCTTGTTTCTGACAGAGCATTGTTGGAATGATCAGTGTCTCTCCATCCGCAGGCCGTGAACAGGCCGAGCTGACTGGCCAAAGGTTGGCTGCACTTGGATTGAAGTATGACGTGTTAATCCACTCCAGCATGACCAGGGCCACGGAGACAGCAAATATAATCAGTAAATACCTCCCAGGTAACTAGAAAAGGCAACACAGCCAACCACAAACTCAAGTTTGGTAGATTCTTAAAAAGTTACATTTAAAAGTTCTAAACTTGAAGTTGTCTTGTGTCCCTGTGGGTCCAGGAGTGGACTTGGTGAGATGTGACTTGCTGCGAGAAGGTGCGCCTATTGAACCGGTTCCACCTGTCACTCACTGGAAGCCTGACGCTGTGGTGAGAGAACCTACAGCCCATTCCATCTCTGGAGTGGCTGTAGGTTTGATATTCTTTCTTTTTTTTCCCCCCCGGATTTGCTGATACCTAAGGTAACTTTGTTGCCCACGTGTCTGTGCAGTTGTCCTGTCAAGTGCTTGTTGAGGCTTGCGGGTGCGAAAGTCAACCAATACATCAGTGCACTGGCATAGGAATGAATCATGAAAAGAGTTAATTTCCAAAATATTGGAAATGAGGAGTCTTGAAGCTGTTCAGTCTGGTTTTGTGTCATTATGTATATATTCACATGCTTTAAACAAGCTGGTAACTGTTGACAAAGGAACAATCCTATAAAGATGGATTTTTAATGTGAAAGTAAAGATAAGCTATTGCATTTCTTTAGAGACCGGAGTGCTGCTGCAGCAGTTTCATGTATTGATCTAGCGCAGGGGTCTCGAACTCCAGTCCTCGAGGGCTGCTGTCCTGAAGCTTTTCCATGTGTTCCTGTTGCAACACGCCTGAGTAAAGTTAGCAAGAGCATAGAACTTGACTGCATGCTGAAGTGGCAACCCCTAACCCTACTCAAGTAAATTTAAGTTAATGTAAGTGTTTGGGAAAAATATACTTCTAAAAGTACTTTTATTGCACCGTGTTCATTCACTCATGAGCTGCTGTAACATGAATCCAATGGCTGAATCACCACCACAGCATGCAGTTAAGGTCTATAGAGTCTTGCTAATGACCTACAGATTGTAATCAGGGGTGTTGCAACAGGGACACATGAAAAGCTTCAGGACAGCGGCCCTCGAGGACTGGAGTTCGAGACCCCTGATCTAGCGTTTGTTACATCTGCCACATAGTGGGCTTCTTTTTGGAATAAAACTCTTCATGTATTCCTACAATGCACACATGCATTGACTCTGCTTTGGGGTTCATACAGAACCCTTTTATGTGACAAAGGTGGCTTTCAACCTTTCTACTGTCCTCCAGCAGTACCACGAAGATGGAGCTCGCATTGAGGCAGCCTTCCGCCGCTACATCCACCGGGCTGACCCCAAACAGAAGGAGGACAGCTACGAGATCATCGTGTGTCATGCCAATGTCATCCGTTATTTTGTCTGCAGGTTTGTGCTGTCGCTGCTCAGCTGAGGCCAGACTTGTTGCTCTTTGCTTCGCTAATCGATGTATTCAAGCCATTTCACATAGGATTTCTAATTTGTGCTTCACTTGTGTCATTGTGCTCTCATTAAAAAAAGTTATTTCATTTAATGACATGCAAATGAATTTATAAGGAAACATGCTTTAGTGCTGGTTTTCTGCTAAGGGTACAGGAAGATTTCACTGCATCGTGGGGCAAATAGTCAGGGCCTTGTACTATAAAATTTTGGATGATAGTGTTCTTCCCTCAGTCAGAATATTGAAGATGGGTTGTGAATCAGTCTTCCAGCGTAACGATGCTCCAAAACATACCGGCATAGCAACAAGGAAGCGCCTGCTACCGACCAGTCAATCAGTGGCATGTCGTCTGACGTTACATTTTAGTACCTGCTCGGATCACCTGGAAAACCCTGAAAACTGTGGCGAGTCGATCCGAGTAGGTATAATGGAAAAGGGGCTATAAAGATTAGGGAGTGGCCTAGCCAGTCTCCCGATCTCAGCACTGTAGAAAATCTGAGCTGAAGCTTTGAGTTGCCAAGCAGCAGCCAAGAAACGTAAAGCATTTACAAAGTTTCTGTAAAGAGGAGTGGAACAAAATCCCTCCTTTTTCTTTAGTCTTTGTATACATTTTTCTCTATAAAAGAGTAAATTATCATAAAAGTTATAGACTTTTGGGGGGGGGCGGCAGACTTTCAAATTTAGCAAGGGATCCAATAATTATTCCCCACCACTGCATAAGATATTGCCCATGCTGACATGATACTGAGATTACACAATACACTGCAAGACGTTTTACCCCTGAGCTTTTCTTCTTCACTGGAAATTGGTTAACATTTGCTTAGTTAACCCTCACTTATCTGATAAGCTCCACTGCAACAACTGTGGACCTCTGTTAAGGTGGGGGAATCTGTTAGCAGGAAGAGATTTGGCGCCAGTGTATTGATGCGTTACAAGAGGAGGCCTTGTGGTATATTGATGTATTGATGTTCTGTCCCAGTCCTAAAGTCACTGACTGAAGAACACTTTTCCTATTCCCTTAGATCTGTTTGACTGAGCTTCAGTTTATCCTCTGAATAACTGACAAAAAGTAGTTTAAAAAAAATCAAGATATTAGTTAAGGAATTGCACGATCCAATTTTTTAAAAAGAAAAGAAAAAAGTAGATATTGGTAACACTTATCATATTCTTTATTCCTCAGGGCTCTTCAGTTTCCTCCAGAGGGCTGGTTACGCATGGGTTTGAATAATGGCAGCATCACATGGCTTACCATCCGCCCCAGTGGTAGGGTGGCCCTCAGGACTCTTGGAGATGCAGGATTTATGCCCGCGGACAAACTAACACGGACCTGATGGGCTGACCCATGAAATGTTTCTCCTTAAGTGTCTTCAAATAAATTATGGTGTTGTTTTGTAATTGAACTCTGATGTTATCAGAGACTTTGTGGTGGTGTTGTTACTTCAGTGCCATAGGATGCCAGCAGAAGTGATTAACAGCTGCATAGCAACTCCTCCTGAATGTAATGAAGAATTTTTACACAAGTGACTCATTTTTTTCAAACCAAAAAAATAAATATTTGTAAAGCTGTTGAACATGCTATTAGCTTAACATTTCAGGATTATGTTGTGGTGCCATTGTAGTGAATAAAATCATGAATGCACAACTTGTCACATTTCTTATTTTACTGATAAC
The DNA here is from genome assembly GCF_965226115.1 of Aulonocara stuartgranti. Lineage (NCBI taxonomy): Eukaryota > Metazoa > Chordata > Actinopteri > Cichliformes > Cichlidae > Aulonocara > Aulonocara stuartgranti. The sequence continues at coordinate 36,652,591 of NC_138948.1, read as the reverse complement.
ACAGCCAATGAAATAAGTGGATACATTAACAGTAAAGTAAGAGTGAGGGTTTTTTATTGATTAATTGAAAGCAAATGAGGTCTAGACATACAGAAAGAATTCACCATGAAAGTTAAGTTTTAATAAAGCACAGAATGCTAAAAGCACAAGAAGCATGTTAAGTTTTTTTAAGGTACATTTTTGCAAAGTTCCACATTCAGAAACCAGAATTAGATCTGTTGTCATCTGAGAACACGAGGATGACGACACAATCTTCGCACTGAAGTAGTTTGTGCTCTCGGATAAAGGTATAGTTCACACAAAAAATACATTCTTTAAATGCGAGTGGCCATCTGAATATTCAGGATAATTGGCTTTTTAGTCCTAGACACAGCTGATAAGCCCTCACCCAGCAGTGATGTTATCCCTACAATACAGACTGGATACAGCAGGTTTTTAGAGGACTGCAAGAACTTGCCGTTATCTACACAAGTTTACTTGAAGTCAGTTTTACCACCTGAGGGATTACTGAAATTTTGGGCCTCAAAGCTCTACTTAGCACTTTGTTAAAATCAAATTCTATCATGAGGGTCGCATATTCTGCTAATCAACTTCATATTTTAAGCAGCTCTCAACTAATCTGTATTCTCTGTATCATAAGGCAGTTTCATTAACAAGACAGTCGTAACAGGACATAGAAACCCTATCAAGTTACTTTGAGTCTTTCTCGCCCCCTAGTGGTTACAAATCACTTCACACAGCTTTAAAGTGATCGCAACACCAGGCACTAGCCAAATCTGAAATAATACTATACTGATGGGTGTGTTTTGTCATTCATACATTGTAGGAGATGTTTGCCCATAAAAGATACTCCAGAAAAAAGATAAAGAAAAAAAATTGCACAGTCTCTAAGGCCGCCAACAGCGACAGAAAGAAAAAGTCCAGATATGTCCAGGAACTACCGAGAAAAGATGGAAATTGTATGAATTTATTGAAGGACAAAATAAAAACATGGAAGATCTCAGTTGCTTTATTTTCCATACATTTCATGTATGAGCTAGAGGAAATGTGTCCAAACTGACAGAGAGCTGGTCCATCACTTCAGAAAATTAAGGCAATTCCTGAACTGAGGGGGGGAAAAAGAACATAGGAAATGGCAGTCTGTTTTAACACCATTAATAAAAACATTTAAATTTTGTGCTACTGACCAACATACAAAAAATAATTTTTAAAATATTGACATTTTAATTTTTTTTAAGAACATCTTCAGTGACAATCCTTTTAGGATCCCTCACTAAAGTTTTAGTGATCAACTAACTTTGGGGGGTGTGGCTTGTGTTCACAATATTCATAAAAGTTGAGTCAGGCTATGATAAAGGTGCTTCACACTTGCCACAAATAACGTTACCGTCAATTCAACATGGTCCACACCCATACAGTACATAAATTAGCAAGGTTTGTTTTGTTTTTTACCTTTTAAAGTCTGGAGTTGACATCACAACCTAACTGTGATGAGAATTCCTGTGTTACGTAGGAGTCGTACCATACATCATTAATACAAATCTTCCAGACACTTTGTGCATATTTCTGTTAGGTTTGTGGTTTCTGAGCTCTGGTGTAGCCAGCTCTGTACAGCTGGATTCGGGTGTGTGAGAGAAGGCAGGGCTTGGAGAGGGTATGGCTGCATTGTAGCGCAGGAGGTGGGTGCAGTTAAACTGACGGCTCGTTCAAGTGCTTGAGGCGCTGAATGTAGCTAATGTTGGCAGGGCTGTACCGGCTGGGGCTGAAGTCCGGTGAGGCAGCGTGCCGAGCGGGGCTGAAGCGGCCGGTGGGGGACATCAGGCCGCTGATAGGAGAGCCGGGAGTCTGATGCTGCATCCTGAGTCGTGGTTTTACCACTGCAGGGCTAGGCCAGCTACACAATACAGATCAACACAATAATCAGTGTTTTAGAATAAATTTAATGGTAAATATAAAGCATATTATTTGGGGGACTGGCCTGAGACTAGTGATGTGCGATACCACTCATTTCCTTTCCGATCCGATACCAAGTAAAATCCAGGATGGTATCGAGGATACTGATCCGATACTTTGTACAAAAACTTATTTTATTTATTGTATCTTTTACTGTATCTCAAATTATAGCTTCATAATGATTATGGGATATCAGACTACTTGTTATCATTTAATAATGCAGAATTATCTTATAAAAATAAAAAACCTGAAGTTGTGGCTATTTGAGCATCTTGCCTGCCTGCAGCACTAAAGGACTCAATGAGAGACGTCTGTCTCGCCCTAGCAGCACCCGTCCCTGTCCTCCTCTTCAGTTCGCCTCAACATACACTCGTCATATTCTGTCATATGATTTACTGTGAGGTGTTTGAGGAGGTTAGTGGTGTTGCCACAACACCTCACTGTCTTGCCACATGTATCGCAAACCGCGTCTCGGCTGTTTGTGGAGGTAAAACGTGTCCATGGATGACTCCATTTACGCTCAGCCATTGTTGTGAGTGCGCACGCCAAGGAGCTGGACACATTTATTCAGCTGTATTTCGCACATGACTATGAAAGGCGGAAGAGGAAGTAGTTCCTTCCAATGTAGACAATCCGAATTATATAGTTTCTTTCCACTGTGTTCCTGTTAATGATAAACTACAAATTTACCCCAAATTACTAAAATATCGATATTTTAATATGAGAATTGATTCTAGACCATAAATGGCTGGTATCAGAGGAATCGATATTTTAGTATCAATCCGCACACCACTACCTGAGACTACCCTGCGTGGGTGCGTGTTTAATAGTTGCCTTTATCTCTGCACCCTGGATTTAAAGAGGTGTATTTGGACTCTTGATTTTGAGTTAACACATGATTTAAAGGGCAAAGAGCACATTCTTTGGGTGGCTCAGGTTGGAGAGTGGGTTGATCAATCCCCGACTCAGCGTGCAAGATGGTGAGCCCCAAGTTATACATCCATTTGAGTGAGAATATGACTGTGAGAAAGCACTTCGGTATAGAGGGAAGTCCTCTGTGAATGTGCCGTGTTCAAATTAATACAGGGAGTGCAGAATTATTAGGCAAATGAGTATTTTGTCCACATCATCCTCTTCATGCATGTTGTCTTACTCCAAGCTGTATAGGCTCGAAAGCCTACTACCAATTAAGCATATTAGGTGATGTGCATCTCTGTAATGAGAAGGGGTGTGGTCTAATGACAACACCCTATATCAGGTGTGCATAATTATTAGGCAACGTCCTTTCCTTTGGCAAAATGGGTCAAAAGAAGGACTTGACAGGCTCAGAAAAGTCAAAAATAGTGAGATATCTTGCAGAGGGATGCAGCAGTCTCAAAATTGCAAAGCTTCTGAAGAGTGATCATCGAACAATCAAGCGTTTCATTCAAAATAGTCAACAGGGTCGCAAGAAGCGTGTGGAAAAACCAAGGCGCAAAATAACTGCCCATGAACTGAGAAAAGTCAAGCGTGCAGCTGCCAAGATGCCACTTGCCACCAGTTTGGCCATATTTCAGAGCTGCAACATCACTGGAGTGCCCAAAAGCACAAGGTGTGCAATACTCAGAGACATGGCCAAGGTAAGAAAGGCTGAAAGACGACCACCACTGAACAAGACACACAAGCTGAAACGTCAAGACTGGGCCAAGAAATATCTCAAGACTGGTTTTTCTAAGGTTTTATGGACTGATGAAATGAGAGTGAGTCTTGATGGGCCAGATGGATGGGCCCGTGGCTGGATTGGTAAAGGGCAGAGAGCTCCAGTCCGACTCAGACGCCAGCAAGGTGGAGGTGGAGTACTGGTTTGGGCTGGTATCATCAAAGATGAGCTTGTGGGGCCTTTTCGGGTTGAGGATGGAGTCAAGCTCAACTCCCAGTCCTACTGCCAGTTTCTGGAAGACACCTTCTTCAAGCAGTGGTACAGGAAGAAGTCTGCATCCTTCAAGAAAAACATGATTTTCATGCAGGACAATGCTCCATCACACGCGTCCAAGTACTCCACAGCGTGGCTGCAAGAAAGGGTATAAAAGAAGAAAAACTAATGACATGGCCTCCTTGTTCACCTGATCTGAACCCCATTGAGAACCTGTGGTCCATCATCAAATGTGAGATTTACAAGGAGGGAAAACAGTACACCTCTCTGAACAGTGTCTGGGAGGCTGTGGTTGCTGCTGCACGCAATGTTGATGGTGAACAGATCAAAACACTGACAGAATCCATGGATGGCAGGCTTTTGAGTGTCCTTGCAAAGAAAGGTGGCTATATTGGTCGCTGATTTGTTTTTGTTTTGTTTTTGAATGTCAGAAATGTATATTTGTGAATGTGGAGATGTTATATTGGTTTCACTGGTAAAAATAAATAATTGAAATGGGTATATATTTGTTTTTTGTTAAGTTGCCTAATAATTATGCACAGTAATAGTCACCTGCACACACAGATATCCCCCTAAAATAGCTAAAACTAAAAACAAACTAAAAACTACTTCCAAAAACATTCAGCTTTGATATTAATGAGTTTTTTGGGTTCATTGAGAACATGGTTGTTGTTCAATAATAACATTATTCCTCAAAAACACAACTTGCCTAATAATTCTGCACTCCCTGTAGAAAACACCAGTTCATTTACATGCCAGAATCTGTAAGATCTGAATGTACAGTAGTTTAAATGTCAGTCTTGTAGATTTCAGTACTGATTTCTCTTTTTTCCACCAATGTTTCTGTGGATGCCCTCTGTCATGATGTAAAATGTAAAATAAAAATAACAGCTTCTAAGCTGTGTGCAGAGCCAGTTTTTAAGCTTAAACAGTAATGAAAAGCAAGATAATAAAAGCAAATGCAAGGGACGGGAACTGATAAGAATTTAGCAATTTCGATTCTATTATCAGTATCGCTTATTGATTTGATTTCTCATCAATTCTCTATCGATTCTCCTTGGCTACATTTTGAGAGTCACCACATTTGCTAAGCTGCATATCAAAGACATAACATTTGTGCAAATTAACCGCATTCTGTGTGGTCAAATGTTTGTGCATGTTGGAGGCGTCTCCCCTCTTTGTTGTGATCAGTGTTGGGGTTGTTACTCAAAAAAAATGTGCATTACACATATTACACAGAACTGGTTCTCAGTTCCCATTTCAGCAACTACTGCACTAAACTGACCTTTAGTGCTGATTAAAGACATGAAAAAGTATTATCATCATCATCATCATCACCTGGTACTGAAACCTTTGAAGCCAGCAGGATCACACCCACACGTGAAATAAGCATACAAATAACTATGAACAGGGTTTGCAGGAAATTTAACTAGCTATAATGCTAACTGTACGACAGAGGAAAACAATGGAGCTGTGCTAGCCTAGCTGCATCTCTGCACACTGTGGAGAAAAAGAGGGGGAAAAAACAAAAGGGCATACTTCCCAGCCAACACAAGCAAGAAAGCACCAATTCACAGTTTATGTAGATTAGCCAAGCAGGACCTAGCCTACTGTAATCCATGATTAATGGACATAAGTTGACAGATAGCAGCAGAACAGATATAATTATGTTAGCTGTTGACATTCACCTGGTTCATTATTCTTTTTAAGTCTGCCTACAACTGCCATCAAACACACACACAGCCTGTAAAACACTGGTGGAAACCCTGCATTGATATGCCAGCCAAGCTTACTAACCTCTGCATATCTGAGGCAGAGTATGACTTCACTGTGCTCTTCCACTTATGAATACTCGGATACTTCTGAGGATCGATGTCTGTGCCCTCTATTGCTGACAGGACCGCTCTGTCCAGTTTGGTTGGAGAATCACTGTAAAAAAGACAGACGATTAATCAGCTACTTATCACTTCAGCTCAGTTGGGGATCATCAGACTGCTCCTAATTGTACCGTCTGCCTGTCACATCCCACTAACAGCATCTAGCTCAGAGTGTGTTACACAGTACTTCTCTGGATTATCACAGAAATATTCACAAATGCTTCATGTAGTTCAGTTTCTTTTCCACATAGTCTCATATTTAATTTTATTTACAATACCAAACTTAAAGATTCTCAGGAACATTTTCTATTTGTCTGCTATAAACTGAATCCTCTGCAGTGAAAGCAAGTGCGACTCACCCATCAATAAAAAGTCCTCTTCTGACATGTGGTGGGGTCCTGGGTAAGAAGTCATGGGAGTTCTCTAAGGACTTATAAGAGGACCCAGAGGATCCTGAGCTGCTTAAGTCCCTGCCCCCGTGGTCCCATGACTTGGACCTAGCGCAGAAATTGCGCAACCCTGACACTGACCCCCTAGTCCTACCCAGCATCTCCAGACTCTCCTCTGCTTCAAAGTACTCCTCTGAGCTGCCGCTGCTGTGCCTCTCTTCTTTACCTGCTCCCTCTGTTCTCCAGCCTGGCCCATCCACAGTCTCACCATCTTGACCGCTGTGACTGAGAGACAGGAGGTTCAGCCCAGAGCTCAGGTCTGTGGCTGAGGAGGAGTTATAGTCCCGAGCCTCCCTATGACGGTTCCCACCACTGCTCCTTCTCTCTCTGCAGCTGGTGGGACTGTCTGGTGGCTCCTGCAGAGACATGCGCTCAAACTCCACCATGAGATTGGAAATAGGCGACAGCATGCAGGAAGAGGATGGGGAGGTGCGTGGGGACACCTTGTCTCCATTGTGAGTCCTATCTCTGGAGGAGGAGCACACCCCGTTTTTACAGACTACACCAGGCGACAGGAGGCCGTCTTTGCAGCAGCACAGCAGGTCCTGCTCGGCAGCAGTCTCGATCAGGTCGGCCCCGTGGTGGCGGAGCGCGATGTGGAACTCGCGGCCACCCACAGCTCCTTTCAGGACGTCCTTGGATGCAGCACAGGAGGTGATGCTGGTGAGTGCTGCGTTCTGCCGGTTCTTCATCTCCTCAAGGCTGATATCGTCACCCTCGTCCAGGAAGGCACCAACAGAAATAGAGTTGCAGAACTTTTTGGGCTTCCCTGCAATCAGCGAAGAATGAGTAACAAAAAACTGTAAACTAAAGAGTGGTGCACTTTGCTTTAGGGCAAAAAAACGAGGTATGAAACTTTGCAAAGACCATTTAATATAACAAGAGGCTATACTTGAGAAACACACTGATTACGCTACATCACTAAAAATTAACACATTAAATCAGGATGTGATCAGAAATGTGCACAGTCCATCTCAGCAACCCATACTTCTCAAATACAAAGCACTTTGTACCTGGAGAGGGGGTTTTAAACCTGTTGCTGGTTTCATTCTCGCCGGCCCCCTCATGAGTCCGTGAACTGAAATCCTTCTTGCTCAGGTAATCGTCCAGCTTGCGGAGCCCCTCACCAGATGACAGATCCACAAAACTATCCAGGAAGTCCCAATATTCCGCCCAGGGGTGTCCCATCTCATGAGCTAGGTCTCTGTAGGCAAGACGTAGATTCATTTAAATAACAAAGATATTTGTTTATTTATTGGTTCCCCATGATTGTGGCTAATGTTGAAGCTGATCTGCGTGGGTTAAAAGGATGCATAATCAAAATTAACCCATTACATTAATTTCGATTTATATTTCTACTGTTGGACTTTAAAAAAAGAAGCTGTGCATGTTTCCAAAAAACACAAAACTAGTCCTCAATTATCTTAAACTGGACTTTGATTCAGTCACTCAGGTCATCCGCTCTCTAAAATGAGCTTCTCCTTACCTTTAAGCCAGCTTTGTTATGATTTTCCTTTACAAATTCATTTGAACAGGAGGTGGACTTTGTTGCTCACAGCCAGATCTATTCAATTCAGTTTTATTTATATCACACCAAATCACAATAACAGTTACCTCAAGGCGCTTTATATTGTAACATAAATACCTTCCAATAATAGTAAGTAAACCCCATCAATCAGATGAGCTATGAGCAAGCACATGGCAACAGTGGGAAGGGGAAAAACTCCCTTTTAACAGGAAGAAACCTGAAATTATCATAATAAGGATATCCTCTCCAATATTTTAGAGAGCCAAGAGTCAGGGGGAAAAGCCCAAACAAACCCAGACCTCATTAACTAAAACTTTAGCCATGATTATTATGAGTATCCACCATTATAGCAGAATAATAGTAATAAACTGCTAAATATTATTTTGGTAATTTGAAGAGCTGATTATTCCAATTATTGACGGGGAAGGTTAATACATAAGTCGACCTTCACATAGTTACATAATGGGCTGTTCTATTCTCTGTGGTATATGGAATACAAAACATTTTAAACATTAAACAAAACATTAAAAACTGTCCACCATTTGGTTGACAGTTTTTGGTGGACACCAGAGGTGAAGGGAGCCACCAGGCTGAAGAAGGAGGCCTATCGGGCTTGGTTAGCCTGTGCAGTTAAACAACTCCTTGGTGGCAGAGCCCCTGGTGTTGATGAGGTCCGCCCCGAGTTCCTGAAGGCTCTGGACGTTGTAGGGCTGTCCTGGTTGACACGCCTCTACAATGTTGCGTGGAGATCAGGGGCAGTACCTGTGGACTGGCAGACCGGGGTGGTGGTCCCCATCTTTAAGAAGGGGGACCGGAGGGTGTGTTCCAACTACAGGGGGATCACACTCCTCAGCCTCCCTGGGAAAGTCTATGCCAGGGTGCTGGAAAGGAGAGTTTGTCCGCTAGTCGAACCTCGGATACAGGAGGAACAATGCGGTTTTCGTCCTGGTCGCGGAACACTGGACCAGCTCTTTATCCTCTCCAGGATACTTGAGGGCGCATGGGAGTTTGCCCAACCAGTCTACATGTGTTTTGTGGACTTGGAGAAGGCATTCGACCGTGTCTCTCGGGGTGTCCTGTGGGAGGTGTTGCGGGAATATGGGGTGTCTGGCCCATTGCTACGGGCCATTCGATCCCTATACAACCGTTGCAAGAGCTTGGTTCGCATTGCCGGCAATAAGTCGGACTCGTTCCCGGTGGGTGATGGGCTTCGCCAGGGCTGCCCTTTGTCTCCGGTTCTGTTCATAATTTTTATGGACAGGATTTCTAGGCGCAGCCAAGTGGCGGAGGGCTTTCGCTTTGGTGGCCTCAGAATCTCATCTCTGATTTTTGCGGATGATGTGGTTCTGTTGGCTTCATCGGGTGAGGGCCTTCAGCTCGCACTGGAACGGTTCGCAGCCGAGTGTGAAGCAGCGGGAATGAGGATCAGCACCTCCAAATCTGAGGCCATGGTTCTCAGCCGGAAAAGGGTGGAGTGCCCACTCCGGGTCGGGGATGAGTTCCTGCCCCAAGTGGAGGAGTTCAAGTATCTCGGGGTCTTGTTCGCGAGTGATGGGAGAAGGGAGCCGGAGATCGACAGACGGATTGGGGCTGCAGCTGCAGTAATGCGGACGCTGCACCGGTCCGTCGTGGTGAAGAGGGAGCTGAGTGTAAAAGCGAAGCTCTCAATTTACCGGTCGATCTACGTCCCTACCCTCACCTATGGCCACGAGCTGTGGGTAGTGACCGAAAGAACGAGATCGCGGATACAAGCGGCAGAAATGAGCTTCCTCCAAAGGGTGGCTGGCCTCTCCCTTAGAGATAGGGTGAGAAGTTCGGCCATCCGGGAGGGGCTCAGAGTAGAGCAGCTGCTGCTCCACATCGAAAGGAGCCAGCTGAGGTGGTTCGGGCATCTGACAAGGATGCCCCCTGGGCGCCTCCTGGGTGAGGTGTTCCAGGCATGTCCCACCGGGAGGAGGCCCCGGGGCAGACCCAGGACACGCTGGAGAGATTATATCTCTCGGCTGGCCTGGGAACGCCTTGGTGTTCCCCCGGATAAGCTGGAGGAGGTGGCTGGGGAGAGGGAGGTCTGGGCCTCTTTGCTTAGGCTGCTGCCCCCGCGACCCGGCCTCGGATAAAGCGGATGAAGATGGATGGATGGATGGATGGGATGGATTAAAAACTGTATCCTACTGTGGTTTAGCTAATCATCCATAATGAAGTGAAAGCTTCCAATATGTATGACTATGTGAAAAGTGCAGAGATGGCATTTAACAGATGATATCTGTGCATCACAGCGGACACAGATATTCCTGAGAAAGTTACTGAAAATAAAATAAGACTTAGGTTTTGGACGTACCTGCCTACTCTCTCCGCCCCTCTGTCAGGATCAGACTTAAGTATGTGGTGGTAAAGTTCTGCCCGGTCTCTGGGTGGCGTCTTCCAGAACCGGCGAAAATCATCTGCCTACAGTGGAAGACAATATGTGTTTTAAAAAAAAAATTATTACGGCCTTCATAAACACTGATAAGCAGGTTTTTTTGTTGTTGTTGTTTTTAAACTTGCTTTAGAGGGGTTTAGGGGGCCAGCAAAGGCAGTGACAGCCATCATGGGATCCTTGGGGCTTCTTGTGTGTCGCTGGATTAGCGAGAGACTTTCTGAGGACTCAGGTGACCATGGAGCACCAATGATGGGCTGGGAGGTATTGTCAGTTGCTCTCAGCAAAGGGATATAGCAACGGTCTGTGAAACAACAGAGACTCAAAGTCAGCATGACAACATAACTCATGACAACATTTACATATCGTCAAAGGTGGAAGCGGTGGGAGTCGAACCTTAAGCTGGCAGAGTACGTCAAAACGAAATCTAAGTTTATGTGTTGTCATGTGGCTGCTGCATATGGCGTTGGCAGTGTGCGCATACCAAATGGTATAAAGAAATACAGTATGCAGAACGCCGTGCCAAATGCTCTGACGCTGCACACCAGATGCCTTCAACTCTCACCGGACTGAACAAAAACTTGTCATGATTTGCAAAACAAACTTGTTGCAGTTTATTCATGAGTATACCCGCTCAGTAACACTAACACATGCAGTCTCGAGAGCTTGAAAAAAGTAACTGGATTTCTTTAGTTTTGTAAATACGTTTCACCTCTCAAACCTAAAGACATCCAGGGCTCTTTTTTCAAGCTCACAAGACTATTATGACCGACACTTAACAGCTCCAATTTTACAAATATTAAAAGGACAGATTTAAAAAAAACAAAAAACTAAGATGTCACATGCTGTGTGTTGAACCAGCCCAAGGAGAACAAACTTAATTTGTAAGAAATGTGCTAATCCCTTACCCTCCAGGTAGTCACTTATCTTCTGTTTCACTTCTGGACTTTTATTCTTTCTGCTGCATATAAGCTGTGGGAAAGAGGGAAACAAAATAATGATGCGTGAACAGACATTTATGTACAGCTGTTGCTGGATCAAGTGAGGAAAGAATTTGCTCATCTAAGTTTAGCTTACAATGTTCAGTGAGTGATTGCTGCCAAAGGATTTAAAAAGCAAGCTTAGAGGTCACAGCTTAAAAACCTGTGTGGGCATAACTGCGCCTCCCTGAACAACTACTGCGAGGATTGCACTGAGAGAGACTGTATTTGCTAGACAGCACTCATATAAATGCGTACACATTCACGGTCACTCCTGTGGTTTAATCCATGCTCCATGTGTGTGCATCTGTGTGTGCTGCTCGTTTAAATAATGGTTCGAAATGTAAGCACTTACATCCCTAGGCGTCTGGCCATCCTTATTCTCACGGTTCTTATCAATGTCAGGATGCGAGCACAGGACATTGACCACATCTGGACACCCAAACTTACAGGCAAAGTGGAGCGGTGTTTCAAAGCCCTACAGTGGGGGAAAAACAAAATAATAAAGTTACTGGGCTCTGTTCATATTATTATTTAAAATGAATCTATTCAGGTTCAATTGGGAGTGTGAAAGAACTGACAGCTTTATCTGGAGTGTTGAGGTAAAGGTCTACAATGTAGCGGATTCGTTTCTGCAGCATGACTTCCTGGTCATCTGGGTACATGAGGCGCATAAACTCTGGGTTTTCCAAGGTGTCCAGCAGCAGCTGAGCAATCCCTGCCTGGTTTTCCTTGGCTGCCACGTGCATTACATTGTACCGGCAGCCCTCCTGAACATAACAAACCACAGAGGAACGACTGAATGGGTCAGGAATCCTTTTTAATCTCCAGTTAACAGAAACTGCACGTTTTTTTCTAAAAATCAGAATCTGACTTTGGGATTAATCAGGGATTAACAACATGCCACTGATTTTATTTGAATACCTGCAGCTTAATAAACAAACAGTTATTTATAATATACTAGCATCAACTATGAACACTTTAAATCCCAATTTTTAAAGTACTTTTAAATGTAAAACAAACACATGAATTACTTTGATGCAAAAATTCCATTTCAGCACATCCAGCAGGTAAATTCACTTTTGTTTTTGTCTCAGGAGCTACAAGCTTGACACACACACACACAGTAACTGAAAGGCTGGCGCTGATAGAGTCAAAATATTTATGTATCAACAAATGGCAAGTCAGGCCATGCTACTCTATTAATAGCAAAGACTTTCCAGAGATTGTGGCGGCATCTCTGTGCTATCTTAAGATGCTAAATACCATGCAACTTTCAGTCAGCGTTATAAACAGTCCGAATATACCAAAAGTATTCACTACATGTTCCCACCTGAACAATAGTGGGATTATCTCCTGAGCCAATGAGATAGCGTGGATTGCCCCAGACCAGTTCGCTGAAGGCCGTCTCATCGCCCTTCTCCACAGCTTTCCTTAGTTTGGCCGTCAGGTCCTGGGAGCGCGGGCTCTTAAAACTGTTGGCACGCTCCCGGTTGATGGTATCGACCTCCACGTTGTCTGGGGTGGAAGGGAGAAAGAGACGAAGCTGGTCACTGCAGTGAAGAATTTTTCAGGAGTGCCTTGCACAATGGCTCGGATTCTAGCTCGATCTGTAGTCTTTTTATCCGCTTGTGCCTTTTAACATGTCAGATACATCAGCAAACTGTGAAATCTTTGAACTATGCTGTACCTCTATATTCACACTGTAATAAATACAGCGATCAGCTCACAGATGCCACTTCACTTAAAAGCGATAACAATTTTGACTGATAACGGTGCACTGCTTTATCAGGCAATAAACTAACACAAGATGAGAAAATAAAAACTAATTCAATTGAATAAAAATACACAAAAAAAATACCGTGAAGCTCTTTTAGAAGCGAAGCCTAAATCATTTCATGTACTTACCTTTACTAATGGGCAGGCCTGGTTTGACAGGAGATACACAGACCGACTTGCTGGGAGAGGGAAAGTAATCACAGATCCCCTTAGCAAACTTCTCAGCATCCTCACGGTTGGAAAAGGCTTTAAAACGGGCTCCCTTCATCGTCTTTACAGCTTGAAGGGCATCTTTCTTATCTGAGTACACATGTGCTCCCTCTGCAGAAAAACACAAAAACCATTTTAATTCTTTTATTTGGTACTCCGTTTTTCCTTAATTGTTGTGTTTTACAGTGGCCTAACCGGTGGCTGGGTTTTTTCCACATTTTTTGCCCTGTCTGTCTTGTCAGCCACGTAAGTGCCACTGCTTCTGCAACTGCAAAAAAAGCCTCCCTTGACTGATTAACATTAACAGCACTGATTTTTATGGAAGCTCAAAGTGAATTTAGATCATTGCCCCAGAGAGGTCAGGCTGTCCTACTGCCTGACTGCTCACTGCCAAGAAAAGAAAATGTTTGTCCACTAAACAAATATATATATATATATATATATATAAATAAATATATAAATAAAAAATATCTTAATTATCTGATTATTATTGGATAAACCATATTTCTGAGACATTTCTTCTGTTCTTTGCCTTTGAAGTACTTTTTGTAACAACACTGCAAATTTAAATGCTTCAATCCAATATAAATTGTTTTTATTTAGTGAAGCACAGACTTTTAGCTTTAATTCAAGCGGTTTAACAACATTATTACATTAACTGTTGGAATTACATGCATTTTTATACTTAGCTCCTCATTTTCAACAACTTAAAAGGCTATTTGACAAACACTGTAGAATATCCCTTTTCTTTGCCTTGAGAAACGGGGCTTTGGGTGGTTAAATCAGTTTTGGAGATTATAACCCTGTACACTATGAGCAGTCACATGATGCCCATGCCATAATATTTACTGCACCATATTCAACAGATGAGATCTTTCAGATCATAAATGTTCTCTTTCCTTCTTCATATTTTCCTCTTCCCATCATTCTAGTACATTTTATTTTTGTTTGTGTCCGAAGAATCTTTTAGGAGTTTGTGGTCTGTTTTAGGTTTCTTCATCCTGAGTGGAACTGAGTAACTGAGCATGGTTTGTGTCTCGTTATAAACACTCTGTATTTCAATTCATGAAGACGTCTCTCGATTGTAGACCCTGACAGTTATGCACTTACCTACTTGAGATTTTTGAATTTGTTGACTTGGTGTGAAATTTCCTAACCCCCCTTTTTTTCCAGTCTTTCTTAACATTTGCTTTAGTTGTCTTCTGTGATTTTTCAAGTCATTTGGAGTTGCTAAATTGGACAGTGCATCTATTTATTTTCAAGAACAAACACAATTGTTTATTTGGCCATTTCTTACATTTTTGCAATCAGTCTGATAGGATAGGTTTATTTTAGTTTTCAGCCAAATGATAGCCTCCTTCACTTGCATCAGTATCTGTTTGGATCTCATAGTGACAGCTGCCTGTAATCCTAAACAGTTACTGCAATTCTGTTGTTAGAGCCACTGAATTAAAGCCATTGTGATAATATGCTAGTCATATGACTAATATAGGTTATTACAAGACAATAATTCCAACAATTGTTACTCCAAAGTTCACCGTCTTAAAAGGACAAATATCATGTCACACAGTCTAGGAAACATAAACAGTAATAACTACATTTCTAAAATTAAACTAACAAATGCATGCAAAATAATGCTAACTAGTCATCCAGCAGCTGGGAGCATCTCCACAGCTAGTGTCAATAACAGTAAAGACAGGTGAAGGATGGTGAAAAGAGAGCAAAGCTGCTCCAAAATAACTTGTACTAGGATAGAAGCTGTCGCTATAGTTCAGATTTTTTGGGGTTTATAAAATGGACTCATTTGCTTCATTCCTGCCATCGTCTTACTGGTGGCAGGGCTCAGTTCCTCTACACTACTTGAAACGCAAACAGGTGGGGCAAAAACAGCGTGTTGTACCATGTTTTTAAACTGCGTGAAGTAATGCTAAATTGTTTCAAAGTATTGTTTCTACAATTTCCAAAGTCAACAACACTTGGCAAGTAATTCTTCATACCAAAATTAAACATGATATCTAATGGACTCTAAAAAAGTAAGAAGCTGAGTTTCTCTTACCATTTCTTGCCAAGACATCCTCCCAAAGTGGACACACTCCATAATAAAGGGTTGGGGACACTTGTGCTGGCTTTGAAGGAGTTTCCACTTTGGACTGCAAGTTACTGCCCTCAGCAGAGCTGTTTGAGTTTGTATTTTCTGATATTTCTTCTTCCTCTGGAGGGTTGAGACCCACACCGTAGCCAAAGTCCAACTCTTCATTGGCAGCCTTTGAGGAGCTGCTGCTTGCTCCAGAGGTTGTGGGCACAACAGCCGAGGTGGCACATGACAGAGATTTGGCATGATCCACCACAATGTTCAAGGCACCAGCTGAAGAGCTGCTGTCTGTTTCAGTGGTACTGCTCTCTGGTCCAGCCAGGATACGGGCTAATTTCCTCTCATAGGTGGCACGGGTGGTGGGTGTAATGGGTCCACACTTGACGTTTGCCCGGGCAAACTCCTCGGACAGTTCATCGGCACTTAGCCCCCTCAACCTGCTCAGAGCCGCCTCCATGCTTCAGCTCCCTGTAACACAGCACAAACTTCAGCATTTACAAACAGCAGCTATTGATAAACAACTTCCTATACACTATAGTTTTATCATTACTCATAAAAATAAGTAGTACTTAAACTAAAAGTTGATGGATGTCTAAATCAAGCTTAGACTAGCATGTCAACATTTTCCACTGCATTCCACACGTGTGCAATTAAACAGTCTCTAATTACTGCGTGCACAATAGCTAAATGCCATGTATAATTTAATATACTCCAACAGTCAGTCCAAAGTTTTAAAATGTAACACACCGATACTACCATCACTGACACCCCCCCCCCCCCCTTTCAGTAGCAAAAAGATAATCATTTACATTTAATAAGCATGAGTATGTGTCTTCAACAGCCTCAATGAATTTTTTAATTAATATGACAGAAAAACACCCGGTGGTACTGATGGTCTAAATGCTTATTTTAACGTAGCATATTATGCCTCAACAGAACCACCGAGACCAGTGTTGGACTAGCATCTACTAGCTAGCCTGCTAACCAGCAAGTCAGCTTTAAAAGCCGGGAGTTTGCCTGACAAAGCTAGCACAAGAGACGCTGCTCGGAAGGAATGTAGATGGGGCTGGAATACTGACCAATATAAATCTGCATTAAAGTAAGTGCATAATAACAATATTAGTATGTTCATTCGCACGCTGTCACGCCCAAGTATGTCATTCGAGGTGGGTTTTCAGGCTGTAACGTAATAAATGTGATACGTGTTCGCAGTGATGATGCTGATAAAAAAAAAATTTAGTCACAAATGTGTCTCTTTACTTACCAAGGAACATTTTTTATTGAATGTACGGAGAGCTATGGGAAACCGTTTAGTTTTGCACAGATCAACTGTTGGACAGACACAAAGCTGGAGACGGTCTGGAAGAGTCTCATTGTTTACAACACGTTCTGCGCATGTTCAAATTTAAGGGAGGGCGCACGATGCGTTTAGGACTATAGGAAAATTTACAACTAGCTCACTTGAAAGTGACAGCAGCCAATCACAAATCGATTTTTTAAACATTTCTTTCTCTTAAAATATGCTACTGTTGTGGTTAAAGATCATTTAGATGACACCTTACACTGGATGTGACATAGGTTTAAATAACATCACTGCTGAACTCTCTCTACATCACTAGTTTATTGTTTTAAATACCGTATGTTTCTACATTTGTTAATAATAATACTCAACGTAACATGTCAAATATTTTGTGCATGTTGGTGACAAGAGCCTTTATCGGGACATGGCTGCTGGTCTACAGTTAAAAATACACCGTCCTCATATTTACGTACTTTCTGCTAGCCTTTAATATAGCATCATGCTGTGCCTTAGTAGACGTGACTAATTCAAGGAAACGATAACCTAGCGCCGATTTTTGTAGTTAATAACAGACATACTATTTTACAGTGAATAAGAAAAATACAAAAACAATGAAGAATCTGAAATGTAAAACTGGTATAAAGAAAATGGTAAATATTTTGTGTTAGCACAAAGCCATGTACGCAGGCCAAACTGATCACTTATCGGGTAAAACAAACGCAGGGCATGGCGAAGGTATTCAAATAACTGAAACGATCAACTGCACGAATGATCGTTAAATATGAAAATTAGATTAGAGTGACATTAGGTATGCGATTCATTTCAGGAAGCTGAGATTGTCAGCCATGCTAGCAGTCATTAGCCAGCTGGCAAGCCAAGAAGCTAACCACTCGAGCTACCGGTTAGTGATAATAAAAACTGATACGAACGTTAAACGCACATTTTTTTCTGGTTTTACATTGCATATAACCGTAAACATGTACCCCAGTCAACTGTACATCAATGATATATTAATATATAATTTTAATTGTACCATTCCCACCTCCTCCTCCTCTCCCCGGCTATTTTGCTAGGTGTCTTCTCACCGCGACGGTTTCAAAATGCACAGAGCGAGGACCCGCTTCCGTCTAAAATACTGCCTGAGCAAAAATAACGATTGAAAAGAAAAAATTCAAAGTGGAAACAGGAAACAAAAATACGGGGTAATTTACAGAGTTTCATATTTAACTTATACTTGAATGGGCACACCGTGACAGATGAATAGTGCAATTTTATGATAAATACCAATATCACATCTTTTTAAATCAGGGTCAAAATGTCTGGAAAAAAAAAAAATATATATATATATATAACAAAAAGCTGTAAGCAATAGAGAACACGGTCCAAAAACATATGGGAACACAGTATATCAACATGTTTAATGTTTTGTCTTATTTGCTTCATCTCAATAAGCATTCTCCAAGCATCGTCCCTTTGGAAATTCATCAGCATAACATGGTATTTGCCTAAGCATTTAGTGTGGGAATGAGCATCAGCACAGCAGCTGCAGCACAACTGCATGCAGAAAGCTACTGTATCATCCAACAACCACTCTATACTGAAATGTTAGTGCAGCTGCAGCAGAATTATTATTGTTATCCAATTTATGGTTTGCATTAGATTCCATTTTTCTTTACACTATCAATTAAGATGAATAAACAATCGTACAAAAAAAGGACATGTACATAATATATTAACCTCTGGAAACAACAATTAACTTATCCCATTACCCATGAAACAGAAAAAAAGTGATTCAGGGGTATTCATTTTTTTGTAAATACAAACTTAATGTATTAACTGTAACAGAAACTGAACACATCTGATTGCACTTACTGTTATTAGAAGTTTTTTTTGTTGTTTCATCTTACAACTTTACCCCTCGGTCAGTCCAGTTTTGATCAAGTGTGCAATGTCAGTTGATGTAATCCACATATTTTACAATAAACTGGTTTTAAGTAAGCAGTCACACATATATACAATATAACAAGTGACATCTTGCACACAACCTCAGCAGAAATATATTCACCCAAACAAATTAGTCCTTTATACCATATTAAAGACTGCTTAAGGCTTTTTTTTTTTGCGTACAAATTACTGCCGTCCATGCTAGACAAACTGATATTAACGTTGTTGTTTTTTTTGTTGTTTTTTAGAGTTTAAGAACCCAGGGTGACACAGCAAACATATTAAACACTGCATCTTAACATGAGGCAATACAAAATAACTGACTACAACTGTGCGTGAATTTTTAAAGTTGATGAACAGGAGTGATAAAGTTTTAACACAGGCTGCCTGTTTAACCATGTCAGTTTTTTCATAGACGAACGACTTCACTCATAGACAGGCACACATAAATGGAAGAACATGTGGTAGCCAGCCTTTAGGCGGCCTCGTGGTTTGTTTCTGTCGCTGAAAACACTTCTTTAAATGAAGCCAGTCATCATTAAGCAGCATGAATGCCACTGATCTAACATTACGTGGATAGTAGCCAATTTTTGTGAGGAAAAATGCTAAACTAACAAGGAGACGGAAAAAAAATTATGGCCTGAAAGATTTGTATAGACGGGGAAAAGAAGCATGGAACAAAAAGTTGTAATCTCTCAACTCTAAATAAATAAATGTGACAAAGGCGTAACACAAATAAAACAACCATCAAATAAAGAAGAAAGAATAAAGCTATGGTATGTAAAGTATTACTCTGCGAATGCACCTCTGTGCCGATGGGAGAAATGCCAAATGTTGGCAGCAATTGTTAAAAGAGAAAGGGTGTAAGGGGCTAAAAAGTGCCTTGGTGGATAAAACTCCACTCTCCCTCTATTGGCCTGAGAAAAAAGTTCTTTAGTTATGATTGCTGCTGTTCCCCATGGTTGTTATTTTCCACCTCCATGTTGTTTAGCTCTGTTGAGTTGGAGATGTTGTTTTGAAGCCTCAGTTGATCCAGTCCTTCCTCTGCGTTTGTCCATGAGCTCATTGACTCATGTACTGTTACTGTGTGTTCCTCCATCTGCCTTTGGAGGCTGTCCATCTCCTCCCTGAAAGGGAAAAAAACAACAGAAAAAAACTGTTACATCAGTTCTGGCGTTTGAATAACTGCCCAGCACTACAAAAAAAAAAGTTTCATGTCGGTTTGCTGATAATGTTTAACCAAATCATTCACACAGAAAAAAGATCTTACTTGAGCTGTCGTAGACAGTTGTGGAGATTGTTCAGTGGCTCCTTGTTGACAGAAGTCGAAGGCTTCAGCAACTCATCCAGTAGGGAGGCAGGCACTGGGCAGTCTGGGATCTTAACTGGCGTTACTGGGGTGGATGGGTTCCCGTCACTTTTCAGTTCCATGCGCTGCTGCTCCAACAACAACAACAACAACAACAACAACAACACATTATTTTTATATGGCATTATACTTGCAGTACTGACCTTTACATCTCTGTAAAAGACAGAATGCCTTCATTACTCATACTGTAGAAAGTAATGGGCACACCCAGCTAAATGACAACATATTAGCCATTGCTAGTTGCACCCATATGAAATATTAACATACGTTTTATTTGCTTTGGTTTTAATCTTTTTAACAACAACCTCTCATGACGAGACTCTCGCAGAGGGAGAAACCATAATAATCACATGCAGCAGTTAATACTTTACTGTACATTATTTAGTGGACTCCTGAAGTTTAAATGATCTCACAGCTAGGAACTAAGAAAGCACTAAACACGTCACATAACACAACCGTTCACGGCATGAAAAGTTGCCTCACCTTCCTTAGACGACTCTGTTTGAAGTCCTGTTTGAGTTGCTGGTTTTGAAGCAGGACTGTCTTCATGCTGTTTCTCAGCTCACCCACTTTGGCCTGCAGCATAAACTTGTCCTTCCTAGTGCTGCTCAGCTCCTCCTGTACCGACTCCAGCTCCACTTTAATATTCTGAGTCAGACATTTTATTTTACCAGTAAATGGTTTGAAAGAGGCATAAATGACAGAAACATGGAAACATGAGACACTGTGCCTATACTGTATAATCAGGTCAAAGCTTGCCTGCAGAGCTGTCTGTAGGTTGTCGAGCTCCCTGTGGTGGCACTGCTCCATCATCTCCACCTGCTGTTTCTGAGCTTCAATCTCCCTCTGCCTTTGCTCCACCTCCCACTTCAAATCTTCAACCTGAACCAGCAGCCAGTGTTAGACGTCAGTGTTATTGAGAGGTGATCTCCAACAGTAAATTGGAAGGAGACTAAAACAGGTTTTAACGAACTGCAACACTGAAATGTTTATAGGAAATAAGGACTACATAACCCCAAGTGTTGTATTCGAATCAATTCAGCTAATCAGTATCAAATATTACAACAGTCACACAACAAAAAAAAATTTTTTTTCCCAAACTGACTTCTGTTGGTTAGAATACAAATGTAGCCCAACTAACAGGTAAAGTAACCCAAAACGAGTACTTGCCTCTTGGTTAGTGAGCGGCTGCTTTGCCAGTTCATCGTCCAGTTGTTTCCGGAGGATCTGGAGCTGGGAGTGAGCCTCAGCCAGCTCCTCTTGGAACCTGGCAACCTCCTGAGCGTGCTGCTCATCCTGAGCCCTGCAGAGTTTGTTAAGCAGCTTATAAAATCGTCAATTACTATAGGTTATGTAACACAGTATTAGATTAGAAATCATTAAAATTTTCCTGAAGTCACGGTATTCTTTAATCAGGCAAATGCACGCACTGTAGTTTGTGGGCTTCTTTCTGCAGAGCTTTAACCAGGTCCTCTTTGGACTGCAAGTCCTTCTTGATCTCTGACAGCTCCAGCATGGCTGCCCTGTAGTGCCGTCTATTGTGGGCTGCCTCAGCCTTTGCTGCTGCCACCTAAAGGAAACATTGCATAAAACAATATGGGAACTCCAAAGACCACACTACTCCCAATTTGGTGTCAAAAAGGAGAACGTACTGAGCTAGGCATGTGACAGTTTATCAGTTCGATTTATAGATTGTAAGCAGGTTCTTGCTGTGTCTTGTGTCAAAACAAAAAGTATTTAACTCCCAAAATACTTTAATAGGAGTTATTTTGAGGTTGTGCTTCAGCTTAAAGAGAAGGAAATCATAATTTAGCCTAATATGCAGCACAGAAGTCTTACCTGTTCTTTCAGGTCCATGACTTTGGTCTTCTCTTTTTCCAAGGCCAGCTGTAGACTTTGTACCATCTGCTTCATCTGCTGGTCCTCCTCCTCTTTACGCTTCAGAACAGCTTGAACCTGAAACCCCACTTTTCTAGTTTAGTCTACAGGTAATATGATACTTTGTGTCACCAGGATAATAAAAACAAAACCCACATCTATATTATTAGATGCAATCCTTTTTTTTTCTTACCTGCAAATTGAGCTGGACAAGATCTGCCTCCCTCTTTGCTAAGGCCGACTCCAAAATGTTGGCATGCTCCCGCAGTGCATTGTGGGACTGAGCTAATCCGGCCAGTTTTCCTTTTTCGTGTTCCAGCTCAAGTGCCAATTTCTTGTTGGCATCTTCTAACTTTCGGATCCGCTTCTTGAAGCAGCGCGATTCTTGAAGCTGTGGAAGCAATACATGTCATTGATACAAAAAACTAAACAACAAACAAAACAAAACATATGAACTGAATCATTTCAGAAGTGCAAATAAACTGCTCATACAGTTGTATTATTGATGAAAAAGTTCATGAAATTATTTCTTTTTTCATGAACCAACTAAGCTCTGGGACACCTAACCTATCAGTCTATTATCAGTGATTGCATTCTGGTATTCATACGTAAGCCTGTTTTACAATAATCTTCCTTAAGTCTTCATTATATGATTCCCACATCAACAAAAGCCACGGTGTTAGCAAAAAAATTGACAGAACATGAAGTGACATTGTCTTAATGCATTTTATACTTTAAGATTGCTGTTCTTGAAATCTTAACATACGTATATTTTATTTATTCTTTTGTATATTAATCATGTTTGTCACAAGTAGATTGGACAGCAGGAGAGTGTGTCACTCGAAGACTTTTTTTCTGTTTTGTATTGTTGCCTTTTGGTTGGTTCTCCAAAGCGTACGATCTTTTAGTGAAATGCCCATCTCAAGATTCTGGGGAGACACGTTGATAGCTGGAAGATGCCATGAGATTAACAGAGAAAAGCATGTCTGAAAGGGGCTAAAAAGAGGTTTGAACTGAGAAAAAAAAAGTATATGAGCTATAAGATGAAAGATTAACAAAGTTTACCTCATCTTCAAGCTCCAGAACCTTCTCCTGGTATTCTTCCAGCTCTGTGGACGTTAGGGTGATCACTTCTTGAAGTTCCTTCTCTAGCATAGCTTTGCTGTTGGTAACAGCCTGCAGTTCAGCCTGTAGAGTCTCAATCTTCTTCTGTATGACAAATAAATAAATGTTTGAGTTAGCCAACAGCTACAGTTATATTCACGATGCAGGGGCATACAACCTTCTGACAAGAAATGGTAACAAATGACAGGAATACGGGTCAATCCATATAAAAAAATCTGTCAAAATAAAATAAAAACCTCACGCATTCAGAATCAGATGATATTTTTAACACTCCATCCATCCATCCATCTTCATCCGCTTATCCGAGGTCGGGTCGCGGGGGTAGCAGCCTAAGCAAAGAGGTCCAGACCTCCCTCTCCCCAGCCACCTCCTCCAGCTTGTCCGGGGGAATACCAAGGCGTTCCCAGGCCAGCCGAGAGATATAATCTCTCCAGCGTGTCCTGGGTCTGCCCCGGGGCCTCCTCCCGGTGGGACATGCCTGGAACACCTCGCCCAGGAGGCGCCCAGGGGGCATCCTTGCCAGATGCCCGAACCACCTCAGCTGGCTCCTTTCGATGTGGAGCAGCAGCTGCTCTACTCTAAGCCCCTCCCGGATGGCCGAACTTCTCACCCTATCTCTAAGGGAGAGGCCAGCCACCCTTCGGAGGAAGCTCATTTCCGCCGCTTGTATCCGCGATCTCGTTCTTTCGGTCACTACCCACAGCTCGTGGCCATAGGTGAGGGTAGGGACGTAGATCGACCGGTAAATTGAGAGCTTCGCTTTTACACTCAGCTCCCTCTTCACCACGACTGACCGGTGCAGTGTCCGCATTACTGCAGACGCAGCCCCAATCCGTCTGTCGATCTCCAGCTCCCTTCTCCCATCACTCGCGAACAAGACCCCGAGATACTTGAACTCCTCCACTTGGGGCAGGAACTCATCCCCGACCCGGAGTGGGCACTCCACCCTTTTCCGGCTGAGAACCATGGCCTCAGATTTGGAGGTGCTGATCCTCATTCCCGCTGCGTTACACTCGGCTGCGAACCGCTCCAGTGCGAGCTGGAGGCCCTCACCCGATGAAGCCAACAGAACCACATCATCCGCAAAAATCAGAGATGAGATTCTGAGGCCACCAAAGCGAAAGCCCTCCGCCACTTGGCTGCGCCTAGAAATCCTGTCCATAAAAATTATGAACAGAACCGGAGACAAAGGGCAGCCCTGGCGGAGCCCATCACCCACCGGGAACGAGTCCGACTTATTGCCGGCAATGCGAACCAAGCTCTTGCAACGGTTGTATAGGGATTGAATGGCCCGTAGCAATGGGCCAGACACCCCATACTCGCGCAACACCTCCCACAGGACGCCCCGAGGGACACGGTCGAATGCCTTCTCCAGGTCCACAAAACACATGTAGACTGGTTGGGCAAACTCCCATGCACCCTCAAGTATCCTCGAGAGGACAAAGAGCTGGTCCAGTGTTCCGCGACCAGGACGAAAACCGCATTGTTCCTCCTGTATCCGAGGTTTTAACACTAACTTTAGCAAATGTAATGAAGCTGTAGAGAGGGCTGTTACAACATGGTTGCAATGCATAAACCTGGCGTTACCAAGGTTAATGCACATTTGAGAGTTGAGTAGTGCACAAAGGGACTAGAGAGAAAGACAGATGACTCATACTTTAACATGATCCCTACCACCTATGTAAGCGCTGTCCATCATAAACGAGGTGTACAGACAGTAACACATGTCTGTAGGAGTTAATGCACCCATTTTATTTATTGTGATACAAACTAAATAAATAAGAGCAGGTATAGCTTTCTAACAGTGATACTTCTTCTAATGCTTGAAACTCTTTAAATAGATGTTGCAGCTTGAAGCTTTAAAAGAAGTGCTCATTACCTGCAAGGCCTGGCTGTTCCCTTCATCTGATACCTGGGCCTTCAATTTAGCCAGCTCCTCCTCAGCCGTCTCCTTGTCAGTCAGAGCCTCTTGGAGTCTCCTGCTCAGGATGCCCACGGCGTTCTCGTAGGCCTTGTGTTTGGCCTTCATCTCCTTCTGAGCGCTGGTCAAATCTGTTCCCAGCTTCTTCACACGCACCTTCTGTTCAGTGATGGCTCTATTTCAAAGAACATATGAATGAAAAAAAATAAATAAAAATGTATTTTAATTCCTGATATAACAAACACAGAATTTCTGAGGAGGATTAAAAAAAAAAAAAGAAAAATCATACATACAAACTTTTATTTCTATGAGGCGTTTAGGCATTACCCCTTATTTCTATTTATAAATACCAAATGACTACAAAGAGGGGCATCATGGGCCAAATCATCACTGTGGGACCACATGACTCACTTCTTGGCTTCAGCCTCCATTTGCTCCACCTGTTTCCTTAGACCTTCATTCTCCTGTGTCACTGCTGCTAGCTGGCTCTGATCAAACTGTAGAGACTGCATTGGGGGGGAAAAAAAAACACCCAAGGTTAATATAATATTTTCTTTATTATATAATACTGTAATGCCATGAGCAAATATCAGACAAACAGTACCTGAATCTGGGTTTCGAGCTGATCCCTTTCATTCTGAATGGTTTGCAGATGGGCCTCCATGTTACTCATCTGCTCCTGCACTCTCACCACTTCCTTTTGCAGCCGGGTCTGCTCCAGCTCTGCCTTCTGCTTCTCCCCCTGAGCAGCCAGTAGCTCCTGCTTCAGATCCTTCACCTCCATCAATAGACGCTTTTTGGTGGACTTGAGCTCACTGATCAGCTGGTCTTTGGAGCTGGCATCCCTGCGGTATGCTTCCACCATCACCTGTGAGGTAAATGGCATTTTTAACCCCAGTAAAAGGTTTAAAGTGGAACAAAATACTTATGAGGCATTTGCTCCTTTGGAGATGTGCAAGTAGTCTCACTCATATTTGCCTTGACTGACACAGCAGGGAAAAAACAAGAACTGACAGCACTGCAGGAGACAGGGCTGCATCATCTCCAGGGTTTGAGAGAGATTTAATTCACTGATGCCGTCTATTCATAGAGGAGTGGATAAGCTTTATTTTTGCAGGCCAAACATGAACACAGTCCACCAATGAAAATGGCTATAGTGAACCATTGTAAAACCTATAAGATGGCAAATATAATTCCAACCTTTTAATGAGAGGACACAAGTCTGTTGTGCCATTTATGAATTAGCAAGAAAAACATGAAAATGAAAAATCTCTCTAAGACTGAACTTGCTGATTTTTTTTTAAAGTGCTACTAAATGCACATTGCTTTTTAACAAATTGACAACAAATACCATATTTGCTTACTTTTATCCTGTACATGTTTAAAATTAGGGATGTGCACGACTAGTCGACTAATAGTCGCTGCTGTCAGTAGTCGGTAACAGACTTACCAGTCATTTAATCTAATTGTTAAAATTTTAATTGATACCCAATGCTGGTAAATTCTTGTGTCCTAAATGTTGTTGAGAAACGCCATAAATCCGTTAATCAGATCGTTTGGTTAACACTATTATTGCTGGTTCTTTTAAGGAGACAGAATGAGATCGTGGATACAAATGGCGGAAATTAGCTTTCTCCGAAGGGTGGATGGGCTCATCCTTAGCAATAGGGTACGGAGTTCAGTCATTCAGGATTAGTTTATTGATAATAGAGACATTTTCACAAAAACTTACTTGGTTGTCATGTGTTGCTCAAAACAGTTCAATTACTATTTGATGGACCAAGATGTTAATGCATGCATATAAAGAGGGCCTACAATAACTCAAATCTTGAAAGGCACACAATGCAGTGCATGAGTCTGTCATTCTGTCAACTAACTCCACCCTTTTCATGACAGTCTGTCAATGCAAAATAAAGCAGCCTTGGACAATGCTCAATCCAGTGAGGCGTGTCAGCACCGCTCTCCTCCAGAGAATGTGTCTGCCATCTGGCTCTACAATACATACTCCCACGGCAGCCACAGCCTTAGCCAGCTGGGAGTCACTCTGACAAGTGGCTTATAAATGTACATGAAGTCTTTCTGAGTTGCTGCAGGCAGCATATAATGTCATGTAAAAGCTATGAAGGCGTCTTACCTTTTGTTGCAGGAACTGCTCCTTAAATTTCTGAGCTTGCTTCTTCAGGGAAATATTTTCTTGTTGTAAAGTTTCAATCTGTAACATAATACAATTGTTTCATTACTCACTATAAGTTGTATCAATGCTACTTGAGTTTTGTTTAAATTAATATTAACTACATTGAAGAGAAGGGGGTAAATCCTCATTCTTCAGGCACAAAAACAAGCCTTTTTGACCTATTGCGAACATTTCCAAACTGCAAAAAACATTTTAGGTAAATGTAAAATAAATTAACTCTACCTCAACACATCTTCTGTCTCATACCTGATTGGCTTTGACTTGGACTTCCTGTCGTAGTTGATCCAAGACATCTGAGGCCACCAGAACATCCTCGCCAAGCCTCTCAGCACTCTCATCAAGTTGGCTCTTGTCTGCTCGGGCTGCCTGCAGTGCTACCTCAAGGACAATCTTCTCGTTCTGGAGGTACTGGATGTTGTCATCCTTGGCAGTGCTTTCTGTCTGCAGCTCAGCCAGCTGGGCCTCCAGCTCCTGGTATCGGGCCTCTAGCTGGTTGATGGACTGCTCTTTGGTGTGCAAGTTCTCCTGAGTGGTTGTCAGCTGGCGCATCAGCTCCAGATGTTCCTTCTGAAGTGTCTGCAGCTGTGCATCCTTCTGGGAAAGGGTCAGCTTTACCTAAGACAGAACATTAAGAGCAGAGTTTACAAATGAAGAATTACGTCTAAGAATTTTATTGCACATGCAGGGTGACAAATAAGTCACGGTTACATTTGGCATGACTACCTGCTCTAGTTCTCTTTCCAGGGTGCTGGCTGTGTTGGCAAGCTTTATTAACCGTTCTCGCTCTTCTTCATACTCGTCCAGCTTGTGCTGCAGGTCATCTTCCACCATGCTCTTTGCATCCTGGATCTGCTTGTAAGCAGCTTCTTGGGTCAGCATGTCGGCCTACATTACAGAGAGTAAAAGCACTTTAAACAATGTTCAAATATAGTCGAGATACACAAACGGTTAAAAGTACATTTTACTGCAATTCCTGTGATTTTTTTTTTTTTAAATATTTTGATTGGTTTTATTTAATTCCCTTGGCTAAATAACAAAGTTAACGTGTAGTTTGTTTTGACTTTAGATTTAAACCTGAAGCTGGAAAATACCTCAATGCTCTGTAGCTGTACAGCGATGCGTTCTTTTTCTTTGATGGAGCGGTGCTGGGTCTCAGTGAGTTGATGTGACAGTGTCACATTTTCCAGCTTCAGATGCTCCAGAACACCAATCTGAGTCATCTGTCCAGCCTATAAAAAAAAAAACAAACAGAACCAGACATGTCAATAGTTATGTCTCCTGCATGACAACTAATGCCAAGCCGTGACATTAAAGCCAACTGCACGGGCATTAAACTTACCTGCATGTTGGCCATTTCACTTTGCAGACGCACTCTTGCCTCCTGGGCCAGAGCTAGCTGCTGCTGGTACCACTGTCTGACCTGCTGAAGTGAATCGATCTCGGCCTGGGAGGTCTTCAGTCGGCTCTGTAGGGTACTGCGCTCCAGCTGCACCTGTTGAAGCTGACTCTGAAGACCACCCATCTGCTGACGCAACTCCTGAACTGCAAAAGCGCAGGATCAAAACATAAAATTGAAAAATATGAGGTGGAGGTGAGTATATACACTCAGCCATTTGAGTCTCCATCACTCACCTGTATTGTCCCTTGAGGTTACAGCGTTTTGCATCTCCTCCACCTTCCCCATCAGCCTGTTGTACTGGTCTTCAGCAACCTTTAGATCATTGCTTAGAGAAGCCAGACTGGCATTCTTGTTCTCTAGACTGCTCTGGAGCTCTACCATAGCCTTCTCTAGCTGGCTACAGCTTTGCCGTAGTGTGCCAACCTCTGTAGTGAGGGCACTCTGCTTCTCCTTGCTGACTTGAGCCTCCTCCATTTTAGCCTGCAGCTGTGCATTCACTGTTGCAAGCTGGGCCTGAAGCTCTGTCTTCTCCTTGAGAGCCTAGAAAACAGGGCAGGTGGTTATAGCATGTAGCCCGATTATTTTCAGTGTGTACTTGTATAATATTGGTCGCCCACAAGGTTATATTAGGAACTGAAGACCAAAAAAATAAATAAAATATTACTGATGGTTTGCATTACCTGATTGGCCTCAGATGACAAGGATTCCAGCTGGCCCTCAAGCCTCATTTTCTCTTTCAACACTTGGAGCACTTCATCATGACCCATCACAGAACTCTCCAAAGAAACACTAAAACAAATTTAAACAACCTCAGTGAATACGATCAAACAAATGAGTTGAGAGGTTCAACAAAAGATTATACATATCAATCTTTTTCCAAAATGAAAATTTTCAGGTTCCCTCATATACTCAGTCTGTGAAAATACACAGTAACCACAACTGCACTAATATTTTACCAACCTCACTACTCAAATAATAAATTCAAACATTTATTGATTTGCCTTTCTTGTAAGAAATCGTCACCTGCTGGAGAAGCTGTCCCTGCGGCTACGAGGCTCTGCTGTCCCTTCTCTTTCCTGCTCCAGCTCCAGGAAGTGTTGCTCTTCAGTGGCTGCTTGCAGAACCTCCTGAAGGGACGGGAACTGACCCATGGCCTCAGGGGCGATCTCGCGTCCATCTACTGTGTATGGCCCCTGCTGCCTCTCCACTGCTGCAGAGAGCACACCGTAGGTTCCCCTGGTAGACACGCTGCTGTAGGAAGAGCTGTCACTGTCGTTGCCATCATTCCCGGGCCTTACCCCTGATTCACTGCCATCAATTTCTGACACACTGTCCCGGACGTGGAGGGGAGCACCGGACTGTGCCTCTGTCTCAGAAGTACCGCACTCTGACGTCACACTGATCTCAGACAGTGTGGACACAGAGCTAATAGTGGAGTTGACAGAGCTTATGTCTGCTGCCTTTATGCCTCCTCCTCCACCACCACCACCACCATTCTCAGGAGACTTGTAATCAGCCAAGGAGTGGATCTTGTTAGGGCGAGGTGACCTGGACTTCTTTTCTTTGGGAGGAGGAATTCCAAGGCTACCAAGTTTAGGACCACGTGGGACACTGGTCCTGAGGAAGGAATACTCCTTGGTCATGGCAACAGTACTAGCCCGGGGTAATGCCTCAGGATGTAGCATAAGTTCTGGATCCAGGGTACTGAATGGTCTGCTCTTGGTGGTGGTACGATGAGACTAAAAAACAGGAGAGAATCAGAGGTTGTATTTGAAACAAAAAGAAAAAAATGACATCTATTCTTTAATTGGTAAAATGAGTGTCCAGCAAAAATAACCGAATAAATGTGTAAATATTTATATTCACATCAAGTAAAAGAACTTAGAATAAGTCCAGTAATTACTGTACAATTACTAATCTCAGTCACAAACATAGCCAAAAAGTTAAACTAATTTCACAGGAAAAGGCAGGAAAAAGTAAATCAGCAGAAACAAGTGACACTGTGCTGGTGCATCACTCTACCTCTCCTAAGATTACGTTCAAGGACTGCTTCTCTGACATTATCATGTAAATATTGTGATATAACTTTGCTCCTTCACCATGGTGCCAATGTTTCTGTGTATAATTTTTGCCAGAAAAACATCATTTTCCCTTTGCATTCACCCACCCTCTCCTTCTGTCTCTGCACTCTGTACTGTTTTAGTTGCTCCTCCAGGCGCCGGCGAGCCTCTAGGCGAATCTTCTCCTCATTCTCCATCTCCAGTGATGGTTTCTGGTTGGCTGAAAGGATGAAGGGCAAGGAATGTTAAAACAAAGAGAAAAATGCTACCGCTTAACATATACTATCCAACTACAGCAAAACAGATTATTTAAACAGGCTGTTATGTCACGAATGCAAACGCTGGAATTTGGCATGGTGGTGAGTGAAGCTGCTTGAAGCCTGGTTCTCAAATGACAATGGTAAACAAATTATTCAAATTTTAGTTATTTTAATACTTGGCCATGGGCAGTAAGTCAAGGTTTGCCACTTGACTTAAGGATTAATGGCATTTTTAGAGGTGTTACATAACTGTTGCGTGTTACACCCATAAAATTAAAGGCGTCCTATAGGATAGAGCAGGGGTCAGCAACCTTTCACACCCAAAGAGCCATTTGGAGCCGGTTTCCACGCAAACGAAAACACCGGGAGCCGCAAATATTTTTTGACATCTAAAATGAAGATAACACTGTATATATTGTTTTTTACCTTTATGCGAACAACTAAGGTGTGTTGCTTTTGAAATCCATGAAGTGCTACAGAGAAAATTACATTTTATTGATGTTATTAACACATTTTGAACTCTTAAAGAAATATAACAAAAGGAAAGCTGAACTAAAATGATCCAGCAAACAAAAACTGTTGTGAGCCGCCCCCCTTATATCGCCTTTGGGCTTTTGGAGCCTTGATCTGACTTTTAAAAAATAAAAGAACTATGCTGCTAAAAAAAATTTAAAAATAGATGTTTGCAAAATTGAATATGTATTTTACCTGGTTAATGTGTGTGGCAAGGCGTGGTCTGTAGGGGAGGCGGACGCACCTGAGCAGCACCCGCAATCACGCCTCGCCGCCTTAACGTCTGTGCTCTCTATGCTGTTGTGTTGGTGTGTGTCGGGCTGTGAGCTGAAAAGCTACAGCCGGCTGTGTGCGTACAGCAACCGTGTGTGAAAAGTGGTCAATAAAGAGATGCTGAAAAGCGTGTTCATGCAAACATCGTCGGGTCTGCCGTGGTATGTTTACAACGGGACTTCTGCTCCTGAACCTCTGCGCACAGCGCCTGCAAATCGGGGCTGTAAGAAGTCACATTCATCTTCACGCAGGACTGTAAGCTGTCGTCTGTGAGGCGTGAGCGGTGTTTGTTTGTAACATAGTTCACAGTGGAGCTGCCGACATAATGTGGATCCGAAGAGCCATAATTGGCCTACCTGGGGTTGAAAGTCTCGGCAAATGCAGGCGTTTCGGCGGGTACACCGGCTTCCGCCAGTGTGACGCTTATTTTGAGCGATGAAAAAATAATAAAATATAATTGTATTTTTATATTTCAATATCACAACAATCTTCCAATTTAGAACTACAAGTTAAAAAGAACTAACATAAATAAATTACACTTCAACTAAATACTCCTAATTTATTTTCCCAAACCACGCGGAGCCGCAGTATAAGCACTAAGGAGCCGCAGGTTGCCGACCCCTGGTATAGAGGTACGCAGCTATAACACTGCAATAGATGTACACTGAATTAGAGCTGTGTAGTCACCAACAATTAAGAGATACTTCATGTGGGTTTTTCCTGTGGAGTTATTTTGATTCTCTGTAGGAGTTATAATGTGCAGGCAAACAAAATCAGTTATTGCCATGCTTAAAAATATAAGCTTTCATAACTGTGAATCAGGCAATGGTGCCAATTTTTAAAAATACCATGTAAAAGATAATGTATCAGAGCGATTAGTAGCAAAACAAAGCCGTGAATTCAAATAGTGTCTTGAAAAAGAAAAAGAAAAAAAAAAGCACCCACACAAAATTTTAGTTAAACAAAAGACTGCTATGGGAGTTTCTGGGAGGAGGTAAAGTCAAACAGCTAAATGAAATCCTCACTGAATCCTTCAGTCCAGATAACACACAGACAGGGGAGTTAAAGCAAACACTTGTACATGAGCCAACGACCAAAACACTCCACATCAAAACGGGAGGTTAGAATAGAAAGGGTTATAGAGGGGGCATTCACTGCACATAAATTTATGCTTACACAGTTCAGTCTCCTGCATAGGCATACTGAGTCTGAGTGACTGCAATGCATCACTCTTGTGAACCGTGACCTCAGCACTAGCCCCCTCAGACTTCTCTAGCATCATGGGTGGATAAGCAGCCACACCTGGGGAGGGCTCGCGGTTCTGCGAGTTGACAGGGGAGCTGGTGCTCTGGGGAGGAGCTGTCAGAGGCAGGGTGTCCCCTGCAGTATCAAAGCCCTCTGCCAGTCCATTTCCATTTGGCATCACATCTGAATTGACAGGACCTGAAAGAGGAAGGGGGGAAAGCCCTCAGGAATCCAACAATTAGTCATGAGAAATTCTTGTGAACTAGTTTGAGTGGATGTGATTCTTTTGGCAAACTGGCTAGACAACTTTGTCAAGCAACAATAGCTTACGTGCACAAGGCAACGACAAACACTCATGTAACACTATTGTTACTGAAGCATCCCTCCTAGCTGCATCTACTCTTATAGGAGCAAAACTGGGATTCAGCTTGCAACACAAACACATTTAAAGGGACTGGAAATTATTTTCTTTGTTACCCACAGACTACAGACAAAACGTGCCATTTTCTGTCAGCGGTGGAAGTGGTTTGTTCATTTTACATGACAGACATTTTCTATGTCCTCTTGTCACTGGTTGAAGTAGTTATGGAGAAAACGGGATTCATTTTCAGCAATAGAATGCGGGAACGTCTGCCAAGCAGCTGTCATTCAAAACCGAAGAAATCATCCCAGAAATGTCCCGCTGAGAGGAGTTTATTTGCGGTAAAATCGTAATATCTTGTTAGAATTTTTTTTTAATGATGTTGTTTGTTGCTAATGTAATTATGGATATTTAAATGTACAGAAAATAAATGAGATATTCAAATGCTTTTTCCAAATATAATTACAAAAAATATTTCTGTACACTTTTCAGTAAAGCTTTTGTATTTCTGGGTAACGCACTGTGTGAGAAAATCTTCCTGCTACTTTTTCCAGTTTGTCTCATGTGTATCCTCAAACTCGTACACTTACATACGTTACAATTAGATACATTCTGTACACATTTTTTCTGTCAAAAACCCCCAAACTGAAACACTGTAAACAGATGATGAAAATTTTGAATTTAGCTCAGCTATATAATATGCTTGTTCAAAGGCCTGTGCAACATGGAGCTGCAGATGGCCTAGAGAGGCTCGTCATAACCACCAAAACAGGTCATGCATGGCAAAATAGTGTTAGATAAAAGAGACACCATTACACTTCAGAACTTGAACTGGAGACCTCACAATCTAGGAATGAGTGATCCTTTCCAGAAAAGCATGCTTACTCACCGTTATGAATATCCCCCTTTGCATCCTTTGGGTTTTCCAGCCCTTTTTTAAATGTCGTTTCACGCTCCACAGCATGGGCTTGAGCCTCTTTGGATTTTATAACATGGTCCTCTTGATAAGTATTGGCCTCCATCTGGGCTGCCACTGACTGCTCAGTATCCACTTCCATTAAGAGAAGTAACAGTCACAGCACTGCTGGTGCACTTCTTGAAAGGGCATCTCACTACGCCATCTTCTTAGGAGGCAGATTAGCTGAGAGCATGTCAGTCTACAGGAGCACCTCCAAGCACATACAAGAAGAGAGAAAATATATAACAACTTTTAACGACACATGAGAAAGATCAACATGCGACACAGAAGAAGCCGTAGCGACTCACCAGGGATCTGTTTTACCCACTAATAAGGTTACGTAACAACAGTCTGCTTTTATAAGCTATAATTAAATACTAACAAACTACTTTGGTAAGTGGATTTTTCAGGTTAAATATAACTTAACTCTGCAATAATTTATGTGTACTTTAAAAACAAATGCAACAAAGGTTTCCCCGGCTTATCGCCTATTTGTCAGCCACGCACCACTGAAGTAAATCTGTGAGGGCATGTGTACAACCTACCCTATCAGAGATACGCCTTATTAAGCACAGTTGATATTTACATGTAAGCCTTTCCGAAGATTAAAAAACAGTGACAGCAGTACTCTGCAAAGCCTTTCCGCGTGACATGTTATATTACTATCGTATCCTACTATAAATGGTAACCATTGACTCATAGGGTGTGCTGCAAAGACTGGTGCAGCCGCTGGACGCACAGCGGCTACAACTGCTGCTAGTAGCTAGGGTGCTAGCATCTACTCAGACTCGGAGTCGGCATCTCGGGGAAAAAAGCAAGACAGTTGATGGCAAACATTACTGTAAAGCCCCTATATTTCCAGCGACTAGGCTGAATAATTTCACTTCATATAAAACTGGCAATGACAAGAAAGACGCACTAAACTTTAGGTGGGTAGCACTAGCTAGTGAAGCTAACGTGAGTGCTAATTAGCCACGGGACCTGTCAAGCTAAGAATTGCTACAACCTGGAATCGCCTTCACGCCTTCATAGGACCATTTTCTGAAAGTCATTCGCCGAAACACCTGGCTTCACCTTTGTTACAAACCCTAGTATAAATTATAAAATATATCACAGATAAATGCTACAAAATACAACAAATACTCACCTTCTTGCGAGCTTCGCCTTTTACTACGTGGCTGTTTAGTTTCGGTCCCTTTTCTGTCCGACTAGAAACACTGGGCTCAAACAATACATTATTTGAAACAACTAACTAAGCTTGTCGGGTCACTGACTGATTGTCTATGTGTACTCTCAAATGTTTAAATTTAAATAGAAAAACATATATTTTAAAGCCGCGCAATATCTGAAGATGTATATAGCAATAATACATGTATTACACGACCCATAATAAGGAACGGACAGCCGCTCCGGTGACTCTCTCGGATGTGGTACAATGCTTCACTCTTGTGGTCAAATACTGCGCCCTGCTTTCCAGCTGTGCTGTCAACCTGCAGCTGTGGCAACCACCAAAAGTACCGTCACAAGCAGCTGGTGCCACTTACCAAGACGGTGCACGGACATGCATTAATATACACACGATTAAATCACGCCACTACTTAACGTAATTAGATTAGATTAGATTCCACATCTAGGATTTGAGCTACGTTTTTATTTAAAGGTAAAGCCCTTTCACTGGTACAGCACTGTTCAAGAGTCTCAAGTTATTCCTCCTGTCTTTAAAAACTCTGTTTTAAAAATTTAAAACAAACTTGAAAGTCAGTATTAGAAATCACGACATTTATTTTTCAACAGCCTGAACTTTCTTAGACAAGCTTTCTTGTCATTTCTTTGAGTAGTCTTCAGGCATAGTTCTCTCTATGGCTTTGTGCATGTGGTGGAGGAAGCTGTCTTAGTGATGTGGATGTTCACAATTTTGTGTGCGTGTGTGTGTGTCTAATAGGCTGCAAGAGCTTCATAAATGTCTAAGATGCTGTACCTATAAATGTCTCTTTTTTGGTTGGTTGGTTGGTTGGTTGGTTGGTTGGTTGGTTGGTTGGTTGATTTTTAATTCTGACAAACAGGAGAGAACTGTCCTCCTCATGAGTCTCAGCTACATTTGCTATATTAAGAATATAAATATGTATGCCTGTACTGTTTTGTGCAAGTAGAAAAAGGCTTCAAGGGCTATATATTTTTAACTTTATTCAGGTATTGGTGTTATTTTTTTGGTCTATTTTATTTAACTGAGTCATCAAAAAATGTCAAAGATAACACAGTTTGACAAGGATAAAATAGTAATTTTGCACCAGCAAGTAGATTCCCAGAGAACTATTAGTTAAAAACTTAGCACATCTTGACATGGTGTGCAGTCTGTCCTTAAAAAAGTAGAGGGCAAAAGAAGGAAAACATCAAGCAAAAAATATGACACTGGATGTGAGAAATGCATCTGTGCCGCAGGCCCTTCAGTCGATTCCTCTACTGTTCACTGAAGCCTCTTCAGAAGTGGTCTCAGAGGAAGGATGGCTTAAGCCAATCTTAAGGAACAAAACATCCATTTGTAAAAATAAATAAATAAATAAAAAAATAAAAATAAAAAAAAATAGGGGAAATCTCTGTCATGCTTTAGGACTGCATTTCAGCCAGTGGTGTTGGGGACTTTGTCAAAATTGATGGAATTTATTTATTTTTTGACATGACAGTGAGCCCAAACACACTGTTAGTGCAGTAAAAACCCGGATTAAAAGACATAATGGAAAGCTACACTTCATAAATGAAACGCAGAGCTCAACATGGTTGAAGCAGTGTGATTACAGACTGTTGGAAGACGGATCTGTGTGGAAAACACACATGAATTGGCATTTTTAAAAGGAATTAAAAACTTTTACTGCAACAAAATCTGAATTGAATTTGGAGGTGAACTGTTCACAAAATGTCTTTCACAAAAAGACTTAATGAAACACCTCCACAAATGTGATGAAAACAGTTATTTGATGATTTTCCATGTAAAATTATTATTAACATGAATGGAAGTTAATAGACTTTCAAGAAGAGCTGTAGAATGCAAAAAATAATAATAATAATAATTAAAGCACTGGTTTGAAAACATTATTGTTCTTTGTTGAGAGTATTTGTCAAAACCTATTAAATTTTACATGAAAATTGCTGAACAAGTCATGTGTATAAAGGCAGTATGTGTAGCTTGTAGTTTATGTAGGTTTAGCTACTTGGTTTTTTTTTTACACTTAGTAGATGTGTACAGTGATGTGTTCAAAATAAAGAAAGACACTGTTGGAAAAAAAGAAAATTGCTGAACAAAGATGAGAATTGGTCCAAATGAGTAAAGACCAAAGATCGTGCACTTTGGACGGGTACAGAGGTGAACACACTGGAGGGACGTAATGGTTGAGCTTAAAGTCAGCTTTTTTTATTGTCTGCAAGGTGGCTTTTATTTATAGTGTGCTAGGTCTACACAAGTGTCATATAGATTCTCTATTAAAGGAATGTGTTTTATGCAGACAATTTCTTAAGCCATACTTTACTAAAACTCCTGGAGAAAGCCCAGCTGTAAACCTAAAGCAGCCCAAACAGTCCACGACGTTGCCATGTGTTCTTATTATTATTATATTTTAATAGTTAGTCCTAATGCTGTCAATGCCAATGGAATGCAACATAAAGTGATTTCGCTGACCTTATATGTTAAGACAATTACACTATAACATGCAATTTTTACTATGTAGTATTTAATTGAATGATTATTTATTTATTTATTGTATTTTGTGTTTGGACAGTAATTGATTTTATGTAAATGGCTCTTGAACAGGGTATACTTCATATTCCCGTGCCCTCAAGTCATCAGGATTATTGACTGGGCCAGAGAGGAGTCTCCGTACAGCTCCATGGATGAGGATGAGTTTTGAGCCGGGGCAGTCTCTACCTGCAACCTCAGGCCTCAGCTCCTCAAACATAAAGAATGCTGCACAGTCAAGTTATGGCTGACCAGCTTCAAGCACCACGCTCTTCTGCCACCAGGAGGAGCCTCCTGAGCTTCCTTGCACAGAGAAAGCTGTCACCATGTCCTGCTTCCATGCAGGTGGGTATCGGACGTTCCTCCCACCCATGACGATATGACCTTCTCTTTGCCTCTATGTTCAGGGAAAATGGCAGTGCAGAAAAGGATGTATCCAGACAATACAAAAATGTTTCAAGCTCAAAGAACAAAAATATTTATCAGATTACATGTGTTTAGTTCTTTTCATATTCAGAAATGTTTTACTCTGTATGAATGTGTGACATAAAATTGATCAACATTTGACATGTACCAAAATATAAGTGGTTGTACTAGAATGACTCTGTGAAGGTTCTCAGTCATCCAGGTCATCGTAGTCAAAGGAGCTTGCAGAGAAAAGCGTCTGGACTTCTTTAAGTTGCTTGAAGACGTTTCACCTCTCATCCGAGAAGCTTCTTCAGTTCTAAGGTCAAATGGTGGAGAGTCCCAGATATAAACCTAGTGGGAGTTTCCCCCCACAGAGGGACAAAAGGACCCCTTGATGATCCTCTAGTCGCCTGAGCCAAGGTGGGAAACTGGGCGTGGGTCCCAATCAGCCAGAGTTTCGGGTGTGTTCATTGTGAAACCTGGCCCCACCTTATCATGCGAATTCCTGAGGTCAGATGGCCCAGGATGTGAGTGGGCGTTAAGGCGTCTGGGAGGGATCTCAAAACTGGATTATAGATGGCAGAGAGTTGGTGTCGTAAACCCCCGCCTCTGTTCAAAGATGGTCGCTCACAGTGGACATAGATGCTTCTTTCACTCCTCTTTCAAACCATCTGTCCTCTCTGTCCAAAATGTGAACATTGGCATCCTCGAAAGAGTGTCCTTTGTCCTTAAGATGCAGATGGACAGCTGAGTCTTGTCCTGTGGAGGTGGCTCTTCTGTGTTGTGCCATGCGCTTGTGAAGTGGCGGTTTGGTCTCTCCAATGTAGAGGTCTGAGCATTCCTCGCTGCACTGTACAGCAAACACCACATTGTTAAGTCTGTGTTTTGGCGTTTTGTCTTTCGGGTGAACCAGTTTCTGTCTGAGCGTGTTGCTGGGTCTGAAATACACTGGGATGTCATGCTTGGAGAAAACTCTCCTGAGTTTCTCTGATACACCGGCTACATAGGGGATGACAATGTTGTTGCATCTGTCCTTCTTATCCTCCCTCGCTGGTGTCTGGTCTTCTTTTCTGTGCCTCTTTGCTGACTTTGCTGACCACCTCCACAGGACAAGACTCTGGCTGAAGCTCTGGCTGATTGGGACCCACACCCAGTTTCACACCTTGGCTCAGGCGATTAGAGCAGGGGTGCTCAATACGTCGATCGCGATCGACCAGTCGATCGCAAAGGTAGTATTGGTAGATCGCATGGCATTAAAAAAATAGATGCCAGCCTATCATCCATCCCGTCACTTGATTGATACAGGGAAGCCAGTCAGATGACAGCAGATTTTTTCTGACGCTTAGGTCGCTGCGCATGCGCAAACAGCGGCGCGAAGTGTAGTAAAACTGACAAGCTAGTCAGCGAGTTAACTCCAATTTTTAGCTCTCGGTTTTTTCTCTTAAACCTGGCCGTCAGCAGCTACTGTCCGGACTATGCATCCCTGGCTGATTCAATTCAGTGCAAGTCATCAGAGTAAACTCAGGTAATGACAAAAAATTTACATAGTTAATTGTGTTGTGAAATATTGGATATTGCGGTTATGCATGTATATACATTGTAGATATAAAGAATCCTCAATATATTTATAAATAAGTATATGTTTTGGATTTTTGTAGTGGGTAGATCATTTTGACTTGGTCATTTTATAAGTAGCTCACATGCGGAAAAAGTGTGAGCACCCCTGGATTAGAGGATCATCAGGGGGTCCTTTTGTCCCTCTGTGGGGGGTCACTCCCACTAGGTTTATATCTGGGACTCTCCACCATTTGACCTTAGAACTGAAGAAGCTTCTCGGATGAGAGGTGAAACGTCTTCAAGCAACTTAAAGAAGTCCAGACGCTTTTCTCTGCAAGCTCCTTTGACTACTAGAATGACTGTTTGTGAATTTTTTAGCAGTTTTTTCCAAGTTAAATTTACTCAGAAAAACTTTTCTTTTAATGTAATTATTTGCAAATTTTTTTCACTTCACTGTTATATTTTTTATGGTAAATGAGTGGGAAAAATTATTTAATCCATTTAAAATGTAATCCTCTTCACAAGGTGTAAGAGTGTCAATACTTTCTATAGTAATTTGTTTTTTTTAAACTGTTTTTGTGACTTTACTGGTCTAATATTGAGTTAAATATCAATAGTCTTTATCCACTGTCAATTTTTTCAACAATCAGGAGATGTACTGAGAAGGGGTCAGTCGATACAATTTTCAAATGATAACTGAGTAGAACAGTGCACATTTTATTTTAGTCTTTTCATAGAAAACAGCATATATGGAACATCGTGATATGACATCAGACATCAAGTATTTGTTTTCCTGATTTGAATTTGGGAACGTTAGCTGTGGTAAAATACTTCCAATATGTCTTTTGGTCTTTGCTACGTACACACAGGTTCTGTGATGCATGCAAGTTTTTCTTCTTTGGATTAATGGTCGCAAATTCTCCTGCCCACACTGGGGATGTGTCTCAAAAGAGCTTTTTGTCCGAAAACAAACAAAAGAACCAACGCAGTAAGATGACTTGTCTGTCAGCTCAACAGTGAAACAAAACTGTAAGAGTGTGGTGAGCTGAAGAGTCAGGTGATAAGTTTGGCGTTATATTTCTGCAGTCATCAAGGAAATCAAGAATATTGAATTAAACAAGAATTAGAATACATTTGGTGATGATTAGCTGCAGTCACAAACCAGTCATCTAAAACCTGTGTTTGCATCATTGTCCTGTTTGGGCCAGACTTTACCTGTCAGACAGATGTCCTCACATTAGACCCCTGAATACTTTGGTATATAGAGGACTTTATGGTTTACTCATTGAATATGAAGTGGCCACATCCTGTGAGTGACAAAACAACCCAAATCATCACCCCTCCACCACTGTGCTCAGAGTTGGTATGAAGTTTTTGTTTGGTTTTCTCCACACGCAGCATTATGACCAAACATCTTCACTTTGGTCTTGTCTGTCCAAACGTAATTGTTCCAGAAGTCTTGTGATTTGTTCAGATGCAACTTTGCAAATGTAAAACATGGTACTGTGCTATCTTGATACATGCTCAATCATCCATGTAAAATCGATTCTGTTCATTTGGATGTTGTGTTTTCAGTGGCTGAAATGTTCCCTCGCTCATCCAAGTGAATTCTTCACCCTCAGCTAACTGCAAGCTGACACCACAATTTGCATATTAATGATCTTAAAACTAACCCCCTGGCCCATTGTTAGTCAGCGTTGCTAGATTCAGTCATTATGCAAATGTAATGCTTATAAGGTTGGGAAAACCTG
The DNA here is from genome assembly GCF_965226115.1 of Aulonocara stuartgranti. Taxonomy (NCBI): domain Eukaryota; kingdom Metazoa; phylum Chordata; class Actinopteri; order Cichliformes; family Cichlidae; genus Aulonocara; species Aulonocara stuartgranti. Next base: position 36,611,152 of record NC_138948.1, on the reverse strand, counting down.
TAGTCAGATGAGACTGAAGAAGTCCATTCTTTTCTTGTGGCGGTCACAGGTCACATGAAAAGTTGCCAGTTCCTGAAGCAGCCCCTCAGTATAATACTCCCACCCCCGTGTTTCACTATGAGAACAGTGTTCTTTGGGTTGAATGCCTCTTCCTACTTTCTCCAAACATATTTAGCGTCTCTTTGGCCAAAGAGCTCTAGTTTCCCCTTATCTGACCAAAGGATGCACTTCCAGTACACTTAACCTTTCTCCATGGTGTCCTCAGCATACCTCTATATGGCTTGAAGGTGTCTACTTCTGCAGAAGTACTTCTGAAGAAGAGTATTTCTTGGTCTGTAACCTTCCTTTGTAAGGTCCTATAGATTGTCTTCTTTGAGCCTACTTAACTAAGTCATTCACTAGAGTCATGGTAAAATTTTCTGGGTCTTTAGTCACATCTGTCTTTCCTTCTTTCCAGAGTCTTTGAAATTTTTCACATCCTACCGCCAGACTTGTTCTCTCTTTGAAATTCTTGTTGATGCTTCTCTCTCCCCTTCTTGACACTTGGAAATGCTGTGATAACTTTGTATATCCATCCCCCGCTTTGTGAGCATTAACAATTCTTTTTCTCAAGAAAAGCTATTTCTTTTGGGGTTTTTTGGTATAATACTTTCCAAAGTAACAGGCCAAATCCTTGCTGATGTTTTCATACACCTTGTAAATTGGAAGATAACCCTCAGTTTTAATTTGATTTTACAGGATTTGAGCATTACAGAGGTAAAGGACGTCATTGCACAGCAGTGGTTTCAGTTCACAGTTCACAGATAATTAAAAAAAAGGTTATTGCGTGCAAATAGAAATAATTTATGCTTTCTAAAGAAAACTAGCATGTTTAGAAATGCTGTATTGAAAATTTCTGCAGTTTTTACCAGTCACACTTAGCAGCTACAGCTGTGGTTATAACAAATGCAATAAATCTTCATTTAAACGTATGCACCTTTCCCAGAGTCACAAGGACTGGTGCTCACATTTTTTGTCATATTTTTTATTTAATATGACTATATTATAAGTCTTTCCATATTTATTGTGATCACTGTGGAAAAAAAGAAAATATAGTTTTACTGTTGGGAAATGTATTATTTTTTTAAAGGCAAGAAAAATAAATAAAAAACACTAAAACATTATCCTCTCTGTTTACATGCCTCTGATAACTATTTTCCAAACCTAAGGCTAATCTGAGAATGTCTGGGTGACATGGAGTGATTACATAGACATCCAGGATAAGAGGGAATAATTCTGAATGAATTAAGGGGAAGTTGTAATCACACGGCCTTGTTTACTCTCCTCTACTTCTTTTCGGTTTTCAGTTGCCTTTGGCTCCATCTAATGGCGGTAACAACAATGACACCGGTAAAGTTTTTCCTACAGCCCAAATATAAACCATCACAATCAAATGAAACCATTCTGAGTGATAGCTTCAATGTTACACTAAAGGATGTTGTTTAAGTGAAGGATATTTCGGATTTAACAGTGTAGTTTGTGAGACTGAACTCCCGAATCTGCAAGCCAAAATTAATTTTCTTCTGATATAAATATACTGAAATAAAATTTAATCCTCAAAGCAGAAGCCTGGATTCAACACAACTGTGGTAATTCTGTGAACACGGCTTATATTTCTTCTTCTTCTTCTGATTCTACAAGTGATATTTAAAATACTTTGCATAATTTCATTTGGTTTGGCTTATGTAAAAAAATAAAATCTATAAAATACACATGATTTGATTTACAAGTACTCGGACAAAAAAGAAGGAACATTTTAAAAAAATAGTTCAGCTGAAAGAAACATTTCATAATACTGTAAAAATCCATTTCTAGCACTGGTACTTGAAAGAAACCACAATAAAACCAAACAAAAGTGATGGCTCAAATGTACGAACTAATAATTAAAATTACTGGGAAGGATAAAGTCAAGAACCGGAGACTTTTATTAGGAAGAGGTCCGGTCCAGCGTTCGTCCGTGTTTGCCCATGAACGATGGGAGCGCGCTCCCGACACTTCAGGTGAATGAGAGGGAAGCAGAGGAGCGGGATACACAGTTCAATGTGCGTGGCGTTAAAAAGAAACAATTAGGCAAAAATGAGCTACGTTACGTCGCTCGGGGTGCATGTTTGTATGACAGCATATCTACTCTTCGTGATGGGATGCGTTGCACAGAAAGTAAGTTGACATTTCTTTGCTGCAAAAATAAATCACACGTTCTTAGCTCTGTTTTGAGTGTCGTGCTCACTTGTGTAGAGAACCGAGCCGCGAACTCCGTTCGGAAAACGTGATATTCTACAGTTGTTCGCTTATTGGTAAACTCATTGACTCCGAGAGAGTTGAACCCAGCTACTATACGATAAAACAGGCGCCACCGTTCATTTCGGCACACGTCCGACGAGCAATTGCGTTAGCTACGTTTTCAATTTAAATGCAGTCCGCCTGTTACCATCAGCCTTTATTTTACCAACGTAACGAAGTTCTTACAGACGTCTCTGTGTGTAGGCGATAGCAAGAAGCAGTACGTAGTGTGAACTAAGTTTCAAAATATGGTAATGTAAACCTTTAAATGCCTTTGGTTGCATAACATTTCAGCAGAGTATATCAGAAGGGTACTCCGCTTCGAAGAACAAGCAAGCTTTTACTTTACGCTGGGGAGAAGTTTTGCAATTAGCATTGCCCCCTTAAATTTACAGCTTTTACTCTTAAAGTTCGCCTACGCCGTGCTTGCTAACAGGACGGGACATTAGCATGACCCTCACAGCGCGCCGCATCTCATTGTGAAAGCTGAGCAGGAGACAACTATTTAACATAAACAGGTTATCGGAATTACCCTGGGGTCAGTTCGTGGTTTGGCATTTTGTGTAACGAGGTTCTCAGTCGTTTAATGTATTATTTCTTAATTTATTTACTTGTTTTTACTTTTATTATATCACAATTTTCCACGTGGCTATATAGCAAAAATAACCCCTGTCACGTAATCGGTAGCCAGACTTTTAAACCTCCCCTCTCACTTCAGTTTGAGCTCCTCTCATGCACCTTTTCCATTCATGAAAAAGTGGCAAAAAAATCCGTCCTTATTCCTTCTTCCCTCCTCCTTTTTTTTAACTCCAAATTTTGAGGCAGTTATATCCTTAAAGATTTTCAAAGAGTTGTTTTGATGGCAAGGGCATGTTTTTGATGTTACTGCACTTCAGAGTTGGAGAATGGCATGCAGTCCAAACTGCTGAAATGAGAACCACATTGGGAACATGTTAACCTTATGTGAAACTTCTCATACTCGGTGACTGTGACGTCCAAAGCTTTGCCTCTGACAGGAAAACTTCATGATCCAAAGGCTTGTCTGGTGTAGAGGAAAGCAAATGGGCAGGAGCTGCTTCTCTGGTCTCTGACATACCACAGAAGAAGGCAAAGGGTCACTAAAATGTCAGATTAGTGCCTGTGAGCGCTTAAGAGTTGATTGGTTGAGGTTTTGAAGTTGCACTGATGAAATTACCTGAGAGAAGTCAGAGGTGTTAAAGTGTATAAGAGGGAGATTTCTACACGTGACTGAGGAAAACAAGAGAACTGTTTATTTTCTCTTTTTTTAAATTTTTAAAGTGCATCATCCGCTCAGTCTTCTGATCCCTGATTCTTCTGTTTGCCATTTTTGTGTGATGCAGTATATTGTCCCCATTTTTGTAACAATGGCTGGTATCGTTATATAAAGGGTTACCTTCGGCACAGATCTCCTCAAACGCGATTGTCACATTGTCGGTCAGGAAAAGCTTTGTGGTTTCCATTTGTCAACAGTTGTCTAGTTCCACTGATGAAGAATGATGGCTGAGCAGCACAGTCCTCAGAGCTAGACAACAAAAGCCCACACTATATTGAATTGTCAGCGTCTCCAGCTTTAGTTCCTGTGTGCATAGGGTTCTCACCATCTTTGCAATTATCTGCCTGAAGTGGCACAGTAAATGATGGCTTTGTCCTCTGCTCCCCTTGTATTAAGTTGATTTTTTTCCAGAAGAGCATAAACAAGTTTGGAATTTATTCTATTGCCGTCAGACAAAAAAAAGGAAGCATGTGTTGCCCTGGTCGGTGTTTCAGAATGAGGGCAGAGTTATCTCTTTTCAGAATGAATAATGAACTCTCATATCTGATGAAGGATCTGCTCGGTCTGTGAACGGATTAACATGCCATAGTTTGTCAGTGATCTGCAGTTGGTAGAGATGAACTGATGAGCAGAGATGCAGATGGTGTAAAACCTGGATGATGTTTTAATTTGGTGCTGTCTGCTGGAATATTTAAACTAAGTTTCTGCTGGTGCTGCCTTCTGAGGGTTTTTTAAATTTATTTTTAAAGATCATCTGGTTTGTTTACTTTTGTTAAATCAGGTGCTTTGCTTCGTGACTATGAATATACTGCTCATATGACAGAGGCACACCTCTGAGTCAGATCAAGCTTTTTGGATAAACCTGGGATAAAAACATGCTTTTAGTACTAGTAGAGCTAAATCAATACATTTTAGAGCAGAAAGCTTTTCAGGGTTTGTCATAGCGAAGGGCTCTAATAGCTTTGTCAATATTTGCGACTGAGCACACTGGTTCAGGGATTATCAGTGATGTTGGAGATGATATTCAAAAATGATCTCTTCTGGCAATTCTGATGTTTTTAAACTTGGAAATATTGTTGCATCCTGACTGAATCCAATTTACTCTGTCAGCACAGCCTACAGCATTGGGCTTCTCATAGGGGTGCTGCCCAAACACTAATTATCAGTGATACATTGGCTCAATCTTATTCCAAAGTCTGGGAATGATTTCTCCAAACCAGTTGAAACCACTGTGAAGATAAGGTCATGATTCGCCACAGGGTTCCAAAGGTTTTAACAGCTACCACAGCAGCAGCACTTTTACCCCCCCCCCCCTTTTTTAGAGGAAATATGTTAATAGGTTTTACACCACAAACATGGAAAAGCCCACCCAGTCACATAGCTTTTAGAGAACCACAGCTGTAATAATTTACAGCACCCCACTTATCCATGTAGGCTACAGTGAATATCCAGTGATGGCTCTGTAAATACAAAGTTGATCAAACATGCATGAGCTCAAAGAGGTCTTTCATAAATGGCTCTTGATGCAAACTGTGATGAAAATGGGCTGAAGCGGCCAACAAGGGCAACCCCAGAAATGCCTGGATTTAATCAGACTGCCGTGCCAGTTACTTATAAAAACTCACCATTGGCTGAGCGTGCAGCCACTTAATCCCAGTAGGAGAGGCAGGGACACGAGGGGGATATGCGATAAGTCCTGGGCTGGAGTATCGGCACCTTTTCACAGTTGTGGAGAATTACTTCAAAGAGCTTTTTTTTCTGTCTGTGTAGACTGTCACAAAGAGGTTAAGATTCAGTTGATTGCAGTCTGTCCTTGTTATTCTGGGGTTCTTGCTACCTGGAGCTCTGAGTTTCTAAGCCTTGGAGTTTGTTTTCTTTATTCTGTGAATGCTGCAGTTTCCCTTAAGTCCTTATCTTTGGAAACTAGTGTAACTCTGGGGAATTCCTAGATGTTTGCTGAACTTTGAGTCAAAGTGGTTAAATTAAATTAGAGAGACTCATAATCTTGTTAGGTTTTTCTCATCCTCGTGAATTTTATGTTTTCTATTTCAGTAAAGCTTTTTTTTTTTTTTTTTTTTTTTTTGGTTAAATTTGTTTTTTATGCAGCTGTGTCACTTTGTTTACCTGAATTTTTTATTTTTTTTTGGTCTTCATACTTGTATCCCAGATACATCAAGTCCAGTCTATTTGAGAGGAGGTGAAGACATAATCCACGCATTTTTATTGGTTAAATATTTTTTTTATTCATACTGTTTACTGCATGGCAAAGTTTAGTTATGTTGATATTGATTCAGATTTGGTTCACAAGTGGAGTGTGATTTCAGTGCGTCCTGAGTGGGCTGCTGCAACCCAAGCACTAGCCTGCAAAGCAGTGTCACTTCTTCAGTAAACAGGGCTGGTGAGGATTCCTGCCCCCTTTTGAGGGGCCTGCCTGCCTGTTTATGAGCCAGTCCCAGGCTGTTTGTGCATGAGAGGCAGAGTGTGTGTGTTAACAGAACTTCAGCAGAAGCAGCTCGTGTTGCAGTTTTCACAGGGGTGTCGTCAGCCTGGGTGGTAAAACCAACCCCCCCCCCCCCCCCCCCCAAAAAAAAAAAAAAACAACAACCCCAAAACAAAACACTTTTTTTTTTTTTTACTTTTTTTTTTTTAACAAAAGTAAAATATTATCAGACATAAGCTATGAAAGTATTTTATAGCTTCTACAATATAATGTACATATTTGGTATATTAATATGATAAACAGTAGTTTTTGTCATCAGTTTATATTTGCTGAAATTTGTAATAATATTACTACATGTGGTAATTGAAAGAGTTTCCACGGGACTCTGTGCAGTCGTGAAAAAACAAGTACACCCCATGATTCAATAGCTTATAGAATCTCCTTTAGCAACCATAATGAGAATTATTTGATTATTAATTATTATTATTATTATTAATGATTATTTTTTGTATGACTTTATCAGTCTGTCACATCATTGTAGAGGGCATCCGTTTTATGCACAGGTCCTGCCACAGCATTTGAAATTGATTGAGGTTTGGACTTTGCCTGGGCTATTACTACACCTTATTTATTGTTTTGGTACTTGTGTGCTTGTATTTTTTGGTTTTCTATTATTTCTTTCCTGTCTCAAACCTTCCAAACATGCTTTACTTGTTTTATTTTTTTCCCCAATTCTAAGGCCTTGAACTTTGACATGCTATTGAGCCCAGTAGAGTCTGAGGTGGTAGGTCTTTTTTTCCCAAGAGTATTGCATGGTCTGACCTTGGGAGGAGTTTGTTGGTAAGATGGATTGTGGTTTTGTGTAAACGCTCACCTGAACTCTCCTTAGTTCCTATGAAAGCAGTAAGGGTATATGCATAGAGTCCAGTAAATATGGTATATAAATCAGCTGCACAACATGAGCTAGTTAATTAGACAGTTAGTTTAATTAGACAAACTTGTCATGGCTGTCATGGAATAATTTTTTATTTTTGTTCTTCTTTGGTTTAAAAATCTGGTGATCCAAAGTGAAAACTGGAACAATACCATTTGCTTGGGGCCTCCCAGTAATGACAGCAGCTGGTCCAATATTTTACTGAACAAGTCATTTTAGACAATTATGTGCTCAGTTGGTCTACTTGTGTCCGGGGAAGCTGCTGTCAGTGGCATAACCAGCCTGCTCTTATGCCACGTACTTATTAGCATCACTTCATTAAAATATTATCCACATTCCCCATTTGTGGAGTGGTTCACCAAAACAGCAATGTGGCCCATTGTTTTGTCATGCGAAAAGGCATCCTTGAATAATTAGCGGCCTGCCAGTAGAGCGGCCTGTGATGTAACAGAACTGAGATGTTGGCATTATAAGAATGTCCCATTTCCATTAGACACCGTGGCACTTTGGGGCCCTTTCATGTGTAGTCTAGCATATACAACCCTGTGTCCAATGAAGATGGGACCTTGTACAAAATTTCAGTAAAAACACAGTGTGTGGATTTGCAAATCAGTATTCCCTGTTTTTTAATTTCAGAGATCCAAAGGCAACATGGCAAATATTCAAATTGAGAATTTTTATATTTTTGAGAAAGCTACACTCACTTTAATTTGAAGTTAGCAACAAAAACTTTGATATATGCACATGCTTTAAGGTGTTGCTATACATCCCAGCACGCTGATAAATAGGTTGGGACTGACTTTTTCTTTTCTTTTTTGTAATTAGGAATAGATATCATTGAGATCTGTGATTCATGATTCCAATTATAGATAATGACTTTAATGGATGGAAGACTTACACAGCCTTTTGGGAAGGCCTACTTGTGACTGATAAGTAGCTTCTGTAGGAATTTGCACTCAGTTTCACAGTCAGATCCACCCCTCATTCATGTCTGGTTTCAGAAAACTAAGAGCTATGGCCAAAAGGCCGTAGTAAAAAACTGTAAAGCCAAGTCTTTACAATAACACTCCACAAACTATGTTAATCTTTTACATGCAATCTGTGGCGTTAGTGCAATAGTTTCATTATCTCTGCATCAGAACACTGCGAAGAAATGGAGTAAAACAAAGATTTTGGCGCCAGTTCTTGATTATGATGAGAACTGGTCATGATGTGATGATATTTTGTTAAAATAAGTGAGACCTTACTTGAAAAAGGGTTTAACCTCAGCAATGTTAAAGTTGCCAGGACTACCTAGGCTCAAATTATTTATTTAGAATTTTATGTTGTGAAAAAGCCTTAAATTGTGAAAGGGCAGGGCGATATGGCCAAATATATTTATCACGATATATATTTGAAAATTCGCGATAACGATATAACTGATGATATAATTGACGCGAGACAAAATACTTTACAACTCCTCAACTTTATTAGTGCAAAAAACCCCATCAATGTATTTTCACTTAAACAAGCAGCTGTTTTTATGCATTAAAGCTATATAAACATGTAACAGTGCAAATGCAAATTCCTCACTGACAGTTTAACCAAAAGGCATTTCCAGTGGAAACTGGCCGACATATCCTCAGCATGACCATGTGTAATATCCACAACACTTAAAAAGAGGTTATACACACAATACGGTAATATTATGTTGAAGCACAGTACGTATCACTCTGCGAGGCTCCGCCTACGACAGCCGTAATGCTCCGACAATCCATCAAGCGGTGCGGCTTCGTAGCTTAGCAAAGTCGTACCAAAACATTTTTTTGACAGATTCTTGAGCGCCGTGTAGCACAGAAAATCGGTTCGGTAATAACGACGGCCCGCTAGCATGCTCTACCAAAAAATGTGCTTTGTTGTGTATCTGACGGACGAAAGCTAAACCAGTTCCACACCACTGAAGCTGCAGCATTTTTACAAACCAGTTCTGGTTCATCCGTTTCATTCAACGATCCGCTTTCGCCCTTCTCATTCTCCGTCGCCGCCATGCTTTTTCCGCCATGTGCATATGAAAACAAAGGCACTGCGCATGCGCGTTTTACCCATATTCTATCACAAGATTTCATTTTCTTATCAATGCCTAACATCATACTGGTATTACCGTGAACGGTATGATATGGCCCAGCCCTGCTATTTACACCCAAATTTGTAGATGCAGTCACTCCAGAATGAAGCGAATTAGATGTCATAGTTGTAGCTAGAAAAAATCTGGGACGTGTTTCAATCTCAGTGACTTCGACCTCCAGGTCCAAGTTCAGAGTTTCTGAAAATCTTGCAATAACTTGAGAAGAAGGCGACGTAGGATTTTGAAATTAATACCACAGGTGTATCTTCTAATGGTACCATTGGCTGGAGGCGGTATTATCTTTCTCTTTGCCATGTTATGCACCCTTGTGGTGTTAAGTGCCGTCATTGCCCAACCTTGCTGCAAACCCCTAATCGGCTTACTCTCTCTAACTTCAGCAGGAATGGCATTTGGCCCGTTCAAATGTCATCCGTGTAATTCTTTCCTCACATTAATCACATCACACACATCACATTAATTTCTACTAAGTGTGTAGGCTATCCAAACGTGTCATGCACTAATGTAGTTGCCTCAGAGTGTCAGGAGAAAATGATCAGAAAATGAGTAATGTCAGAAAGTTTTAAATACTAAGAGTGAGCAAAGATTTTGTATAATATGTCATTAGTATGCTACAAACACTGGTCTTTGGTGTCTTTGGCAATGCTATTACTGTTTGTAAAGTTAACTGTAATGTACTGCAGAAATCATATATTCCAAGTACTTTGATATAATGTGACAGACTGCTGAATGCCCACAAACATAAACGTTTGGCACTGAGCGAGATGGGTACTTAATGTGTGTTCCAGCGTAAGTTGATAGCAGAGGAAAGGGCAGATGTTAACTGCGTCTTTTTTGTCCTCTGGGATTTTTTTAAATTAACATTTTGTTTATTTTCATCAATCTGGGTAGAAATGCCTCTTGAGATCATTGAAATACAATTTGAAAGCTGCTGCTGGCTAACGTGGATCATGTTAAGGTACTGTTATGTAACTCACTATTATGCAAAGTGGTGAGGTCATAGATAAGGGTAACTTAAGTCAATAATCATATAATACTCATGTAAAAAGTTCAAGAGTGTGAGTGCAGCTATGGACTTGCTAATTGTGAAATTTCTAGGATATGTTTCCAAATGTCTAAACAGCTGAGAACAGTCGTATTTTCTTTAGTTATGAAGGCCGTGCTGCCCTAGCTGACCCCCCCCATGTGTCTTTAATATGCTGTGGCCTGCCTATGAGACTATATTGGCGATAATGTTTTTAGTTTCATCCTGATGACCTGAGGGCTGAGTGAGTGGTTCACTTTTCCAGTCAAAATTACATGCAGGTTTTACCAATTTAAATGAACTAACTGCAGAATGCTGGATGGGGGCGGATCACTCCTGTAGCAATCAGAGTTTAGCTTTCTCATGTCCCCGATCTAGGTTGCACAGCTCCCATGTGAACTATAATCTCAAAGAGATCTAGTACACTTCCAGCCCAGTCTAGAGCACAAACGTCGCCTGTGGTTGTTGGTTTGTTACCTGTCTGGAAAGAAGGATAGCCAGACTAGGGCTTTTTGACAGGCCACAACAGGAAAGACCAACAGGAAAGCTCATAAACACTCAGCCCCCCTACAAAGGTCTGCTTCTCAGCTGCTTGGCCCAACCAACTGTGCATCTGCCTCTCCTTAGGGCAAAGGTCCCCCTTATACCAGTGAACACCTGGGAAGAATTATAGCCAGCATGTTTAAAGAAATACCCCAGTCCCCTTCCCCAAGGTTACCCAGGTGAAACCTATGCTTTGATGTAAAGGAGGAACAGCAGAGTTGAATAGTTCACTGAAGAAGGAAGCGTTTTGACTGCTCGACCTGAGTAGAAACGCGCTATATACAGATGTGGTCAGAAATTAACATGCACTCCTGGACATGAATGTCATGGTAATTTGGGGCTTTTAAGAGTTGTTTTAACCGTTCTTTTTCCAGGGCAGAGTGACTGTATAGCATACAGCATATAAGTTAAAAAAAAAAACTTTTAACAGGCTCAAATATATCATACCCTCAAATCTTTTAATATTTGGTGCTGAAGGTTGTATGATATATTTTAATTTGATAAGCTCAAAGCCTATTATCGTCTTGTTAGCGACCATGATTGACTATAACTGGTAGTTTCTCTTTGCCATCATGAAGTATTTGTTTGACAGCACTTATTGGTTTGACCAATTTTCAGAACATTGAGAAAGTTCAGCAAACTCATTGAATAATAAGAAGGAAAATTGTAGATTGATGCAGGTTTACAGGTTGGGAAGGTCTTATGGAGCTAGCAACAACAGATTATTGTAAATATGTGCATATAAGTACTGTTCTTGTGATTAATTTCCTAGTCAGCTAAATGAGGTAAAAAAAAAATGTAATAACCAATCAGTCTGTAACTAAGGAACAATCAGATATCAAGTTAAATATGAGCGCCGTTTAATGGATGGTGTCAAAAACTACACAAGGCCATTTGAAAGCATTAATCACATTCTTGAAGAATGAATTATACTTTAAAAGCTGCTCAACAGTGTGGTAACATGCATTATACAAACATTCAAAGAAGGGGACCCCCCACTTAAACTGATGTTAAATATGATATTTACATATTTTTAAAACATAATTATCTGAAAAACGAGTAAATTGCAGCTGAATTGGGACGCATTCTGGAGAATTCTATAGTCAGACAAGACAAAGATTGAGCTATTTGACCACAGCGTCAAGAGGTATGTTTAGAGGAGTAAATATAAATTTGTAAATCTAAGAACTCCAGCTGTCAAGCATGGTGGTGGCAGCCTCATGTTCCGGTGTTGATGCATTATACAAAGCGCATGGAATAATGAAGAACGAGGATTAACTCCAGATTCTTCAACTTCACCTCAAATCAGCTAGAGAGTTGAATATTGGACACATTTGGGTATTCAAATAGGACAGTAATCCCAAAACACACATTAAAACTGGTTTTGGAAGCGATAAAGCAAGGTAACATTAAACCTACCTGCCTTACCAAAGCTCCAGCCTCAACCCTTTTAACATTTGTGTACTATGCTTAATCGTTTGGTCTCTGCCAGGACAAGAACAAGCCCGACTCGCAGTCTCTCCAATTCATCCCTATGGTGTTCTGTTGGGTTGAGCTCAGGATTCTGAGCAGGCCATGTTCTCACAAGTTCTCCAAACCAGACTCACCTATGTTTTTATGGACCTTGCTTTGTGCAATGGTCATGCAGTCATGGTAGAACAAGAAGGGCCATACCCAACCTGTTCCCACAAAGCTGGGAGCATGAAATGGGCAACGGAGCTCCTGAGAGAGACCCATTCTTTCGCAAATGTTTGTAGAAGCAGTCTGCATGCCCAGGTGCTTGGTTTTATTCACCCGTAGCCATGAACATATGAATTGAATGATTTGGATCAATGAGTGTTTACTTTGTTTTACCCTGGGGGGAAAAACAGTTGAAAGAAAAAGGTAACAGCCCTTCTGTACAAGAAGGTTAGACAGAGTTAGACAAAACAACGATTCAGCTATTTGACCACAGTGCCAGGAGGTGTGTTTGGAGGAGTCAAGGTGGGGCTTGGCATTCATGCACATGAGCATATGTAAACTTCTGAATACAGCTGCAAGTCCCAGTCCATTTTACCATTTCAAATTGGTTTTGTTATGCAATTAACCACAAGTGACGTTTGTTGTTTGACTTAGTGGTACATGTTGACACAGACAGAAAATGTAATCAGTAAATTTCAGAATTAGACGGTGTAATGTATCACTAGTTAGCAATGAAATGCCAAAGAATAACAAAAATGCAAGTACTGGTGGGACATTGGGTTTTGCTTTTGTGCTTAACCTTTTGAGTTGCGTCCTGTTTATCTAAGGTCTTAGAAAGGGTGTCAATGTCTGAAATTAAAAAATGCAAGACTTTTTAGATCTACTTTAAAAGCAGATTTTGATATATGACACAACTAATTAAATAATTCCTGTTGCAGGTGTATTTTGACTGTGGTGCCAGGGTGGATGTGGTGGATGTTCAAGGCCTAATTCTATCTCCTGGCTTCCCATACAACTACTCCTCTGGGACACACTGCGTCTGGCAGTTTGTTGTACCTATTGATTACCAGCTTATTCTGGAGATATTTGACTTTGATGTTTTTGAAAGTCATGACTCAGAATCCAAGTTCTCTGCTTCTAAATTTGATGAAGAAGATGCAGAGGATGGGGCAACTCTCGCCCCTGGCACCTTAGGGGCTGATGAAACCTCTTCAGTGGCTAAAGATCCTGTGGTTCAGAGTGTAGGTGATGGCTCAAAGACTCAGCAATCCTTCCAAGATGGTGAGGTGAAGCAAATAGTTGTCCAAGAACAGTCTACAAAAATGGAGATTACCAAAGTCTCGAATTCTGCCAAAAGATCTGCAGATGCTGCCTCCAGCCTATCTTTGCCACCTCCTTCCACTCTCCTCCTCCTACCTGACGCTGTGCCTCCTGGGGACAAAGCCATCAACTCTGCCTCCTCATATCACCTAAGGGGAGATGCCAACCCTAGTACTAACCCAACCACAGTTGTGGATGAGACCACCATTTCTTCACCACACTCCACCAACAGTCTAAGTGTAAGCCCTGAAACCCAGCAGTCTGTCCTTGACGCCTGCCCCCACGATGTCCTCTACATCTCAGACCTCATCACCTTCTCCTCTAGGTTTTGTGGGTCTAACCGGCCTCCTAGCAGCCAGCTGGTGTTTGGCTCAAGCCAGGAAATGGTGGAGGTCATCATGGAACTGATCACTACCACCCACTGGGGACGTGGTTTTGCTCTTCTATTCCACTACCAGAACCTGACCGAGCCACAAGGAGACCTCCATGCCACAGCTTATACTGCCAATAAGCTAGACACACTGCTGGCTGCAGTGAGTGGAGCTGCTTTCTTCGCTATGATACTTACAAGTGCCCACTGCATCATTTTCAGGTAATAGAAGTGTTAACTTTATTATATTAAAGGCATTACATTTTGGAAACAGCACCACCTTAATCCAATACAGCACTGTGCACTGAAATGATACTTGACTTACAGTCCATTTTTATAGTTTTCTTGACTGTGAGAGCTTTACGATGTTAAAAGGATCAGGCTGGTGCTTTGCTACCTGAAGATGGGATAGAAATGTTTGTTTGTTTAAAGCTTTTATTTTTTATTTTTTTGACTAAATATTCATTCAAAGTTCCAACATCTCACAATAGAGAGAGAGAGATGGATATGGTACAGTGTTTATCAAATGAATTAGACCACCACCCAATGAAACATTTATGCCACAGCTGCCCTGAATAACAGCACTGGTAATTACCAACATCATGACCAACAACAAAATCATGTTGTTGGTAGTGCATGCATGTTATCATTCTGTGTAAAAACAGGACGAGGTTTTGAGTGAATTCTGGTAAAGCTTCAGTGGGAATCATGGTAACAATTCATTAAAGTTTGGTTTGCATTGATCAAGGTGTTCAAGGTCAACTTAGTGATTTTATTGGTCAAAAATTGACACAAAGCCTTAGAACGTAAACTATGATTCTTACAAGTGTAGTGTGTATTATCAACACATTAAAAAGTATAGAGTATGTTTAAAAATATGTCATATTTGACCTCTGACCTGAAGGTCAAAGTGATAGTAATGCTATATAGAGCTATTTAAAACTATATTTCTTACTGTCATTGTTTCTATTGACAACATATAGGGAATGACGCATGAGGATTCTAAATATCATGTTACTTTGGACCTCTGACAACCTTTTTTTTTCTTTTCTTCTTAACTCCACAACAAGCTTCCTAAAGTACATTTAAGAAGAACAAAGACAACAAAATGCAACACTGTTCCCTTAAAAGTAACTATTGAGCTGCTTCGGCGAAGGTTTGTGTTTTGTTTCTGTAACAGTTAATCTATCAATATGCACAAGCTCTTGCTTTTATCCATGAATTTCACAATTTAAAGTTTTATAAAAAAGATGGAAAAAAATCTAAGATTATGATTTTTCATTTTTATAATGTTTTTCATTAAAATGTCAGTTATTTACTTAAATTTCTGAACAAACATTAGTTTTAGAGGTTGGATGTTATGCTTCATTATTTTTGGGCTTTTCAGAAAAGTTCACAGTACTGGCTCAAATGTAGGTATAACAACCTGAATTCAGTTTTCCTATTTACCTAATTTTTTAGTTGTTTTTTTTCTTATTCTTTTTTCCCCATATTTTCTATTAAAAGAGTGTAGAACCTGAAGAGTTGGGGTTTAATCATCTTTCGCTCAGGTTTGTAAGGTCACACTGCAATTTTTTTTGTGCTTACATGTTTGTTTTTTCCTAGAGGTTACCGTTAGATGTTAATTGTGTTCGCTAATAATCTGATCTTTTGTGTAGCTACACCACCAAGTTCCAGTTTAAGGGAAATGTCTAACACACATATTTAATTGATTTACAGAACAAAGGCTTTTCAGTAATCCCATCCCTTTTGTGTATTCCTTCTATCAAGTTCTCATCTGTCCAGTTTTGGTTAAAGACCAAAAACCATCCAAAAAATGATGCATTACCCTTCAGCCGTAGCTAAACTGTGGCTAACAGTGCCTAGCATGTGCTAGCATGCTACACTAACATAAGCATGGCAAGTTAGTGCTCTCACTATGGGCATATCAGCTTATTATTATTATTATTACTATTATTTAAAAAAAACAAAACAATGAGTGTACATATTTCTAGATCAGAGTCAAACACATGGCCTTTTATTCATTCCTGAATACACTCGCCCATACACCCACAAGTTAGGAGAACAAAAGGCCACAGATAATGGGCAAAGGGTTAAAGAGAAGCCAACCTATAGAGACTAGTTTTCTGTAGTCTTTTAAAAGAAACCACAGATTCTGCTGACCTAAAAGGCGGTCCCAGCATTTGGGCGCTACAACCTCAAAAGCATGATCCTTTTTTTTTTTTTTTTTGTGAATAGCTAGTGAAAGAGTTACAAGACAAGTTAGAGACATTTTTGCATTAAGGTAAAAACCCTGCTTTTGTTAGAATTAAACCTTCCAAATTCTGGTGATTTTACAGGTAATCTCTCCTCAGATATAAAGGAGCCGGGATGACATATTCACACGCACACACACTTATATACACATAGACTAATACCCTCACACCTACACAGTCATGACATTGTTATGTTGACTCAGCTGGAAGTCTCAGTCCCTGATGTGGTCACCCTCTGTGATTAGTTGGGTTTGGCTGCAACTGTGCGGCTTTCTTGATGTGAAGCATTCTCACCATAGACAGCAGGGCATTCAAGGTACAGCACCTGGCATCAATTCCACGGCACAAAAACACAGAGGCTGCATGAAAGTGAATGGGCGGAGAAAATGGGAACAAGGGACAACGAGGAGAGGTAAAACTCAGTTGAGTCAGTCAAAAGGTGTAGTTTACAAGTTGTTCCCTCTCCATCCCAGGGGACAATGAACACAAACTGGAGGGTTAAGTTTGGAGGTTTGTAATACTATCTGTTCTGACAAGCAGACTGGTTTAGCTTACTGGTCCAGATAGATTCAGAATTTAGAAATGTTTGGATATGTGCCCGTCTCAGTGTTGAGCTTTCAATGAGAAACCGTTAGATATGATTGGTGTTGATTTCAAATGTAGCTCAGTTTCTCCAACTCATCCGTTAGGCACAAATACCCTTGCGTTCTCACTGTTAATGACAGGGAAATTAGTAACACATGTTCAATAAAATCAAAGAGTAATTAGCAAAAACAAAAACACAAGTCATTCAGAAGCCAGGAAATGCATTGCCACAAAACATCAAGCTCACAGAAACCCACAGTAGCAGTTTTTTTTTCTATTTCAGTTGTTCCCTATTAACTTAAACAAGTTCACAGAAACCATTTGAAACCAACTAGCCTGGCGAGTCAGGCGGGATTGTGCAAGTTTAATGCAGCAGTGAGGGTAACTCCCAAGATCCCCTGTTGTCAGAAAACAGCCCAAGGTGCATGAGAGTCACAGCAGGGGTTGCCCTGAGTTGGTAGCTGGATATGAACTCATTCAGCTGAGAGCCATTTTTAATAAAAGGGTACTTGCTCAAATATTCCTGGATGCTTCAGTTCTTCACGTGAACGTTAAGAACATGAGAAGTCAAATAATAACATCAGACGGATATGTTAGACCCTGATAAACAGGCGAGTGGTTTGAAGACTTTAATACTAATATCCACATTAATACCTGTGGAGAAGCATATCTAGCTAGATCTGCTGCTGATAGCAGCTACAGTGTTCACATCAGAGCGCTGCATGGGGTCAGAATTCACATATACTTGAAATGAGCATCAGCACTGACAAATTTAAAATCCCCAGAGGAAGAGTGTAATTTATAGCAAAGACGGCTCAGCAACAACCACCCCGTGAACCGTTAAAGCAGACTGGAGCGTATGTGTCACGGCCCCATCCTTCCACACGGTAACACAGCAATTACTGAGTGGAAATAGCTCCGGGATTGAGGCGGCTAGTGTTATCAGAAAGCTCTCATATCAATTCAGTTTTATGTGGTGGTGTCAATTTGAACATTTGTGGTCGAAATTACAAACCCCCAGAGGAGTTTTTTATTTTTGAGAAAACACTGCTCAGAGTGGGGAAACAACTGAGGTCAGCCGTAAAATTTGAATATCAGATGTGTCTTTTAATATAAATTGAATTGCTGTGGTATTTCCTTTCTTTTTTCCAGACCCAAACTGTGTCCAAAAAGGGCCAGCTCCTGCGCATCCAGCAACTCTGAGGTACAGATATTACTGCCGTTAAGTGTAAAAAGTGATTATCTTCCCAGAAGGTGTTGGCTTTTTGACATACTTGGACAAGTAAACATGCGATCTTTTTTTAAACGACACCTAAATATGTGTTCAGACAAGGGAGACATAAATGGCATTTTGCCGTTATATTTATAGTTTGAATAATATAAATGACAATGTATTCACATTAGGAAAAAAATAAGGTACAATCCTACATTTATTGCACCTTTTTAAATCCATAAAATTGGAATAGTTTTTACAGATTGGTTTCAAAGATCCTCAAGAGCGCTTGAGGATAATCTGAGGATGTGTGTGAAGATTGTAGTTGAACCGAAAGGTTTAAGGTCAACAGAACGAGGACACTAAGCACACTTATTAAATCGACAAATTAGTTCTTTTTTAGTAAATTTTCCTTTTACTGAAAAAGAAGAAATGGAGCATCATGGAGTCACACTGTTTAAACCTAGATTTGAATTTTGTAGATTGTGCTGTACATGCACGAAAACCATCACATTTCATGCAGCGCAGGAAATTTGGATGGTGACGATTAAAAGTGTGAAAATTGCCCAGAAGAAGGGAAGCTCTTGAAACGAAATATTCACTAGGAAAAGTAGGAGGCACTTCACATCTCTGTGAGAGGCTTGTGTCCTAACAGTGTATTCATGCTACCAACAAAACACACTGGAGGCTTAAACTAAAGTTTTAGCTGTGATGTAGCTTTGCATGTTGCAAGGAGTCAAAAACGTGGAATAAGAAGACGGTATTTCTAGGATGATATTAACTTTGTTTCACTTCGGCCGGGGTGTAATGCTCAACTCTGACAGTCTATTGGGATAGTACAAACACAGTATGGTGATAGTGGAGTAAGAGGGACAGCAGTTACCAGCAAAATGCCAACAATAAATGTAATTATTGATATTGGTGTTTAGGGCTGTGCGATATGACCTAAATCTCATATCCCGATATTAAGACATCTATCATCTGATAACGATATAAATCACAAAAATGTAACATATTCTGTGAATCTCAGGCAGCTCGACTTGCGTGAAGTGTTTCCAGCTGTGCGTCATGTAGCTGGAGTCGAGTGTTTTAACGATGCATGAAATGATACATTTTTAGACATAAGTTTTCTTTGTATTTATTACACGGCGTGCTGCGGGGAAAAGCCTGTTCTAACGTTTGAGTCTAAGGTTTATTTTTTAGCACCCGACGGCTCTTTTTTTTTTGCTTCTCATCCGTAAATAATCTGCTCTTTCACGTGATTCAGTTTATTTTAAAAAGTCTCAACAGGATCTTGAGCTTTATTGTGAAAGGTTTATGTGGAACAAGCGGACACGCGGTGGTTTTACCGTCGTTGTTGCTAACGACAACGCATAAAAACAAACGCTTGTCTGTCTGTAGTGTGGTTATATTAAATATAAGAGAAAGAGAGAACTTTAATAAATTAATAAAGCCACTACAGTGACCATCAAAATAATGAAAAAATATTGCTGTAAACAGTTTATTTATGAAACAAACGATAGCGTAAAATGAAACGACAGACATTTTTATCCGGTTGTTCAGTCTGACGTCACTAGCCGTGTCTGGGTCTAAACTCCGCTGCAGGTCCATATATCAAACGATCACTGTGGCATTACTGAGAGTTGAAAAACTGTCTAAAGTCTTTCATCTTTAATAAAATGATCAGCGTTCTGCTCTACCAGGTGTAACAATTGAGTTTAACATCCAGGCATCCATGAAAATGGAATTTATGACATTTAACGGAGTTAGAAGTTAGCAGGAAGTTAGCTCGCTAGCTTCTATCTAAATACAATATAGCATGTCCTGACTGCGGGGTTTTGGAAACAAATTAAAACATACAGCTTTCTTATCACTTCCAGCATAAATGAAGACAGAAAACTAAACAGCAGTGACGTTTGTAGGGTTACTGAAGTTTGGCTAGCTGGTATATAATGATGTGCTACGTGACCGCTAGCGACATAGCTATGTTAGCATAATATAAACAAGCTAACTTTTTTTCCACTCGATAAAAGTTAACGTGAGTTTTCTCGGTGGTCAGAAACAAATGTAATCGCATGGCAGGATGCTGTAAAAGGACCAAACTTCAGCCAGGAGAACAACTGAGATAATTCATCTACAATACAAAGTTAGTCATTCATATACTGCTGCATGGGCTGGGCTGTAGTTACATCCTAAGGTTTTAAAAACTGAGCTTAAATAAATGATTAGCGGTAATAAAAGCCGAGGGAGGTCAACAGGGATCACTGACTGTTTTAGGAGCTTTTTGAGATCAAATAGAAGAAAATACATAGCATTAAACATGTTAACAACATAAAAGCCATATTAAACGCAGACTACTTTAGACCCGGAAGTAGGATTCGTCGCGTCATCACTGAACAACCGGATATCGTCATCCGATACATATCGTTATATCGAACAGCCCTATTGGTCTTTATTATTTAGAACACAGGTACTATTATATTGTGTAATCATAATTTAAACAAGTACTGGTGGCCGGCAGCCTCGCCTCTGTCAGTGCGCCCCAGGGTGGCTGTGGCTACAATGTAGCTGCCATCACCAGTGTGTGAATGTGTGTGTGAATGGGTGGATGACTGAGTGTATAAAGCGCTTTGGGGTCCTTAGGGACTAGGAAAGCACTTTACAAATACAGGCCATTTTACCCAAATAAAAAATGATTTGACTAAAAGCTTATTATTATATTTGAACTATGTAAATATTAATTATAACACTGGTCCACAAAATGTCCTAAATGATGATTAAAAACAATACTAATAATACAGATCTGAGATCATAAATTCATCTCTATTAAATTAAGGAATTTCTGTTTGAGTCATTTGTCTTTTCGTTTCTCCAACCGTTCACACCGTCTACTTCAAACCTGTCTGATGTCTTGACGAGGATCACATGTAGTGTTGAATTTGAGGTCTGTTGGTTGAACTGTGATCTCACATTTGAGGTTTTTTTTTTTCCTGTCGCTAGGCAATCAATGGGAGGAACCTGAGGCATTAACATTACAAGAAAATGTCTAATGTTTCAAGACTCGCAGATTCTTGATTCTTCCATGACGTCTATGACAACACGGAGCAGTTAATCAAAGAGGGGAGAAAAACAAATCTTTTCATTGTGGAGACGAGGGGAGCAACAGGGAGTGAAAACGCAAACAAAACAATGCTTTTAAAAAAAGAAGTCAGTCCACGAGCTTATAATGTGAAAGCTTCCCGCACAGACGAGCGTGTCAAGTAAGAACCATCTTTGCTGGAAACCGACATCAAGCTCACAGGACGGGCTGACCCAAACTCTAGCCTGGAGACTGGAGTAACTCCCACTCCAAAACTGATGTCTCCACCACTTAGGGTGCTAATCTGTGATCCTTGTATGGATTCTTAAAGGATGTGATTAGAGAACTTCACCAGTGGACTTGGAAAGCTGTGAAATTTGCTTTCCCACAGTCTATAAAGAGACCTTCAAAACCAAAGGTGGACCAACTGGCACCATACCACTGTTTCATAAATCCGTCATTTAAGCTACATGTAAAAGAAGCTGTTAAAAGTTTGAATTTAACTGAATGTACTGAAACTGACCAAAAGGCAGAGGGACACCAGACCATGAAACTGCTGCTGGGTGAACAAATAGTTCTGCATTACTGGCAGCTCCTCTGCAGATAAACTTACAGTGTTATGTTGTAGGTGCCGGAGGGAGTCCAGAACACCGTGGCTGAGGTCAGTGAGCTGCAGCCGATTGCTGAGAATCAGGCCAACCAGGAGGCGACCATAGAGCAGGACAACAACAACCTGCCACACACAGGTTGAGAGGACACACACCTGCACATACATTGATGCCCTCCCCCCAGTGAACAGCCTAGTTCACTGGAATGCTTATGCTGGCCATTTAATAAATAAATAAATTGCATTCATACTCAGAATTAAACTGTGTAATAGTCTTACAAGGAATGCACTGAGAGGCATTGTGGCAAGCCCAAAGACTATGAATAGCACGTTACTGTGGATGTCATTTATAAATCATTTCGATTTATAGCTGCATAGCATGCTTGAACATTTGATGAGGATCATTTCAGGAATGACAATGATACTTCCGAGAATATAAATCTGTCATTAATTCATTTCCTGGGAAAGTGCTGATAAAGTTTAAGTGCACTAATTTAAAAGTGAAGACTTGGGGTTTGAGAAGAGGCTTGTGTTTTTATTGCTGTCATTTTTTTGTTAAGATTAATTGTGCGTTAAGCAGCATGCAATTGACTATCTCTGCTTGGCTCTCTTTTATATGTGTGTTTTGCTATGATGGTTATCTGTGCTCATGCCAACCACAAGCTGCTTTAATGTTTTCCAAACAAAAAGCTGCTGTCTCTGGAAAAGGAAACGGGGAAACTCTTTCTTGTTTTACAATTTTCCCAGCGGGCTTTTGTGAAATGGGTTTAAAAACTATAAATGTTGTAAAATATTAGATTAAAACGATGAGAAAGACTCTGTCGAGTTTTGAGTGGAAAGTAAAATTGCATTAGTTTTGGAGCAGCCCACAGGCTGCATCCTGGAACAGTCCAAAGATTTCTCTCGCGCTCTCAGTGGGACTGAACCCAGGCTCAGAGATTTGTGGGTTGTGGCATTTAACCCACAAAGCAGCCTGGGAGTAGTTTGATCAGCAGGGGAGTGCAGGCCCCTCTCTATGTGTTCCGGTCACAGACAAAACACACAGCTTACAAACAATGACTGAGTTAAGGTTAGCCTCCTCTGAATGTTGCTTCATTTGACCATTTTGAGTTACAGTACACAAATCATCAGTAGCAAAAGGTCCTTGAAGAATGATGTAGCAAGAAACCCATGTGGAGCGCTGGGCTAAGTGTAATGTCAGCAGCGAGAACTGTCTAAACTTGTCTTTGTGTTTCTGCAGTCACTGCTAGTGGCGATGTATCTCACAGTGCAGATGTGGACCTCTCCTGCAGCGGTTTGACTGAGCTTGACCTTGGTGCCGATGAAGTTTTCATTGTGTCCTCAGGCCCGAGTGGCCTCCCCCCCTCACCTCACACGGTAACATCTTGTTTCACACCAGTGAATTTCACCAGATAGTCATAGTAGAAAAAAGGTACAGGTTTTAGCAGGTCTTAAATTTGTGTAAATGCAGCCCCAAATGAACTACATATAACCTATTAACACACAAGTAAGCCAAAATGAAGAAGCAGTGTTTTAAAAATGAAGGACACTCTTACTGCTTCCATGGAATTAAGGAATACGAGCAGTAGTTTGGTGGTCTGGAGCATTAAGGTGTGTGATGCCAAGGAGGAAAAACATCATCAGTGACCTTAAAGAAGCAAATGTTACTGCCCATCAATCTGGGAAGGATTATGAGGCTATTTCCAAACAATTATTAAAGTCAACTGTTCAGTGAGAAAGACTATTGGACAGAATCTTTCCGGGTTTAGCCATCCGAGCAAGTTCACCCAAAGATGAGATTGTACAGTGATCAGAAAAATTGCAATAACCCCAAGAGCTGCATGTCTCACTCTATAGTTAACATGTTAAAGTTCATGACCGTACACTTAGAAAAAGACTGGACAAGTATGACTTAATTGGAAGTGTTGCCAGAAGAAAATCTTTAACTCTGCAATAGCCGAGACTGCTGGGGCTTCCCATGATGCACGAGTGTTTCTTCTTCACTCTGCGTGCTACACACCTAATCATTGGTTATTATTAATCTCTGGCTCTCCTCCACAGTATGTCTTTTGTCCAGTCTCCCTCTCCTCACCTCCATCCGATCTCATCAGATGGCTGCCCCTCTCTGAGCCTGATTCTGCTGGAGGTTTCTTCCTGTTAAAAGGGAGCTTTTTCTTTCCACTATCGCCAAGTGCTTGCTCGCAGAGGGCCATCTGATTGTTGGACTTTTCCCTGTGTTATTGTAGGGTCTTTACCATAATGTATAAAGAGCCTTGAGGCGACTGTTGTTGTGATTTGGCGGTGTGTGTGTGTATATAAGTGAAACTGAATTGAATTCAAAAGAACATGGCAGCACAGTGTCGGTTTGCAAATTTGCGTCTGAACGAACCACAAGATTTGTGGAAGAATGTCCTTTAGACAGATGAGACCAAAGTGAAGACGTTTGGCTGTAAGGACAGAACCACATTTGGTGAAAACCAAACACATCAGCACAAACACCTCATGCCAGCTGTCAGCATGATGGTGGACGGGCGATGATTTGGGCTTGTTTTGCAGCTACAGGGCACCTTGCAGTCAACTGTTAGCTCCTCTGTAGGCCATCTGTCTGACCTCTCAAGCTTGGCCCAGATTGTGTCATGCAACAGGACAAAGATCCCAAGCATGCTTGATGAAATGTACCAAATCTGATGACCGCTTATTGTCAAACCCATCGTTTTTGTTTATGTGAATTAGGTGTAAAACTAATTCCCATCCATTTAATTTAACATGCTACTGACATGGCTCTGGGGGAAAAACAAATGATGTGGATGTAGTCTTATATCATAGAGTGGAAAGTGAAATTGTGTGTTCAATCTCAAGGTCACACTCTGCGTGGGTGATCTTGTTGCTTTGAGGAAATGATCCCTGAATCAGTGAACATCAGAGGTGGCGGGGCATTCAGTGCTTTGAACTGACCTAGTGTTGCAATGGCACATGAGGATAATTAAAAGATAGGACATGTGTTGGGGAAGCAATAGTTCAATCAGGCATTTTTTTCTTGCTGCTCTTTTGTATTCTCAGAATAAGAGTTGGCATAAAACAGCTTTGGCAGCTTTTTGAAGGGCTGGCAAGCTTTTCTGCAGCCTAGGCTAATGGAGTATTATCTTCCGAGCCAGATTCCCAGCTCCAATTGTGTGTGTGTTTGTGTGTTGGTGTGTGTCATGCACGCTTTGACGCACAGTGTGTGTGGTCTGCCTGTGTGTGTCCTCGGTGCATGTAAATACGGTTTAGAAAATGTTGCAAAATTCATCTTCTCGGTGTCAGTGCCAGGTACGCTTCCAGGTTGGCGTGGTACTTCCTGTGTTACACACGATGCCCTGAGCCGTAAACCCCCTTTTGATAAATTTTCGCTGCAAAAGACCCTTTCCGAGAAGAGCTTCGATTTAGCAGTACAGCGATGAGAAGATTGGAAAACGTTGCTGTAGGCAGGGCTGATGAGATCAAGGCAGAGAAAGTCTGGATCAAAACGGTCTGGTACATTCCTCGCCGTCTGAAAATCAACAGACTTTATTCGGCTTGTTCCATTTTCTAGGGAGTACGTCAAACTTTTCCAAATATCCCTAAATGGTCCCCAGTCTCACCTTTGGAACTACAGTGTATAAGAGTTCTTGCCTCATCTTTCAAGACTAAAAGTTCCTATTGTGTTCTCAGGCTTTGGCGTGGAAAAGAACATTTTATATAAACCCCTAGCTAATTCTTGTCTAGACAAAGCTAGCTGCTAGTGACTCTGAGGGATGGATTATCGCTCTCTGATGAGTGCAACTCCCAAGACATTATAAAGCGATCTCCACACATCCAGGTTGTCGATATTTAGCCTCTTAAGCTCAAGTGAAATGACCTATATGAGGCTCTGACTCCTAAAATGCTTCTTTGTTTTGGTCCCGGAGTGTAAACGACCCACAGTAATAGCTGTGCTTCAGCAATACCACAGATGTCTCTAAAATTGTTCCAAAGCCTGCGCTGTTCTCTCGACAGTTTTAATATACTTAATAATGATGAGATTTGTACGTGAGCCACACATTCTCAGCTGGCTGGCTGTGTGACAGCGCTAGGCTAATCAGAACACTTCCTTTGTTAATCCGTTAATGTGGTACACAGGAAAGTCTGTGGGGAGATATTCAGGTGAGGAGGAAATGCAGCAGGTGCAACCAGCAGACAGTTGTTCCTAATGTTCACACCTGAGGGAATACATTGTTGCACAGAGATGCTATTTGCTGATTTGGCAGCAGTTTAAGTGCAGCACAGTAGAGAATACTTTGTTTGTTTGAGATTTAACTATTTGGTTTTCTGCTCTTACAATATTCCTACTGGTGTCTTAATTTGGTTATTACATATACACATCTGCTGCACTCTCCTTGGTGCCTGGTTAGAATATTTTTTTTCCTCCTCTTCTTTCGTGATGAGGTAGTGCTTCTGTTTTTGACCCATGCTTGACTCAGTAAAAGCTGCCTAAGATATTAAAGATTGTAGCTGCATTTTTCCTATCATGTGATGTTTTCACCTGCATGTAGCTTCTTATACTTTGCTACGTGTATCTTTCAGCAGCGGGAGAGGTTTCTGCGACACAGTGACACTGGTCCTGTAGGCGATTGGCCGTCACCACTAGAATCCTCCACCTCACCTGGATCCAGATCAGTCAAGGATGGCAACGGCTGTGCCAGGCCGAGGGCGTGGAGTGTCCGCACCTTCCAGGACTTCCTCCCTCCTTTGCCACAGCTTCATAAGAAGTGGTGCAGCTGGAACTCCACCAGTCCCTTCACCAAGCTGGTGGACAGCGTCAGTACTACAATCATTACATACAAAATAAAATGAAGCTACTTGAATGGTCAGATTCTACCAACAGACTACGTAAAATATGATTTGGATGAACTGACCCTTGAAGAATGTTCATGAAATGTAAAATGAGCAGTTTAGGAAAACTTTGTGTGAACAAGCAGGATTTTTCCATCACCAGTTGGTTAAATTAAAGTCTGTTAATTGTGAATATCGTTCCAGACTCCATCCAGTTTGGTTGCTAACTGCAGAGGTGGCGACAGCAGGAAGGTTTTCTCTGATGTTCACCTGGAAGGCAAGGCAGATACCAGCACAGCCTCAGACTCATCCATCAGCAATGCCTCCTATCCCCTCACGCAGCCTGCCCAAAGACAGCGGCGCCTCAACTCCACCAGCAACCTGCGACGTCCTCGGTTCACAGGGACGTGTTTTGGCCTCCTCTCAGTGACAGCAGACCTGGCGAAGGCCCCGGGCTCCTCCTCCTCAGAGCCCGTCTCTAGAGCCTCTTCCTCCCCCCAGTGTCAAATTGAGAGTGGCCACGCTCGAGATTTCCCAGGCGAGGGTGATCACATCAGCGTGCCTGTGTTTGCCATCTCTGAGGAAGAGGACCGGCAGCCTCTGGTCCCAGCCGAACACCTGGAGCAGACCTCCGCATCCGCTTTGCTCAACGGGCTGGTTACAGGGACATGGGAAGGCAAGGCGCCTGTTCTAGGAAGCACCAACCTCGGCTCCCAGAGGCCCAGAGCAGAGTGGAGGCTTTGGGGAAGCCAGGTGTCAGGAGGGGTCGGTTCACTCTCTTCCAGCGAGTCGAACGCAGTCGACAGCAGCCAGCCATCTCTCAGTGTGTCCACAGGGCTGTGCAGTGTGACCAACCAGATGTGACACGATGGTGATGAACAGGGACTCTGGTGGGCCAGTTCTGCGTTTCTGAACTCTTAGTGTCACTGGGATACATCTCACTTACTCCTTTAATTTCCAAAATCAACTCTTACAGAATTGCATCTCCTGTAGCTTCCTGTTGGTATACACGCATATTATTCTCACTGTAGTTTTTCTATTTTTATAAAGTTTGTTGTTTCGCACCTTTCAGTGAGTTGTAACTCCAACCACGGCACTGTTTTCAGTAGCTCTGTCATTGTGGATTTTCTTCTTCCTGTGCCAGCCTTTTGCTTTCTTTTTTTGATCTTCTTCATGGGGACGCTTCTTTAGTACATCGTAGCAAATACTTAGTTGCATATTACCTAAAAGTGTTCCACACAGCATAGATAATACATTTATATTAATGCTACAACAGTTCAGGCATTCAGTATGTACCCTAAGACTGATGCTGGATTATAAAAGGGAAATCAAAATAAAAGCATATTAAGTACCAATATACACCATTACATAGCAAAAAGACAGAACTAGCATTCACAATAGTATTTAAAAAAAGTCAGTATGAATAAATGTAAAGTTTTAATAAAGGCAAAATCATTTGCAGCTTGTGTTGTTGATTAACTCAGAGCTACACAGAGTAAAAACTTGTTTGAAACCATTCAAAGTCAGAATGAAGATTTGCACTGAAATCACATGTTCAAAGGTTACAGAAACTCAAAGTTAACAAAAGCAAGTCAGTTTTTCTTTCAGGTATCATTTTTTTTAATGGTAAAGATTAACAGCAAAATCAGATCCATACGCATTTTTCAAAGACAATTGTAGAATACAACAGTGTGAAGAGACTTCTCATAATGAAAACCAAACACTTTCTGCATGTGCCAAGTGCTGCTCACACTAGCAGTTGATTATAGTCCAGACTAATTGTTCAAATAGTGCATTGCAAATAGTTTTTAGGCATCCGAAAATTCGTTCATCTCTCGCACCGACAGATGTGCAGCTCTTAGCTGATGTTACTGTGACAGATGCCTGTTTGTTCCCACTTTCCTGGGAGCTGTGCTGAGGTAGAATGAAACCTGCCTCTTCCATACTGCTGAGCAGCTTGGTCCAGACTTTTGCACACAAAGTGAGTAAATATTTGCCTTAGTATACAACATAACAATCATTCCCCCCAAACACACACCATTCAAAGGAGAATGCAAAGCACTTCTCCAAAGTCCTCTAATACTAATTCCTGATTGGAGCGGCTTGGGACTGTTGTTGGCTTAGGGTCCCCAGATCTCCTGTAGGGAATAATTAAAACTCAGCCACTCTATCAGGGGATCGACCGGGCTTGTGCTGAGGGCCTGAGCTGCTGAGGAATGCTAACGTAGATGCACCATAACCGAGGGGGTAAAAGAAAGGACAAGAAACACCTAAACCACTAACGTAACAAATTCAAATCAGGAGCTCAGGCAGAGGCCAGGGAAACACCCCATTCACAATTCAATTTTTCTATCAGTACGCTAATGAAAACCTGATGATTCCCAAACGACACGTTTCATCCACATTAACCGCAGAAAATGTTAATCTTAATAAACCACACTCGAGCAACTGGTTCAAATTATCAAAGAGATTTTTTTCTTGGCTACTGCATTTCTCCTTCACATCTCAGTCTGGAATGGAAGTTTTCATGATTACTCATCAGAGTTTATGAGCCTTACTTATATCCCATACACTGGATACAGACAGTTTTCCCATGATGCTCGATATAACCCAGCAAAATAAAAATGAGCCGACAATATGTGCAAAGATTCTTAGCAGTAAAAAATAAACACTAAGATTTTTTTTTAGACTCAGTACGTTTTTGTTTTCTCTTCAAGTCAACTAAAATACTACATAAATGTAGAAAAACAATACCACCAGTGAACTCACACAAAATGTACTGGATGACAGCTAACACCTGCTTTAACAGCTTCTACATCATCCTCCAGCACTTTCTACAGTGACTCTAGGTAAAAGTCAACTAACAGACTACTCCTTCATCCTTGTATTTAAATATAAGGCCCCTATGAGTGTGCACGCTTAAATCTGGCCACACTAAATAAGGCCATAAGAGGCTGATTTGTCAACCTTTACAGTAGACATCAAAAGTTCTCTGTGCATGTTTGCATGCGTTTCTGACACTTGGGTGATGATGAACAAATGGTCACTGGATTCAATAGGACTTAACAGAATTTTGAACCACCAAACATGGTTATACTGCAAATGAAACAAAAACCAGCAGCTTTCTGTACCTGAGGAAAGAACCAGAGAAAAACTGGACAAAATCCAACAAAGTCAACTAAGGTAAGCCTTAATAACACGTAGCTGCAATCACTGCAAATGACAACTTTACAACAGAATGCACTGTTGTGTTTGTATTGGCACAACTGTTCAGTAACTACATGCTGCAGGAGCAGTATGTCAAACCTCCATGCTACTAAAGATTTAACTATTACTAGCTGCTTGGAGTGCAATCTATTTTTCCCTCTGTTCTACGCAACCGTGCATTTCATCACAGATTAGCCCTTCCCACGCATCTCTCGCCAGGCGCTCCTCCTACTATACTTTAATCACTTTGGAGATGATTATCCAGAGCAAAAGCACACAACAGAGGCCTCCAGGCCCTCTGGCAGTGTTACAACTCAATGATCCCCTACCCACAGACAAAGTCCTACACAGATATCACATGGGATTACAAATCTACACCATTATGTGAAAGCTGCTTATACATGGCTTTTCACCTTTGCCTGGGAACAGACTAATGCCCTTGTGAAAAAGACCCTTGGAGGTTGTGCATTTACATTTAATAATATTGTTTAAATTCAGCAGTTTTGGTTCTCTTGGCCCAATAAACATGATACAATTTCTGTTACTTAACACTACTCATCATTGTTTCCCCCTAATGACATCAACATATTTTCATCAGCATCATGTTGCAGGAAGCTCTGGATTCTACACCGAGTAAGAGAGCTAATGAACATCAATACACATAAGGGCTATTAAGCCTCAACTTACCCAGGCTAAGGGGGTACATAGAAAGCGCTTGTAAGCATGTATGGCTCTAATCCATACAGATTGCCTTATTCGCATTATTTTTTTGTTGCACATGCTGGAGGACAGATTTATTAGGGAGAACCTAATTACTTCACCTTACAAATAAATGAACTGCTCAGGCAAATAATAGCTGATTACCCGCTTATGGCAGATAATGTAAGAAAAACAGATGAGAATTTAAATGGCAGCATTGTGTAAATTATCTATTAAGGTCTTCACTCCGAGAAGCAGCGTCACACATTTCTGAACTCTGCAATTAATTCTATATGAATGTGCATAGTGTTACTGAAGAGACACCCTTGCCACTGCTGTACATAGAGACTTGATTGTAATATCTGACTGGGATTATTGCATAAAGCGGTTAGCAACAATGGATGCAAAAAGTGATTGTGCCTCCTCGAATGTACGAGATGTTCAGTTATGTCAATTTGACACGGCTGAGGGAAGACGAGCCACGCTGCTGCTTCAGCTCTTGAAACGCGTCTGCTCACAGATGTGGTTGAATTTCCTGAAATTAAAATAAAGAGGGGGGAAAAGTGGTGTAAGATTTGCTTGTAAAGGCAAATGTCAAATGAGGTGAGAGGAACTAAAACAAGCTGGCACAGATCTTTA
The DNA here is from genome assembly GCF_965226115.1 of Aulonocara stuartgranti. NCBI lineage: Eukaryota > Metazoa > Chordata > Actinopteri > Cichliformes > Cichlidae > Aulonocara > Aulonocara stuartgranti. Next base: position 36,580,211 of record NC_138948.1, on the reverse strand, counting down.
AAACATGAAGAATTATATGGCAGTTTATACAAGGACTCCACCTAGTGGCAAGAGGAGTGAAAAACACCACGGTGTCTTGGAGCTCTAATGTTTTAATCGAGTGTAACGCACCGTTATACATCTTAACGCCATATTGAGAAACACTGCTACGTCTGCTAGACAGCCTGTGACAACACCATCAGGATCACTCAAAGATGCCACCATCTCCCAGCGTTTCCAACTGCACTAGAGCTGGGGTCATTAATCTGAGTTTCTGGGATAATTATCTTGTTATTTTAGGCAAATGGGACACTATTTTGTCAAGTGAATGCATTGTGCTTCCATATATTTATTACTAAAATAAATAAGTACTTGGCATTAGAGTATTAGTACCTAACCAAGCTGTAACTATTCAAAATAAGCGTATAAATGCATAGAAGCTGATCTGAAACGGCAAACAAACTCAATTTGCATAACGTTATCCATTTGACGTCCAATATACAATTATCATTATGCATGCATATCATATCAAATAGAAAAGCGGGGCACATATTAGTGTTACAGTGCATTTGCTTTGGGTTGCTGTGTGCAGTTGGGCTCCTTGGCATTATAATGATGACAACAATGACGGGCTTGCACTTCTTGCTGGTCAGCAGCTTTTTTTAATTAGATCTACTGACAGCAAGAAAAAATCTAAATGGCATTACATTACATAGTGTCAGCAACTTCAGTTTCACTGACTTACGCTGCATGATGCGCCTTCACCTGCGTGCGGCAGTTACGTCCCCAGTAACAGTCTGGACGAGACGTTACAGTAGCTGAAGACAGAATATTTAATGAGGTTAGTACAGCAAAGGTTTAGATATATTTAAAAAAAAGTTTAAAAAAAAAAAAAAAAAAGGAGCACTTGAACTTTTGTCACAAATTATTTAGTAGGATTTTCTGACCTGGCAATTCAGATGAAGGGATGTTCTGTCTGTATTTGTAGGCCAGCTCCTTGAAGGCTCGCAGGCCACAGCAGAAACACAGGATGGCGTTTGCAGAGATACGACAATCTGAGAGAAGATCGAGTGTTATTGCTCTGATTCTAAACAGCACTGTGTACAGTGCATCTGCAGCACTCACTTTCAGTGGACTCACCTGTCAGAAGGTAGTTTCCTTGCTGTAAACCCTGCAAAGAGTCCTTCAGCAGATCTTTCCAAGACTGCCCCCTGGAGGATAAGTAGTTCTGGTGGAAGGATGGAAAGAGTACATGCTGACATACAGGTCACAGGTTGTAAGATGACTGCATTTATTTGGTGCTTTACACCACTGCATTAACTATTGCACTGGAAATAAGTGGTCAACGAAAATACTGACTCATAAAACAATGGATACAAGTCCATCTTACCCGGAGGACCTCTGATTCGTAGTTATTGTTGTTCAGCGCACCATCCAGGCTTTTGTCAGTCAGGTTGAGGTCTGAAAAAATGCAAAGTGGATTTTAATTGTCAACATAATAATAACACTAATGAATTAGCTGATTCACAGTTCTCAGACCATTTCAAATTTTAATTTCAGAGTAAAAACAACAAACAGTTTTTGGAGAGTTTTTTTAAATGTGTTAAAAAGACAACAGTTGACAACAAAAAGGCTTTGAATGGGAATGAGTGCTGTTTTTCTTAAGGTAATGAATTTCAGATACTGTTCATCTGCTGCAAATACTGTGTTTTTACAGTATTGTGTAAAGCTCTTTAGGAGTAGTGCTTTATCTCAACTGTTTAGCTGCTACAGTACTGTACTTAATGAACTCTTATTATTGAAAAACATACCAGTTATAGTTTAATGCCTCTAATAATAATAATAATACATTTTCAGAGTGTTAGATCATACACTGTATTCACCATAAAATAATGCTACGTCTAGTGTTTAGGATTTTTGTAAACATAGTTCATATAATAGGAAAAAAGAAAAATACAAATATTGGATTTGGGCACTATTCAGGATTCAGTCCTTTCAATTAGAGGCCAAAACAAATCCCACAAGGGTGAAGGTTTACAGTGAACACAGGATATCCTGGAGCTATTTCGCTCAAACAGATACATACCACAGAATCGAGCCAGACAGCCCTGACAACCGATCCTCTGGCAACCCCAGTACATATGACAGAAAGGTCGTTGGCACAGCACACCTGCCAAAACACCACAAATCATCCATCTAAGGTGCAAAAAAATCTATTTATAGATATGATATGACTCACAAATTTGGAATTTATCCATCAGTCGATTCTATATAGAATACATACCACAAGGCTACATAAACAGAGCAGCCTTACACAGTCCACTGTGCACCGGCTTACAGTCTTGTATTATCTGACATGATCTCTTTGCATTTCACTATAGTTGCATGCAAATTTCTGAGTGACAGTCAAATCGTAGTCAATCATATTCAGTCAACGCAGACGTTACATTTCAGCAGACGGACTAACAGGTGTTGATGCCACTCACATTGTTGAGCAATAACCTGCTGGTTGCCGAGCTCGGCCCGTCTGTCTGGCATTGGCTGGAGGCAGCAGGTGCATATGAGATGGCAGCCCTGAGGGGGGCAGCGGTACTCCTGAGGAGCTGCAGGCAGGAAAGAAGTGTTGGACAAGAGCCAAGATGCAAAGATGTGTTAGCAAATCAGGAGAAATGTTGCTGTTGTGCTAAAGGGGGCTTTAACATGCACTGTCTGACCACACAATCATTCTTGTTTAACGCGTTTGGTGTTAGAGTGCCAACCACAAAGACGCCTATTTATTAGGGGTGCAACGATACACAAAATTCACGGTTCGGTTCGGTTCGATACTTTGGTGTCACGGTTCGATATTTTTTCGATACAAAAAAATGTTCATGCCTTTTTAATTTGTCATTTATTAAAATTATAAATATATATTTTAACTCAAAAGTACAGTTTTTAAATTTAATCCTAACCCTTGTGCGTGTTTTTTATTTTGACAGCGAATGCGCACCTGCGGACCACTTATGTGCAGCCCTGGTTATTTAGCTCGTCATATTGCAGCCACAGAAATTCTTTTGTCCATGAAACCATAAGGCTGCACTTTCTTTTTGCCTTATAGTCTGATTTGTCATAACTTCTCCGTTTTGTGGTAAGCTTTTCTTTGGCTGTCACTTCTTCACCCTGACCTGTCTTATTTGGCTCAGCAGAACTAAAATATATATCCTGCTGCTTTTACAGACGCACTCACATAAGCTCAGCGATTCTCTGCGCGATCAACCTCTCACATGTTTAAGCTTGCTGCGGGAGATTTCACTTGTCATGTTTGCATAGTAAGCTAACGATTAATAAGACGATGTCAGAGGAATTGGTGCACAAATTATCATCACTCACAGATCAGTGCTGTCGCTCTCTATACACAGTTCGCGAGATTGCAAAGTGAAAGCAAAAAAACAAGCGCAAATTCAAACGCGATTTCAATATGTCACATATTGACAGTGGCTCACCGATGCCAATGACATAATTACCCAGCTACATTTCTGAAAGAATGCAAAAGCATTGACATATATTTTTCTTCCTACAATAGCCCGACGGGCAGGGCAGAGATAGATTTTGGTAGCCCGACTGAAAAAATCGACTGGTGTCAAGCCAGCCTCCAATTCGAGACTTGCAGTCAAGCCAGCCTCCAGTTGATTTTACGTTCCCTGTGTTTTCAAAGTATTACGGGAATGGATGTGGAAACCAGATTTCAAAATAAAAGCCAACTTCGAGTGAATTAACAGATATGTTAAGAACATAATAACATATAATTTAGGCTTTTTTTTTTTTTTTAGAAACTCTAATGTTACATCTACATGACACAGCCTTGTACCCTAATTGTGCCCTGTCAAGGCCATCTTATTTTGGATTTCAAAGTAAAAGCCCTGTGAATCTTCATTTTTGAACTACTCTTTCAATGAATTCATAATGCTCTTAAAAGCAAAAGTCGTATTTCCAAATACTATTTGAACTTTGTATCAACACTTTCCAACCGCAGTCTTTTTCACAGTAATACCATATCAAATAAATTCTTTCTGATTTTGCTTTTCATAGTAATGGCCCTTTGAAATTGCCGATATTTGACTTAATCTCCTAACGATTCAAAATGCTCTAAAATGAAAAATTCTTGTTTCCACAGGGTAATTCCACTTTAGATCAACAGTATACAACCTCACAGTGATACCATATCAATATCAAGTCATTCTGATTTTGCTTTCAAAAATTAAAGCCTTTTCAAATTGTCCATACTTGACCTACCTTTCAGTGATTTCAAAATGCTCTAAAATGGAAAATTCCTGTTTCCACAGGGTAATTCCACTTTAGATCAACAGTATACAACCTCACGATGTTACCATATCAATATCAAGACATTCTGATTTTGCTTTCAAAAATAAAAGCCCTTTCAAATTGTCCATAATTGACCTAACTTTCAGTGATTTCAAAATGCTCTTAAATAGAATTTTGCTGTTTCCACAGGGTAATTCCACTTTAGATCAACAGTATACAACCTCACAGTGATACCATATCAATATCAAGTCATTCTGATTTTGCTTTCAAAAATTAAAGCCTTTTCAAATTGTCCATACTTGACCTACCTTTCAGTGATTTCAAAATGCTCTAAAATGGAAAATTCCTGTTTCCACAGGGTAATTCCACTTTAGATCAACAGTATACAACCTCACGATGTTACCATATCAATATCAAGACATTCTGATTTTGCTTTCAAAAATAAAAGCCCTTTCAAATTGTCCATAATTGACCTAACTTTCAGTGATTTCAAAATGCTCTTAAATAGAATTTTGCTGTTTCCACAGGGTAATTCCACTTTAGATCAACAGTATACAACCTCACAGTGATACCATATCAATATCAAGTCATTCTGATTTTGCTTTCAAAAATAAAAGCCTTTTCAAATTGTCCATAATTGACCTAACTTTCAGTGATTTCAAAATGCTCTAAAATGAAAAATTCTTGTTTCCACAGGGTAATTCCACCTTAGATCAACAGTATACAACCCCACAGTGACACCATATCAATATCAAGTCATTCTGATTATGCCTTCCAAATTAAAAGCCTTTTCAAATTGTCCATAATTGACGTAACTTTCAGTGATTTCAAAATGCTGTAAAATGGAAAATTCCTGTTTCCACAGGATAATTCCACCTTAGATCAACAGTATACAACCCCACAGTGACACCATATCAATATCAAGTCATTCTGATTATGCCTTCCAAAATAAAAGACTTTTCAAATTGTCCATAATTGACCTAACTTTCAGTGATTTCAAAATGCTCTTAAATAGAATTTTGCTGTTTCCACAGGGTAATTCCACTTTAGATCAACAGTATACAACCTCACAGTGATACCATATCAATATCAAGTCATTCTGATTTTGCTTTTCATAGTAATGGCCCTTTGAAATTGCCGATATTTGACTTAATCTTCTAACGATTCAAAATGCTCTAAAATGAAAAATTCTTGTTTCCACAGGGTAATTCCACTTTAGATCAACAGTATACAACCTCACAGTGATACCATATCAATATCAAGTCATTCTGATTTTGCTTTCAAAAATTAAAGCCTTTTCAAATTGTCCATAATTGACCTACCTTTCAGTTATTTCAAAATGCTCTAAAATGGAAAATTCCTGTTTCCACAGGGTAATTCCACTTTAGATCAACAGTATACAACCCCACAGTGATACCATATCAATATCAAGTTATTCTGATTTTGCTTTCAAAAATAAAAGCCCTTTCAAATTGTCCACAATTGACCTAACTTTCAGTGATTTCAAAATGCTCTAAAATGGAAAATTCCTGTTTCCACAGGATAATTCCACTCTGTATTTACAGTATACAACCCCACAGTGACACCATATCAATATCAAGTCATTCTGATTATGCCTTCCAAAATAAAAGACTTTTCAAATTGTCCATAATTGACCTAACTTTCAGTGATTTCAAAATGCTCTTAAATAGAATTTTGCTGTTTCCACAGGGTAATTCCACTTTAGATCAACAGTATACAACCTCACAGTGATACCATATCAATATCAAGTCATTCTGATTATGCCTTCCAAAATAAAAGACTTTTCAAATTGCCAAGATACGACCTACTCTTTTAAAGATTTCAAAATGCTCTAAAAGTGAAAATTGCTGTTTCCACAGGATAATTTCACTTTAGGTCAACAGTATACAACCTCACGATGTTACCATATCAATATCAAGTCATTCTGATTATGCCTTCCAAAATAATGGCCTGTTGAAAATGCCCATAATTTACCTAACTTTCAGTGATTTCGGAATGCTCTAAAAAGGAAATTTTCTGTTTCCACAGAATAATTTCACTTTAAATCAACAGTATACAACCTCACGATGTTACCATGTCAATTTCAAGTCAGTCTGATTTTGCTTTTCAAAATAAAAGCTTTTTCAATTTGCCCATATATGACTTACTCTTGGAGCGAATTCAAAATGCTCTAAGATGGAAAATTGCTGTTTCCACAGCATAATTCCACTTTAGATCAATAGTATCCAACCCCACAGTGATACCATATCAATATCAAATCAGTCTGATGTTGCCTTCCAAAATAAAAGACTTTTCAAATTGCCGATATACGACCTACTCTTTTAAAGAATTCAGAACGCTCTAAAAATGAAACTTGCTCTTTCCACAGGATGAATCCATGTTAGATCAAAAGTGTACATCCACACCATGGTACTACTTCAATTTCAAGTCATTCTGATTTTGCCTTCCAAAATAATGGCCTGTTGAAAATGCCAATAACTTACCTAACTTTCAGTGATTTCGGAATGCTCTAAAAAGGAAATTTTCTGTTTCCACAGAATAATTTCACTTTAAATCAACAGTATACAACCCCACAGAGATACAATGTTAAGATCAAGTCACTCTGATTTTGCCTTCCAAAATAAAAGTATTTTCAAATTGCCCATAGACGACCTACTCGTTTAACGATTTCAAAATGCTCTTAAATTGAAAGATGCTGTTTCCACAGGATAATTCCACTTTAGATCAACAGTATCCAACCCGACAGTAAAACCATGTAAATTTCATGTTGGTCTGATTTCGAAAGATGTCATGGTTGGTTTGCAAGCTGTTTTGTAATTTCTTTATTTAGAATGACATCTTTCCACAGACTTAAAATATAAACGTACTATCAATTACAACCTAGTGGCAATTTCAGCTTCCTTTTACATCATCTTTATGATTCAATTCTGTCATAATCAATTGAGTCTGATTTTGCTTTTCAAAATGAAAACCCAATATGTGTTGAAACAGCAATTTTCATTTTTAAAACATTCTGAAATAATTGAAAGAGTATATCACATATGGACAAATTCGACGGGCCATTAATTTGAAAGGCGAAATCAGACCAACATAAAATTTACATGGTTTTACTGTCGGGTTGGATACTGTTGATCTAAAGTGGAATTATCCTGTGGAAACAGCATCTTTCAATTTAAGAGCATTTTGAAATCGTTAAACGAGTAGGTCGTCTACGGGCAATTTGAAAATACTTTTATTTTGGAAGGCAAAATCAGAGTGACTTGATCTTAACATCGTATCTCTGTGGGGTTGTATACTGTTGATTTAAAGTGAAATTATTCTGTGGAAACAGAAAATTTCCATTTTAGAGCATTCCGAAATCACTGAAAGTTAGGTAAATTATGGGCATTTTCAACAGGCCATTATTTTGGAAGGCATAATCAGAATTACTTGAAATTGATATGGTAACATCGTGAGGTTGTATACTGTTGACCTAAAGTGAAATTATCCTGTGGAAACAGCAATTTTCACTTTTAGAGCATTTTGAAATCTTTAAAAGAGTAGGTCGTATCTTGGCAATTTGAAAAGTCTTTTATTTTGGAAGGCATAATCAGAATGACTTGATATTGATATGGTATCACTGTGAGGTTGTATACTGTTGATCTAAGGTGGAATTACCCTGTGGAAACAAGAATTTTTCATTTTAGAGCATTTTGAATCGTTAGAAGATTAAGTCAAATATCGGCAATTTCAAAGGGCCATTACTATGAAAAGCAAAATCAGAATGACTTGATATTGATATGGTATCACTGTGAGGTTGTATACTGTTGATCTAAAGTGGAATTACCCTGTGGAAACAGCAAAATTCTATTTAAGAGCATTTTGAAATCACTGAAAGTTCGGTCAATTATGGACAATTTGAAAAGTCTTTTATTTTGGAAGGCATAATCAGAATGACTTGATATTGATATGGTGTCACTGTGGGGTTGTATACTGTTGATCTAAGGTGGAATTATCCTGTGGAAACAGGAATTTTCCATTTTAGAGCATTTTGAAATCACTGAAAGTTAGGTCAATTGTGGACAATTTGAAAGGGCTTTTATTTTTGAAAGCAAAATCAGAATGACTTGATATTGATATGGTATCACCGTGGGGTTGTATACTGTTGATCTAAGGTGGAATTACCCTGTGGAAACAGGAATTTTTCATTTTAGAGCATTTTGAAATCACTGAAAGTTAGGTCAATTATGGACAATTTGAAAGGGCTTTTATTTTTGAAAGCAAAATCAGAATGTCTTGATATTGATATGGTAACATCGTGAGGTTGTATACTGTTGATCTAAAGTGGAATTACCCTGTGGAAACAGGAATTTTCCATTTTAGAGCATTTTGAAATCACTGAAAGGTAGGTCAATTATGGACAATTTGAAAAGGCTTTTATTTTTGAAAGCAAAATCAGAATGACTTGATATTGATATGGTATCACTGCGGGGTTGTATACTGTTGATCTAAAGTGGAATTACCCTGTGGAAACAAGAATTTTTCATTTTAGAGCATTTTGAATCGTTAGGAGATTAAGTCAAATATCGGCAATTTCAAAGGGCCATTACTATGAAAAGCAAAATCAGAAAGAATTTATTTGATATGGTATTACTGTGAAAAAGACTGCGGTTGGAAAGTGTTGATACAAAGTTCAAATAGTATTTGGAAATACGACTTTTGCTTTTAAGAGCATTATGAATTCATTGAAAGAGTAGTTCAAAAATGAAGATTCACAGGGCTTTTACTTTGAAATCCAAAATAAGATGGCCTTGATAGTGACAGGGCACAATTAGGGTACAAGGCTGTGTCATGTAGATGTAACATTAGAGTTTCTAAAAAAAAAAAAAAGCCTAAATTATATGTTATTATGTTCTTAACATATCTGTTAATTCACTCGAAGTTGGCTTTTATTTTGAAATCCGGTTTCCACATCCATTCCCGTAATACTTTGAATACACAGGGAACGTAAAATCAACTGGAGGCTGGCTTGACTGCAAGTCTCGAATTGGAGGCTGGCTTGACACAAGTAAAAATCGCTAGCTCCAGGACGTCAGGCTAGCGATATTGCGAGCCCTGTATCTGATTGAGGAATCACTCATCTTTGGAAAAGAGAGTTTATTACAGAGAAATGTCTCTTTCCAAAATAAAAGCTATACTATCCGCTTCTTCTGGGCTATATTCTCAGCAGCATAAGGAGAATCATGTGCTAACAGCTGTCTAAGTGACTCGGCTAAAGTTAGTAGCATGCTTGTTGTTTTTGTCTTTGCACTAGGATGATGTCGGCGTAAATGTGCAGTCATATTCGTTGTGTTCCCACTAGTGCTTTCAGGTTAATCTCGTTGAAATGACCTTAACGCCACAACACAGCAAATCTCCGTTAACGAGCTACCGCCAATCGCCCCGTGCTTGGGGCTAGACGGCCAACACGTTAACGAGCTAACTGCGCTAACACACTAGTTCCCACCAATGTAATTGAGCATTGCATGGCACATCCAACATACTGTTTTACTTTAGTCCATGACGCGCTTACCTTCAGGGTCATACGTCACATGAAAACCAAAATAATTCCAAATGCCAGATCTGAATGAGGGTGGGGGAGGTCCATGTTGCAAGGAGAGCTTAACTTCTGTCTTGCTAGCTTGCCCTGCGCTCTTCCTTCTGACTATGCTGTCTGTGTGGAGCGCTCAGTGGATCTGCGCTCGACAGTGCAGCCTAGGCGGAGTAGTCGAACGCAGAGTCACTGAGCGCTCCACACAGACAGCATCGTCAGAAGGAAAGTTGATAAAATAAATTACAAATGTTGTATTGTTCGATACATATGCGTACCGAACCGAAAGCACTGTATCGAACGGTTCAATATCGATACGAATATCGTTGCACCCCTACTATTTATGCCACTATTTACAGAAAAACAGACACAGTGGTGACACGACGGCATCTATAGCTGAGCAATAGCAGTTATTTTATTACATTTCCTAAAATCTTTGATTTTTCCTCTAACTTACACTCATTATTATTATCCGAGGATGTTGAGGGCATCTCTGCTGAGGCCTTTGCAGCCGCCTCCTCGCTAACTGGGTTGGGAGGTGGAGGCATAGGCTGTAGACTTGGCAGACCGGGGAACCAGTAGCTTGAGCTCGAAGCAAAGAGGAGCTGGTTCACATCACTCCTGTAGCCAGGACACTGTCTGCACATCACCAGAGGCTGACTGGAGACAAGGAGCCATCACAATAAGATTTTGTTCGCTACAACACCTATCTAAAATGATTTTACAGAAAAATATGATTTGAAACAACAGAAGAAACAAAACTACATGTCAGGTTTATTACTGATTTATTACCTGATATCTGAGGAGTCACTGTCATTATCAGAGAGCTCAAAGAGGTAATCTGAACTGCCCTCTTCATCAGAGAAAGAGCGCTCAACTTTTGGCTGCAACATGTCCTGAGTTATCTTGTTACGGCTGTCCATGCTTTTCAGGTCGTCCTCGCTGCGACACTTTTCTGTGGGACAGTTTGTTTAGAATGAGCTCATTAAGGAAATCAAGTAAAGTTAAGTGCGCCGATCTCTCGTGTTTCATCAATGGTACACAAAAAGACAAAAATCTGTGCAGGTTTACAGTGGCTGAGGGCAAAGAGCAAAATAAGACTTAAAAAAAAGGGGGGTCCACTGTGCACACCTGGATGCTGGATGAGGTAGGCCTCTACCAGGTTGTTGAGAATGTGGTTTTTATGAATCCTCTCCACAGGGCAGCGGCAGGTGGGGCAAAGGGAAGAGCGTTCCATCCAGCCAGAATAGCAGGCAGCACAGAAGACATGCATGCAAGGCTGCAAACTACAGGAAAAAAAGAAAAAACCAAACCCACACCTTTATTGGCATAGGATCAGACATTCCCAACAGCTGGAAGCTGCTAAACAGCTGGAAGCTGCAAAGAGATTAACCAGGTTCTACCATTTAATAATGATCCTAGTCATTGCTCCATGAGCATTGCTGGAGGTGAGGTAAATGAGGAAGCACCCCTGGTGAGACTTTCTACTTGGTTCCCACCATACTGCTCACTCACATCACTCTAAACACCTTGGACCAGGCACATAAAGGACTATTTCTACCGCCAATAGAAAGTATAGCTACTTGCTATCTACATGCAACTACTTTCATATCGCTGTAAACGACTACCATAGCTGCACTACACCTAGACAGGGTAATTTGCACCGTGCGGGTTTTACAGCTCCATCCAATGGCTTCATTTAGGGAAATGTGACCACCTGTTATTGTTCTTGGTTTCTACCTAAAGGCAGAAATTATAGCGATCTCATGCACACTGAGATACTGTTCAATTGTAATGGAAAGCGACTGAAATTGAGTAGTCTAGTTAAGTACCAGTAGAAAAGAGGCTAAAGCGAGCGACAGGTCAACACCCTGTGTGCTTTGTTTCAAGCTTGTTAGAATTGCACAAACACTATTTTTGCCACATATACTGTTGGGCAGAAGCAGACACCTTTTTTTTTAATTTTATTGTAACTTAAACATGAAAGGAAAAAGAAATAAATCAGGTCACCTGACACAGTCATGTAGCAGGTCCTGGCAGATAACACATGTCAAGCTTTCCTCCATCTTATCTGTCTTAGTCCCTTCTACTGGTGGTTTTGAGGAACTAACCACTTCTGGCCTTGAGCTGCATGGCACACCTAATTCATAAGATTTATCTGTAAACACAGTAGGTGCACATTATAAATCAGAACACACACAAAGCGTGAGATTAAAATGAAATGTGGCTTGGAACATGATGGCTCTGACAAAATCAGAGAAGTTAAGGGAATCTAGTTTAATCTCAAAGTAACATATTCATTAACCATCATCGGTTTTCCTCCTCTTGCTTGTTGGCTCCAGGTTTTCTGTTTCTTCCTCCTGTGTAGTGGTTGGATCGTTAGCTTGGCCTAATGAGACAAAAGAACAACAGTTGTGGGTCAAATAATGACTTCAATGCTCTAAACTACTTGTTTTTAATAGATAACAGATTACAACATTTTCCAATTAAGTTTAGTCTGGTCTAAATTTATTGGATCAACCAATACATGACTATCCATCCATCTCTCTCTCTTTATTTTTTTAGTGCAAGTGGAACATGAAAATTATACTGTAGACCGTTTTACAGCTGTATTTTAAATAATCCCACAAACTTTCAAGGATAAACAAAAGCAAACTACCAGACATTCAGTCAACTGTGGTTCAAGCAAATAAATAATACATAAATAAACAAATACAAATTCTGAGAAACACAAGAGCCGTATTATATAAACGAGGTGGCCAGTGAGGCTCGTATATGGATCAGCTGTGCTACTTGACCAGAAACCTGATGTGGTAGCAAAGTATGACACCAGTGTCCAGTTTACTAAATCCATTTATTTTTGACGTAAGCATTGTTCTGTAATGTTGCCGAGATCACATTTGCAGTTAAGTGCATTTAGTGGTGGTGAGCGCAACTTTATGTGTTTGTAGGAGTCTTTAATCCCATCAAACTTCAGACACGCTGGTCGGCACTGCAGCTCTATGTTAAAACACATATCAACTCCAAGTGCTCTAACCTACAACAAACGTGTCATGCTGAAAAAATAAACAGCACTTACTTACCAACCTGTTGGAAACAAATGATACCAACCTGGCTTTTTGTGAAACTTTCAGACTGTTCTCTTTTTAAAATCACGTTTATTCATTTTAAATCAGGTAAGTTATTTTGAGTGTGAACACAAGGTACCAGCAGCCCAGCTGTCTAAGCTGGTGTAAGATAAGGAACATTTACTTAGTTTGAATTAAAAAAATAAAATAAAGTCATATTGTGAGGTTCTATTGAGCAGACAGTGTCACTTGGTAATCTGTGACCAGCTAACATGGTTGTGTGTCCCGAATAATGAGCAGGTGTTAAACAGCTGAGGGTGTACAAGATGTATGCAGGTAACACAAGTGTTTCCATGGAGCTGATCTGTTAGCCTAACCTGATATGACCAACTATTCCAGCCACGTGATTGGTTCAGCATGGTATTATTCTCATTGGCCTTTTGTGTTCTGGCAAAACATGGATGAAATGACTTCTATTGACCATGTATCATAACTCTGCTGAGGATAGCTTCTTTTACCATAATCATCTTTGTTTATTTACTGCAGAGAGTGACTGTAAAGAAAATGGCACCGTACCAGCAGAGTACTCTGAACCTAAGATTTCAAGATTGAGAAACAAATCAATACACAAAGCAGATGAAAGCAGACAGAAATGGCAGTTAAACACCGGGCCAGATATAATCAATAATGACCAGCTGGACACGTGCCAAACAATAAAGCTGAATTAGCGTAAAGTTCAGTATTGATCAGCTGTAAATCATCTTCTTCCCTCACTAACTGTAATCAGAGTTTCAAAAAGCAGCACAGAGTCCTCACAGCTCACTGTCTGCTCCTCTACAGCAGTTAATCATCTGTCACACTGTCAAAACACATGAGCTGGTGGTACCAATTTATGTCAGAACAATTACATTATTATTATTCTCAATATTCATTTCTACAACTATATTTTACTAAACACCTGCAATATTATAATTTTTTAAAGCAATAACAACCAGACTTTAGACAGCTAAAACAAACTACACAGGGACTATATTACTATAACCTATTTGGTGGCTGCCTTCCAGAGGAATTAGAGAAATTGGGAAAATGGGAATGCCAGTTTTAGTCCACGTTTATTGGACTCTCTCCATCAAAGAGCTGAAGCTACATGTGGAACAAAAGCAGGAGAAAACTGCTCACATTGCTCTGCTCAGAAGTACAGAAAGCCACCAAATAGCATCTCTACTGCTCAGCAATTAACACATATTTTACTTGTCTCATCTGGAGAAAATAGTATTGTTGTCTTTCTAAGGAGTTCCCTGCAACAAACTTCTGAGAGCCATGACCACAGAACACTATTCCCACCAAAGCAATCTAAAGATCCTGTAGTTAGTCCATGCAGCAGGCACAAGGGGCTTTGTATACCTCAAATGCAGAGTGTACCGGGGATTTATCTGAAACACACTTTTATTAAACGCTGCCATTTTTCCTAATAGAGATGCACCGATTGACCAATTTTCAGTGTTCTGAGTCAGACCAACCGGCTGGTCACCCTCCCATATATCAGATGCTCAACACACACTCACAGCAGCCACAAGCTAACATGTGAAAACATGAAGTTTGGTAAAGCATGAAAATATTCTTAACAGCAAACCTGATCAGACGCTGAAATCACCTTCCCTCATTAACATGGAAATTTAAAAACACGCTAACAAGAATAAAGTGGCTAAAGGTAAAAATATCTCCAGCTCAAAGCCACAAACCAGTATGAGCCTTCAGTATGAAAAAAAGCAGTTAGAAGTAGAAAACTGTGACGAGTGGAAAGAAGAACAAGGCTGATGTTATAAAAATACTAGAAAATGATGTGAGAACATGGCATTCGTCATTTTTTATGAATCTGTTGCACCTGTGTTTGGTTGGTAAGGTAAATTATATCAGATTCAGGCAGGTATAGCAGCTCATCTCCATTTAATTATCTGTCCCTCCTTCCAGTAGCAGAAGCTTTCACTGTAGCTGTTTGAGTGAGAGAAAATCTCGTAACTTACTGCAGTTTAGGGGAATTTATAAAGTGCACCTATAATTTCTAATTAACTGGTCATGTGTAAACAGCCTGATGTCTTATTCTAAATTCCTCACATTAGCCCTTTTAATATTTTACAGTGTAGAAATGTTGTAATTGATGACCCATCCTGTGAGATCAATTAGATACATTTCCTGAAACACCAACACAAAGACTGTCCTCCAGCTTTACTGATCTCACTTGGAGTAAATACAAAGCAAAAAGAATAGAATTTCAACTTCAATACTTATATATCACTGATAAACCATTTCTGAGGTCATGGGGGGTTATTATTTATTAAAAGATAACTACAAACATGTGAATGTGGTGCTTTTTGTTTTGTCAGAAGTTGCAACACTTGAGTTTCTCATCTTAATGTTCTTTGATTTAAAGCTGAAATATTTTGAAACAGCGTTCCATCAGTTTCTTTATGCACCAAAACCGCTCAGAGAGACTCTGCACTTGTTTTTAACACCAAATCCAAACAAGTAACCGGAGCAAATGAGAAAATTAAAATAAGAAGACAGCGCAGTGAGTGAATGAGTAGGCGAGGCAACGTGTCCCACTGCAGTGAGTGTGTCAGCTTGCTGTCTGACAGAAGAGTGGGCGAGAAAGCGCAGGTGCTATCAGTGTTCAGTGCTGTGTCAAATCTGTATTTAGGTATTGTAATATTTCAGAAAAAAATGCTTTTTGTGTTTGGCCCTGGAGCAGGTCATCTATTAATCGGAAGGTTGGTGGTTCGACCGCTGGCTGCTAAAGTCTGCATGCCAGAGCATATCCTTGGGAAGGCTGCTCCTGGATCATCACAATGTTAGCTAGAAAGCACTTGGACATACAAAGGAGTGCTTGTGTGAATGAAGCATGTTGTATAAAGAGCTCAAGTGTTCAAGTAGAGTAGAAACATGCTATATAAGAAGCGGCCCATTTATCATTTCATTCAAAAGACGTGGCTGTTAACTCTTTTTCTATTTGAAGACGTAAAGTAATTTAGAGAAGCTCCAAACGGTAAATGTACATAATGTAAGACTTTAAAGAGTGATTTTTAATCTTATGAATACTCCCCGCTGTCCTTTTGCACACCAACCTTTTAAAAGTGCGTGAGTAGAGAACCCACCAGTCACAGGAGAGCCTGTGGTTGCCATGGCACCAGAAGAGTAAGCAGTCTCAATACAGAAGTGTGAAGCAGAGGTAGAGGGTTGAGGTTCCTCCTGAGTTGCATCCCGAGGAGCCTTTGAGAGCATTACAGGCTCTACAGAGAGGGCCATCTCTGAACCTGGAAGAGGAGGAGGACGGCTGTGGGCTGAAGTCTGAGTACAGAGTGGGAGATGACTAACAAAACAAACAGAAGTAAAGATCTACCGAGTTCAGCCACAACATTAAAATCACAGACAGATGAAGTGACTCGTTTTGATCGCGTTGCTTTTGTGTAATATGCTGCTGGTGAACAGTAGCCCATTGCATTCATGTAACTAAGTGGCATGTACCACCCACCAAGCACTGATACCGACCAGCTCTGGACACCACAGGACACTTTAAGGACAGGCAGGGCTCCCAGAAACTGAGTGTGTTTTGGTAGCACAAAGGGGTACCTTCACAACATTAGCCAGGTGGTTTTAATGTTGTGTGTTGTGGCTGGTTTGTGTAATTAGCTCCTTTTGACAAATTAACTGTGGGGAACTACTCAGGTACTCACCATAATTGTGTTGTGAAGCGGTTTGATCCAGTTTGATGGAGTGGTAAACATAGGCGATGTCTACAGGGTGGCAAGAGCACACAGCGTACGCGTTTTTGTCTTCATATACACACAT
Source organism: Aulonocara stuartgranti (assembly GCF_965226115.1). NCBI lineage: Eukaryota > Metazoa > Chordata > Actinopteri > Cichliformes > Cichlidae > Aulonocara > Aulonocara stuartgranti. Next base: position 36,563,426 of record NC_138948.1, on the reverse strand, counting down.
ACAAAATAATATATCATTGTTATAGTTCACAAATTCAAAACTCACTTTGTTCAGGTTCACTTTTCCTGTACACAAAGTAGATGACATCGCCATTCTGCAGCATGTGAGTTTGTTTCTTGACCAGTTTGGACATGTTGATCACTGTGCCATTAGTGCTACGGACAGACAGACATGATATTTAACTATACTGCTTATACTAGGGCTGCTCAATTAATCGAATTTTAATCACGATTACGATCTGGGCTTTCAACGATCATTAAAAATGACTGAGCCGATTATTAGCCCCTCCCTCGTGCTTTCCTCTCGCGCTGCTCCGTGTGACAAATCGAGCGCACCTCTCTGCGTTTCGAACACGTGTCACAACAATTAAGAGCAGCGGTCCCCAACCTTTTTTGCGCCACGGACCGGTTTATGCCCGACAATATTTTCATGGACCGGCCTTTAAGGTGTCGCGGATAAATACAACAAAATAAAACTAGTACCGGTACCGAAAAAAATTAGATTTATTCATAACACACGTGAAAAGACCCAGGAAAACGGAGTTAACGATAAAAACGATAACAAAATAACGCTGAAAACCCTGAAAACCATACATTTCACACCTGAGCCTCAACTCTCGCGGCCCGGTACCAAACGACTCACGGACCGGTACCGGTCCGAGGCCCGGGGGTTGGGGACCGCTGATTAAGAGGACCCGAGGGAAGCTCGGAAAGCTAAGCAGAAGTTATTTGGAGAGGAGAGTGACTGCTGTTGGTTGAAAAGAGAGGTAAAAAACTTCAGTGGTGTGGAAACATTATGGGTTGGCGGAGTCAGACGTGGGTCAAGTAGACATAGTGTGTAAACTTTGCTACGGTGTCGTAGCTGCACCACAGAGCAACACTGCAAAGTTCACTAAACATAGATGTTTACATTTTTCATTGATTTCTTATATTGCAAACATTTGCACTGTTATCAGTATTTGCACACTATTTTATATATATTTTTGACAATCTTTAAAGTCATTATTCAATACATTGTTATTGTTAAATATCGTCAAATAATCGAGATCTCAATATCAGTGAAAATAATCGTGATTATCATTTTTGCCATAATAGAGCAGCCCTAGCTTATACGTCTGCTTTACAAAGGGGCATTATGAACAAATACGAACTAATGCTCACCATGTCCCACTTAAATATTCAGTGTGTGAACTGTCCATTTTTGTACCAGGTAGTGAAGATGTGCATTTTTTTACAGCGGGGGAAAAAAAACTGATCCAGCAGAGTGATATTGTGGTCATATTGTATCAATACAGGCCTCCGTATATCAACACTTTATTAAATGAATTGAAAAATCTCTGAGAATAGAACAAGCAGTCATCTCATGTGCCACTATCCAAACAAACTTACATTAAATCAGCTCAACTGAAAAATCAACACTCTTATCTTGACAAAACTGCCTCCTAATAAACAACAGTTTTTGATTCCAAGGCGATTACACAGGTCACCTGATAAAAGGCAACCTTTCTGCAAACAGTCACAGTCTGACTTGTACTGACTGCAGTCACTCTCAGACAGACTGTCAAAAGTTTGCAAACAACTGCGGTCTAATTTATAAATGCCTACATGTTGCCATCAGTCTGAATGAGTCTTTGTTAATGAGCACATCTCGAGGGGACTCGATTCAGCTGGCTGCCAGCTGCTTGTATTCCTATAAAACAGGAAGGTGGCTTAATATATTGTTTAAAATCGCAAAATCCATAATAGGCTAGCAAGTTACGATGCTCTCAGATTAATGGAAAAAAGTGAATGACTGAAAAGGAGCTTTAAAGTGTATGCGTCTCCTTTTTCTTTTCCCTCTATCTCAGTAGGACATTCTCAACCTGGTGGTACACGTTTCTGATAACTCCCAGTGTCTTTTCAACCAACTTCTTCTAAGAGTTTTATTTCTACTCAACGGTGCAGCAGAGAGCTTATTATTTTTTATAATGATATTCAGTTTGGCCCACTGGGAAAACAAGCAAATGATATGAGTGGTACAAAAGTTCAGCCTGGAGTACCTCATGTCTTCAAGCCACACCAGCCCTGAGCTTTCATCTTTCACAATCTTGCAGTGCTCCCCTGAGACAAGTTTATTCGCTGGAAAGGAAAGATAACATCCTGGAAACAAAAAAATGAAAATTGCTATCATGAAAATATAGAAATTCCTAGTTTTTCTGCTTTTAAAAGCCCATCTCGAGAGAACATTATAGGTTATAAAAGGCACCTGTAAACCATTACAGCACAAACATATTTTTAAATCCCCCTCCACCAAACATTCTATAACAATGCTTCATTAATCCAATACTATCTATATTGAGTTTTTAATCTTTAGCCAAATTTAAGCCTTTAAAAACATCGCATGTTATACCTGAAATTGTGCTGCTGTGACATTTTTAAATCATTCACTGCCCAGACATAAGCAAACTAATTAAACCTAGCAGTTTTGCATTGCAAAAAGGCAGACCCCCAAAAAGCACTCGACAACAAAAGCAGACACAGGGGGAATTATAGACCTAACCTTTTCTTTAGTAAAAACCCAAACAAAAAAAAAAATCTACTTAATATTCTGCACGCATGTTCTCGATGGATGTCTTTTGTTCTCATCACAAGGGCCTGTCTAAGTTTGGTTCACTAAAAGAAAGCTTTGTGTTTTCAAGGGGGAGGTTTCAAAAGCTCCAGACACTGACAGCAACGTCTGCGCTCCTGACAGGACTGTCATTTGTTAATAGGCATCAGAAAATTAAGCGTTTCAAAACAAAAGGAGATAAAAACAAAGCAAAACAAACAAAAAAAATGCATTGAATTTAATGCCAATCGTTTCTCGTTCCCAAACACAGTCAAACTTAACCACCTTTTTTTCTGCCAACCGTGCATTCACTGTTGAACAGCATCACAGTTTCACTGGAGTCCACTTTGACAAGCTTCCCCCACGCTCGTCCTCTCCTACTGTCCATGTCCCAGGATGCGTTGTTGTGTTTCTTCCCCCCCTTTTTCTACAGAAGTTAAGAGAAAACAAGTTTCACTTTGGCGTTTTTTCAGGGGATTTCCTAGAAACATGGTAGCAGAGAGAAAGTGAAATTAAATTTCTGCCTATGATAAAATTACAAAGCTCTTTAATTTCTTCGTCACTCACACCAACTATTAACAGTTAGCAAGAAGCAAATGCTTACATTTAAAAACACTGGTGTTCTTATAGACACTAATAATAATTAGAAATTATTTTTTTCAGATTAACACACAAGAGCCATACGTCAACCCAGCATTTATTTTACTAAGCTTGTTTTTTGGGGTTTTTTTTTTTTTTATATTTTATCATTACTTTTTAAGCCGAATAATTCTTCGAACTGTGTTTATGAAGTCCTGTTAAACATATCTAGTTTTAAACATCATGTTTACGTGTAGGATGAGTTTACAAACAGACTAAACACGTTAGTGCAGAAATGCACATTATTACATCAGCGAAGCTACATTAAACTGAACGAATCTCTCATGAAGTTTGGTACGAAATGATGGGGGGAAGACCCCCCCTAACGACACTGGGCTTAGCTTGACATACGTGAGTTTGCCTGCTACATAGCTAAACTACTAGCTGACTATGCTCTGCTACATGTTAGGGGGGGAAAGGTTATTTCAACTGTCAGCTATCAAGGTGACAACTTCTTAAATACGAGGTGCGGCGAGTTACCAACACACACGTATACACACACAACTTCAATAATAAGCTAACGCGACTGCTAACATTAGCAGCCGTTCATATTTTGCGACCAAGACAAAAACGGTAGTTCTTCGGTGCGAGTACTAGCAATGTCTGTAACGTCGTTTATATGTCGTGTCGGAAACGGTTTCCCTACCGTCAAAAGCTTAGTTTGTTATCCCAGAAGCTGCGTGAAAACGAGCTTCTCCCGTTCATGTTCCAACTAGCTTCAGGCACAAGATGCACTTCCTGCCCAGCTTTGGGTTGACCGTCATCAGCTGATGGAGGAGGGGCACGTCGTGGATTCACTGGGTTCAACTTCCCACAGACTGCGCGTCTCCTCTGGTATCAATACGACACCAAGTAAAAACAGGGCCAGTATTTCCAATACAGATACTTTACTTTTATTATATAAAGGCAGCTTATGTAGGTGAGAGCAGCGTGTCACGATTTAGGAGGCGAATTATCATCAATTTGCAAATTCTGAACACATTTTAATGACCACCAAGTCCCTGCGATTTTTTCTATCCCACAATTCTTGGTTAACACAACAAAACACATCTTTCAGCTTTTCATGGGTTTGAAACCGAGATTTTTTAGAGAGCTGGAATACAAATGGTAATGTAAATATTTTTGATTGTTTAAGTTACTGTAGGCTATAAATAAAACAGATGTAACAATCAACACAAAAAGGCTCATTTGAGGCTTATTTTTCCTTTCCAAAAAAAAACAAAACAAAAAACCAGAAGGCTGTTTTGATGAAAAGTATTGATCCTAGTATTGATCTGACACCAATACCAGCGGTGGTATCTATAGAATCAATATTTGGATTGATCTGCCCACCTCTGGGTTCTAGATGAGATACTCCTCCCCCCCCCCCCCTTATACGCACACTTAGAGCTGAAGCACCTGGCTGTCCTCCACTGCTGACAGGTAACGATGAGGAGGTAGATAAAGTACTCCAGACATTTCTGGTCTTCCAAAGTTGAATGCTGCAGGCTTGAGTAATGAAAATGTTCCAGCTCGACTCTAAATGTAATTTTTGCAAACCAAATGTCTTGGCTTCGTACCGCCGCACCTGTACATGCTCAAATACTGGACTGTCAGAAATACATGAATCAATATGGATTTGTGGGCCTTTGTGTTTCACTTAGTTCCAGCAGATATTTCCAGTAAGTAAATCTGTTTATTCCATTCAGTCCTTAAAGTTTTCAAAACAATAACTGGGATTTGAAGAGGGGCTGGTGATAAGCTCCAAAACAGCTTCACAGCGGACTTTGTAGCGAGGTTATTTTGTTGTTAACAACACAGGAACAGTCTCTGCATGAATATGCAAAACCTATCCCTCAAGCTATTATAAACAAGACAGCATGACAGACAAAAATATTTTCCCCATTAAAATTAAAAGGCTGTTAAATTTCCTGAGTCCCCACATGAAGTATTTTTTTGCATGCCTTTGTGTTTTGCCTTATAGAGCTGTCATATTTTGCTGCATCACCAGCTTGTAAACATCCCAGAATCAGCAAAACCTCAGCCAATTCTTTATGTCACTCACTAAATAGATTTAGATATGTTTTTGCACACTGACACATTTTTCCTGCTAAATTTGACCTCTGTGCACACCACAGTGGATTTTAAATCAAACACTCAACATCCTTTTAGCTTTAATTCAAGCCTTTAAGAAAGGTTTGCATTTGAGACCATTTATATACAGTCTCTAATTTTCAGAGGCTCAAAATTATCTGGAAATCTCACAGGAAATTTCCAGTGAACTCTGATATCCAAACAGATCTGGATGCAAGTGAGACAAATTATCCTATCAGAGAGATGATAAAAACCTTTAGCAGTGGCTAAATATACAAAATACTATAGAAAGCAGAAATGCATTGGCCAGCTCAGCAACACTGAAAGGGCTGAAAGACTGCAAAGAAATGTAATGGATGAAACTCCTTCATGATATTTAGCCAAATGAGGAACTCTCTGAAGAAGGCAGGTGCACACTGTCAAAGTCTACAATCCAGAAAGTGGCTTCACGAATTTGAATACAGAGAGTTTACTATGAGATGCAAATACCTGGTTCCACTGAAAAAACAAACATCTGAAATAGGCTGCACAGCTGTCAGGCATGGTGGAGTCAGTGTTATAACATGGGCATGTTTGACTGCAAGTGGAACCAAGTCACTAGTGTCTACTGATAATCCGAGTGCTCTGAAATGTACAGGGCTCTACGCTCTGCTCAGATTCAAACAAATGATTCAGATACTGTTCACCTGCTGTAAGAGGTTCTTTTAGGTCTCCCACTTATTCTTTTTGTCCTCCACTTGTCCAGTCTAGTAAGGACACACTATGGCTAACATCTCTTTGGAAATCACCTTGTTGGTGAACAAGGCAAAAACAGAATTTTGTGTATTTATTTTTCATAGATCCAACTAAAGAAATGGGGACAAATATGTTTGCAGCATCCTGGTAGCAAAGTGTCTAAAGACAGAAAAGAACTGGTTGTCTGTCATGTGTAAACACAACAGTGGTTCAAGAACTAGATAAACAAAAACACCCCTCCGACAATGATCAGGAACAAGGACTGGACTGAAAAGGAGCATAAAAGCAGCCATTGTCCAAAGAAAAACTTTGATCTTTAAAAACGTGGAGTAAGAAATAATACAAAAAATATAAAGAACTTGGAGGTGGCTCAAGACTTTTTCACAGCACCATTTGAACAAACTTAATGATGACACTACTTCTACACTACAACAAGCATATCTTTCTTCAAACACAGTAAAAAACTTTTTTTTCCTTCTATTCTTCAACATACTTTGAGAGTTCGAGAGGGTAATTAATGCAAAGAAAAATGTAGGTTCTTCTGCCTTTGCACCATTTTAATGCAACTTAAATGTGTCATACAATGCTTGGATCTCAAGTAAAATGTCTATGGTATACTTATAACTGTTTATGTGGTATCAAATAAGTCTGTGAATGCTTTAAGTTACCTGTAACATGCAGGACCAACATTTTGTAGTCAGGAAAAACAGTCCCCAACATTTAAAACTCAATCCACCAAATGGTTCGCGCATCTTTCCTGGTAACACGACAAGGCTCCATTTCAAGCTCCTAAAACTCTTAAGGTTCCTTAAAGATGTGCTGGGAATTAATTGCACAGATATATTTCCACACAGTTTTGGGAACTAAATGAATTTTACTGTACTGTAATGTGACCTATATTAAGACATGACTCACCTGCACCAGTTTTCTGTGTTTCGTATGTAGCAAATACTATTACATTAATGCATTTGAAAGTTAGGAGTAGTTGCTCATCCACTCCAGTTAGACGCAAATAGTTATGCAACTACAGATGCACAGTTATTAAATGTACATTTACTTTGTCTTGATAGGAAATCACAGTGCTTCTAGTCGCTTTTCACACTGCAACGACTAATATAATATAATATAGGATTCCAGTCCCGTTACAAGTGGGCTGATTCTTCTTGGTTAAAAAAGACCAAGGTGTCTCTGTAAAAGCAAACGAGTCCTTAATGAAGGACTAATCTCAGCAAACCTCCATCTACTCTGTGCCAATGTATTATTAATGGGCAGGCGGCAGGATGGTGAGCGCAGGGCCCTCTCCTCACTAGCGCATTCATTCCTCGCTGCTCCATATCTGCTAGAGAAACTGCGCAGTGCGCACGTGCTGGAACACACGCGTGTTGTGCACACACGCGCAAACAAAGGTGTGCCATCTATTAAGAAACATTTTTAAGGGAGATTATTAACCTATTAGATGGCATTCAGTGGAGAACGCGAAACCTCTACAGATCCCCTGATATAGTCACAACATCAAATTGAAGGCAGCTTATTGAATCCCATGCGCACGCTCACGTCAATCAGCATTTCCTAATTGGATCAAAGATTACTTGTGGCAGCTGCATGAAACATCAAACGAGTAATTAAATGAAATAATGAGAAAATAAACCTTAATGTTGCCAAGTGGGAATGGAGGCGAGCTGAAGAACGTGATTTGGCTGTGTTCTCTGAAATTATCTCTCTCCGGCTCGGGCTAATTGCTGGAGGATGTCCTCTTAACTAAGTGTGAAAGGCTGTGTCTAATTACTGCAACATTAATCAGGCATTAGCATGTGATCACAAGGTTAACTTATCAGGAGGGGCCCAGAAGCAGCTGGATGTGTCATTCACCCGCAGTGCACTGGGCCAACTGGGCCACAAGGGGTAGTGCTTGTTCTTCCTGTGAGTCAATACCGAGAGTGGGAGCTGAAATCAAAGGCAACCATGTTGGATTGGACCTACTGAGGCTTTCATATTCCTCGCTGTGGAATGGGAAATGCACCCGATCAATGTCAGCTATTTAATGCTCAGCGTGGAGCTGAAATGAGCGCATTTATCGTCAGAGGGGATTCAGATTTTTAAGGTTGTGATTTGTTAACGTCTTACTTTGCACAGACACGCCGGTGGAAAGATCTTTACTTGCACGGCTCCGTGTGAGGAATTACATGGGCTGAAAGAATCTGCAGAATCAATGTCAAGCAATTGCGTGCTTGGTGGAGCAGTGGAGTCCGATGTAATGAAGATTGACTGGATGGTGATTGCATCCTAAATTGCCCAACAAGAAGAATACACATAAAACATCAGCCGTAACATATTGTTCCAAAAAATACGAAACAACTATTTTCCACATAGCAGCATCTCTCTCTCTCTCTCTCTTAAATAAGCTTAAAAAAAGATGTGGTGACTGTATTTCTGTAAGGACTGAACTTGTGTGTTTTTGGTCTATTTTAGTAACATCTCAGTGAAAAATGTGCTTGATGTAATAGCACAAAGCTGCTTGTGCAACTCTGAGTCATCGCATGCCAAATGGCCTGCATGTGTGTAGATTAAAGGTCATTTCTGGCAGCAGGTTGGTCCTGTGCCCTGACTTCATTACCAGCAGGTCCAGAGTAGTCTCATCAGGATTCCAGCAGGGCAGAGAAGCCATACCTCCAGCAGCCCTGCCAAAGGCGCTCATTTGTCAGGGAGGCATGGAGATCACAGGCCGACAAATCTCCCACGTCTCCCAGACTGTCAAGCTCCTTTGCCTGCATATCAAAGACAAAGGGAGCAGAGCGGGAGAGTTAGAGAGCAGCCATTCTATTTGGAGATGGTCGGCTGTTTAAATCCCCCCCCAGGCGCGCCCTTCGAAAACGCCTATTAGCCTGGGCGAGAGAGATTACAAGCAAATAAAATTACATTCATTGTGATATTTGATTTTATAATACCCCCAGAAATATAATTACACAGCACTCACACTTTTCATTTAAAAACCATTCGGCTGCAACAAAGAATCAGAGATAGGAATGAGCAGGTTGTGCATCCAGCGAGTGAGAGCACATTATCAGACCTGTTTCACTAGAAGTAACAATAATGGGAGAAGAATGGAAACACTAATAAGAATGTAATCAGGTGAGAGAGGAGGATTTAATGATATGGAACATAGGGCTTTATTTTCATCTGTCAGTCTTTGGGTGCACCAACAGGAGAGTGGGCTGCAGATTTTATTGTTTATTTTTTTTCTTTCTTACCGAGCAACACAAGGGTTAAACCGCCATCCCCCCCCCCTCAATCGCAGCTCAGCTGCAGCCTTTCTGTCTGTCAGGGTTACACCGAAAGCAAAATGGTTTATTACAGGGGGAATGTGGGCATATGCTGTCTGGCTTAAACCAACAAGCAGAAGGGAAGAGATAAGAGGCATTCTTGGGCGGCACAGAAACGAGACATGAAAAGGAGCCAGCATGATAGCAGTACTTGTTGTTCTGATGTGTTAAATAGCTGGCCTTCAACACCCCAATCAATCGCTGAGTGAGCCACTGTGTAGCCAAGGGCTGTGTGAGATAGCCAGATGGCTGAAGCCAGTAGAGCTTCGCCTGCTCTCCTGTGTCACTGAGGGATGGTCGTGAACATGGCCACACAGGCTGGGCAAAAGGCATCAAGTATTGCAGGTGGTTCAGGAGGTATCACAGATTAGGGCTTTGTGCAACAGAAGAAGCGCATCAGCAACATTTGTAGCCTCGTGTAGCTATCGTGCATTGTTTTGGCACTCTGATGAGAGAACTATCGCTGTAGATCTGACTGTCGGTAATGATGCTTACCAGCCATTGTGCGGTACTCCTGCCATTTGACACGGGAAAGTGGGAGGGCCGCCAATACGGTGAGGTGTGCGCACATGAACATCTGCGGGAGAAGACAAGTATTTTGTACTAGCTCCAAGACCTCCAGAGGCCCGCATTTACTAATCTGCAAACAATCTGCTCTCCAAGCCCCATTGCAAGTGGAAGAACAAGCCCCTTAAGCTGTGACATTAACGAACACACTGAGATAAGATAGGGTTTGTTGTTTTGGTGCATGAAACTCCTGGCTAGATAGGAGATAAGAGCCTTTCAAAGCATGTTTGCTGCCAGACAAATTTCCAAAGAAGCATGGGAGGCGGGGCTGAAGCCAGCCCTGGAATGCTGAAACGCCTGGTTGAAGCCAGTCTTATGAAGAATACAATCTCTTTGCCCTTTTCCACTATGCTGTGGGTGCATTCAGTGTTTTTGTGGACGAACATTACAACTCGATGAGAACGCAAAGTCAGTCTAGTGACCGTTGTGGCCACAGTGGCATTGACCGTGTGTTGCTGAAAGAAGTCAAAAACACAAAGAATGACCTCACATACAGATGATGAATTGTACAGTTTTTGTACAGTTTCCACTTCCTGAACCATTTCTAAGGCCTTGAACTCCAGTGAGAGTCATTATTCACAAATGGACAAAACAGCGGTGAACCTCCCGAGGAGTGGCCAGCCTCATCCAGGAGGTCACAAAAGAACCCAGAACGACATTAAAGAACTGCAGGCATCACTTGGCTCAGTTACAGGTAGTGTTCACGATTCAACAATATGAAACAGACTGGAGAAAAATGACATCCATGAGAGAGATCTAAGGAGAAAACACCTGCTGACCAAAAAGAAGACAAAGGCTCATCTCACATTTGTCAATAAACATCTTAATGATCCTCAAGACTTTTGAGAAAATATTCTGTGACCTGACAAGACAAAAGTTCCAATTTACTTAAATTCAATTGAGATGGTCTGTATGACCTTAGGCCTGCCATTCATACTCTACAACTACTTTTTCACACAGGGATAGGGTTAGGCTTGGAAAGCTGTTAATGAACGAGACCATCATTGAAAACCTGCAATTTGTATTTATTCGGGTTTTCTTTGTCTAATGTGAAAATTTGTTTGATGATCTGAAACATGTAAATATGACAAATATACAAAAAAAGCCGTTTGTTCATCCCCCAAAACAGTTGCAAGGATTATAAAAAATCTGAAAACATCTGGACTTCTTGAAACGTTTGCTTTCTGACATTTTTTTCTTGTATTTCCTTGTGTATGATGTCACTGAGAGTGGATATCCCTAATATGGTCATCTCAGGCAAACAGAAGAAGCCCCGCCTACCTGCTTTTTGTCTTTGTCTGATTGGGAACCCAATCGGAAGAACGAGTGAAATTGTAAATCATCCAAAAACACTGTTGTCACTGCTTTTGTAACTATATAAAAATATAGAATATTTTGTAAATAAAGCCATAATGCTAATAGTAACAGTAAATCACCCCCAACAAACCCTCCTCTAACCTCCTGAGAGAGCTGAAAACAAACTTAAGAATTTACTTGATCAAACACATCCCACCGCATTACTCCTAAGAGTTGTGCTTTGCACTGGGTCTTGAAGCTTGGCTCTAAGGGAAAACTGACAGCTGAATAACTAAGCTTTGTGTTTTCAGTAGAGGTCTCGCATGATTTTAAGTGGAAAAATGGGATGTTTGATTTTCAAATGTGTTGTTAATTTACAGAATGCAAAAACAGCCTTTTTGTCAATTTCATAGTTTCATATTCAAAATAAAATCCTCACACACGGAGAGCCAAGAACTAGGTGTCGTGTCTGTGCCAGCGTCAAACTGAATGAATACTTATGAATATGCCCACACCACCAGAGGGGATGGACTAAATCGTAATTCTCATTCTGTGGCTTGGAAAAAAAACCTTCTGCCTTCCCGGGTGCCAACGGCTCTGAGGCGATCCCAGTGATGAGCCAGGGAACGCTCTGCTAACTGAGCTCTGGAGAAATACGGTCACGGCAAGATCCGTATTCAAATAAACTTCACTCTTGGCCCGAGCACACAAGCCATGTTGTCACCAGCTGGCAGCGCCTCTCACTGCCCCTTCAAACACTGAGCCACTTTTGATTAACGTCTCTACGGCTAATCATGCGCGCCGGCTCTGCCAAATTGGACGAGCCACGTATGGCCTCCATTTTGCCCTGAAATCTCTTATTTTCTTAAACTCATTCGAAGCATTTCAGAAACTCCCTTTACACCGCCCACGTTTTGTCTTCTTGTGCCTCATGTCCATGCATAGAACAGAAAGGGTAGCGTGGCGGCACAGTGCCATCCTGTGAGTCTGCGAATGAGAGTCCTATCACTGCCAGATGTGCCCAGCTGCATAAATGTTATTCATTTTTATGGTTTGTGTACATAATACGGCCAGTGTTGGAGATTGTGAGGTTCCACTAAAGGCTGGAAAAATCCTCCAAGTTGAATCAAAGTGGAAAACTTATTTTGCCCGGTGGCTGCTCTGGACCTCCTTCTTTTCCATCTCCTCTAATTCTTTTCTTCTCCTCCCTGTCTCATATTGTGCACTTTGAGGTTCCTCTGTGACCGATTCAAGTATCCTCTTTCTTCTGGGCTGCATTACTTGGTCTGCTTGCCTAGCAATGGTAGCTGCGCTGTGAGACAGCTGGAATATTTGTCATAGGTCCAGAGGTGAAAAGACATTAGACAGCACTTTGTCACCAGGGCCTGGAATTCACACCATTTGGCTGTTTCCAAGTCAGCTCCTTAACCACTGACTGGCCTGGTTTTTGTCAGCTGCCGCTCTGTTGACACAGAGAGCTAAAAAAAGACGGGAACATGGAAGGATGCATGCAGCTAGCCTTTTTAGGTGGTCAAAACAACACGCATTCTAGAAAGAGTGCTGCGACAAGGATTCGCTGCCAAAGCCCTTGACTTGTGCGCTCTCCCTAAATTCGCAGTTCAGATATAGCTTAGTGGTTCAGAATGGCTCTCATCAGGGTTTTCTAACCCCCGCAGAGATGGACTTGAACTCTGAGCAAAGCTGCGGTCTCTCAAATCATGAGGCCCAGTGGAGGCCCCAGCAAATGTGATCACGGAGGGGGCCCCAGGTCTCATTACCAATCTCCATTTCAAAACAGCTTTCAAATGGGAACTAATGCATTAGCTCTCGCTGGGGGAAAAAAAGGATCTTGGGAGCCACCACATAGAGGCTCAAAAATGCTTTCATACATGTTTTATCAGTGGGGGAAGAGCTGCCCATCTTATTAGCTTGGCACTGTGTTATTAGCTGCCATTGTGCTCCATAAAAGCCCCTTAAGGCCTGTTCCACTGTTCTCTGAATCTGGGGTGAGCACTGTGCCAAGCGCTTTTTGGAGGTATTTGAGACCATGAAAATTCAATCCCAAACCCTCAGCATTCAGGTTTCTCACAGATAAATGAAGGGGATTAGTGGAACAATAAAACAATGTCTTACCTCAGATACCACCGTATCCTATTAATTGGGATTACAGTGGAGAAATGTGTCAAAGAAAACCAGACGCTTTTTTTTGCGACACGCTCTTACATTAAGTCCCGTCAAAGTAACAATGTTCCATCACATAGGAAATTGTGATCAAATAAATATAGAAAACTGTACAAAATCTCCAAAAAATAAGAAAAGAAAGAAAAAAAATCCCCCGGACACATGAATAATAGCTCTAGTAAGAAGCTGACAATTGCAAGCTCTGTAATAATCCACCTTGGGTTGGATATGCCAGGCAATGTGTCAATTGATTCCCATCTGATGATGGACTGTGTGCTGAAATAAATTGACCTTGCCAGACGATGAGTGAAATTGATGGAGCTTTTCATCTCCGGAGGGCCGTTCCACACTCAGCCGTAAAATGGATAGAGCACAGGACAGAGTGATTGAGTTGGGTGGGGGGGAATCTAAGGTGTGTGGTTTTCTCCAACTAAAGCTCGCCTAGTAAATAACAGTTACAGGAAGAAAAAAAATCCCTATGTGGTAACAGGTACAGGGGTTAAGTGTCTGCTGTTGACTAGATTATTAGGACTGAAAGCACACAGAGCTAAAGTGAGGCCGGCCACTGACAGATGCTACCCATAGGAAGAATATGTGGTTCAATTACCGAGAGGCTAAATTGAAAGCGATAGTGATTTAAGTCTTCCCAATACGCCAACCACATTCTGGCAAACAGTCTTTTCAAGGAGCCCTTTAAAAACCCTGTTGGAGTGCGTGAGACACAGGAGCACTATTGATTTTCAATAACATCCCCTAATGACCTGGCCACGGTTTGATCCACGCTGTCATTATGGGTTGATACCATGGGACTGGGATTGGTGGGCCTCACGGCGCACAGCAGCGAGATGAGTAGTCGGCGCATTATCGGCATGAATTGGCTGTCTCTGCTCAGGCAGCAGGCGCAGCCGAGGTCTTGTCAATAACAGGACAGGGCACCTCAGGGCTCCCTCTGCGGCCCACTCCAGAGTGCCTTCCGGCCTCATTAGAAAAGGAGATGAGTGGTGTGCACGAGGAGAGGAGGCATATGAGAAGAGAGGGGAGCCTCTTTTTCCACCAACTGATAGCCTGCCTCCCAGGCATTGCTCCTCTTAATGAGTCCAGACCGCGGGTCAATATGCCGCTGGGCTGCCAGTCAATACCGGTTACCTGCAACACAAACACTCAAAACCTGCTTTCATACAAAATCAATGTTCTATTAGTCCCTGCCTGTATTGCCTTGGCCCAATCTCATCGATCCCTGTGAAGAGCTCTGCAGCCCATGTATGACAGATTACGGTCAAATGATCTGATGGCTTAGGCTACTCTGCCAGCCAAGTCAGTTGGCTTTATGATTTTAAAGTAATATCTTGGTATCAGATGAGTAAATGCTCTAAATGCTAGAAACTAAGGCATCGCCGGCAAACCTATCAACCTCACATACACATAGCACTCAGCAGGTCCGGCTCACAGACAAAGTCACAGCTGGCAGCCGGCGCCGACGTCGAGCGCCAGAATTAAAGATGAGCAGGAAATGTTTGACATTAGGTCCAAACTTTATTCCGTACGTTTTAAACCATGAATGTTCATTTTCATTTTTTTTTTGCACGCCTAAAACTCTACTTGTTTTGTATACAAGAGTCTAAGAAAAACAACTGCACAACACCACAAGGTTGACAGAGAGAGTCCTTTTGCCGCCCACTAAACAGTGTCCTCATTTTTCTATCTGGGGCTGGTCCAGTTTGTGACTTGGAAGTCTTTGAATTATTTAGTCGTTATTTCATTTGTAAATATAAACAGGTGTTAAATCCAGGTTGCTCTCAGTATCACCGGTATGGTCTTTTCCCTCCAGGTGATTTCTTCTGCAGGGTGCTGTGTGCTGCTTTGCATAGATTGCAGATGATCCGTTTAGGCCTCCTTACAACACCCTCCCTTCGTACTTCCTGTCCGTCGGCCACACTTGTCTCTCTCCGCAATATTCAGCAGGCAGGTGATTTTCCCGTGTTTCGTTTTGATTTTGTTTTTCTAGAAATGGTTAAAAAGCCTAATAAATTTACATGGTAAACTTGCAGCGAAGGAATAGCAACAAGTTATTTACATCTGTTTTCTTTACAGAGACTCAACAAAGACCTCATAATATATATTTATCTGCATATCTCAAAGGCAAAACAATTGAACAGAACAAATCGGTAATGTAGCATTGTACATTGTCATCACTGAGGATATCCTGGTACCATGAGGTTAAGTTACTGAAACCAAAATCCAGTCTTTACAGTGGGTCATAAGGGATATGTCTCACAATCAACTGGGATAAATATTGTAAAAGGCGTGACTAATGCACAAAATACATAAAATTCATAGAAATGATATCTATACATGGAACAAGGATAGGAAATGTACAAACTCATTTGAGGACCTCTATTTTGCACAAAGTTGAAAAAAAGGTATTGGATTAATATATTAATAATTATCAAATATTTAAGTCGGCAATAAACATACACATATTTATGTTCTCTTTACCGACGCTATTCGACCTCCAGTCCACTAAAAATAAAGTCATGGCATGTGCTTAATTAGCCTTACACACCTTTAATTTGTACAATCATACCCTTTCCCTTAGGGACTTTTGCTCTTCTCTGGTGGAGAAGAGCAGTGCATTTTGTTTACAACAAGCTTTCAGATTAGAGGAGCGGGGGCGTGTGAAAGCGCCCTGTAAGACATTTTTGCACTTTTCCAAGAAGCTACCGAGCCTCTACCTCTTTGGGGTTACGTGATGGGGAGTAGTCCCGTGGGTCCTGGGTGGTTGTGAGGGGGGTAGTCCTCCGGGGCGAGGCTGGCCTGGCACTGCCAGCTGGCACAAGGGGTGGGGGTGCGCTAAGTGCGGCGGTAGGGGGTGTTCTGTTCAGAGGGCCATTGTGTCCTGTGGAGGGGCTGAGTCTGGGGTAGGGCATGCCGCCTAGGTGGGGCATAAAGGGGGGCATGTGTGGTAGATGACCCTCCATTGGGGACTGGTGCAGCTGATGAAGCCGTGCTCTGTCCAGCTCCTCCCTCAGGTGGAGGCGCTCTCGCTCCTCGGCTTGCTGTCGCATTCTCTCGTGCTCCCTGCGTACCTCCAACAGGTGCTCGTGGTGGGAGTAGTCATGAGCCTCCCTTTCGCGGTAGGCTCGCTCCTGTTCGTACATGCTGGGGAAACGATGCCCCGGCTCAGGCCTGAGCTGGAAGTCCATGCGGCGTTGCAGATCCAGGCTGCGGTAGGCCTCTCTGAGCGGATCCCAGGGAAAGGCTGTGTGCGGCAGGCGCTCTCTTCCTGCAAGTGCTCCCATGAAGGGAGCCATGCGAGCCCGGTCTAGCACGTTGAGGCTGCCCATCTGAGGCATGGCGCTCATGGAAAGAGGCAGAGAATGCGCCATGGGGACACCATGCAGGCCAGGTGCTGAGATGTCACTACCACGCGGTGAAGGAAGTGGGGGCTGCTGGGACAAAGGTGGATGGTGGTGGTGCGGGTTTCCCGGTTGGCTGACGGGAGGAGGAAGAGCTTGGGCCGGTGGCTGGGGGGCCGGCTCCGAACTAACCACCATGACCTCCTGCTCCTCCTTCCTCTCCTCCTTAATCTTCATGTCATTTTTCACCTTATGGAGGAGCTCTGCAGGTGGGGGCTCCTTCCTCTCGCTGTCCTTGAGCGTAGACAGAGGCCCGCCTGCCATCTTGATGCCCTGCTCATTGATCATTGCCTTAGAGTAGGGGGAAGGGGAACGCTGAGTGGGTTTGATGGAGTCTTCTGAGGGTCTTCTCTCTAGCATCTCCTTGCCCGGCGAGCGACTCTCCTTCACCTTCACATCAGCCAGTGCGGAAGACTCTCTGTGTCGCTCCAGTAGCTCCTTCTCTGCCTCGCGGACCCTGTCTACGCTGCCGCTGTGATGCCGACCTGAATCGCTCGAGTTCTGGCTGCTGGAGCGAATCAGGCTGCTGATCTGGTAGCTGACTGGTGCAGAGGCCGGAGACGAGCGGTTGGAGTGGCGGTTGCGATCCACAGAATCCCTGTAACGGCACAATGTAAGAGTTTTATTTTTGCCAGTAGGTCGTGTTTGGTTAGTGTCTGATTAATTCTCAACAATAAAATCTGCCTTATAATTCTCTTTTAAATCGTACGAGTTGCCTTGCTCTTGTATCCCTCTGTTCTCTGTTTGACGGTAACCCTTCATTCTGCTGCCGTGCCATTCATAGAAATGTCTCCAATTAATTTTTGACAAATAGCTTCTCTCGGCGCGTCGTGCTCTTTTATAAGCGTGCCGGTTGTTCAATTTATTTCAGTTTCCATGGATACGACTTGTAACCACCTAGAAAAAAACATTCGCTGTTTTTCCTTTGCTCTGCTCTGACTGATCAGCTTGTATGTATAATAATGCTGGTTTATCATAGTCGCTATTGTGGTCTTATTTCAGGAGTCGGTTTTTACATACTGGATGTGAGCAACACACAAAAACATACAACCAAAAGTGTGTTTCACCCACCGGTCTTTATCTTTCTCCTCTTTGCCAATCGACGAGTCTCTTTTCTCTCGCTCCCTCTCTCTCTCCCGTTCCCTCTCTCGCTCTCTCTCGTGGCTGTTGGCGGAGCTGCTTCTCTCAGCATCTGCGGTTTTGGGCCACTGCGGCGGGGTGGGGAACGACGGCGGGGTTCGTCGAAGTCGGTTCCAGGTGTCGTGGTGGGGGCTGCCAAATGTGGGCAGTCCTCCCGGCCCCTCCTTGGTGCCAAACATGCTGTTGGACCCTGAAGGAAAGAAGCAGACAGGCGTGGGACCCACTGTAAGTTAATTGGGCACAAAACCTTCTTGAGGACACATAAGATGAGAAAGACTCAACAACAAAAGCTGCTTTTGTCTTTGTCTCTGGAGGTTCTCTCACTGAAGCACTGAAGCTGTTTGAAAGAGTTAGAGGTTAATGCCCCCCTCCCCCTTGAACTGGAGAGAAAAAACCCCTACTCATTTGCTTTTAGACTAAAGGTCCCCCCCCCCTCCCTTCCTTTTCTGCACCGGATGAACAGGGGAGACTCACTGCCCTCTGGAGATGATAGCTGTGAAAAGCCAAGGGGAACCTTAGCATTCCACGGCATGTCTATTCCAATCACATCCATTTTCACAACAGGGTGACCGATTTGGCACACAAAAATAGGAAGGATGAAGAGAAAGAGAGAAAGGCATAGAGAAGGGATGCAAAGGGAAAAGAGAAAACCCTCCATGGTGGTGCAGAAGGGGCTTGTCAAATAATTAATAGACGAATTACCACCAAACAGCAGACCTAAGAGTGCCTATTGGCAGCAACACAGCCAGATTAAAGCCAGGCTGTCAGGGACTTAGTTGGTAGATGAAGTGGAGGCAGGGAGGAAGTTTGCTGTGGTGTGCTGTGCTGCCTTGTTGGGCCTCCCTGGGATAGGACTGTTTTGACACAGAAACTAGAGCTAAGTGTCTAGATTTTTTTCTCCCCTCCTGGCTCTCCCTGTGGTCTAACGCTGTCCTGCTCTATTCTATTACTGGCCACAGGGGCCAGATTGAAGGGGGGAGCGGTGGAGGAGGAGGACGAGAGGGGGCCAACGCTTACCAAGCGAGGGGTTGCCTAATCCTCCGAAGGCACTGCTTGAAAGGTTGCCGAGGCCGCCAAAGGAACTGGAGCGACTGAAAGGATCTGCAAAATGCCAAACAGGGATTAGCAAAAGGGGGGGTGGCTGGCTAGCAGTGCTCACCCCAACACCAACCCATTCCACTCGGCTTTTCTCTTACAAGCGAGCCGTGGTTTTCTAGCGCTGCGACCCTAGCTCTCTGCCTGGTAATCCTGCAGTAGCCAGGTTGCCTGGATGCTGGATTCACTGCCACTAACTGGAGTGGAGTGTCTCTGACCTGCTGGGGCTTGTGGAATGATGCTGCTTGGTGGGGAAATCAGTTTTGAGTTCTTGGAGCTGAGCTGGAAATGGATTGTGGTAGGACAAGACAATTAGGAGCTGTGGAAATTAGCCTAGACAGAGCACAGTGATTTAACTGGTGAATCACTATCTGATGGACTCCATCAGTCACAGACTATAGCCTCCAAATTTACGGGGATAACAAATATTTAGTCTGAGAAGTCAGCGAACGGGACTCATTAACTAAGAATTTGCAGTCCCACTTTAAATCGGAAATAATCCATCAGGAAATGCACAACTTGCCAACCGATTGGGGTTCAAGGATTTTTAATTCTAGAGCTTTTCACGTATTAGAAAAGACAAGAATTGAGAAATCTCCTCTGCCTCACACATGAATTCCCATTTGTTGACTAAATCTTCATCCTCAGTTTACCATGTTTTCATAGGCACAGAATGGACTGACACTTAAACAGTGTCTCAGTCCGAACTGAGGATGATGAATAAAAATGCAAACAACCGAATGTACCAAAGAATCATACAGCACGAACGCCCCTTCATTATTCCCTTCTTCCTGGGTACGACGAAATAAGCTTGGCATGCTTATAGAAAATAGTGTCTTGTGTGCTGCTGCTCTGTGTACAGTTTGTCCGAGCAAATGAGGGATGACAAATCGGTCTGGAGGCTGGAAACTACTTCCATTTTAATAAACCCAGACTCCGGAGTTATTTTCGACCGTAGTATGAATCACACTGGCTGATTGCAGGATGGCTACATTCAATATTATAGTAAAGTAAGAGGCAGTACTGCAGCTGGCTGTTGCTAACGATATTGTACATTAACCTTGAAGTGAACCTGAGATCAAAAACTAGGAATACCTTTGGTTCAAATTACACCCTGGTGGCTTTTAATGTATTTGAAACATGAGTGTAAGAAAGAGTGAGTGAGAGACTCGTGTTGAAAGAGGAGATAAATGTATAAAAAAAAGATAAACATGGGGGTTACTTACACTTACCTGCCAAATGGCTAGGAGGCAGGAATCCACTGGGGTGGGAGGGGGGGCCGTATGGAGACGGAGGGGGGTGTCCAGAGCCTATCGGGACAGAGAGGATGAAATAGTGTTATAATCCATATCCGGCCGGTCGTCTGGTCGGTTGGGGAACAATCTTACGCCAAACCAAACCCTAAGTTAAACAAATGCATTTCTGCCGCAGTATCACAAACTCTGACGCAACGTGGACCAGATGAGCAAAGAGTTGGTGGAGTGATGCTACTGACTATATCAGCTGGTTTCATTGCAGCTGTTATTTGTTTGTGCGTGAGTCTGTACCAGCTTAGTGAGGTCAGCTCTTGAATGTACAACAAGTTGGCCTCTTTCACAAAACACTGCTACCATCACCCATATTTCATGAATTGTTAATGATAGAACCAATTACAGGAGTGCCTCTGACACACCGCTGCATAATTACCAGTCAAAGGCCGTTCTCTTCTCTGTTGCCCTCCAACACAGGGCGCATCAGTCAATTACCTAACTGAGAGCCATGCATATTCATAGACATATTTGACTCCCTTTACAGGCAAAACACTTGCTACCAAAGCACTATAATTATGTGAACATTGCACGAGAGGGAAAATAAAAAGTGTTTTTTCCAAATGTTGTTAAAAATGTTAATTTCCATAAAGGCAGTAATGACGTTAGGAGGCTTGAAGTTTGAGTGTTTTCAATATGTTGGTAGGTATTTTGAGCCTTGACCAACCTGTGGAGGGGAAGAGGGGTCGTGCCAGATCGTGAGGGTACGGGAACCCTGGGAAGACTCCTGGTGCTGGGGGTCGACTAAACAGGTCCAGCTTCCCATTCATGTCAAGTTTGTGAGGGTCCAGCTGCATTTGCTGTAGAAAAGCAGAGAAGGAGACAAAGAAAATTAGGTCAGTACGCAACAGCACGAAACATTTCCAACAAGGGAGTGAGCGTGAGCGATCGTCAGCTACACTGGGTGAGAGCTCAGAGAAGGACAGAGACTTTGACAATGGCTCCATGTTCTCAATTCTGACTAGCTGTGTTATAACAAATATATGTAAGCTGATTAGGGAAACAAAATCCTTGGCAACTGGGGTTCTGGGCCCAAGAAAAGCCTGAGACACCCAGGGCCAGTGGCATTAGCAGAGGATCTCCATGGCAAGGCCACACCATCCTCTGTCAGTGAGAGGAGTAATTCGTATAAGCATTTCTGTTCTGTGTTCACATGTTGCGTCTGATACCGAGTGCTACTGTTACCATCTACCCCTTCTCTTATGGAGTCAGAGAGAACCTTTATAGAAAATATATGTTTAAAGTGGAGCCTTCATGTGTTGGGCTTTGCTTCTTTTAAAGCTTTCTGCCTCTTTCCAATCATGTGATCGTTCTACGTTTAGACCCAAACAAAAAATCCAAGTCAGCTCGATCTGCTCTAGCATGTAGTGTTTTCAATAAGTTAGCTATTTGGCCCGTTTTCCATAACCAATATAGTGTATCTGGCTTTACATGACAGCAAGATTCCTTAAAAACATTACTATCTGTCTCACGCACCTTCATTTTCTGCTGGTGGTGGTAGATCTGCCATGCGATCTGGACATGCACTGCACACCACTTGCCAGGTTTCTAAAAATTTAGAGAGAAACTGAGGTTAGCCTGCTGGCTTTGATATGGGGAGCTAAAAATTGATTCTGGCATAGAGCTTTTCTGGCCAAACTACAAAGTGGGAACTCATCAGAATTTGCAACCAGGCAACATATTAAGAATATCTAACCCCAATACAGACCTCAAAGCTAAGCGTAAATGCAGCCAAAACCCTGCATTTGCTTAATCGAGAATTGTTAAAGAATTTTAAGGTTTTAGACTTTGTGGCCTGGCCAGAGAGATGAAGCATTTAACAGGAAAGGATAAGGCATCTACTTACCCTAACAGATGTCCTGAATGGATCTGTTATCTGTATGGATAAACAGATAATCATTATTACAAACAACAAAGACACATACTACTAACTGTAAAACTGAAATGCATGAGAAGAAATGTCTCTTTGAGACATATGCACTGGATTATGTGTGGCTATCATCAGAAGGAATATGAGCAGAGTGGCTGCGATGCTCTCGGTCTCATGCTTACCCGTGGGTCCTTCTGCAGAAGTGTATGAGGCACTGCTCCAGGACGTGCTGCTACATCGATGGGATTGGATGCCTGACAGAGAAAGACAAAGACAAAAAGATACATGGTGATCAACCACATCTGTAACATCTGCATGGGGAAAGAAAGAAACTGAACTTGGCACAACAATACAAAACAATTTGACCTCATATAATAATTCCCAAAGGGGGTCTCAGGCATCCTCAAGAGGGTCCTCTGTAGAACACTGTTAATTGCATTTTTTCCATTTATTTTTTTTAAATATCCCCTGAGAGAATGAATAAGATTACTGTAATCCCAGTTTTCACCTTATTCTTATGCTTTGTGTCAGTGCTGTTATGGAGATAGCATGGAAGCATGTAAGACGAATTTCTTGCAAAACTACTCGAAGACCCTCCAGCATCTATTCCAACCCAGATAATTAGCTGCACTACGGTCAGCTAACGCCCAAGTATTTGCACAGCTATAGCTGATATAGGTAAAACTGCAATGATGCTTCCCAGAGTTCAGAGTTATGCCAGAGCAGCACATCTCTAATCGTTTCATCTTCAAGTCTGCAGAGCACAAGATCCTAGATCAACATTGTTCCTGGGGTTTTATGCTCCAGCAGGAAACACATGTCATTTCACATGGCCTAACCTGACATGCACCTCCTGAGAAATGTAACTATACATCGGGTCAATGCAGCCCACAACTAGTATGATGTGCTCGTTCAGCATCATCGATTCATTCGTGTTTCTGGCAACTTTTTTGCCACCTTTTTAAATTTTATCAGTGAGAGAATCTCGGTTTAAGGAATTATAATCATAGCATCAATATAAAGGACTCACAAATGTCAGGAAATACCTGGAGGGAGATTGCTGAAACTATGGGAATAAACGTGATGGAAATTACAGCGAAGTGGAAAAACTAGAGATATGTTTGAAATCCCCTCCCCCCCAAAATAACCAAAAGGCCCAGCATTTTATTTCTTTCCATCAGCTGGCACTGGATATAAAACACCAGGACAGGACTACATGGTAATTAACACAACGCACCACATACAAGCAAAAATGCCGCCAACGATGTCGCCACTTATGTAGGCTACACCGTAAGCACTACAAAGAGTCCCCGCAGAAGTCTAAATCAGGCCTTAATCTATTGCCTTATTAGAGATCGGGTGATTCTGCACGGTGACCAGGGTCGCCAGGCCCCACAAACAAACATACTTCCCAAGCTCTATCCCCCCAAGCTCGTCTCCAAGAATACTTAGCAGGGGCTTTGGATGCATAAAACTGTGCTTTGAACCATCTGGAGGGGCCTTCCACAAAAGGGAACCTCCATCACTGAGCCCTCTGGGAATAGGGCCAGCAGATTTAGGCCAGCTTTGATTGGTGGCTTACTTCAGGTCACAGCCTCTGAGCATCTGCCAGACTCACACCCTCCCGCCCCTCGACGTCCCCTGCATCTCCTCCCTTCTGCTCTTCTGGACAGGCAGACATCACGGTCCTATTTTTGGCCTGTCGTGACTAAGGCTAGGAGTCCACCTGCAGTTTTAAATTTTTGTTTTCCTTTTGCGCACTTATAAAGTGTTTTTCTTGTAAAAGTCTGCACACTTTGTGGTTTCTTTTATGCTCAAGCTCCCTTAAAATCTCCTGTTTGTAGACAGTGGGTTAAGGGATGCGGGTCTGACCTTGGGCTGGAAGGCTCCTTGCAGCGAGCTGAAGGGTCCTGAGTGTGGGAGCAGCGGGGGCATGCCTGGCATGGTTGGGGGGTAGGAGGGGAAGAACTGGAAGGGGGAGGAAGGGGAAGATGGGAGACACAAAACAAAATCATACAGTCATACATACAAGACTCAAGCATATAGATACACACACACACACACAAAGCCACTGCCACAATAAATGCTGTCAAGGCAACATTCAAATATGTCAAATATTTGATTTGCCATATGCAAATACTGTTAACACATTTAAATTAGTGCAAAAAAACTTACATTTGAATGTCTGATGAATGGATTGTCCAGTTTGGGGCCATATTTGTCGAACTGGAACAGACAGAAAAGAAAAGCATTAGGAAACAAAAGTCCACATAATGATATACTCGAACAAAATCCCTCATACAACAGCCTTCTTTGGTAATAAGGTCTCATTATATTTTTTTTTTACATTACAAAGGCAAAAACACATGCTCAACATCTGTAACTGGTAACGAGCAGGGTTTGGTCCAGAATAACAAGCCCCGGGGTAAAGCAGCTGGCTTGAACTGATCATGGGTTTACTTAAACAGCGTGGCCAGATAGGCAGTTAAATCACTAACAATACAACCGCTTAAGCACACTGCCAAGACGAAGACAGCCTGCATGATTTTTCAATTGAGCATACAGACATTGGGCGTGGAGGCCCAGCTTAGGAATCAGACAGTTTTAAGGCCAGACCAGTTGTTTCTAATCACTGGAAAATCTGAAGAAATGTGAATCTAATTGCTTTTGACTGCTGAGATTTTTTTGTGTGCAAAAAGCCCCGATGGTATATCTGGGAAGGAAGTACAAGAAGACATGTAACTTGTTTGCAGTGTTAGGAAACTGTACCTCAAAAGACAAAAAAGCGGGTCAGTCCGTAAAACCACGGAGGTCATATGTGAAGCTGTGTGAACAGTCTGCCTTGTATGATTGAGACTGATTTAAGGAGATGGGATTTCAGCTGATTAAATGCTTGAAACCGACACCACCTCAGAGTTGTGAAGAAACCGTTTCTGTGGCAGAACTTAGCCTATCAGAATAATTTTAGTTGGAATTTGCCAGATGAAAACAGTGTGGTTACATTTAAAATGTTTCCGATCATGCCCCGCGCACACACGAGAAAGCAGTCGGTAAGCTGAGATGGACAGGAGGGAGGAAGAGAGAGAAGGGAGCATGAATGAGGACTTTGTATGTCTGTTCGCGAGCCAATACCAGCTCTCTATTTTGAAAACGTCTAATTACAAGTGACAGTAACTTATTCCTATTCCGTAAATACACAAACCATTTGCAGGTACTTTTTGCGAGTGTTTTCTCAAAGCTCAGTTGGCAGGCGCAGATGTTTTGGGTTTACATAATATGGGAAAATGAACGGGTATGAATCAGATTTTCTGTGTGCACGCGTGCAGCGACAGGGGTGGCTGGGGAGGGAGGGCGGGCTGGAGCTGGTAAAGCTGCTGGTGCAGATGCAGGGTTTGGGACACGGGGCCGTCTGGTGAAGCAGGTCCAATCACATCTGTGCGCAGAATGGTAATAACAGCGGCGATGGTGTCGGCGGCCCTGTTTGTGGGCGATAATGGCCCCGAATCAAAGACAGCCCATTGAGAGGAAATGCTGAGCCAGCTTCCGAGCTCATTAAACTGCTCCTCTGCGCTTCTGAAGGCGCGGCCTGTTTAATGTCTGTCACTGGAGAGGGGATTTCGGCTTTATGGCCTTGTTAAAAAAAACAAATAAAGAAAAAAAAGAAGTCTTGCCTTAAAATTTATGGAGGCTGTCACAGTTTTATAGTAAACCGCTTTGGCTAATTAACGCTTAATATTTCATCCTATAACAATTAAAAATATTTCTCGTCCAAAGACATGGCAGGAGCAAGGGGGCAGGCATTCACCGCTGCCATTTGGCAAGCCAGCTGCTCGAGGGCGTAGAACAATAAACAAATATAGAGGCTTCATAATTTCATTAATTACAGCCATTAGCCAAGGGCTGTTACATAGTTGAAATGACATGGGGCATCTAGAGAGCAGGAGGAAAAAAACGTGTGTGTGAGAGAGATAGACAGAGGATGCACAGCTGGGAAACACTTGGTCTAGCTTTTCATAGCAAAACAGTAAAAACAGCCACAACATCATCATTACTCTGCTTCTTTAAGCACTAAGGAGAAGAAAGAAATATCGCTACTGAGGGGTAGGAGGGAGGGAAAGGCATACGTTAAGTAAAAACAGCGAAAACGACAAAATACACAACAGCAACATTAACGTCAGTGTAAAATCCCACTGAAACGACACAAAAGAGATGATGGTGGTGGTGGTGGTGTTGGTGGGAGGGGGGTCACTTCTTTCATCTTCAAAGAGAGGATTGTGTAGCGCATAATTCCTTCCATGTAAGGAATGAACAGCAGACCAGACAACAGCGTGTGTGCTGACCGAAGAATCATGTAAACGGCCCTTATGCTTATCTGACTGCGCCATAAATACCAGAGCTTTGATTTCTAATGTACAGGATGGGGATAATCTTGGAGTTGGGCCTTAATGGGACCACGGGCTTTTAATCAGAGGTCATGACAAGATGGATTAGATCTATTAGACTAATGGCAAAAAGCTACAAATGGGGAGCCGTCTGATTCGACTGACAGAGATTGCTGCGCATTTCAAATGATGGATGAATAGTCATAACCGTTTTTCCTCTGTACAAATTTTGAGAGCTGCCAGTGTTAAACGCCCCTCCCTCTTCCCTCCAGACTTGTTGGCATTTAAAACACGGAAGCAATTAGAAACGTTATCAAAACAGTTTTACAATGATGTCATTTCCCCCCTTTATCCGCAATGAGGTCATCTGACCCACTAGAAAAGCTTTGAATTTGTCATTGGAATGTATGGTTGCTTTTGGGCTTTGTACACACGTACACGCAGCAATAAGTCCCTGTTACACAAACACACACATATATGTCTGTGTATATATATGTATGTACAAAACCACAAGTCTGCAGGAATGTATTCATACAGACACAGATCAGCTTATTAGTACCTTTGTTTTTAATGAAAAGGCATATCTAAACAGGAAAGTAGCTTCTATAAAAACTGAAGCGTACTGAAACTCTACAGTCCTTTCTAATAATGTTGGGATGCTGTGTAAAATGTAAATAAAAGCAAAATAAAATATTTGAATGTGTTAATAGAATTGAAACAATCAAAGGGCAACATATCAAATACTGAAAGTGAGAAATGTTATCATTTGTTGTGTCGTTTAAAAAAGCTGCGGCTAAACATGCTAAAAACACATGGCTGAACACCACGCTGTTAATAATGAAAATATAATGGAATGAACATGCTATTGCTAATTTAAAATTACAAATAAACATTTTATATGTTGCCTCATCAATCTGTTGAATAAATACAAATATAGTTGCTGATAATGGAAATGTGTACTTGAAGCAATTAAATTGACAGTGTAATAAACATGCTCGTGTGTGTGTTTGTGTAATGGGAGGTGGCAGCCCCAATTAAACGTGATGCTTCCAGCTTGTCGTCCACAGGAAGAGTGCAAAAAAAAAATTTTTTAAAAATTCAAACTCAAAGTGTCAGATTTTTCTGAAGGGAGGGGTTCTTACAGCTACAGGACAAAACTGGCAAATTTGGGGGTAAAGAAAAAAAGGGAGGAGTTGATTGAAGAGGAAATTGGGAGGGGTAACAGGTGAGTTGGTGGGAAGTTACGGGAGCTTATTTTACTTATCCTCACATTTCTGGCTTGGGTACGCACCATGGGGGGTGCGGTGGGCGGGGTGAGGATGGCGGCCGGGGGCAGACTTGCGGGGAAGGGCGTGAAGGTGTGCTGGTGGGTGTGTTGGTGCTGGTGCATGTGCTGGTGTTGGTGAAACTCGGCCCTCAGGAGTGACACAGGGGCCAACGGCGAAGCGGACGGCCCCCGGCCCCGCTCTGAACTCTGAACCAGGAAACGGTTGTTCAGCTCCTGCCTCAGGAGGTCATGCTCTGCAAGAAAGGAGAGCGAGGGGAAACCCAAAAAAAAAAAAAAAAAGAAAAGCAAAAAAAAGGAAAAAAAAGAAAGAAAAAAGGAGGGGGGGGGGGCGGAAGGGGGGACACAAGAAAAAAAAAGGCACGGCGCCCAGTCAGTCTTCACAACAAGGGTAGAAGAGAAAAAAGAAAATAGTCACCTGGCATTCTCTGTTTCTCCAGCTCATGCTGTGAGGGTTTTCTACGTGGGGACTCATTGGTGGTGGTAAGAGAGTTGCCTGTGACAATGTGCCAATCAGAATCCCCGAATGAGGCTGGCAATACATGATTGGTTGGTTGAATGATATCAACAGGCTGGTATCTAAAGACAAGAAAGAACCAAGAGTCATCCCAGCAGAAAACACACACACTCTTGCCCTCTATGAGAAAGTCATTTCACAACTGGCATATTTACTGCTTATTTTGGAGACACCCATCATGTCTGGAGACATTTTCTTTTCTGATGAGATCGCCTGTTTCGATAGAATCTTTGAACATATTAAAAATCGTTACAAATCACTCGTGTTTGCATGCTAGGCAACACAATTTTGGCTGTGCCAGTTGCAGACTGGCTGCTTGCGGTGTGCTGTCTCCGACCGTGGTGGCTGTCTGATCGTTAGATGACATTTACTCGTGATGCATCCAAGCCCTCTTACAGTCCTTGTGCCCATTTAATATCTGTGCTACTAGAAATGCAGACCATCTAAGAAGGGACCCCAAGTGTATTTATTTCCATTTAATATACTTTTCCACTCTGTAATGCCCAACAGTTATTTCTATGCAAGACCCTTTGTACTTTTTTCAGTTTATTGATGAGCTCTAAGTGCTTACTGCCCACTGTGTTATTAGCATTAATATCCCATGTGCTGCATAGAGTGCTTTAAAGATTAATGCAAATTTGTCATTGCAATTTACTTTGCTGAGGCACTATGGAAAACGGATGTATAATTAGAGCCTTTTTTAAAACTGACACTGATACTGGCACCGATATCGGATGATTTAAAATCCGATAGCCAGTACACAAACCATAAACAGATATCCCTAGCATTCATCATGTGTGGTTATTTATGAGTCCTTACTAAGACTCATTATTTGTGGATTGCTGTGACTCTGCTCACATCAGCTGGTTGTTGTGGTATTCCAAAACTGTGTTGCCAATACAGTTTTGGAATACCTGTCTCTGGTTAACAAACTATGAAGTATTAACACTCATAACATGGTGTTAACAGTATTTCTATCATCTCGTCTTTACTTGAATTTTAATTTATCAGCTGTTATAAATTTATCGATATACCAGCAAATAGTTAATAGATCAGCACCACTGGTATATTGGTTCTATTTAAAATACTGAGATCTGGACAAACTAAACTTCTAAGAAAGGGCTAAATCCCTCACATGTCTTCACTTAGGAATAAATGCGTTGTAGAATAACTCAATAGCCTTTTTATTTAAAAAGAAAAAGTAAAGAATGAGCACTTACCAGATCAGCAAATGGTGCATAAACACTTGACTTGTTTCAAACAATGTAACATTTTTGTGCCATTAATGGTATAAAAATCCTCGACTAACTGTAGTAGGTTAAACAATATTTGCCAGGTTAGTATTTTATGCATCTATAAATCCTATTTTTAAACAACTGCAATTGCAGCATGAACACAGTTGTACAGCTAAGTGTAACTTATCTAATGATAAAATGTCCTGTAGAACCGCAACAGTGTTTGCAGTTCTTTTGTTAATCTCAAGAATAAATAATGAATCAAAAATGTTCATGTAAAACATTTTGCTCCCTCTGAAGTTGTTTTTCTTTGGACTTTGCGTCTCCGCTAAAGCTACCGTGCAGCATTTAAGGTGCGCAGCTTTACCTGGGTAGGGGGTGCCGGCGGGGTGCCCGGGCACCACTAAACTGTTGGTCGGTAAGGTCGGTGGCGGCGGCAGTGTGGCTGGGGTTGCAAACATGGCCGAATGGCGATGGGCTGGGCTCCGTAGGGAGGAATAGTGCGAGGTAGAAAGGTTGGCTATGGAGAGAGGCAATGCAGGGGCCGAGGACGGAAGCCCACTCAGGTGGTGGTGAGGGGACGGGGGTAAATGCTGTTTGGGAAGACCCACTGGACTGCTGCTGTGGCTAAAGATTTAATGGGGTACAAAAAAAATGCAATCACTATTAGCATCATTTACGATGTTAATACAAACTGTACATACATATCCACATACTGTGATGCTTTTTCTTGTAGGTATCTCGCTGTAAGTTCAGCTTACTTTGACCAAATAAGAGTGATTTTCTAATAATGCTTCTTATATTGAATTAAAAGAGGTGAGGGCACAATCTGAAAAGGTGAAATGGGAAATCATGCTGTGTGCACTGCAGTGTTGCCCGATGAAAACAGTAAATCTGACAGCTGGTTATTGTGAGGGAGGAAAAATCAATATCCACATGAAAACAGTCAATACTGTGTGGAATATAGAATTGTCTATTGGACTAGATCATATTAATTTGGAAGTTCTGGCAGGTTATATCGTCTTTACTAGAGTGGTAGGAAACACAAGGAAAGTGTTAGCGTCTGCCAGACAACACTGTGAACAGGTACAAAAGGTGAGACGGTGAAAGTGAAGACAGTACTGGGTACTGAATTTCTGTTTGCTTTCTGGTAGTGTGCAGCGCTGAGGTTGGTGAATATGGCACTAACACAGCTGAACCGTGTGGTTTCTTTAGCAGGTTTATACTCATAATTCTTAGCCCCAGTAAAAATACCTGATTTCGTGGAGGCTGCTATACGGCAACGGGTGGTGCACTGGCCGTGCGTGGTGCTGTCGGGGCAGAACACGAGGCTCCTGGTGCGAGTGTGGGTGAGGAGGGTGGGGGTGGGGGTGGGGCGGTGCCCTCAACAGGGGAGGTGTAGGGACGGGCGGTGGAAGTTGCAGCTCCTTTTTAACACTGAGAGGAGGCGGGGTGGGAAGCCGTAACCTAGGAGGCTCTGAGGGTGCCGCCGCTGCAGCAGGGGCAGGGGAGCCCGTAGGTGCCGAAGCCGGGGTGGGGCTGGACACGGGAGGTGCAAAAGGCACCTCACTGTTGCTCTGCTCCTGGCTGCGCTGGAGACCGGAGACTTTGGCTGAGCTACAAGTCTTGGACTCAGGACTCTCATTCGTTGGCACACCTGAAATGGGGAAAAAACAGTTAAAATTTAAGGAGAAACATGTTAAACTTCATCTTCGTTTGCCTCAGTAACATCTAACACATGAAAAAACTGCTCCCTCTCTGCCTTTTTAATGTTGTCCCAGTGTCTTCTGCCCAAGGTTCCTCTTGTTTCCCTCTCCCTAGGTTCCATTAAGTGTTTAATCAG
This sequence comes from Aulonocara stuartgranti, assembly GCF_965226115.1. NCBI lineage: Eukaryota > Metazoa > Chordata > Actinopteri > Cichliformes > Cichlidae > Aulonocara > Aulonocara stuartgranti. Next base: position 36,531,939 of record NC_138948.1, on the reverse strand, counting down.
GTCATTTTCATGCTTGACTATAATCAGATGATCCAATTTCTTTCCGCGATCCAGTCAGTATGAATAAATCACAGCTAATTAAAGTTAAATGTCGGCCCCCATTCAGGGCTTTGCTGAGCACACAATCTGGCATGAAATAATTATGTTTCAATTGTGTTGTGAGGAGAGATCGTGGCCCCTTATCTTGGCCTCTCTGGCATCTTTCTATCTTTCCTTCTTGTTCTTTCAGGGGATAGGGGAAACCACAGGAAAGCACTCTGAACCCATTTTTTACCATTCATCAGCGGCCTTTTCAACAGACAAGAAGCTTTTATAATCAGCATTCCACAGAACAACGACTTTTCGTACTTAGACTGTCGCAATTTAATGACTATAATTATATGCTGTTGTAGCAGGCAAATAAAAGTGGGAGAAAAAGCAGCATCAAAGCAGTTATGAATCTTAATGAATAAGACGAGCCAGTTGGTGATCTTGTGCTTCTCCCAGAGTTAAATGCAAAGGAAAATGGCCCGCAAAGATTGTGAGCTTGAGGATACGCTTGTGTGACAACTGCAACAGCAAAATCACTGCTGTAGCTTCTGAGCTAATCAAAGCTGCTACCGCTGGTATTCATTTTAACTATGCACACATGCACAGAGATAGACAGGCAGACAGACAGCTTGGTGGTGCCCTCTTGGTGGCTCTAAGCTACGAGTGCTCAGATACAGCAGGGTTTCAGTCAAAATGAGAAGAGCTGGGAGCTGCTGTCAAACCAGTGAGAACTCAACATGCAGCCCACTAATGGAATATCCAGGCCCTATTAACAGCCTGCTTAATCTTTCAAGGATCCTAACACCCATAAAAAGGCCAATAAAAAGGCAAGGCAGGGCTTTTATTTATTTCTTTATTTGTTGAGCTCCCCTTCCATTTACTCCTTACATTTATAGGAGAACTGGGGCTGGCTATGGTGTCATAATTTTCAAATGAATTCCTGGGTCCAGGCCTATATAGACCTCCGGATTTATTGGGGTCTGGGACTTGGATTAAACTGTCAGACTCTCGGTGTTACGGGGACAGAGAAAGAGGAATACTCAATGGCAAAAACACAGAGGCGGGCACAGACAGACAGACAAACGGAGGAGAAGAAGCAAATATCCACAGTCAAAATGTCGCTGTTGGGTGATGTTGCCATGGCAACCAGTTTTCCCAGACATAATGCAAGGCGAGTGATACTGAAGGAAGTCTCACTACGACCATAGAGGGAAGGTAGGGGGGTGGGGGCTTCGCATTCTAAGCCAGGGCCACAGCGAGCGCCGGGTTATCTTAATGATGATTCTAATGGGCTCTAATGGAGGCAGCGATCGGCACAGACCAACACATCCCTCATTAAAATCCCTCTGAAAGCTCACTCACACTCACAAGCGCGCGCACACACACACACACACACACACACACACACACACACACACACACACACACACATATACGATTGCACGCACAATAAAACACACCCACACGTGCACACGAATGAATGGAACATGGACAAGTTTTTACTGTTGGCAAACACATGCAACTTCATTTTAGTGAAGGGCAGAACAAAGTGAGGAAAACCAGACCGGTTTGTTGGAGAAAGAAAAAGAGTTGCATTATCCAATAGATTTTTATTGTTTGCAAACTGACCTTTTTTTTAATAGGTTTATCTACCATTTTGAAAAATATACAATATGTATGCATGATAACTCTGACACCGTCATACTCCTTCATAAAACCCTATGCTGCGTGATATTTTTCTAGAACTTGCACTTCTGGATACTGGTAAGGTTTAAAGTCAGGGTGTGGCTGCTTTGACTGGCAGGTGTGCTACCAGAGGGAGCTGCAGCGGCTTTTTTTCCTGCCATTTTAAGTTAGCCAAAGGCTGGACTGCATCACTGTGTTTAAGCTGTTGGTGCCATTTGCAGAATTTTTAATTGAATTTAAAATTCAGTTTAATATGGCTTCTTGTGTGGCACACACAAGATAGTACTTTAGTTTTGCTGAGTAAAATACGTGCAGCCATACAGTTTGTAAATGTAGCTAGCTAACCATGCTTTCCAGCCTTAGCTGATAACTTAGCACTCTGCCATAAGAACAAAATGGCAGCGGCTAAAATGCTAGCACAGAAGCTTTGAAGTCCAAAAACGTCCACCACAAAAAAAAGACTTTTTGTTTGTTATGTTTTTTTGGTCCCATCAATGCAAAGCAACACTGCACAACTGTCAGCTGACTGTCATGATTTCATTAGGCTGCAAAAACAAAACACAAAGTTGTTCCTCTTTTCCGCAGGATATGTAATATACTCCCTGAAATTACATACTGAGGAAAACAGTAGGCCAGCCACAGGCGATCATGTGAAACAAATGCCATACGAGTGCGCAAAAAAAGTGCTGTCCTGAAGCTCTGCCCTGCAAACCTGAGCAGATGGTCTGGGTGAGTCAGACAGGTTGGAGGGCAGCCCAGTGGTGGGGGTGGCACCCCTCTCCCCTTAGCTGGGTTAGTGCACTGGGGGGTGGGGGGGCGCAGGGACATTCCCTAGGGGGGTGTTGGCAAGTCTGCTCACCAGATGACATCTCATCCCAGTATTGATCTTTTTATAGTTGTTCTCGTGGAGTTGCTTACTCGAGGGAATTGGGCCTCGCCCTGTGTGCACGTGCCTCAGTGTGCTATACCGTGGGTTGGGGAGTGGAAGGGGTGGAGCGTAGGGATGCAGGGACTAAGGTAGCAGACGGACAACAAGCCACTGGGATTTGTTGGTAATAACTGATGTGTCCAGAGGGGAATCTGAGGTGAACATGGTGTCGCTACACAGCTGTTCCTGCCTTCGATACCCTTAACTTGTGACCCTGTGTGTCCCTATGGAACATCTGGAGAGCTGTCACTGATCTGGTCCTCTGTGGCCTTTACGCAGCCAGATGGCCCAGATTGGAATGGCTTGGACCAGTCTGGAATTGCTTGGCCCTTAGCTGGACTGTGGCTTGCTGGTGCATGGCATACTCCCCGTGAGCAAGAGATTCCTTTAAGGTGTCTTGGCACTAGAAACCCAGAAGAAAAGCCTTGCACACATTTCCTCATCTTTAGAAATCATTTACTTTGAAGCTTGTTTAACTACTTTATTTTAAATACACACCTGGCTACCTGCAAATGGCCCCTGCAACCTCATGAATGAAACAAGGGCTCTAGAGAAAATTCTCATTTGGTTTCCAACTAAAACCCTCAGCAAGCTAATGCTGTGCATGCAAATGAGTGTGTTACATAAATTACCTGCTCACGGCTGACACTGATACCAGTATATACAACAGCCAGGGAAACAGAACCTGTATGCAAAAAGCCCTTTCAGATTAGATACGAGAATATGCAAAGTATCCCAATGATAAGGGGATGTCGGGGGCTTAGGGCCACTGGGTGTTCTCATTTACTAGGCAAACACTGCGGTTCACTCCCTTCATGGCTTTGCCAAAGCATAAACAGTCAGGGCAGTGATAAAATAAGGACATGAACAGACAGATATTTAAATAAAGCAGCATATCCGCCGAAAGACGTTGGAGGTTGCAGACAGTATGTGAGGATGCATACTGCCTTGATGCGTCTCCCGCTGGCTTTGGCTGACAGGATATTCTGCTGCTCTTGACGGTTGAGCTCACAATGATTTGGTTTTTGTACCTCTCTAGACAAGCAATCTGCACAGAGCCAAGGCTTAGCTCATGAGTGAGTGACTGTGGAAGATGGCTATAACAGATACTGGCAGAAGGCAGGAAACCGCAGTCTTGCCAATCAACACTTCGTTGCCGTGAGGTATTCAGTCATAGGAAACAGGCGGGGTGATTTCAACAAAATGATTTTGTACGAGAGGAACAGAAGGGCTGAGCAGTGTTGAATCATTGTGCTAATAATAAAATCATAGGAGAAATTTGCAACGGCTTGCTTTGCCTCACACTATTTAATCTGCCTCGAGCATCTCCAAACTGGTAACGAGGGGAGCCAAGGCGACATTTTTGCAAATCTCTGGGACATGTAAATGGGGGTGGGGGGGTGGGGGGGGGGGGTGGAGGGTGGGTGTAAGAGGAGAAAGCTGGCCAAGATAGTTAAAGAGTGGGGACAGCTGACACGTTTCAATTATTTCTCTCTGTCTCTTTGCCGCGGCTCACCAAGGAGTGAATGGCACCAGAATGGGGATGGGTGTTAAGCTGTAACACGTTTACAGTCAAAGCACAGGCATAAATCGACAACCTAATGTTCATTTCACAGAGCTGGCAGCTCAAACTGAGAGATGAATCAGTTTTTCCTGCGCATATCACATCCCAATTCAATCTCGAGCCATATGGTGCAGGACACATATGCCAGTCATCCCTTATGGCACATATGCCATCGTTGTGGATGCGAGGCAAACGAGTACATCTTTAAATTGGAGGGAAAAGAGTGAGTGTGGAAACAACAGAGGTTGAGATGTTGACTGTCTAAACCCTTTTATATCATGCACGGTCCAGCGGAGCTCCAAAAGCAATGTTAAACTGTCATTAACCCCTGGCTATAATGTGTTGCTGCAAAGCAAGGCGTCTCCACGCTCGCACTTCCTTTTCTGTCAGGATCCTCCCTCCCCCAAGATGTGTCTAGCAGAGCTCATGTGCTTTGGGAAAGCCATCAGTCTCAGCTCCTTATGAACACTGCTGGGTCATCTAAGGTCAGTGCCACTGGGCTCTCCGAAATAAAAGGGTAGACATCTTGGAACTTTCAACAGAAAAACTCAAGTCTAATGGCTCCTCTGACACGGCCCACCCTGCCAGCCTAAAATCTGACCCCTTTCACTGTCACTGACCCATCCCCAACCTCTGTGACCCCTTTTCCCCTTTGGGCCGCAGTGGACAGGCAGCCAACACGGGGAGAACGGGAGGGGTAACTTGAACTTTGAGGCTAGATTTTGTCTTGAAAAGAGAAGGGGGGCCTTCAGGAGTTATTTGCGCGACGCTGAAAGCACTAGCCTTATCATTTCATTAATTAGCATGACACGCCTGCCTGATGGACTTGAACGCCGCAGCGGCAGCTGTCTCAATTGATTATAGCAGTGGACGTGGTGCCGCAATTATCGAGGTGACTGGAGACAACGGCTGCCACTACTAATAAAGGACTTAACTCCTGCTTCCCACATCACAGCTCAGCGGTGGGAGGACAGCGGCAGCCTCCCTGTGTCTCCCATACCTTAAAGACCTTTTCAGAATCTCTCTACAGGCTTCTGTGGAGCTCAGTGTGGGCTGTAGTTCTTGAGCAGCGTGTCAGCTTTACTTAAGCTTCCATACTGCCTGAACAGTATCACTTTGGTGCCCCGCAGGAAAGCATCCTCTATTAGCCTACCAGCTGGCTCATAATCCGCAGAGAATGGAGGGGAAGGAGGTAGGAATGAAAGAGAGGACGAGAAGGAATGTAGGAGACACAAAGACAAGGAGCTTTTTGCCAGGAAGCTTCAAGTCCAAGCAGAAATGGAGGGAGTGAGTGTGCAGCAGTGTAAACAGACCCACTGTTTCCCAGCTTCATTTCATGTATGAACGTGCATGAAGCCCACATGCATCTAAGTGGATATAATATTATCTTTCAGTGCCGTACTGATTACTTCTCAATGGGATGGAAACGGTTGGGTGAAAATCCTTCAACAAATCTTAAGTGGCATGACAGTAGGCTGAAAGAGCCAGCATGTTTTTCTTTACCTCCTCCTCCATCTCCGTTTTCACTCCTCACCCTGAAAGCAAAGCAACAACTGGAAGCTGACAGCTCCTAACCATTCACCATACCTCATTCACTGTTGTGACATATGCAGCCGTTGCAGTTTAGTGCAGAGAAAGGGGTGGGGCAAACATCCTTGCAGACAGATCACGTTTCCAGTGCATTTTTTTGAGATAAAGTGGATGAGTATTGCAAGCTGTGCTTTAACTTGAGATAGTGCCTGAGCTACTCACCTGCTTCATGCAAATAAAGCATCTTTTTTGAAAAAAAAAAAGAAGATTAATAATACCCTTTGACAACCAAAAATGTGGAGACAACTAATGTTCTAAAGTCTTGGTATCACATTAGTGGGAATGGCTAAAAACAAATATCCATTCATCAGTGACAGCCAGATAGCAAGACCATCCATCAGACAGCACTTTTCTTTGTCTTTTCATGCTTACACGTTGATACTGCTTCTCTAAACATTCAAGACACTATCGATGCTCTAGCTGTACTCGTACAGCATGCCACAGGAATTTAAAACCAAAACACTGTTGCATTTACGGTCATATGCAACCAGTTGCAACATAACTACTGCTCCAAGTTTAACATTTCAAAGTAAATAATGTGTCATGTACTTTTTTCAGTGCAGAAAATTGACATTTTCCAAATGCACTGGTGAAGTCATACACTGTTAGTGCCATAAACTTCAAACTAGCTACACGCAGCTGTTTGGCATTTTGATGCAATAATGACTGAAAATGCTAGTTTATCAAAAATATTGTTTGATAACTAAAACCAACTTCTACACTCTTATGCCAGTTGATAAGTCAGTATCACTACAATAATCTTCAGCGTAAATGAAATCTGGTCCTAAGATCCCAGCGGAGTATCTGTCTAAAGATAGTGAGCTTCAGCAGCAGCCCCCCCGGCAGGGACACACTGTCCACTATAGAGTCACTGGTGTCATGTCGGTGCCACTTCTATAGGAGGATCCCACTGCTGCACGGCTCCTGTAGTGCTGCTGGGTATTTAGGCTTACAGATGGAGACGCAGCAGCTGCTGAGGACGGCACTAGTGCTGCCATTTTGCCTTGTTAAAGACTACATGCCAAAAGAGCCGTACTCCGATGAGCTACAAACCTTTTCTTCCTATAATAGTCAGAGCTTGTAATATCTGAAAGCCAATACTTAAAAAAACAAAACAAAAAACCACCTAAGTCTAGTCTCGAGCGTCGTTTTTCTTTTTTTTTTCTTTTTGGGTGGGGGGGTCGATAAATTACACATCAAGGCTTGATGACACACTTAAAGGACTGGAGTAGAGATGTTTGAAATAGCTCTCATTCACAGCTTAGTTAGACAAACACACACAAAAGCCTTCTCAAAAGCACTACCCTCCTTCTCCCCACTGCCGCCACAACAAGAGTGACAATTGGAGGGTGTATTAGGTTCACAAACATTCGCTGTCCTTCCTTGCACCTCATTCATCATTCTTGATTAGAGGCCAAGGAAGAGGGATAAAGTGACCCAGACCGGGGGGAGAAAGAGGAAAAGAGAGGTTAGTTAATAAGGCAGAGGGGAGGGAAGAGGGAGCAGAGGGTACAGAATCGTGTCAAGTAAACGAATGGAGACAAGGCCTGGATACTGACCTTTGAGGCTGCTGCTAACCTAAACCCAGCATCGTCTGCACCTAAACCCATATGCCACGCATGCAAGTGGGTAGCCTCCTTTAGCCCTAGTGGGCAAGAAACAACAGTGTGCGTGTTTGCAGGGCTGCTGTGAAGGCAGCGTGTCAGATTGGGGAAATGTGTGAATGTGAGTATGTCTGTGAGGAGAGGGGTGGTGCACGGTAAAACGGGAGCGAAATTGGACTCTGAAATGAGCCAAATCACTCGCAAGATGAAACAGACGACACCAGGGGAAGGAAAAAAGAAAAAGAACAGAGAAAAGAAAACAACACAGGGCCCCAGAAAAGTGTTGAGCAAGGTTTGCTGGCACAAAAAGGCAAAAAACCAAACCAAACAGGCTTTCTTTCTGCTCGACATATTTCAGACAGAATATGACAAAAGCAACACTGACGGAGTTGGAGGAATCAAAATCAAACCGCCAAGTGTGTCTGACTGTTTCATGAATCCATGTCGAAGTGGAGGCGCCACACCACATCAAACCCTGTAAATTCTCCTGAAAGCCTCCTCGCTCCCTTTAGCAGCCAGCGCTTAGATTATTGTGTGCAGCTAAAAGGTAAGTGCTGGGAGTGTCACACTTGAGAGTGTGTTTTAAGCACCATAAAGTATCAAGACCCAGATGGCTCATCGTCCCTGAAAAACATGACCACTCTACCTCGGCTCTAGTGGCACCTGCTACCAGGATTAGGCCGGCGCTACACCAGCCCGACACACTAATACAGTGTGCCACAGCTGATAAGGAGCCCGAGGCACTTGTCTGCACAGTTGATGAGTCAATAACTGTATCATTAGTGATAGAGATAACCATATATTGATCTTTTCCAAAAACACAGGCAGGCGTGATGTTGATGCAATTGGTCACAGTTAGGCTTTAACAGATGTGCTCTTTGGAAAGTAAATATCAGTGCTGATAACACTGGGCTGACTCTGCAGATCGCTTGTAATAGGTTGCGCTACCAGTTGTTTTTAAGATTACATTTCTGTACTAATAATGCCAAGATATTCACAAATTTGTCAAGTATTTCAATATTTTGACATGGTCACTCTTATAACTGTTAAAATATAGTGTAAACGGGACATTTATAATATTTTTGACTCCATATGTTTGTTTGTTTTAGTCTTTGCTTGGTTTAAAGTTCACAGTGATCTCACAGTTTAGTCCCTCAGTTAATACAAAGTCTGGAACAATGAGTTTTGGTGACCTTTGAAGCCATCTTTATGGGCGGGGCTTTGTACCTGATATGAACAAATTAGGATAGCTCCACTTCTTGAAACCAGGCAATTTAAAACTTTGGCCATGTTTAAGGTGAATATTTACCCCTGAAAATTTACATAAATATGAACCAAAAAGGAAAGAAAAAATTATTTTATTCATTATTTTTAAAATAGCTCTGATACACGATTTAATCAGAGAAACAGCATTATACAAAGGTGGGAAAATCTGATCTTAACAAAAGGAAAATGTCAGCAACACTACATATATCAGCCTAACCCCAGTCGATACTGCTGGTAGTCCTCTGTACACATCTCTCCGTGGGTTGTGTGACATTGGAACAATCTCTCTTGCTCTTTCCCAAAGCAAACAACAGTGAAATCCCAGTCCTGCTGCTCACCCTTCAACACAGCAGTACTAACCCAACAGCCAGAAAGGCTGGAGCCCATGCTCAGCTGAATGGGGTATTAGAGTCAGTCAGAGGTCATTAGGGGCCCCACCACCAGGGCCCAGTGCAGGGAATTCACCGGTAGCCAAAAACAACAGCCAAACAGATGACCGCTTGAATATTGGAGGAGACCACACTGTTCATGTTCCTTTTTTTTAACCTCCTCTGAACTGTCCAAAACGCAGGGCGCTCTGTCTCAGTGAATTACTCCCTGTCTGTTAACAAACACTGGGACGATTAATGCTGCTCTTTCCTGGTGAAATGCACAAGCAAACACAAGCCTGTTCTCAGGAGTGCGTATCGGGTTACATCTTTCACCATGTGTTGAGTTCTAGGCTAATAGCTAGGCTCACCTCTCCAGACCCAACCCTCACTCAAGCTAGCCCGAGCCTGTGGTTTTACTTGTAGACACAGTGGCTCTGATAAGCCACTGACAGAAACATGGGTACTAATATGCTACCAGTGAAAAGGTAAGGGGCTATGAATACCGAACAAACACTGGAGGCGGACCACCCATCTGGTTATACTCGGGAAATACGTTATACAGCAGGACGATACTTCTGTTGGATTTGGGATCGTGTTTACTGGGTTCACCTCCTTTCACCCCTAAATTCTCTGGCACATTCTTCTGATACTTGGACGTCCTTCGTCTCTCATGGAATCTGGAGCATTTTACATCCGTTTTGTTCCTGTTGATGGTTTTCCCATCTTTATAAAGCTGTGTGAACTGATCCCAATGCATTACAAGCATGTTCGTAATATCCATCTAGGCTGCTGAATGTCCCCCTGCCAGCGATTGTACATTATCCAAGTGTCATGTTTGGCCACAATCGCCTACCATCTGGCTTTGTCAGTGAGTGTTACAGCCTCATCTGCAAACAACATTGGCTCTGAACCTCTCAGCACAGATGAGCTTAAAATGCACATAGCGAAGAACTGGGATCTTCAAACAAATAAAGGGTGGGGTGTGGGGATGTGGGGAGGGGAGGACCCACTCTCGCTAGCAGAATGACTGGAGTTGAAGGATTAAAAACAAGAAAACCTGCAAGTGATCACAGGCGACACGCTTTACATTTCAGGCCTGACAGCTGTGATAAGACGCTGGTCATGTATTCTCATAAGTAAACAATGAAAACGCCTTCCACGATGCAGCTGGCTGTTGTTTTGGTGGAGGAGGAGGATTAAGATTAGATAGAAGATGTGATGAGAGCTGCTGCTGCTGTATGGACTTATCCTCTTTATATTCTTCTCTTCCTCTGGAAAAAAAAACAACAGCCACAAAAACCACTGAGCCTACATCCATTTATTATGTTTTTTCTCTGTTGAGACAAGACTCGACCTGAGCCGTGCTAGTTGGCCATCGGGGGACGCATCAGACCAAAGTATGACTACTGCGGTTAGCTTCAGCATGCTAGTTTGCTGCTGCTTAAATTAAATTCTCTGCAGGGTCTGAATGTTAACATTTATATAATAAATCAACCAGTTTTGTCAAAACAATGGCAATTTTTTTGTTTTAGCAAGTATACACAATGCTATGTGTGTGTAGCTGAGGTACAATAGTTTATCTGATCTGAAGAGACAACACTGAAAAGCTGTTCTTTGTACTGAACCCCAAAGGTATTTGGGGGATTTCGAGGCTGTAATGTTAAGTACACTGAAATTTGCACTATTTTCACTCTGACTTAACATGTAAGATGAGAAACAGCGTCTGTCCGCGTTCAAGCCAAAACGCAGACAACGTATCCTAAAATTCCCTCGTGGCCTTTAGTGATTTTGTAATTGCTCCCACTCCACAGCTAAAGCTGAATCCATACTCGGTCAATGAACGCAGAGGCACACAATGGAGCCTAGTCATACAGCGTTCAACGTGACTTCCATTTTCTCTCACAATAGCCGATCACCACCCATGGGTTGACTGACACAGATGACAGGGAGCGATAGGACTGACTGACAGGTGTCAAGCATCCTGACGTGTCACGGCTGACACACACAAGAGAGAGTTTCTGTTTCAAGAATGAAACTTAACCAGCAGTTATCAAATGCTCTAAAGGAAGGCAGAGTTAATATTCATGCCCGCTGGGCGATTTGCACAGAGCAGACGCTTTTCTAATGGACATAACAGAGGCCGCAGAGTGCACAGGGGGTTTAATGACATACCAGAAATGACTTTACAAGGCAGCTAATTGCCACGCATACAAAATCAAGACAGTCTTTGAAAACAGGCAGCTCGTAAAAGGCGATACAGTCTGATTTCACTGGCTGAATGATGCGAAACCAAACCAAATTCCATCCAGTCAGCTTTTTAAGGTGCCAGACCACAGAGGGCTTGTGGGTAATGTGGACTGGTCCCTTTGACTGTCTGCGACTCGACATGAATAGTACATGACTGTGTAATCATAATTTAAAAAGCCATAAATATTGAAGAAGAATTAAAATAATTTATGGAACAGCGCAGTGTGACAGGATGTATGCGTGCGTTGGAGCGTTTTGTCTCCTTCCACTTCCCTCTTGCAGTGTCCGCTGAACGATGGGCAGCAGCGGTGCAAACTGGGAATTCTGTAATTGCTTTTTCTGTCCCTGAAGCAGACCTTCCTGCTTTAAATCAAAAAAGGCAATCTCTGTCAGTAATGGCTCAATTAATAATTAAACACGTGTCTTATCTCCGCTGAGCTCCCCCTATTTATTTTCATCTTTCCGACAAGGATAGCTGCACAAACAGCATTAACACTATCAATAAAGGGAACATTAATATCGCCCTTTTCTCTGAAAACAAATCACTCATAAGCTGCCCTATGGCTGTTTACAGAAATAGCCCACAGACTGATAAGGAAACAAGTCATGTTTTGATTTTATTCCCCTGAACTCAGAGTGCCAGCTAATCTCTCTGCTTTCTGTATCCTGCTCTGAGTTCATGCTTTTTAATATTTAAAACAAATCCAGAGACATGTAAGCTTCTCTTCAAGCTCAACAAGTGAAAGAGGTGTAAGGGACGGCTCGTTTTCAAACATGAAAGTATGGGGGCGATACCAGAAACTGTTATTTCAACAGCAGGAATATCGGTCTTGCGGATAAAGAAAACATTTCCTGTCTGGAATTAGTCAACAAATCAATTTAGGTACTCGACGTGAGCTTCGCCAGGCTTAGATTCCACAGCGGTGATGGCTGCTTTTCAATTCCAGAGCTTGCTGATCTGGATGGAGCCTTTGCAGCCCTTATGCTTCCCAGCGTCACGTCTGCCCTGCAGTCATCTAGCCTGCCTGTTAGCCAGTCAGCCACACTCTCTATCTAACTCCACTATATCCGGATTCAACGGGGGCGAAAAGCTGATTAGCTGGTCAGAGGGTCAACCTCCATTTATTATTTAATGGGTGAGAGCCTGCAAACAGTCAGGCTGGCCGCCGAGGTTAGTGATACATTACACTGACCTGGCCAGAGGAGAGCTGCTCAGGCGAACACAAACATGCTCTCTCATCTACTTCACTATGCCTGAGCCGCCCTCAATCCCCTGCCCCTGACCTTGCTGCTCCCTTTCCAATCACCCATCCTTCCTCCCTTCTCCGGCATTCAGAATGCAGCAGGTGAGAGACTGTTTCATTTTTATGTAAGTTTTCACTGTAGGAGCGGGCCTTTTGCTCTGTCTGGCCGAGGCAAGAGGAGGAGGCGGAGGTAGAAGAGACCATAGCTCTTTTATTGACATGCAGCAAACATCAGTGGTGGAACAAAGGCCACTCAGCACCTATTGAGAGAGCAGGCCTGCAGACAGGGTGGTTGATTAGCGATTCGACACAGGGACCTGGACTGTGTAGCACATAATGAGAGCTTAGGGAGCAAGCCATGAGCCGATGGGGGAAGGAGGTAGCGGGCGGGCTGCGGATAGAAAAGGGAAGAGGCAGGGCTCCACCACAAGGAATTGATTTCCTTCAAAAACAGACGGATGTATGAGTAAAAATGCGCCAAAGGAAAAAAAAAAAGCAAAAAAAAAAAAAGGAGGCAAGGGTAGGGGTACATCCTAAATCCTTAAGCTACAGCAGTGGTAATGTGTTTATATATAAACAGTTAGAGGATAAGCCCTAAATCCACTGCCAAGCTAAATGGTTTATGAATCTTTTTTTGTTTGTTTATTTCTATGTCAATTAACCAAATTGGTCCGACATCCCTGATGAGCAAGAGATCAAAAGTGAGTTAATGCTGCATGTCCAAAAGCGTCTTTCTCCCCGAACATTACGTTAACCTCATCTTCACCTCTCACGTTGCCGCAGAGAGATGTTAGCCGAGATGTGCATCACGGCAGTTTGTGTGTGTGTGTGTGTGTGTTTTCTTCTCTTCCCCTACACGCTCTCCTCTTCCTTTGTTCCACTGGTCTAATCCAGTATGTGTGGGCCGGTAAGTTTAATGGAAACAATTTATTAAGTCCGGCTTAAAATGCCATCTGCAGCTAAGCCTCCCAAAGCCGCTAAGCTCCTGGTTTCGCCCCAGAGCTTGCTGTGTTCACGCTTACTGTAATGCTCTGTTTAAAATGAGCACAACGGGTCAAAATTAATCAGGATTACAAGGGCACAAATCCACTTCAGAAATGGGTTTTCTACCAATCTTTCGCCTGCTATCCCAAGATGCCCCAGGTTTCTCTGGTGGATGGCACACAGCGTGGGTTTACAATCACTCTGTGGCAGGTAGCATCTAGCTAAGACAATAAGGCATCAGTGAAAACTAGGAAGCAATCAAAGAAGGTATATACACTATACTTACTGCTCTAAAACCCACAGATGCTACATTCAGCACAGTCGGTGCACATTCCTCAGTGTTCCTCTCAGATATTTCTAGCTGCTGACAGCTAGGTGATAACTCCCCGGCACATCCATATGCCCGGCATTCTGAAATGTCACGAGAAGGCCTACCAGTGAGGTGTTTATCTGTGCTCTGTGGAGGTGCCCTGCGAATGCTCAGCAGCTACATTTAGATTCTCATTTGCCTTCAAGCAAGCGACAACGGTAAACTATGACCTGCGATTCAATAAGAGCAGCCCTGAGTGGAGAACGAGTTCTTTTACTTAAACATGCCATCCTCCAGGAAATCAATAATTTGCAGGAGGTTTAAGACAGCAAATAAACAAAAACCAATACGTGTTAGATAATGCTTGACCTCTGCTGCACCTTCCTACATCATAACCAGCAACACAGGCAGACATTCAGTGCAACTTCTTGCTAGCTCTTGGGTAACAACACCCAAAGAGAATTGCAGTGTGTGCTCTGTTATTACAGATACTATTCACTTGTGCTATTACCAGTAGTGTCAGCTTACATCTATAACAGGCTGTCAACATGCTAGAAATGCAGAGATGATGAAAAGTAAATATGAGGGAAAGGCGGCGAGGGTGTCTGGGTTTTGCACAAAACCCTGTCCTGTGTGCATAATTACAGCGCTCTGCCATCAGTGATTACAATGTTGGTCTTTCTTCTCCTCTATTAACCCTGAACCGTTTCATTAACATGACAGACTGTGTACAATTTGGAGTTAACCTCGACTGTTTGTACACGTAATCGCAAAATAAAGTTCAGAAAGGAGCACGACACTGAAGAGCGAGGAAGAGGTGAAAGTAAGAGAAACACTCATTATCTAGCAATTTGTGGAAGCCAAACATCATCACAGCATTACATATTTATGTGTGCCATAATGTTTCGGTGTGTGTGTGCCTGAGTGGGGTTGCGTGCACACAGAAATCTGTCTGAGAGTCTTCCAGCCAACAGCTCGACAGGCCTGGTGATCAGTCCTATAGGATCGTGAGCGAGACGGGTAATGGGACACATACTCTCCATTCTAAACCAGAGGAAAACAGCCTGTGGGCTGCTTTGTATTGCACACACATTATACGTACACAGAGGAAAAACCAGCCTAGGTCTGAAACAAACACTGTCCTAGAATCCATTACAGCTGGACAACAACTGTGGAATGGGCGATGAGGCTGGCTGGCAGCTCTGCAATTTTAGCGTGATAACTTCTTCCTCACTGTCACCAAATCACTTCATCAAACTGCTGAATTTCTCTGTCGTCTCTCCCTTTCTAACCTCTAATTCTAATCTGGTGTCCTTCGTTTGCATCGCCCAAACAGAATCTGGTTGATCTGTGTGATAATCAGGAGCCTCTGATTGGATTGTCGGGATGTAATTCCGTGGACCTAATCCTCAGCTCTGTGTGAACATTAGCCAGATCCACAGAGGTCTTTCTACACTGGCTAAAATGGAAAATATCAAGTACGCACATGCCTGCGCAGTTCTATAGGGTAGAGTCTGCTTATATGCAGCCATGTTCTGCATAAACATAAAAGTAAGTCAACACCCTGACAGCTGACAACAGCAGTATTTCAACAGCCTGGTGGGGAATAGTTGTTGTTTGATGTGGTCTAGTTGTTTTCTAAACCATGCAAGTCTGGAAGTCATTGTCATTGTGAATGCTGGTTTCTTAAGGCCAGTGCTGGTCACAGGTCATCTACATCACACAGTCTGCAAGCCTGGTTTCTCTCCCTGCTGTCAGCCATGCTTTTCCACTCAGCAGTCAAAGCTACTGTGCTAAAGAAAGCAACACTTCGGAGCAACAGATCACTTTTGTTACATTACGTCCTTACAGCAAAAGATCTTTTAATACATTTTCAACAATATAACAGTATCAACAAATACATGTATGCATCCCTAACCGTCACATTATAATACACAAATCTTATTGTTGAGTCTGCAGACATGCCCCCCTCCAAAACCCACCTTATATTTTGCACTGTTTTAAAGCTCCACCTCCCTCCCTCTCAGTCTGTGTTAATGGGACCCCTTCCTGGTTCTTGCCCTGAGGGAACACGGTCTGCATGCTGCTATCTGTCAGTAGCACCTCTTCTCTACCAGGACGGTGTTGGTGCCTAATTTACAACTGCTCCTACACATTTCCACTGTGCCCCTCGTCCAAGAAAAAAAAAAAAACTGGTGCCGGTGCAAAAAAGTTGGCAACAGCAGAGAATTTCAGGCACCAAATTCTGAACACTGACACTGACGCGCTATTGTAACTTCCTGTTGCAAGGCAGATCTGGCTTCTCACTGTTAGCAGGACAACATTGGTGGATGTGATGTAGAGTTGGCTGATCATGCTGCTCCTCTACTGCCTGCCCCTGTGTGTTTCTCTTTGCGCTGACCTGTCGACCAGGATTGGGTGATTTGACTGGGCTGGATCTTAGCCAAACCTACACTGCACTACTGTTTTTTCTGTTTTTTGTTTCTTTTTTTGGGCCAATTTATTGGATTGCCAACTTGATAGACTTTACAATGAACTTGTAACAGTAACAACATCGCAATATGATGTCTCGTTCCTTTTTGTTGTGCTGAAGTAGACTGAACATTTCTTCAGGAGCCTGTGAAGATCTGTTTGGTAAATATGGTGGACGTTAAGTGCTGTACAACAACCTCGAAGCCTTTGCTAGGTACGCTAGTTGCAACTTTTTCTCCAACACTATCACATGTTACAGTATCTGCAGCCTCATCATTTAGTTACATGTTACTAAATGGGGCTGAAAGCACTCATGCATCTGATTGGTTCATCTTTCTGTTATTTCAGGTGTGTTGGGGAGCAAGCACTTAAAATAACATGTATTTACCACACGCACTGCACCATTACATGTGTTAAATATAGAGGTGCTTCTGTGCTTGCATAGTTTCTGTATCACCTGCCTAATATACAAAGTATGTCACTAGGTGCATGAAGCCACACAAATGCAAAAACTGCATCAAATCATGCTCATCCTGTGCAAAAGCAAAGGACTTGTAATCCATACATGTGCATATGGATGCACGCACACTGAATTTGTGCTGTCTGGGGGGCTGACAAAGCTCTTTCTGCCTTTTTCCTTTGGCATCCATTATGGTCCAGGCCTGCTGTCAGAGAGCTTGTATTGCCTGAGGGGAAGTTCCCATTTGTGGGAGCATGTGGCAGAGAGGCTCTAAATCCCCTCTAATGAACCAATATGTAGGAAGGCTAAGCCTTTGGCTAGGTCGTCCAAGAAACGCCACTCTGCGCCCTGGCAAAAATGTATGCATATGTAGTCACCAGACCTTGTTTATGTCTGCTGACATTTAAATCTGAATGGACCCAGTAGCTGATGTGAATAAATGAGGAGGAAAGACTGCGGTGAAAGAGAAAAAGCAGAGTGGGCTTACCTTTGGGTGTGGTAGGGGAAAAGAGCTTCTCCGATCCTACATCAGACACCTGTTAAAAAAAAAGGACAGCAGACCTTTAGTGGATTTGTCTCATTAGCTGGGAAGCAAACACAGATATATACTTTTGTTTTTTCAGTAAAAGGCTTATCCAGCCACAAATGTGGTCATAAGTGCTTAGAAGTAAAGTTCATCTCCCACACACAGCATTACACAGTCAATCAACAGTCTTCAATCAGCCAGTGCAGAGAACTCCCTCTGTACCAAGTGGTCCTAGTCTGATTTTTTCCTGACGAGGAAACATTAGGTGGCACTGTTGTGCCACCTGAAATCCCTTAAAGGAAATGCTGTCAAAGACAGCAGAGACGGAGGAAGTCAGAAGATGGCTATGCAGCGTTACGAACACAAAGGCTCCAGCACCCTCTCTCTAGCCCTCAGAAATGATATTTCATTTTGTGTTATTTTTCAAGAAACGTACATATCTCACGAATAGAATATGTCTCTCATTTAATATCGACGACAGTATCAAAGTGATGACCAATCGTTTACAGACGTGGCTAATGCAAATGACACTGAGCAGCGGAGAGACCTGGTTGTCTATATTAAAATGGTGCTTGGGCAAACGCATGAAGAAGAAAGCCATCTGTAGTATATTAAACACAGAAGGATTATTTTGCCCTTGAATTTAGAACACCTAATAAAAGTAACATCAGCTATTTCTGCAAAAAACATGGCCGCTGACCACACAGCAAGTCAAAACAGCAGCAAAGCCACATTGTTCAAAAACACTGTCTGCGTGCTTGGAGGACGGCATTAACCATGAAAACCCTCGGCCTGTAACAGCAGCCCATATAGGGGCTTTGTTTAAAGCCACTATTTCCCTTTGCTTTAGCTGCTCTCATCTGGGATCTGCCGACTTGTAAAAAGCTGCAAAAGCTGAACATATGTTCCACCCAAAGGGCCCGAGTGTCCTTAACTGCCATGCTTGTATTTTATGCGGCACAAAGGGAGCATATGTAAAGAATGAACAGTGAATCAGAGTGAGTACAAGAGAGACAGAGACAGAAAGAGAAAGCAAATGATTTTGTAAACACAGATGGCTGTCCTTGGCATCCCTGTTAGTACTTCACAAGTGTTTTGAGGACATCCTCTTCTCCCAATTTCTCCTCGGCTGCCACTGTGTTACTGTTCAGAACAATGTTTGCATGTCTGCGCTTGATGCCTCAGCTCAACACTCAACAAAATGCAGGTATTGAACCTAAAGGGAAGATGCCACAAAGTGCCTCTGAACGATTGCATCTGCCAGACACATTTAAAATGATTAAACAACACAAGATTTGCTCTAAGCCAGTGATGTTATGTCAGCACTATTAGGCTTGAATCGAGGACACATTAGGCATTTATTAAATTCTTCAACACCTCAGCAACAATTAGACAGCAACAATTGCAACTGTCTCAGTTACGCTAATAATTAACTGCAGCGCTTATAGGAAGACAACTGGCGAATTTTGGGTAGTTCAATAACCTCAAGCAGACGTTGTAAGAAAAGGTCAATAACAGCTCTTCAGTCTCAGTGGGTGGAACATTCAAAGGAGGGCGAACACTCAGCTGAACTGCAATATTTCCTGTTTCCTCTTACAGTAGACAAGGTGAAAGACTATAGAGGAAAGACAGAGTGTTGTGCATTGCCCTCTTTCAGTCTCCCAGAACCAGGGCGCCAGCCTACAACACAGGCTCTTTGTTAGCTTTGGACGACATTAAACACTCCAGTACCAAGCCTCAGCGCTGCAACAGCACAACCTCAGCCTTGAATCGCTGCCCTGGAGGCCCTGGAAGAAAAATATGGGCTCAGAATGAAATGAAGCTTGTCAAATGGACACGGGAGTTGGCTCGAGGACTCGCTTAGTGTGGCACAGGGTCACAAAACCAGAAAAGACAGGGTAGGTAATGCCATAACTCAGCGTAACAGTTGAAGCAATTGTTATGACCAGAGTGGTTCTCCAGACAGCTAGACAGACATAACACGTTCATGAGAAAGAGAACAGAAAACGCTTGTTCTTCACGTGCCAAGATCTCCTTATTCCTAATCTGGCTGTTTTCACTGTGCAGTGAGCTGTTTTATAGTGCAAATGTATTCCAAGTAACATCAACAACCAATATTTAGACTTTAATGCTGTGTTTTGCACCTGCCAAGTCTGCATGAGTCCGTTGTATAATCCACAATTACAAGGCCGGCTTGCAAAGAGCACTTCTTAAAAAGGCATGTCAAAGCAGAGCCCTGATGTTGCTAGCTGTTGTTTTTACAGAACTTTCTGGGTTTCGCTGGTCACGTTGACATTTTTTCACGGGGCTGTGCTGCTGGCAGTCTGAGTTGCCTGCGGTTGTGGTGTACAGAGGTCATGTATAACAAATTCTTCACACTCTCTTTGTTGAGGCAACACTGGGTGCCATTAAAAACAGATGGAGAAAGATGAGACAGAGGGGAAATATATATATAGAGAGAATGGGAGAGACAATGAAAAACAGAAAGAGGAGCAGAGGCCAGGTTTTCCAAAGGAAACGGGGAAATTTAACCATTTAAAAAATAATGGGGGAAATTCAAGCCACATTGCCTGGGAGCTAAAAGCCCTTGGAGCGGGCCGCAGGAAGCCTGACCTTTGTGGGGACCGTCTGCTATTTGAGCCTCGGGCTTCAGGGGCCTGGCCTCCTCTCTGGAGGGCCGTCAGCAGGCCTCAGCTTTCCTTCCCTATTCTATTCATTAGCCATGCTTTATGATTCAGCTTCCTCTGAGCCACACAAGAGCTCCCTGAGGAAAGAGACTGCTGGAGAGCTGGAGAAAAAAGGGAGCGAGACTCAGGGAGGGAGGGGGTAAGCAAGAAGGAGGTCATAGGGCCCAGCCAGGGCCCAGCTCTCAGCAGCTGTGAAATCCTCCCGTTTCCTCGGCAGGCGTAAAAAGGAACAAGAGGGAGAAGAAAAAGAAGGAGTCCAGGGAGGGAGCTTGGCCAGTAAACCCACCATCAGAGTGCTAACTCCCTAAAGAGCCACATGGAGAACCATAATTCCCAGATTTAGGGAATGCCAAATTACAAATTACACTGCTGTTTGTTTTAAAAAGTCCCCAACTTCCCCGAACACCAGTGACTTATTGACTGCATAAATCTCCAGATAATTGCAGAGTAGCAGAAGGAGAGCAGGACATTTCCTGCAAAGCCAAACGCATTTGCTTTCACAGCAAAGAAGCGAGGAGGAATAATCTTTGAAAATGTTCCACGTCCACGCTCCCTTTACTTAAAAACACAGCAAGCTAATTAATTTGGAAAATCTGAAACGAGCATAATTGCACTCTTTTTGTGTTGAAACGCTTCCCTGCTTAATTTTTCGCACAATGGGCCAACTGAGCGAGGCAACGTGGGCAGTAAGGGAGGGCAGTATAATCAGCTGAACGACCTTGAGGCATAAATTTATGAAAAGCATTGATCAGTTAAGGCTGTAATTTCACTGAGACAGGAAGGTCAGCAATTACCCAGATTCAATTAACCTCATTTAGTAAAGACTGCTGAGAGACCAGTTTCTCTCCCCCATCCACCAGACACCCCCCCTCGTACTTTTTATCAAACGATCCCTCGGCCTCCAGCTACCTTTGATCTTACAGCTGCTCCTTGGAGCCAGAACAAATGACGTCCAAACAGGGTGAAATCTTACAGCCAAAGGTTAGGTAAACCCAGACTAAATACAAGCAGATTCCTAATATGGGCTCCTCCTGTTCTGTTCTCATGAAGGAGGAGCAACCCTTCCCCTCCCTGCAGAGAAATAATTTTTAAACAAGCTGGCAAAGCTATCACAACAGCTGTGGTGTGAAAACAAAGAAACCTGTTAGTAGGCTTTGTGGTGGGCTCACGCCTGTAAAGACTATAATTACAATTTAGTTCTGAGTCATTTGGCACGTACTATGTTCCTGACAGACCGTCGTAGGACAAGCACAGAGGTGGCTAATCTAAGCGCGTATATATACTCCAAACAAGTTTGCAAAATGACATTTTTCCTAATTGAAAAGGTGACTGTTGTAATTTGATTGACAGCTCAATAAGAGAGAAACAATTTAATGGGCAGCACCAAAAGACGATCACCTGACACGTACAGGAATACCATGGATACCAACTGAGCGTGTGCCTGTGCTGCAGCTAGCAGGAATGTTGTCCTACATAATCATGGGTAATAGAGCGGAGGAAGCAAACACAGCGCATCATATTGTCCGTGCTCCCCTGACTGGCAGGATGAGTGGGTCAAATGTCTTAGTGGAGGCAAAGACACTTGATGTTCCAGTGTAGGAGTACACAGCTGCTTTGTGCTGCACTGGTGTGACGTGCCGCTGAAAGACCTATCGGTAGCATGAAAGTGAACAGGAAGCCCACCTACCCCGAGAAGTGAAGTGCGCAAAAAGGACGTGTATCCTGAGATGGACGATCAGGCTCTCGATTACCCCGGCTGAACCTGTCTGACCGTGAATTCACACTTACTGCGCCCCCCTCCAACACCCACGTACACACAGTGTTAATTTGCTTCACTGCTTGGTGTTTCATCAATGTCAGATTCCTCCTTCACTGCCCTCTCTTCCAATTTTCCACTCACTGTCACCTGAAGCTGTGTCTCCTTTCAAAGTACAGGTCCATGTTTTGTCCTTGTTGTTGTTGATCTGGGAGATGGCCACCCGTGTTACTGTTTTAACACGCAATTACAGTAATTTGAAACCCTTATAAATACATATACAGTGGGGCAAAAAAGTATTTAGTCGGCCACCGATTGTGCAAGTTCCCCCACCTAAAATGACGACAGAGGTCAGTAATTTGCACCAGAGGTACACTTCAACTGTGAGAGACAGAATGTGAAAAAAAAATCCATGAATCCACATGGTAGGATTTGTAAAGAATTTATTGGTAAATCAGGGTGGAAAATAAGTATTTGGTCAATAACAAAAATACAACTCAATACTTTGTAACATAACCTTTGTTGGCAATAACAGAGGTCAAACGTTTACTATAGGTCTTTACCAGGTTTGCACACACAGTAGCTGGTATTTTGGCCCATTCCTCCATGCAGATCTTCTCGAGAGCAGTGATGTTTTGGGGCTGTCGCCGAGCAACACGGACTTTCAACTCCCGCCACAGATTTTCTATGGGGTTGAGGTCTGGAGACTGGCTAGGCCACTCCAGGACTTTCAAATGCTTCTTACGGAGCCACTCCTTTGTTGCCCGGGCGGTGTGTTTTGGATCATTGTCATGTTGGAAGACCCAGCCTCGTTTCATCTTCAAAGTTCTCACCGATGGAAGGAGGTTTTGGCTCAAAATCTCACGATACATGGCCCCATTCATTCTGTCCTTAACACGGATCAGTCGTCCTGTCCCCTTGGCAGAAAAACAGCCCCATAGCATGATGTTTCCACCCCCATGCTTCACAGTAGGTATGGTGTTCTTGGGATGCAACTCAGTATTCTTCTTCCTCCAAACACGACGAGTTGAGTTTATACCAAAAAGTTCTACTTTGGTTTCATCTGACCACATGACATTCTCCCAATCCTCTGCTGTATCATCCATGTGCTCTCTGGCAAACTTCAGACGGGCCTGGACATGCACTGGCTTCAGCAGCGGAACACGTCTGGCACTGCGGGATTTGATTCCCTGCCGTTGTAGTGTGTTACTGATGGTGACCTTTGTTACTTTGGTCCCAGCTCTCTGCAGGTCATTCACCAGGTCCCCCCGTGTGGTTCTGGGATCTTTGCTCACCGTTCTCATGATCATTTTGACCCCACGGGATGAGATCTTGCGTGGAGCCCCAGATCGAGGGAGATTATCAGTGGTCTTGTATGTCTTCCATTTTCTGATGATTGCTCCCACAGTTGATTTTTTCACACCAAGCTGCTTGCCTATTGTAGATTCACTCTTCCCAGTCTGGTGCAGGTCTACAATACTTTTCCTGGTGTCCTTCGAAAGCTCTTTGGTCTTGGCCATGGCGGAGTTTGGAGTCTGACTGTTTGAGGCTGTGGACAGGTGTCTTTTATACAGATGATGAGTTCAAACAGGTGCCATTCATACAGGTAATGAGTGGGGAACAGAAAAGCTTCTTACAGAAGACGTTACAGGTCTGTGAGAGCCAGAGATTTTCCTTGTTTGAGGTGACCAAATACTTATTTTCCACCCTGATTTACGAATAAATTCTTTACAAATCCTACCATGTGGATTCATGGATTTTTTTTTCACATTCTGTCTCTCACAGTTGAAGTGTACCTCTGGTGCAAATTACTGACCTCTGTCATCATTTTAAGTGGGGGAACTTGCACAATCGGTGGCTGACTAAATACTTTTTTGCCCCACTGTATATAGAGAACACAATGTGGAACACCTACATTGAGAAGTGTATCTGTACAAAAACAACAAAAACGCACAAGCAAGACACAATAAGGGGTCCGTTTTTCCCTTCATATGGGAGTAGCATAGTGCTTCAATTAAGACTGCTATCAGCACCCACTCAGGGTCCTCAGTTACTGCCACCTTTTCACCCTAGACACCCGCTAATGCTACCTTTGCAATAAATGCCGCATTAGACATGCACAGTGGGCCTACAGCTCCCTGGCTGCAATGGGAGACACAAAATTAATTATCTCGCCTGCATTTGTCCTCGCGCTGTTCCAGAAACTTAATGACCTCCCGAGCGGTCGTTTATTATAAGTCGTAGCGATGCTTTGCATTCCCTGGGCAGAGAACATCTACCTTACCTTCAATTTCTACCCACCACTCTCACCACTCTCACCGCCGCCTGCTTGTCAGAACAGGTGTGGGCCAGCAAGACTGCAAACCCCCAGCGAGCATGATGAGATATATGGCGAAGAGAGAAGAAACGTCCCACGCAACTGTCAACCGACAGATACTCGCCTCAAATGGAGCATCATTAAGATGATAATGAATTCCGTAGTGGCTGTGGAGAATGGAGTGGCCTCCCCTCGCACACATGCAAAACACACGCAAACCTCTTTATGCTTGGCCCCGAGTGCCATTTTAACATGTAACATGTGTGTGTGCGTGTGTGTGTGTGCGTGTGTGTGTGTGCATGTGTGACAGAGAGCCAGGGTTGAAAAGCTCCTGCTCCCTCTCCCCCTAGCAACAGAAGCAGGAAAATGAATGCAGAGAGAGCAGGGGGGCTTGGGCTTTGTGTAAAATATTACCCTTCGTCTCACTTACTGCACCCCACACTACCTATCCTCCCTCCCTGGCTGCGTAGCAGTTGCTAGCCCTTATCACCGCTGCCTGTCAGTTTAGTATACAAATTAGCAATCTATCAGGGGAATGCAGAGGTCCGTTTCATCAGTAGGGAGAAGGGAAGAGGCACGCATTGCATTAAAGCCTCTTGCCGCTGTAGACGGAAAGGGTCACAAATCAACGCTGCAGCGGGCCCACAGCCAGCACTAACCAGATAAGGAGAAATGAAGGAAAAGGGATGAGGCATATTTCACTAGAGAAGATCCAGACCTGCTCCAACTAAAGGATGGAGGTGGTGCTGGTGGTGGTGAGGTATAGGAATCGGGGAGGTCACAAATCACTATCTCAACCCCACAGAGGCACAGAAAGGATATGAGAAACAGGTATGGAATAAAAAGTAGAGAAATTCCATTTATAAAAGTGCCTTTGGTTGATTAACGGCTACAAATTGCAGGAAATTAGGGCTAACACATTCCCACTTTCTCCTGTTAAGTGAACCTGCGCATGTTAATACCAGCAGAGACAAAACAGCTGCTAAGGGCTCTCATTAAGTGGCATAATGCAATGAGGCACAGTCTAAATTGCAGCAATAAAAGCAGACAGACAAATCATCTCGACCATCGCAATCCATTTAACTCAATTAATGCACAACCAGCATCTGAGCTCAGTCGTTTAAAAGCATGTGCGGTTCGATCACTGGTCGGGCTGGGGGTTAAGTTCTGCTTAAAACCGCGGGCACGGGGAAAGAAAGAGATAAGGACAATGGGTGACGTAAAACAAAAGCAGGAGATAGCGATAGTTCTGTTCGGTGCGGCGCAGCTGACTGTGAAAAGAGCGTGGCCTCCTTTCCTTTTTAATGTCAGAATGTGTGCCAGCAGCGATAAGAAGCCAGGTAATCTCCCAGCGGAATCAGGGGGCTGTTCGTCATTACTCCCTGGCCCTGATATGGATCTGAGCACCTGATGACTTCTCTTGGCTCTCCGGGCTTCTCGGCAGCAGAGATGGCAGATAGCCCTTTAAGACATGGCTCACTGCTCCCTGATTGGCTGGTCAACAGCCACAACCAAATCCTGGCTCCCTCTGGGCGGCTGCGAGAAGGTATGATAGGAAAGGACACGGAAACTCACTCTCCCCATATCCACATCATCCCTTTGTTGTAAAGCCTTTACACCATTGTCAGCGTGGGTGGTGGAAAGTAAAAAAGCCTTTCTGGATGTTATTGTCTGAGAGGCAGGATAACAGACAGGCGGATTATTTCAAAAACAGCTTTCTCCAGAGCTCTCACAATGCGGCACCGTTGTTGCTGTGGAGAGGATCCTGGAGGAGATAATAATAATATTCCTAGTCAGAGCCTCTGCTGCAGTAGAGCTGCCTTCTAACAGAGAGATACACATCATTCTGACTGGCCCGCCGTGACATAATCGCCCTGCGGAGAGCTGCAGGCAAGCTTGGTAGGCAAACCACCTCTCACTGCAGCTTGTTAAGAGAAAGGTGGCTTTAAGCACTGCTCAATAGAAACTCCTATTGAACTCTTTTTTTTTCACTCCATCTGAACAATGTCTAGGTGAGTCATAGCACACCTCGGGCTACACAAGTTACACTCTTCCTTTTTTCCTCCTTCTTAAGATTGCAGTGCGCTTTTGACTCGAATTTGCTAAGAGGAAAAAAAAAACAAACTCGGCAGGATCTTAAATAATGCAGCGATAAAAAAGCTGTGACCCTTTCCATTGCCTCAACCCACACATGGTGAATTTCTTCTGCAGCAAAAGACAGCACCACAGAAAAGAAGAAAAGGCAGAGCTGGCACTACATGTAAATGTGTGGTAGGTTTGGTTTGCTCCTCTGGGCACGGACACCTTTAATGAGAGGAAAAAATGCGCAGCAAAAGGCAGATCTCAGTCGTACTATGCCAGTGATTTTGAGTAATATGAATTACCTCCCGTCTAACACAAATAAATATTGTTCTAATACCAGTGGGAGTGTAATGCCGACTCTCGCCTAGGAAAACTATGGGGGATCTAGGCTCCGCTCGCCAGCCTCTACGCTGCATCCCACAGAGCTTCCTTAACCCTACACTGTTAACATGCTATATGCTTGTGACCCTGTGACCTTTAGCACGACACTTATAGCTCGCAATTCGGTGTTTCGCAGAGGGGTTTGATAACGGCGACTCGCTCGTAAAAGAGAATTTAGAAATGTATCTCGGCATCGTTCTCGTGTCATCTGCCACCACGAAAGCTGACCGTGCTCGGGATCAAGATCAATACAACCACTTGCCCTGCAGGGGATGAAGTGGGACTCGGGCAGGGGACAGCAAGTGGTGGAGTGGAAAACTCTACCGTCTCACTTTAAGGCACACTATCTTCCCAAGCTAGCACAAACAAACATGGTATGCGCTATATAAAGTAGTCTCAGGCCACCTAAGCCCCCAGGTCATATTGGAAGGGGATGTGGCAAGTTAAGTGGAATTTACTTTTGATGCAGACATCGGGCCTCAGGTTTCAGGCAGATGTAACCCAAGCTGTTCCCTGAGGCTTTACCAGAAGGGGGGACAGGACACCTAACGCCCAGGCAGTCACCTTCAGAAATGCCTTCACCGCTCAGCTGGCCTTATAAAGGGAGGAGAATGCCAGTGTTGTCTGTTAAGGGTTAAAGTGACTTTTGACAGGGACAGACTTTAATTTCATTAGCAAACAAAGAGAGGTGAAGCTGCTATTGGATTTACCATCTAGTATATAAGCAGTAGATGAGGTTTGTTGCTACTGGACTGCTGTGTTCTGAGGATATAAGGGGAATTTAATATAGCACATAGACCCCAGCAGCCCACAGTACACCCACTGCTTTGTCACAGCCCTGAATCCTTTACACTTTGATGTAGCTGTTTCTTTTAAACACCACTGCTTCTTAAACGTATACAGGGTTTTGATTCAGGCATCTCCTGAGTCTTTAATATGGAAAAGTGTGGGCCTAAACTAAGCTATAAATTCTCTGCCCCCCTTACATCTCTTTCATGGCATAGCGCTCGAGCTTTTCTGTCACCGACAGTCCAGATGTGTGACTTAATGTGGGGATGGTGGGAGTGTATAAATAACCATCATGAGATATCAGTGGGGCATGCCAGGAGCTTTGCTGTGGAAGGGAAGAAATGATGGAGGAGGTGGCGAGTGAGCTGTGTACCATTTGAGAATCCAGCAAAAGCTAGTTTAACACCAACGCGACAACTGCAGAGATCTTGTGGGAGAGCTTATGGCTTTAAACTTGACACTTACTGTGTGACAGCGTTTGAACACGCCACACTCTGAGGCGACCTTGACAGCGATCGTGTTTGTGGTGCTTTTTAATTTCAGTTATCGTTGCTTTCTGCCGCTGTGTGTGAAACGATAATGATATGCATTGATTTATGGTCATTGTGGGTTATACTGTCATGTCCAGACCAATAACAACCCATCAATACTGGACTCAAGGTCAGCTTTATTAACCTTATGATTCAGTTCAATTCCACTTTTATTTGTATAGCACCAATTCACAGTAGCAGTCATCTGAGGGCACCCTTCTACATTCAGTTAATTACTAGGAACTCACCACCGGCTGTATTTGAATCAACTGCACAACGATACAACGCTAACATTTTGTAATTGCCTGCTCTTTTAGGAGCCTTGGAGAACTCTGTAAATCCCAGTTGTATTAATCTCCAAGTAAAGCGTGGCACCTGAGGACAGAAGGATTTGATCTAGAATCTATCTGAATACAAACTCCTGGACAGAAGAGGAAAAAAGGCAGCGTGAGGAAGATGCATTCAAATTTCTTTGCACCGCTGGAACAGATTTATGAGCAGTCACTGAAGACAAGGCTGCTAAACATCGTTGGCCATGCCAAGTGTACGTGGAGCATCATTTGCTCTGGATTAAAATATAATGAAGCAAGTGAATGCATCTTTGTCTTACATGCAACTCCTTAAATTATTCAAGTGCACAAAAAAAACCCAACAGGCAAAGCATGTTCCCCAGAGCACTGATACCCTTTTCTAGGCTTGTTCGCGATGGCGACGATGAATATCTTAGTGCTTGTTAAAAGCTTTGTTTTCCTTGTGTATGACTGGGAAAAAAGAGTCGTAAAAAGAATACCATGTTAAATGCAGAGGCAGGGCATTTTCATTTCCAGTGTTGGCTGCAGTGACATTATTAAAGTTTGTGTTCATAGTGCACTGAATTGATTTTTGATTTTTTTGCAGTGTATGGGAAGAAGCAAGGTTTAAAAGGTCATTACCACAGTGCTGGATCGCTTTAACAAACCAGTCTGATGTCAATAAAACAAACCTGACGATCTCACTGTAAAATGCCTCTTCAATGTCGAGTTGTCTGCACTTACAAAAGGAAGCCTCTTCTAGCTTAAGCTGTGCAAAACCTTTTGTTATCTTTAAAAACTTGTTTGTTTTTTTCCTCCTGTAATTCTATGGCAACCCTCTATTTCCTTCGACTTACTTTCAACATTTGCATGTCCAGAAGCACTCAGCCTGGCTCAGGTGCCTTCTGCCTGTATTTGATTAAGAGATACGCAAACAGATGAAGTCAAGGCACCAGCTTGTGTGCTTAAGCAGCCTTTTCTCACATTTGAGAGAATCCTTGGATTAGCTGGTCCAGGCTCCTAGGCCTTTATACTGAATGCTATTCATTCAGCAGAGAAGAAAAGAAAAAAACGGTGTTTGCATTTCATGTCTGTCAGCGGTAAAGATGCATGTGGTTGAACTGTAGAAGCCAACGTAAACAGAGATGCAATTGAATGTGAACATAATAGCCAGAAGATGCCAGATGACACACTGAGCAGGAAAGAAAAAAAAAACATAAGCACATCTTTTTTTCTTGCACTTGTGTGTCAAGAGATTGAGTCAAAGCTTTGAGACTGGGCAAAGTAGGAAGATGAGGGATGTGGGGTGTCATCTCAAGTCACGCCTGACAAAAGCTGTTCTTGTTACTTCCCATCACACTCATCGCCATTGTTAAAGAAACACAGGCTGTTGCAGGTGCACACGAGTGCCAGCCACATTTAGTGTTTCCAGTCTTTATCCTATCACTGCTTGCAGTTATTGAAGGCAACTCTTCAGTTGCTGTATAAGATTCCCAAAATATGTTAATCCATGTTAAATGATAGATTTATCTTCAAAAAGATAAGTGCATCAAAAAGCAGTCCGCCTAGGGGGGACACTGGTTTGTAGTGTTAACGTTTTTTAAACATGCTCAGGTGCATTGCCACAGGGGCTCCCAACTGGCCTTGTGAACCCGCATGGCATCTCGTGCCACCCAACAACATGTAATTGGAGACTTAGCACGCTCTGTTGCACACCTGTAACGGGTCTCTGAACACTGAGATCCTTGCCCAAGCCGTCACCCACATCCAAGGCTGACAGGAGCCTGGCAGGAAGCCAGTGTAAGGAGGCAAGATCTTCTGGTACGCTGCCCTGGCACCCACCGCAGATCGATGCCTCCACACACAATTAGAGAGGCTAAAACAGATGTGCTCACAAGCCTCACTGCTCCATCTACACCATCAACTACTGTGACACCCCTTGCTTCTTATTAAAGGAACACAAACACACACATGTGCTCGCAATATCAAACAAAACACGAGCATGAAATCGTCCGGTTTGATTATCCAGAAAAAATATACTAGCAGCTTTTGCTAGCATAGCAATGCTTCCACACTGATTGGTCATAGTAGAAGAAAACGGGCAGAAGAAGGGTCAGTGGGAGCCGTTCTGTTGTCTCCTTCCCTCTCCTGCTGTGACAGATTTTAGCCTGTTTGTCTGACAGTGACATTTGTTCTATCAACTCAGCCCCCGCCCTGTCACTAACAGGTGGCCTGTCCCTCACAGCAAAGTCATTTGCTTTGCACAGCAGCAGTTGTGGGTAACCCCAGCCAAGCTGCATTTAGTTTTTCAGTATTACAACCCCAGCCAAAGACAGAGGCAGTGGAAGAATGCAGAGAAAAAGGCTGGGGGAAGGGAAGGGAGAAAAAAAACAACCTCCTCCGATCAAATAAATGCCACTGTAAGCACAAGTGACAAGTCTCGTTTGGGGTCGTCCCTGCTCAGGGCCTGAAAGGCCAGCACTGCCTCATCTCCTCAGCTATGTCTGCGAGCAAGGTGGGTGGGTTAGAGAGGGAGGGAGAAATGTCTGATTGGTGCCATAGCCAAGAGTGAGAGCAGGCCAATTATATTTCCTATCCCTCAAGAGAAGGCCAGAGCGAAGCCTCTGCCATCTCTCCTCTCCTCACCTCTCAAGACACTTCACATAGATAAATAAATGACAGCCCCACAGGGGCTTGGCCCAGTCTCCCAGAATACATTGCAGAGGCTGGCCGCTTGCCTGTCCGTTTGTCTTCACCTGGCATTACTGCAGATAGACATTTTTCACATTATTATCGTTGCATCGTCTCCATTGCCCTGTTCACTCACTGAGATGTGGTTGATGATGTCGGCAGAGGACCCGAGGAGATTGGAAGGAAATGTCTCCTGTCAAAGTCAGCATAGCCTAGCTTAGCAGAAATTTAACAAGTTCCCTGGGCTCTCTCCATTCACTCTCTGACGGAGCACGGAGCCAGGACATGGCCTGCTGACAGCCCTAGGCATGTCACTGTCACTGACACTTGATAGGCGAGAGAGGAAAGGCAAGAGGGCTGAACCCTACAAGGCTCACACTTAGCTACACAGCTCTATATTACTACTTTTCTTTAGACGTGCAAAAAAATTACCGTTGGAAATTTGACTTGATCTAACACAAACGGGACCGACTGAAATCGCTCTCGTGTTAACTAAACTACTCTGCAAATGACTATCTTTGAGTTGTCGCTATAAAATGCTTACAGCTTGAAAGAAAGCTAAACATGCCCGAACGTTAGTGTCTTTTTATCAAACATCATCCAACAGAGGAATACTCGAGCTTAAACTGCATGTGTAGTGCATGCACCTCTGCACAGTCTCACCATCCTCTGATGGTTAAACCGAAAACCAGATGCTTTGGATTAGTGGGGAGAAAAAACAAAGCAAATAAAAGTGGAGGGTAGAATGGTATGTATTAACTATAATCAAAAAAGAAACAAAAGGGAGACCATGATGCTTTAATTACTTCTCACACATAGTTTTGTAGGACCAAGCCAGGCACTAAAAAGAAAGAAGAAAGCAACCCTTTTTAAAATTACAGACTCTCAATTGTAAACTAGGTCGAGGAATGACTATTTGCAACAGTATATAAGGGTCATTTTAGGTTAAAAACCAACAAGAATCAAAAGAAGTGCCGTGTAAATGGTAATAAACAGCAAAGCGATGCTCGTAAGTCATGAATTTGTGAAAAGGATTCAGATTTTAGGGTGACTGAAATAGTACATTTATAGCAAAAAAAGAAAAAAGTGTTTGCAAGCTGGGCACATACTCTCCACCCCGTCCCACCCCATGCTCTGTATTATGACTATGGTGGATAACCTAATCAAGTTAGAGCCTACTTTGCAATTAGATTTAGCATTAAGTAAATGCTCGTGATTTTAGGCCAGAATCACCACATTATCATGAGCATCTGGACTTTGAAGAGACACTGCCATGGATCAGGCCTATTCAGAGGAAAAAATCATATTGATTTAGATTTGCTTCATGGCATTGCATGCTTAACAGTTTTGTGGCATGACAAGGTTGGTCCAACCTTGCGAAGTGATGTTTTTTTTTCTTGGAAATTTATGACTTTAGTTTCAGAAAATATTCTGCTTTTTGTCTTGTAAATGTTCAACTTTTTCTAGGAAATCATGACATGAATGGAAAGTTAAACCCCTCTATTGACCTTGCTTTCCTTTCTTTTCTTTTCTTTTCTACCTCACAGCAGTTCTTGTATGACTGCATCGATACAGATAAATGTTCAGCATGGCCTTTAACAGAAGAAAGGTGTAGGAATGACTGCAGGCTAACAAAACCGTTTTCTGCAACCATGTCACACATGGTAGAAACCACTGTTTACGTGATTTAAAAAACCCTTAAAATGTGATTTTAATACATTTGCACGCCATCCTGCCAAGTAGCTGGAAATATATATTATGTTTGTCCACTGGAGAAAGCTTGGATGAGGCCTGAGTGAGGTCCTCTATGAATCTACTTAATAGCCGTCCTCTGTTTGCAGAGTCTCTCTTGACTCACTGGTGTTGCCACAGTGCTAAATTGCACAGCTGTTCCACAATCTGTGGCTGTTTTAATTACGCAAATGTGAGCGGCAGCTCGTCAGTTCCTCACTAACGAAGGGGTCTGCTTTCCAGCGAGGGTGCCGTATGTTTGGTATGTAGGCCCATTTCCACCCAACGCTCCCCAGGCTGTGCGCGGACCACCCGACACATTCACATCCCGAAGAAGACGCATCTAATTAAAGCTCCCGAGTCAAATCTGCTTACTAAGGGGGAAAAACATGCGGGCTGGATTAAAAGATGGGGAAAGCGTTGAAGTGGGATGGGGGGCTTTAATACACTGCAAGTGAAAGAGCTTAGGAGGAAATATGAGAACTCTCCATAGTAAGATCCCAGGCAAGGCTGGAAGGAATTGTTGTAAATGTGAGCCGATCAGTCAGCGTTTGTCAGTCTGATTCCTGAGAACTTCCAAAGCCCCCAGGCAGAGACAGACAAGCAGGCTGTTGTCTATAAAAGTGGCTTTTTAGCAGTCCTGGTTGCCCCATCTTTCAGGAACATCTGTGTCATTTCTCAGCAACTAAAACAGATTCAGAGAACTGCAAACAGCCGCTACCAATCCCAGAAACACTAAATGGACCAAAGCTGAAAACAAATAATGATTTACAGCTTTGGTTGAGTATCCTTACACTTGCAGATGCACACAAAAATATGTCTTTTATCCCCCTTGCACGATGACAGTACATGACAGTAAAACATTCCAGTGTGTAATGCACTGCATTGCACAGCACATCATCCAACTTCTTGCATGCGATGTTGAAAACAAAGGTGTTAAGAACTCCCCTCGTGAATCAGACTTGCTGGCTAAAAGCCTAGCTGCAGTGTACCACCCACCTCCAGTTTTACACGAACACCACAGCCTAAAGTAGCAGTGGGAGACTACATAATGAATGCATGAAGCTAGGTATCACGGGGGCTCGTATAGTGCACAAAACGATGGGGCAATTAGGCCCACACGACACCTCGGGATGGCGTGATGAAGGACTCCTGGGCTTGTCTCCTCCGCCTCTGTTCCACTATCATTAAGGATTGAGCAGCCACATCTGGCTAATGGCACGCCTGGGGTTCCTGCTCAAACACT
Source organism: Aulonocara stuartgranti (assembly GCF_965226115.1). Taxonomy (NCBI): domain Eukaryota; kingdom Metazoa; phylum Chordata; class Actinopteri; order Cichliformes; family Cichlidae; genus Aulonocara; species Aulonocara stuartgranti. The sequence continues at coordinate 36,498,157 of NC_138948.1, read as the reverse complement.
GTGCCACGCCGTGCACATTTAATTACGCCTCATAAAGGTAACAAAAGACACAGTCTGCTCTCGGGGAAGCGCTGTTTGGAAATCGGTAAGGAAGACAGAGACAGACAGAGCGAATGAGGGGGAAAGACGAGAAACTGGCCAGCTGCCAGAATTACAGGTTGACCCAGGTCGGCGGCTTCAAAAGAGGCAAATTCACTTGAGTGTCTCTACCTCTCCTTGAGATGGGTTCCAAAGAGCTCATTGCGAGCAGGAGATGCTCTGCAGCTAAGAATGAAAGGACCTCTAGTTTGTCTCCGCTTCCCCTATTAGATCATGTACTGCACTAGCTGCTTTCTTCAACGGCTAATTGCGGGAGGACTGCAGGGATTAAAGGCAGAGCTTCTTTGAAATACATATGCATGGGATTTAGCGGCTGTTTCAAGTGAAGAGGGGAATTTTCTGTTAGGATACAAACAATGACAACATCACAGAACCAAGCGTGTAACAGCACTTTGGCCTGCCACTCCACAGGCACCGGGGCTGCTCATTACCACCTGCAAAGAGCTCAACACATTGAGCCAAGAGCATGAAACACACATTGACCGCCGACGGATTGGCTGACTGACCTGTGACTTAGTAGCATTTGGAGGCATTCAAAAGACACGTTTGAATAGATAGCTGAGAGTTTGAGTTGAGAGAGCAAAACCAAGATATTGAGAGATGAGCAAAAAGAGCCACAGCTCATTGTCAATTCGTTCCACTGTGTGGCAGTTTGAGAGCCTGCTAACACCACAGGGAATGTCTCCGGTCACTTCTGTTTGGACATGCACACAAATCCATCGGTGTCCGATACAGTTAATAACGGAGCCATTTCTGAAGGAACCACAATGCAATAAAAACAGAGGGAGATTTTTTTTATTTTGCCAACATCTCTTTCCCTCCCTTCCCTGACAATTAATGGCCTCGCGCAGTTCCATGTGTTATTTATAACTTAAATGTTAAAAACAGACATCTCTGCAGTGCGTGTTAAAAGACAAGCCTGCCAAACGCCGTGCTCCTCAGCAGCCTCCTTTCCTGTAAAGTCTCCCCCTGCTTTCAGTGTAGAGAGAGTGTTTTATGGCAAGTCCCTTGTCAGGATTAAGATGTAGTTCCAAGTGCCACGGGGACAAGCATAAATTCTCCATCTCCTACTGTGGACCCACAAGTGGTGGAGCTTAGGGAGTGTCCTTGAAGTATGAATAACATCACATGCTGTGTGTCATCTGTTATACTAATGACATGTCCTCAGAACAATCCACATCCCCTCTGGGCCACCAGTCTGTAAATGAGAGAACAATTTGCTTCCTTGTCCACCTCCATACACGTTGTAAATATTTTTTTTTTTTAAATACTGTTAATTAATCATACGAACAGTCTATTTGCAACAACAGACTGATGCTTGATGTAAAATCCACCACGGGTGACGCTGAGTCAGAGGATTTACAGATATCATCCTCGGCACCAGGAAAACATTCATCGTTTTTTATGCAGTGCAGAGGCCACAGTCGAGGACTGGGGATGAACCTGCTCTGCGTCAAGTAAATCATAAAGAAACATCAGGCGAAGATGGAAAAACAGTGTTCGAGCACAGTTCTGGCAGTGCTGGCCTTAAATGGCTTGCAGAATGAGTAGCATGGTGTTTTGAAAATCTACAGCACAACCCACTTCCATATTTCTTGAAGTTTCTCGCAGAGGGCAGCTTAAGTCTCGGAGTGTAAGCCAATTTGGATTACCTCCACATTTCAGACAGGTTCCAGTCGGGATTTACAACACTTTAAAAACACGTTCCTCCCTAAGCACAGCTTTAACCCTAAATGCATCAACAACATATTTAACTGACATGTTTTTTTAAATTATTTTATCCGCTGCTATTTCTCAGACTGTTGCATATTCAAAGCTAGACAACACTGTTCAAAACAGCTCTGCACTGAAGTATTACTTTATAACACTGGCTGATAACATTCTGGGGTTTCAGGCAACGGCTTCGCTGCTAAGAACACAGTGTTGCATCCAAATGCTTGGGCTATTTTCTTGAACCTCTCTATAGCTCATTTTTCACTTCTGAATTCATGCATAGATGCAGAATAAATCTCCATTTCTTCTTCTATCTCGTATCCAGGCTTCAGGGGGCACAAGGCATTAGTCTCATGATGCTGGGTTTGTCATGTCTTCCCTAGCTGTGATCTGCCTGAACTCTTACATTACAAATAGCTGGAGGATTTTTCACCCTCTTATCACATTTGCCAAGCAGGCCTGTCTCTTATCAGCTTTTCGCTGGAGATAAATGGGCTTTTGAAGATAGGAATAAGAGAGGTTTTTGCAAGCTAATTCCAGGGCCCCATCTGCAGTAGATTACAGATAGGTGCCAGGGAGTGGAGAAAGATACATATTTTAATATGAAGGTGGTGGAAGTATCAGGTTGAAGAGCGACTGGTATTACAGTCTCATATACTCTATAACCCAAAGACACGGAGAACTAACAGGCAATAATGAGAGATAATGGATGGACTGTGAATAATCTATGGAAACTTCATCATTGATCACATCAGTTACACTGTTAAGGAAATTTTCCAACAAACCCACTTTGGAGCTTGCAGCACTGTAAAAATAGCAGTGAATAAAAAGAGGCTTTTCTCTGTGCGTCTCATACATGGGGAGGATCCCGACAGGAATAATTGAGAAATCATTTGTTTAAATTTCCCAAACAAATGTGAATCCTTTTTTCCCCTGTACTGCCTCCACCTCAGTCTACGTCAGCGGCAAAAAATAACAATTAACAGCTTGTACTGTACATATATATTATAATACTAACAGTACAATTTGTAATTTAAGTCGCTGCAGTGGCTTAATGCAACTGTAAAACACAGTCTTTGTCAATAGACTAGGAGACTGTAATAAATAACTACTATGTTATAATATATCAAAACGTGTGTTGTTTTCTGATGCTTTGCAGATGTGCTTTCTATAACAATCAGCGTCTTTAACCAGTAAATGTGATTTAGAAACCGTGTTTGGGTATCACTAAATTCAAATTAATTTAATTCAAATGCAATGCAGGGATAGGAATATCACAAGAGAAAGAAAACAGACTTTGTTTGTAGTTGTCCTTTCACCGCTGTGGCTACACTAAGACACAAAAATGCAGGGAGCAGATTAACAGCTGACTGTGTCTCTACTGAGCACAATACCTCCTGTGGAAACACAACACTAATACCCTGGGAGAGAGTAGCCACACGTAAACACATAATCAAAAGCAAATGTTGGCTTTCCAGCAGACTGATGAAAAGCGACAGACTTGTGCCATATGAGGCATCGCTGTTGCTCTAATATTAACCGGCGACGTGTGAGCCAGTCTAACCTTGATGGTTGAGAGCGCTGGGCGCGATGGGGGAAGAAAACCTAATTAAACAGCTCCTCCCGTCGTTGTGTAAGTCAGACACGGGACAGACCCGTAGTGTGTGCTGGATTTAACGGTGCATGCCTACATTGTGCTGCACTCGCAGGATTTATAAAACAATTAAATGTCAGATTTAAAAAATGAACGATTATAACCAGCGATGCTGTGCTGAATAATACAATTATGAAATAAAAAAAATATGTAGCCTCAGTTTGCTTGCACCATTTAACCGTGTGTTAAAACCACAGCGCAGATAAATGTTTATCATGTTGTTTAAACCACACCAGGCTGTAAATGGTCTAACTTCAGTTTTGCCAGATTACTGTCGAAATAAATAAATAAATAAATAAATAGGGAATTATAGGAGCCACCGCTAATGTGAAATTTAAAACAGGAAAAGTAAGTTCGGCTCTTATTCGAACCTTCACTATATTTTCGGTTACAATGTGCGAGCGGCGGCTCGACGGAAAGGAAAATGCGCCTGCCACCGGCGGAGTCCAGCTATAAAAGAAAAATACTATTAGCGAACAGCTTTCTTAAATATTACGCTGACGCATTTGGACGGAAAGCGTAATTCTTGGGATATTTTTATTAATCACCCTAAGTGAACAGTTCAACAGGGAGGGAACAATGGAAGCAACAAAATCATCGGTGGAATAGCGCTAAACCTTACCGATTCCAAATGCAATGAGATCGGCAGCGAAGATATCCAAATCACCCAGGCTGGAGCAAATACGAAGACGCGTTCATAAAGATATTTGAGAAAGCCTTACTGGGAATAAATCCAATGGAGAAAAATATTGTTCAAAGGTGAGAGGATAAGAAATTTTCACTGAACACAGAATAACCTGCCGCAACAATAAATCTTCATCGAGAGGCTTTTCCTCCGTCTCTCGAAAGAAAAAAAACGACGGCGCGATCTTCAGGAAACGGAGTGAAAACGCAGTTTATTTCACTTCACTAAAGTTCTCTTGCTAATATTCGGACTCCTTGAGAGAACACAGAGAATCTTTGTCAAGCCGGAGCACCGCTCATAGGATTCCAACTCGGATAGTGGAAAGCGCCGATGACAGATCGTCCACAATAGATTCCCCGAAGTATCTGTCGATCTCAAAGAGAAAACGCGACGAAATCCAAATCCAAGAGCCGCGCAGATCGTTTCGTGCACATTGTGAACATCATCGGACGGTTATCCACAAGATCCTGGCACGTTCAGCACAGACGAGAAGTCCCGAAAAGACGCAGCGCGCTCCGCTCCTCTCGGACCAGCTCTCGGCGCGCAACAGAGCGAGAGACTGGGCTGTGCTGCGCGTCAGCCGGGGTGTGCGTGTCTGCGTGTGAGTCTGTGTGCGTGTGTGGCAGCAGCTGTTGAAAATGAGGACAGGACGAGACCAGAGCAATCAATGTACGAGGACTTGATCTGATTTGTTAACACTATTTCCAATAATGGACCCCGGGTTTTTTCCCATTCGTTCCCGCTCTTTTTGTAATCACCAGTTTATGTGTTTGTTATTTTCGAGATGACTTTAAAAATAATAAACGATATCCCACCTTCACATGGATGATACAGTGCTTGTGAACATATTTTCAGACCTAATGTTTACTGCAGCGCGTGCATGCGTGTTCACTATTTGAATAATGTAATAAAACGCATGTTTTTCCTGTTATTTGGTAATACAAATGGAGCTATACATGCAATAAGATTAAATCTCTCACTAAATAAAGATGAGTGGTCAGGAAAACCAAGTTGTAGGGAACATTTTAATTTCCTTCATCATGACCAACTCCATCTAGCAATTTATGTGCTTCAACCAAAAGTTCAAAACCTAACTCCCCCTCTCCCCCCACTGAGACCTCTATTCTGCAACAATTCCCTAAAACTCTTAGCAGCCTGGGGACTATGGATTGGCATCAGTCCTTACTGAGCATCCATCTGCTCCTTTTCCACAGTGAAGATGTTATTCTTAAAATGTACTTTAGAGGAGAACTCTCGGAGGCTAAAGAGGAGGAGGATAGAGCTTTGACGTCTCCTACAAAGTTAGCCCTGTGGTTATCCTGTTCACTCTTGTGACCTGCTTAACTTAGCCATGATTGAAGTCAGGTTGAAAGAGGCTTATGCTTGCAAAATGCCAACGCAGAGTAAGGGGGCTCTTTCAGAACTTTACTTCCCTGTGGAGTTTCTGGAGACAAGTAGAAGATTGGTGTTTACATTCTGCCATACTTTGTTATACTCCACTGATGCACCCGAGAGAATGGCAGCTCTGTTATGTGAAATACCGTAAAAACCCCTCGAAAACAAAAAAAGCATAAATACAGTATTGTGGATGGATAAATAATATGCTGTGATTCCTGCCACAAACTAGCCATTTACACATTGTGCCTGCAGGTGAGGAACTACTGTCTCCTAACAACAGTGATGTGTTATAGGCTACTCTGATGGTTTGTGTTTGGAATGCATGACTTGTAATTATTTCCCAGCTGTCTGTGATTAAGGGTGATCTTACAGACTTTTCTTAAAAACACAGATCACGACACAAACAGACACACAAACACATGAACCCACCATCCCAAATAAACAGGACAGGGCTTAACGTGGACAAGCATTTGGGATTCGACAGGGAAAATCTAGACGCCACTAAATGTAACTTTGGTCAATCAGACAGATGACTCGTAAATAACAGCCGACCGCAAGCGGCTGAAAATAAAATGCACCAAGATAAAACTAGGAAGCACCCGGCACGGTGTAGACGCCGGACCAGCAGTGAATCTGGGATAACTCGTCTCAGAGATGACGGGAATAAATATTTAGGGAATAAATGTATCACAGCTCCTTTAAAAGTTCCCAAATGTTCTTATCTAAAGGTAATTTTCTGTGAACTACAAAGTAACCACAATGTCGCAAAAAATACAAAATATATCTTGTATCCAGTGTTTCATCTTCTTGAAGATGTACCTTGCCATTTCCATATGACATCGACCACGTCAAATGCTTCATTTTCACAAATGTCACAGTATTCCTATGATATTTTTGAGACATCTGAAACGGACACATAAGAGAAATTCTAGCAGGTTTCCATCTTACACCAGCAAGGCCACATTCAGTTCCCAAGGTAAGGGTATAATCACTACATTACCTCTGGGGGAAAAAAAGGTGGGTGTATTTTCTGTCCTTCAGCACTTTAACAGCTAGCTTTCGTCTCGACATCTATTCAGCGGTGGGCCACTAATGCTGCCAGCTTCAGTCAGGAGAACAGTTAATCTCAGGTAAGCCTGCACTGACTGAGTGGATCTAGAGCCCTGGTCCAAATATCTTCCTTGTGGAAATAGCATTTGGCATACAATATCCCCCTACTCAACAGCTTCCTAAAATAGGTGCATGTACAGTAAAAGCTGTTATGTAAAGGGAGAAGCCAGGAGTGTTGGCAGTAATATGCTGATTGCAGATCTGATGTTGACAGGAAGTATTAATATTGACCACGAAGAGCAAATTTAATATGAAGCTATTAGGCATTTTTTTTCTTGAAGGTTGATCTTTAGCTCATCATCCCGTTTCTCTTTTTTTTTTTTAATTCGAGAGTAAAGAAGAGTAAATTCCATCCTTTAAAGAAAATTATATCAAGGCCAGAAGGCACTGGAGATAAAATACACATGAGCTCAGGAGTTGATTTCACATTTAGGTAGCTGTGTTTATGGTAGTCATGTCCATCCATCCAGTCTCTGTTGCTAGTAAAGATGACAGAGAGGCGCAACGTGGGTCGCTACCCACAAAATGGGACACGGTCATGTTTTATATCATTTTATTTCTGCAGCTGTACATTGTAATTTGTATCTGCAGAGTGCCTTGCAGAATCCATGATTTATTCATCGCAGGGGCTCGAGTAGCATAGACCAGCAATGTGAGAATCAGCACCTTATTCAATGACTCCCATCTTTCAATATGGACAACATTTCTAGGTCGTCCATGTGGAGCACCAGTGTACTCCAGAATACAAGTACTGCTGCTGAGAACAGAGGCCAGGAAATGTCAGACACTTTGAAGGACCCTCAGGAGACCTGACAAAAATTAAAGGACTTTATAGTGATAAAGGCTCCCTAAGGATGCACAAGCAAGCGCATGAGATAAAGAAGCAAACTACTTGGATTAAGATTATATGTGGAAATTTATTCTGCTAGTGATAATTCACACTTATGTTCAGCGGGTGAGTCTTTGCATTCAGAAATATGAATGCACTGCATGTTTAAGGCTTGTCAGGCAGCTTCTTTTTCGTTTGAAAGTTCTCATCAAAGCCCTCTTGGCAAATGTTTCTGTAGGTTCCTGTTCGACATGAAAAGTCATCCTGATTGATCGAGGCGATGTAGAACAAAAAGTGCCCTCCACCAGGCACATTAAAAATGAATTTTCTCTGGGATTCAAAGGGCTGTGCTGCTAGGGCAGAGGGAGACGAGAGCTGGTAACTCTGCTAGTTTGCCTCGGGAGCCCCTCTAGCAGCTAGTCCCAGCTGATCCATCCATCAGCGCTCAAGCCCACAGAGGTGAGTGACTGTTTGAAGGCTCTGCCGGCTAACTTATCCCGAGGCTTAACAATCCAATATTGGTTGTTGCCGAAGATAATTACTCTCCATTGATGGTAGAACACCCAGGGCTAGCTGAAGCCATTTGCATCGCCCAGCACCACAGATCGATCAGGGAGGAAAAGCAGTTGGGAGCTGATAACAGTGTTACGTTAGAGTAGCATTTCTGGGAGGGATGTTATGCTCTCTCTGCCTTTTCTTCTCCTACAACCCCACCCTTTTATGGCCTTCTTCCCCCACTCCCTCCTCTTTCAATGAACAAGGTAAAGAATGGCAACCGCTGATAGAATCAGCAAGGACATTGCTGTCTTTATTCTCGCGCCAAAAGCACGCACATGTCACCTTGACATTCTTTATCTTCTTCGCAGCACTGGTAGGAGAAAATGTGCAAACTAGATCCTGCATTTGATACACAATTGTTTATAGACCCACGGCTTTCATTTTCCCTCCCCCTTAGCTGTTTGGAAGATTGACAGAAGCAAAAACTATACTTTCCCGCTCTCGTCTAGAAAACAGAAGGCACCGCCTTGTGTGGTCTTGCTGCTGATTTGTCTCTACCGGGGTATAATTTACACTAAGAAAAAAAAAGAAAGATGGAAATTGGAGAAGTGAGATTAGCAAGTAATTTATGGGCACTTAGCAGGGAGCCTGCAATAGCAACCTCTGCTATGCTTCACTGCAACACTGCATTCTGAAAGGACAGCCATGCCACTTGCTGCAGAGTTGTAAAGCCTACATACAAGACAACCAAACCCCAACAAATTATGCATGAATACTGAAAGTGCTCGCAATAATCAGAGCTATCTCACGTCTAACCGCTGCTTGGGATGTGAAACGGAAAATGAAAAACAAGTGGTGTTATTTTCCCTTGTAATAAAATTTCCATTCCTTTAACAAGATAAAAGTGAATTGTGCTCCGACTCAGAAAGTGTGAAAGGCGTTTGGAGATGAATTTTTCATGCACATTGATAATTTAATACAGACTGGCACCAGTTTATTAACATTCTATGACTTCTTTGCCTCTCTGAGAATAATCACCCTACAATCTGTGGCTCTTTGGAGGAAATCACCATTAGTGCCTGATCAGGTGGTCAAAGGTTCTCGCTGTCAAATAGAACACTAAAAGTCAGAGGTGGCCTTGCAAGAGGATCTAATATCATATTAAAAACACAGAAAAGATGTAATAATGCATTATTTTACAAATTCATCATAAAAAGCAAGAAAAGAATGACTGAATTGTCCAATAATGGGGGATCAGGAAGTGCAAACACCACATAGCAACGAGCAAAAAAAGAACTACTGAATTTAACTGATGCATATGGCAGCGAATCACAACAACTGTTGCTTCCAGATGCTTTATATTGTAAGGTAAAGACCCTACAATAATACAGAGAAAACCCCAGAGAGATGATCCCTTACGAGCAAGCGTTTTGGCAACAGTGGGAAGGAAAAACCCCCTTTTAACAGGAAGAGACCTCCGGCAGGACCAGGCTTGGGGAGGGGCGGGGCCATCTGATGAGATAGGTGGGGATGAGGGGAGGGAGACAGGATAAAAGATGCACTATAGAAAAGAGCCAGAGATTAATAATAACTAATGATTAGATGCAGAGTGGTGTATAAACATAGTGAAAAGAAGACACAGTGCATGATGGGAAGTCCCCAGCAGCCTAGTGCAACATAACTAAGGCAGGATTCCAGGTCACCTGATCCCTCCATAGCTATAAGGATTATCAAAAAGGACAGTTTTAAGTCTAATCCTAAAAGTGGAGAGAGTGACTGTCTGAGTCCAAACTGGGAGCTGGTTCCACAGAATAGTGGCTTGAAAGCTGAAGTCTGTGCCTCCCGTTCCACTCTAGGAACTATAAGTGAGCCAGCAGTCTGAGAGTACAACAACTAAGGAGAATACTGAACTAGCATGTAGACACTGAGCTGTTGGGGAAAGTTTATAATGGCTGCAGCAACAGAAGACTCCTAAAAGCCAATAATGCCCAGCAAGGTGAGTAATGGAGTCCAGGTGCTGGCTAAGAACAATTTGCACAGCCAGACAAGCTGTTTTTAACACAAGCCCGACGTTCACGCTGAAGTTATTGAGATAACAGAAGCCGACACAGATAAGAATTTAACTTTCAGTTTTCCTGTATCAGAAAACAACAGACAATCAGCAGCAAACAAAGACTATGCAGTCGTTTAGGTGCAACCGTGGTTAAAGACATAAGAAGGAGAAAATGACAGAATATTTGTCACCGTGACAAACACAGAGTTGCCAGTGGAGACTGGAGTGAGATTAAATATAGGGTTACCAGAGCAAAGACCTAATCCATTCAGAGACAAAAGCGGGTCTCTGAAGCACATTTGTTGTGCGGCCTGAGGTTTAACAACTAGCATTATAACTCCATTTCTCATCATTACCTCCCCTGCACTATAACACTACAGAGAAAGGGCCAAAGAAAATAGAAGAGCGAGAGTGTGGCTGCAAAAAGGAGCACGAATAAGAAGAATGATGGAAAGTGCAGAGGACATATTGTACACGTTGTATACATTTCTGCTTATATCTCCTTCAGTTGTCCAGTTTTTGATTTTGCGACTTTCCCTACGTAACGAGAAAAACCTGAACAAACGTGTGTTGATCAGCACAGTTGTGGATGACTGGAGCACAGTTGTGCACATGCCACGTCTCCATGGTCACCATATGTTGTCACATTTTGGTGGAGCACTGAATGCGGACACAAGTGCTCTCAGCAGCACGTCAGTGCCGTGTCAGATATGGAAATCCACGAGCATTCATGAATGATACAAGGCCTGCTCTTTAGCCCCACACGTCAAAGGATTTGCCGGGGTAGATGAGACAGATGCTTTGACAGATTTAAGGGGGCTGGGGGAGGGTCTTTTGGCTTCCCACTGCGTTGCGCACTAACTCTCTAGTGTTACAGAAGTGTATAATAAGACCCCTTGAGGAAAAATGTTGGGGAAAAAAGAAGCACCCAAGCTTAAAAAAAGGACAAAAACAACAAAATCTGATTGCATTCACGGCCTTATTAACATATCCTTTCACCAGCAGAGGATGCCACTGGTTTTAATTCAGTAAGACACAGCTGCTGAGGCCCCGCAATTTCTATTATGACTCTATGATTCAATCAATTATGGCTCTAAAACCATGGCTTAATTAACTCCATGCACAGGCGTCTGCTTTTCATTGGAGCTATTCAGGAAAACAGGAAAACAAAATGGCTGCCGGCTTCCCTCGCGCTCAAAATAGATGCTAAGATGGTGGTGGGTAGATTAACTATGCTCTGTACAGTTGTATTGATTCACAGTTTTGTCTAATAGGCTATGTGGAATGGGAACACTGTGCTATTCATGCAGTGCATGCAGCCCAGTCCTTACACCAAAAAACAAAAAACCTGCGACCTTGGCCCGTTTTCAGACGAGGGAGGAGCTTTTCTAATGAAGACGCTCAAAGACGAGGATGGCTGATAACGTTAGCAAGCCTCATAAAGAGATTACAGAATGTTTTCAACCTATTACGGCGTGTGCTGACTGCTGTTCCGATTTAAACGCGCTTTAAATGACTTTCTCGTGATAGGATCCACGAAGCTGCTCGGCGTTTGAATGCGGCACAGACAGCATAAAAAGAAATGCAGTAATTTAATATGAGCTCACGTCAGAGATTAAAACAAGCCTCCGTCGTATAGAAAAGCACAAAAGTCCCCTTGCAAAACACAAGTGAATGGCAAGTAATTAGTCTGAAATGAAATTGGGAACATCACATCATCATGCAAAATAAAACGTCCAACAGAATTTGAATTTAATTAGGGACTGAGAGGCTTTTTACGCTGTTCTCTCAGCGAACTGGTGGCAAGCTTTGTTTCTCCTAGAAAAACTCAAGGTAAACAAACCACAAGTCACATAATTGAAGTCAGGTGAACTGAGGTCTGCAGCAACTATAACCCAAAGACACAAAGTCAAACTTGAACGGGCTGAGCAGGAAACACACGTTTCCACCCAGTCAAGCTTGTGGACCTCTCCTTATCATACACACCCTTGTTGGACCACTGTTTGGCATTTCAGCAAAGAATACGCACTTTATCCTGCACGCATGAGAAGTCCTCTGGAATATCAGCTAATGACAAATTAATGCTGAAGAGACCAAGAAAATTACTGAAATTAGATTTTAACCACTTATAGCACATCAACAGAAAATTGGCTTTATTCAATCACATCTCATTATTATATAAACTACAGTCCAACTGAGGCCATGCCTAAGGCAGAGTTATTACTTCATATTGACTTCGTATGTGAGGACTTTGGGAAGTGACAGTGAGACAAGAAACACATTTTCCTGCTAGCCTAGTTATCAAACCTCTGCCTGTGAGTCACTGTAAACGAGTTAAGACATTAACAACAGTCAGATGGTTTCCATTTTAACCTACAGTTGTGCGTGTCAGTACCCGAAATCCCATATTCTTAGCCGGAAGACCCTTGCCCTCCAAACTAATGGCTTCCACTTCAGAGGTTAAGGTTCTCAGCCTGAATATCTTAACCTATAAAAACCTTTAAAGGGAATGTCTCCTCAGCAGTTTTTGATAAAAGCCCATTTTCACTCTAGACACTTATGTTCCCCATGAACTGATAGGTTTGAATTCATTTTGACGAAGATGTCTGCTAATCTGTGGGGCCTTTATGAATGTAATATGGATTATGCACTTAGCTCTCGGGGAGCTCAGTCATGATGCCAGAAAATCCTCTTTGCATCACAGCTCCCTTGTTCATCTGGCCACAGGCCTACCGTGACTTCTAACCCTACCTTCCCTCGGGGCACAGTCTGTGTGACCACTTCTTCTATTCCCACAAGTAAGCTGCCCTGGGACCTCTCAGAGCCCAGTGGGGATCGGGTGGGCTTGATGGTAGATTGGAGCAAGGGCAAGAGACTTCCTTGCTAATTATACCAACTCAGCTCCAGAGACAGAAGCCGAGTGCCTCTGACATCAGTATTATATCGGTCTTTTTACTGGTCTTTGTTCCGCGGTGGCTTTGTGGACTTGCTTGCACGCACTTTAAATAAACAGAATGAAAAATGACGGGATCCATATACCCTACCATTGTCAAATTCAAAGAATTAGACTGTGTTTGGTGTTCAAACATGAGATGAATGTAATTTATTTGAGCTTATTATTTCCTATTCTCTCACATATGGTCAGAACCCAATAATGCAGCTCTGTTCAGTTAGGGTTTCCACTTTACAGGTCGACTAAATTCAATAACAGAGAAATCTGAGAAACTAAGTGCATGCATGCTGTGCTACATTAGAGTGAAGTGGCATACATGGAAAGGGAGAAAATAGAGATGGAGACACATCACTGTGCAGCTATGGAAAACATATCTTTGGCCCATTGAGCCAAGAGCAGGTCACTAAAATCATGTAAAAATTAAACCTGACCACTTTAAATCCATCAAAGGTACAAAATCTTCACTTGGTCTCTCTATGGGACTATTTACAAGAGCCAGTAGTATATAAGTCTTTAAACTTAAAGTTTTCTTTTAAAAAAGGTCTTTTAATTCCTGGGATTCTTGAAATGACTACATTCATTAAACAAAACCTTTTCAACATTTTAGTGTTGGCTCATCGTGATCAGGGTCATGATTGGCAAAACTGAAAATATAGATGATGCAGTTATTATAGCCTGCAGATGTTCACAGAGATAAACTGGTGACTACCTCAAAAAGACAACAAAGTCTGCACAGCCACCCCTCTAACATTTTGCATTTCAGGAATAAAACTGGTTGTTTATATAGTAATCAAGCCGCAAGCTGGAAGGCAAAGGAAAGATTGCAGAAGGGTGAGGAGAAAACATTTCAACACAAAACCACTCATTCTCACTCTAATAGAAAGCAGAATGATGGCATCTGACTGAGGGTCCGTCGTAAAGACAAACAACGATTAACTGGGATGTTTTAAAGGCAACAACAGAGGGTTTTTATTTAATGTCTTAAAACTTTAATTGGCACCTCTGTTATTTCCTCTTCAAGGGTCTGAGAGTAACAGTAAACCCAGTGTCAAGGAAAAAGGGACTCACTGGCTGTGGCGACCCAGTAACTGGCTGCCCTCACTGGGCCTCTACATCTGTGATCTTTACCAATTGAGCTCAAGAGGCTATGCTCCCCTGGCCCCCCAGCTGCCAACAAGGCAGGCCTCTCAGCTAGGGCCTAATCGGCCTAGAAGGGCCCTGTCAACCACTCGGCCTCAAGGTCACATATGGAAGTGACTAGAGCTGTTCTAAGTCATCTGGGGATATTCATAAATCTCTAGACTGCTTCCTTAAGCTAATAATTGGGGAGCGCCACCTCTGCCCGTGAATTGCGTCTGGCAATGTTATAACACGGGTTTTATATCCAAGCAGGGGGCAGATATCTATTGCAGTGACAGTAAGAAAATAGCTCCCTAAACAAGCCCAAGTTTAGATCCCATGGAATTTAATGGAGCGCCATGAGAACGCTAGTTAGTTCCAGAAAATGCATACCACCAACTAATCGAGAGGTTCAACAATGGATGAGTGCTTCTACTAGTTTCTGGCTCGCTACATCACAGAAACATTCCAGTCAATGAACTTTATGCACACCGAGTGTCTGTCCGTCTCCGTCTGTGTTAACGGGCTATGGGTGGGATCCAGCAGACACACTGTGGAGCCAGTAAATCTGATACTCTCCTTGAGGAGAACAAGCGCTCCTTTATGTGAACGGCTTACCGCTCCATATGTATTTTCGATTCAGATTTATTTAGTGAGGAGCTCAGTAAGACCCCTAAGGGATCCATAAGCCTTAGTGCTCCATCTCCACCTCTCTTGTTAGATTTATGTCCTACAACAACACAAACAAAACTCTTGTTTCTCCCCCAGGAGCCCAGCTGTGAATCAGAGCAGCTTCTACCAAAGCTTAACATGCAAAACAGCAACAGATATAAAAAAAAAAAAAAACAGAGAGAGAGTGAGAGAAAAAAATATCTAGATTCACACTGTCTGGGCTAGACAATGTAGGAGGAGGTACAAGAGTAGGTGGATGGTGCTAGAAATCACTGCAGAATGTGGAGATACTGTTATGGTACTGACACATTCAAGGGAGTCCATAATCATTTTGAGAGGAAACACAATTGAGGAGGTTTGCCCAAGTGAGGCTAAGTGGAATTGATGGAGGAAAGCTCGGGCACTTGCCCGGACTGAAGACACATTGAGGTCTATGGTGAATACTGAGCCTGAGCCCGGGCTCACATACAGCATGATCTGGGCTTTACACAGTCAAAGCCCTCCATCCTCCCTTGCATTGTCTCGTCTGACACGTTGAAGGATGTGAGAGAGTCAGATGCAGACAAAGGCCTCTCCCTGCTGGCCCATTAGCTGGAGAGAGCAATGTCCAGAGCATTGGAGCATGTCCCCTGCTCTCGTGTGGAGGCTGTTTTATTAATGAGCCAATCGAATGAGAGTAGGCTGGGGGCTGGTCACCGCTGACTGTAGGAAGCACCTTGGGCGGCCAGCACGGTGAGTGAGTATGGCTGCGAGTCAGAGGGCCCATCCCTGCAGGGGCCTCAGCCAGTAATGTACTCCCTAGCGGGCCTCGGTGCAGGCACATTTGACAAATGGACTCCTTTAGCGGAGCTATGCCGAGGGTATCTGGGCTCTGGTGTTGGCTCACGGCTGGTTTACCTGCCCGCCGCCATGCTCGCTTCTTCATCTGCACCACCTCCCCTGAGCTCAGACAGCTACTGACTGATAATGAGGCCATGTACACATGAATGGATGGGCCAGGCTACCAAAGGCACTCAAATGTGCAGAAGCACACATACAGAGCCTGTGACTGTGCTGAGATAGACAGTGCTGCTGGGCTGATGTTGTTAGCAGAATGGAAGAGTGTAGCTGGAGCCTCCGCTCTGATGTCCATGATAGATTACAGTGGAAAACTGGAAAGGAAAGCTCGGCCTTTCTTTAGAAAAGCAGGGTAACAATAGGAGCATAACAGTGATTAGCACTGGTCATTATTTGACATCTGGATAAATGTTTCATCAGGCAAAATGAGTTAAAATAACACCAAATTACAGGGATTTGGTTCAGCTTATGGAAAACAGTTTATTTTTTATTTTTTGACAGACATTAATTTAGTCCTGAATTCCACACGTCATGTCTAAATCAGACAGAGACAGGAAGTCAGTGGCATTCGCAGCGCACTTCCTTTCCTCGGATTCAACTTTTGTTGACATTTATCAAGAACAAAAAAAAACAAAAACAACTTTAACAGACTTGCTTTTTTTTGGGGCAAACAACCGCTTGTTTTCTAGTGTTGTGGCAGATGCTGAGGTGGGAGACAAGTATTGCGACAGATCTGGAAATGTGTGTAAACAAGGAGCTGAGTGCATTTGTGTTTTCTTCGTGTGGCGCAGGATTGTGACAAATTCCAGAGCAAGTCTCTAGTGAGTCCCACTCCTTTGGTGTCAGCACCGAGCGGCTGTCTGCGCGTGATGGAACCGAGAAACGCTGAGCACCGTGGCCTCCCTTGGGATGCGTGCCGAACAAGATGTCGCCTGTCAAGCGGGGAGCATTTGAAAATAAATAACATCAATGATGATTTCAGTTTACTTGTCACGAGCGTGTGCGCTTTGAGAAGTGATGCCATCACTCTGGCTGGAATGCAATCTCTCCCACCCCCAGCCTCCTTCAGAGACGGGCCTCGGCTGCTGTGCACTCCATTTCCTATTCAGATTCGACATCGATCTGTTGGAGGCTCTAGATTATCAGTCCTAAAAAACTGCAGGACGAGACTTGCAGTGATCATTCATTAAAGCCACCATAATAACAAAAGTGTAGCCCATTACTGAACATATCGAGGGCTACTTACATTACCTTGATAATCTCAGTGCATGTAATAAAACTAAATTACGCGTGTACTATTGCGCACAAACAGAACAATGCATTTTCCATTACCTCCAGCAATACGTGCAGCTTTAAGCATATTTGCATATTCTTCTAATCTGTATTATATTGAATTATTATGGAAAATTCATAGTCCCAGTGCAATCATCTGTCAAATGATGAGTCCGGCAACTTCGGTCTTGTTCCAGAACTATTCCAAGGACAATTTATAAGCCTTAACTGGAATTCAATTTGCTCAATAATTCAAAGCAAGAAGACAGGTGAGACAATGCATCAGATACTCAAAAGTGTGTGTGTGTGTGTGTGTGTGTGTGTCTATGCATTTATTTGGCCTCAGCACATTGGAACGCAGCCCAGCAGGGGGGCCTGAACCGATTGGAGTCTCAAAAAAGACCAAAGAGGACTTGTAACACAAAGAGTTTCATCTCAGCTCCTTAAGGAGAACCATCTGTTGTAAGGCAGCCTTTCTTTGACTCTCTCTCTCCGTAGCTCTACGCTCCGTCGTAGGTCAAGAGCAGGAAAACAAATGTGCACTGTGCACATGTGTCTGTCTGTCTGCCATTCCTTCAGCCAGAGATTACATATCAGAATGTTCTTTTGGCAGCACTGCAAAAGAGAGGAGGGAAAAAAAAGATCCCCAAGGTATGGAGGCCAGATCTGACTTCCTTAGAAAGGCATCATAAATTGTTTGCAGTGTGCTCATCTCCTGAAGACTGGGGCTCATCTCAGGAGATTTAAGACGGCAAGGATGGGAGGTGTTGGATAAAATGCAGAGGGACTAGAGGAGCTCAAGTAAAATATGGATATGGTGGAGTGAATGATGGAAGTTTAAGCCTCTGGGCTGACAAGCCCAGCAGAGGCGACATGTGAACGTGCTTGTTAAAGCCTCTGTGTTGTTATTTGGAGGCATGACCACTGACTAGACGCAGACACACACATGCACACACACACATGCACGCACACACACACAAAGTATCATTTGAGGTTATGCTTATGTGTGTTCAAAGCTTTGTATGTGCACTCAGGGAGTGCAGACGTGAATTTATACACGTCAGCATGTAAATGTGTGCCATGGTTTTTCATCGGCCCACAACCCCGTCTCCGTCATCCTATTCTCTAGCTGGCCTGCACAAAGTGAATCAACCTCTTGCTGTGCACCTCAGAGCCACATGCCTCTAATGCCTCCATGCGTTTCCCTCTCACTCAGCACATACAGTGTCTGCCTTTGATTTGAGGCTCGTCTGAGGGTCAATCGATCACAGTTTAAAGGCCCCTAATCAGGAACAGGAAGGAGGAATGAATAAAATCATACATCATGCTTTCTGGGCGCTGGCCTCCTGCTATTCTCTTTGCAATGCTTTTTCTCTCTCGTTCACTCTCTCTTTCCTGTCGCTCTGCCATGACTGTTTTTTAATGTCTAGGAAGAACCAGAGGGAGAATATATGTGAATATATACTGACACACACACTCTGCTCCTGATGCATAGCAATCTGTAAAAAACATTTCTTTTGAATACTTGTTTGGACCTATACCATCGTCTTTAGGAGACCCAAGCGTTTTATTCAGAACACGTCACAACGATAACAACATGTAACCTTGCTAGGTTTGCCAGCCAAGTGAATGGCATCTTAAACACACTACCAAAAGTAATATTACCCCCATCTTCCCCGGGAAGCTCACCTGAGAGAAATTAAGTATAATCCATGACAAGCGAAGAGGCTTACGATGTTGGTGTGCAGATAGACAGAGGGGAAGAGAAAGTGAGAAGAAAAGAGAGCAGTACAGAGTACAAAACTCAGATGCCCCCCCATCATTTGTGGCCAGCCTGAGCCTTTTATCTATGCCTTCTCAGATGGAGTCATGTTGAGAGTGGAAGGCAGGAAGGAGGGTTAATGAGCGCCATTGACTGCTATCAGCCTCAACAGCGACCAGGCCCCTGGCCTTTATAAAAGAATAATATCCTTTCACCCTAATTAAAAGGCAATGCTTTTACCTGAAGGCTGACCCCTCTGAACTTGCTTCCGCTCTCTCTTTAACAACCAACGACCCCTCTCATCACTTTCAGTCTTTCCAGGTGATGTGTGGCCCCCCCGTCTCTGTCCACATCCCAGGAGAATGGTTAGCTGGAGTTGATGTCATATATATTCCTTGACCATCATGTACCAGTCTCAAAGATCAAAGTTAACAGTCACACAGAGTCAGAATAGACAGTTTTTTGTAATCAGGCTACATAAACCCTTCTTCTGTGCTAAGCACTCTTAGAATTTATGGAACATTTTATAAATTAAATTATAAAAACTAATTTAATTCTGCAATGGCATCTGATTTTCTTTCCTTTTATGTGAGTTTTAATTCAAAAATGAAATAATATAATTCAGGTTTTCATTTTGACATATAGGCATTTTATGTAGATATTAAAATAAAAAAGGAAAAGCGGTTTTTAGTTTGAAGTCAGACTTTGATGTACAGTGGACAATATTCAATGATAATTTCAATTTGACGATTACACACAACAAATGAGACAATCTTCCATCCAAACACAGCAATGTTGAGGAAACGATACAGTGACGTCGGATTTTTCTAACAAGTTAAAAATTTAAATAGTTTTAAAAAGGTTTTTGATGTTTTTTTAAAACCTTAACTTGCTTGACAGCAGAAAATATTCTGTTTTACAATTTATTAATATAAAAATACAGATCTAAAGCTGAAAAGTAAGCCTGTATAATACAGTGATGTAGATAAACTGTTTTGGTTTTTGCTCACAGGAAATATGTCAGCATCAACAACAGATTACAGATAACTGCTTGCTGTGCAGCACTTTATTGTTAGATGCAGATAACTGGTGCAAGATTGGATGGACACATCTACAACAGCAGAAAAACTCTTTGAAACTACAGGGACTTTTGAAAATTGTATCTATTTAAAACAGATTATCTGCACAAACATGTGCTTATTGCAGGTTTGTGGAAACAAACTATGACCCTGTTATTTTACATCCTGTAGAAGATAAAGATTCCATCTCTTCTTCCTTCCCCTTTACTGTTAAACTGCACACTACAGCCAGCATGTTGTCACGTATTGATCCTTAGCTGGCTCTTGGCTAGTAAAATATCACTCATACTAACTTTCCCAGTTTGGGCACTGGTAGCCTCCTATAAACTCCTAATGGGTTGGTGTGACTGATATATAAAGTTCTAAATAGACAAATCTATCATAAAACCAGCTAGCTGGCTAATGCTAACCATGCAACATAACAGACAGATAACAAATAATCCAATCAGACATCTAACATGTATCAGTTAAGGTGATGTTGGTTTGGAAAGACTAACAGCACAATAGCCTGTTTGAGAAAATAAAATGTAGCAACATACCATCGTCAGTGATGTGTGACGGTCACATTGCCACATGTGCTTTTATTGCGAAAACCAGGGACAAATCTTTCCTATCCAAAGAGAGGAGAAGTCTTTAGACCACAGTGGGAAAGAGGAGGTGATGTCAGAACTAAAGACTCACCAAAATCACAGGAATGAGAGACTGCATTTTTATTTTTATTGACACCAAAGTACAAGGTGAGATGAAACAGTCTGAGGGCACTGTATCACTGCCTGCATTTGTATATTGTCCTGGTTAAGCCATAAACAATTTCAATGTTCAAACTGTTAGAAATGGTTGTGTAAATCTTTGAATTAACCCCTGAATACTGTCCAATGTACAGAAAAGCATGGCTTCAAAACAGCAGCTTTCCAAGTATGTGGAAATAAAAATGGAAATTGGATTATCAAAATTTCATTTAAGTTTTTACTCAAACAACACAAACGTGGAAAATAACTGACAATTCATTTTCTAGTTTATCACGTCAGGTTTTTACAGTCCACCTTTGGTTCCTACTGTCCTGACTGCTTGTGGAATTGATTGACTCTGCGGTGGTACGGGGTCTCATTGGTAATTTGGGAGACTGTCCTATCAGATTACTGAAGCAGGAAAGTGAGGCCCGTTCATCCCTAAATTTCCCATCATCGTGCCTCTATCGCTCTGTCTCTCTTCCCTTCAAAGTACGATGCAACAAAATAGCCGCTGCAGGCATTATTAATGAACTAGAATGGGCAAGAAGGGAGGAGCTCATTTCTTATTTATGATAAGCTAACCAACTGGCAACCTCCCTGACAGTCCTATTAATGATCTTTAGAGGCCCTGAGGCCATTCCATCTCGCTCGCTCTCATTTCTGTACCTGTCTTCTTTCCTTGCTCACATCTTGCCAACCTGCTTCCCTCTCTTTGTAAATCCCCCATTCTGGCCTTCATCTCCTAACATGGCAGGATTGAAGCAGTGAGGGAGTGGAGGGGTGGGAATGGGAGGTGCAGGCCTGTAATTTGTGCTGGGGATTTAGACATTACAGGGGGAAAAAGGGCTCTCTTGGGACCAGGCAGTTGATCAGCCGTGGCCCTGGTGGAGCAAGCCAGACAAATAACAAATGACAGCTCTGTGATTAAATCAAACCTTCTACTTTAAGTGTTGAAGTATCTGCCTGTCACTAACAATCTAGGGCTTGTTAAGGCTCCCTCCTCCCCCACTTAAGAGCCGTGCCTCCCTCTTGCGGCACAGTCCCATCAAGCTCCTCTCCCCTCCTCAACACCACCACACCCACACCCACACACATCCACTACCCCAAAACACATCAATCAAACAGCTCCCTCTGGACACCCTCCCACTTCCTCCCTCCATACTCCTGGCTAGCCATCTACTCTCAGGAGATTGAATAAAGTGACACACACACACACACACACACACACACACACACACACACACACACACACACACACACACACACACACACACACACACACACTCCTGTATGTGAGAAAACCTCAATATACTCATAAAGAGATGCTTATAATACTGCGACATTAATACAAAATGTACATCATGACTACTGCAGCAGTGTCAAATTATAAAATTATCACTATATATCTGAATCCCCATTCAAGCTTTACTGTACTGCTGAGACCCATAACAGAGCAGCACCTTATACTAGTTCACAGTTTCTTACCTGACAAACCAACAGAGATATTCATCAGTGTAAGAGCTCATTAGAGAGAACTTTTATAGTTTTGGTTTTAACATTTTGGTATACAGTGTCTAAATCCCGAATAGGGTTATAATGCTGTAATGTGCCCCCCCCCCCTCCATGGTGTAAATAGGGCCAAATATTACACTATTCTGTGCTATTTCAAACTAAAACATCGGGGTGACCTTTACATACTCATAATGCACTCTAATAGCAACAGACATCTAGCTACCATTTTCAGTTCACTTCAGTTCAGCTGATACAAACACAATACAAAATTGGCCGAACAGGCAGTCAGTAAGGAAGAACCTCACGGACGTTCAGCTGTGCTGGTTTCAGTCCTTTGTCCTTTTATTTTTGGTCTTACTTCATAACCTGTTGGAATGAATCCAAACAGCTTCTGATTACATTAAAACGCTGCATGATTCTGTGCCTACCTATCTCTGCAGCCTTTTCACACAACATTAACATCATTATGCCTCGTGGCCACAAAAGCTGGCTACACCGGGGGCCAGCACGCTGAGAGTCAAATTGCGGCCATTGGGGGGAAGAGTTGGGGCCTCTGCAACATTTATGATTTTCATCACTGCTTCCCTAACTCCATCAGCAGATTTTATTGTCTCCCAGGGTAAATGGAAATGACATTAACCCCTGTGGTGGGCTTATATAGCATTAACAGTGAAGGCAACAGTCCCTGGAATAGCAAACATTTACAAATCCCATAACTGACTAGAACGAACGAGGAACAGGAAGAACTTGGCCAAAGAAGTTAGCTGACCTTATAAAAGGTCTGGCTGCAGTGCTCCCTGTTGGGCAGGCTGTTAATGTCTGAAGAGTCACATGATTTAAGGCTAAATTAGTATTCATCACACTAGTCACAAGCCATTAATCTAATATCCCCAACATGAAATGATATGCAAATTGCTGCCCATTGTAATGCTGCACCATGTGTCAGTGCTTCAAAATGGCCACTGCTGCATCTACATCAAAAGCTCTGCAAAATTAAAAAAATATGCAACGGGGCAGCTAACTCTCCTCCAAATGAATGTGGATAAATGTAGATCAAAATTGCCTGTAATATATCTAAATCTTATTAGTCAGCGACTAAATTTCCAACTTAAAAACATGCTTATCCTGCAGATACAGGAAGAACCACTGAGGAAAAATTGTTCCTACATAAGTGCAGGGTGCAAAATACCCCTTGCTTGTGAGTTGTGGTATTACTTCAGGTAATTCCCTTTGAAAAAGGCTTAGACTTTATGGTGTCCACCTTAAATTCAGTTAGGATTCCAGAGTGGTTTTCCAGATGTGTTCCAGATGTTTCTTTTTAGACGGTGTTGTTACTAGCAGAACCTGGTGAAACCATGCTAATCCACAAAGACGGTGCTTTTTGTTATAACACTAAGATACTGAATAAGACTTTTTGCACATCATTATTTAAGATTTTTATTATCTTATTAAGTAAAGTTGCTTCTAATACCTGATTTGACTTTGCAAGACAGTCTTTTACTCATTTCATTTCATTTTCCTTTCATGTGGCAAATTGTCTTGAAGCATGTCTATTTTTATTTAATGTTAATCAAATGCTAATTGCTTTGTCTTATTAACTTCAGAGGGTGTAAGCAATGAGCACTCTATGGTATGTATTGTTTGTGTACAGCCTGTTATTTGTTCATAGCTATTGCCAGACAGTATAATATGATTAAATCAGAAAAGAAGTTGATTTAGGTTCACTGTATTCAGACAGATCCTGCTCAAAACGTGCTGAATGTTTCTCTCACTGCTGAATGGAGAAGAACAGAGTGAGAGGGCATATCGAATGAAACTGGACCACATGTTTGTCATTCAAACATGCTCTAGTGTCTAGAAACTGTAGCCCTAGTATACACAAACAAATCGTTCCACATTGTACTGTGCATCTTTCCATCTGCACCATAAAGTCTTACAGTTGTAAGCATTAGCCACTCGCTTCTCCTCTGCTAAAGATTAATATACATAAAAATAAAAGATAAAAATAAAAGCACTTTAATGTCGCTGATTTGCTGATGATGCATGCATATGGGGTAAAACCATAAAGGGATGCACTGCATTCATCCATACACTCAATGTACTTAAATAATTATTTGATATAGACAAAGTAATATAGCTTCTGGATTATATTCTGACAACATATGTCTGAGGTCTATATCCACTTGTGAACACATCAAGTGTTACAGGATGTGAGTCTGCCAACACAAACAGTTTACATTACTTAGACATTGTATTTTCACCCCTCGCCCTAGCGCGGTAAAAGGACACCAGCGGACAACTGTGTCTGGCGGCGTGCCTGGTTTGGGGCCGAGGCCAGGGTCTGAGCTGTGTCGGGGAATATGCCTCGTGACAGATGCTCGGGAGACGCGGGCCATGGCAGAGGTCTACAGAGAGCAATTAACACAAACGAAGCAGCTATGTCATTAGCTGGTCTTTATTAACCTGAGTGATCAGTTCAGAGGCCATTAGTCTCCAGTGATTGGAGACTTCCCTGGTTGGCCTGGACCATTACTGGAGTGATACACAATGTGGTGAGACCCTTGTTGTTTTGTCAGTATTGTTTTCCTCTTGGTAAAATAAGAAATAGTGGAGAATTAGTGCTTGCTTCTGATATTGCAGAGTGAAGCAGTTCATGTCAACTTCCTGTCATGTTAACATTTTTAATAAACTCCTTAATTAATCAAACTCAAAGGTTAAAACAATTTGGCTCTAAAGCTGTGGACCAAAGAAGGTCAAAGGTGAAGTCTCTTTGTTTGAAGACATAAATTGCTACATTCAGTAACTTACTTTAACTGGCATACTACTCTGCTGTTCCTCTGACTGCTACAAATGTCATAATAAATTGGAAAAAATTTAACAGGCAATCATAATAATAAAAAATCTGCACTCAGCAATCACATCAGTCGATTCGATTCGGATTCGTTTTCACAACTATCTGAAGCACATGGTCTACTCAGCTGTGGCTCGCCTGGTGGGAATCATAGCACAGAACATCCTGCTCTGTGACTCATCTGATAACACGGGCTGGCGGGGGGGGGGGGGGGGGGGGGGGGGGGGGGGTCGGTGGCGGTACACCTTCCTTCTCTGACCTGCGTTGCATGCTGGGAAAGAGTGGCCCTGTGTGTTGTTCCTCTCTTTTGCGCGGGCCCTGGGAGACTTCCCTGCTAATGTTCTCCTCCTGTTTTACAACAGCACTTCCTGGAACAGCCCCCCTACTAGTCATCAGATGCTACATTAAGGGAGCACTCTGAAGTCTTCCTCTACCACTAAGGGCCCCTGATAAATAACTTATGGAGGAGAGGATTCAAAACATCTCTCCTATTACTAGCCTCGATTCATTTTTTACAGTCCCTCGAGCCTCCCATCTGTCCTGCACTTCAAACGCATCTGAATGCTCAGAGATGCTTTGCCTATTCTATCCTAGGGGATCCGTGTGAAGGTAGAGAACGAGGAGAGAGGTGGTGGGGATATGTGTGTGTGTGTGTGGCGGTGTGCTGGGTTGAGAGGAAAAAAAAGAAGTAATATGACAGAGCCAGGAGCTTTGAGAAGCAGAATGTGCCGAAAGCATCTCTCCCATCACCTTCCTTTCTGACTATTCTCCGTGGAGGGGAAGAAAGAAAGCATTTGAAGGAGTGGGAAAGAAAGGAGGGGGGAGGGAAACATTTGCGGCTGAAGCGTCATGGTCCGGCTCGGAGCTGTCAAATTATGACACATCCAACAACTCAGCTTCCTCTCAATCGCAATTACAAATTAGTCCATTAGGCTGCCGGCTGCCTGTCCTTTCTCTTCTCTGCGCTGGGATTTATGCGTGTCAGTGTGTGTAGACCCGTAAGGATGGGCAAAAGGGAGGACAGCAGGAGGGAGGGGACCTTCCCTGGGTAGAAGATGGCAGTTTTCAAGTCACATAACGAGACAAACAAGCAAACCAACAGTTGTAATTTGATGTGATGTTGACAGTAATTGTCTTTGACGCCACGGATAGGCGTGAGGGTGGAATGGGGGCGCGGCAAGTTGGCCTTGAAGTGGTAGTTATGGAATATAAATGGGGACAGCTTGTTTTCAGAAGGTAGGAAAAGCGGTGTATATGTCAATTTCTGCGAGGGCATTAAAACGCCGCTTCAGTCAACCACCCTATCAGCTTAAATGGATTTTAAATTAGCAGTGAGAGCATGGATAACAACATATCTCAGCGGAAGAGGGCCCACTTTTCCCGAGTGAAAGACATAGATGTGACATGTATAGATTTTGAAGGAGTTAAGACGGCTTTTAGCGATCCCTTTTACTGATACCATTGCCTTTTCTCAGCTTGTGAATGAGGCCTATTCACATTTCAAGCAAATTCAATTTGAGCTCCAAATCAAAGACATGCATTAGGCCACTTTAGTGTAAGGTAATATTAACTGACTGAGAGATATTTGGAAGATGACAATCAACATCACTAGTAATTACATACAAATATAACATGACTTTTCCACCCCGTACATGATCAAAGTTCGTCCCCACATGTGCATTTATGAAGCCTCAGCATGACTTACCTGAAAAGGGTTTCATTACTGAACACGCTCACGCATTTTGCACTGAAACTAGTGATACAGATTACTAATCGTGCAATTTGAGCTTTATTGGAAGTCGATCCACACTAAATCCAACCATTTCTGCTTTTTAGCCACTATTGAAACCAGTTATCACAAGTCAAAGCCCAGATGAGCATTTCTGCCCTGAACAGCACCCTGTGTATTTAAGTATAGACATAACCACGGTGTCTCGAATTAATAAGGTCAGCCTCGTTTTATTACTCGGAGAGTAAAGCTAATGAAATCATACAGGAATTAAGTTGTTTAAGGGGTAAACTCTGGCTGTAGGGAGACGATAATGAGCACGTTATGTGGGAACCCCCTACCCCTGTCCTCCCACCTCCTCAGTCTACGTTGAGCTAGTAACATCCTGCTGGTTCACAAATAAAGGACACAAGCAAGTCTTTTAAAGGACAAATACTGTGTGGGGGATTTGGGGGAGCCAGGGTGAACTTAACAAGCAGGGATCTTACAGATTTAAAGGTACTGCTAAAAATTTATGGAGGCATGTTTGGATGAGGGCCATGCTGAACAGCTTGGCCAGCTGAGCAACATCACAGTGGGATGCCTAATAAGCCTTGCACAATTTTTCACCCCATATTTTATCAATAAAAAAGCAGTTTAAACAGCCTCCCCTCGAACCGCAGCCGCTGCACTGCCTGCCATCTGGAGCCCTCTTTCATTTTATAATCCAACTGTCATTAAAATGCTTCTTGGCAGTTTACAGCTCGTTCCCCCTGTGCAGATGTGGAAGCGATCTTCAGACGGGCCTCACTGATCAAAGTGTTCACTGCTGTCAGGCAGAACACTTACCACCCTCAGGCTACCTTCCAGTCCTATCTGGACTTAATACCCCCCACCCCCCCCCCCCTATTTTTTATTTATTTCCACACTTCTGTATTTATCAGGTGCACCACTCCGAGCAGAGCTAAGGTCAGCTCCAGAAGGTGGCTGTAGGTGGGGTTGTGAGGATGCAGATTGTGCTATCAAGGTGCTTTTAAGCAAGGCGTGTGAGCTCGCTGTTTTCTTTAACAAACAATTACAGGGAAGCCCAGGAAATCTAAGTCAAAGCAAAGTTATCACCTTTGCTGGCAGTTTGGTGCAACTGAGTTGAAAAGGTTTTCAGATCCAGATCAAATCAACTTTTAGATAAAAAGCAGTAATATCTGTTCATTACTGAGGACATTAGCTTGTTATCAATCATACAGAGAAGTGCTTGGAACAGTAATTCTATTCGCCATTAGTACTAATAGTAGTTTGTCGAAAAATGCGCACATAGAGCTGGGCGATAGAACGATAACGATACGTATTGCGAAATAACTTTTTCTCGATAGAAAGGTTAAACTATTGCGATAGACCTCATCTCTCTTGTCCTCTTAAAAAAAAAAGAAGAACAGCCAATCCAAATTAACTAGCACAGAGCCGAACCAATCACAGCCGCAGCGTCACGTCACATGACTTGTTACGTACGGCACAAGTGCCAAGCCACACATGTGTATTTGTTTGGGAAGCAGCCAGCCGCCGTGCCGCCCGGGTAATGGAGGAAATGAGTGCGCCGACTAGAGAAAAATCAACCGAGAGCGTGACCGAAGGTGACCGAAGAGAAAACAGATGATGGTTCCAATGCCGGAGAGATTGTTGACCGGAAGAGCCACAGAAGCTCCGTAGGTGAAGGTAGGAGTAGCGCGCACTGTAAATTGTGCCGAAAGCAAGTCTGGAAATACAATAAAGCGGTGCAGCTCAATATCTGACTGGAAGCGCTAATTCGTCATTCGGCTTTTGTCAGACTAACGTAACTGTTGAAACTGTTTGAAAAGCTCAGCTATACAACAAGGAGAGATTGAGAATTTCCTTTTAGTTCTCAGTTTATTTGATATTGACAAAAGTTAGTCAGTTTTGTCTGTTCTTCTGTAAAACAAACTAAGATTTATTTTTAGAATTAATATTTTGTTTCTAAGTGGAATTGACAGTTTAGTCTGTTTCGTTTGTTCTATTTTGAAACTTAAACGCTTTAGCGGCTGCCTTTTGTGTAGTTTGCAATATTTGCCTTTATTTATCTGAAAAAGTCTCATGTTCCTTAAGTACATCTACCCTGTTGAACTTATTATGGGAAATAAATATTTAAATAAAAACAAGCTGCTGAGTATTTCACATTTTACTTGTGAGCAACGGCACATTTAAATCTTACAAATATAGTTATTTGGCTTATATCGTGATAGATATCGTTATCGCCTGAAATGAAAAAAAAAAACATATCGTGATATGAAAAAATCTTATATCGCCCAGCTCTATGCGCACATTAGACTGAACGTCGTCAAAACATGCACAGTATTGTGCGGCTCAGTCCTGCTGACATGCGAGCATGATTTAATCGCTCACAAGCTAAAACTGTGCACACAACACAACAATAATAAGCGTGAGCTTTATAACATAATACGAAGCGTTTCTGGCAGCAGACACAAAGGTGATGGCGGTGGGTCAACCCGTTGGCAGCGTCCCTGTATCATATCACTCTGCCACATTCACTGTGTGCACAAGTTTGACTTGTAGGCTGCCCGGCGACCCGCGGCCTCCTCACTGATGTGGCACGGCACACATGGCGTTAATACTCCAACCGGGTGTTGATTGAGCTCCCCTAAAGCCAGTGACGCATGTTGCCTTTGTTTGGCAGCCGTCCCGGTGTAAGAACTGGGGCCATATTCCGCCTGTCAGTGCCATGTGTTCGCTCTCCTCAAAGCACAGCGGCTGATGCCACTCAACCACCAGCCCCCTACCTCCCACCCTCTGGCATCTCTGTGGGCACCCCAGGCCAAGCAGGTCTGCACTAAT
This sequence comes from Aulonocara stuartgranti, assembly GCF_965226115.1. Classification (NCBI taxonomy): domain Eukaryota; kingdom Metazoa; phylum Chordata; class Actinopteri; order Cichliformes; family Cichlidae; genus Aulonocara; species Aulonocara stuartgranti. Next base: position 36,468,757 of record NC_138948.1, on the reverse strand, counting down.
GAAGTCAAATTAATTTAATGGATGCCCATGCCGCCTGTGTCGGTGGTGCTTGGCAGGGAGACCGTTCAAATGCTGGTCGATGTCTGTAGCTCCAAAACCTCATACATATCCAAGAGCTGGTATACCGCTTCTGTGTGTCAAGCTGCAACTGACAAGCATATCAGCTTCAGTTGTGCCAATGTGCCCTGCATGAAATTGGTCTTCAGTGCCCACAGAAACCATGGCAGGCAATGTTCCACAGTTAACTTCAGAGACAGTCCAGGTGTGTTCGCTAATTAAAGCTTGACAAAACGATACGAAGAGGGAAAAGGAACTGGCAAGTGAGCATGAGTGACAGCCATCATTAATGCCTGCTTTGCTCTCCCCCCCTGCTTCCACATTCCTCCTAACTTTTAGGAAAGACATAATTTTTTATTTCTCCTTCAATCTTTGAAGCCCTGTACCTCGTCCTCTGACTGGTGCACATCACAGACTGCTTTTGTGCATAGGGGACTGCCATGGCTGGGGTTTCTGGTTTAATTGAAGACAGCAGGCCCCTGTTTAGGCCTCTACTCTACGGGGCTCTCAGTTTTCCACATCACATACACATTCGCCCACGGAAAGTTCCCTCCAGAGCCGAAGTGACGCGAGGACCTGCGGCGCTTCAGGTCTGGCAGTCACCAGGCCGTCCACAGGCATCTGAGTGTTTAGATTTACTCGGTTAGCAAAAGAACGATGGTATATGTTTCTCTCAGCCGGTGGGAAAGCTGCTCACTGCTCACTTTCTTTATTGTCCGTCATCACCATTATGAGGGCTGCAACTGATCCTTCCCATACAGGTTGTGAAACCTGGCCTCAGTATGTAATTGAAGATTAAATAAAGAGCCTCAAGAAATAACTATAGCTTGGGACTTTTTTTTAATACGTGTTGATATTTCTTATAAGATTTCTATAAAAAGTGTGTCACACAACATTGCTGACTGGCTACTTTTTAAAAGGAACAGGAGCTCTTATTTTCCTGCAGCCACAGTCAACCTAAACTACATTTAATCATTTTCAAGGGCAAAGAGGAGACTAGGCTTCTTCAGGGAAACATTACCCAGAATGGTACTGATTCCTAATAACAACAGGGAATTCTATATTTATCCCTGAATGCATATGTCATTTGTTGTGAAGGAAAAGTGAGTCCTCTCGCATTAAGCGGCCTCGTGCAGACAAGCCAAGGCTGAGACAGAGTCTTGGTGCGCCAGCATAAACGCACACAAGTCTGTCTTCCATTTCCAGCCAGAAGAAATGTGTAAGTAATTACAGTCCAACCATGTTTATTGAATAAAAACCCACTTTGGCATTATGTTTATGCACGATCAGAAACGCTCAAATCCTACATCCACATACACAAAAACATTTGTGTCTTACTCGCTTCCCACAGAACATCTGTATCCAATGTGGAGTCAATTTTACTTTTATTACTCATGTGGAAAAATGTATATAGTGCTTGGATTGTTATTCAAACAGAGGCCACTTGAAAAACAATGATTTCTGTGCCATGTGGGTTTGGAGCAGAGTGGACACACACTTAGCACAGGGTTAGAGAGTTTAGCCGCATGCTAAAGGTTTTGTCACACAAATGCACTGAGATTACTTCACTTCTGATTAAGTGACTGTTGTAAAAGCGCATCATTAGAAGCATATGACCTATAAATAAACCTCAACATGACTTAATTTTAATTATTTTCGAAATAATTAAATTGTGGGTGAAGCTTCCAATCCAAGCTGAAATCTTCTTTAACTTACAAATGCAACTATTAATTAAAAAAAAAGTTTGTTTTTCAAAATGTATACTGCTAAAAATATTCTCTACAAACATGGATATAACAAATAACGCAGTGCACTTATAGCATTATTCCCAACAGATCCAAATACTTTGATGCAGTACCAGTTAGATGCATTGTGACATCACAGCTGGTGTAAAATCTCACAACTTGTCTTGTTTGATATGGCGTGCCATGCTTTCTCTATTACCGTATCATTGAACTGACGAGATCTCTAGCAGAAAATTGTTCAATCGAGCGTTTCACCTGGCCGTTGCTGAAAACTCTTCTATTACAGAATCGGAGCTCTCAGGTGGGAAAAACAGTGTTTGAAGAAAACCGCCTCTAAAAATGGATCTAGTCCGGGTGGAAGAAAAACACATAGCAAAACCTGGTGTTCATCGAGGCAACAATAATTCCCCCAATAACAATGATCACAAGCTGTTGAACATGGCTGAGTGGTGACGGGATTTTCTTTTTTTTCAAAGAGCTAGCAGAGCACTGCTGTTCCAGAGACAGAGGGTAGGGTGTGTGCTATGATTTTAACAGAACAAAGGAACAACTATGTTCTATTAACACTCTCTGCCAACACAAACAGCCTCGCTGAAAGACGGCAGTAAGTGAAAGAAGATTACAGTCTGGATGCCATGTTATGTTTTCATACCTCCCTTGTTCTTAGTGGCTGACGTGGTTTTGGTTGCCACAGACCTTCTATTTTCATCTGCGATGCCAACATCTGTGCTAACCTTTAAGAAAGAATCTGGACCGGGATATTGGATGCCACATCGGTGATGCCACGGCTGCGTTGACTGTCCCTGCATTGCTGTATGACATGCATTGCTAGTGACAAGCTGTCTTTGCTGATGTCAGTTGGCTGTGTCTGCTGGCTGGCCCTGCAGAAACTCCAAGTCGTTCTCTGTCATCACGCCTCTTCTTCCCAACATGCACTGGGGCTGGTTTTCACCGCAGAGCGTGCCCTTAGTATCACTTGCTTCTAAGCTACACAAATACACACGCATCATATGCTGCTAAGACTAAATGTGTCCTTCTTCACTTCAGAGGCAAATCAAAGTGAGCTCTCTGATAACTGCATACTTGTGCACTAAATGTGCAACAGATGCGTTGCTTGAAAACCACTCAAAAAAAAAAAAAAAAAAGAAGCCTGCAGAGCTCATATGAGCTGGAGCTGACCATAAATGAGAGCATGTTGCAAACAGCCCAATATCAATCAAAGAGATAAGTGCTTCCAGGTACATTGTAACAGCTAGATGTAATAAACATCATGAGACCAACTAATGAAGAATATATTTATTTCTGGCCAGTGTACAAAGCTAAAAGTCAGAATTATTTTCCTCTAAGAAGCTGATTATAGCATAAACTAAATTTTAACCTTAATCCATAAACTCACAGGAAGCTTTACATCCAAACAATACTGAAATTAGGGGGAATGGTTAATCTTCTGATTTGAATGTTTCTCCACATTTTCCACCCTTTTCTGCTTTCTGCCAGAAAGCGAAAACAATCCTGAAAGGAGGAACTAACTGACTAAGAGGAAGAAATGAAGGACGCGGAAGGAGAGAGAAAGACAAAAGCAAGAAGAGAAAAAAAATGACATCTCCATATTAAGGCCTGTGTTGCCGGTGTCAGTTCTAATTTCACAGTGCCTGTGGGGAGCTGAATGCAACCAGTCAGCTCTGGTCTCATCTCGTTCTTCCTCCATTTTAAATCAGGGACGATGATTCCCAAGCTGGGGGGAAAGGAATATTACTGGCAAATTGGTTTTAGACTAAAGATGGTGGCGAGGCATTCTGCTTTCTCAGCTCTTTCCCAGGTGCACTTAATCTAATTTCATTAAAGAGATGAGGACGGATGATCACTTGTGTCGAAACATTAAGCCGGTCCATTTTTTCCATCCATAAAAAACGCTCAGGTTGTCAGCAGCCCGGTGCATGCCCTGTTTGTTATTGAATATGATGACTCTTGGAGACCAATCTAGAGCTTGCAAGGCACTGGGAGTTGAGTGTGGAGGCTATATCTACATGCATATATATTACTATTGGCTTCTTTCCTTTTTCAAGATGGTGACAGAGGAAAAGATGTAAAGAATGAACAATGGAAAAGGCAATTAAGAAGTAGCCAGTGAATGAAAAAGACCAGGGACAAGAAGAGAATAATGTTAAAACAATAAGAGAGGTGAAGGCAATGGTGCTGTTAACATATATGGTTTGATCCCCATCCAATCCTCCGGTAATGTTGTGCGAGTACTGCCAGCTTTACAGGACGTAACCTCCAACGCTTCAGTTGGGAGGATACCACCAGCCGACGAGCCATTAATGATAAGTCGCTGAGACGTGGTGATATGGCATTCATTCTGCAAACTGCAGGAAGATATGGACGTAGAGGGGGAATTAATGTGTCAGTCAGAGCCCATGTGCTGGCCTGGTAGAAGAGTACACCAGAGCCATAAAAGAACTCATTGACAGGATGTGGTAATGGTCCTCCGAGACTCCCTCGGAGACAGATTCACTTTCTGCTGAATGACTGCTCGGCAAAGAGGACCAAATAGAATTAGCTGACCGGGGTGTCCTCCGCTGTGTGGTAGTGTGGCTATTGAGGCTGCTGCATTAATGTTTCGCATACAGGCCACTATAATATTTGCACAGGAGAAAGAATACCAGGGAAATTGGAGGAGCTAGGGAAGATGGCAAAGTGAGGCCTAATGGAGATAGGATGACACTCCAGGAGAGTGCATGAACAAACTGAGAAGGGATAAAATACCACTCTATTTCTTTCCATGGCTCTCCAATGAAAGAAAATGATGTCCTGACTTGAAGTACCTCAGATGTGTCAGAGACTGGCCAGTTTGGAAAGTTCATTCATTGCAGAAGGATGGAGGCAGAAATCAGTAATACTAAAAGACGGTTTAAGTTAATTAGTAAATTGCTTAATATCACTGTCAAGTGATAAATCAGCAAAAAGAAACAAGAAATCCATGAAGTGGTTAGGAGCCAGAAAGATATTACTGCTGGTGATATGAGGATTTTGATGAGTTGTTGGGGAAAAGAGCGTAAAAAATGTGCTTGTTTACATTTTAAGTACATGTTGTTTGCTGAAGGTTTCTTCCTGTTAAAAGGGAGTTTTTCCTTCCCACTGTCACCAAGTGCTGACTGCTGGGGTTCTGTCTATTATTGTAGGGTCTTTAGAGCCTTGAGATGGCTGTTGTTTCGATTTGGTGTTATAAAAATAAAATTGTTTTGAAATTCTTTATACAATTTCACCCAACATTGACCCTGTGACTGCACACTAATTGTCCCATTCTACAAGCACAACCAATCACTCAGCCCACTTTCTGCAGAGCTAAGATGTGTTCTGGGGCATATGAGAGCATTTTAGCAGCTCAAAGTATTTAGATCCAGACTTAACGGTGAATGATGTTCTCATGTGTGCAGCACAGTCTCACGTGAATACATTTAGTTTCTGTGTTGCTACGCTGTTTCTTATTTAAGCTGTGGTTACTTTCTTTGCAAGCTTCAAATTTAGCATAGCTTTGTGCAAACACATTAACCGTTGCTTTAATGACAGTAAACACAGTGAAAAGACTGTTCTACTTAAGAATTCCTAATTTTGTGGGTTGTTTTATGCCTCTGAGGTGCAGGCATATGACGAGCCAATATCAAGGGTATATTATATAAAATCACACTCAATACTTCTCATTGTCAAACATGACATCACATGACAGGCCTCTCAACAAACACTGGTAACAATGTGAACACTATACCAAGATTCTGATTGCTTGTTTCATCAAGGCAGGCCCATCTATATGAAGCTATTTCTTAGGGCACCCTCGCACTTAACTAGAAACGACTGGGCAATTGCTAAAGATTTCAAATCTGACATGCTCTGGAAACACGCCATTGGGTGCTATATCAAAGCATTGCTTTGATGCAAGCGAGTTCCACAAGGTGCAGCAATCTAAACTGACTTTGCTGTAGCAACTCGTCAGTGTTATTTAAATACAGTGTAACTGATTGCACCCTGGGGGCACACCTGGAAGCAATATTCTAATTAAGTTAATCTGTGAAATCCCGACAATGTGGGTGTTCAGGTGCCTGGTAATCTGATGTGAAAGGAGCCTTTGTTTTCACTGGAAAGATTCGGGAGGAGCTGGCACCTGTTTTAGCAAAACGTTGCAGAAAATTATCACTGTCGAGTTATCCTGAGTGCAGGCAATTACAAATGACAGTGTTTGTCTTTCTCCTCATGGAACCCAATTTTTACACCGTCATATTTTTTTCCTGCTTTTGGTGATGGCCTGTCAAATTATTTTTTCCCCATTCTTCTCCCTTCCTCTGCAATTTGATATGGATGATTCGCAACTCTCATCACCTTGATTATGGTAATACGTGTTTCTGAGGCAATAAAAAGGGCAGGGCTGCTATAGCCTTTATCCAGATGTTCTTTTCTTCTTGCACGCTTGGAAAACACGTCAACACTAACAGAGACTTTTCAAAGAATCCACAACAGCGAAAGAGCGAAACGTAGTTTTGGAATTATGCCATTGCTCTGTTACATTTCCTGTTGGCTTTAGGAGAAATCTTTTGTTTACAGTCAATACCTCTGCTCGTGGGAATGGAACTTTACCACTACTGGAAGAACAGAACACTTTAACACTTATTTTTGAGGCCCCCGTTTTTACTTATCTAATAAAATTTTTTATTATTATTATTTTTTAGTTTCATTCTTCAACAAGGTAGTTAGATGATCATTTTTCAGTATAGTCCTGTGTGACTAGCCAGTCCACAATCAACTATGGACTGGCAGTGTATGCATACATTTTAGGTTCTTGTGTTCCAGTGCTGCATTCCTACCATATGTTGCTTGCTGAAGTCAAAATAATATTAGCTGGCAGCTAAAAAAAGGGGAAAAAAGCCAGGTTTTGGATTACTGCAAACAAAAGTGAATGCAGAGACCCATAAACAAGCAGCAACTGAAGGTGGCTGCAGTGAAGGCCTGGCAGAGGCTCTCGACAGAGGAAAACGAATCATTCACTGACTCCAAAGCGTTTTCATCCCAGTATTAAAAACTATCTTTATGTTTAAAATGTTGTTTTATTATTTTTATAAAGCTCTTGTTATGTGTAAAAATGCACATTAGTTTCATCTGAACTTTGCAGTTCATTTTATTCTACCTGAAAACAACAAGCATGTGAATATTGCTCCCTATCACTGCCACTAAGATGAGTCAACTTCAGTGTGTGAACGAGAGGAATAATAACACTGACGACTCTTTCACTGTACATATGGGCAAGTCAGTATTGCTTTAATATAGACTTGACAAAACATGAAACTTGTACTTAAAAAACTTAGAACTGAGAATGGAAACTAAGAGTTGAGACAGACAAAAACAAGCTAGCGACCACACTGAAGCCTAGATAGTTTGACTAATAGTAACTTTCACAAGTTGTTTTCACTTGCAGTATTACTTTGCTGCTTATGGATTAGGATTCACATTGATTGTTCAGGAAGATGTCTTTTTGCACTAACATCTACAGAAATATGCACTGACTATGTTTCTCACAGTGAGAGCGCAAACTGGTGTGCAATAAAAGTGGCATTACTATTTTTCCAGAGATTTCTCAAGCTAAAACACTTCCTGATGACATACTAATGAAAAGTAGTCTGAGAAGAAGGTGAAGCTACAATCTGGCTCTTGGACTGTGAAATAATTGGCACGAAATTCAACAATCAGACTTGGCAGCAGTGTCTAACAGTCTACCATGTCTTGAATTGCGTCCCAGTCCACAGACAGGCTGACACATAACCAACAACACAGAAAGACAGCTGAGTTTCTGTAAAACTGTCAAAGCGCTTCTTGATTTTTCTCCTGCCCATCTTTATGTTTAGTTCTGTAGTACCAAACTTTTTTTTTTTCAATACTGAAAATTAAAACGAGTCTCAAGTAACCGAGAGGAAACAAAAACCCTTAGAAGGAAACACTTCCTTCTACTTTACTTCCCTCTCTCCTCCACCCACAGTGTTGCCAGGGAGCCGTATGGAGACTGACAGGCCTGCTACATCTCTCTGTCGTGTCAACTAGCTCGTGCCCTCGGTTCCTCCTCGCTTAAATGAAGAGATAAAAGCCTATTGACTTGCCAGGCTACAGTTAATGCAAATTGGGCTTGCTATCAATGTATTATTTATAGGGAGAGCTGCAGACATTTCCACAGAACTGGGAGCTAAGCTTACAGGAGATTAGGCATGCTATCAAATTCATTTACCAGAGAGTAATTGCTAAACTGTGCAGGAATTAGGATGCGTAAGGTTCCCCAAAGACGTTTCATCTTGTAACCAGGTGCCTGCCATCAGCCAACCACCTCTGAGATGATTACAAACACTCAGAGGTGAAACTGATAGACTACATCTGTCAAATTGTGAACTGGTAACCTGATGACAACGCTTTCTGAAGAAAATCAAGGTGTTACTAGTTAGCAGCACAACTAAAGCATATTTTAAATGAAATTGTTGAACGATCTTGTTAAACATTCTGGTTGTAACTTGTAAATCTGTCATTCATCATACTGAAAATAAAACACACGCGTTACAAACTCCGGCTGCTGTCGAGTAACTTAGAAGCAGATAAAGGTGTTATGTGCTTTGTGAATAGATTAAATGCAGATTTTACTGCATGCAGCACACACTACGATCTAAGCTAGGAGGCATATGTAGGAAATATTTGTGCATAAAGTGTTCCAAAAATAATAGGTACCGCGTCTTTTCATAAAGAACAGAAAACCAACACTGAAAATCAGTGTCTTGATGTGCAACATTTTTCTTGTCACTTTCATGCTCCGTACGATTCAAATGATCAACAGTGTTGGGACCAGGCGCAGTTGCTTTTTACCCCCTTATCTTTTTTTCGCTAACAATACACTATGACTATCTCCCCTTTCTCAGTTGAGAGCTCAAATTTATTATTCACAACTCTCCGATTCTTCATGCGCTGGGTGAGTAAACACAGGAAAAGCAGTCTTACCTTGTCGTCAATGTCACTCTCGCTGTCACACTGTAACAGAAAAGAGACAGACACAGGAAATATAAGGAATTATTCATTTGGCTCCCCACCCCAGTAGCATAATCAGTGCAGATGTTATTTTTGTGTGCAACCTCTCATTCACTGTCAGCTTTCAGTGCAAACGGCAGAGGATGAAGAGGGAAAGGAGAGTGCGGTAGTCTGAAAGAGGTTTTTTTCAAGTTTCAAAAGGAGCACAGTGGCACAAAACGCCTTTCTGGTGTTTCTGTCGCAAATTCACTGCTTTAAATTTGCAAAGGATGAAAATACTTTGCACGGGATTCTATTATAAAGAGTCTGTTTAGTGACTTGGCATTCAGCTGCAGCTTGTCATTTAGCCTTTTAAGTGTGCTTTAAAATTGGACGATAGCATCTCAAGGACACAGAGAGCGTAGGTTCTTTGAATTCTCCAGCACAGTGCCTATTAAGTGTGGTATTTCAAATCCGTGGTGTGACAAACCAGTCTTTAATTTGTATGTCAGTCTTCTACAGGGATAAAGGAACTGAATAACAAGAGAGGTTGTGTTCTGAAATGTACCTTGTTCTAGCACAGCTAAAGGCCAAATCACCTTCCATTCAGTCAAGAAGAGAAATGGTTTGTCTTCAGCACTTCAAATTTCACCAATGAAATATGCAGTGATTGGGATCAAATATATCAAAAAGAGTAAAAAGAATATCAAAGAAAAAGATTTCAAAAAAGTCAGACCTTGCCACTTTTTGCAAACAGATGACAAGAATGCTGCAAATACCAAGAGCCCGGCCTTTTATTCCTGGTATGTTCACCGACACAAAACTCTTTTTGGCAAATAATAAAAACACGATTAAATACGCACAAATACGGGAAATTATTTTCACCTTTACTCCGGAAAAATGTGTTAAGTTAAGGTAAAGTCAATAACCCTGTCTAACAGCATTTGTTTGATTTTCTTTGCAACATTCCTGAACTTGTATGCACCTTACGAGCTCCTGCGTCTAACATTCGCTCGTCACGAACGGCTCCTGGCTGGTTACACCTCAAAGATGGAGAAGCTGTGGAAACAGGAGTGGCTGAGCTGCCTTGCCAGGCCCACTGGACCTCACAGCAGGATGCATGAGGAACAGAGCAATTCAACCAAAGAGCCACATGGAGAAAGGACGACGGTGAAAAAAAACTGCCTTCAATCTGTCAATTAAGTCCCTGTGGCAACATATTTAAGTGGGCCCTCTCTATTTTGCTTGACTCCCTTTCAAAGTGGAGCACAATGAGGAGGGAGCTGTGTCAATGGAGGCACAGTGTCCTTTTGTCGTGAGCGTGGTGGGTCCAAATGTATAATTAAGTAACGAGAGTAATCAGAACAAGGGCTCGGTGGCCAAGATCTCTCAGGAGAGGAGAAAGGGGGGATGTGTGTGAGTGTGTGGGTTCAGGGGTGAGTCCATGCCCAATAGCTTATCCTACTAGGCAATGCCAAAGGTTGGTAGGAGTCCTTGGCTGCAGAGTCATCACTAACAACTCTGTAAGATGTGTGTGTTTACTTATACCAGACATGCAGGAAGAAAATACACTTGTTGGAGGGTATAAAACAAGTATGTGCTCTGAATAACAGAGTGTAGTCATGAACTGTCAAACGCACTGCTTAAATAGTACACACAACGACACCACAAGGAAAATAGTCTTTTCAATAAGTAATTCAATATAAATAGTGGTAAGAATTTTCCTGCCTTTTGATTATTATTATTAACCTTTATTTTACCGGGAAAAGTCCCATTGAGATTAAAAACCTCTTTTTCAAGGGAGTACTGGCCAAGAGGCGACAACATGTTAAAATTACAAAGTTACATGGGATTCATGTCTATATTTCTTCTTTTTGAGCAGTTTACTGGTGGATTTGCTCATGTGCTCAGGCTGATCCTGGTTAAAAGGTCCACTTGTAGCTCAACGAAACTTTCAAGCTTTACTCTTTGATAAGATGTAAAAATCATAGTTAAATCAATGACTGCAGAGATCTGCGATTTCCACTGCAATGTGCAACAGCTTGTAAGAGGTTTTTCTCCTGAACAGGGCTAAGCTACTAGTGATATACAACTTAACCTATATCTTGATCACATTACTACAAATTCCAGGCCTTTGCATATACGTTCAACAACTAGAAATGATATTTTTTCTGCTTCATGTGCCATTTACATTTATATATAACATAATACTTTTCTCAGTGTAGATGCCTACATTTACACAGATGTGATGAACTTTAGGTAAATCTCAAACACTTTTTTCTCTGTTGTTTAACTGAATAAAGTCTGAAATTTTCACCATCTGTAAATTATTCTACTTGCACTAGAAAGAGCTGCTTTATATAATTCGGAGAGCAGGTTAAATCCAATAGATGTCTTTGGGGATCTGTCAGTACGACACCACACATTTCAAAAGCAGAGACCACCAGACCTTAACACTCTAGGATTAACCTAAAAGATCCCCCCCCTCCCCCGCACACACACAAACACACACACACACACACACGCACACACAGACACACAGAGTACTTAAACAAATGAAAATATTGGACACATTTTTATACAAAATATCTTCTTTTCTCTTCTTTGAACTACTGCTTGTCAAAAGACAATCATTACAAAGTGCCGGGCATTAAGAAGAGAAAGTGGCAAAGGATTCATGTCAATCAGTTTCCATTCAGGCTGTGAATTCCAGACAAATTAATTGCAATCCATTTCTATACTGGTAGTTAGGAGCACATCACAACCTGTTATCATCACCCATTTGTTCCCTCAGAATTCTGGTATTTTACCACGAAGAAATCACATTCAAAACAATGCTTCTCTCCATCTTCATCTAACTATGAATTGCGAAAAAAGAAAAGAAAATTGATCCACTCTCTAACATTACCCCTTCCCTGCAGAAAATGGAGTAAATGTATTCTTAGCATGCAGCTGAACGGATGACTTCCATCTCACAGCAGTTGTGAGATCCATTCTATTACTGAGGACGAGTTTAAACCGTAGGTGATGGAGATGAACAACTGGCATGGTCTATTCCCTGGGTGCATGCTTGGCCTTGTTGTTGCAGCAGTAGCCATGACACTAGATATGAGGCCTCACAAGGCTGGAGCTGGCGAGGAGGAAAAATAATATCAAAAGAGCACAGCATGGTGCTTATCCTTTTACAAGTAGCATGCACTGTAGCAGAGCGAGAAGAGAAATAGTAGCTAGGGCTCAGACAGAGACAGAGAGAGGCACAGCACAGCAGGGGAGAGAGAGGTAGGTGGAAAGAGGGGAACAAAACAAACGTAAGAACAGGCGGGGGGGATGCTATAGAGATGAAGGGATAGGCAGTGTTACAGCAGTTTTTGTCAGGCCCACATGTGATTGCCCTGTTGGGCTATAACACTTGGTCCATTCAAAGAAAGAAACACAATAAAAGTCCAAGATTGGCTCGTGTTTGTGCACGCATTGTTGTTGGCGAGAGCAGCGCTACGTCGTTTAGCACCCTATGCTTCTTTTGACTGTCTGCACGAGGAAAACAATTTTCAGCAAGAAGGTACAAGAAAGCCAAATGATGAAAATGCAAAACCACAACCCCAAACAGAAGCCTCCCTAAACAGCATGTCTGGTGGTCAGAGGGGACATTGTTAAAATCGAAAAGATACGCTGCTCACCAAGCTGCCTGACAGGAGCCAAGCCCCTGGTGGTTTCTGTCTCTTGCAGTACCCCCCGCCCCCCCTCCGCCCCCCACCTCAAAAAAAAAAAAAAAAAAGGCTAGTTCTTCAGAGGCATGGAGCAAGCAGCAACATCTGCACCTGGCAACCGCCAGCTACGAAGGGCAACGGGGGACCAGAATCAGTGGATGGCTCATCCACAAACCCTCCCTCCCAGCTTTCCACCTCCTCTCCAACCCCTCCTCCCCTCAGCCAGCACATCAGACGAACGCGTTTGACATTTACACAGCTTTCAACACTTCAGAGACAGGAGATTTATTCCGCCAGCGGCCCTGGCTGGAGCCAGGCCTCGACCTGGGCTAGCCCCCATGACGACCCTGTAGCTCAGCCCTGAAATGAGGCAGGGCTGAGAAAGAGAGTAGCGTGAGGGAGGGGGAAAAAAACAGAAAGAGAGGGATGGATGTCTCGATTCTCCTGGACATTTCTCTGGCAGATTCTGATAGACGTGCAAGGGGAAGACAATAAGCGTTGCGCATCCCGGAGCACATTAAAACGACTGGCCAAATTAATCACACAGTTCCACTTGTCACACTCGGAGGACAGTCTGCCATGAATTCTGCCTCAGAGATAGAAAGAGGAACAGAAGAGGAACTTGCCCAGCAACGCAAATGCTGGCATGGCGTCAACAACTGTCTTCCTGAATACTGATCACAAGCCTGTGCTTGCTGCAAGAAATGTTGAAAAAAAGAGAGAGAGCAGGAGAGAGCTGCTGGCATTAAAGTGCCACTGTCAGTTCCTTCTCAAAATAAATAAAGCAGTAAATAAAATGAATAAAAGCAGAAGAGGAGAGCATAAAAGCGTCAGTGCTTTGATAATACTATTCGTGATAAAAGCTTGATTGGCTGTAATTTTTCAAAGTCACTGTAAGGTGTGTTTCTGCTAAATTACAGTCATATCTAATAACTGTAGATGCAATGGCACGACGAGGAACTGGATTAAAGCAAAATTAACTCCTGATAAGCAACCAGTTGTGTTCCATTCAGGCCCAAAACAACATTAACTGACGGGGAGATGGGCGCTGCATCATGACAGCAGCGAAAGAGCATCTGCTTTTCTTGATGTTTTATCCAAATGTATAAAGTTAAAGTGTCCGCGATGCAAAAGTCTACAGCGGTGGAAGAAATGGCTTCAATTTATAAGACATTTCTCCAGGCACATATACTGAGATACCCCTGATTCTAAAAGAAGACCTCTAACAAACCCGGATCTCCTGGAGTGAGAGCACACAGAGGAGGTAATGGTCCATTTAGATGGTCGCGGACGGAAGCGGTGTCGAATACTGGTGGAACAACACCAATTTTCTCCTGCAATTTCCCTCCTGCAGATACTGGGATGAGGTGTGGGAGCGTAGGCGTCATGACCATTCTGACGGGGTCTGGATGCAAAGCCTCAAGTCCACCGGGGGACCCCCTGCTTGGGCTGAAACATCAGCAGGAGATCTGAAAGTCTCACTGGCCCTGCGGCAAAGCTTAACTTCAACTCATCTTTCATAATTTATCAGCAGGACATTTTAGTTGCATGTTCTTATGTGCTAACCCTTTGTCATGACTCAGTGGAGAGTTCAGATTTGATTGCGTTCATGATACTATCTGCCTGGAAGAGCTGGACAATGCCATCCTCCATAGTGCTTATCAAAACAAATCAGGGTTAGAGACTGAATCCAAGGTGAACTAGGGCCTGATGGAGCCCTAGTGTGGGGAAGGTCAGCAGTCGGGCAAAGAGTGGGCTGAAGATGGACGGATGCAGATGCAATCTTTAACCAAACAACTGCTTGTCCTGTTACTGGAAAAGCTTAATGAAAGGGAACTGGCAATTCCAGGCCAGGCACTTGGCCTGTGCTCCAGACGATGAGAGCTATGGATGAGTGGTGAAGCACCAGGCAGAACCAAAGCACAACACTATAGAATGTTTATATATATAACGGTAGAGTAAATGATACATGGCCATTGTGATGGTGTCTGGTTACATATATATGTAATCATGCAAGTGTGTTCAAAAAACCTTTAAATAGTAAAAAAAAAATATCAATTACTCATTTCATATCTTTGGATGATCAGATAAACCTAATAATTTTGTATCTATGCTGAAACTAAATGGGGTAAAAAGCTTCGGGAGTCTGGTGCATTAATGCTATTCATAGCAAAAACACACCACTGCATTTAACTTTCACAACCAGGGAGAGGGAAAAATCAAGCAATTTATCTTGACCCTAATAGCTGTATCTGAAAGCACCACCGAGCAAAGCGATTTGATCACAGGATCAAATCTATACAGCCTTTTGACCCCTGACCTCCTCAGCAGGCAGCATGGGAAGTCAGCTGATTACCCAGGGTCAGCCTTAGAGCTCTGGATTAGGAAAGTATTGATCTCAGTGAAGATGTAGGGTCCGCGGGGAATAAGATTGAGAGAAAAAGCTCTACCGGGCAGAAATGATATCGACCAGCAGACCTAGACAGGCTCTCACGCAAAACCATATTTGAGCTTGGGACATTGGAATTGGCTGTGCAAACAAGAGAGGACTTCAGCAAAACCTCCTTTCACAGAGGCCCATTGAGAGAGGGCAGAGAGAGAGAGTGATAGTGAAGGGGGATTGAAGAAGACAGGGTTGGAGAAAATGCTCTTTGCATTAGCCAGACACACCGTGGTCTCTGCTTTAGAACTGACACACTCGAGTAAAGAGCCAGTAGAGGCCATGTAAATCAAGCTGAGGTGAGGAAAGATATAGTTCTTGCCCGGGACCACACTAAGCAGACTTTAACATTACCCAGAGTCCACGTAAACAGCACTGAGACCTGGACGCTCTCTGTTTCAATTCTATGAAAGGTATTTGGTGAGGTCAACGAGCAAGAAGGAGATGGGGGGGGGGGGGGGGGGGGGGGGGTGGTGGACAGATTGACGATGATAACCCGCCTCCTTTCACTAAATTAGAGGACTGCCTTGCTCCCCATGCTTTCAGGATAACCCTGAGGGAGGGACAGAGCTGGCTGGGCTGCTGGTGTGATCCTTGGAGTAGTTTGGCAACGGGAAAACAGACAGTAATGGCAGATGTATGAGAGAACAGGGAGCATTTATTCAGCTCAGAGAGAAAAAGGAAACTGCCAGAAATCTGATGGGACAGGGAATACACAACTGTGTTATGAATATAGCTGAAGAAGAAAAATGGGCATACAGGTAAGGGAGAACGAGAGAGAAAAATAAAACACTGATTTATGTTTTTTTAATTTTTTCTACTTATTTCTTTATTTTTTTGTCTTTCATGGGGCCCCTGCAGCTCCTTCTCCTCTCTGCTGACTGCAGCTAGTGCTATCTTGCCTTCAGAAATTAGCGTGCACAGACACACACGCGCAACGCTCGGTACCTCCCAGAGTTCTGACATGGCCCTGGGCCTGTTGCTGCTGAGCTGCAGCGGCAGACACTGGGCATTGGAAATTTAAGTCGGGGCGTAGGAGAAATTAGGCGAGGAGGCAAGGAAATGGGATGTTGACTTGAACTGGCCCTGGGGGCAGCTGAGAGTCTCCCTGTGCAGCTCCGTTGGCTGCCTGACAGTTTGATGGAGCGAGTGGAGGCTTCCCCGCGGCCCGAGCCGCCGTCTCTAACACTGATATAGCTCAGTGAGGAACAGATTGAGCCTCCAGGCATTGCTCTGTACTGCTACCCCCCTTCTCTCTGACTCTTTCTCGCTCTGTACTACTGCTACTAACTCTCTCTCCTTTGCTAATCCTGTGAAGCCAACAGAGACATGAGCACACAATATATGTGCATATACATATGAGCTACTGTGGATGTTCGCATGAAATAAAATACTACACGCATGCAAATAATTATATGCATGCGGACACTTTGATACACAGGCATAACAGCAATCCCCACAGAGAACTTGGCTCTCACTCTCTCCGTCTCCTCTCTACGACAGTAATGTGATGAGCACTACAGATGCTGTTTACTGAGCTCTGGCTGACACACAGGGGGAAGGAGGAGGAGAGGGAGGGTGGGATGGAGGAAGAGGCAGAAGGAGGTAGAGTCAGGGGGCTGGCAGGCCACAGCCATAATGAAAAGAATCTGGCGGCAGCCCACTGTGTGCTGGTCATGAGAAGCATGTGCCGCCGGGGGGCTCTACTGCTAATTTCAGGGGGCAGCCAAGCATTTCACGCTAGACTTGTCATCGGGCCAGAGGGGGCATTCATACTGGGTGACAGCAAATGCAAGAGGGCGGGTAAAGGGTTCGGCGGGAGGGGGGGAGGCCAAAGAGCGAGGGCGAAACCTTCAGCTCCCTTACGTCCCGTCCCCCCCTCTGCAATGATCAAACGTTATAGGCAGGGTACAGAATTACAAATGAGTGTCCTGTGGCAAGAGCTGGAACTAGATTCAACTACTTTCTTTGCTCTGCTCTCTCCTCAGGTAGCCACGAGGGGCACACTTCATCCTCCAACCCCTGCTGTCCAGACAGGATCTGATACCAGTGCTTGCATCTTCCTTGTTAACCTCGCAATAATAATGTGTTACAAAATCTCCCACTTGCAGACAGATGTACTGTGTGTGCATTGCCCTTGGGCTTTTGCAGTATGGATAAAATCTGATAATGCAGCCAATTAAAACAGTGTTATTTTTCCACAATGCCTGCTATATTCTGACACGCCCACAGACAATAAAGGACCAAATACTAAAAACTCTGATGGACGACAACTGCGTGACCCTAACCCTGCCATGTCATTGATTTTTTTGCCTCGGTTACTTTCTTTCTTGTTTACAGGACAGGTAGTCTCTTAAAAGCTTAATGATTAACAGGCACATGTTTAATTTGAGATACAGACTGGTCTGAGGATTCAGCGTGCACTTTCTCTCACGAGTCACTCAGATAAAGAAAATCAGACGGGGGAGAACTCGCTGTCAACCCGACCAGTGCATCTAAGATCCTACGAGATCGATGTGAGGGAGGCAGAAAGATGTCGAGTGAGAGCAGGAGCTACCAGCTAAGGAGTTGATACTAACAGCTGGCAGCCTACCCACGTAAAAAGGGATGACTGAGTCTAGTCTGGAGAATCAAGCAAGAAAGCCAGGATGAAAGGAGAAGTGCGAGAGATGGAGTCACTAATAAAAGATGGTTGGGTGATGGTAGATGAGTGGATGCGGGACGGGTTGGGGAGGGGGGATTTTGAAACAAGCTGTCACATGAGAAAGAAAGAAAGGGAAACAGAAAAAAGTAAGACAGAGGAATCTAGACTGGAGGAGGAGAGAGGAAAGAAGGAGGCAGCCACATTGCACACTTCAGGCTGTGAATAATTTAGAGGAGCACTGGGGAGACGAGACGAAGATGAACACAAAACACTGGCAGCGTTTGACCTAGAGCTCCAGCTACATCAGTGCACATCACAGAGCGGAGAGCTCTCTCTTCCTCCCTCCCTCCCTCTTTCTCTTTTCCCCTCTTTTGCTCTTCATCTGCCTCCCTCTGTGTCAGGGAGGAAACAGCTGTACGCTATTCTTGTTTCGCCTCACATTCTATGAAAGTCAACAGAATGGCTGACAACTCAGTTTCATAAGGATCTCTCTCTCTCCCTACATGCTCTGGGCATGTCAGAAGAGTCAGAAGAGCCTTGCATATAAAGGATGGATGTGCATCCAGGCTATACGTAGCTGGATGCATGTCTGTCTGCAGATGCCCCTGGCATACAAAGGAGTAATGATGCTATTACATTTGCACAGATTTGTGGGATAAAAGCTTCAACTGCAGTTTTAGCCACCTCACTGCCCAAATGTTTTGTTGCAATTTTGTAATTTACGTTGTTTTGTGCTTTACATGTGCTAAAACTGTTATTTAGCAGTAATAATTTCTTTCGCAAATCTTTAACTCTCGCCATTTTAAATGGGATGATTTTGGTCTAATATCTTTGTTAATTGGACATTTTTGGGGTTAACAAGTGATCAAATTATAATTTAGAGAACTAGGAGAATGTGATGTCTAAAGTTGGCAGAACGAGAAAGTAAGAATCAGCTGATTAGTTGTGTACTTTCAGCTATGAAAATGTATGAATGCATGAACTGCACTTGGCAGATTTTCGCTATAACAGGAAACTAAATAAAAAGCTGTGAATCTCAAAACTCCAACATGAATTTTCTGTTCATTACTGTTGTTTTAAATACATTTCTAACTGTCATTACATAAACACAATCTATGTCGGGATCAGTGCTGCGAGGAACAAGGACCGGAAACTCATCTTAAGCCAGCAGTAAATAACAGCTTCAAGATTGGAGGTTAAACAGAGATTTCTAACGCCACCTTTGTCGAGGTGCCATACATCACCTCATCTGCTAATGTGTGTGTCTGTGTGTGTCTGTGTGTGTATGATGAAAGGAACACTGGGCATCTGCGGTGGGAGTGGCCGTTGGGCGGACAGAGGGTGATGTGATCAACCCAAAAGGGAGGGGCAATTTATTACTGTAATTAAGGAGCAGTGAGATTAGAGAGGCTGGGTTTGAACATGCATATTTATATATACATATAATACATGTCTTCATTTGAAAAAAAAAAAAAAGATAACATGAGATGAGCAAAAACAAAAGGTCTAAAGATGGCAACCAAATAAAACATGAACTAAATCGGTTCCCTCTGCTTATTTTCTCCCTCCCTCCCTCCCTCCCTCCCTCCTATGCCCTCTCACTCCCTCTCTCACTGTCTCTTGCTCAGTCTGTGTGTTTGATATTAATGGGACGTCCCTTGTTTGTAAATGTGCCAAGTTGTGTGCACCACTGCAGGCTGTCTATTATAGCAGGCCTCTGGGGCAGCTATTCCATATGGCGTCACATATGGTACTCAGCAGCATCAATTAATGTTGTTATAATACTGATTTTTATGAGCCGGGGTTTAAATCCTTTCCTATTTTTTCCCTAACCCACGCTCCCCTTGTGTTCTCTTCCTAGCATCGCTGTTTCTTTCATTTGTCAAACTGCTTCTCTGCCATACCTCAAACCTTTGACAATCTGACTTCTGAAGACTATCGAGAATACGAAAAGTTTTCTATGCCAAATAAGCTCCTACCAGCTCTGCTGAATGCTGCTCAAAGACCTTGAACACGTCTTTGTTCCTTCTGTGCTGCAGAACTAAACTATTGCCAATGTGTCAGTATCGTCTTTGAAGCTCAGAATTCGATCAGTAATAACACGGAAAACATGAAAGCTACAAAAACAAGGATTAGACAGGAATTACAGTGTGAAAACCAACTTACATTTGCATCTGTAACCAGACAACGCATTTACAGGAAATAATGTAGTTTTGGTCACATTAAACTAGCATCAGGGACTATTAATGTGTTAAATTAGGTCTGTATTTATGCACAAAGCGATAGGCAGATGAATGTAAGAGCAGAATCTGAGGGGCCCTTTTGTTTCCTGGTGCCTTTGGTGGCGGATCTGACAGGAAGGGAACAAGAGCGTAGCAAAAAGCCTCGCTTTAAAAGCTCCCAGCCACACCAGCCTTGTCAGCGACGCCACAATTAGAGGCTAGATCACTGGCGCTTCCCAGCCAGAAACATCTCACTACCACTCCTCAATGGAGCTCTTTCGTTTGAGGAACACACTCAAAGCAGGATTTTAAAACGGTTCGGATGGCTAATCACTCTCAGGATGAAAGGCCCTGGCGTGTTCGTTTGTCTCAGCATGGGGAGCTTCCCTTGCCGTTTCTCTGTCTCTGATTCTGATTGTTTTTGTTCATTTCTTTTGCAGCAGGCAGGCGAGGCAGGCGAGCTGGCAGGCAGCGCTGTTTGAAGGTGCAGTCAGACCCAAGTGCAGGCCTGATGCTTTGTAGTGATATTTCCAGCAGCACAATCTCATTACTTTTTGACGTGGCAGATGCATGCAGGGGCGGATTGTCATTTCACGCTGTCAAAAGTTCCATGAGGAAACGGAGACAGGAATGGAACTTCAATGACCTGCATGCCTTTGGCTCATCAAGACTGAATATATTAAACCAAATAAGACAGATGAAGCCCCATGAACC
Source organism: Aulonocara stuartgranti (assembly GCF_965226115.1). Lineage (NCBI taxonomy): Eukaryota > Metazoa > Chordata > Actinopteri > Cichliformes > Cichlidae > Aulonocara > Aulonocara stuartgranti. Next base: position 36,448,202 of record NC_138948.1, on the reverse strand, counting down.
AGATACTTAAAGATGCTTTGTAAACTTAATGTCCACTCCCAGGAGTCTTGAGGGAATCGCTTTTCCTGATCTATATCTTTGTAATCAGAACTGTTTCAAAGCCTCGCAAAACCTGTTACTGTGCATTTGAGGAAGCCTAATTAAATACTGTGTACAGAACTGCACAAACACTCAGCTACATATGTATATGTGCCGCCTAAGACAAACAGTGCTTTGTGTCTTAAAAGGAAAACTCCTGAGGGCTGCATTCCACACCTCGCAGAAAAGTTTTCACATGGGACAATCACTGGCATCTCCCCTTTAAAAAGAAACGGAGGATGTCCCTTGGAGTTGATTTCACACGGACTTCTTTCAGAACAGAAGGAAAACTCGCGCTGTTCAAGAAGCTGCCAGGCGCTGATTGAAGCGCCTGGTTACCATGCAGACCTCGGCCTGTTGCTGGGGTGACTGTCCCAAAGTGCTTTCCTGGGTAATTTTCGAGGTCACTGGTTTGAGCACGCCTATGTGGTGCAGATGGGCCCACCCACATTCAAGACCCAGCAGGAGCTCTTTCATTAGGCCCAGTGAATGGCCTCATTCATCCCCTTCACCTCAATTGGTCACGCTGCATCTCTCCAGAGGGCCCAGGACAAACTTTTCTCTCATTCCACTTGCTGATCTTCCACGCACCACCCACCTTAGTCATGCTTCACTTTTGTTCAGGAGCATGTGGTGGCAGGCCTCATCTTTGGCCTCAAACTACCTTAGATGGAGTGAAGGTGGTATATAACTGACATTACTAAGTTTATCCTACTGAATGGCTCAGAAAAGCCCAGACGGATGCTACCGATAGAGATTACTGTGGATCAGAGACATTTTTAAGGTGCAGGTCTTTGTACAGATCTTCATGACTTATCCCGGAACCATGTTCCTTTAATTTAATTCTTTCTCAGTGCTGAAACAAATGCTGCAGCAGGCTCAATTTATCTCTAACTTGCTGCCCTTTCCACTGAATGCAGCTGCAGTGCTTCGCCATAGTAGAGGGTCCTCTATGCCCTGTCTCTTTTTGACCATCAAGTGAGTCTCAGGTCTAGCCTAGCGAGAAGTGACTAATTGTCTTGAGTTGTTAGTGTGCCTGGAATGAGATACACTTCACTTGGTGACAGGATGCACAATAATTTGGTTTCTCCCTTCCTCCCCTCCCTCTCTTTCTCCTTCTTGCAGCAGATTTAGCCCCCCCTGCTTCTCAAGCTACTGAGCTGTAAAATTGAATGGACAGCAGGCAGTATACAGAATGAGACCTGGCATCATGGACGCACTAACCTTGAGGAGGGCCACTGCTGCATGCTGCACCTAAAGAGATGGAGACAGAGCGTCAGCCATGTTGGACTGAGAAAGGTTAAAATGAGGAGGGAGGAAAGGCCAAATGCAGAGAGAAAGGTGGACCTGTGCTAAAGCAACAACACAACAGCTTAGCAAAGCAGGTCTTCATCGGCATGAGGATGGATATACACTCAGAAAGACACCAGTGACTCAACCACAGAAAGACACACATTTTATGAAAACAGTTCATCTTCAAAAGCGCGTTCCCCAGCAGTTTTAACAAAAACTCGTCCTGGTAATGAAATCAACTTGTAGCTACTCTTGGAACAAATCTGAGCAATCAATTAATATGAATCACAAATTCACTGGCTGTGGCTTAGATGTGAACAAATGGATCCCCAGTCCCTTACAGATGATATTAGTGCTCTGAGCTGCTCTCTCCACGAGAGATTAAGCAGGTTTGTACTCTCCCTGGCGGGCAGCACTCCCCCCTCCAGGGTGCTGCACTATCATTTGCAGGAAAATTACTTCAGTAATGAAGAATCCAGGCCCATAAATCCTCATGGCCTCACCTTCCTTCGCCGCCCAAGTCTTGCTGAACAGCTAGTAAAAATTCCCTTTAAAAAATTCATAGTGCAATTTTGCTCAAATCCCTCCCAGCAAGCACAATTATGGAACTTTCATCTCAATTGATTTATGTCCTGGGCGAAGGGGGGGGGGGTAGAACTCGGTGTAGGCTGGGGAAGAGGGTCTGGTTGGAGGGTGGGAAGTGGTAAATCACTGTTTTTAAAAGGGAAGGTGTACGGCCTTTTGTCAATTTCAGTGCATGCGTGCTGTGCAGGTGACAGAGAAGCGTATGAATAAGGGGAGGAGGAAGAGGGAAGAGAACATCTGACGGGTCTGAACGCAGAAGTGAAATGGCAAAAAGGAGGGGGCTGCGGCTGGGAGTGGGGGCGGTTAGTGAGATGGGGGCGAAAGGAGCGGTATTCCACTTGATTAATAACACTAATCAAATTATACAGTGTTCCACTGTGCCCTGAAATCTGGGGCCATAATGTCCTCTAATGGTGAGGTTCATGGAGCTAAACTTCAGAGGGAAAACACAGCGCTGACTGCTGCATGCCTTAATGAAGGCAGTAAAACATCCATTTCCAGAAGCCATGAAATGAAAGGCAAGATTGTAGATGTGCACCCAGTGGCTCCCCCACTGCAAAAAAAGAGAAGGCTGTTAACACAAAAGACGGTGCTGGGGCGAGTGAGACAGACAGACAGACAGACAGCAAGAAAGAAGGAGAGCTGCAAGGCCTTAAAAAGAGAAATGACAAGATAATCATATAAATGAAGACATTTAAAGGGCAAGAGCACCAAGAGTAAGCGGGTATATATAAAGTAAAGGGATGATGAAGTGAGGATAAAAAGACAGATTGGTAGATACTCTTTGTGCGTTCTCTTCTGGCATGAAGACAATCATCTGGGTCTGCTGATTATGGATGAGCCAGGCTGCTTTACTATGTCTGTTATACTTAGTGCTGCTGACAGCGACCACTATTCATCACTATTTAGTTGCTGATGCACCTAACCACAGCATCCTCCCTCTCATCTATCTCACTACTACTCCATTAGAGAATCCCTCCGTCCACCCAGGCATGTATTGTGTTGATCCACCTATCCATCTGAATGTCCAGTCGTCCATCCATCCATGGGTACATTTGTCTACTCATTCAACCTGCCATTCATCTGTATGTCCATTCATGCTTTCTTTCATTCATTCATCCCTCCACCCATTATCCATCCATCCATCTATCCATTCATCTTCTTCGTCATTTGTCTGCTGACGATCCAGTCATCTGTCAATCCATCCAGTCTGGGTCAATAGAACGAGCTCAGCGTCAGTTAGTTGCTCCAGACAAAAGTCGACTTCTCATTTCTTGGCATTATGCAGCACTAAGCCAGCAGATCTCCGCTGGCAGTTCCACACTTGTATATCTGACATTAATATCTAAGCAACATGCAGAAATCATTAGGCACTGTGTGGGTGTGAAGTCCAGCAGAAAATTCCTGCTGCATTATAACAAAGTGAAACTCAAACACACTTAGATTTATACAAAAGCATTATGTTTTGCATTTAATCTACTAAATTGCGCATGCTACCAACAATCAAATCAGGCTTTGCATCTTGAGTAAAGTAAACACTGCTCGTTGTCCTTGGGGCAAAAAAATCATCTGGAGAGCAAGGGGGGAAAAAAACAACAAAGATGAGAAAACACAGATTGCTATTGTTATTATTATCATAATTACAGCTGTGCTTATCATGCGAGCAGCCTCAATCAGGATGAAATACAGTTTCATTTGATGAAGCTTCCTGTTTTGACTGGCTTGAGTTTGGGAGCCACACACTTGGCTGGCGTGCCAAAAACTCAATCAGGCGCAATTACATAGCCATCAGATAGAAATGTAATTGATTTGAAGGCTGACATGAGATATAACTACATTACAGTGGAGGCACAGCGGGGAGGATCCTTGGGGACAGGGCCTACGGGGAGCTCATTACCACCAAGCTTTGAATTATTGAGTGCTAAGGCAGTGACATTGAGGAATAGAGGCGGGCGATTGGCTGTAACAGCTCGACAAGTGTTTATCTCAACTTAGAGCAACCTAAGTTGTCAGTCCATGTAAGAATATTGCAAAGGAAGAAGTTGCAATGGTTTGGAGTTAATGAGAGCATATCACGTGACGTCTGCTATTTCCATTCTGAGTATTTGTAACGAGTACAAGAAAAGGCACAAATACACTGTAAAGTCATGTTTGGGCGTCACTTCTATACTAGTAACATGTGTTGGGTCACATATTTGGTGCTTTATGCACTTTTTATTTTGTGGAAACACTGCATATCATTTTCAATGTTGGCTTAGGATGTTACCTTTTAAAATTTACATTCACTTATGCTACAGCAGATTTTTCTCATTTGGTTTCTGTTTCTGTTAATGTGGTTGTTTGTGAGCTTGCTATGTTCAGTTCCCCATTCGCCCTGCAGGTGGTATTTATCCTTCAAGCTCAGGTCCTCTGTCAGAGGCCTGGGAGTGCAGTATCTTTGCTGGTCCTGGAACTGCACCTCTGGACAGAGATGTAGGATATAATTCCTGGATCTGCTGGAGCCACTCGCCCAGTTTGGGGGTCACCCGCCCGAATGCTCCGATTACCACTGGGACCACTGTTGCCTTCACCCTCCTGTTCCTTCTTCCTGATCACTCTGTATAGCTGCATCTATCACTACTTTTCCTCTGCTTGTCCACCACTACTATGTTCGGTTATTTAGCCATTACCAGTTTGTCTGTCTGTATCTAGAAGAGCTACAGGATTACAGCTTGACTATATGATGATGATAAAAATCCAGGTATATCTTACACACGCGCACACACCTGTATTTTTATTATTTCATCAGAAACCATTTAACCTGCCTTTCTCTTAATGTCACAGACACAAAGAGCTTAAATTAGGTGGAAATCTCCCTTGAGTCAGAAGGGTTGAAGTGGCCCATCTGCCTGACCCTTACCACTAGCCTACGGGTCGTTTCCCATAAGCGCTGAGCGATGAGTGCTGAGAGGATAAAGATATAAGTCACTGTGGAGGGACTCCTTCATCCCCAGGAAGTGGTGACTGCCTACCTCTGGGAGAGTTATGCCCTCTAGGCTACTACCACTGATCTTCCTGTGTCTATCTTATTCTTTCTATCACTCCTCTCTCTCTTCTCACACAGCTCTCCTGTGAGCTTTCTCACAAAAATGAGAACTCAATTAATTCAGGCGAAATGAGGACGAGGGAGGAGGAGGTAGAGGCCTGGGTAGCCCAGAGCGACATTGAATAAGAGAGAGGAAAGCCTAACAGAGCCGTTTGCCGATCTGCGGCCTGGAAACAGCAAACTGAGCATGGGGTGACTGTGCATGTGCGTTAAGTCTTCAGCTGAGTTAATCCTGCGTGCACTTTAAATATGGCTGATGAGCAAATGCTCCTCATTGCTGAGGGAGATGTTGGGTAAATAGACAAGTCACAGGAAGCCAGAGACTGGAAAAAGAGCGCAAACTGAAAGAGCCGAGGACAGAGGCGACATGATTAAAAGCCTGCTGACATTCGGTGCCCAACAAGTTGTCTGTTGTATGAATGTGATGTTAACTTTAATAACGTTGGTAGCAAACACTGTAAACGTGCAGTTCTAAATAGTTGCACTAGATGTTTCAGAAACCTCCAGTCTGTGAAGACTAGGTGAATGGGCTGCATCTATGTCACGTAATGAAGATGTCATGTGACCTATGACCTTGGGATCGAGAGCCTACTGTCAGTGTCACAGATGCAAAGTGCAGCCTTAAAGACATCAATCTTGCATGAGCTTGGTCAACCTGCTTAATGTTACATTAGGGTGCCACGAGCAACCACACAGCTCAGATAATTTTCTCGTAGCCTTGCAGAAAAACTGGCAGAAAACCAGCTCTTAGCCTGGGCTAAGGTTTGAGGTCCCCAGTGGATACACATAAGAACAGGACACACATAGACACACAGACTGGAACTATATAGAGTTATAAAATACACAATATGAGGAGACAGTACACTACATATGCTAAAAAATAAACCAACACTTGAGTCGCTTTTCTTTTAGTCTAGACTCTTACTTGAAGCACACAACAAAAAACAAAAAGCAAAACAAATAAAAAACAAATGACCCATTTTTACAAAAGTTATGTTCAGTGCAACAGCGTCATAAAAGTAACCGCTTCCCTGTGACAGAGTGTAAATCTCACAGTATTCAGGGATACTTTTATGTTCCATTTTGACTGCAGTACATATATTACAACATTTTATCAGTCCCAGCTCCAGGACAAGGCTAGTAAAACGCGCGAGTCAGACAGTTCCAAATTTTCATATGATAAATACCTTACTAGCGAGAAGCCAGGATGGGCTGTGGCATTTGGTGTTTCCAAGAAAATCAGTATGCCACTAGTACTCAGAGTGATTGAACAGGCTGTAAACAGAAGCAGCAGACTTGCTCGACGCTTTCTGGGAGATACTAATATAGCACTACTTCCAGGAGCTGAACTGTAGGATAGAGGAGGGGTTTTGAAGTTCATGAACTGAGCAGGGAGTGCGAGAGCTCTTAAAATTACCATGTCCCTGTGCACGACCCACTGTCTGCATTTAAGTTCAGAGTAAAAGCACAAGACTGCTGAGCAAAGTACGTCAAGTAAGTCATAAGACACCCTTGGTCAATGGCTGATAGTGTTCCTCGCATTAGCCCAAATTAAAATTAGATCTATCTTTAACAATCTAATAAAAAAATGCCATATGATGATACTTTGCCTCATTTATACTTTCCATCTTCTTCTCCCCCCATACCCTCGAGGAGAATTCATTCTCATTTGTTCATGGTGATTGTGAAAGGACTTTCTTTCTTTTCTTTTTACTCAAGTGGCATGTCAGTATTGTTGCTGTGTGAAAAATTAATCACAGTCAGAGATAATTTTTTCCAGATCTATGTCCAATCAAGACATTTAAGACTTCAGCTGGTCTCGTTGATATTATAGGTCAAATTAGAGCCAATAGAAGCATTAAGTACACAATTTAGGACTTTAGCTGAAGGGATGTGTTTGTGTCTTTACCAACATCAGCTGACGTTGATACTTTATTGAGCCTAAGGTTATTACACTAATAGCTGCACTAATATAAAAAGAAGGTCAGGTTCTTCCATGGCCTGAGTTTAAAGCTTGTTTCTAATGAAGAGACGTATGGAGCATTTTAGCACTAGGCAAACAACTCAACATGTTTATTATTTCGCCAAAAATATATCCTGTTTCTTCCCAAGCTCTCGCAGCAAGGTGAACACAGTTCAGATGCATTTTAAAATCTTTAAAATGTCATCTGTTTGATGACTAATTAATTTTAAATTTAAGACGGCGTTTTCACAGAAATGTAACAGGAAGGAGGCCGAGCAGGCAGTGAGAGTTTAAGCTCTGCAGCTATAGCAGTTTCGTTGGTGGTGAGCCGTTGTGAAAATTTGAGAAAAACCACAACCTATGTGCCTATTGTGCAAACATGTGAAACCACAAGGGTGCCATGAGTTGCTAAAAGAGCAGCTTATCTATATATGGGGTTAAGCCACAGCTCCACACAAACTGAAAGTTAGTTCTGTGAAATACACGTTTAGTTTTCAAGCCTCGGACAGCAGAAAAAAACTTGATCTGTGAGGAGAAACATGAAAAAAAGCCAGACTGGTAACTACACAGCAGCAGGTTACTAAACGATCTATTAAAGACTTTCCTAAAAGTCAAAAATAAAGGGTATCGTTTGGAATAAAGTTGCTTAACCCTCAAAAAGAGTCACAAAGACTTTGTGGAGAAGCTCTGATGCTGCTATGGAGGCACTTGATGTCATAACAACCTGAAGAGATACTTCCTCTCGAAAAAACGAAGCGGCGTAACAGACGAGTACGCCGTGTGTCTGACAATGAAGCTTTTAGCCCTATTCTGTGAACGCACCGCTCCATCCCCAGACACATGCACTACTTCTCCTCTGACCTGAACACGAAACCTGGACAAGAAACACTACGCAACAATTTGGTTTTGTTTGTCCCCCTGGGGCCTTCCTGGCTCTCGGAAATCTTACCCTGGCATTCGCCATAATCCCCGGAGAATGAAACCAAGGCCCAGCAGCACAGACAAAGCACCAGGTGATTGTATATCTGTGACAGACCACCGTAGTAGCCTCTAAAAGTGGCCCCCGTGACACCAATAATTTGACGTCCCTTCTCCTGTTCCACGCTTGGCCTCAAGGGGTTGCCCCGTATCGACTTACATCTAGCCAGCTACCTTTGAATAACAAGAGCTGCATCAGCTTTAACTGACTCAATTGAGAAGAACTGCACACAGTTAATCTGGCTTTTGGCTGGTGCTGGCAGAGTAGATGACATTGGTGTCTGGAGCTGGAGAGTATCAGTTGACCTAGACTAATTATTCATAAGGCCTTGTGATGGCTGCCGCAGTCAGTTCAGACAGGAGCGGCTGAAAGGAAAGCATATACCAATCTGTCTAAGACAGAGCTCAAACAGCTGGGGACCTACAAGAAGCTATGAATGAAAATCTGAAACCTAGAAAGCAAAACGATGTCATTAAGAGCAGTCAGCACTCTCTGAGTGATCTTGTGTAGCAGCCGTACAAGATTGTATATGATGAAGTGAAGAATATGACTTAGCAGGGTCACTCATGCATGGCTAATAGGAGAATGATGAATTGCCTTAAATAATAGCACACTCCATATCCTCACAACCAAGAGCAGACATCGCCTTGAAATTTGTAATAACAGTAATTGTGATTTCAACCAATAGTCCTCCAATACAGTAATAAATACACGCTGTGTTGCCCGTGACGAGTCTACTAAAAAAGCATCTGCTGGCAAAGCCTGAATTTCACTCTTGCACAGAAGGCATTTAAAATGTCCAGATGTCGGTGAAAATTTTCTGGAAACACTAAATCTTTGACTGAAGCATAAACTTAATGATTAGAAAGCTCGCAAGGAAAGGAAAGCGAACGCGGTTCAGCTTCGAGCTCAGGCGAGCTGCTTTCTCACCTCTATTTACAATCAAAAATGAACCGCAGCAATGTGTACCCACAAGCACACATACAAAAGGGGCACTTATGTGCAAGCACAATAGCGTGGCAATTAGCGGCTAGAGAGGAGAAATGCTGGATCGGTTACAGTTGTTGAATGTTAATTACAGCATTTTACGGCATTGAGGAGATAACGAGTTAGCGCCTGGTGACAGCAGCGACATGTCCTTTAACGAGAGCCGTGGAAATTTATGAAACTTGAGATCAGGGACAATGAGGCGTTACTGGCTTGTCAGGCGCTCTTCTGCTCACCCTCCCTTTGTCCTAATGAAGGCAGACATTTGTTTCTTCCTCTTCTCTGCTTGCCCCTGCACCGTTAGCCTGAAATGATTATTGCTCATCTAGGAAAGGTAAAAATCAGCTGCTTGGGATTCTGTCCTTGTCAACTCTCCTCGCACAGCACCGCTGCTATTGTCTAATCAGTTTCTGTTATAGTCGTAAGGTTGGAGAAAAACAACCACAAAACGTGTGGACACGTGGCCAAAGATAAACATGGGGTCATATTAGAGATAATTCCTTCTCTGGCGCAGGAAACGTAGCTGCTAGTCAGACAATTGTGAGTGACCATTCATTCCAGTCTTTTTAAATAGCCGGGGATCAAGAGCTTGGTAAAATCCGTGAGGTTAATGTGGTCATGTTGTGAAGCCTGGTTTGGAATTTAGGTTAATGGAATCATTGATAGGGCTCAGCTCTAATGCCTGCGATGCTTAAGAGGATCCATACTTTATGATTTAGACAAATCCTGGGACATTCTTCAAAGTTTCCCCTGCTGACCTTGGCAAAACAGACAGAGGCACACACGGGAGTGTGAGGATTTCTTTGGGACTTTACAGCCGCTGCTAAGTAGAATCCCCCAGGCTTTATCAGTGCCTCAATGGAATATTACATCAGTTACACTGGGGCAAACATGGGCCCCAGAGGAAATATTAAGAGTAATAAACTTGTAAAGAGAGCCTGTTTTCCCCTCTTCCCTGTCAAATTACTCTAAAGAATTTGAACAAAAATGTACAGTAAAATGGGGAATTCTTGAAATTGTAGCTCATGTCTAGACTAGGACTTGGAAAAAAAAAAGCCCTCCTCTGACTTCACAAGACTTAGCTGTGGTCATGTTATTTATATCATACACCAGAGTGACTCCACTTTAATGCAGCTGTATTTCTAATAAGGAATGCAATTATGATGCTTGTGAGAATGTTAATGTTGTGATTTAACTTCTAATCTCTTCAGTACTGCTGCTGGCCTGCTACCAACACTTGTGCTGGGAAAAATGGTCATTTAAGTGGGTTGTAGCCTGGAAGAAGAAGAGAGACTAACCTGCTGGTGAGAGCAAGGGGAGATCTTTTAAAACCAAAGAAGATGGTGTTCAGATGTCAATAAAAACAGGTGTTAACCAGCTTAGCTGAGATGTTAAGAGCTTGGATAATCCTAGCCTGGATCCAAGAGGGATCCTGCTCTGGAATACTAATGCTTAGGATGCACTGTTAAATCACACACGGTTGATTAGGGGATTGGATTGGGCCTGCTGCTACAGGACATCAAAGCTCAATTTGCATTTGCTAACAATTGCCAAGATTTGTAGAATAAGAACTGCACACATATAGTTAGAATTATGGCTCATCCAGGTTCACAATCAGCTACTGTGGCGTCAAAAGATTATGCTGAGGAGAGCAACGACACATTATGTTATGGATGTGTTGCACAAGATTCAGGATAGAAGTCTTTATTTTCCAGACTATAAAATAAACCACAGCAAAAAGTACGTTTCTGATTTGTTCCGACTTGCCTCATCCTCTTTGCTATTGAGAGCTCAAATAAAAATTAATATTAGTTCACATGGTGTTGTTTCTACAAGTTTAAGCCTCTGTATAAAAATAAATAAAAAACAACCCCAGCCAACTGCAGAGCTTTCATGCCAACAGCTACAGAAATGCAGCTCCAGTCCAATCAAAGTTACCCATAGGCCACTAAAGCAACAGCACGCCTGTGGGCACCACCCTCAGGCAAGCAAACTTAGGGGGTGGTCGTGGGGGTGTGCAGGGGAGCTGCTCAGCTTTGCAGATCCTGTCGGTTAGATCTGACTAACTGTGGTATTAGTAGGAAAAATTTGGTTTTCTTGATTGCAGTGCTTTCCAGTGATAAAATGATGTGCTTGTTGGGTTACATCCTGTGGAAACGGTGTCAAGCCCATAAACCTTGTTTTGGTGCAGATACATGAAAGAGCTACGCTCTTCCTTCCTCTCTGGCAGCCTCACGGTAGATTTCGATGAGCTTTGAGATGAAGAAACCAGCGAAATATCAGAGTTTTGTCGAGGTTCTGTGATTTGTCTATGATTTCGTTGCTTTGTCTGTTTGTCTGCATGTAAGCAGGATTACTTACAAAGTTATGGATGGATGCACATTAAATATTTTACCAGAGGAGGGGCTTAAAAATGTCCAGCTGCAGCTGTCCTGTTGGATCCGGGGACTCTATTCATCCTTGACGTAGGGGAAACTTTAAACCTTGGTGTAGATGTACAGCCTGGAACTGCTCCTGTTGTCTGCAGATTAGTAACTGTAGAAAAGATCCGACAGTGACAACCTCTGCCTCTTAGTTTGTTAGATGGTAAATCACAAGTGACTTTCTTGAGGTAGCTAATATATTAAAAAAAATCATTTTTTTAGAAGCAAACTGAAAAGTTCTGCAAGATTTATAATTTCAAAGAACTGCAGTTCTTAATACGAACCTACTGTAATAATGAAACGCTATAAGCACTCAAGAGCAATTTACGTCACTGAGGGGCAGATACATCAAAGTACTGCGCTGGTGAATGTGCTCATTTTCAGCTCAGAAATTATCTCAGTACAAACAGATAGCACCTAAAGGGAAGGAATCACCTAAGACACTAAAGAGAGAACATCTTCACAAGGAAGAATGAGCCCAAAGAAGAATAAGCAACAAACATGCTCTCCTCTTTTAAATATAATTCCAACGCAAGTAAACACACTAAGTCTTTCCCTCAAACCACCACCTTGTTTTTAAAATCCTTCATCAAGCTCCAGGATGAGACATCCATTTGGACAAACACCCCCCCCAAAACAAAACAAACAAACAAACAAAAAAAACATGTGACGCTCATCTGTTTCACTTAATCTACTTTTAATGTGCCACCTGGTCTGCTACATACATTCATATACTCTTACATGCCACTCCATAATCAAATCAGCATTTGGTGTCAGGGTGGCTCGTGGTTCGGGCTGTTCTCATTTGTAAACACCACCTGCCAGTTCTCACTCCTCTTCACTTGCCGGGTGACATTAGCACAAGCGTGAAATGTGATTTTGCATTGAGCAAACCTCTGCACCGAGCACATCTGAGTGTGCCGACTTGGAAAGCAGGCAGAAATAATCTCCGGTCACCTAAGTCAGAGGGAGCTGTCATGCATTACACAGAACACAGACACTGGCAACTAATAATCAGCTGCTAGGTGCTGCTCTCAGTAACCTGGGATGGTTGACTCCTGTGGCCCCTCCGACAATTTGTCTCTTTTTCTTTTGCCACACAGTTTCCACAGTTACTTTGGCTGTTCCCTTTTTAATGCAGAATCAGGCCTTCGTTTTTACTGTGTGTTTGTTCACTTTTGGACTAAAATCTAAATGATGTCCTTATTTGATAAGCATTATATTGCATTTCATGCACGCCACCCTGCTGGCCACTCAGCCACAAAGTCATGATCATAATAAAGTCATAATCACTTAAACTGAGCTATTTATCTGAAATCTTAGTATCACACAACCCAGCGAGATCTGTGATGAGTTTTTATGCTGCATGACGACGCTTCACGCCTGCACGATCACGTATTCACTGACACAGTATTTAAACCACGATCAGAAACAGCACACATTTAGCACTTTTATGTCACGTACGCACAATGCACAGTAACACGGACGACAGATATATCACCTTTTAGCTGCTGGCATCGTGCCTTTTGATGAATGTCAACAAAGCAGTTAGCAGGGAGGAAATGAGAAAAAGAGAGAGACCAGAGGAGAGAAGAGGGGGGAAAGAACACACAATTATAAAAGCTTCATTTCTTCAGAGCACCATAAAGTCTCGTCCCAGAAGGGCAGCTGAGCACAAATCAATTTCTTTCAGTCGATTACAAGCACTGAGGTTCTAACCTTCATTTGTGAGTCTAATACTCCAACAGTTATGTAGAACACATACCAATTAAGCAATTCTGCGGAATAAGAGGGCCATGAACTGACGCGATTATGGAGGCCGGGCCCCTGGGGAGGTCGGGTTATCGGCTCAGGAGCAGGAAGGATGAGGGGAGCAGGAGCAGAGGATGGAGAGAAAAATGGTGAAGGAGGAGGAGAGACGGAAGCCGAGGAAAAAAGTCATTTATTAAGTCTAATACTCTGTGAAATGTTCCCATGGTAATAAGGCGGGGAGCTTGCGTTAATATCAGGGAGCCATGCAGAAAAGGTCACTCGATAACTGTACCGCCCACCGGGGTCGTGCTGACGGGAGCTGCTCAAACACATCTGATAATGCTCTCAGCGTCGTCACTCAGCGCCAGAGGTCGAGAGGATGGGAGCTTGGGGAAAGGTGCCATTTGTGGAAATTGCACTGATGTACCACTGAGCTCTGACACAATTCTCAGTGCGAGCCTTGGCTCTGTGCAGGCAGCCGCACCGTGACTGTACGGAATAAGCACGATGACACCAAGTCAAAGATTATGGGGGATAAATACAAGTCTCTGTGCCGTATTATGCTTTCCAATAAGTTTCTGATTTCGCAATCACTCACATCCACAATGGCATGAATATAAAGGAAAAGCAGCCGGCATCTTCTTTGCGATTTTCAATATGTGTTTGCACACAGGCTCATGAAAGGAAATGCATTAGAGGCACTCTCCATCTTTCTATTGTCACAAGCTAAATCTGATGCCATTTTCCTCTTGATTTAAAGAGGCTGAATGCATCTCTCCAGATATGTGGGGATCAACACATTGTCATTCACTGCTGAGATGCACCTTAACCACCGCCCTCGCTGCCAGAAGATTTATGGTAATTCCTGATAGCATGTGATAGGATGCAGCCCATAAACCCATGTGAGGTATGTGTTTCTATGGTAACCCTTCTCTCTATTCACTAGCCCTATGCACCTTGGCGTTTTTACTTTTTTCCCTGCATTGTAGGCGCTGTCTATCTGAATGCCAGCGGTAGGAATGAGATGCAGATTTGTGGCAAAGCAAAGACACAGATGTTTCCTCATTGCCTTTTAATCTGCTATTCCCTCAGCGTCTGGCAAGAAACACTCCCCCTTTAGAATGGTAATTGGACGAGATGAATAATAAACAAAACGAAAACAGACCGATGTTTATGGGGAGCGTTTTAACACTTTGGAATGATCACACTTTATGGCTATTATTAGTGCAGAGGCAAAAGCAAGTGCTGCATCTTGTGGGAATAATAAAGGACAGAGCTTTACTTGTCTAATCAGGAGACCTATCAGGGTCTGGCAGAGGACGCCAGCGCTGTACTCATTAAGGCAGAGCAGCTCACAGTTCATCACTACCTTTGTTTTTCTTACTCATTTCCTCCCTGTTCCCCAAAGTCATTTTACAGTAAAACACACCCGCCATCTACTCGAATGCAAAATTGCATTCATATGCTTTGAATTACAAAATTAATAGATCAATTTACATGTCGTCATCCACATTTTTGGCTTTCTAAGTATCTGCCATCCACATGTTTACCATTTGGTCAGTAAAATCACCTTGAACTCGCTAGATCGATTGCTTGCAAATTTAAGATAATGATTTCATTACGTGCTGTCTGGCCTGATGAGCGCCTTCTCTTCGTTTCCCATCCAGCCGAACATCAAGCAAGTGCTCTGTGTATTTGTTGACAGTGCTGAGATAAGTGTGGATATTTAGACAGCATGTGATATCAGAAAACCGGCTATTTGCATGAAAGACCTGTCCCTCTTTCTCCCCGGAGAGCTTTATAACAGGAGGATATTTCAAACGCTATCAAATGTGCCAAACATTTACTTTGATAACTCCATCCGATGGATCCCTGGATTTAATGGCAGCAATCTGAGAGTGCTGAGACACATGCCTGGAGCACAAACAATAATGGAATAGAAATGTGAGGAAGGGATGAATAAAATCTCTTTTAAACGTTCATAAATAATGCACCTCGTGGACCTAGAGAGTTGTTGCCTATTTAACAATGCATGCCTCTTCCTGGTTTCTGTGCAGGCAGAGATGCAAACACAGCGTGCATTGTGGGTCAACATGGAGGAAGACAGCCTAGCGCTCCCTCGACCCTCTAAACCTCTGCTTCCACACCCCCCTGTGGAGCGAGTGCTCCCCACGGCAAATTGCCAGTCATGTGACGATGGCATCGACAACTGCATTTTCTCGTTGCGCCGAAAACCGTAATGACAAAAGGCAAATTTATAAAATGACCGAGTGCTTGCCAAAATGAGGGAGAAGATTTGAGAAAATGGGAGAAAAACAAAGTGCAGGACTAATTATCCAATTAATGTGCAATTAAGCCCGTGCAGCCTAATGGTCTGTGTTGGATTTGGTAATAGCTCTACCAGACTGAGGAGCCTATTAAACTAACTGTAGGCTGCTGTACAGAGCAGACAGATTCAAAACACTGCCTCAGCGAAGGGGCCCACTAGTCGGATGTTACAATTACAGCAGCTGTCGACATTATCACTTAATATAAAAAATGTATGTTGTACTGTGAGCTCAGGCATGCTGACTCTAAAAATATATAAAAAAATCAACCTCCGACACCCCCACCCCCGACACATAATTCAACAAAGCATTTCATTAAGATTTTCATTATCTGCCATAGCAGAATTTGCTAATAAATGCTAATTATATTCAAGCTAATATTTAATCACACACAATTTCTCCAGTCAACTCAGTTTGAGGAAATACTAATTCTAATGAATGCGTTTACAGTGCATTTTATGAACTTCAGCACAGGCGGAATAAAGAGAGGAAATAGGGAATGATGTTCAAAAGTGCTTTTTCAACTATGAGCTTTATTAGCTTTGACTTATTTCCTACCCTAATGAGATCCTCTTGGAGGGATGTTTTCGTACAATTAATAATGCACACAGAATAATCAGAAGCATAAATATTTATCAGTCTGTGTGTCTGTCTAGTATAGGATGTGGTGAGTTCAGGCAAACCCATCGAAGCAATGTGCTGCAGCCTTATTATCGTTACACTGTAATCCACGCATCATCGAAATCAGGCGCACATCTGGAATTGTTGGATGATTTTTTTTCTCTCGTTCCGAATGAAAAATAAATAATCGAATATAAAGTAATGGTTTAATGGTTTTAAAGACAAATACTGGTTCGCTATTCTAGAAGCAACATGCATACAGAAAGATTGACTGAACGCGACAATAGCACAGTAGTGTGAGCGCAATCACAGGCGCAGTCAGTTCATTTCAGTGAAAAATATGACGTTCTTCTTTTTAGTGCTACTAACCCAGATCGTGCGCTTGATTTAAACATTCTCCTCCTTTTTTTGCAACTCGAGAGAGAAACTCCCAAAAATCCAAACACGGCAGAATCGCTGGTACATTCACTACATTCCTCATGTGTGAATGTAGTTATTTGCCACATGTTATCTTGATTTTCTGACCAAATGTCTCAACTCTCAAATTAAGTCTCAGAAGAATCGAAGTAATTACATGATTAAAACATCTTCGATTGTCCAATTTGGAAAATTACAAGCATCATCCAGTTCAGCCGGTGGGCTTCTGGGAAACGTTGCATTGCAACAATACTGTAGCTTATTTTATCCACCAGATGCAGCACTGAGTCATTTCAGGTCTGTTAATGAATATGTTTGTTTGCTTTGTTTAACTTGACATTTTCATGAATAATCAGCATTACAAGTCACTAAAAAGTTTCACTTTGATCTACAGGTGAAGAAAATGCTTATTTTCCCACCAGATAGCCATTTAAGACATGGGTCTATACCATGTTAGTCAGCAACTGTGTTACAACACATGTGGACAAATGCATTCATACTCTGGGAGTATCTTAAAAATCCCAATGAAACGAGGGTAACATATAACAAGTATTAGTACTTCTCAGTGCCACGCTAAAGAGCAGTTGATGAAGTTGTGTCTACCAAAAGAAAGAAAGAAAGAATTAATGGTTTTAATCAGTCTAATAGACTATATAAATGTGATCGGTATGATTGTGTAACAGTATTTGGATGTCTTGCTGTTTCACAACCGAAACTATTATCCCAGTCACGAGTTACAGATGCTAGCTATCAAACAGCCGAGTGATACCAGGCTGAACTCTCTTTTCATTGATCAACCAACATAAAGTGGAAGTATTGCTAGAACTCACACAACCTCAATAAAATTAAACTGGTATAATGTGTAGCCAAGTTCAGTTAAGACTCATATAACTCATATAAACAGAACATTACTCAACATGTCAGAGCTGATTGTGAGCGTCCACCATGCTGCAGCTATTGTTCAAATACACTCAAAGACTGCACAGTCATCTACCTCTTAGCCCACTTTTGAGTAACTTTTTCCTCTATGACCACGCAGGCTGAGCCATGATTCAGCCCCAAGTCTCCAGGTATCTGCTTCCTCAGCCGGCAGAGGCCAATGTCAACACAATGGAGCAGAGGTTGAAAGACAATCATGTTTGAGATGGGATTTAATTCCGGTTCAGAACCAGCGTAATGGAGTGTCTGTGTCTGGGTGAGCGATGGATTGTGAGGCAATGGTGTCCCTGGAGCCCGGGGCCCTCTGACTGCAGCCATCTGGAGTTGATCTCTATCTTGCTCACCTCAAAGCTCGACATAAAATGGCAGTCACTTCTCTCCCTTACTTCTTCTTTCTCTCTCTCTTAGTTCAAGGTATGTAAACAATCAGATACGCTCTGTCTGGCCATGATTCTCCAATTTCTTGTCTTATTGCCTCTAATCAGCCCTGCACCAGTTTAATTATCTGTAACTTGTGGTATTTGGCCCGCTTGGATTACACTCCCATATGTCAGCCTCCTGCAGCGTCCATTTTTCTTTAAGTTGCATTTAAACATGTCAAATATCAAAGAGAGGAAGTACGCTTTCATCTGAAATGTACTGCAAAAAAACATCTTGTAGCTTTCCAGGAGGCTGTGTTCACAGGCAGTGCTTTTGGTGCTCCCAGCAGCTATTTTCCATATAAATCTTATGAATCTCAGCGTTGACAGCGCTCAACGTCCTTGGAGCAAAAATGTCCACAGATTTTTGTTCTTCACTTGAAAATAACTCAACTTTTGGAAGATTGCGGCACTTGTCTGTTAATGACAATTCAAAACCAGTAAGAGGCGGGACTTACGATATCATCACTACAGGTAATTGAGAAAAATTTGGGGATGATAGTCTTTTGTTTTTTTTTTTTTTTTTTTTTTTTAAATGACATCAGAAACAGCAGTATGCGACATTACGTGATGATAGTCTTTTGTAACCTAGCAACAATAAGCACTTCAGAAAAACACTCTGAAAATGAGGTCATGGGTGCTTTCAGCACTTTAATAGTTTGTGGACACAGAGCCTAAACAGAGTGAATGAATGGCACATTTAAACGCGCCAAAAGCAGGAAATGTTGAGGAAACAGAGGGAAAAGATCTTTGAGCTTTTTCAGATTGAAACCTTTCCTGAATGTTGTATTCTCCGAGGTGGAAAGGGAGCTGCTCAACATAACTATGTTCCGCTGGAGCACAACTAGACCAGTAAAGGCAACTGGATCATAAAATGCCATGCAATAGCTGGCAGCTTGCATCAGTTATCAGACTGTTTTAAATACTTCCCTCAATGTGAATCCAATTACTGGCAGCTTTTTGTTTGTTCACACATAAGCAGCGATGTTCAAGGCCTGTCTCTCTCTCTCTCTCTGATTTTAATCAATTCTCTGGGGAAGCCTGTGTGGGAGATACAGATCAGAACTTGCCATACATCAGGGAAAGATGTACATGAGTGTATGTGTGTGTTAGATGCTTATGCACCTTCTAGTTGAAAATGTCTGAATAACTGGCTGATAAAAAACTGTTAAAGAAAGAGAAAGAATAAAGCTTTTTTCTAACAGTTTTCATTCGAAATAAAAATCTGATTTCTCACCTCATTGCTTTCACTTTTGAATTCCTCAAAGGCTAAAGTTCCTGCTAGTTTCCACGGCAACTTAGAGTGATACTCGAAGATAAAGTTTTCTGCAAACATTAATGTTAAATAATTATGACAAATCATGTTGTCATCATAACTTCAACGCCCGTTTCTTGTACCTAGAGGGGTTAGCACGTTACTTGACTACATGTTCTAATATGTCGCAGCATTAGGGATGATCCACCTGCTCCATATGGGAACTTTGAAGCTACCAAGCTTGTCGATTATAGCTTTCTTCCCAGGAAACATTAGAGAAGGGCAGGATTGCAGTAAAATGAACAAAGCCAGAAGGTCAGGCTCATTTATTCCTATTCCCTTTTAGAGAAAGCATTTGCAAGAAATGAGAACTCTCCCCACCCCCTTTCATAAAGCACGTTCCTTTTGGTTGTTGTTGTTGTTCCAAGGGGCCATGTCAACCCCAATGAATTCCAAAATGTTAAGATTTGCATTTCAATTTTGTAACTTCCCTCTCAGGGGTGATTAAGTCATCTGCCCCAAACCCGGCTCTAAATAACTTTAAGCACACAGCTATCTAAGGCCCTGCAACAATGTCACTGCGGTTTTCCCTCTCCATCATCATGCCCGCTGCTTTTTGTCGGCCTGTTTACAAGCTAAATAAATAGCTACACAAAACATCTGGAACCACAAAAAGAGACCTTAAGTGGGGCTCTTAAAAAGAAGCACCAGAGCAGATCCAGGCCTACTTTAACCCTTCCTATTCCACCCAAACCACTCAAAAGATGCGCACTTTGAATCTTTCTTAATGATTAACGCAAGTAAGACCGAGGCAGTCTGATAACTGTCTCTACAGAATGCTTTGCTCTTACTTGGAAATTACGCCAAGTTACGCAAATGTTTTTTAGATTAGGAAACATATATGTACACATTTTGAATTTGATGCCAGCGACATGTTTTCAAAAAGCTACACCATAGGTCTGCCGCCATCCTCTCGTGTCATCTCTTCTTTTCACAACAAGCGTTCATGAACTGAACAGACAAACTCAGTTACTCAGTGCAGGAGTTCAGCCACAGGCTGGGCCCCTTCCTGTGTTTGTATTTCATAACTTGCCAACTGTTTTTAGTGGGTGACAAGTCTGGAGTTTAGCTGTCAGACTATTACTACAGTTTCAGTTCATGCGTTGGCACTGACTTGCTGAAACAAACTTCCTAAAACTACTTTGCTGAAATATGATGATGACTTTACATTTAATTCTGTATTGTTGTATTGTTAAAACTGTATTGTTTGGATGATACAGGTACAATTTTGATTTCTGGATATTGCCACATTGAGGGTGTCGTGTTCCCTGTGTGTGCCCAGCCGGCCCCGCGAGGCTACATGTGTTTATTGTTTTGCTGCTTTCTTCCTGTCGTCATTCTGCCTGGGCGGAGCTCACTGCGGGCTTCTGCTTTTGGCCCACACACCTGTCTCCAATTATGCTGCTGTTGTGTTTCTATGCCATTTAAGGCCGGGACTCAGATCCTCTCATTGCTGGATGATTGTGCGAGACATGTTAGACTCTAGCTTTCATAAACGTTTTTCTTCGTGAGTTTGTTTCCTCGTTGTAACTACCCTCTCCTGTGTACAGTTTCCCCGGACCTGTGACCTAATCTTGGGACGTGAGTGGGTTGGTGTGTGGAACCGTGAGGGAGTGCGAGTGTGAGAGAGCCATTCCCTTTCTCGAACCTCCCCTTTGGACCCTTGAAACCCCGGATTTCCCCCACTTGTATATGCATCGCACCTGGTGTCTGTGTAAATAAGAATCTGTATTGAACTGTGAATCCCAGTCTGTGCCTGAGTCCACTCCATTGCCCGTGACACAGGGTGTGGCTCTGAGCACGTGCACAGAGTACCACTGTGGAATTTTGTGTCGTTTGAAAGCTCTGCCATCTTTACATTGTTGAATACTGCTGATCCCGCTCTCTCTCTCTCTTTTTTTTAGAAATGTGTTACTAAAATCAAATAAAAAAACAAACACATTTTTCAAAAATTAACACATTTATCAGTTGACACACTCGCCCACTTTTAACACTGACTTATACCGCTGTTTTGTATTTATCAGCAGTAACTTAGGGTGGTTAAGTTCTTATTTCCAGGGTAAAAATGCCCGTAACAGCAGTTACAGCCATTACATGTACTGGCCGTTGATGCAGGGCATCGATTTGGTGACTTTTCAAAGTGCCACTGTGGTTCTGACCACATGCAGCTGGTGCGCTGAAACCTAATCTCGATGGCTTGTGTGAACTTAATGGTGCGTGGACCATTCAGGCTCCTCATCTTGTAGGTCAAGTATGCTTTATGAGGTCACTGTCTGAAGATTTATCACCTACATTTCCAATGACAGCAGCCAATATTTTGTGCATCGAAATAATGCATCTCAGTGTTCTAATGGTGTGGTGGGACTGTGACCTGCTAGTCTCATAGGCAGGAGAGGCCAGCAGGAGGCAGACAACAATATGAGCTGTGTAAACACACTGCCAGTTCCAAGGACACACACAGGACAGTAACGTAAGGAAGTTATGAGACTCCTGGAAGTCCATCTGTGCAGGAAGATAAGCCACGGTGAGAGGATGTTATGGGTTGAGTGCTTCTGGAAGGTGTGTTTGACGTGGAATACCCAGGCTAGTGTAAGCAAGGATCACATGAGAGAAACTATGCCATCCATCAGATGATCAGGTCATGATTCACGAGTTTCTCTGAAGACATTTAGATTTAAAGCTCTGAATTAGGACAACAAAGGCAGTGGTAGATTACAATAGAGTGCTGCTTAACATTCGTCCCCTCTTTTCACAGCTCAACATTAAATGAGTGGGAAGTAAAAAACAAGAAGTACAGAAAAGTTAAACCCCTCTACAAAAGCTTGGCTCTAATAAGCTGTTTGCGTAGGAGTGTGAGATGTTTTTGACCCTGACCCTTTAAGACTCATTTTTTTCATCTCACACACAGCAAAGTGAAAACAACTTCCAGTCACTTTAACTCAGCATTTGTGCTGGAAGCCCAGTGGAATAAATTGTTAACAGAAAACAAGAATGCAGTAACACTTATACAAGCCCTGAGGAAAATAATCAAAGTTCTGCTATAAGAGGAGACCTTATCTCAGCCTACTTCCTCCTGATTAGATGTAATTTTTTTTCAGAAGCATGGAAAAAATAGACAAAAAAATAAATATATGTAATAGAGAGTACAGACTGCACAGCAAACTGGAATTCCCTCTGCGCGAACCAGAAACATCATCTTTCATGTCCAAAACAAAAGGTCAAAGTCTCAGGCAACCCACGTTTAGACCCAAGAGCTAATCGCCTCACTTCCCCTACCCATCTGAGAGAATTACAGTGCCTGTTAAGTGTGCATAATGAACGCTATAAAGCTGGCCTATAAAGAAGGCTTTTGGCCAGCCCCTGGCAGTGAGTGGGAGCAGGTCTAAGCACAGATCTGACTGTGCTCACCCTCGTGTGGAGAATGGTTGCTGATGGGTTTTTATGAGAAGAGGAGGGGCGGGCAGCTTCCAAATCATTAATGAGCGCTAATATTTTAAAGGAGGACGCAGGGCCCGAGCACTGACCGTTATATTAAAAATCAAACGGTGTGACCTTGTTAAGATGGATGTCTGTTGCTCTGTCCCCTTGGTGCAGCTGAGCCGCAGACGGCGCAGCGCATTAAAGGTGGCTCTTTGCTTTTAAAAGCATCAGCTATGGCTGTAGATATACGGGGTGCACCGGGGAGCATTACGAGTGGCATTTAATTAAAGAAAAGTAAGCTGTGAGATTTTATAGACTCGCCGGGGATTGCTTGATCTAGTAAGTAAGTGGAAATGAAGGATGCTTGAAAGGCAGCATAAATCTAACACAGTGATAAGCTAACCTTCCCATAATTGTAAAAGTCAGGGTGAGGACACTTTAAGCTGTGGAGAATGTTATCTTACTCAGCTTATTTCAGTTTTAAATGACTTTCCAGAATAATAACATGACAAATGTTGAGATCATGCATTGCTTCATGCAAACCTGATTATGAACTTATTGCTAATCATTAAACAAAATCATGAAACTGATCAAATTTGTTAAAATGAGATTGAGATTCTGATACAGCTATAGAAAGCCTAGTGCTCAGCTGGGGCTGTTCCAGGTCAGGCTAGTAATTTATAGGTAGTAATTAGCCCTTGATGTTAAATGTGGAACTACAAAGACCCGGAGCCAGCACAACAGATCCAGCAGTGCACGAGCAGGAATGCATTTTTTATTTTTCCAACACCACTTCCCATTTAAAGAAAAAAGGGATGAAATCTGACCGTGCAAGGCAAACTCTGTTTGCCAGCAACCAAGCTGCTCAGCATCAAAACACTCCAACCTAAACAAACACCTGGAAGTAAGTTCTTTAAAAATAAATGTTAGCCTGCTGCAACTACCTTGTTTTAGTTGTGGTAGCTACCTGGGTTATGTGCCACCTCAGTATCTTTGACGCAGTATTGCTGTGTGATTTATTACTATTACTGAAGGTTGTTAGCTGGCGTTAGCTGAGGTTAGTTCATAGACTGCAGACTGTTAGACTTGATGGACAGCATTAACAACCTGCTAGCTGCAAATAATCATGTGCGCTTCTGAAAGCAGTCAAAAAGAAAACAGAAATAGTTTTCTATACGAGATCACTGCAAAAAGTGCAGCCTTGCCTAATGTCCACCCTACTGTTACTCCTTTTATATTAAGCAACAGTATATTATATATAATAGCAATAGATTTTACATTTTACAATACATTTTGGGGCATGTATTCTGTAACCTGTAGTGGAATAAACTTCCCAACACTGTGCAGATGTTACTTTGCAGAACATCTGGCAAATACTACGTTGGCAGTTAAGGTGCAAAGTGCCATAAAGGAAACACTTCTTCCTCTTTAAGACTCAAGGTCCTTGTTTGACACCTTGCATCCTGTGTGGAGAGTCCTACTCTGGAAAAAACAGAGCCCATACTTCCATACTTTCAGAATAGTCCCCGCCGTCTCGCCTGTTGTGTTACTGAGGTCAACGACACGGCTGTCTCCCCACTGGCACATATTTATTTTCCTTTCCCTGTTTTGCTTAAGTCCAAAATTAGAGTTTCCCTGCTGGATCCCAGCACAGGGGAAGCGGCCTTAATTCATCTCATTTTCCAAATATTTGGATGACTGTTAATTTGCTTTTTGTGATATGGAATGATTTCCTTTCAAGAAATTGAATAATGCTTCCCATCTGTCTGCGTGCTGTGAAGTGGTGCTCCTATGTTTGTCTGAGTATATATGCTTATGTGTGATTGGCGGTGTTTGAGTAAGCAAAGGAAGTCAGAGGGAGGGCAGGTATTTTTCAAAGACGAAGTTGCTGTAGAGCTGCAATAGTGTCTTAACTGAAACTCGAGTGGTCTGGGGTTTTTGGTCACAATCAGACTGATGGCTTATTGTGATCTGTGTCAAGGGTGACAGCTCACAATATGAACATAATAGAATCTGGAAATAATTACCGTCACTAGACCTTTCATCATTCTCAAAGATACGAAAGACACCAGAACCAACAGCAATCCTGCAACAAATAAACATCCTCTCATAATGACACGTGGCCAAAGCATGTTCGGTACATTCACATTACCTTCAAATTCTGTGACTGAATCATATTTGAGCTACAGTGGGGCAAAAAAGTATTTAGTCAGCCACCGATTGTGCAAGTTCCCCCACTTAAAATGATGACAGAGGTCAGTAATTTGCACCAGAGGTACACTTCAACTGTGAGAGACAGAATGTGAAAAAAAAATCCATGAATCCACATGGTAGGATTTGTAAAGAATTTATTCGTAAATCAGGGTGGAAAATAAGTATTTGGTCACCTCAAACAAGGAAAATCTCTGGCTCTCACAGACCTGTAACGTCCTCTGTAAGAAGCTTTTCTGTCCCCCACTCGTTACCTGTATGAATGGCACCTGTTTGAACTCATCATCTGTATAAAAGACACCTGTCCACAGCCTCAAACAGTCAGACTCCAAACTCCGCCATGGCCAAGACCAAAGAGCTTTCGAAGGACACCAGGAAAAGTATTGTAGACCTGCACCAGACTGGGAAGAGTGAATCTACAATAGGCAAGCAGCTTGGTGTGAAAAAATCAACTGTGGGAGCAATCATCAGAAAATGGAAGACATACAAGACCACTGATAATCTCCCTCGATCTGGGGCTTCATGCAAGATCTCATCCCGTGGGGTCAAAATGATCATGAGAACGGTGAGCAAAGATCCCAGAACCACACGGGGGGACCTGGTGAATGACCTGCAGAGAGCTGGGACCAAAGTAACAAAGGTCACCATCAGTAACACACTACAACGGCAGGGAATCAAATCCCGCAGTGCCAGACGTGTTCCGCTGCTGAAGCCAGTGCATGTCCAGGCCCGTCTGAAGTTTGCCAGAGAGCACATGGATGATACAGCAGAGGATTGGGAGAATGTCATGTGGTCAGATGAAACCAAAGTAGAACTTTTTGGTATAAACTCAACTCGTCGTGTTTGGAGGAAGAAGAATACTGAGTTGCATCCCAAGAACACCATACCTACTGTGAAGCATGGGGGTGGAAACATCATGCTATGGGGCTGTTTTTCTGCCAAGGGGACAGGACGACTGATCCGTGTTAAGGACAGAATGAATGGGGCCATGTATCGTGAGATTTTGAGCCAAAACCTCCTTCCATCAGTGAGAACTTTGAAGATGAAACGAGGCTGGGTCTTCCAACATGACAATGATCCAAAACACACCGCCCGGGCAACAAAGGAGTGGCTCCGTAAGAAGCATTTGAAAGTCCTGGAGTGGCCTAGCCAGTCTCCAGACCTCAACCCCATAGAAAATCTGTGGCGGGAGTTGAAAGTCCGTGTTGCTCGGCGACAGCCCCAAAACATCACTGCTCTCGAGAAGATCTGCATGGAGGAATGGGCCAAAATACCAGCTACTGTGTGTGCAAACCTGGTAAAGACCTATAGTAATCGTTTGACCTCTGTTATTGCCAACAAAGGTTATGTTACAAAGTATTGAGTTGTATTTTTGTTATTGACCAAATACTTATTTTCCACCCTGATTTACCAATAAATTCTTTACAAATCCTACCATGTGGATTCATGGATTTTTTTTCACATTCTGTCTCTCACAGTTGAAGTGTACCTCTGGTGCAAATTACTGACCTCTGTCATCATTTTAGGTGGGGGAACTTGCACAATCGGTGGCTGACTAAATACTTTTTTGCCCCACTGTACAGCCTCCGCTGAGTAGGTGCAAAGAAACAATGATCCTTCAGAGCTCTGTGGGGCAGTGTTTAAAGACATGCAGTTGTGCAAACAGAACAAACATGTTTGGAAAGCACGGCTGTCTGTCAGTGCCAGCACACATATCACATCTGTATGTAATTGGTAAAGAGAGCACAAACAAACTTTTACATGGAGTTTTTCTGCTTTATTATACAGCTACACAAGACAGACCCCAAGACTAGAAAGGTCTATGCTGCTGAATCACAAATCCAGTGTGTCCATCAGTCTTGTGAGCAACAAACTTGGCGAGGATTAACTTAGAGGTCAGCATGCACTTTGAAATTTACTCAGCCCACACAACGCAAATGTATTTCTCCAGAGCGCATTCAAGATTAAATCTATTTTCAGCTCTTCCTGTGTGAGTCTGTTTATAAAAATATAACCTACAATGGCCTCTATATGCTGTCAATTCTGATTTGATCTCTTTGTGCTGTGGAACAAACTATCGATGAGCTGTTGCAGGTGGTTAAAGTGAACGCTATCCACAGGAGAACAGGTGCTCCTATGAAGCTAAATGACAAAACCCAGAACTAGTTCAATAAGTTAGACCTTTGAGTTAAACCACCACAAAACACAGTGTCAAACTGTGAGTTAGGCCTGGGAACTGCTCGTATAAAGAGCATATATTGTGATAACTATATTACTAATTTAGCTTCATTTTTCTGAGACAAACTGAAATCATTTCTCATTTTTGGCATGCAGTAAGTATGTTACAGTCGCAAAGTAGATCACTCTAGAGCTACCTACAGCTTCCCAGGGGATTGCACACACCATGCACGATAGCCTTTATTCTTACTCTGCATTTGTATGCAAATTCATTTGCTAGCCAAAAACACGAGTAGGTACATTTGCACTTACACTATTTCTTCTTATAGACACCCACTAGCAGCTCATAGTCAATATTTTTGAAATTGCTGGGAGAAACGCAAGCTTGTTGCAGCGAGAAAACCACATGGAATAAACAGCAAGAAACCCACGAGTCCTGTCACAGGCAGTCACAACACGAAACTGAGTGGGAGAGAGAAGTAGAGAGGGATAGAACAAGAGGGGAGTCGAGGGACAGAGGGTGAGAGTGAGGGGGTGTTAGATGGAGAGAGGCTCCGGTCTCTAACCTGCCCGGTGGCAGTAGCTGAACTGTCATCGCTTGGCCCTGTCATTTCAAAACTTTGCTGTTTAGAGGTGACAGCTGCCCACGGACACACACACTGTACACACGCCGCAGCGCTACACGCGCACAAACACACATGCGTACACACACGTATACTAAGGATGAAGAAAGGTTTGGGATGGTGAGTGGGCACTGTTTGACACTTCCATGTTTGACACCTCCACATCCAGGGCCTCCGCAGGGTTTTCTCGCTCTGATGGCGTGCCCGTTGACTATTTTAGAGGACGATGGAGTTGTAGGAGTGTGTGCATTTCTGAGCGCGAGCAAAGAATGATAAAGCTGTTGGTACATGAGATTTCAGCGACGTTATTTGATTATGTATTTATTGCAAAGGCAGTGTTTACTATGAATGTGAATGTCCATAGTTTTTATTGTATGCTTTTTATATGCACTTCCACAGGCATAGGAGATATATGGGACACTGACGTAACCATTACACGAGTATCTGTGTGACTCTTAACTGTCTAATTACAGGCGTCCTGGTGTGTGTGTGTGTTGAAGGAGACCGAAAAGGAGGAAGGGATGATGAAGATAACCTCATCAGCAAGCTGTAAATAATTTCGCCACCAACAACCTGACCCCCCCTCGTCCCTACCTAACCAGCACAATCACCCACACACACACAAAAATGGACACACCCACATTTATTTGCAATGCGATAACTGTCAACCTGCCTCATTTGAGCCTGGGTCCTATCTCCTGATAAGAATGTAGCAATAAAAATGACAAAAGATTGATACAAACCTTCTTTCAGACACACACACACATCGCAAACCACGATATAGGCAAAGGCAGAGGTGCTGCTGTAGATTGTACAGGCGAGATAGAAAGGAAATGTGATTTCACACTTTTTGTTTTTGTGAGCTGGAGCAATGAGGTGTTGTGTTAAATTTAAAAAAAGTTCTAGGTAGGAGACGTTTGTGTGTAAACAATACTGCAAAACTGAAAAGATCTATCTATCTATCTATCTATCTATCTATCTATCTATCTATCTATCTATCTATCTATCTATCTATCTATCTATCTATCTATCTATCTATCTATCTATCTATCTATCTATCTATCTATCTATCTATCTATCTAAAAACATTAGCAGGCTTCATAATGTCACAGCTCATCGATACCCTGGCGTATCATCATCACCAGTGTGCTAAGAAAATAGCATAAACAGCCATTCTGACACTGAATATAAACAAAAGGGGATGAGCGAGATGCCACAATTAATTGGGAGCGGTGTAAGGCTAGAATAGTAATACGGCGCTTGGTGGGGAGAGCGGAGGAACGAGCTGATACTCCGAATGGAAGGAAACAGCATGTTCACAGTTCATTACCACTTCCCTTTACTCGCTAATCAGAACGCAGAGCAGTAAAATGTGTCAACAAGGAAGTGTCTTCATTTTTACTCAGAATACACGTTTGTTTGTGTGTTTTTCTGTGAAGGAAGGAGTGGGTTTGATGTTATATTAGTATATGAGTAACTGTGTGGGGATGTAGACAGCATGTGGTTTGGATTCATGTCTGTGTTGGTGTGCACATGCCCAGCACTGTATACTTATGTACTTGCATATTATACGTGCAGAACACATTGCGGACATGATATGCGTTACTTTAAGTTGAGTTACTTTTACTACTGAATGAACAAGAAACTGAAAACTGGCATTTCAAGCACACAGCTTTGAGCAGGTTTGGTAATTAAGTGAAACATTAAAAACTGAAAAACACAAGAAAATAAGAACCCATCATTTACTGCATACTTATAGTGATACTTGTTTTTTTGCCACCAAGCTATACGAGGTTTTATTGTTTCCCTTATACAGTATATACAGTATATATATACATATACATATATACAGTATCTGGACCCTTGTGACACAATCAGCCTACATCCAGAGAGCTGACTTGCTGCTGCACACTCCAGGCAGGCAGCAGGAAGCGGCCACAACTCATTTATGCCTTTCTCTGGGCTGATGCCGTTTATTAGCTGGAATCAAATGATCCAACATGTCTTGTGCCACAGGCACACCCAACACAGAGAAGCTTGGCGTGTGCATGACACAAGATAAGAGAAAACAGGGGACATAAAAAAAACTAATGAAAAAATGAGGAAAACAGGACCGCTAAATTCCATTAGAGGAATTTCAAGCCATCACGCAGAACCGATGAGCCGCAATCCACACCTGAGAAAGCGTGACGTTCAAAATTAAAAGTATATCTCAACTCAGACTGTGCCACCTGGGAATCTTTTTATGGTTTCTGTGAGATACTGGCCATTTTAAAAAAAGAACGAAGCTGATTAATTGTGATTGAACCTGTAACGGATTAGTCCTCGTATTCTCTAAAGATTTACTGTACAGCTTTGTAAGATTTTATCAGGCCACATGATCAGTAACCCTGCAGCTCCATAGGGGACTATGTCAGCGCAGGTTTTGTTCACGCTATATACCACAGACCTTATAAATAACACGAGGTCAGGCACTTAGGCTATCTACAGAAATACTCAAATGATAGTGTTGTTGTGCCGGATGTGCCGCGTCGGTGCGAGTGTGTGTGTGAAAGAGAGGTGTCACTGGTGTCTTCTTAACTGACGTGACAATCTAACATCTATAAAACTTAAGATCTCAGAGTGGATATGACACAGTCTTATAAATACCTAGGAGTGCACTCTGATAATAAACACGAGTGGCAATTTAATAGTTAACAAAACTCTAAGAAAGGCATGAGCAAATATTATTTTCTTAAGAGGCTCAGGATAATTGCTGTACCCAGAACAATACTGAACATGTTTTTATGACACTATTGTGTGAGGACACTGTGTTAAAGCTCCTGATTAGAATAAACAGTTCAGGGTGCCAAGCTGGTCCTGATGAAGGCGTTCACATTGAAGAGAAGAGTACCTACACTTCTGGGTATCCTGGATAGCCCAGAATACCCAATTAATTAAACTAGGGGAAAAATGAATATGCTAACATGCTTTGAAGGTACACATACCATGCTAGCATACAATTTTAGCATACTAACATGCTAAACTAGCAAAGCTAGTGCTACACCTGAACTGCAGCGGAGGCTGGTGGGAATATCAGAGGTTTTACAGGTCAGTGCTGAACAAAGAGAAGTTTGACTTGATGAAGCTGCATGAAAAATCAAAGGATCCTCACAGTGACTGTGCTTTATTGCGAGTGGGATGTGAACGCGTGTGTGCCAAACTTCACCACAATCCATGAAATTGTTCCTGAACTATTTTAGTCTGGATAACACTGGATATCAAATGCTGTTCCAAGCAGCCACACCCCAAGGCATAATGGAAAGCTGGCCAGCATATAGTGGTAGTCGACGCGATAGCATTTAAATGTGGGGATGGTGACTCACATTTACAGACAGCCTCTCCTAAAAGAAATTTAAAGCCCTGCACTTTGTTGTGCCCAAAACGGGTGCGATGAAAAAAGAGCTAAAGACTCATCTACCTCCATATACTTCACCAATAATGACATGAAGGGAGTATGAATGCTAGATTGTTGGTTTGAGGACGGTTATCATTAAGTCTCATCTACAATCTTAATTATTTTCTCACTCACTTTGTCACTTTATACTGTATGCAACCCATTAAAACTAAAAAATAATGGCGCTCATACTGAACTAACAAACACTACGCACCTGTACACATATTTCTATGCAACTTTTTTGGACTAAACAATATGGATTGTTAAGTTCTTGGAATCCAGTCTGGTGTTTGTGCAAATGTGGCTGTCCCCTTAAGGGTTAGATTTCTGCACCTGCAATCAAAGCTACCTTGAAATTTGTTCCTTGTCATATGTGCCTTTTCTTTCCAAATTCCACCGTGTCAGCTACTATAGTGTGGCAGCTAATTTGCTCTCCAAGGTTGTTATTCCTTCTCTCCTTCTCTTGTTTCCTCCTTCTTTCTGTCAGTTTCGGCAGTATCCTCAATTTGAGCTGGCCCTCATTACTCTCTGCTGAGTCTTTTGGCCTTAAGGCTGCAGTTTCTGTCCTCCATTCCCTAGTCTCGCTCCTTGTCATGCTGTGGGCTCCATCCTTATCTGCTTGGTCCACAAAGCTCCCGTGGATGTGTGCTGCTATCCACTCACAGCACGTTGTTCCAATCGTCTCCTTCCCACGTCAGTGAAGGCAGAACATTGTGCCAACTTGGCCCCACAAACAGGACAGAAAGGCAGCGCTGTGACAGGTTACAGCAAACAACAACAATTCCATATATTGATAGGCACTACTTTAAAAAAAAGAAAAGAAAGAAATTTAGTCTCAATACTTTTGGTTAATCAGATGTAAAATGTGAGGTGATTATAGGAATCACCAGAGTTTCCCATTCTCTTAGCTGCTTAGGCACACTTCTGGCAAACTGTTGGACGTTTTCAGCTTTGAAGATTTATTTCTCAAAACAGCTCATATATACAGCACAACATGAAAGACGGCCTTCAAAAGAATCCACCTTGCCCAAAGCATTTAATTAATTTGTCCAAAACAACATACAGGATACTGTAAAAACCTCACATAGGTCTACTTTGTGTGATGTTCTAATAGAGTAGGAGAATATTGCTCAGTATCACTGGACAACTTGTCACGTCTGTCACTTTGCCTCAGATTGTCATCAGCCCCACATCTACTGCTCTCTCAATGTGACAGGAGGGGAATCAGTGATTATGTTACCATCTATTTTCTGCGCTCCTCTGCATCTTGTTATAATTTATTGTCTTTCCCTCGCTACATCAGTGCCACCACTGTGCAATGGTTTACACATTCGCCTAATAAGCAAAAGCTCCCTGGTATGATCCTGGGAGGAGACGCAAATTCATTTGGGGTTGTGACAGGAAGTGCGTCTGCTGTAAAAACTTTGCAGAATCAAATATGCAGAAAGAGTGAGGAGAGATTGGTCACAGCTTCTAAAAATATGCTTTACTTTACCCATATTAGTGATATCCAGCTGTTGGATTGATAGATTTAGTCAATTAGACCCCTCTGCATGCAAAATAAAGATATTTTTGAGAGTTAAAATAATCAACTGACAGAGAAACGATCTACAGGGTGGGCCATTTATATGGATACATCGTAATAAAATGGGAATGGTTGGTGATATTAAAGTCCTGTTTGTGGCACATTAGTATAAATCCAACACTGAACCAGTTTCACGAAACTTAGCAAGCAGTTTGCTAACTGTAGCATGGGAGACGGGTGGTCTCATAGGGGTCTTGCATTGAAATCTGCTGCAATGACCCGGTTACTGCGTTCACCAGATATCAACACGATTTCGATCCGCTCCTCACGTGTTAACCTCTTCGACATGTCAATGGCTGTGAACAAAGAGAAACTTGTAACTTCTAAATGTCCACCATGGTCACCACCCATCTGGAAGAGTTTTCCCCCTCACATATACTAATGTACCACAAACAGGACTTTAATATCACCAACCATTCCCATGTTATTACGGTGTATCCATATAAATGGCCCACCCTGTACTTTGCAAAAAAAAAAAAAGTAAGGATTTTACATATTGTTTGTCATTTGAAGTGAACTGAGAAAATTTGTAAATACATTTAGAGAACTCCTTTTCAAAGTACATCTCGCCTGTTTTCTCTGTATGGGATGATCAGCAGAATCAACCACAGTTGATTGCTGCAGACTAAATATGGGGAACTGTCGCTGAATAAAGTGAACAATGACACATTTAATTTACATCGACTAAAAGCACCTGAAAGATGCTGTGTCAGATAAAGACGTGCCTCAGACTATTGCGTGGTACACCAGTGAACAGAAAATGAATCATTTTAACTGTGAAATGCTCAGTGATCAGTCAAATTTGTGATAAACAGAGAGTGTTATGAATTTATCACGGACATGTACTGTAACAAATAAATTCTCTCGCGAGTTAATCTACATTTTGCTAGGTCACTTTCGATTAAGTATTCAGCCTCCTCGATCCAATTTAAAGAGAATGTCTAGTGTCAGAGAGAAGAGGAATTTATTCCGAGTTAATAAAAAACAGGCGCTTGGACGAAATCACCATCGGCAAGTCATTAAAAGTGTGAGAGGAACCGGGTGCGTGGAAATGGCTGATCGTTTCCTCGGGTGCTACTAACAACAAGAGACCTGGACATGTAGACCGTGGTCCTGATGAATTGAGCTATAAAGGTGATTGGGTCAAATAAAAGTCTGTGCCTCTGAGGCGGAAACACATCAGTTTGATTTGAATACATCACCGAGCTGAAAGGACAACACGCTAAACCTGGAAGAAAATGATACATGGGAATAAATAGGAGATTTGCACAGTGGCTCAGCATGAATTCCAGCATCAAACCTGGCTGGAAAGTAAGACAAACCAGTGGGATACACAAGCCTTCATTACAGTTCTGTTACTGGTTGTCAGGTTACGGATGCAAGGCCTCGGGTGCAATGTGTGATTTTGGAGCAGCGGCTGCTGCTAATTACCAACCTAGGCAACATACAGCCATTAAAAACGCAACCCCCAGAGTCTGCTGAGCTAATTTGTCTAATTACATCTTTGTAACTTATGAAAAGACCTAACATTACCCTGAAGGCATGCTTTCGGAGTTGGATCTCTGCAGATAGTAAATGAAAACTTTGCTGTCTTACTACGCCCATACAAGTGCCTCAATAGCTGCAAGGCAGTGGGAGTATAGGAGAGCTCGAGAGGAGGAGGCGGTGGAACCCTTGTTGGGTGATGCTGTTACTATTTCTATATCCCTGAGATCTGTCTCCCCTGGGACAGACACCCACATTCTTCCAACAAGCCTCCTGTTTATTTTTATCATCATTAATGTGGCATTTTTTCAGAATATTTCAGCAAAACCAATATTTGGTGCCAGTTACAAGATATATAGGCTGCCTGTCAGTGTACTAGATTGTGGCTGAGCCATCACAGTAGCAAGGGCCTATGGCTGCCCTGCTAACAAGCATGTCTAAGATAAGAAAGAAGGAAGTAGGAAGGACCACTGTTGCAGGTGTCAATTTGCTGAAGCAAATAAAAAAACTTTTTGAAATGTGGACATGTCTATTCGAGCCGAGCCACCTGTTTAAGTCTGCAGGTTGTCTCTTGGTCACAACTCAAGTGTGTTACTGAGAAAGTCAAATCATTTTGTTAGTAAGTCAGACGCTTTATCATGTCACCTCAGACTGAATGACAGCTGTGAAGTGGAGTACATTCAGTCAGAGCTGATTAAAGATAGCGAGTCTAAGCTAAAAAAACACAAGACGAAGAACAAACAGGATGATGGCACCCACAACTTTCCTTCCTTCTTCCTCTTCTCACCAGCAACAGCGGGTGGTTGACTGCGATACCATTTTTTTTTTTACAGCAGTTCAGTTTCTGCACAACAGCTTGCACAACACGAGCAACTCAGCTTTGAGTTCAGATCTCCAGCCTATTTGGGGCAGGGTTCAGGAGTCATCGCACATGCTGGAACTTAGCTGGACTTGTGGGCTGCTTAACTCAACAAAGGTATAAAGGCCGTGGTTAGTCAGGATTCTAAAAATTTTGACCTCGTTTGCACAAATATGAAATGGAAAAAAGTCCTAATCTTACTCTAGCAATCTCTGTCACGAATTTGCAATCACAAGATAAAGCAATGCCAGTGTGGTTTGTAATCTGTCAGTCTTGACTCAACCCGAATCATTTGTGGAAAGCGTGGTGCACTCAGGGCCAGCCAGAGATGTGTCAACTGAAACCTAGACACAACCTCAGAGACCTGATGAGGCCTGCTATCTTCTAGCTTTTACTCACCTTGCCTCAACTCTTTCGCACTGCCTCTCTCACTCTGTTTTTTCTAATCAGGAGAGATTTTTATCAGCCCCCCCCTGTCAGTAACCGCTATCGGTTGTGAAATTTCAGAAGGCAAAGCGTGTGGGAACCACAGTATCAGTTGTGCTCATCTCACCCAGCACCTTTACAGACGCGCGGGCGGTTTCTGAAAAGGTGAGAAAAGCTTCACAAAGAGCGTATCTGAGACTGGCTTAACACAAACTGACAGTGGAAATACTTTCATACCCCGTTCAACCTCTTCTTCATGCTTCCTCCCTTTTCTCTGCTTGTTTACTTTTCATATTAACACCAGACTGCTCATTGTAAGATTGATTTACAACACGAAGAAATAACATTTGGGGAGAGGCCTGCATTTGTATGAGTCTGCCGAGCAGATGCAAGATGTGATAGTATGCCGGCTTAGAAATCTCTATCAATCGGACCATTCTTTGGCATAATAACACACACCTGAAAGACAAAAAGGAGAGCTGAATGATGGCCTCTCCCTCTGGGCCTACATTATGTTCACTAGTGCACTATTCACAGCGAGGACATTTTTCCTCTAGCTAAACTGAGGCTCCATTCAATAACACAAACAAATGTAATTCTTTGTGCTTACAATTGAGCTGGCTGATCAAATTTTAGGGCTCCAATAAATCATTAGAGTAGAGAAGTGGTGCATACACAAAGTTACCTCTTCAGGGCACCTGAAGAAGAAGCTTTACTCTGAGTTGGTAAAACGGGGGAGTTTAAAGGCATCAGTGAAACTTATCTGCTTGTGTAGCTGGTTTTAGCTTCGCTTGTCCTATACATTGTGCAAATGGTATGACTCATTGATTCATAACAGCCTTTCTTTAAAACAACAGAACACACTGTTACACTACATCACTTACTTTCACGACTACTGGCATTGCATATGAATATTCTATATCTAAAAATACAGTAACACCATATGGTTTAGCAAGTCTGTTTTAACAGTAATGGGTGGTAATGATTTGTGCACGTTCATTTCCAAAGAACTTTGAATACTGTGTAAAATGTAAATGTGCTGCAAATCATAAACCACATTTATTTGAAAGACAAAATGTAAAATGTTAAGATTTCAAACTTTGATTTTTGTGTTGAAAAACACATTTTCTCTTTTTAAATTTGATGCCAATAGCACGGTTCTAGAAAGCGCAGACATGCACATGTTTACCCCTGTGTCGCATTACCTCCTCTGCTAACACGCATGTGTACACCAATCGAGGAGCTCTACAGTGGAATTTTTTCTATCGCATAAGAATTTCAGTTGCATTCCATTAAATGCTAAATGATTTCAATCGGTGACAAGTCTGGACTACAATTAGGCCAGTTGAGCACTCATAATGCTTCTACTGGTGAGTTTTGTTGATCTGGTGCTTTGGCGCTAGCAGACTCTCAGTGTTTTTCACATTTGCCTCACAAGTGAGCTCCTGGGTTTAGTCATGGGTGGAGATACAAATCTGTAGGCTGTGTCAGGGAGGGTATGTGGCATAAAAACATCGCTAAATCAAGGGAATGGATGGAACTGATTAATTGATGGAACCATGAATTTCGTTCGCCACCAGAAAATCCTGAAGGAGAGTGTCCGGTCAATAGTTCATACCCTAAAGCTAAAGCCATGTTTGATCGTAAGCTAACAAGTAATTTATGATTAAACATAGACTTCCAAGTACTAATTTCTGTAGTGTGATTTATTCTTGTCCTCCTGATCCCTTGAGATGCTGCTGTGTCTTTTCTTTCCTCTTTCTAAATGCATTAGCATAGTGTGGGGGCATTGGTGGCTCTATCAGTAATGTCATGGGCACTTTAACATGATGAAGCACGCTGTGGCCCCACTGGCATGAATAATTCACATTACCACACACCCAAAGAAACAGGGGGGTGGAGGTTGGTTGACTTTGCTACAATGAATTGTGAGAACAAATGTGTGATTTTTAAGGCGCACGGGCTTCTGTTTTGGGTGAGCGAGCCATTTTAATTCAATTTGATGTTTCATTTTTAAAGAGACAAGACCTTGATCCACCAGGGAAAATAAATAAGCTGGGATCAGAAGATGGAGCTATGGCTATGCGGTGGGTGGCGAGGGATGCGGGATCTCTTCAGCATCCATCACAGTGGCACTTCAATGATTGTCAAATAAGTAGTCCTGTCCAAACCCATCGTTTATCATTATGTATGAATGAATCTATCTGGGGATCGCATCATCCAGCACATGGGAGGGCTCTATCTCATATATGCGATAGGGAGACGATATGGAAATGGGACACATGATAGCCGAATAGCTAGGGTGGGATAACCGACCACAGCGGCCTTGGAGATGGAAAAATGTACAATCTAAAGCTCCCATTGCACAAGGCAGGCACACTCCAAACTGAATGAAGCACATGATTATTTTTTTGTCTACTAATACATCCTGAATGCTCTGCAAGTGGCACTGACAAATCTCCTCCTTTGCAAAACATGTTCCATTAAAAGTCTTGGAAATACTTAACATAATGTTTTCCATCCTTCAAATGCTTTGAGGTTTAGGCAGTTTTATACAGTTCCTCTAGGCCACTGGCTCCAAAGCTGACGCGAGAACTTCAATGTAAATAATTCAGGAAAGGTGGGTGAGAACTCTTGGCACCGGATTAAGAAGGCTGTGCTTGCAAAAGCTGCTCTCAATCCATTTCCAAATTGTCACGGGGCCTTCTAAGAGGCAAAACAAACCCACCTTAATCTCTGCTAATCATACTTAAGCATGAATGTTTCATGTGGAAATGCCTGGTTACAATTTAGAGGCTTTTCCCTCATTCCTAGGGTAACCCTGCCACAATCCAGAAATCCTTTTGGCCACAACAAAGACAAAATGTGATGTAGAGACATCAGATGTGGTACAGTGCACACAGCATGTAAGTAGGAGGAGGCAGAATCCCACATTGCAGATACCATGTTTGTTGACTACATGAAACACTGGAGATAATGAATTCAGGCTGCCAAATTTCAAGATGTGCCAAAAGATAAAGCTGTTATAAACAAGAAAAAAACAAAACCCCAGCAACAACAGTGATAGCATCGGTGATTGGTTGTGATTAACATCAGACTACTTACTTGCGTCTCAGAAATTCAGATGTAAGCAATGCCGGGGACCAAACTAATATTATTATTATTTGAGACGGTGAATAACCCAACAGTGGAATGATTACATTTGACTTGCAATGATTTTCCCCACTGCATGAGAAAACAACAGCTTGGAAAAACTAATAGACATGTTCCCCGACGTAGCTTTGTTGCCCCTGCCTTGCTTTATACAAATTTCATCAGTGTGTTGATTTCAATGGAATTCGGAAAGTGGAGATAAAAGTCCAGCCCATCTGTCCCTCAACTTTGTGGGGTGCGGTGCAGTGGAGGGACAGATTTATAGCACGCTGCACAGTAAAGTGCATCTGCATCCGCCACACTGCTCCCACTCACATCATTATCCTCATTGCCTATCACTTCTCCAGCTGAGTCCCTTTTGGAAACAGGGGCTGCCACATCAACAGTGGGTAAACACCTTTAAAAGGAT
Source organism: Aulonocara stuartgranti (assembly GCF_965226115.1). Taxonomy (NCBI): domain Eukaryota; kingdom Metazoa; phylum Chordata; class Actinopteri; order Cichliformes; family Cichlidae; genus Aulonocara; species Aulonocara stuartgranti. Next base: position 36,409,234 of record NC_138948.1, on the reverse strand, counting down.
CTGACACCCTGTAATGGAAGAAAAAACACTTTGGTATTGTTCGGCAGCCCCGGCGCTGCGCTGGGCTTGTGGAGGAGTAAGCCATTGTCTGTTGTCACCTAATTGGATCAAGTTTGTGTGGAGAACAGATGTGTACGGCTGGCTGAGGTAAACACTGGACCCGAAGATGCCAGGGCTGAAATTGCTTTGAAAATCGTTTCTGCCTCCATAGAATGAGTGAGAATAGGAGCGAAAAATACTGTATAAAAGAACATTTGTGGCGCAGCCTGAAAAAGTAATAAACACTTTCCCTTTGGTGTAGATTCAAAAAGCTCCCGATTTTCTTTTGTTCATCTCGTGTCCCAGCCACATATCAGTGTCACAGCCAATGTGCTGTACACATCGACGTTCAGAACAAGCTAAGGCATTTGGGCATGGCAGCGCTCGCAGCACGAGTGATGATCCATGGCAAAGAACAGATTATACTTTGGAAGCATTGCTGATCCAATTAAGAACTGGCAAAAGGTGTCATTAGGGTCTGACAGATTTGAGCCCGAGTCTTTTTTTTTTACCTTGCAGTGAGGTGCCATAAAAGTGAGAAACATCTCCATGAACAAAGAGACTTGAAGAGAGACAAGGAAGCACTATTTCCAATCAGGCATCTCCCCTTCGACACAGCTCGATTTAACCTTGAAGAGTAATGAGATCTGACTTGCTTAAATGTTAGCATTCTTAAATCATCCGGAAGTGCCTCCAAGGAGCCGATAATCACTATGCCAAATTGCAGCGCTTGCTAATTTCATTCTCCCCTAGCATTTACTTGCAGTTAGTGTCGATTATTCAAGAACAGGCATTTAATGCTGCCAGGTCCCAGGGGTGTTACATTAAAATGTAATAACTTGCAACATAAATGAAAACAAAAACCATTACTTTCTTCCCCCCACAACTTTCTTCCCTCCTCCCTTTTCTTCCACCGCCTCTCTCCCTTCCTCTCTTTCAATCTCTCTACTCTCCCTCCCTCATTGGTGGGAGTTCGAATCTAATTCTCAGCCCATCTGGCAGGCGTAATGAAGGCGGGCTGGGCTTGTGGTGCCCTGCTGCCATGGCTCGGCGGAGCAGGAGGTTAGCTGGCAGATTGGGCCAGGATGAGTGAAGGGGAGTCGGGAAACCTGCTGAGTGAATAAGCCGGCCCAGTTAATCTCCCATGTGCCCCGGTGTGATCGGGGCCAAGGCCAACCACACGCTGAGGGCACAGAGCATGGGGTCTGGAGTGTGGATAGTTGTGGGCAGATGACTACGGGGCGAGTGTGGGTAAGACAATGGGTAATTCTGAAACAAGCATAATAAAATAATAAAAAACAACAACAGACTCATGGTTATGGTATGACTTCTACAATGTACCCACACCTGGGCCTGCAGTGTTTAGGGGATGCAATGTTTTGCAAATAACATAACCAATAAGTAAGTATTACAAAACACCTGCAAGCACATGTTACTGAAAATGCACAACGTCTGCAACAGTAGAGTTGTAACTTCGTCGAGCATATGTCAGAGGATACAGATAATTAAACAGGTAAATTCAACCCCAACAGGTGCAGCCTCTGAGGAAACAAAAGACAAATAGTGTCTTTGCACCATCTGGCACACACAGAAGTGCATAACAGTTTACATGCGGTCAAACGCAGCAAACAACTCAAGTTAAGCAACAAAACACCTTTAAAGGTATACTGAATTAACACACTTATATAAACTTACAAAAAGCTTTACTTTGTATACAATCATATTTTATATTCTTTTACTTTATTTTCTCTTTATAATAAATTAATTTTGCAGTTCAATGAAAAAAAAGTTGTACTTCAGGTTGTATTATAGCTACACCACTCACAGCTGAAACATTTATTAACTTAACAGTGGCACCTAACAAAGGCTGGGCTATAACAGGCAGGAAACTTAATGATGCGAGCAACTTTGACCATGAGAAAACTAGCAAGAGAAGTCCGCACTGATCAGGCATAATGTTATGATCAGCTGCAGGTCATTGTGTTGGTCCCCATTGCCTCCACTTGCTTGTCTTCTTCCGTATGTGCATCCTGGTGCCAGGTGTTCCCCAGGTAAGCTACACACACACTTGGCCATCCACATGATGTAAAAGACAATGTGATGCATCAGACCACCACTGCACCGTGGTCCAGTTCTGATCCTTATGTACCTACTGCTGGTGCTTTGGTGGAGGATAGGAGTCAGCATTGGCCCCCCAACTTGTCTCCAGCTATTCAGCCACATACACAAGCCAAAAACAGCAATGCACTGTTCTGACACCTTTCTATCAGAACCAGCAATACTTTTTTCAGCAGTTTGATGCTAAACAATCTGATGCTAACCACGCCTCTTTCCAGCGGTTAGCATCTTCTTCAGTGGTTTTGTGCTCTGAGGAAACACTCAGCAAAATAACTTTGCAGGTCAGAGTTATTTTGGTTAATATTACGCAGTTGAAATTTTGTGGCTAACCAGTGTACTTTCACTGTATGTACAGGTTAAGGTCTACAGTAGTGTGTAGTAGTGCTGAAATCTTTTGCTGCCAGTCAAGCACTGGCCAAGGAGAACAGCGACGGGGAGAGTCCCAGTGCTAGAAACTGAAAATCTTGTACAATTATGATGAGTTATTTTTTTAAATCTGAACCCAAATTCCTCTTCAGTTGCTATGATCTGCCTGCTGTATGTGAAGGCACACGGAGCAAGTAGCAAGGCAAGACAGACCTGCAACAGCAATCGCCAGCTCATGTACGCATCAGCAACTGCGTGCATACATGTGTTAACCAATATGCGTTACCAAGCTGCTATGACCGTAAGACACCATCTTTTGTTTGCAATTCAGTCAGCAACCAAATGGTAATTGAACACATTACAGGAAATCTTTACCTACTTAGCATTACAGCACAGGCAGGGCCAACACAGACACATTTCAGCACATTAAAAAAACTAAACTAAACTTGTCTACAACAAATAGCATGAAGCTAGGCTGACAAAAACAGCAGGCTTCCCAGAGCTGTGCTGGGGCCTCTGGAGAAACCACAACACTGTCATTAACAGTTACTCTCCTCATAAACACACCAGCATCAGCTGGAGTTATAATTGCCCCTGCTTCTCCTGTAATCTTATACCTTACCTGCTGTTACTGTCAGACACCTTCTCCACTGAGGGAGACAGAGATAGTGAGAGATGGAGGGGGAGGAGGAGCTATGGTGCATATGTGTGAGTGTGTGTTGTGAAGCTGGAAGCACGGTAGATGATGCTTGTGTACTGTCAGATACAAGTTAGGATATGCAAGGGGGTGTAGTGAGAGAAAGGAAAAGGAGAAAATACATGCCAGAAAATCAAATGAGTGTGTGTTGCTGAATGAAATCCCAGGAGCAAGGCTGAGGGGCGCCGATGGAGGGAAATCATGTTCTTTTTGGTGAGTGATTAGAAGACGAGTGGCAGAACATGACCTACTTAGTCTAACTTTTTTTGAAAGGTTCTAGAAATGGTATTCATGAAGGTAGAGTTAGAGAGGCAGGTAGGGGGTTTGAACCCTAATGGATTCATAGAAACATTAACAGAAGTAATAATTGCCACGGGGTGTTTGTGAATATGGAATAAAATTCATTTCCTGACCTCTGAAGCTCTAACCAGGGTTGGGAGTATTTAGTATTTAGTATTTATTTATTTATTGTCATTGTCAAGAACAATGAAATTGCGTTTGGGGCTTCCATACAACCCAAAAAAAAGAAGAAAATAATAAATACCCCTTAAAACCCAAGTGTACATATTTAACCCAGTGTGACTCCAATGCAATAAGACAATCCTTAGCAATAATGTTCGTAGAAATTCAGACAAAGACCTGAGAAACATGACAAAATACAACAATGCAACCCATTCAATATTATTGTACTGTGAGATATGATATCAGATATGATAGTTATCTATTTAAGAAAGAGGGGGGGGGGCAGGAGGGGGAAGAGAATAAAGATATGATGCACCAATGCAGACCAGTTCATTGCTATTAAGAAGTTGGATATGGTTATTGTCCGTGAGAGGGGGGCAGAGAGTTCAGGAGCCTCACAGCCTGTGGATACAGGCTGTTGGCCAGTCTGGATGTTCTGGCCTGTATAGACCTGTACCTTCTCCCTGAGGGCAGCAAATGGAAAAGGTGGCGCGCAGGGTGATGTTGGTCCCGCAGGATACTGTGCACCCTCCTCAGACAGCGAGTGGGGAAGATATTACTGATCTCTGGCAGACTTGTTCCAATAATTCTGCCAGCTTCTTTCACCACCCGCTGGAGTGCTTGCTGATCGGCCTTGGTGCAGCTGGGGAACCACACTAGAAATCCATACGTCAGAACGCTGCTGATGGCACAGTTGTAGAAGTTCAACATCAGAGATCTGGGAATGTGTGCGCTCCGCAGTCTCCTCAGGTAGTAGAGGCGCTGTTGGGCCTTCCGTACAACTGAGGTGATATGGTTGCCCCAGGACAGGTCCTCGGTCACAGTTACCCCCAAGAATTTAAAACTGCTCACCCTCTCCACCGCCTCACTGCCAATGAAGAGAGGCAGATGGTTGTTATGACCCCTCTTCCGGAAATCTACAATGATCTCCTTGGTCTTTTTGGTGTTTAAGACCAAGTTATTGTCGTGGCACCATGACTCTAGTTGTTGCACCTCTGTCCTATAGTTTGTCTCATCATTGTTGGATATAAGTCCGAGCACTGTAGTGTCATCTGCAAACTTAACAATGAGATTGGACGCGCAGGAGGAAATACAGTCATGGGTGAAGAGAGTGTATAGCAGAGGGCTCAGAACACACCCCTGAGGGGCACCGGTGTTGACCACAAGGGTGGAAGAGGTGTTCTTACCCATTCTCTCCTTTGGCTTTGCAAACAAAAATATGAATGCATATGATTCTACAGACATGAAAGGTTAAAATGAAAAACAAAATATGAATTAAACATCATCCGACGCCCGCTAAAGGCTATAAGAGGAGGTTTTAGTACCTTTAAAACGAGTCCACGACGTGTGGTAGGACATGTGAAAGCAGAAAGAGCTGGAAAAATGCAAAACAAGAAAAAAAACTGCTTTCTCAATATCTGTGACTGAAAATGGCAAAGCGTTGTTTCATTTTTCTGCCCTATTACAAGCCCATAGTGGAAATCCACCGAGGCTGTGAAAAAGGAACACTTTAGCTCTGCTGCAGAAATGGGCCTGCCTCTGGCTCTTCTTAATTTCAGGCTTTGTTTGTGCAGCATTTGGGAGCTCTTATGGGTTTGTGGGAGACCCGCAGGCCTTTTGTCTCATCAGTGGAGGTGGTTTCTGCTTGGCGCCTGCAGCGATCTGTTGGCGTACGCCTTTTGTTCTACCTCTCCATGCAAGATTTGGCCACAGGTCGCAGATTACAGGCAACACAGCCATCACAGGTACACTGCTGTTTGTTTGCCCTACAACAACAGTTAGTGCTCAGGAGAGTCAGGCACAGAATATGAGCCAAAGAACGGGCGGCGTTCTATGAAGAAGTAAGCGTGAAGAACAACCGAGCACAAAAAAAAGAAGTGTCCTTTTTTCCATGATGGTTCGGCCCAAACTAAAACGCTTATCTCTGAATTTTCCGATGGACACTGGCAAAGCACTGCTGCAAAGCTTCTTTAAATGACATACTCTAATATTACACTTGTGGTGCTAAATTAATAGGCTGCAGCAAGATAAATCTCTATGATTTATGATGTTCCCTCCGGTGTATAATCAAGTTGAATGTGAGAGGGTAAGAGAGTAAGCCAGAAGGAGATTGGGAGGGACAGAGACAGAGCTTTGGTTTGGATTGAGACACAATAAAAAGAGCTCTCCCCTGCACAGCTGAATGGACTGGTTTACTTAGCTTTGAATGAAAGTGTGAAACAGTCAGCCATAGAAATCAGTGGGTGCTGGGTTTAGCAGAAGGAGAGAGATTAAAATACCAAAAAGTTCAATGTGCAGTGTGCCATGAAATATGACATATGGAAGTGCCAAAAAAGAAATAGCAGACGCCCCCCCCCCCCCCCCCCCCCCCCCAAATTGTCTATTTCTTTTGGAACCATGAATTCCACATAAGGATGGTTTATGGGAATATCACACCTCTATGGAAGTCTCATCCCACAATCCACAGGAGGCTTTCTCTCCCTCCTGCCTGCTTCTGGGGGGCTGCCATCATATTCATTCCCCATTCCCAGATAGATGTTTGTAATTGGAGCTCTAATTTATGATCGGGCCTTGGTGCAGGATAATGATATGGAGCATTGTAATTTGCTGATGCAAATTGTACGTTATAATGGGGAGCCATAAAAGCCCCAGCAACATCTCGGAGACTTGCCAAACACCCTGAGCGTTCATTACAGCCCTCATTAAAACATCCACGTCGGCAATGGGAGCTCTTACAAATGGAAGGAGCATGTAATTGCTGCTTGATTGTGGTATATGTAACATATGATAAAGTGGAATTACCACTCTTTTTTCTGCAGTGTTAGTGAAACTTAATGGGGAAAAAGGCTGCAGTAAACAAATCCTCAGAGCGTTGTTTGATTGTTACATTATAGGGCTATTTGTTTAAAGTGGGGCAGGTGAGTTAGGGGACAGTGCATCCAGGACAAACTAAGAAGGATGATAATCAAGCTTGGGCTTCGGGGGATAAAAGTAATGTTGTTACCCATGAGACTGTGGGTTTCATTTGGAATAACTCCAGCTCCAACTTACAGCTACAAGGCCAATAACATAGAGCTGGGAATACATTAACTGGATTTCATATAAGAAAAGATCAGTATTGTTCTTTTTTATTACGGGGCAGCAAAGTCATCAGCACTGCATTTGCTTTAAGAATCGTGGAACTGGGCCGCAAAAGGTTAGAATGAACCATTGAAGTCACCCCTGGTGAAAAAAATGTTTTGTTCTAATGCCAGTTTGGCCCAGTGGGGTAAAGAGTTTAGTCTAGCAGTTGATCTCAATTCAGTCTTAACGAATGGGGTATGAGGAACTTTGTGAAGCCGAATGTCCCAACTTTTAGGCAGCTTTGAGAGCAATTAAGAGTTCATACAAACAACTAAACTGTGCCGTCTTTTACATTTTTATATTTTTATAAACATTTTAAGCCCAGTCAACACTAATTCACTGTGTCGCTTTTTTATTTAAATGACCGCTTCCGTTTTTGTTTGGTGCCATTTTAAAGCGTCTCCTTTAAAAAAAACCTGAACTGCACTGCTGAAAATGAAGCTTCCCTCCTCGACTCTGAATGATAGCGGGCCTCTATCATCACGGCTCTGTGTGCTCAGCCACTGGAAAAGGATTTTCAACTGCACCATTCAGCCGGGGCCCAAGAAGCCTGCAGCCTTTATCAGACCGCTTGATTGATGTGTTGTGGGCCCTGCTGTGGTTAACAGCAATTTTTATCTGTTGCTAGCGGCAACAGCCCAGGTCCCTGGTGCGTAGAGAGCAGCAGGGCCCAGGATCTGAAGCCGGACCGCACACGGGGATAAACAAATAGATTTTTTAAGGCGGACAGCCCTCATAGAGCAACCACTGACAGGCAGCGCCCCACCCCAAGGCCAATAGAATGTCAGGGCCCCATCCCACTCCTGCTGGGCTCTTGGTTTCCTTCACTAATTTTCACCATGTGCAGAGCCAGTGGTATGGAGAGACCTACACACCACACTGGAAAGAGGCGCGGTGAGAAAGAGAGTGAGGGAGGCAGAGTTATGTACAAAGAGACAGACAAGATGCTCCATCTACTGCAGGTGAAGACGCCAGAGTATATTAACAAGAAAATCTTGTTTCAAAAATTAAATTCAAGCTATAATTTACACCCAATTTCCTTTGAGTTGCTGTGTTTAGCATTAAATCCAGCAAATCTGTTTTACTCTGTTAAATAAAACATGGAGCTTTTAATGGCTCCTACTGTAATTAAGTGACATAATCCTTGTATTTGATAGAGATCTTGTGATAAGCTCTCGTCACTCAGACAAACAAGTGCATTTGTCACAACGTGGAGGTCGTGAATGCCAAATCAATTAAAACAAGATTGTTTAAGAATGCACACATGACTGGGACTGCTCTGTTTAGAGTGTACTCATTTAGCGTTAAATATGATTATGACAACCTGAGCACAGGGAAATGAAGAACGGGTGTGTCTGAGAGCTCCAAATACTCTTATTCGACGCAAACACTTCAGCTAAGGTTTGACTCTCTGACGTAGCGGAGATAAATCCTCCTAATACAGACTAGTTAGATTATACTGTCACAGACAAAACCTGCATGGATTTATCGTCAAAGAAAACATGAGCCGTGGCTTGGCCTTGGGTGGTTTCAAAAGGCGTGGGGTGGGTGACTGGCGCTTAATCACTTCATCTGGAAGAAAAGAGCGACGTGTTGTCTTCTTGGGCTTAGCTACAACATCTCCCCCTCCAGACAATATATGTAACCCAGGGGTAATGACAGGCTGGGCGGATCGTTGAAGTGAGATTTTTTTTGACATTTTCCTGTTTCTTGCAGCACGTATCTCTCAGGTGCAGATGTTGGACTCTTTATCGAGGAGCCCCTGAGAGGATGATAAATCGCCAGAGCCCAGACCCATCTCCACTGGAACAACAATCAGGTAGCAGCACCGGAAACAAGGAACAGATTTTGTCTCCCAAACATAGCCAGGGCTATAATGAAGCCTGCACTAAGCAGACAGAAGAGAGTTGGACTGATAAACAATTCCATATCCAGTCTTCCACAGCGAGCTAGATAGCAAGTCTCATTCCTGCTGCTACATATCAATGCTGGACTCAGTGCGCCGGAGATTAATCCTCACCCTGAAATGTGATGGGTGGGACAGAGGGTTGTGGGTTTTAGCAGGACAGGTGCAGCCTTTGCAAGACTGCCTGTCTTTCAAATGCATCAACTGGATAAACAAATTCTGTTCAGTTTAATAGTTAACTTTTAATAGTTTTATTACGAAGCTACTGTCTGTTTGTGTTGTGTAGTTTGTGCTGTGTGCATATAAAGAAGGTATGTTCCCGTTTCCCTTATCAAGGACAATTTGAACAACTAGAAATTGCATGAAAAATGCACGACTTAGAAAACCTGCTGTGTTTTGCTCCACTAGGTAAAGACATGTATTGGTATCATTTAGCCATGTGATATTATTCACTTCTTACTCTTCCATTTTTCTTTAAGTTTTATCTGAAAAATAGATTAAAAAAAATATCATACCAATGTGAAAACCTGTGTCTTAAGATTTCCGTTTACAAAAACACAGTTAGTACAATTAAACCAACAGCTAATGTGTTGTGTAAGCAACAACCAAAGCATTTAAAGAGAGCATTAAGGTATTTGGCATAAAACATTCCTTATGCATGAGTCTGGCACTAAAATGCAGGAACGTCCTCTACGTTCTTCTCTAAACCAATCAGTCAAGGCCACTCAATTCCATATGTCTTCCAGAAAGACCTATGGAAGCATAAACAAGCATCTCCGATAGAAGTAAAAGACAAACTGTCAGGAAAGATTCACTTTATTAAATCTTAGTGACTTGTGACAGATAACTGGACCGTGTACACCAGCTTGAGTTTTTATTGTGGAGGAGCAAAAAAGCAGATAGCGATGACCGCCAGAGGCCAACTATTAGATAGCTCTTCCGTGCTATCAGCGGCCAGTAGCGCAAAGTTGCCTCATTGACCCTCCCCTACTCATAACCAGGCCTCCGCCCACATACGTAGCCTCTTTTTTTCCAGCTATAACACTATATCAAGCCCCTGGTCTTTTCCTCGCCCTACTCCTCCTCCTCCCATATCCACTCAGTCTCTGCTGGCAGTTCCCTAAAGCCCCCTGACCTCGCACCCCATGTCTCTCCTTCCAAACCATCATGCTATAAAGCCCGAAGCACTCACAGATAAGCAAACCCCAGAAATCATGCAGGCCCAGCAGCAGAGCAGATTGAGAGTCAGAGCTCAGTACCCAGGAGGTGCCTGTAGGCTAGAAACGCTGCAGATAGCACCACTGGATAGCTGGAGTGGGGAGCCAGACAACATGAAACTTCCTGCCCTCGTTACTGGACTTTCCTTTGCTTGCACAATGCCCCTGCCTCCCACACAACCACCTCCACGCCAACTCCACCTCCATTTTTGCCCTCTCTCTCTCCCTCTGTCTCTCTGATCCCCTCCTTCTTCCTTTCAGATAAAGAGAGGGCCTCGTTCCCTGCCGACTCAAACTGACAGCTCGAGCCAAAGGGCTCCACAAGCTTTTTTGGAAGGTCTTGTTTGTTTTCATCCATCTGTGAGCATGCAGCCACTGGGGAAAAGGAATGTGACATGTTCTATTAAAACAAAATAAAAAAGAAGATCGCACAGAGATCAATGTCTTCTGAAGTTGAGCTTTGTTCAGTGCTTTAACTGTAGTCCTTTGAGGCAGATTAAGGCTGACAAACCATTTATAGTTGTTTTGTTTGCCGAGATGATTGCTTCCAAGCTACAATGAGAACTGCCATATGCCACTCATCAGCTAAAAGTAGCACACTTTAAACAACGTTCCTCTTATGAGTTTCCCTTTAAGGAAAGGACATAAAGGACGACCGCTTGTCTGTATTATCCAGAGACTACACACATCATTGAAACAATGGGAGGGGAAGAACACAAATTTACGGTTCGAGAATGCACTGGGGCAAGGCAACAGATGCTTTCAGGGGATAAAAATAGTCCTGTAGTGACAATTTGTGAGCTAGTTTATGTTCAAAAGGTTTGAGCTGATGTTTTCTTAGGTGGCACTAAATAATCCTCTTGGGCACCTTTACCTTGAACAGGCGACATGTTCCAAGATTAAAAAATAACTCTCTAACTACCTCTTATTAGCACGCAGTCACTTCCAAAAGTCCACGGGACAGTTTTCACTGTAACATGCATACATGCAACCTTCCTGCAGTGAAAAATGGATTTATAGCACAAAAGCAAAAGTCTTTTTAAGCATTTTTTTCATATGTGTGAGCAGAAACATCCGTCACTGACAGTCACTGGAGGAAGATATAAAACTCTGACATCGAAATTGCAGCTCAGGCGAACACAGCGCTGATCAATGCCAATAAAACGAGGCCCTTTTTGCCAAGGTAGCATAGGACACCTTCCTGCAATTTAATCAGTCAGTCAGCCAGAATTAATGTTCCTAATATCATGATTTCTCCATTACTCTATTTAACATAATTAAAATGTCGAGCGCCGGGGCCATAAAGCGGGTCGTTGGAGATTGTAATTCTGCCGTAAAGCTATGAAGCATGAAAATGTCACTTACCGAGTAGCCACGGCCTGACAGCGAGTGAGTGGAACTCTGTAGGGAGAGAGAGGAGAACAGGGATGACCTTTAAGGAGTGTTTCGCTCGCTCACGCTGACATGATGAAGCAGCGTAGCTTTAATATCAGTATTCACATTAACCTTTTACCCGCCCTACCATGCACCCCACGCCTGCTCACTTTGCTACCATTCATTCTGTTCTGAACAACAGGGGTAGCTGGTCTAAAAACAAAAAGTCCCATACTACAAATACACCGTGGAAAACATGGTCCACATCTGTGTAAATACAACAGTGAGATACTGGGTGTACTGGTCTGTCCTCATAATGCGCTGCAGTGCTACATGTGAAAATTAAGTATCATTTATTGGCTTGAATTTAGTTCCCATAGACGTCAACAGACGAATGAGAGGGACTCCATCACCTTCATCAGGAGACAAATTAAAAAACTATTTGATACAGGAATTATTTTATAGCTGAAGATTTTAAGTGTCTGTTTAGTGCTAAAAAAACTCCTTAGATTAGGAAGAGCACCACAACAAGCTTTCTTTGGATGACTGGGCAGATATTTCACCATCGGTAAATATGGTGCATAAAAATAAGAGCTAATTTCCAAAATCATAGTCTTTCATAGCCTAACATTTTCAGTGTTCCCACCATGTTCATCTCTATAAAAAATAAAGAAATCTCTGTATGCATGTGTGTTGTTTGAATTTCTCAACAACAGTCTATCAGGTCCGACACGAACTTGTTGGGAAGGTGTCATTGTGGGGTCCTGCGGGTTAGGGTGAGGCCGTTCTATGTCATCATCCTTGACCTTTATGCTGATGCACTCTTTTGTGTCCACACAATGACACCATTTCAGGTAACATAGTTTCTAAATAACAGCGCACTGTCAATGACATCAAACGACAACAGGCACTCACTAATAATAAAGGGATCCATGCATCAGTGCGTTCTCTACGTTTCTATCAACTTTTCTTCTAAGCAGCTTCAAATTTGGCGAGTGTTTGAATGAGGGACGGCCTCTTTTCAGGGCCTTCTCCCTGTTGCTAGACAACAGTGATTTGTAACCTCACGATGTCACGATGAGGTCACGAATTCCCGTCACTAGATTTGTCACCCATTTAAATAACGTGTCTTATATATGAAGCTCTATGAGCAAAAATTGATCTGTTGTCACAGATCAAAGTCATCCTGCACACTGGAACGTCATCCTTTGATGATGCTGACATTCTTGTGATGGTGGACAGAGTTACAAAAGAAAGAAAGTGTAAAAATTATACACAGTGCCCATCAATTTTATGAGGTCTTTTACTTGTCTGTGTTTTATCTGTCCCTTTTTTATTCAGGATAAATATCTCTTTATGCAGTAAGGGACGTGTTTCGGCCCATTTAACTCCCGTGCTTTCTAATGCAGTCCTCTAAATACTGAACAAGAGCAGTATGGAGGCAGAAAAGGCTTGGTTTTGTTCTGTTCTCTTGCTCTGTCTGTCAGCGCCCAGCACGAATACCAATCTCAAAATCCCTCCCTCCACTTCCACTTTTCACTGCTTTTATTCCTCTGTCTAGATTGGCAATTTCTCCCCCCTGGTCTCTGGAGGAGACTTTTCTGCTAGACCAATTTCATCCATAGGTCCACCTTCAATCCAAAACGACCTCCCCCACACCTTCACCGCCACTGCCTCCCTTGTTTTGCACCCTCGCAATGTCCCTCATCCATTCTCCCACACCTGCTCAAAGCATCAGCCCTTGTCAACGCCTGTGTGCCCCTCTGATTTGCAGGACGGCTCCTGTGGTGACGATTAGGGAGGAGTCCTGCTGCGAACCGGAAAGTAGGCTCTGTGGGAATCAAAAGGCTATTCCCACTCTGCTCAACCTTTCTGCTATCCTCACTACCGCAACCAGAGAGGAGGCCAGAGTATGGGGCGTAAGAGCCGAACGGAAGGCAAAAATATGTGGATAAAAAAGGCCAAAAGCGTGTTTCAAGGAAAATGCGGTCTGTTGTTTATATGTGTGCGTGTTGTGAGTGCGTTAAAATGTGTGTACGTTCATGTGTTTGTGTGCGTAAGTGCATATGTGCATAGGTGGAGTGAGGCCAAGGCCATTTGGAACTAGCCTTACTATGTCGAGTTCATTCAACTTGCAGCATTCTGAGTAGAAAGAGAGGCTTATTTAAATGATAATGAGGGACAATCCGTTGGATTTAGTGCTGGTGAAGGGAGAAAAAGAGGGGAGGGAAAGGGGGATCCATTAAAACGCCAGTGGTTCATAAGCCATAGGGTCGGCATACAGCTAAACACTCTCTCTTAAAAGCCATTATACATGGCTCTCAATGGATTTCTGCAGTGCTTAGGACTTCAAAAGGATTTAAGAACCCGCCCCCGAGAGAGAGAGTGTTGGGGGAGGGAGTAGGACAAGTATGTGTGTGGTGGCGATGGTGGTTGGTGGCGAAAGAGATGGGGCGGATGCTGGCGGCATTTAAGGGTTAACTAAACAGCCCCGGAGAAGAAAAATGTTACTAAATCCACCCCCTTATCCTCTCCCAATTTCCACGCCCCCTCCTCCACTCTTCCTGCAAAAAAAAAAAGAAAGAAAGAAAGAAAGAAAAACATGGCGTTAAAAGGGGAGGGTCCTGTCCATCTTCTCCTAACCCAGACTATTGGTTTTTTACCGTTGCATGAAGGCCAGGAGGCGGGCCAATCACTACTAGTTGGACAATAATAAGAGAAAGGATGTGAACACGTATGCCCTCTGTGGCTGGAAAATAAGGTGGGTGGGTGGGTTTGGGTGCATGTGGGTGGATATGTTGGTGAATACAGTTTGGTTTTCGAGACGCCGACAGCAGCACAACTGCCACCCCCTCCTCTGCAGGACACAGTTACAGTGGAACCCACCCCCTCTCCCACCTCACATTTCCCTAATCCCTGCGTGGCTTAGTGCAGGGGCCCTACTGCACTGCAGGCACAATTACCTAGTCAAAATAAACAGATAAAGACCCGACCATGGCAATGAACAAACAGCATCCCCTGCATTTTTTCCTTTTTTTTTTTACCCCCTGCTCACAAATTGATGCATGACTGTTTTTACAGGCAGGCGGGTGCGTCCGCATGTCGCATTTGTCTCCGTTTCCTTTGGCGGTAAGACAAGAGAAATCCATTTTACTTGTTGCCAATGCGGCATCATTAGTTAAGAGCTCTTAAAGCTGGGGAACCACTTTGATGTGGTGGAGCGTATTTTATGAAAATTAGCAGAGCTCTCAGTGCGGTGGTGGAGATTTCATGGAGCTGAAAAAGTAAGAGATATAAGGGAGACAATGACACGCTGTGTGTCACGTCCAGGCCTTCACCGGGTGGAATACAGCCAGCGAAGAAACACGAAAAGATGGAAGGAGAAAAAGAAAGATAAAGACAGGCAGAGGAGGAGAGATGGATTGATATAGATGGCGTGGCTACAGCGATCAACGTCTGTGCACCATTTATTTGGCAGCAGATTAGAGAGACATGCCACATCTAACACCGTCGCCGATTACAGCGTGCAATTTTCAACCGTGTTCTCCCCCCACCCCTCGCCATTACAGCAAGCACCACCACTTCCACCGCCCCCCTTCGTTCATGCCCCCTCCTTCTTAGTGCTTGTCGCATATCCCTGTCAGAGCTGTCAACAAGCGTTGGGCTTTTATCTGACAAGCCCGCCTCTTCCTCCTGACTTTTTCATTAAAAGACAGCCTTTTACACAAATTCAAGAAAAACAGTGCAGAGGGGGGGATGCATGAGAGAAACTGAGCAGCGAGGCTTAGAAAAAAGAAAATGAAGATAGGAAAAAATTAGGCTGTTTTTTTTTCACGAGACTGAATTTTCGGTTGGAAATATGAATAACTTAAAACAATGTATTTAATAAGTTCTTTTAAATCTTTTTCCTTCCCATCATTTCAACCCTGCTGGAAAAGGAAGCTGCACATTTTCCTTCTTCCTCTCTTTCTCTCGCTCCTCCTGCTTTAGTCAGCTAAATGAACAGTCTGATTGAATTTAGTTAGGTTTGGGAGGCCTGCTTGACAGGCATTAGTTAGGAAGCATATTTCTACATTCATTTCAAATGAGCTGCTTGGGATTTTGCATAAATTCTCATTACTTCCCCTGTATTTAAATTGCATTATTTCATCCCTTATGCTGAACCAATGTCTGGTTTCCATTTTGCTTTGCCACCTACTCATCTTCTAAATGGGCTGGCATATGGATGCGGGCGCAGGGATAATTGGAACCGTTCCTTTAACTCGTTCCGTTCTGGGGTTGGTGAGGTCGACCCACACCTGGCTGAACCTGGTTATGTTTAAATTTAACTGGTCACGCTTCACGTAATGGCAAGCAAACTAGGTGATATTGTGTGACCAGTCCTTTCTATGCGCTGTTAACCAACTACCCTCGGGAGCTTGGAAAGAAAAGCATCTGGACTTCTTTAAGTTTTGGTGCAGAAGCTTTTCTTTCCAAGCTGCTTAGCCTACGATGACCTGGATGACCGAGAAGCTTCACAGACACATTAACCAACTAGCATTCTTCCCAACACAAAGAGGCTATCTGAGATTAGAGTTTGGGTCTCGTCTGTGGACTCACCTCACTGAGCTGCTCTTTGGAGTTGCTCCTGTGTGGTCGACTGAGTTCAGTCTCGTCCTCGCCAACTTTGACTGGATGAAGAGCCAAAGGTTTGATCTGCAGAACACACAAGACATGGTGCCATCGTCTAAAAATGTAGTCATAGAATCGACCATGCCACTACTTAAAGACACTGACTTATTGTATTTTTTTTCAGAAACAAATTTAAAAGCTGCAACAGCTTTTTGCTATAACAAGATGGCAAAGAGAAGAAGACTGAAATATTTACACAGACCAGAGAAAAACAACAATTTAAAACTATCTTGTTGAGAGCTAAGTGTACTTCATAACTGTGGTGGGCGCACATTTTAGTCTCACCTACTTTGTGTAATGCAACAAACTATAGAAACCTCTATTAATATTCATGCCATCTAAAATTGTACAGAAGGCTGGGTTGTTGATTGCTGATTGCCTTCTATCGCTGCATTTTCCAATTCAGTGTCAGCCCATGCAACAAGATCTAATAACACCAAACATTTAATCACGCTAGAAAGATTTTAGTTGTGCATTAGCCAACTTTATATCTGACTGACAGAAATGACACACAAACACAATAATTGCAAAGAAGACCAAAGTAAAAAACAAAAACAATACATTGCACACAATGGTACATGATAAAAGAATAGCAGAACTCTGATCTACCTGCAAATATGTGAAATTTATTAACCCTTTAAGACCTACCATAGAACCAAGTCCGCCAGAGCTTATATTATATTTTTACATGCTGTGGAGCCATTTCTGGGAGCATTTCAAGTTGATATACATCAATACAACCATTATAGCCAAAATTTTAATAATATGCATTAAGTGCATAGTAATTACATAAATTGCAAAAAAGTGCAATAAACTACAAAAAATTTGAAAATCGTTTTTGTTTTCTTAACATATATTTCTAGTTAGAGAAATTTAAGAGAAACTGTAAATACAAAAAAGTTGCACAAAATAGTTTCCCACCACAGGAAATTTATTTTAAGTGTCTTCATAGTTTTATTTTTGAAATACACCAATTTTTATATACTGCAGGAAAAACGAAAATAAATATTAGAGTGCAAATTTGCAAAAAAAAAAACAGCATATGCATCAAAATAAACTATTTCCAGCAGTGCAATTTGAGTACTAAGCATCGCAGAAACGACACAGAAAGTCATAAAGTCAAACATAACTTTTAAAAACACCAATATAGGCCCATGAGGCCCTGATGGTAAAAAAAACTACATTTCTGCAAAATGACGTCACTTCCAGTTTCGGGCAGGTCATGTCGGACATGCGAGAGTTCACGCTGATGGTCGTAGGAAGTGTTACAAACAGCTGATCGGATCGGCAAAGCCTGTTTCTGGAATATTATGTTTTTGTTGCTGCAAGTGCTTTTTATGCAGTTTTTGCAAAGCTATATGTGGAAGGAAACTGTGACCTAGGACAAGCTGATGACATAAGATCTAAGTACAACTCCTCCGGTTTCATATGCAAAAAAATTATTGCGCTAGCTTACGTGGTTGCAGAGCTACCGGGATTTAAAAATAGTTACACAAAACGGAGCGTGCCCGCTCTGACCGGCTTTAAAGGGTTAAAATACTTTTTCATTCACTTGGTTTCCTGTCAAACCGCAACCAGCAGTGGAAGTGGAAGGTTTTTTAATCATTTATAACAAGTCTGTTAAACTGTGTCTTATATTCCAGCTCATGTTATTTCCTCTAACTTAGTCGAATGTACTTTGAACCAGGTGACTATGTAAAGCACAGTCGAATAAAAATGGGTTCAACTGACCATGGAACACAGCCTTTCAAAGGAAATACAATGAGTGTGTGAGAGTCAGTTTATACTTTGGTTAAATGCAAAATCGAACTGGCTGCAACAAAAACACCTGGAACGCAAAACCTCAACCAACAGGTGCTGGTCGCACCAGCCAGCATGGGTAATGCAGCAGGGCAAATTAAGTAAACACAACTGTGCTGGGTTTACTTAATTTAAGGGATCAGTGCAAATGCAGTTGCTCCGTGTTGAGCTTGACTGATTTATTTAACTATAAGTCTAGTCAGCATAGTTCAGCTTGAGTGAAATAACATTTCCTTCTTGATCACATACTGTACATTAGATAATGTGAGGACACACCCGATCATACTTTGGGTAGGCAAAATTAACCAGGACAGAATAGCTCTGACCTGTAATATCCTTACCTTGGCTGAAAAATGAAAAAGCAAATAATATGCTGCTGGACTAAAATTCCAGTCCAGCCCAGTTCCTCAGTTAGCTCTAAAAGCTCCATAAGCTAACTTTAAAAGGCCGGAATGACCAAGCAAAAACTTAAAGGTAACGTGAACTATGAGTAGATAATACTGCAGACAATGTTGACATGTGTATAACATTTCAGAGAAAAAAAACTTACTATTTAGCACATACAGAATATCAAATAAAAGTTGATGTAATGTAAAATCATGGCGAAACCAAAACCTGACAGCCCTAATGCTAACATGGATGGTTTGCTTTATTGTAGGCCATCAAGTCCCACAGTTGGTGTGCAACCAAATTCCCAGCCAGATGGGAGGTTGGCGAGCTAAGCAAGGAAGACTGTGTGCTGCTGCAGGATCAGCCAATCACAATGTCCCGTGCTGCTTCCCCACCTTGGAGTACAGCAGCAATGGCCGCGGGGTGTAATCCATTTGACTAGCAGTTTGCGTGTAGCAGCTCCCCCGGTGGCAAGTATGGTGTCTGGCCCCGGTCTCCTGATCTCCACTGTAATTTAAGCAGATCACTGCTACAATTAACCTTTCCCGGTAAATATCAATTATGGCCCCCGGCTGGGCTAGAATTAAAAGGGTCATCAGCTAATCTGACAGGTCCTGTACGGTACCACCTGGCTGGGAGAGAGGGAGGGAGGCAGGGCGGCAGAGAGAGAGAATGTTTGTCTACCCTTGTGCCCACCAGCTCACAAGCCAAGTAGACACAATTCCCTTTTAATTACCCTGCTGCCGCCAGGGCAAGCATGCTGATTGGCCAAGGGGCATTAGCAGTGTGCTGAGGTCAATAGTGACAGGATAGGGGTAGGGTGGGGTGAGCATGGAGGAGCAGTGGGGGGGAGCTGCCGCCTAGCAATCAGGGTGTAGAAATGGAAGGAAGAGAGACCTGGCAGGTGGGCCTAATTAGGTTTGACTTCCACCTCTACCCGCCTCTCCCTCGGTCTCTCTCGCTCTCTCTCAACTAGCTGTCAGCCTAATCACTCCTTGAATCTCAAAATAGATGGTGGCCCTTTTGATTTCCTCCTCTCAAGGAGAGCACAAACAGAGCAATCCTCCTTGGCAGGGAGGCAAGCACGTCAGTAGAGACGGAGCGTCGAGGTACAGCCACAGTTGTGTTGCTGTCAAGTGCTGGCGCTGAATACTTTGTTTACTCAGCATCAGCGTTGCTGACACATTCCCAAAGTGCCCAAAGTGCTTCCGTCTCCTCAGGGACTTTGGGGTTACATTTCCCAGTCAGCAATCAATTTGGCTATTGATCAAAACACAGCTTCTAATTAGGCACCTAGGTTAATGATGTAGCGTGCAAAGACCGTTCCCCAACCTGCTGTTCAATTGCATGGGATAGCAATTGATCTAGGCAGGAATTCACCAACTCTGACAAGGGATTGGCAGCTTGGACTGCCTGTGATTAAGTGAGGGACTAATTTCCTGTCTGGGGAGGTGCTTAATTGGCCCTAAACTCCCAGCTATATAGCTTTCATGTTTTTTTCCCCCTTTTCTTTTGTTGTATACTCATTAATGTTAAAGGACGAGTTAGTAAGCTTGACAATGGGACTAATTGTCTTTGCTAAAATTCAACTGCTTGCAAGTGGTGACAAAGTCCAAGGTTATAACTATTCTCTATTCCTAAATGATGTCTTTAAAATCCACTCTGGGCAAAACAGAAAGAAAACACTGTTATCACTGCTTCGAAATGTCACATAGTTTTTGTGAAAATAAACTTTATTTAGGTTTGTTCCAGACAGTATTAGGGGAAGGCTAATCAGGCTGTAGCAGCAACTAAATGTTCTTATTGTGATGCTATGTGAAGTGTGTAGAAACTGTGAGCACAGTCATGTAATACAGACTAGCTGAAAAAGTAATTAATTATAGTTACTAGTTACTTCTTCAAAAAAGTAACTGAGTTAGTAACTGAGTTACAAGATTCTAAAAGTAATGAATTACTTGAAAAGTAACTATTGTGTTACTTAAAAAAATGTTTAACCCTCTGGGCTCCAGGGTATAACTGGCCATTTTTAACCACTTTTGATTTTCCCTCCACATTTAACCTTTAAAAAATATTTACTTTGCCTTGTTTGGTGTCATTCTTTTCAGCACAACCTCACGTTTCTGAATTTATGGTTATGTTTTCATTTTGACACACCGTATTAACACAACTGATCTAAAATCACAGAAAAAACATAAAAACCGAGTAGAAAAAGATATATTTTTACTGCAACCATCACAAACATGTTTAATGAATCAAATTTCATAACTTTAAATGCAAATATAAATTGTCAATTTTAAAATCATATGCACAAGTTTTGCAAACAACAAAGTTATTTGCAGCTATTTACCTTTTACCCTCTTTTTTTTTAATAACCATTTCAAACTATTTATATAACAATCAGGTGTTCTGCATTCAATATGTACGTCTTTCTCTCTCTCCCTCTCTCGCCGTCACCCCTAAAACTTCCCCCTCTTCCCCCTTCATGTTGTCATATCATTGTTTGATTGGTCAACATGGTACATTTTTCCACCAACACAAAAGGGCGTTTTTTTGTTTTGTTTTGTTATTTTTTGCTCAGAGAGTGCTCGCTGCGCTGTCCTTAGACGAAGCTATTGAGGAAAAAACGCCGCGTATACATTGTTTATCATCTACATCATGGTTTTACGTGGCCTATCAACACAATTTAAAAAAATATTCTTCCTCAGTCAAACAGCAGCACTCATGCGATTGTTTTGCCTCCTTAGCTCCAGGTGTTGTGCTAGACAGTGATCGTGATCACCGTCCGCAGCTGCTTAAAGCTGTAGCGCCCAGATTACTTACAGCTACTTCCTGCAACTGATATAAGGTGCGGTAAGCTGAACACAGCTTCAACCGTCTGTTTGTTGAAAAATAGTAACGTGACCGCATTCTCTTGTTAGTAACGGTATTGTAACAATAGGAATAGTAATTAGTTAGATTACTCGTTAGTGAAATAAGTAATGCCGTTAGTAACGCTGTTACTTGTAATGCCGTTATAACCATCACTGGTCATTTGATGCAGGGCTGTATTAGCACAAAATCATATAGCGTTAATACCAAACGAGCAGCTCGTGAGTCTTGACTATAAATTCTACATTTGGCAGCTCTTAGTGAAAACTGCAGGGATAACTAATTATTCAAAAGTGTTTTTAAACTTGACTTTTTTCATCCATCCATTTTCTTCCACTTATCTAGGGCTGGGTGTAGGGGAAGCTAGCTAAGCAGAGATCCCAGACCCCCATCTCCCCAGCCACCTCCTCCACTTTATCCAGGAGTACACTGAAACGTTCCTAGACCAGCAGAGATATAGTCTCCTCCAGCGTGGCCTCCTTCCTGTAGGACATCCCTGCATCATCTCACCTAGAAGACCCAGGAGGCATCCTTGTCAGATGCCCAAACCATCCAAAAATTGCAAATGCAACCTGCCTCTCACTGTCACTCTTGTGATTGCATCTGAATGACGCCATTAAGACCATTAAATGACCAGCATCTGAATTCCAGACAACAGAGTTAATGAAACCAACAATGAGCAAACAACAATGCTACGTATCCCATATCTGAAAAGGATGCAGTAATGTGTGTGTGAGTGAGACTGGGGAGATGACTTAAGACTACAGAGAGAAGAGAAATAGGAGGAAAAAAACACAGCTTCACTTAGCTGGCCTGTGTTTTACATGAATAATGTACTGGAAATTAGCTCCATTAGTCTCGGTATTGAACATGTCTGCAGACCATCTCTGGAGGTTGCTGCTCTGTGCTCTTTAATTATCTTCAAAAGGCCCTCCAGCATCTTAATTTCCCCCCAAGTTGAGTAGGGCCGACGTGGGTCTCCTCATTTATACTACTCTAACCCTGGGTGAAGTCGCAAAGCCCCTCTGCGTAGAAAGGGTTAGACATAGATGGACATAGTAGTGGCTCATATCTGCTCAGGCTTGGCTAAGTTTCTTTTTCCATTCACTCTTCCGCCCTCTTCCTGCAGTGTCTATCAATCGGCAGCTTGTCAGCAGGGAGCTGGCAGGAGGCTCGCGGGTGATGCTTTGTTGTACTGCTCCTTTGATCCTCCCTCCTTCTTCACCTTGCAGGGGGTTTTATGGGGGCATCGAATGACTGCGTGGTCTCCCACCTTTTCCCTCCTTGAATCAAAGAAGCTGTTAGCTCTGCCCTCGATTTTCCTCTCCTTGCTCCAGTTCCTCTGTTCGCTCTGCCTTGTCTCTCCCTAGCCTGCCGTCACCTGTCAACAGTGCTGAGGGAGGCTGTGATTTGGCCTTGTTCCAGTGTCAGTCCTCATTACCCTAAGATCTTGGACCTTGCCTCCCACACACACTCCCTTCTTTCTGCTATTCTTCTCTACGGGCTTCCCCTGCACAGAGTGAGGAGGAGATGAGGGGCAATACAAGAAGGCCTGAAGATGACTGATAGAGATCCTTCCTCTAATTTGTTCTGAAAAGTGTCCTGCGCAAAGGACCCTCACCCCCATTAACCCAACAACAGGCTGCTACCGCTGCTCAGGGAGCACATGTGTGTGTGCGTGTGTCTATCTGGGATCGTGTATGTGTGTGAGGGTGGCCCGGTGGTGCGGCAGGCAAAGGCACCTCCGCGCTCAGTGCCGAGCTCCGGCACCGGCTCAATCTATCGGCTCATTATCCCTCCCGCCCAAGCTGGGGCGCAGACAAGTGCACTTTAGGGCCACAGGCCAAATTGATTCATCTGCCTTCATTTTCTTCAGGCGCAGAAGTGGCAGCTGCTTGGAGGCAGGGAAAGGAGCTATAAGATGGTGAGACACACAGACAGGAGAGAGGCAAGGAGAGAGACTCTGTACGCGAGTGAGATAAAGGAAGGATGCATCGAGAGAGAAAGAGAGGTATTCCTGACTTTGTTCCTCATCCATGCGTTATTTCACTTTCCCTCTCTCTCTCCCTCTACAGCACAACCAACACCTCCCTCCCTTGAATCGCTATCAATACATGCACTCACTCCCCCACCAAGTCCCAAGTTGGAAATTAGCCCAAGGACAAGCAAGTGGATTTACTACAGGGAGCGCAAATGGATTTTTGCTTTTATTTTGACGAGTCCCAGTGTATCCATTACAGCTTTTAATCATACATTATTCATAGAGCTCACTTTATAATAAATGACCACATAAAAAGGGATACACATATTATACAAGTCCTAAAATGCCCCCATAACGCTGTCTCCCACTGCACTCAGAACTACATCACATTTGTAAGCTGGTTTACAAATACGAGCCTGTGATGGTGTTTCCATTCCAAGCGCCGACGCCAGGACACGACAAGAGTCGGCAGATTAAAAGCCACGCTGCATATAAATGAGGTACTGTGCAAACAAATGAGAAGGTGTGACCTATTAGCCATTTGTGTCCTCTGCACAAAATTGCAGTGTAGAATGCAGCCGAGTGTAAAGCTAACAGGGGTGGCCACTGCAACCGCCCCGCACTGTAACAAAGCAGTCAACCTGAAAGCAGAGCCACCTACTCGGCCTGATTCCCAGCCAACGGGGACCTCAGGAGAGCCTGAGTGTCTCCCCAGTTCATCTAAAACAGATGAACTGGGGAGAAGAGCATTCCCTCTGGGCCCTGGGTCTCTCCAATCACTCTCACCATATGCCTCCTGGGGGAGTGAGGGAACAAGGCAAGAGAGGAGGAAGGGGAGGTGCATCTGCTCCCAAATACGAACCTATCCCTCAGCACCTGTCCCCGGGGTTCACTGACAACTGCAACCAACAGACACGCACACACACCTTACCTGTCATCCAAGACCATAGGAACAGTATCTGTCCTGAACAGATAAGCCCCTTACAGCGGAAACACCCCAGCCCCCTCCTCTCCCTCTCAACTCTCACTCCAAGGCAACCATTTCTCAAAGCTACAAACAACAATTAGGAGGATGATGTCAAAATGCTAATGATGTTATTGGAAGGAAAACAAGGAAGCAGTGCTGTGGATCTGCGTCTTGCTCTCCAATTGTGAAGCCTCTTCTTTATTTCTTGTTTTTTTGCGAGACACGCACAGCTTCCACTTCGGTGGAAGCTCTTATGCATGCTTACAAGAAAAATTCAAATGGTGATCATATTGGAGGCTGTTTATTTTTCCCCAACTTGCATAATCATTTGCAAGTCAAAGTTCACTTTGACTTTCAAAAAAAAAGAAGAAAAAGGGCACGTTCAAAGTCTCAGTAAACCAATTTCAGGTTGTGGTACATGCTGCTGGAAATGCCACATTTGCACTTTGTGTTCAGCTAAACCTTTAGGAGCGTAAGAGAGAAAATGATTTATTCATTCATTTTCAGGTGTGTGTGCCTTTACAGCCGTCTCAGCCGTCCTTTCCAATCGCCAAGTTAAAGTGAAAATAGATCTGTATTCTCTCCAACAGATCAGAAAATAAGAATAAAAATTAACTGTTTACACGTAACATTGTGTCTCTCAAACAGAGATGTGTGACTGATTGGAGGCATTTTCACTGCAGAACATATGTTACAAATGAGTTCCTTATGTCTTAGTTACATCATAATTCAGTATTGTAAAAGATACATGCAGTAAATAAAGAGGGCTTTTTGCCTGTAGTGAGTGTTGACTCTAATAACGGTAGGATGGAAAATTGTGCCGAAGGTTTTGAGTGGAATGGATTTATCACTTATGACTCTCAACTACATCGCCCTTAAGTGGACAGAGATAAGACTGGTGTAAACAGTCTTATCAGCTGATAAGAGTCTGTTGGTGGGACAGCTCAGTGGTCCAGACAGATGTCGAAATGACACACGGTGTTTGGCTACACACGGAGATTTTCACAACTTGAATTCACAAGTTAACTGAAAATCAAAGCCAGAACTGCTCTCTGTAAATATGAAGCAAATCCAGATGAAGGTCACGCAATAAACAAAAGTACTGACAGCAGTTATCAGTATTATCATTAATGTATAACATTCTAGTCACTGCTCTCAGCCTAACCCCAGTTTCTTCAAAGATCAAGTTATTTTTTAATAAATGACTTGATTTCTACATTTTAATTTGCCTCTGATAAATTACACACAGGGCACTGTGCACCACTGATCCATGGGCAAAGACCATTCAGCTGCCGTGAAACCCTTAATTATTTTTTAACACTTGAAAATGATCTTATTAGTTGTAAAAATTACATTTTTGGAAGTGCAACATTCACACTCTCTCCTGTGTCTGCACCTGATAACTTTGTCACCCTCACACGTACTATAAGAAATGTTTAATTTCCTCTAATGTAATCTGAAATAATTATCAGTTGAAGCTGACATTCGCACTGCAAAAAGGCTCCTTTTAACAAATTCACCGAAAGCACACACACACACGCGCGCATGCACACACACAACTTAAAATACCTATCACTCACTGCAGCATAATTAAAACACTGAAGATGAGATTGTTGGTTAAAAGGAAATGAGCAAGTCATTAAAAGATAGACAGTTGAAGAAGAGTCCTAAACTTTTAGTTGGTTTAACTTTAGACTGTGTTCTTCAGTTGGTTGGGGCAATAGGTCATTAACAGGAATGTCGGGGTGATATCATATTTTCTAATCAATATGTGGCCAACCAGCACGGGGCAGAGGATGAGCTATGGGACTGCATAAAGGGAAAGTATAAAATGAGTAATATTTCTGAATCATGCTCTTGTGCTGGGTCTCTGGATTTAAAATTAGTCCCCTTTCAAGAGCTGTGACCAAGAAGCTGATCCTAAATGATCTTAACTGTATCTTGTTTATTTGTTTAGTGTGTAAACCTTTTACTTTACAGCTGACATACATATCAGCGCCAGTATGCCTGTAATAAGAATCTATTCTGCAACATAATATATTATTATGAGTATATTCATGGGGCTCCAGTTACAATGAACAGCAGCAGAAGCTAAGACAGCTCACAGGAAAACTAACCGCCAAAGCCAGTTCAAGAATCTTAAACCTAATAACAGACAGACTCAGGAGAACAAAGAACACACAATGTTTGAATTTTATTCAGAGCTAACTATGAGGCAATAAAGTGAAGAAAAAAACACGAAGAAGCTGTGTAATATTTGGACATTTAAGTCCTGGTGCTGTAGCAACGTATGCTAGAGCTAACCTGTGAGACTTGTGAGGAGGTGAGGCATGTCATCAGAGGTAACTGAAAGTTAAGAGGAAAGAGACAGAAAGAGGGAGTTTTCGAAAGAGAGAGAGGTGAGGTAAATGGAAGGATTCGCGAGGTAGTTTGCAGTCAAAGAGTGTGAGAGAGAGACCGGGAGAGACAGCCAGAGTGCTCTGGGCTTTTTAATAGGAGGCAGATGCAACACATGTAATGAATCAGCTTCGGTTCGACGCTGCTTCCCTCTGATGTCTGAGCGCTGGCCCTGCCCTTGGAAAACTTCTGGGACGTTATCTCATGCCTGCATAGCACACAGTACCAGTAAATTTTGCAGGAAGTGTTATGTGTTAGATGAAGGTGGGGAAGGGGAGGTAGGAGTGCTGTGTGTATTGGCACACTCATATGCATTTATCTGTGGTATGTGTGTGTGTGTGTGTGTGTGTGTGTGTGTGTGTGTGTGTGTGTGTGTGTGTGTGTGTGTGTGTGTGTGTGCATGTGTGTAACTTTAGGTATTTGAAGAAGAAGAAGAAGATGAAGACTCGGGCAGCAGCTTAGAAAGGGCGCAGACCCTGACTAAAAACAATTGTCTATGTATATGTGTGTATGTATATGTGTGTATGTATATGTGTGTATGTATATGTGTGTATGTATATGTGTGTATGTATATTGGCCATTTATGCTGTAAAACTGTGTAAAGCTTGTCTCTTTATGTCAGGTGAATTTAACACAGCCAATGAAGATGTTATGACAGCAGTCTGGTTCTGCTCACCGGAGTCTATAAGCACATTATATCAAGATGAAGATGTAATGTCTTCTAATACAGACCAACAAGCCCAACTTGCAGATAGATGAACTGAGGAATAGTTTACTGGGATACTAAATGGAGCAATGCAATCATGTAAGTTATTAGTTTCCATCATCCATCCATCTTCTTCCATTTATCCAATTCAGGGTTGCTGAGGGGTGATGGAGGGCTGGAGCCTATCCTAGCCGGGTACACCCTGGAAAGGCTGTCAGTCTGTCGCAGGGCTAACACAGAGAAACAGACAACCATTCACACCCATGGACAATTTAGAATGACCAGTTATTCTAACCCCACTAACTGCATGTTTTTAGACTGTGAGAGGAAGCTGAAGTACCCGGAGAGAACCTCCTGCAGGGGGAGAACATGCAAACTCCCCACAGAAAGGCACCCGAAGATGGCGAATTCAAACCCAGGACCTTCTTGCGCTGAGGCATCAGTGCTAACTACCATGCCAATTAGAAAGAAACTAATGACTTCAATGAAAAGTTCACCTATTATTAGGTTAGTTAGGTTAGTTATTATTAGTTTCTAATGAAAACGCCGAATTAAAATGTTTTTGACGTAAGTTTTGTTTAGGATTTATTTTTTAAACAACAATTTAACAGCATAGTTTCACTATAAAAATGGATTCCACCTTATACTTAGTAACACTGTTTACAGGAAATACCCTTTGTATAGTTCTCTGTTATGTTTGTGTATTCTTGCAAAAGCAAGCTGCTTAAGTTAACATAATAGTTAATAGTTAATAAAAAAGCAGAAATCTTGTACTTTCTTGGAACCTCCTTTTGTGTAGATATCCTTTAAATAATCAATATACAAATAAGACATAAAATGGTATTTCTTTATATATATACATATATATAAAGAACAATATCCCAAAATCACAGTAATAAATAAAAACAAACACATATTTGGCTCATTCCTCCTCCTAAAGTGCCCTTATAGCCAAGTCGTTTTTCCCAAGGAAAGGATCATCGTTCTCTTTGGATGTGCAGTAAATTGGTAGATTGGTAACGCATTACGGTGCCGTCACACAGGCATTTATCTACCTCCACATACAGGCCTGCATACGGAATGTTTTAAATCCTTATAAGCCCAGATGCAGAAAGCATGCAGCCTGTGTACCTGACATGCAAAAATGTGAAGGATGGAGGGTCAAAAAGACAGTGAGAAGACAGAGTCATTTATAAGAGAAGGAAATTGGGTGGAGACCAATAGTAGATTAAAAAGTGGTAAAGAGAAGGGTAGAGGTTGGACAGAACTGTGGATTACTCCTCACAGAACTATAATGCACCTATGAAAAGAGTAAAAAAGTATTTCAGATATGAAAGACGTCAGGAACAGAGAGTGGAACAGAGAAGGGAAGAGCAGAACCTAAACTATGCTAGAGGCTTCCTCCCTGTCATTTCGGTGTTTGACTATGACATGTGTCTATTTGCTGTCAGTCCTATCATTCTTGCTTGGACCTGAAGACACAGGTTTTAAAAGGAGTTTGAACAGGAGGAGGAGGAGGAAAAGGGAGGAGGGAAAGCAGATAAGATGAGAGGATTCTAAAGCTTTGGGTTGGTATGGAAATCAGGTCTTGGAAAAGAAAAAAAGAAATGCTGAAAACCAGATGGGATCAGCCGTTGACATGACAGCATCGAGCCTTGAGAGCGCAGATCTACTGCTCGTGCAATTACACGGTCGCATTTGCATCTATATGATCCCTCAAAATGCTGACATGTGTGGGGATTTGAGCGTTGCTATCTGTGAGTGCCTGTGCACTGTGTGTTTCTTTTCTGTGCGTTTGTGTGCGTGAAAGCATATTTGCAACATTAGCTGAGCTGACAGGCGGCGCAGCTTGTTGAGGCTGTAGTTGGCAGAAGAGGATCATGTCAATTGTGTTAATAGGGATAATAGTTATTTAATAAGTGTACAAAGGAGGATAACTGTGCATTGTAATTAGCTAGGCCACTACAGCAAAGCTGCCGCTTATATCCGTCCATGATTAGGAACATATGGAACAGTCCACAGGATTTGACTAAAGTTTAAATGTAAATCTGTGCTGCAGAAAAGTGTTATACACTGATGTGGCTTAATTGAATACTAACCTGACCTCTTGTTGTTGTGGAATTGAGTGATTTCATTACCTGTCTGACTACATCATACAATGTCATGCAGCTGAATTATTTTATGCAAAGTATGCTGCTCTCCTTGTTGCTGAAGCTTTAAAATTGCAATATTTGTTTTGCTTGAAAAAAAAATCCAAGCGAGAGCAAACTGAGCTAAGGCAAATATTTGGCAACTGCGGAGGCCTGTTTCCATGTGGTATAATTGTCTTGTATTTTGCAGTTTAATGTGGATGCCCTGGATGATTCATGCATGAGCTCTCAGTTAACCTGCAGATCTTAAGATGCACAAACAAGATTAACATGTAGGAAGTTTCTGAAATGTTTTGATTCACACTAATTTTGGACATGAGACAACTGGTTTCAGTAGCACCCACATGTTCTTCAGTGCAGCACAGACATCCTTAATACGACACCGTGCACATCAACACATATACTTACGAAACTCTCGAGTTACAGGATACATCTCCGTGTCTCCAAGAAAGCACAATGCCAGCACTGTCTCTGTCATGTAAAGTGGCTTTGTTCAGACTTGTGCGTGTGAAAGTATGGATTGCTCACTTGCTTTCGTGGAACCAACTGATGTCAGTAACAGTCATTTAACACACAAACGCAATCTAGTTGTAAGAAACACAATGTGTAAAAGCTTGCAAATGAATGTCAAGAGCTCACAGCATATGAACTACCAAGTGGGAGAAGAAGGAGCAGGGAGGTGAGCAGTGAATGAAGAAATGACAGGAGGATGTTGGGAGGCTTATTGTCTCGAGGAGCGGCCCATTCGACCTTGGCAGGGTGAGAAGTCAGGGGCTTCGGCCTCCCCGGGCACATAGCTGCCAGGGTAATTGTGCCGTGATCTTGACCTTGCATTGCTTAAATTTTGCCCTCCGTTCTCTCGATCCCTCCCTCTTTCTTTATCTCTCTCTTTCCCTTGTTGAAGCTGAAGAGAAGCTCGGATCTGCTCTCTGCTCTAATGATGTCAGTTCCCCCGAGGAGGCGTCTGTCTGCTGAATCTCAACAGCTAGCCTTCAAAGTCCCAGGCTGGACCAGGGCCTGGCGGGAGGGCCTGGAGGATGATGGAGGAGGATCAACTACACGCAGTAACCCCAACCAGAACAACGGCATGACATTCTCCTGAAGACAGCAACAAAGGTCCTGATCCTCTTACCCTGCTAATGTTAATCAAGGCCCTCAACAGTTAAAACATAAGAACATAAGATTCACCATGCAAACAAAACAAGAGATTGTTCAAGGTCAGTGCACAAGTTTCATAATGTGAAGAACTGAACAGGTACGAACTTCGAACTGAGAAGTCCCTTAGATTAAAGCTAACCTCTTTGGATTGCTCACCAGATTTTGAACAAGCCTCATCGTAATAAGACATGGACAAAACGTGTTGTCACACATTACACCTGAAACCCATCCTTTGGGCTAAAATTAGTTTAGACTCACTATCTGTTTTCATTTTCACATGCTGTTTCGTTAGATTTAGACACTAACTACAGGAACCAAAACTCCTTTCACAAGGTTCAACACGTTTAGGAAGCTCCATTTTATCAGCTCCACAGCAGAAATAATACATCTTCACCCCAAACTGCTAAATCTCAGAGTTTCTGTTCATCAGTTTTTTTGAATGGACAATAATGCATCTTCTAGGCTTTAAGTAGGTAAAATAGGTCCCCTAGCAGCCATCCCTATGGCAGTAAATTCAAATGACAAAAGCCACTCAGTGGATAATATAAACTCTTTAAACTCAAAAGCACAATGACTAAAAGTGCAATGCATGCTGCATTTTTGCCCCTTAAACCGTAAACAAATGCCTCTAGAAGCATATTCCATTATGAAAGCAGCCACGACAGTTCAGCTAATGTGTTTGGACTTTATCAGATAAAGATGCAGGAGATCAAATGATCTGCTGATCTTAAATCTCACTTAACCTAATCTGCTAACCAGCCAGGCCTACATATACAGGCTTTACGTTCATAATAAAGCAGCAGCGAGCTGGACAGAGCAAAAAAGTGGGCTACAGTCATCAAAGTCTGCGTTACAATTACCTGTGCTCTGCTTTGACAACAATCACAAAAAAAACTTGGATCAGAAACTCCTAAATTCCTGTTTAAGACTATGCTACAACATTGCCAAGTAAGAAGCTTAATAGCTGCATCAGACACACTCAATAGACGACAAATATTATTTTTCAAAGGATGGTGCCGATTGCTTATGAATGACTCATGCATCAGCCCATTCTCAACTTTGATGATGCAAACGCATTACACATATACTTACAGCTATATTAGATTTAACAATCCCAGTCCACGAGGGCCGGTGTCCCTGCAGGTTTTAGATCTCACCCTGGGTCAACACACCTGAATCTCATGATTAGTTCATTACCAGAACTTCAGGACATGTTGAGAAGGTAATTTATCCATTTAAATCAGCTGTGATGGATCAAGGACACATCTGAAAGGGACACCGGGGGAGACCCCTGATTTAGATGATCATAACCTTTCAAAAAACCCAGGAATTGTTTTAAAGCTTAGAACCACTTTAGCATACAGTCTAGCTATTGAATTTCATCAAAGGGAGGGAGACAGTGGACCCAATCACATAAATTTATAGGGTAGCAGTAGTGTGAGGAAAACTACTCCCATAAGCCCCCACTCCTTCTCCAGCTCCACCATTACCTGTCTGCGATTTCTATCACAGTGCTGTTCAGTGAATCTCTGCTAGAGCCATTGTCACAGAGATAGTAAAGCTGTCTGTCTACTTGACCTTCCAGGGATAGAAAGCTTTTTATCCTCCGCTTTTTTTCATTCTCTTTATCTTTGTACATTGCAGCAGCTGCAAGGCCAAAGAGCATGTTTGCCTGGAATTTCAATACTAAGTGAAGTTGCTTTGAATGCAGCATCTTATGGCGATCAAAAAGCTCTAAGATTAATTTCTATGCCACCACATGGGCAAACAAATGCTAAGAGTTGAGTTTTTCTTAGCAATCACTATATATGTGTATCTTCACTGTGGATTAATGTGTAGGATTATTACAGGTGTATATTTATCTACCAGGGTCAGTGCTGCAAAAAAACATGTGCTTTGAGTTCACTAAGTCTTAGTCTCGTATCCTTAAGAAAAATGTCACAACTAAAGTTAAATGGATGACTTCATAAAACCCCCCAAAAGTAAACAAGCACCGGCACACACACTTAAACAGATGTAATACAGTTTATAATGCTCTCCTTTGCAAAGCACTTGGTGACAAATAAAGCAGCTGAGCAACATACTGAGCTACTTCTTTTGTGAGTTTGCCGTCCTGCAGCTAAACTTCAACTCCACCAACAATAGTTCTTGTTCTCGATCCAGGTTTAGGAGACCAGCACATGAACCAGTCGTCCACCTTTCAAGTCTGAAAATAAGGTTTATAGAGTAGCTGAGCCAGCTAAAGGTATAAAGAGTTAGGAGCCTCTATAGTGAAGTTATGGAATATTAATTTATATAAGCTTGTACCTTATATTTACAAAATGGTTCATGAATACAACTACAGTTAGAGCAAACAGGAAACCAGTTTCAGTGCCTGTATTAGTCTTCCCTTAACCTCTTAACAGCAAATCTCTGCATTCACTCTCACAACCTGGCCAGGACTCTAGTTTTGAGTGCTACATAGACATGCATGGCCAATCTCACCAAAAGTCCA
Organism: Aulonocara stuartgranti; assembly: GCF_965226115.1. Taxonomy (NCBI): domain Eukaryota; kingdom Metazoa; phylum Chordata; class Actinopteri; order Cichliformes; family Cichlidae; genus Aulonocara; species Aulonocara stuartgranti. The sequence continues at coordinate 36,376,350 of NC_138948.1, read as the reverse complement.
ATCGATGTTGTGCAACCTCTTGAACAACTTTCAGAGTCCTTAGTGGTGTATTCTTTGATGTTGTTTCTTGCATTTCATCTTTATGGAAACCAATACCCAACCAGATAACTCGAACATCTACTTTTTCCCCTCATATAATATGTTGAATATAAAACACCAGGAGTAGTTCGTATAGATACATTGACATGCTTTCAAGAGTGGAACAACTTCAGTGTTCAGCCTGGCTACAACCACTATCCTCTTCAAAGTAGCCGTCTACCGACTCCAGACAGTGACTATTGGATAGTCAAAAATCAGATTCTCTACTTCTCCACATTTTTTGAAGTACGTGTGACTTTTATTTTCAAGCCCTTTATTTCGCGTTACAGAAAGGGTGAACTTAAACAAACTAAACGTCCACTACAGTTTGTATCAAGCAAAACAAACTGCTGATCCCTTTTTTACCCTTTGTCCCACTAATCTTTCTCCAAAGCCCCGAGTGAATATTACAAATTATTCCCTTGTGTAAACGGTCCTCATAAATGGAGCTGGGAGGTCAGGCCTTAGGGAGCTCACAAAGCAAACACAACATGGCACATTGCTCTACGACTATATCCCCAGTGTGTTTTTACAGGGATGTGAATGTCTGCTCATCTGGGTTTGATCGATGCCACATCAAAGCCTACCTAGTACTCATAACAACACTGAGAGCGGAAAAACTTTAAGAGACCCTCCTTTTCTTGTTTCTGATGGTGATCAGAGGATATGGTAGGCAGGAGGAGTACACTGATACATTTAAACATGTCATTTCCTGTTCCTTCTGACTATCACTGTTGATATTATGATATCACCATGAATATTGGTATGCGTTTGTGTTCAGGCTGGGACTCTTATCATCACACATGTGAAGTGTGGGCCAGATTTGACAAAGTGATGTGAATTACATTAACGTATTTCAGTGAATGACTGAAATTTGCCATGGTACCCCAAACACACCGTTCAGTGAAAACTCAAATGCTTGGCATATGTCATGAACAAGGTCTAGTGGAAGCCATGGCAAAATTAAGCTCGAGGTGCATCCAATAAAATCTGTAGGAGGAGTTTGTTAAAGTATCAGGGACGTTGTGTGTACCAAATTTTGTACATGAGTCTTAAAGTACTTGTTCAATGATTTGGGGGTGGTACAGACTAATTTGAACTCTGTGCCTAAAAAAACACACATTTTTTTCTACCATTTCTGAAACATGCAAAACGTCCGTTTTCAAGGATGTTTAGGCACTCAAAAATGTATGTATTTATTTATTTTTAGAAATAATAATACTAATAAACAATAATATCAATATGCCCTACTTTCATTGCTTAGGCCCCAATTAATTTATGATTTATCTTAATCCAGCAGTCTTATATGACCTTTGCCAACTGATGAATTTTGTATTCTTTTAGCATGCAGCATGTTTTCTCTCTTCTACTGTTTATTTATTTAAGTCAAACACTGAAGAGGTATAACTCTACAGTGTTTGCGCTGTTACTATTAGTGTAAACCTATGTCGAGCCCTATGCCATTTTAAAGGACTATTTCTTCCATCATAATGAAGTTCGGCTCAGTAGGCTCCAAATCATTTTGCTGACAAACAACAAAGAGTCAGAAGTACATCTGCCTTGTTGGAGAAATAAACTATGCAAGTGGTGATGTTATTGAACAAACACAGGAGCTGAACCAGAATGACTCGGGGATCAGCATCGGTTTACTTTCTTTTGTGCGCTGGATTGCTGCTGTGATACTACCAAACAGGTTACACACGGATATTATGTGACAGTTTTTATCGTAACCGTGTAAAAGGCTTTGACCTATTATCTGTAAGAATGCTTACCTGTGTCTGTGCCTCTATCTGACAGGCATCTGCTGGTGTGACCAGCATGACTCTCATGCACAGCTGACGCCATAAAAACAATAGGCTGAATAAATAAAATATTGTCTGATCTTGTCTAGTTTGATTTTGTCTGTGACCTGATTTGAGTTACCAAATACCAAAGAAAATATGCCAATCCAGAAAAGCAGCAAAAATAATTTTTATCATGTGTCCACCTCCACAAAATCTTTTTTTTATTGCACTTGTTTGGTTCCAAATTTTAAAACACTTTGACAGCTACACATCAGGTGAACGGTGTTTCAGAAATTTTGCGGGGCATAAATATAAGTACATAAATATATTAAGCTTCCAGTTCTCAATTTAATAATCTAATCCAATCTCTGCCCAGAGTTTCTGGTGTAGCATGTGATGCGTGACATCATGAGGCTGGCCTATTAAGCTCCAAACGTAACAGTAACAGCAGCAGTGCATTTCAAAGTGTTAAGAAAGGACATTCTGAATGCAAGCAGAGACCAGGAGGCTTTTCCAAGCTTAAAGGGGCTTCTGTAGGCTTACATCTAACACCAAGAGCTGAGTACTACCAATGGCAAGTCAATACTGATGATGAAAACCTTTCACAACGCAAAACATACTCAGAAGTAACGAGTACACAAATAGTCCAGATATGGAAACAGCCACTAAGGGGATTTTCCTGCTTAGTGACCAGCATTCCTGCCATGCGCCATGCTTTGTTACTTCATGACGTGCTTGCTTTGTCTTACCAAAAACAGTTGCCAGTTATGATACGCTATCTCCTCATCACATGCTATGCTTTTTGATGGTGGAGAGGCTTTGTGTTATCTTGACTGCTGTTCCATTTGCATTATGACTATAATTATGTGCATGTATCTGATAAGCATTGTAATCAGCTTTATCTGTGTGACAGGCATTTTTTCCTGCTCTCTTGTGATTTACCACATTAAACAAGAAAAGCAACTCCTACCCAGCATGGTGGCAAAAACACATGCTTGGATTGTCACTTGTAGGAACAAAGAAACACTGCAAATTATGAAGTTAAGAGCAGTAAATTAATGGCGGTCTAACTGTATAGCTACTACACTGTGTAAGTTTATAAAGGGCTGGTGCAGTGGAGGAAAGGGCTCAACTATTTTTGCATAAACCAAAGTTGGCACACAAGCACAGTTTGAAACGAAACCAAAACACCTGCTGATGTGGTTCTTTTAGTAATTCAATAGCAGATGTAAGTCATGGGGACTTTGCATCAGAATGAAAGGCAGGCTCCCCAGAGCGTCCAGTCTACTAAATAACATAAAACATTTTTGTGTTAGTTGGAAGAAAAGACAAAAGCACACATAAACTCAACAAGCAGAGCTCCGTCAGCTCTTTGTTGATCCCTTTCATCGTGCTATCTGCCACAACAGCCAACAATATGAAAAACCGTTGGTGATGTTGTGGCACTCTCAGTTGCACTTTTCCCATATGCATAATCATTTCCATACTGATTTGTATGAGCGCACGTGTGTGTGTGCACACAATACATACATATGCAAATCTGCACATTATACACAATTGTGCATAAATCACACATATTTTAAAAACTAGACACACGTGCAGCCAAAATCTCAAATCAGTCATTTGGAAAATATTGAAACCAGTGGAAGGCTCGTATAAGGGCAGCTGCACTCCAACTGTGTAGGTATGTCAGGGAGACTGAAGAACAGCAGGGAGCCAGAGGGATGAGGTGAGAGGTGTGGCGAGCATAGCGCCATGTTGTAAGAAATCAGTACTACCTGGGGAGAGAGAGTTGGTACATGTTGTCCTACCACTTAGCTTTCATGCTGTTATTTTTGTAGTATTTACTGCCTCTCGCACTGACTCGTTACAGATGCTGTGTTAACTGAGCTGTTATGTGCTAAACACTCAAACTAATTTGTAGATTTTGATCAATCTTAATGTGGATTTGTACAAAAGAGCAAATAAAGAAAAACAGAAAGTTATTTACTGGTACATTAAGACAAACTACTAAGTCTTCATAGAGTCTTTACGGGGCATCATTATCTAAGCGAGGAAGACTGTGCAACAAGTAGACCAAAAACAACTCTGCCATAAATTATAGTTACGTGAAGCTTATACATTTCAGGGTTGTTGTTTGTTTAGATTATAAACAATCAATCCTATCTATTTTTGCACTGTATTATTCTGAAGAATGCTGCTGTCGTGTTTATCACAGTTCCAGGGCAGTTTTAATGCCATTATAATCCTGCAGCAGGGTACAGCACCTGAGTGGATGATGATGGTCAGCTGTTGGGTGGATGTCCACAAACACGTCCTTGTTCACCAGAAACAAGCGCTGCTGTAACCATAAAGGGCTATACTCCCAGAACTAACAATGTCAAATCAGTCATTACTGAAATGTAACACAAGTCCATTTAGATTATTTCAGGAGCAGGACCACGCCTCCAAACACACTCTTTCCAGTTGTCATCGATATAGGTTCCCCCAGTTCTGCAAGCTGTTCATTCTTGTTTACATGCCTCCCTCCTTCCTTGTTCTCAATTCTTTAACTTCTTCATTTCTCTTCAGTACACGGGGATCTGCCAGGCCCGGGAGCCGTCGCCAGTCGCCAGTCCCCTTCGAGGCCTTCCCCAAACCGCAGCTCAATTCATGTCAAAGCATCACCTTTACCTACTAAAACGCTGTCAAACCTCAAATGAGGACGTGGGCCCAGCTAGTGAAATAGTAGTATAGTATAAGTTAACATATCAGAAAACCAGAGATAATCCACATTAAAACAACCATTTTGAGTTGAAGAAGTCGGCTGGAAGTGGATCCTTCTGTTTCTTGACTAAAGTCAGTGTTTATTATTTCATTCATTGATTCGATTTTTATGTTTAGTATAAGGTTGCAAGCAACACATTGTTTTTCCAGCTTGTTCCCCACATTAATATATTCTTGTAACCACGCAATAATGACATCCAGTAAGGCAAAAAAGGCCTGCTGCTATCAGACTGTCTACTGCAGCAAATGACTGCCCCAAAGGGGGTGTGGGGTGCAGTTGGGGTCTATCTTTTGAAATGACAGATGCCCGGGGGATGCAAGGTGTCAAGGGGGACTTTGGTAAATGGCAGCATGTGGCAAGGTCGCCTCTTCATTTGTCTGCCAGTGGGATGGCAAAGGGCCGCTGCATACAGTGGCTATAGCTCTGTGACTGCCTGACAACCTCCTGCGGCCCTGCGAGCAATAGGAACCCTCCATCTTGTGTCACTGTGGGGATGTGTAGGACTGGCATGGTGCAGAGCAAAGTGCCCTCCCCTCCCTTTCATTGCCTCTCTCCACCTCCCGGAAGCATCCATCACAGTCTTCCCCAGTGGGGCGTGGGTAACAGATCGACTTTCGTCCGGAGCGCTAATCAATCCGACTCTCGCTGCCTCTCCCTGGGAACATTTATGGCCTGCCATAAAGCAGGCCTTTGGGGCATTACAGCACCCAGTAATCCTGCTAAGTGAGCAATATTTCCCATCTCTGGGGCAGCAGTTAGACGGGCTCGGGCCATAAATAGCAGAGTTAATCTGTGGCCATGACTTCTCGGCCAACCGTCAGCAGTCACAACCCCACTGGGGCCAGGTGGGAGCCACCTAGCAGCCAAGGCTAAACAGCTAGTGAGATGAAACAATGAGTTGGCCTCTCCGGTTAATGTGCTGGATCACCGCCTCTCCCTTGTTTCGTGGAATCTCTACTTTGGCAGAAAGAGTCACTGAGGGAGCAACAAACCATCACATAGGATCAGTTGGAAATGGTGCACCAAGGTAGTTTCATCCATTAGAGAGCAGTATTTATAAAAGAAACAGTTTGTCACAGTCCACTCCAAACACAACTTATTACTAAGCCATGTGACAGAGCGGATTCAAATAAAGTAGAGAATAAAAAAACCAATACAAAACTGGAGTTGGAAAGATTAACGGTTAGGCTGTCATGGTAACAATTTTATGAGATGATGAAGTCAGTGACCAAAAAACTCAGCACGCACCTTAAAAATAAGCCACAAAAGGAAACCCGAAAGTGAGGAATCTGGCTGTGATCCTTCAGAGTTCCTGCCAAGGTCAGTGAGTTCTCCTCAAAGGGGAGCCACTTCCCCGTTTAATGCCCAGCTGAGTTAAAACGGATATGTCGATCTGCTAGTATTTCTTTAGAACATCTTAAAACAGCCCGTTTTCTCTCAGGGCACCAGTGGGAGTTTCACATAGAAAAACATAGAAGATAGAAAGCAGAGCTAGCCCTAGGTTGAGTGTTGCCAGAGGGCTACAGCATCCACCTCCCCTGTACCAATAACTGCTGCTGCCCGGGTTGATCCCATTTTATTTTATTCCACCCATCATGCATCAAAATGTTTCCCCGAGGTACCTCGGCTTTGAGCAGAAGCCTCCGTCTCTTTTTTGCTGCAAGGCCAAGTCTCTCCATCACACCACGGGTGCAGGAGTCAAGGTCTTCAACCCCCAGCCCTCAGCAGCCCTGCTCAGCTCAGCCAACCCCCCAGGCTGCTTCCCTGTCAGTCAGAGAAGCTTGCTGACTTTTTTAGTCTTTGGTTCAGGTCAGAAACCCGACATTGTTTTTCTCATTCGGAGCCAGGCAGAAACATGACAGGTGTCCATGGAAACAACATTTGTGCAGATGTTTCCACTTCTTTGAGGACTTTAGAAAATGTCTTTTAACAAGTAAGGTCAGCTTGTACTGGGCTTTCTCACCTCCTGGGTGGAAAAATCGAGAAAAGAAACACGACTTAATTGAACATTACCAGGAAAATATTTACCCTTCAGTTTAATATCAAATCCAAGCAGCGACAGAATGTATCAGGCACGTAGAAAGATCAATAAATCACCAACATAAAATGTTATATCAATTATTAAAATAACTGCTTCAAAATGACTTGAAGCTGAAGCTAAAACACGATAAGAAATGCCTCAGGCTGTAATAATCAATAAGCTTTATATATTCTTATGATTAAATAACCAACTTCTGTAGGACCGAGTAAATCACTGCTGCATTTACAAAATAAATCAAAAAGATGCTAGGTTAATTTAAAATAATGCAGCACATTACACACTACAATGATCACATGATTGACTCACTAAATATTGTTATGTTGGTGCAATCAATCACTTCAGATTATATTTGATATGACATTAAAAAGAAAGGAATAAATGTACATGCTGATGAAATTAAACGAAAACATGGATCTGACAGCAGAAATATTGTGTGGGTTTTATTTTCCTGTCATAATAGAAGAGTTTTGACTCTAGAAGAACCCACAATGGATGTTTCCCCATAGTAGAGGTCTGTCTCCAGACTGTCTTCATGTCTAAAAAATAAATTCAGTTAGGTTCTCAAAGTCATGAGCCACTCCTCATTTCTTTTCCATTTTTCTAGGAAAATGGGAAACAGGGCCAACGATTTCCTGAAAACTATGCAAACAGAGTTTACACAATGACCTTTTAGTCAACACTTGGTATGATTACTTTTATATGATTCACAGGTCAGTGTTAAGTGGCTCAACAAATGCCAAAATAATTTCTCTGAAAATGGTCAGGTATAAGGACTGGACTGGAGTGAAAAAGCAGCCAATGTCCCAAAAAAGAAAAAAGAAAAAAACCTTTGACCTTCAAAAGGCCGGGACAACTGTTACTCAAGACAACGTTTAAAAAATTACAAGCTGCGTCTGGATGCTTGGTAGCAAAATACAAAGAAATGAGGGGTGCCTCAAGACTTTTGCACAGTACTGCATTTCGTACTAGAAAGTGAACATATGCTTTGAATACTAACCAGTTAATCAAAGAATTTAAGACTTTAACTTTTAAGACTGCCTTACATTGTTTGTCTTACTCGAGGACATCCAACACCTGCCTTGTCAAACTATGATCCCATGCTGTGTGAGGCATAAATTCTGAAAGTCTCTGACATGTTCTTTGATTCCTCCGTTTGCTGTTTTTCATCTTATCTTTTCATGTCATATTTATAGTAGCAGCTAGCATGCAGCCGTTTGTGGTTAACCTCTACTGATGAATCTTGTCAAATGTATTGTTCTTCTCTCTCTGCCCTCCCCTTTGAAGAAATCTGTGGGGGCCTCCTTCTCTATATGAGACCTGGGCACCATCCAAGAGGACTCTGTCAGAGCTCTATGCAGCCCAGCTCTAGCTCAGTGAGTTTCTGGGATGGCGATGGGGCCCCAAATCCCACAAGTCTCTGCTGTTGTTGTTGCCGATTGTCTTGGCCAAGCCTGACTAATGCTCTGGGGCTCCCAAATCATTTCCACTTGGAGTAGGAATGAACTCCAGTTACAATTGGATTCACATGGTCTAGATGGCTGACAGGACTCCCTCTCATCATCTCAATGCATGATAGCTCCCTCATCAGGCACAGGGTTCTTTGTTGTTTGTATTTCGGACTAATAAAAGCTCAAAAACTGATGTAATCAAAGATCAGGAATACATGGGGTGCACTGTAGCTGGAAAAGAAGATTAGACTGTTTCCCTAAAGACACATTATCGCTGTAAGACTCGATGACTGTGAACCTGCGATCCACTCCTACCTCATATGCTGGGATTTCAACTCCTCTGTGACTCAAAGTAGAATGAGGTGCGTTAACTTTGTACTGAGGACTGCACCACAGAAGGGGAATTAGAAAGCAGGAGGAGAAGAGATGATATTCTTAGCACTGACAGTGCTGCTGCGCCCATAAAACCTTTGCTTTATCTCTCCTAACAATCAGTCTAATTATGTTCATTGGAGGAGACCAATTAATCCTCTATTGTCAGCCAGTGGCTAAGTGTTTCTCTACCCCTCACACTGCCACACACAGACACAGTGGAATCTGCAATTAACACTACCCAAATTTATTTAGCGCGCCACTTGCCTCAGATTCTGACTCCCTCCAATTATGCCTAATCAATTCCACCAGAAGGTGGAGTAGGGGACTGGGAAGGTCACTGTCATTTGCTACGACAAGCCCCTCTGCGCCACCCAAAGGCCAGACATGTAAGCAAGGTTGTCATGTGACAAGACGCGCAAAGAATCCTCGCTGAATAGATAACTAATATTCCAACTGCTCCTGCCTGTGGTGCCCCCTCCCCCTTGTTCTGCTGTTAACTGCTAAAGCAGACTATGCTTGACTTTTGAAAGCTCAATGGATAAACATGTCAGGACCTGGCCTGACCTGCATTTAGTCTTAACCTAAATCCCATTTTGGTCACAATCAAAAAGTAGTAATCGAGTGTTTTTGACAAATGTCCTTTCAACATAAGCAACAACTTGTAGTACATTACAATCATGTACTGCCATAAAATGTTAACCATTTAAAATAAGACATTTGCTACAGCGCTGTTTTATAGAGCATCTTATAGTGACAGTGACATTGCATTATGTTCACTTCCTGTATATCCTGTGTGACAGATGTGTGACATGCACTTCTGCATGTTTGCAGCACGCGTGTTAACTCAATGCGTTATCTTTAATTATACAATATGTGCAGGTATTTGTGTGAAAACGTGTTTGCCAATCCTTGCTAACTTCTCCACATCGTGTGTGTCCATTCACTGCCCAAAGCTCATAGGTAGGTTGGTCCCCATCAAGCTAACCTTTTGTCTCAGGTCTTTCAAAGCAAAGCCCCAAAGTGTGCAAAGACAGTGGACAGGTGAAGCGGATGAGTGTAACTGTGTTACAAACCTGCCGTGAAACATCACTAATATTTAATGCCTTGCTGTCATGGCTGAGGGGCAAAAGCACATAGAGGAACTGTGCAACCAAGTGTGTGTTCCCCTGCGAGGCTCACTGCCTCTGACTGTGAGCGGAAAGACAATCTGAACAAGGGTGTGTGTATAGTTTTGTGTGAGCTTCCAGCTGACAAATAAAATGATAACAATCTTGATTTGCTTGATATACAAATCACACTGGATGATTTTTTTTAAGCTCATAGCATTAATATTTACACTGAGCTGTGTCAGCTTCTGCAGACGCGCTGCAATGCTTTTCTCGCCAGAAACAGCCAGTGGTAAGTCTCCGCCTAATCCATGGAGTGTATCAGTCGATGGAGGCATCACCGAGCCTGATAGCATCACAGTGTCTCTGGAACGATCAAGCTGAAGAGGCACCTAGTGGGTGAGGCCAGAGTAATGGCAGCAGATATCAGATCATGGCCTGCTGCTGTATAAAACCACTAGCTGTGGTGAATCTTTCAGAACCAGGAATGCTGGTGCACCTGTCAACCTCCAATGAACAACTGTCTGAACGGCGCATCAATGGTGTGAATGTGTCCATGTGTGTGAGAGACAGATGTAAAGAACGTCTCTGCATGGGCATTTACGACAGCATGTAGCGTATGGGTGATTTGTGTGTGCAAGTCATTTGAAGAGCTCCAAGCACAAGTGTGTCTACTAGCATGCTGTTAAGGATGTGGAGTAGTTGCTGGGATGGTAACAGCCCCCTCGGACTTTCCTTTCTTTGCTATGTTGGATTTCCATTGCAGCTTTTTTGCCTGACATCAGCAGCAGGTTAAACACAGGGGCCGCTGCACTGGGACGATGCAAACGCAGGCACCTTAGAATGCTTTCCACTTAACACACACACTGAGACTGCATTAACATTTCAAGGTATTATTTCAAACTTAGAGGAAATTGCTTCTGAATATTTCATGTGGACCACTACATGTCATACCTATCCCTGTGCGGCTGAAGCAGCGGTGTAGGTCGGGGGTTGGCGGTTTGGGGGAGTGCTGGCAAAGACGAGCCCTGTGGGAGCTGAACTGGGCATTTAAACCAAGACAGCTATGTGCAGTGCCCTACATCAGAGTCAGAAGGGACACACTTTGAAAAGCAATTATACTACCACTACTGGGTCATTAATTAAACTGAAAGCGACTGGGCTAATTCAGCTTTGTAACCCTGCTAAACATTCTCACACCTCACTGCACTGCTCAGATATTATCCAATCAGTATTGCAACAATGCACTGCTAATTGGTGATGCTGTTATGTCTGCAGTTCAGTGTCACGGCTCCAGCCTGGCCTTTGACTTCAATCACATGTCACATGTTCCAATTACTCTCTAATGTTTCCCATGTGTTGTTTCTAAAAATGTGAAAATGCTCAAAAGGATTTTTAAAGGCTCTTTGTTTCCTATACTGAGTTATGTGGTTTTGAACAGAGGCGTATTAAACAAGTTTCTTTGAAAAACGGACACTTAGCAACTCATGCTACTAAAATTCTTTCTGAAATTTTCTTAACTTTTCTTATACAAACTGAATTTTCTTTAGGGTCTTATTGTGAATCTAAAGGGGATCTGTAACTTTTGACTGAAAATACTGAACTGATGTTCACTCACTCGACCATCCTCTGCTGTCAGGGCCCAAGGGACAAACCTCCCTCCAAGGGGGTCAACCACAAGAACCACACCCCTAACTCCTCCAACTCCTCAAGGACTACTAGTGGGTGTGTCAGCACCTACTCATCCGCTTTACCCCCCACCTCAGGGTATATGCTCTATCGTGCAAAAGCAATCATTCTCACCCCCCCAATACCCTTTCTTTGTTTTGCAAATGGCCTCTCCCACATCATTTTACATACACACTCCAACCGCTGAGCTCTGGGGACCGTCCAGGAAGTAATTGTGGCTTTTGTGTATGTGCCCCCTCCCCCCACTCCCTCCCCGTCATTCTCAAAGGAGCCGCGCCCCCTTGTCAGCTGTCATCATATAACTGCCTGCAGACCCAGGGGCCTAATGACAGGATCTATAGTACATGAAAACACAATTATAGCCTCTGGTTCAATTGCTACTGTGTGAATGGCCTTTAAAAAAGGAAAAAAAGGAACCAAACATGCTGCCTGCTTGCACACACATATCCCCTAAATCACAACACATTAAAACATACAGAACCTCATTCTAAACACAAACATTTCAAATATGTCTAGCTTAAAAAACCAACCCTTTCCTCGTGTCAATATGAAGCTAATGCTAGGAGAGTTCTTACTGATTTGGACATGTTTGACCTTGTGCAGATGCTTGCTGTTTTAAGGAGCGACAGTGCAGGTATATACCACCCACACATGAGCCTCAGCATTCCAGAGGCATTTCATTAGCACTGACGATGCTGTTTTCATGGCAACATTTAGAAGCCACATTAAGCAGACATTACGAGACACTACAGGAAACGTTGATGAAACCGCAAAAGATCCACCACCTGGGTTCAGTATTGTAATCCCTGATATGCTTTAAATTAGGCAGTCAAAATGGCAGGACGACAGACCAGAGGCTTCCACCTTCTTTCTCAAATGGGAACAGTGACCCCCAATGGACGATGCAGTGCAGTCTTTTAAAGGGTTAACGCGCCATCATCACTACCTCCGCATACATTTGGGTGCAATGACTGACTAATACAGCAGGGGTCAGTGTTGTATCACGGCAAATCTGTGCACGCTGAAAAAGAAAAGGAAAACTGTGGCTGCAGAGATCACATATGTCTCGGTGACATCAGTAATCCCATTTAATCTGTCTATAAAAGTCCAGCTTTGCAAGTCATCCCCTCCACATCTCCTCCAGGCACTTGGCTATGAAAACAAGGGCAGGGGCCTCAGCAGATCCCATTAACGTAGTGACCCTAATGGACTAAAGTGGCAACGATGACAGACACTTAAATGTTCAGATGCTGCCAGGCAGCCTAGCACCGCATCCCAGCTAAGCGAGGATGAGCACACGCGTGCACACATACACACACACACACACACACACACACACACACACACACACACACACACACACACACACAAATACACACCAATCTATACATTCATAAGCCCAAAGGCTTAGATACACACACAGGGGTACACAGATGTGAGCACAATGAGTGCACAAGTGATTACCTACAACCCATTAAGGAACACACACAAAATAAAAGCATGCACTTCACACTGGAACACACGCACACACACAAAAACACATTCTCCGAGCAAAACAACAGTTACACAGAGCATAATTAAATAGGTGCTAACAGAAGATCTAATTAACTTAAGCAAACTAAACAAACTGTGACAAGGAGAGAATGAAGCACTTGTAAGCACTTGATGAAAGCAAGCAATATTAGTGGAGCGTAGCAGGCAGCTGCAGGAACACATCACGATACAGCAGGGTCACTCCATTGTCTTACCCCTCTTAGGCCTGTCAAAACACAGGCCTCCAAACAAAAGACCTGTTACAAGTACAGCAGCTATCTGCTTCTCACACACACACACACACACACACACACACACACACACACACACACACACACTTGGCCAGGAAACCTGGTCAAATAGTGCTATCGTTGAACTAATATGAGACTCTGAAGTACATTTTTTTTCTTTTTTGGCAAAGTTTTTGTAATCTTTGAAACAGTAACAAATCATTCAAGCCAGAATCTGCCACTTTTCATCTTTACATTTGTTTTTAGCTCAGACAAAACACAGGAACAAGGATCTGCTGTAACAAATAGGAAGCACCACAAAGTGCCACCTACAAACATATATGTATAAAACTTTATTATGACAGCCACCAAACTCTGTTTAAATGATATACAGAGAAAAGCACAAGAGCAGTGATTCAAAAACAGTACTAAATAGTTTCCACATACATATTACAGTTTTTTACAGACGCTAGGACACGTCTCAATACTTAGGTCACGTTTGCAAAACTCCTCACACAGTGAGCACAACAGAAGTCTATGTGGGCTAAACTGAGGATCAGTTATCATTGTTTTGGCACAAAATGCATTCAATGACTACATCTCTCAAATTTCATGAATCATCTTCTCACTCAGACACAACAACTGCCAAAAATCTTTGTACGTACAGGACATTTTGCATGTGCTTACATACTGTTTTCAAAACTGTTAAACTTATGGCCAAAACAATAACACAATGCAAAACTTGAAAAGAGCAAAATGCAACAGCAATATTTTATTGAAACATATTTTAAATCTAAAAATGCAGTTTAACCAGCCACAGCTGATTCTCATTGTAGATGAACATCTACACAGGTGTTACTCCTTCAATTTTTCAACTCCTTCAATTCTGGCAGCCAGAAGATTCTTTCCTAGGTGTGTTGCCCTAGATGACATAAGATGTGATGTGGATGAGAACCTGTGGCCAAATGGAGGAGACCGAGTAGATTAGCATTACTATTGTATGTGTATCAGTGGATGGTGTGTATACAAATTCTTGTATTTTGGGATTACTTAGTGCAAAAAAATAAAAAATACATAAACAAATATTAACGAATTCTGCATGATGTCTGATTCATTCCAGTAACATATATTGAAATTATAAACAGAGATGTGTCCTTGTTTTACACAGGAAACACTGTGTCATGCTACATGTTGTTAGTGTTTCTTAGGTCATTGTTTTGTGGGTGACAAAGTGTGTTTGTCGGCTGTCAACCTTTGCTAGTGTTCTGGAAGAATGAGTTTATTTGAGACCTGAATGAAGTGTTTTGGTAGTTGTAGTGCATTTTGAATGTGAAATGAACTGCTTTGCCAAGCTGACGGTCAGTTAGGAGGATTGTGTGAAGAGTTTTGCAAAAGTGACCTAAGTATTGAGAATTGTGTCCTAGCGGCTGTAAAAAACTGTAACACTTTACAGGGAACTCAGTGAAATACTTGGAAATGTAAAATTCCAGCCGTACAGGGTTATGAGAGAATATTACATATTACATAAAAAAACAAATCAACTCACCTTATATTGTTCCTCATCCAATAAATGGTTAACACGTGTAATGAGGAAATGCAAAGGCTACTGCACTATAATGCCAATGATCCTAATCATAACTTCAGTTGGCAACATTTCGTGACGGTTCCTCATTCATATTTACGTTAAAAAAAAAGCCTGGATCGGTTGACTTTAACATATCGGTCTGAAATGACATGAAAGGCAACACAATCTGAGAATCTGGGCTGAACGACCTCATTTCTAACACTTTGTTCACTGCTCCCCTGCGGTGAACTGAAGTGTGGCGTTCAGTGCCTGTTAAAGGCTGCTCAGGTTCAAAGCGACAGTGTGCTTCCTGTGACAACTCTAGTAAGAGGTAGATTTAGAGATAGATTGTTTTTGTTAAAAGTGAGCATTGCAAATGGCACACACACACACTCACACAGTTTGCAATCTCATTTCTTGTTTACATCTGTACAAGACCTTTGTGATAAGCCTGTTTGATAAAAAGCCTTTTGCAATAAAACTGACCTCACATGACTCGCTGTTTAAACTATGAGACGCAGCTTGGCAGAAAGCCTTTGCTGGAGGAATACGACTCCAGATACCCAAGATTTCCTGGAGCACACATTTTTGAACAGCTCCCTAAACATTACTGTAATATAAACCACAATGATCCAGTAAATCATAAAGCACAAGATGTAATAAAGTGTCTCTCCCTGCTGTCTGCTCTAGTTAAACATCTACCAGGAGCAATATATCTGTTGCTATAGCTACAGATTCTCCAGCAGATGCAAAACCAGAATATGATGTAGCTTGGGAGGTCCCACTTTAATAAATTACATAAAAAAAGAAAGCAATCACAACTATCCAGCAAGCAAAGCACATACAAATTATGTCCTGACAAATTTATTACAGCTAACACCTGCCTCCTGAGTATAAAACCTAACAACTGCACTGAAAACACTCTGTGCTGCAATGCAAAATTAACCATGACTTTAAGATAATGCGCTTATCCTTATACTGCAGTATCACAAAGAAAACAGTATATCCAGCAGGCGCTTCTCCTCGCCTCTGGTCCACTTCCATGCTTGCACGGAGCAATAGCCCCAGCTCCAACAGAGCATGACTTCAGACCTCTGCTAATTTAATGTTCCCATGCAGGTTTAACTGTCCCCAGAGTGGCTGCTCTGAAGTAGCCCTGCTGTATCTCAATGAATATGACTTGTTAAAAGTGGTGGGATGTGTGCATGATTATAGCTCAACAGTGAAGCAACCCAGCACCTTACATGGCCTGACATTAATCTTTGCTCACTGTCCGGAGCAATATCCACCTGACTAAGCACAGCTGGTGCAGTAGTTGTGTAGGTTTGGCTGTTATTTGTCATTCCCTTGTCTTTATTTCTGGATGTATTCCAGTATCTACATAACCTCCTCTTCTCTTCTTGCTAAAGGTGCTTGGAGGCTCCACTTGAAGAGTGGAGGGGTGATTGGGCTAAATATTCCTAGAGGCAACTACTCAGTGAATTCTTTGCTCCAATCACAGCCACATTCATGCATGGACCTTGTATCCATGTGATACATGAGTCATAGCAGGAATCTGAGCTTCAAATTAAACTGTCTTTGGACTAGTTCAGACTGTAGGCACCAAATCCTTCTATGCCCTCCCCAACCTCTGTTTCAACACTGATGGGACTCCATTCCCAGCCTTCCCCCGGCATCCCAGGCAAAGTCAACATAACCAGCCCCAGTGGAAACCCATGGGGACAAGTTTGGCTCCTCTCACCTAATCTGTGGTCAGTCCGTCTGCGGCACAAAAATAGATGGTATTTAGGAAAGTTTAAAAAGCGTACAGAGAAAAGAAAATGCTTCAAGATGTCACCGTCCTGGGTCGGTGGCCCAGTGTTTTGAGTTTCTTGTGTCTCTGAGTTTTTGTATTATGATCTTAGTTCTTTGTTGTCCCAGTTTATTCTTTAGTCTAGTGTCTTAGTTTGGCTTTCTTGTATTCTCTTTAGTTCTCTGAGTATTTCGTAGCTGCCCTCTGTGTCTCCCTGTTATTGTTCTCTGTGTTTCTTAGTTGCTCTGTCTCCCCTACTCAAGTCTGCGTCTATGTTACGTTTCCTGTTTTACTTTGAAGGTCTGTGTCCTACGCGAATGTCTTGAGTTTCGCTTCCCTTGGGTGCCGTTATGTCCGATTTCTCCCAGCTGTGCTCCCCTTCTGTGTCTCAGTCCCCTCGTTATTTCCCAGTGTATTTAAGCCCTGTGTGTCTCTGTGTCAGTGTTGTGATCATGCTGTGTGTTGCTCCCTGCGTCTCCCTGTGTGTGTTTTGTTAGATTCTTCTCAGTTTAGGTCTTGTAGACGTTCTTGGTTCAGCAATAAAAGCTGCCATTTTGAGTTCAATCCTGTTTCTAGTGAGTTTGCGTTTGGGTCCATTTCCTGCCTGCACACAGTCGGATCATGACACGAGACGCATATTCATACAGGAAAATTATCTCAGGAACAGGAGTTCACTGCCCCCCTTGCCAGGAATGTAATGAATTTGAATAATGTACTTTTATCATGTGCAGAAGGTCTTGACTCTTATATATCATCTACCAGGATCAGTATCAGATTAGCTTATAAAATATGTGTTACTAGTAGAGAAATTATTACGGCGATATATTTGCTCTTCAGTAAACAGTCAGTCTGATTTCTATTCTGTTCTTTCTGTTCTTATTTACTGTATGTAATTCACATGCTAGTATTCTATTAGCTGTGCTGTAAACTATGGAAATGTTCAGTTATGTAATTTCTTGGTCCGCTAGTCATAAATCATTTCTTTTAAACCTTCCCAATGTGTAGCTACACGTACAGCAAATAAATCCTAAATGAGCTGTCTTCAGTTTGAAACACTGCCTTTAAACCATGGTTAATGCTAACAAACCACATTCGAAAAACAATGATTTTGTGAATGTGGTCTGGAACAGGTTACTGACACAGCTGGGGAATGACAAAGTACAGCTTGATAATATTTGTGAAAAAGGCTGCAGAATCTACAGTGTGTTAAAAATAGCACGAAACCTATTGAATTAAAGGTCTCTGCTCTGTGTTGGTACAGCTTACGCAGCCCACTTTGCTTTTGATAATCTCAGCATGCAAAGTTATCAGGTACAAATGACTAAGACGTTTAATTCAACAAAGGTAACACGACACAATAAAATACTCTAATACTGAGGATTCACAGGTAAGCCAGCCAAGAGCAAGTTCTGATTAAAAAAATCCCTCAGTGAAACAGTTTTTTAGTCACGTATTTCTTGCTTGTACATTTGTGTGTTCTCATGGTTGCTTTTTGTTCATGTCGCAATGACAGTTATCTGCTATGCAATCATGCATACATATTCAGGTTACATACAGCTACCCAATTCATCTGTCAAGGTCTCTTACTAGTCCTTTGCTCATCCCTGTCGTTCTCTATGCGCTCCCACACACGCGCACACACTCTGCCTGCAGACACCTCTGCAGCCTACCTCATTATCCACTCCTCTAATAATGCTCCTTGTTAAATTGCAGTGTTAACCTGAGAAACAGGAATAAAGACCTTTTCTATCACACTACTACTTACAAGCTTTCCAGCCCTGTAATTGCATCAAGGATTCCATATTTTAGGTCTGATCTCATTAAACGTACAACAGCCTCTCAATCAATGACAACTTTATAAGCAACATTGCCGTGATGTGAGAGGTCAAGCCTCGGGAGAATAAAGATATTCTTTTTGCAAAACTTGTACCTTCTTGCCAAAGTGAGCAGCTTCTTTATGGTAACAGTAATTTACTTCGATTCATCTAGCAGCTGTTTTCTCTATGAACACAACCAAAGTAAGTGTTGTTATCAACAACAATAAACTGCAGGTCACCAACTTTCACAGTAAGACACAGTCAGGAGGATTCACCTTGATGCCCATTTGAACCTTATTCCCAGTTTGAAGTGCGGTTAGCCCAGAGAGATATTATGAGATGAACTGCTACCGCTCAGGGTCGCTGCTCACCAGATAACAACCAGCCTTACAGTGTTATCACTCATCCTGATCGCAACCCTCCATTACCGCTGCACCACTGCTGATGCATAGCGGTGCTCTTGCGTACTGTATATCACAGCTCTCAAACTGCCCCTGAACCATGCTCCGATGCACTGTTAATGCCTCAGCTAATCTGATCTGTCTCCAGCTGGTTTACTACGTATACACATACCTTGATATGAAGCTGGGAAAGTAGTCTTGAAGCAGCTAGACTATGACAGGAGCATGTAGGGTGCTAGCTTCATTTTCACAGGCTGGCTGCTAATAAAAGGCTGGATGGGGATGTGGAGGATGCTACCTAATAATAGAGCATCCAGAGATGCGTTGCTATATCACGTTGTTAGCAGGGTTTGTAGAACGCAAAGTGCTAATGGACATTAATGGTGAAGTGAATGCGTGCATGGGCAAGTTAGCATTATGTGTTATTCATGACCCCTTCAGCACGCTGCTGTGGTCTGCAACCGGTGTTCCCAAAGTCTTACAGCAGTGATAAAACATATTTCTATTATTTTTATGTTTATGGATATTGCCTTAACTTTCGTACTCTAATAATGCTTTGCCTTCGACAGGTGGATGTGTTATATTTAAAGCCGTGTTATTTTGTTTTGTTCTTTGTTTGTTTTATTATTTTCTTAGAAAATAGTTTGAGCTTATAACGAGGTATGGTTCTTTGAAGCGTTATAGACTTTCATTAGTATGTATTTTAAAGTTTGCTTGTTTTAACATTAATCCTGGAGAGCGAGAGGATGTCTCAGGAATAGAGAACAGAGAAGTGAACTGTACTGATTTTCAAGAATGATCAAGGGTGATCTGCAGAGCAGGAGTAACTACAGGGGAATAAAGTTGATGAGCCATACCACCAAGATATTTGAAAGACTTGAAAGTAGGTTAAGAAGAGAGGGGACTATCAGTAAGCAGGCTGTGGCCTCAGGCTGAAAAAGAGCACCAAAGATGCCGTATTTGCTTTGAGAGTTATGGAGAAGCATAGAGAAGCCCAGAAGGAGCTTAAGTGCGTCTTTGTGGATCTAGAGAAAATGGTAAATGGTAAATGGCCTGCATTTGTATAGCGCTTTTCTAGTCCATAGGACCCCAAAGCGCTTTACACTACATTCAGTCATTCACCCATTCACACACACACTGGCGATAGCAAGCTACATTGTAGCCACAGCCACCCTGGGGCGCACTGACAGAGGCGAGGCTGCCGGACACTGGCGCCACCGGGCCCTCTGACCACCACCAGTAGGCAAACACGCATTTGCCCAATATCCTTGGGCAAATCTTGCCCAAGGATATTTGGCATGCAGCCAGGAGGCAGCCTGGGATCGAACCACCGACCTTCTGATTAGTGGCTGACCTGCTCTGCCACCTCTGCCACCTGAGCTACAGCCACCCCACAAAACATATGACAGGGTGCCAAGAGAGGAACTGTGGTAATGAATGAGGAAGACAGAAATGACGGAGACGTTTGTGAGGGTGGTGCACGACATCTATGAGGACAACAAGACGGTGGAGAACAGACAGGTTCAAAGTACAGTTGGGATTACGTCAGGGATCGACTCTGAGCCTCCTCAGGTAGGAGTCTTCATGGAATATGATGTTCACACTGTGTACTGAGAATAGAGAGGCGGTGGAAGAGAGCCCGAGGAGGTGGAGGTATGGATCTGGAGAAAAGAGGAATGGCGTCAGTAGAAGCAAGACACAATATATGTCTGTGAATGAGAGGGAGACAAAGAAAAGAGTACAGGCAGGGTGCAGCGGGTGGAGATGAGTGTCAGAGGTGATTTGTCACAGAAGGATAGCACCAAGAGTGAAAGGGAAGGTTTAGAAGATTGTAGTAAGAGCCCCTATGATGTATGGTTTGGACCTAGGCATTAAAAAAGAGAGTAGGCAGAGCTGCAGGTGGCAATTTTGAAGATTCTGGGTGTGACCAGAACGAACAGCCGCAGAAATGAGTATATCACAGGGACAAGTTCACGTTGAGCAGTTTGGAGGCAAAGTTGGAGAGGCAAGGCCGAGATGCTTTGGTCATGTGTAGAGTAGGGACAGTGGATATATTAGACAAAGGATGATAAAGATGAAGCTGCTGGACACAGAGAAGATTCGGGATGCAGTGAACACACGGCTCATGTGACAGAAGAGGATGGCAGGGATAGGGTGAGGAGGAGGGAGGAGCTGAAAGAACAAGCACAACAACAGATGCAAACTATCCTGCCCAATTCAAACAATGTCCGTCCTGGACATCAAAAAACCTCGGCGCTGACAACAACATCAGTAAACAACATTGGACTGTTGCAAAAATGGCTTCTGCCATGGAGTGACTGAGATGGGAACAAGAAAGCTTAGACCTTGGTGTGCATATAGACAAAGTCACACACACACACTTAACCATTCTTGAGGTACTGACATGTCTTCTAATTGGATCAAGTGTCATCCTTGTTCCCCAGTGACAAACTCTGCTCTGACATTGCAGCTTCTGTCCTCCGGCAAGCTTCTAGCACCACAGGGTGCCTCAAGGAGATCGACACATCACCTCGCCTGCAGATCATAGTGGGTGACATACACTAGAGACACCTGCTCTAACTGAAGAGACGGCAAAACAGCAAGAGATATGGGCAGGAAAAACTAAGCTGGACAGAGAGGAGGGCAGAGTAAAGGCCTTAGGAGAAAAAGTGTACTTTGGGTGATATGGTGGTGGAAACTCTCAGTATATTCGATCACTATGAAGTACATGTATTAGTTACTAAAGGTTACGTATTTGTCACAATTTATTAGAATGAAAATTTCTAAAACTGTAAATAAGCCTGTGTCACATCCAGGAAAAATCCCAACTGTACATAACCACCTGCTTTAAAGCAGGGTGGCTGCTCCTTTCTTGTTATTACAGAAAGCTTTTATTTACATGTGCAAATCCAAAGTCTCCTTTGTTATATGGAACAATTTACAGTACGCCCATACATAACTAAGTGTAAATGTGCTCATGCTATTGTTAACTTATCTTGATAAATGTGTCTGTAAATAACAGCACGAATGTTGTAGTTCATTACACATGTATACATACAGGGTAACGAAATACAGTTTGCATCTAATCAGAAGTGCAAGAGCAGTAAGTGCAATAGGAGCAGATTATATACAGATAAGAGTAGTATAAAAGGTGGGAATAGTTATGAACAGATTACGTACAAATAAGGCAGAGCCCAATCCATCTGAAGCAGATATGTTTTATATGCATGGAATTCCACAGTAAAGACAAACAGGTGAATGCAAACAGAGTTTGAATAGATTTTTCAGTCTATTGCATTCCTTACCTCTTATATCTACAGTACTTCCTTGTAAATAATCACTTGAGAGTCACAAAAATGAAGCGAGGCTTTGGTATTAAACTTTTATACCGACTGTGATCATTGTGAGCCACCCTTGAAAACACACTAACGCTAACTATCTCTTGAAACGTGAGGGATAGACTCGTAAATATATGAAAAGATGGTGACAGAGTAGGTGCTTTGCTGTGCAATGCAATAACCTGTGGATATATGAGAGTATTTGATAAACAGAAATGAAAACAATTAAAATGTCTGTAGGCTCTAACTATATTGTGTGGTGTAATTATTGTGAAATATCCTCTTGCTTGTCACACGCACAGATTATATTGGTAAACCTCTTAAAATTCTATTACTGGAGCAGGCGGGTAGATGCAAAGCAGGTTTTGCACAAACACCAACTGTACCTACAATTAAAGCGCTGATGAGCCATTCAGCAACTTTCTAAATGCTAATTACAGAACTTGCAAAGGAGTTGTTTCATATTTCATGGTGTTAGGTAATGCATTAGTTATGCAACATAATTTATTTGTATTGTGATTTTGACTGCAACTGTGTGCTGTTTTCCATACCATATGGATACAACTTAATATATCTGGGAGTTGGGGGTTATAGTTATGGATTAAAGGCATACTTAAGAACAGAAGTCAGAAGCTCACAGTATTCCTCAGCCAGACACTAAGATAAAGAAAACAACTAATAGAAGGAAAGGGGAAGGGATTGGAAGGTTTAAAAGTTAAACAAGGTTAAGTAACAAGCAAATACCTGGGCACATATAGCCAGAGGTACTTCGTGGATTTATACAGCTGGGAAAATAGTTATTTACTGATCATAGGGTTGAGGTGTTTATTATGGGGATTTAGATGTGTGCGATCCCTCTGCCTTCAGGAGTTGAAACACCTGAAAAGTTTATGTTTATAAGGAGCTGATTCATTTCTGTGGATCCCTGATAGAGTCCCTGCCTGAATTGGTCTCGCTGTTGTCGCATTAGACCACATAACTGCAGTACTGGATTATTTATGGTATACAGTCTTTTAGGAGTATTGCCTGTAGCTCCATTTTCAAATGGACTGGAAGCAGATTTCCAGTCCATTTCCTATGTATGTTTTAATATTTTACTACATTAAGCAAAGATATGGTCATTTTGATTAGCATCTGAACAGAAAAACCCAAAACAAACACATTCTCTGTAGATGTGTGGTTTGGCCGACAGCCACGCTGCTATAGTCTGAAGATAAAATAATTTTTGTGGAAGTGGTTCAAGATCAAAGATCGGGGTTTTTCCTAGGGAGAATGTTACTAATGGGTATTATTTGAAAAGGAGAAATAAAAGGGATTTAAAAAATGATAACTTTATTTTTCTTCTAGGTTTAGATCTAATCCCTACTCTCTGCTTAAAAACATGCTTCAAAACATAATTCTACAAAGCAGAAGTTAAAAGGTTTTTTCACTTGACAGCAGCATTTTGCTGACATTATGGAGTTATTATCTGTACTG
Organism: Aulonocara stuartgranti; assembly: GCF_965226115.1. NCBI lineage: Eukaryota > Metazoa > Chordata > Actinopteri > Cichliformes > Cichlidae > Aulonocara > Aulonocara stuartgranti. The sequence continues at coordinate 36,352,911 of NC_138948.1, read as the reverse complement.
GGATGTAGATCTGGTTCAGTAATTGCAGTCTATTTCAAATACAGCATCAGCTGAATGCATAATTTTTAACTGTCTCTTAGCAAACTAAATATCCCAGCCAAACTCATTTTCAGCCAAGTTAACTTCCTAAGGAAATCTTATCTAAGAGAGATATTTTTGTCTGTGGAGGAGGCCTCGGGGCTACATAGCCTCATTATTTCGTTTGGCTTCCTGACGACATTTCCTCTTTTATCCTTAACAACACTATGGTGGATCTTGGCTTTGGACTGGAGCATAAAATATCCACCCATTTAAACAAACTGTTAACACACAGATGGGCTATCTTAGTGAGGCAGATGTGGGCTGTGTAACACTGTTGGCTTCAATATGTTAAGAATTCTGTCATTCATATTTGGATCACTTATTACTTCGTGTTTTCACAAGTTCATTCAGGCATAAGTTTGACAGCAGAACAAGCAGCTATAGCATGGGTGGCATATTTACAATGCACATGCAACTGACAGTAGATCAAGTGACATATAATTTATGGGTATTGTTCAGGCTTAAGTTAAAGTGAACCATACTCACATTTCACAACTATAGACTCTATGAATATTCTACATATAGTCTATGTGTAAAAAACCTGACTAATTGCTAGTGAGTCCTAGACGTTGCAGGCAGCGACTGTGAAATTAACTGCTAAAGCCCTAGTACGTCTTTTATGTATGAGAATGTTTTAGTCAGACCCTAGGAAGAGTAGCTACTGCTATTGCAGGTGCTAATGGGGATCTTAATAAACTAAACTATCTAAACAACCATTCAGAAAGGCTGGTGACTCTCTGGTAACCACCAGTTGCAAGTGAAAAATTTGTATATCCTACAGGTTGGCAAATGGTTGCTAGGTGGTGCACCAAAAACCTTTAGTCACCAGAAGATTGCCTGTAGGTTGCCCACTGAAGAAAGTCTCATTAGCCAGCAGCAAAAGAAAAGCCAAAGATTAAACTCAAGACAATCAAAAATGTGAGAAACACTATTTCTAACTACAGGAATAAGGAAGGAACAAAGCCCTTTCATACAAATATGATATCAAAGATAATGAGAACCACTTTAATTTTAAAATGCCATATACCATTTTTCAATACTGCCTAAGTAAAAGTGACTTTATCGGTGAGAAGTCCACAATGTTTTGGAGGTAATTATTTTTCTCTAGTTCTGGACACTGAATAAGGTTTGCTCATTGACAGAGATAACTCATGTCTCCTACATAAAGCGACATCCATAACACTGCAAAGTCCCAGTGAACGCAAGAATCAGTAAAGCAGCTGACAATAATATCCATTCCCTCAACATCTTCAAATTTTACATTAGATTTGGATAAGGATGGAAAGCATCTGGAGAAAAAGACAGTCTGCAGTCTGCCTTTTAAATTAGATTCAAACTCTGCCCAAGCATCCGCCTCCTCTTCCTTCATGGACAGAGTGCAAGTCTCTGTTCTGTTGTCAGCAAAACACAAGCCAAGAATCCATGCAACATGCATGCAACCTTTGTAACTTTACTTGAACTTGTAGCCAGTGGGATATTTTGACTTTAAAATGCCGTGCAGGCACACACTAACCATTTTGTTCTTCTTGGAGTAAGTCTTCTTCAGCAGCCTCTCATTCATCCTCTCCTGCTCCCGCTGGGCGTGATGAAGGAAGCCGTTCTCCAGGGGATCCACCACTGGCTGAACATTCTCCTCTTCCTCCTCCACCTCCTCGTCCTCCTTCTTCTGACGCTTTGCCGCCTTTTTCTCCTTCCACCTCTCCTTCTTCTCTTGCGTCTTCACAACTCCACTCTTCTTCTGCAGAAAAAGATTTTGTTAGAACTTGGCAATTACGTAGTATTAATCAAAGAAGCTAAACTAGATCAAGTCAGCAGTAGTGAATCTCAAATAATTCTGTGCTTGCACTGAATGACAGATACTGATCAGTGTCACACTGAGATTTACAGCCTTTGGTGTCTCAAGGATTTTCTTTGAATCCTTCAACGAGAACAAAGCAGACAGGTCTAGATGGATATACAAACTGGCAGGAGATAAATGTGCAAAAGAACAGAGGGAGGGTGTACCGCAGCTGGCAAATAGTCAAGTGTGCGGCCCCTTTCACTTCTGGCTTATACAAAGCAAGCAAACACTTGAGCAGAGAGCAGTGACGCTCCCTCTCTCTAAAGTCATATTTAATCCTGTCAGCAGCAGAACAATGCCTTACTGGAGCCTATAATCACTTTATGGTTCAGATATAATGAGCTTGTGATATGAAGTGCTGCTTTAACACACACTGGAGAAAATACAGCAGCTTTACATTTAGTCTATGACCACACAGTCTCCCCCTTTAACCTTGTTAGTTGTTGATTTCATGCTTCAGCAATGCCCTGTATGAAAGCAGTGTTTGTTTATTGGAATTTAAAGACAGTTTCTAAGTTGCTGGTATGTTATACAGCGGTAGCTCGTCCTCACCTCCCCAATTTTATGCCCAACACGTATAACAGAGCCACGTGGCTGCGGCTTTTGTTACTGAAGTCACTACACTGGTAAAACTGTACGAAACGTTAGATGAATAATATTCTATGTTAAAAGGTTTTGCTGAGGTAAAGTTTGATGGTTAGCCTTCACATATGCTCAGCCTCAGGATCTCTTCAAGCTGCCACAAACAACTGAGTTTCTAAGGAGAGATGGGTGAACAGCTCACATGAGTGGATTTTTTAGTTTGCAATTTAAATAAAAAGAATGAGCATCAATAATGAAATTACCCATGAACTGCAGCCCTAGTTTGATCCTCAACTGCTGGTGATGCCTCTATGAACAACCAAACCTCAGTAATTCCGGCGGGATAATCAATGGGAGCACAGACAAGACCCATCTCATAGCACAGATCAGCTGTTCTAGACTCATACTTATAACACATAATAAGACACAAATGGTCAAAGGAAGGTCAAATAAAGCTGGCAAGTGAGTAAAGTCAAAGCCATTGCCAAGATGATAAAATAAAAAAGCGCACACGTGTTGGCATACATGCACAAGTCCTATTCCGTGACAACCCCTGATGTCTGCCTCACTTCTGTGTCAAGTGTCTGAATTGTTCCCTCCTCCTGGGCTTCAGCTGCTCCTTATTTCCATATCTGAAAATAAGACTGAGCTGGTGATGTCCTGCTGCCGGTGGTCATCACTGTGTGTTTGAATGGCACAGGACAACACGTCTCTGTTGGAAGCCGTATGGAGCTGAGGCCAGAGGGCTGCAAGTTCACATTTCAGCATCTGTTCACAGCCAGCAGCATTAAGCCTAACTGCAGATGAATCTGTGCTCCATATGAATAATCAAATTATCGACTCCAAAGGTGGGAGATTAGCAGATGGGTAGCACATTAGGCTCATAACTGCTAATGAATGACACCTTCCGTGACAAAAGGTGTTTATGTATCAGGTACTTAAAAAAAACAATACTCCCATAGAAAGGAGGACAAAAATCAATCTCCAAAAATGTAACTGCCAAGAGAAAGGAACCTAACTAAAACCCACCTTTATGTTGGAACCCAGGAGTCCTGCATAAATTGTGTTTTTCCTACACTGAAAATATTTCTAGCTGAACTGTTTCAGAGCTTGCAGTTCCACGCCTCATGAAAGGAGCTGTTTAAAAACAGGGTTTTCTATGTATAAGAATTTCTTCTCTCACACCTTTTAAGAGTGGGTACAACACTTGCCGATCACAGGGAAATCACATTTTCATCACTTTACACAGTAAACCTCACTGGGATATAAACGTCCTTTATGAAATAAGACCAACAATGTTTTGTTGTGTTGTTAAGAAGAAAACAGTTAATGTATCAGTCTTATTGTATGGGGTAGAATCTTATTGGATTTATCATTTTTCATGCATAGTAAATAAAGCGAGTCAAGTATTTACACAGCACCTTTCAAGATAAATATCACAAAGTGCTTCACAACAGGAATGGTAAACAACAAGAACAAACACTTAAACAAAAACAAGTTTAAAAAGATGAGTGCTACGGTTGTTTGTAAAAGAAACCAGAGACCACAGATCTCAGGTTCAATCTGAGGCTATGCGTGGGCAAGCCAAGTCTGAAAGAATGATGCTATCACTCATCACTTTAGTAGTGGAAAATCCTTTCACTGTTATTTTTAAATTTTAATCCATGTTAAGCAGCTAGTCCCGGGCCATCCCACCGCATATCCATATCCCCCAACTGCTTCTGCAAAAAGGATTACGCCTAATGGTTACACATAACCCAACTCCAGCACCTTCCCCTGTAGCTGGCAGTCATTATTATTTCGCTGCTTTAGAGATCTTCTGTGAGGTTTGGGCCACTCTAACCAGAACTTGCAGAAAGTGGAGCAGAGTGTGGAATACCAAACGGCAGTTCCTCAAGATGAAAGACTCACTTGGAAAGGAGCTGCTTATGTTATTTGTATTTGTCTGCAGGAGAAACTAATAGAAACCTAAATTTGTAGGAAACATAAAAAAAAAAAAAAAAATTTGTTGAAAATTAAATTTTAAGTTAAAACTGAAAGAACACCCCAGCTCTGCATGTGTGATGGTTCTGCTTCAACTTGTAAGAATGTTTCATATGGTACGTTGTTAAGAGCTCAAGAAATAGTTGCAGTTAAAATGCACATTATATGCCTGGACTAAAATCATTGTGCTGGTATTTATAGTTTGTATTATTCCACTGGGTGACATATTTACCCCATCACAAACGGCCGTTACCCTGCCCACACGTTCACACTGTGGTGTGATATCACACGGCGACTCAAAGTAACTCTTTTCTCCTCACGAGTAGACACATTTATTTCTCAAGATGCAACATCCAGGTGGTACTAACAGACGACCTCCCATGGCAATCATTGATTTTAAATCTGTCTTTAAAGAGCTTTCATTTTTTGACTGTACTGGTATCATCTTTGTGGGCTTAGAAAATCAGCATTATCTTCAGGAAAATCCTCCCCTGTAGTGATAAAAAGCCATAATTAAGTTTGTTTCTACATTTTAAACCCTCACAAAATCCCCTGCCACTTTCATCTATTATTGTCTATCATAATAAACTCAGCTACCTTTAAACCAAATCTAGCAATATTACTGAGGTTTTCTTTTGATATTTTCTAATCCACATAATAGAAAACAGAGAATCCTTAAATCATTAAAAATGAAAGGACTACCGAATATAACATTGCTGCACATTCTTTTTAGTTTGACTGCAGTAAACCATTAACATGTGATCAAATACACATCTTATTTAAAGCCAGAAAACCAAACACTAGGTGCAACACCAATTTACGCACATAGTGCATATCCAACTTGAATCTGGTGAAGCTTCAAACATCTCACCACTATCTCTTTGACCTTCATGCTACATGTCTGTTTCAAGTGAAATGCAAACTAATAAAACACAAATATGCCTCAGGAGTAAATAAATATCAGCTGCTCAAAACTCAAACTTTCTTGCTAATATAGTGTGGCAGGTTGTGGCAGTGCCTCAAGGGCAGTATGCTGAGCAGCTGCCACTCCAAAGAAAACACAGATCATCGCCAGAGGCATGCAAACAGTATATTGCAGTGTTAAGTCATATCAACATGTATTAATTTCTGCAGCCTCTTGCATAGATCTCACAACATACCACTGAGGAATTATAGATGCCATTTCAATGGAGGCAAAATGTACTACACAGCGCTACAGTGAGAGTAAAGGATGTAGATCTACACATAAAAATGTGTCATGCTTCTCAGTCTAGTTTTGTGTTTGCCAGCATTACAGCTTCTGTTAATCGCATTATCAGAAACTCAAGCTCAAGCACACAGCAATTAGATTTTGTTTAGAGCATTTGCACCTGCTCTCATTGCTGTCTCATGTCTGCTGCATTCTAAATAAACAGATTTTAACTGTTTGTGTGTGTTATTTCCATTTATTCAGTCCATGCCTCAGACAACAGATCTATAATAGCTCCAGGAGTAGAAGGGTAATTCATCACCGTGTCTGCCAGCAACAGCTTAGTTGTGATATCATTTCCATATTTCAAAGGCCTGAAGTAGGGTTTTTCTTTTATGAAATGGTTATGAAATTATTTCTGCACACAATGGAGCAGTGTATCACACTGTGTACTGTTAAAAACATTTACAAATCAAAAGAATAAAATACTGATGCAGATAATTGTGACGGAGCTTACTAGCTGGTGAAAGTGCACTTCAGTGTACACCAGGTGAAGGTCTAACATTCATCATAGCATTTCTTTACCTTTAAGGCCTATGCAAGCCTAATATGAAAACATAACTTGCAGCCTTCTTTTATTCCCCTGATGTCGTGTCTACTTTTTTATACAATGTTAAAAGCCTTGCTATTCATGTCATGGTCCCCGTGCCTGCTCGGCTGGCCCTGTGTGGCTACATGTTATGTTTTGTCTTTTCTCTCTCTCCTCTCTCTCTGCTCGCTGCCTGGGCGGAGCTCATTGTGAGCTCCCGGCCTCCACCACCTGTAGGCAATCACCTGTGGCTCCTCACCTTGTTTGCTCCCGCTACTTAAGGCAGTGACTGAGAGCACCTCGCCGCTGGACTATTGAATAACGCTCGTCAGTGCTACTTTAGCCTCAGCCAGTTTTGAGCTCTGTCCGTGAAAGTTCCGTGCTAACCCTTGTTCTCTGTATGCAGATTTCTCGTGTTTGGTTTGGAGACTCTGGACGCTTTTCCCGACCCCGCTCTGCACCCCTGGGAACCCTGGCCCCCTTCTCCTTCACCTGTATATAGTGCACCTGGAGTGTGTAAATAAACCTGTTTTTCTGAGATTTCAGTCTGCGCCGAGTCCTCCCTGCTCCTCCGTGACAATTCATCTGTGAAGCTTTTAACTAGTGGTCAAAGTAGTGAATCTCTCTCGTTTTACCTTGTTCTGCCTAGGATAGAAAAGTGACAGTGACCTCAGCAGTAGAGAAGAAGTGGTTTAAGATATGATGAGGCAGTGGGGCTGACAAAAGAGCGGGAGAGAGGAGAGGATAAAAAGGACGAACACAGAGAGAGAGGGAGAGATACGGTGATGGTGGGGGGGTCTCAGCCTGGAACAGGAGAGACCGCTCGACTGGTTTGACCCGGCCACGTTACCCTGGCAACAGAATGGGAGAGCTTTGTTGCTGTTCCAGGCTGCATGGGGAGTGGAGTGTGTTTATGTGTGTGTATCTGTGTGGGTACAAGTGCATAAAATCCAACACAGGTTTCCTTTCCGCTAACAATAAAGCGCATGGCTTTACATGGTTATGCTGGGACCTTGAGATCCACTGTGGAAGCACGTTTAGTTCCCAAAGGAGGGTTTATGCATTCTGCACAGAGGAATGTCAGCAACCCTGAGGTTTCTTGCAAAGGGTAACGGGGTCTTCATGAGGCATACACAAGCCAGAGTTTCACAAAATAGACAGTGTGCAGAAAGAGAAAGGGAGATGAAGACACTTAGTAGTGTCTGGTGCTCATTATCATCATGCTTTCTCCACGGAACTCTCTTCTTTCTAAGGCTAGTAATTATTTAGGAGACACAAAGAGCTCTGCAGGGTACACCTCCCTTGACATTAAGCGGTACCACACAGAGATTGCAGGGCTGGCTGCCACAGCTCCTGTGCTCTTCAATGGAGTTGTGGGAAAACTATCAATTATATACTTCCAAATAGCATTGTACGTTTCACCGAGGTGCTGCAAAGTGACTAAAGCTGACTGAGCTTTGTGTCTTTTCTTCTTTTACAGTCCGAGACACCTGCACGTGCACCTGGTGGTGGTCAGAGGGCCCGGTGGCGCCAGTGTCCGGCAGCCTCGCCTCTGTCAGTGCGCCCCAGGGTGGCTGTGGCTACAATGTAGCTGCCATCACCAGTGTGTGAATGTGTGTGTGAATGGGTGGATGACTGGATATGTAAAGCGCTTTGGGGTCCTTAGGGACTAGTAAAGCGCTATATAAATACAGGCCATTTACCATATATACTCTGTGCATTAATCTAAACATAAATTATATTTCCACAGGTGTTTAAGATTGTCAAGTATTATATTCTATAAAATCATGTATTTGTAGTTGGGCTGTCCTGTCAGGACCACATTTATCTGTAAAATAACAGCTTCTTGTGAGCTCAGAAAAACAGGCCCTACATATTGAAATTAAAAAACATATTAAAACATATTATTTAAAAAAAAATCACAGCTAAATTTAAAGGCTTGAGAACTGTGTGTCATGATTAACAGTCAATATCTACAGAGGGATTAAAATATTAATGGCAAACAGCTAGTTATACTAAGAGATTACTTATATACATGCTAATCAGGCTGGTGGAGCTTATATCTGTTTAACACGCCTGTTTTGTCACACTTCACATGGCAGATGTTATTGTCCCCTCTTCGTGATATGAGTCTTCTCTATGAAGGCTCATTCATTCATTCAAAATTCATTTCAATTGAATTCAATAGCACCAAATCACAATAGCAGCCGCCTCAAGGCGCTTCTTATTGTAAGGTACACCTTACAACCTTATAACAACCAGACAACCTTTTATCAGCAACCAGTTGGTGACAGTGGGAAGGAAAAACTCCCTTTTAACAGGAGGACACCTTTGGCAGGAACAGGCTCAGGGAGGGGCCGACAAAGACCACATTACACGTGAGCACAAGATGGCAGTAATTTAAGGATGATGGAGATGCTCAGCTGGAGATGCTTTATGGCACTGAATGCTGTTCAAGATGTAAGGAGAGTGATCACTTTGATATGATATGTTTTAACTTTTAGATGATGATGCACTGATTGCCTTGTTTGCCCTGAGGAAACCCCCGTGCCTTGCATCTATTTTTTAGTAGTAATACTAAAATATCTCTCTTACATATTTGCATCCAATTAAATCAATAAGAAAAGAAGCAAGCAAATTTATGTGGAAGGAAGTGTATTTAACACACTGATAAAGTCCGAAGATAACAAAATCTGCATTTAAAAATGACTGGAAAGTGCAAAAATCACCTTAAATAGTGGCTGCTGCTGTACATCTACAACCAGAAGGTGTATAATAAAATCATTATAATAAGCTTTCAGAAATCTTAAACAATTATACCTGAAATTTGCATGATTTAAACCCACCTCCATATACTCTTTAAAAACAATGTACAACACATTAAAAGAAGACCTTTAAATACACTGTACAATGTATTAAGTATGGATTAAAATTTTTATGCAAACATTTTTTATGAAGCTTGACTTGAAAATATCACATTTTCGGTCATTATATCAGGACTGATTCTCCAGTTGACTCATACTGAACTCTCAGGTCACCAAAAGATCCTGAACGTTGAGTCGAGCTGGATCTTTCACCACAATTTAGCTTTTGCTTGTGTCTGTGTATTTTTTTAGTAAGAATGCAAAATTTAAGCCTTTCTTTCCACATGACATAAAAGCAGCGAGCAGAGTCCTTTGTTGCATCACTTTTGCACTGTTTAGCTGCCTTTAGGCTGGCTGAGGTCTGGTTGTGTAGATTTATTGCTCAGCTGTTGTACTGATTCTCTACACATTATTGCAGCTCTTGGCATGTCCAATAAATCACCTTGATTTGTCATGTTGTAGACGGGATTGATTTAATCATGCCTGCTCCCTTTAGAAGTGTTCGTCATGTGACACTGTTCAGACAAAGTGGAACACACACCTGCTGTTTATGCTGCTGTCAGCTACATCAAACGCACCTTTGGTGAACTTAGAGCATATGCTCATTTACTCAGACGCCCTGTTTTTCCTCAAAGCACACAATCAGAAAGCTCTTGCCTCAAAGGTAAAAGACGTGAGAAGACATTTTTGTGCCAAGGAGATTATCAGGCTGTGAACGAGAGAAAGCGCATGTTTCTGCAGTGAGCACGCTGCACTAGAGCATAGAGTAAATACACCACACCTACTTCAGCTTTTGTTAAGTGATCTGATGTATTTTCTCTTATTTAATGTAAGCTAGTCTTCCTGTATGCGGTGTGTTGTGTGAGAACAGAGAAATAAAGAGAATTTGTAGGGGTTTAGCCACGAAGGATTAGCATGCAGCTATACTAGTTGACAGAAGCTAACCTTCAGGCAGGCCTCTCTTTCAGATCTCTGTCAATATTTTTTTCCTTGACATTAACATGTCTGTATATCATAGCTTTCAAACGTTTCCATTATTGTGTAAAAATCCATATGGCTATGCACTTCCATTAGTGCTACTAACAAGTGTGGCTTTTGGATCACATTTTGTATCATATCTGTAGCACTATTAAGGTTGTCAAGTTTGCTTTGCCACACAAACAGGCTCCTTTATAAGCAGCACTACAAGTGACAATTTGTAGCAGCAACAAGAGACCATTGAAATTCTGAACAAGTATTTTGTTAGATATTAACTGAAACCAGCTGCTCTCAAACTTCGAAAAGCAAATGAAAATGTGCATGAAAACAGGCACAAGGGGGATCTCTAGTATCTGGATGTTTTAACAGTTTTGGAGCCTGTTGTGTGCTCTTCCAGTGGCTCTTGGCTTGGGCATTCCTCTTGACAGCAATGCTGCTATATGCCGAGTGTGTGTGCAGGTGGTGATAACTCCCCATTCCTTCTCTCAGCTGCATTCCCGCGCCTCTCTTTTATTGTTCTCTGCACCCATCTGATTGCAGTTTTTGAACCAACTGTGTGTGTGACCACAGAACGAAACTGCTGCTTTTATTACCCTTTAAGTCTTCTTATTGCTATGCAACCTAATGCTTGTTTATGTGCTTATGTAAACATGCACCGCTGATGAATATTTATGCGACTGTGAGAGGTCAAGGGTGAATTAATGAAAAGCATGTGTTTTAGTATCTTGAGTATTTGTAGCATTCGCTGGTGTCAAAATGAATGCCAAAATTACCCCTGACTTGTACCACTGCACATTTCGCAGTCAGAGTATATTTAGAGTATATGTGGAAGTGCTTGTATATCTGAGTACTATTCAAGCTTGTGTATTCTGGTGGAAGTGTGTTTGTGCACCACACATGTTCAAGGGCTGAATTAGCTCCTGGAGTGACACCATCTGGCCAGCGGGTGCTGAGGGGAGAAGAATACGGGAATGCGGCAATAACAGGGTGGTACAGTACAACAATAAACATGGGCTTCAAATCTGTTTAACACCTCAGACAAACACTGAGGAAATATGAGACGACAGACACATATTCTGCATTTCAAGGATAAGATCAAGATTCCTCCTCATTGCCACTGTGTTAATACAGCAAGTGAGTCTTGATATACTGTCCTATATCCATCCATTAATTATTTCCTGCTCCTTTCCCAAGTGCTTATGGTATATGTTGCCCTTCTTTCACAATGTAGTGCTACAAATACTACAAATGATCAAGTGATCAATAAATATAGCATTTATGTAGAATGTAACATTGTATCCGTCATTTATCTGCTTCACATACACAGTGTGTCTGCTTTAAGTAAAAGGAGCGATCAATAACATGAGCAGCAATCCATGGACAACAACAAAAATGCATCCAAATATTAAATAGGCAATGAATCAACATGTTCATTAACTATATGGGATGAGATGCACTCACGAAATTCAATAAGAATTCACTGTGACAGATAATGCAATTACTGCATGTGTCGATTTATTCTTACATGCTATATTAACCATGATGACACGTTGTTAATAACGGTCTGATTTGATTTCTGTGATTTCAAACTGTAGAGACCAATCCACTCCTTGTGTTCATGTTATGTGTTTTTGAGGGTGATCCACACATAAATAAACTATTCATCATTTGTGTTTTCTTGAGATTCAACAAACATAATCTTGATTACATCACAAAAGGCTTCAGTGGTGTTACACTGCATCAGCTCATGCGTTGGCTGAGTTGGCTGCCACCAACTGAGCAGTTTATTTCAGCTGTCAGACTCGCTTCCTCAGTCTGAGCTGCTGATCATTTTGTTGATTCTGCAGCAGCTGATGCATGCATCCAGGGGCCTGCTTTCTTCATGGTCCCTCACAGAAACCTCTGATCTAATGTTTGCAGGTTGTCCAAGAAGAAAACAAACCTTTAAAACTAACTGTTCAACTTTCTGTTTTGCGACTGTTAAGTCTAACAGTTTTTGAATCATCGCTGGCCATGGCAAACATCACCAACAAACAAAATTTGCTTACAAAACAGCAAACACACACACACACACACACAAAACAGTCTGATCCCTGAAGTCTAAATCAGAGCTTGTGTGCTACCAGATATCACAGGTTTCACCTCCCACAGGCTCTTCTAGAGACTGCTAAGTAGCTTGTCTGTCAGGAAAGTGGCTTTCTACAGAGGCCAGTATGTCCTGTGAACCTCCTACCCATTGTCACAGGAAGCTCCCTGATTTCTGTGGCTCAGCCCACACACTACAGCCCAAAATACAGCCGGGTGTCATTCCTTGGGTTTCTCCTTTCCTCATATTCTCCAGAGAGAGGAAGTGTTGCCTCGGCAACAACTATTCCCATTGGTGGAGTGGAATAACAGAAAACTTCTATAAATGTGTAACGCTGGTTTCACACTGTCAACAAATCTGCCCAACATATTTTCTGTACCAACTGTTGAGTGTTTTTCCATGAGTGGAACTGCTAAAAGCACACCAGGGACATTAATGGCAAGCTTCTTCAAGAAGAATAAACGGCGAGCGTCTGAATGCTAACAAACACATTATTCTGTCGGTTTTACTGAACTCTCTATTTTTGACAGTTGTTCTCTGTGTCGTTTCACTACAAAGTCAAATCAAAACACAATTATAAAAAGCCGACTACCTCAGAACGTAGCAGAAGTGTTTTGGCGTCAGACAAATTTTTGAGTGCATCGTGCTGTGAGCTGAACCAGTATGAGGATTGGCTTTGTTCACACAGCAGGGGGCCGACAGAGCATAGGAATCCCAGCAGAATATAGCTGACAGGAGAGAAGAAATCTCAGATCTACCAGCAGCCTCATACTGTATCTCAGCAGTCAAAGCAATACACCACCAAGATGTAATATCTATTTTATAACTAATGCAGATCGTAGGAAGTAATCTGCTCAGTGTCAAAGTCTGTCCATCATAACCCTCTGCTACATTCCTGCTGACCCAGTCAAAAAGCACAGCCCCAAAGCAACATTGTAAAGGCATTGTAAAGGATACTGACACAAACTCTACATGAAGGACAGAGCCTGTTTAACATAGCAGTGTACACCTGCCTCACCCTTTCACCTTTAATCACAGTAAGCTCATGTGGAAAAACAAAGAAACAAACTTCACTCAGTTAATATTTGTTTTTTATCCGTCATACAAGACTTCTGCCTCTTAATCTATGACTGACTCATGATTATGGCCCCTTTTTCTCATTATTTAACGCCTACATAATAACATATGACATAATTCTAAGTCGTACGACATCAGTTGTGACCAATACACGACTGACATCAACATATTGGCAAATAAGGTGTTCACTAATGTCACTCCCTGCTGTTTATCTGTCGTGTCACATCTGTTTTGTTAAAACTACATTTTTCAAATTAGAGCGATGAAGAGCAGTTTTAAAAGTGTTGCATTTTTTAAACAATTAATCATTTTTTTTCTTTCTAAGGCTCAAAAAGGGGAAAATACTAAAAAAAAAACACAAGTTGTTACTTTATTTGGCCCTGAACTTCATAAGTGTGCCTTATCTCTTCACTTAAGGTTTTATCTATTACTCTTTTTTCTGAAATACATGGGTGGAAGCATTGCTGCTCTACAGGCCATTCAGAGTTCTTAGCTAAGCTACCGTTATCTTTTCAAACTTGCTTCAGTTTGGCTTTTTTACTGTGAAAAAAAGAAAAGGACCATCTGGCAACCACCAGTCACCGGGGGAAAATGTGTTGTCTTTAACCAGCTGCAAGCAATAGTTGGAGGTAGCAATAGCAATCGCTATAAAGGACTGTCCTCCTGTTAGCAGTCAATGCGATCACATGGAGCTTTTTGGCAATATTTGTAACTGATTTAACATTTACATTTTAAAATATTCCATTTTATTTAGTTAATTTTAATTTGATAACAGTGGTAATGTCGCTATTCTAGTGTATATCAGCAGGTCACGATTTTGTGACCTTCAGCCAACATTCACAATCCTCAAATAAAACCCTGAAGTTGTACATGTACTATTTCACTCCCAAATGAAATCATGTAATTACTAACAAAACTGACTTCATTATTCACTTTGATGAACACACCATGCAGTCTTATGCACACAGCAATGGAGATTCATCGCACAAGTGCACAAGTAACAAAACGGGGTCCTTGTTAAAAGTGAGCCAAGCTGTCATCTGCATTTGTTACAATGGGAGAATATTCATACCAAAAGAGAAATCATGGTGATTTTGTTTGACAGGGAGGAGAACGAGCTGCCACAGAGAGAGCGCAAAGCAACGTGTCGGAAGCAACAAAAAACACAAGCGCTCCTGTGTGGTGCTAAAAGCCACCCCAGAGCACTCCCCAACCACTGAGTCAGCTGTGAACTGATGCCGTCACACAGTTTGCTAGATGAATGAGATTGTTTGGCGTACACACTCACACGCACACATTTAAAGAACCCTCATCCATCAGGAACAAACAGCTCCATGTTTATAGACGTAAAGCCTCCCTCCTACAATCACACGCACCCATCCATATTATCTCAGCAGTGTAATTTCTAGCCTTTCTTTTCTCACATTTGCGAAACACAGTGAGTGTCAATTTCCACTAACATCTTTCTTCCACTTCACACACCCATTCACACACATAAATACACAATCTAGAATTCTCACTCCTTCCTATGCAATACACTTGAAATGCAAATACATGACACAGTGTTATGTGACAAAGTGTTCCAACACATGCACATATGCACTTGTAAAAGTCACTCCCTGCATGTACCCACAGGCATATATACATGTTGGCTTTGCATACTGGATTCTCTCTCGCACCTCCAAAACCTTTCTTCTTCAGGTGTTAGTAGGGAATTTCTTCCACATCCCCTTCTCCAGCACTTAAGAGCTTCAAGTGGCTGACCTTGCCAACTCAGTACATGACACACATGTGAAAACAGTCTGTGCTCTTATTATCCCATCATGTCTTTTATCTTTTATCAAAACATTTAGAGGGATGACACAGAACTGCATTATTTTAGTGCCATTAACCGCTTCTGATCCACGTATTACTAAAATACGCTTGAAGCATGAAATCACGTTTTTATACATTGTACATAAAGATCAGAGAAAATGATTTGGCCTGTTGTTGCTTTTGTTACCTTCACAAGCAAGAGGCACAGTTATCTGAGCTTTCCTCAGTAAAACTATTTATTGGTGACGCCATGCTTTTTATGGATATTATTTTTGTGTGGTGAAACAGTGCCACCTTATGATCTCCACTATATGTATATATATGTTTACTTTTACTGCACAACAGTGGCACAAATTCAAACAGAGTAGTCTCCAGTCAGTTTCCAATAACAATTTAGTACCTTAAAAAGAGAGCCAGTTTAATAGTATGGAAATGGTTTAGGTACAAGGGACCAGACCTTCAACAAAGAACAGAACTTTGTCAAATACGCAAGGAAACAATTCCTGCTAAAGTTGGAAACAACAAACTTGTTTTACCACTCCAGGTAAAAACACACCCTCCAGCAGAACCAGGCTAAGAAGGCACACAAGAAAGAGAGACTAACAGCCACTTATGTTTTATCCAAAAGCAAATAAATGACTTAGACTAACATTGCCAGAAAAAAAAGTCCTTCAATTTATTCACTTTAATAAATGGTTGGGTCTAAAATATATTGTCTTAAACATTATAGAATAGAATAGAATAGAATTCAACTTTATTGTCATTGCACATGCACAGGTACAGGGCAACGAAATGCAGTTTGCATCCATCCAGAAGTGCTTTAGTGATATAGATATATTACAATATATATTAGCAATAATATAGATATGTGAGTATATTACAGAAATGGGTCTATTATGGTATGTTATAATGTACACGGTATGAAGTATGTTGTGAATATTCTATAACTATAAGTATGTACAGGCTGTAGTGAGTACAAGCTATGTACAGGATATGAACAGGATATAAATATGAAAAACTATACAGAATATGAAATAAATAACTTTACAGAAATCTGAGATATACAGCTATACAGAAATGGGAACTATGCAAGTTGTAAACAGTTGTAGGATTAAAAATTATCGAATGTACAGAATGATTATTTACACAGAGCTATACAGTAGTGCAGTTAAGATAAGTGAGGGTGTAGATAGTTTCTACAGAGGCTATATAAAGTGCTAGTGGTTGTGAGTGGTGGTTCAGTCCATGTTATTATTGTGTTTGAGGGTACAGTTGTCCATTGTGGGTGTGTGTATGTTCAGTCCATGAGTTTAACGTGGGTCAGATGTCAGGAGGCAGAGTTCAGGAGTCTGACAGCTGTGGGGAAGAAGCTGTTCCGGTACCTGGTGGTCTTAGTCCGGAGGCTCCTGTGGCGCCTCCCAGAGGGCAGGAGGGTGAAGAGTCCATGTGATGGGTGACTGGGGTCTTTGATGATTTTCCCAGCCCTTTTCAGACACCGCTTCCTGTAGATGTCTTTTATGGCAGGAAGTGGTGCTCCGGCGATGCGCTGGGCAGTTTTCACGACCCTCTGCAACGCCTTCCGGTCCGAGGCAGAGCAGTTCCCATACCAGACTGTTATACAGTTGGTCAGGATGCTCTCGATGGTGCAGCGATAGAAGTTCACCAGGATGTCTGAGGACAGGTGGTTCTTCCTCAGAGTCCTCAAGAAGAAGAGGCGCTGGTGAGCCTTCTTGACCAGCTTGGAGCAGTTGGTCGTCCAGGTGAGATCCTCGGAGATGTGGACTCCCAGGAACTTGAAGCTGCTCACACGCTCCACAGCCGTCCCCTTAATGTCACAAATGTCACAAATTTCCTTGAAATATTGTTATATAATGTTGAAGCTGTGTCACCTAATTGCAACACAGATACACAATTCCCTCCTTATGAAAATACAAAGGAGTGATTAGTCAAGTTTGAGAACATAATAAAGGTTTTGAGAGCAGTTTGATAACTCCAGTGATAGCTTTGAACTTTAGCCTGTTAGCTTAACCTAGCTAAACTTAGCTAAAGTTCAAAACTATTGCAAATGTTTTAGCATCTTTTGGGCTATCTTTCTAGTAGCTCAAAAAGCTTCTGTTCTCTTCTAAAAACAACTTTTAGCTGTTTCAGCAAAATACTAGCAGCAACACTAGACATGAAAAGTTAGCAGCTATGACCAGCGCAGAGGAACATCTGGTAGCTAAACAACCAGACCATGTGAAAAGAGAAAAAAACTGTACTCACACTAAATAGAATTCTTACTTATTCATATTTATAGATTCATAGCTGTTATTGCTACTTTTAATTGAAAAGGTTAAAACACATAATGCATTTAAAATATAACTGTAAGAGTTTGACAACAGTACCACAGGTGCTGCTAATATTCACACTAATGAGCCACCTGCTAACTGCCAAATGGTGCTATGCTGGAAGATAAACACTAATCACTTTGTTGCTCTTAAACACCAGCAATACTAAATTTCTATTAAAAATACAACCTTACCTTTGATTCTACAATCTGTTCATCTTAAAGAGCTTCTTTGGTTAGTTCTAGTTGGATATATTTGTGAGTTTTTAGCTTGTAGTGACTATTTAAATTCATTTTAGCTCAATTTTATTTATACAGCATAAATTCATAACAGCAGTAACTTCAATGTACTTGAAGGTTAAAGACCCTACAGCATTTAAAAGAACAAAAAAATGCTGAGTGACCCCCCAGTCAGATCACCCCCTATTAGCAAGTACAGGACAGTAGAAGGGAAAATCTCCCTGAGAGGAGGTGAGGTAAAAGAGAAGAGAGCACAGACAGACAGGACAAAAGGCACACTATGGCAGAGAGCGCCAGAATAATAATGACTAATGATTAAATGCACTAGTGGTGTATATGCACACAGAGACTGAGAAGAGATGATTGAAGAAACACTCAGTGCATCATGGGAAGCCATCCCAGCAGCCTAAGCCTATTGCAGCATAACTAAGGGAGAGTTCAGGGTAACCTGATCCAGCTCTAACTATAATTTATCAAAAAAGAAAGTTTTAAGCCTAATCTTAAAAGTACAGAGGGTGTCTGTCCCCCGAACTAGGAGCGGATTCCACAGCAGAGGGACCTGAAAGCTGAAGGCTCTGCTTCTATTTTTCAAAAGTCTTGGAACCACAACTAAGCCAAAGTGTGCTCTTAGGATAATAAGGCACTATGACGGGTGTGATTATGCAAGATTTCGTATGTGAGGAAAAGGATGTTAAATTCAATTCCTGATTTACAGTGAAAGGGAAGCAGTGAGAAGATAATACGGGAGAAATGTGGTCTTTCTTTTTAGTCCTTATCAGAACTCTTGTAGCAGCATTTTGGATCAAGTGAAGGCTAAATGCAGCCAAATATTAGGTGTGACTGCAACACCTAACAATTTAATTGTGCACAGAACTGCACTTTAAGACACAGTAAAAATATAAATAAATAAATAACAGAGGACTCGGGAGTAACACAGAGCATTAGAGGACTAACATATTTATCCTGCCACCAACAACCACACACACACACACACACTCTCTCATCTCTCATCTGAACCGTGCAGATCCTTGACCAGGGCGCGTGTTTGAAAAACCAGAGGTCAAACCGTAAAGCAATTACACTGGCAACTCATCAACCAAGGGCTGACAGCAATACAATTATCTCCAGGCTGCAGCAGCCTGCAGCAGACTAGCGAGCAGACAGCGAGGGCTGTGTTTAACTTTGGATATAACGGCGCTCGCGGTGTAATTGCACCCTGCCGAGTGCACTTTAATCCTGTGGAGGTACAGAGCAGCACGACAGGGAGAGAAAAGAGGAGGTCCATTAGGTCGTACCTGAGGCCTTGACATCGCACCGCTTCGCCAGGAGGATGAGAGACAGAGGGAGATGTATGGAAATGGTTTCAAGAGATAACAGACTGATGCAGTCAAGGCTGGTACGACAGCTGCCGCAGCACTCGCTCTTGATGGATGTAAATAATTAGTTGAAATGATACAAGGAGAAAGTGAACGAGGAGGTTGGAGACCCAGCTGCTAGCAGTGCATTAGGCAGCTGTAAACCTTTTACAAATTCATCCCCATACTTTTATAAAACATGGAACACTCACACAGCAAGTCATCAGCAGTGATGACGATGATGATGAAGGCCAGCTAGGAGGCTGTTTTCAGGGATCGCATGTGTTTACGTGTGTTTTCCCCACACAGGTTTGTATTGATTATGCCTCGTTTTAACTGAGAAGCTTCAAATTCACAATGTGCTTAAAATATAACTGTACAACAGGTGCTGATAATTTGCACTCTAGCGAAATGTTGGCACGACACTCGATTTCAACAATGGCCAAAGTTTCAGAACTAACTGTAACATGAAATATTTTTAAAGAACACTGGTAGAGTCTAATTTTCACCTCGTTTAAAGCGTCTCTTCCAGTTAAGGGCAGCTCTGAATATAGTTTTCCCATTAAATGACTCAGAGAACACCAAAGTGGTGCTGGGTCCGTAGCAAAATGAGCCAAAGTACTAAAAAAAGTTAAACGCTGTGATTGAAAACCAAGCAGAGTACTGAGTGAAAGGATCAGTGTGCTGAGTTTTAATGTCCTAAAGGAACTAATTTATAATATAAAGACAATGTGACATGTTGCACATTGCAGGACAATATCACATTAATAGCTAGTCATCCATGCACACAGTGATGTATGAATGCATACGGAGTCGGCACCATCTGTGAGCGAAACTGAATCGCATCTGTGTGTATCAGACGTTCTTTATGCTCTGCTGTAACTTCATAAATACACATAAGCGTAAGTGCTTTCATTTATATATTCCACTCTCATTATTTTCTTCTAATGCCGTCTTCTGTGTGGTTCATTGTCGCCTATTTGCTTAAGTCTCATTTATGATCTTTCTTTTGCTGCTGCAGCAAACCAATTTGCTCATCCAGGGTCATTAGAATTTTCCTTCTTTGCTGTGCAGTCAAAAAGTTATTAATGTGGAATAAGACAAAAATAGAACGCGTGGTATTCGACACTATAATACGATCCTCCCCTTTGTGTTTCTTGTGAGATTCCAAATAGTTCCGAGAGGAAGCCTAATCCAAATCCAAAACCTCCCACCAGAACCCAGCAAACACATGTCACTGACTTATGAACAACTCCTCAGAAAGATAACATTGTGAGCAGACTGATTAATGAGGAACCAGATGGGAGGAGGCTGGCTGCTGGAGGAAGTAATCAGTAAGTCAGCAGCCACCAGCAGTTGAGAGGAATCACAGTAAGAAAGTTTTAAAAAAGCAACTGACAGAACAAATCAAAGGAAGTTTGGCTAGCTTGACCAAGGACCAGATGAAGGCTCTGCTGCTGGTAGAGAAGCCCTTACATGACTCTGAGCCCTGCGCATCCTCAAAAGCCGCCTCCCTGTAGGAACCAGCCTGTCACTCATCCAGTGGGGCGTGTAAGAGTAGCAGCAGTGGCCCTGTGTGAGGAGTCCAGCGGGCCTGAATGATGTCTCATCAGCTACTGTGGTGTCAGAGCAGTGGGGCGAAACCAAGTGTCGGGCTGGTTACTGCTGTGCCCACTCAGGCGCTACGTCGCTGTCCTCTCAGGTGTGATGAGAGGGAACCTAGACGGTAGCATGTCTCCAAACCACAACTGTAGTGGAAAGGCTGCGATGACTTGGTCTGCACCACCTGCTACGTAGGTCGCCGTGTGTATTTGAGTACATGCGCACGTAAACAGCGTGCTGCTTCCACCGAGCAGCAACAAACGGCAGCGGTGGCGGGTGCCTCTCGTCTCCCCGTTTTCCCTGTAACGATGAGTGATCCATTCGCCTCCCGTGGAGGAAGGATGTGTTTATACAGCTCGAGCAAGAGGAGAAAAACAGATTACAGAAGCACTCTGGTCAAGTGTCAACACAACACCGCACAAAGAGACACACATCAAACGAAGCAGCAAGAGTGTGAACAGGCAGCTAGCGCTTAGTGAATCAGCTAAAAACAAACAAACCTTTGAGTTTACAAATAGAGGAATTTCCTCTCTGCTGACCCTTGTTCGGCTCCAGTGGAGGATCTCATTCTTTGTTGGGGGGTTTTTCCTGCCCTGCAGCACTTTAAAATGGGGAGTTGCATCAAGCCAGTGCTGTAGTATGAGCTCTGACATGTGTTGCAGGGCTTTGCAGCACCTTTCACTTGAAACTGCCCCACAAATGATAGAAATGGAGCAGCTGCCAATTCATCAGGCAGCCCCCAGGAAGCGCTGCGTGACAGGCGAGCGAGTTTGCTGCAGGAGCAAGCGATTCATTACAAAAGCTCCCCCTCTGTGAAAATTAAGAGTGGAATCGGAGCACGGGGCAAACTGGGAGTCATCTTGCTGCCTTTTCTATTGCAGCTTAACTGCTGGCATGATGAAATAATCACAGTCAATAGGCCCTCCTGCCCAGGGAAATCTGTATGCTAAAGGCCAGGGGCGGTAAGCACAAGAAGGCAAGTGAGATTTGGCCCACCTGCTGTAAAACCCAGGTCAGAGTGAGCCAAACTGCCGGGGCTTCAATAAGCACATGTGAAATTAACTAGACGTGTGACTGAATGCCAACTAAGAGGTGACGAAGGATAGGAAAGGAAAGGAAGAGAAAGGAGAGGAAAGGAAGTGGAGATGTGCTCGAGTCAGCTCAGCCAAAGGTGGAGTGGCTGGGCAGATGCCAGATCAGAGACAAACTAGGCACAGTGACAGATCTATTCCCCCGCTGCCTCCAGCCAGCTGTCACTGCAGATAAACACAATGGGCACCTCTCTCCAACAACAGCATGCTGTAATCTGAAATTGACAGCTGACTCTGCCTCACAACTCCGAGGGAGCTGGGGGAGAAGACGCTGTGAGTCAATTAACTGAAAGAAAGGAATTTTCATTTGGATGCCTCTGAATGTAGGATAAGTGGAACGAGAGAATGGAGTATGCACAACAACATTCAGGTGCAGGGTATAAAAAGGAAAAGACCGTCTGGAAAGAAATTAGAACAAATTCCACAAAAGTCCCCTTTGGTCTTTAGTGTGCAAAGCTTACTGGGAGCAAGAGAAACATGTGGATAGTCCTCAAATCCCCAAACTCATCCAAAGCTCGCATATTTGTCCTTACATGTGTTCTCTGATCCGATCGTGCTCTTAGATCGGGTAGGTTTTTCAACACGGGCTAGCCCCCAAAGCCAGTAGCTCTTGGGGTGTGACACCCACCGAGTGACACATAAACTCCCAACACTCCAACGCTGGCTGCCAGGGGTTTGATGTTTTGCATGAAAAGCTGCCCACACAATCACTTTATATGGAGGAAAATGCGTCCGTAGCCTCCAAATCACTCGTGTTGCCAGCTTTTGCTTCAGTCTTTCCACGGGGCATTATGCACAGAGCAGTGGATCAGCGCACTGTGTGCTAGTTGTGACTGTCTGTTTACGTTTTCACAGGGAAAGCTGGCAGCCGTAGTGTGTCTGGGCCTGCCAATGCAAGCCTAGGCCTCAGCTGCCCTGGATTTGTATCTCTTTACAACAAAACGTTTTTTTCTTTACAGCCTACATAAAAAGTAATATCACACGCACACATATTTAAGTTCAAAGACCATTAAATGAAGTGAAAAACAGTATATCTTAGCCGAGCCTGTGGGGAGCTGCTCTAACCCGCATTCATTCAGTCACTCCCAGCCTCCCTCGGCCTAGTTAATGACATCCGGGCATAGAATTTTAAGAGGTCTATTGCCCTCATGTCCACTGACTTAATATTCAAACTGCCCTATAAATGTGGACTGCCAATCCTGTCCCCATTTTTCTGAAGACTCGAACCTCATTTTATCCCTATTACATTCTGATGGACTGATGTAACTCTGCCTCTCATTCCCAGAGTCTCTCTCACAGCAAGGGTAGTCATCCATTCACAGCAATCTGCTGCTGGCTTCATAAATACATGTATATTTGACTCTGTCCAAACCTACCGCTGAAGATGCAGGACACAAATCATTACTTAATCTTGAAAATATAGGTGAATGCGGTTAATGTTAAAGAGTTAGCTACTGTATAACCTTAGATTTCATTTATTTATTTATAAAGCACGTTTAAAAACAACAGGGAGCTGACCAAAGTGCTGTACAGAGTAACAGTTAAACAATGACACTGACAACAACGACAGGTAAGAAAATTAAAAGAAAATTAGGATAAAAGAATTGGTAACTCTCATACCGTTTGAAAAGCCAGAGTAAAAAAATATGTTTTAAGATGCGATTTAAAAAGAGTAACAGTTGGGGCCTTTCTATTGTGGAGAGGTCGATTATTCCACATTTTCGGTGCCACAACCGCAAATGCCCGATCTCCTCTATGAACCATCCTAGACTTATGTAAGGTAGGAGCAGGTGATCGCTTGATCGAAGGGCTCTAGAAGGCGTATAAAGCTGCAATAGGTCAATAGGTGCCCGGCCAACTAGCACTTTATAAGTCAAAAGTAAGATTTTGAATTTAATTCTAAAACGCACTGGAAGCCAATGAAGGGAAGCAAGCACCGGAGTAATATGTTAGTGTTTCTTCACACGAGTCAAAAGCCGAGCTGCCAAACTGGACTGACTGACACCCACATATAGTGAATTGCAGTAATCCAGTTGAGATAAAACAAACGCATGAATTGCTCGTTCCAAATTTCTAAAAGATAAAAAAGATCTCACTTTGGATAGGAGCCTTAATTTAAAAAAGGACCGCTGGACAACTGAATTAATTTGTTTCTCGAATGTAAGTTTGCTATCCAAGAAAACCCCCAGGTTTTTTTTACATGCGTTTTAACAGCACATGTTAGGTTACATAAGTCCAAATCTGGGGCACTAAAATTACAGCTTGGTCCAAAAATAATTACCTCAGTTTTATCCTCGTTGAAGGTAAGAAAATTTGAGGCCATCCAGGTTTTAACTTCGTCAAGACATTTGACTAGCGATTCTATGGGCGTGGAGGTGTTTCTATTAAACCGAAGATAAATCTGGGTGTCGTCGGCATATGAGTGAAAGCAGATGTTATGCTTCCTAAAGATTAGGCCTAGGGGCAACATGTAGATTGAAAAAAGAATTGGGCCTAATACGGAACCCTGCGGGACACCACAAGTAAAAGGAGCTGGGGAAGAAATAAAATCATCAAGGCTCACGGAAAAAGTCCTCTCGGAGAGGTACGACCTAAACCATTCCAAGGGGATACCTTTGATACCACATTGCTCCAAACGGGAGAGCAGAATGCTGCGGTCAACAGGATCAAAGGCTGCAGTTAAGTCTAGGAGCAGGAGCACAGCTGGGCCTCCTGAGTCAGTGATAAAATATCATTAAGTATTTTTAGGAGGGCAGTTTCTGTGCTGTGGTGGGTTTTGAAGCCCAACTGGAACTTCTCAAAAATATTATGACTATTTAGAAAGGTTTGTAGCTGCTCAAATACAATCCTTTCTGAAATTTCTGACAGAAACAGAAGCTTGTAAACAGAAGAATCAAGGTTCGGTGTTTTAAGCACTGGCTGCACTACAGCGTGCTTGTATCCAGTTGGTACTACTCCAGAGCTGAGACTACTATTAAAAATAGTTAAAATGTCGGGACCGACTACCTTAATAATCTTTTTTAGAAAATGGGTTGGGACTCCATCTGAAGGGCAGGATGATGTCTTTATGCTATTGCAAAGATCTTCCACCTGGTTAAGACATACAGCCTCAAACT
This sequence comes from Aulonocara stuartgranti, assembly GCF_965226115.1. Classification (NCBI taxonomy): domain Eukaryota; kingdom Metazoa; phylum Chordata; class Actinopteri; order Cichliformes; family Cichlidae; genus Aulonocara; species Aulonocara stuartgranti. Next base: position 36,328,097 of record NC_138948.1, on the reverse strand, counting down.
GGTCAAAAGCAGTTGAGGAGGTAAATGTTAATGAGACATTATACAGAGATGGGGTAGATGTAGATCGAAGCCTTTCTATCTTATTAATAAAAAACTGCAAGAACCTATCGCAAGTTTCAATGGAGCTATCTATACGGAAAGCGGGGGAGGTATTCAAGACCGAATCAATAACTGAGAAAAGAGTTGTTCTCAATAATGCTTGCAAGAAACTTAGATTATACTGCAGTTTTTCTTTTTCAGTTAAGTCAGACTCAGTCGAGTCGAGCCAAATTTCAACTATAAACTGATGCTGGATCCAGTTCCACTAGTAGATGTAAGATATTGTAAATATTATTGATTAAGGTTGATTCTGCAATGATAACTGCAGAGATTTACAGAGCTGTTAATGTTTATATCTTGATTTTAGTAGTGTTGTGATGGTTATTTTATGTTTAGACTTGTTGTGGATGTGTCTCGTGGACTATTAGGCAGATATTGTTTATAGCTCAGTAACTGCAATTAGAGGAAATACAGTAATAAGCTGTTGTTGCAGATCACAGTAGGTACAGTGTGAAAAATGCCAATTTCATGTTGGAAAATGCAGCTGTCATTGTTAAACAGGGAAATCTGTTACAATGAAAGCTTTCATGCACTATAACATTTAATAACCCGGTGAAGGTATTTTTCAATGTGCAGGTTTGTTTGGTGACTTTGCTTCAGACTGCTGTTCATATACGGACAGGAATCAAACGACAGCCTCTCTTCTGATAGTATGTTCACGTGAAAATTAATTAAGCTTAGTGCTCAAGTCACAGCTGTTTGCTCTCACAGAGAATTCATATGTAAATATCTCTGTGGAACTTTTTTAAGAAATGAAAGCAAACACTATCTTTACTAAGGTGTTGATCCAACACTTATGTTACTGTGAAGAGCAATGTGTGCATGTGTTGCAGAACCTTTTGAACAAAGCTATGAAGTGAAGAAAGCCTGATCCGCTGCTGAAGTTGTCAAAACTCACAAATGCCTCTTATAAAGGCAAGATCTCACTAGTGAAAAGGGCAAACATGTAATACTGATTGCAAACGGTCGACTCAGGACCTTCCTAAAAGTTCAAAGCAAAAAAAATACAATTCTCCTCACAGCAACCAAGTCCTAATAACGCTTCACCATCACCTCACCATTTCAACAAGTGCTTTTCTGTAAAAGAATAATGATAATAATTTACAGTGACCCTGGTGGTACATTCTCCTCTTTTTTTACGGATCAGAAGCAGTTGACATTAATGTGACATTTAGCTCAAGTCAAAACACGGCAGCATTCTGGCATCCTTTAAGTAAACTCTCCTCCATCCTCCAGGCTCGCTCGCTTCAAATGTTACCTTCTATCTAACCAGCTTTTTATAATTTCCTCTGAGCATTGCGTCTGGTGAGACTACTTGGAGATAGGACTTGTTAAACCCGAGTGCACCCTGTGTGACTGGAACATATATGAGCTGAGCAAAAACCCCATAAATAAAAATTGCATAAAACCCATTTATATGTGTAGCCAATCCCCCAGACTACCGCTAAAATATCTTCACAAAATGCCAGATATATGCATGGCCACACTGATAACGAATGCCCAAATCCAGCCCAGATATCAATGTTAAAAAATGCTAGCCATTTATGACTCGAAGCAACTGAGAAAATGTGACTAATTTGCTTTGTGCATCGGATTACGGTAAATGTGACCTGCTTATCACAGGTGTAAATGTCATCCTCACAACACAGTGAAGAGTGACGATGACATCTATGGTGGGCGGCGGACACAAGTCTAGGGTGGCTGCTGGCACGCATAATGAGGTCAGGCACAAGAAGGGAATCAATAGCCGTGTGACAGCCGGGGGTTAAAGGTCAACACAAGCCTGACTCAGTCACGACATCGGCGTGTGTGTTTTTGTGTGGACACACTCGGCAGCATGGCCAAATGTATGCTACTATTCTTGTCATTTGTCAGCCAGTCAAAAAAGTAATTACTGTTTTGAAACATTGACTCATTACAACATGGAGACAAATAGCTTGTCTGTTCTGCCTGAATCACTGACAGCATAATAACAGACCATCTGCACCCCCCTCCCCCCGCCACCTGCACGCATTAAGTCGTATACATTCATCATGCAGTACAGAGCGAGCCCATGTAATTACATGACAGTAGCACAGTGCTGTTTTACTAACAAATAACACAGATGGTGATATAAGAGGAGGTAACTACTGCGGGTCAGTACGCAGGATGACACACTGACAGGACAGCAAACAGTACTTAATTTCCTCCTCCAATAGCATCCATAGCATCTCTCATAACCGCAACTTTGTAACTGCAGCATCCTGGCACCACATTTATAAATATGTCCGTCTGCCAGCGTTCATAAAGATCCCATGCGTTCTGCCTCTTGTCTCTAAAACACTGTTGTAATTTATTTTTTGGGGAGGGGCAAAACTGACTGGCAGTCTGGACGGGTGACAATGCCACTTGGAATTGGTGCTGAATTTAATAACGAGGAAAGAATCCACGTGTGGAGCGTGCCATTCTTGGGCTCCAAGAAAAATACGTAAGGAATGCGACCACACGGCTCTGTTGTGTGGGATGCATATGTGCGCGCGCGACTGCACCAACACAGCCTCGTGCGTGTTATATGCATATGTCAGCTTTCTGTCTGCCTTCATTTCCATCTTGTCTGCCAATCTGTCAATCAGTGCATGTGTAGAAAGAGACCAATACTTCTATGTGTGGGTTGAGGGATCTGCCTGTCAATAGCTCTTGCTTTCTCTGTATTTTTATGTTTGTCTCTCTGCCAAGCTGCCAGTCAGAAGTGTTTTCAGAAAGAGAGAAGCCATCGTTCTCTGCTGAAGGGCTCCCCACAGAGAGAACTGAGAAGCCCATCTATCTCAGTGGGTATTTGTGATTGCCAGCGGAGTGATAAGATGCCCCCAGGGCAGTGCTCTGTGCTCCGGCAGGCAGGGATCTTACACTGCACTGATGAGTGCTGTCTAGAAGCTTTATCTAGGACAAAAGCAGCCTTGTTAAAGCTCAACACCAGCGCTTAAACTAGCCGTGAAGAAACAGAGAGAGACAGAGAGAGAGCAACTGTGGGGGTGAGAAAGGAGAAACGTCTCCGGCTGAATATAATTACCTAGTTCAAACGCCGCTGAATATGGTAAGTAGTACTTATCTCCTCAGCGACCTTCCCAGCCTGCACATTCCACTGTCATGGAAACTTAATTGAGGGAAAGCTGGGTAATCACGCTGTTCTATGTGGCAGTGTACTGTACGTGTAATGTAAAGCACAGTGTGTGCATCATAAGGTGCAGGGCGGTCGAAACTGTGGTAACATAATCACACCCCTAAAAAAACATGTCAAGCATTCTGTTCACAGACACACGCTCTAATGCAACAGGAAGTGCAGCCTGAGAAGTCAGGAAAGGGTCAACTACACTTTGCTGGCAGCTGCGTGTCCATTTACACTTACTCACTTTAAGAACTGCACATATCCATTTCTTGTGTTGACACGGTACATATTATTTCAGAGAGAATGCCCAAATAACAGCCCATGTACACTACTTGGCATGCTTGCATAGCTAAAAGAGAATATGACATCTGAACATGCACAACCATGAAATTAGGGGATTTGCACAGCCACTCAGCAGCAACGCAGTATCTGCAGATTTCAGTCAGTGATATGTTGTGATGCCAGATTTGTGCTCAACTCTCATGTGTTTTGTGAACAAAGGCTCTGGTCTGTCTCGCGCTCTGTTTACATTCATTACTGTAAACTTGAACAGGATAACGCACATCCTGACTTCTGGAGCATCGCAAACCTGCCAATCTTAAGGTGCCTTAGTGAAGTGGAGTGATTCAGACGCTGCAGAAAAAACGAAGCGAGCGTTGGAGTCCTGAGTGACGTCACTTGTAATGATTAAACAAACAGTAATCAGTTTCTCACTGAATTCATTTGGCAGTTTTTCGTGCACTTTCATTGCTTGAGTGTGTTTCACTGCCATCAAAGGCTTTGTTGTTTAATTAGCATAAGATTGAGTATGTTTTAGTTGTCCCATTTTAAAGATATTTTTGGTGCTAAGCAATAACATCTGGCTATAACTTATAGAGAAGGTAAACAACTCATTACCCCATTCTCTTTTTCTCTCATTGGTTAATCAAACAGGTTAGTCTATGTAATGTATGCGTCTCTAGACAAGTTCTTTTATATGGCAAATGAAGGAAACGTTGTTCCAAGATTTTACACATAGGAAAAATAGAAATTTGCCTAAAATTGAGGTACTTCGAGTGAATTCTAATAAGTTAGTCCGTCTAGGTTCTTAGTACACGACTTTCATGACTTCTAGCTCTTAAGGGTTTCTATGAGTAAGGCAATAAAACAGCTGGGTTTGCCGTTAGCAGCCGTTAGTCAATACAAACTGCTACTGGAAAAAAAAAAGAATTAACGGACAATCCACACACAAGTGTTAGCTTCAGCCTGATCACACTCATTTAACTGTTGCATCTATAGCTGACAACATAGAATAAATCACACGTAGCTTGAATCATAGAGGCTTCCGTGGTAATGAGCTGTATAAAAAGATCATCCTAGTTTCAACAACTGGGATATGATGTTTAAATGAAACACAGACAAACTGGGTTTCTGCCCACATGGTTTCTGTTTCTACAAGCACCTATGATGCGTCGGTAATCCTTAAACTGACATTCCTGTCAAGGTTAACCTTAAAACCAAGTGATCCGACTGTTGCTATTCACGTGACTTGTTTTGGGAAACTAGGTTAGTAGTTACTGAACAAGTCAGCAAACGTAACACTTCAGTTTCAGAAAACCCAAATTCTGTTTCTCCACTGATCCGAAAGCGAGACGCTGCTGCCACAGTTTTTTTTTTAAACCTGGATGAGCACATGTAACGTGAGCCTGGTTATGTCTGAGTACCAGCAGCAAAATTAGGTAAAGGACTTACCAGGTAATGTTTACACGTGCAAGCACAATATAGGAAAGAATATATCCTAACCGGCCAATGTGTGAGCCTGTGGAAGCGCTCCGGGCCGGCAGGCTAATGAGCTCAGTAACAGTAATAAGCTTGAAGACAGCAGCTCACTCCTTATTAATATGAGACTGGACTGTTTGTCCACACAGCTCAATGGGCCCCTAAAAAGCTAATCACAGGTACCCTAGTATAAATATAAATCTTGGTTGCAGGCCAGTGTTTATTTTTATTGGTGCCTCAGAGCTCAACAAAAAAAAGAACTGTATGATATAAGCAAGCACTTTTTTTTAAACAGAACCTGGTCTATTTGAATGTGCATGTTTTTGCAGTGTCAAGGACAGCTGGGTACATTTTAGCATAGGGGATGCAATGAGGTACCCTCATGATTTTGCATAGAAATACTCGTCTAAAATCCCCCTAACCTTAGCAAGTGACTGTCTTTCTGCCTGCGTGCGCACACTGCAAGAGAAACAGTAGTGACACTGTGCTGCTGCCAAAAGAGCCACTGACTGCGATTACTCTGAGCAGCATGCATGGAATTAAACATAATATATTAGACATGTGGATATTTCTTGCCTTCCCCCAGATTGCCCTGAATAACTCACTGCTGCAAGGTGTTTCCTGAACTTGTTACTGTATCTCTCTGTGCACGCTGCCAGTGTCCTCTCTCGCCCTGCAACATTATCGGTTATGAATTTGTCTTTGACTATAAGTGAATGCACAGTCTGTGCATGTACTGCTAATAAAGAATCGAATCCATTGTGGCTCCTTCATCCTGTCTCCACAGCCAAAACCCGTCCAATAAGCAAGAAAAGGGTTCAGCTTCTCAGCGACAAACCAATCCTTCTCTTTTAGTAGTTTAAAATCTGGCTAAGGTCATTGGTCTAACCGGGACAATTTGCCATAGCCTCCTCCTAAAGCTTAAGAGGTCAACGCTCAAGCAACACTTGCAGTATAAAAAACAGCTTCATTACTAAACGAATGTGTTTAAGTCTGTGAATGAAACTATACTGTTATTGTTTGAGTAAAGAAAGAAAATCCTGTTGGGAAAAATTAGAAACAACCAGTCACGTGTCCAGTATGTGACCAGTATGTACACATGTGACTAAAAAGTGGGTGATGTTGTGCCAGAAACCTCTGTTCTGTTTTCCTAAATATAATAAATGAATAATAAGATGTGTTGCCAAGGAGTGTTTTATAAGTCTCCATATAGCATCTCATGAGATGGAAGTGAGAAATGACTTAAACCTGATGTGTCATGGCACCAACACTGAATGAAACGTTATGCAAATCTCTCAGTGGCTTTAACAGAACTGCAGTATTTGTTACCCTGGGAATAAGACTGACCTTTGGAAACGTGACCTCTGGACTGACTGTGACTGGAAGCCGAAGTTGCAGCTCAAAGACTCGTGTGACGCGTACTTATTTTGAATTATTTAACCTCGCATGTCTGTACACCTGGAGGAACCCCAGAGTCAGATACGTTTGCAGTGAGACGTATTTACAATAGAAAACATCTCCAGCCTACAGTGGACACTTGTCACTGCACATTATCCGGTTTCCAAGTGGGGATGTATTTAACTCCAACACAAAACCTGCACCAATCCAGATATAACAGTTTCCCCGAGTTTAAGTGACCCCACACGGCTGCTGAAAATACTTCCATCACGCTGACAGCACACGCAAAGAAAGCGCACGACGCTAAGGAGCGCTATCATCAAAGCGAGCTGTATTGCATCAGTGGCTCGGCCAGCTCATTCACAACAGACTATCGCCGGTTTTTACCGCCGATTACATCACTGAAGTTGAGGAGATTACACCGTTGTTTATGCTCCCGTTGCGGTACTACAAATGAGAGGCTTGCAGGCCTCCAGCTGTGTACCTAATAATGCAGTCTGTTTAAGATGCTCATGTCCTCTATCAGCCAGCCCCTTACATGTTTCAACAGCTAACTGCACATGCTGGTGGTTTACATCAGGCACATAATAGGGGAACGGGAGGCAATATGTTAACTGATGGTCTCAGACATTGGTGGGATGTGAAGAAAAAAAAATTGCCACAGCAAACAAGGCTTAGGAGTTTTCTCTCTCCAGGTTGAGGTGCATTGTGGGTCTCGTCTTTGTGTTGATATCAAGCAGAGTGGTTTCCCGTGACAGTGGATCATACAAACAGAGTGGAAGCAGTATAATCGGAGCAAAAGGCTGTGTAGCTAAAAAGATTGTCTACAGGAAACACAATAGGCCTCCAGTACCCAGGAGTACATTAGCTGAAAATAGGCCACAGGCATTTTTGTCCATAAAAGAGAGGAGAAATGAAAATCCTCCAGCAGCAAGGCAATAACTCAGCTTTTAATGACAACAAAAGGAATCAACAAAGCACACAGCTCTTTCTGAGCACGCTCTAATCAGTGTCGCGTCAACATTGTTCAGATCACATGAGACTATTGAGATGCTTTATTTGACACGACTTAAAAAGCACAGTATTTGGGCTTTAATATAATTTAATTACCATGGAGCCAACACAGAGCTGGCATAACAACTCCCAGTCTTGGCAAACAGCAGGCAGTTGCTTAATGTGATTAATTGGTGGTTTTTGAATTCCTATATGGGAAATGTCATTCAGGAATCATGATAGGGAACTGAGTAAATAATCACACAGTGGAGCACATTTCAAAAGCTTTTGTCATCGGGCTCGTTTACATGACATAACAGATGCCGTCTGTTAACAGTGAAGCTACTGTATTTTCTTTGCACTTTGTCAAACGCCTTAAAAATAGTGTTGCATTGTTTGTATTCTTCTCATCACTATTTGTCAGTTTGGATCCCGCGGTGTTGGTAATTGATCGTTCCCTGGGCAACAGTATTAAGTCTGACGTCCTTTTACTGTAATACCAATACTAACATAGTAGCTAGCAATCAATAAATCCAGTTAAAGTAGCTGCTGCTCAGTACTTATTAGCTCCTATTTACATGTGTTGCTCAACTCAGTCAACAGTGTTAAGTACACAAAGTCGATCAACACAGTATCTACACTGCCTGACTGCATGAATTCTCCATTCACAAAACATTCGAATCAAAACATGACCTATCTGTATATTAACGTATATTAGGCTCTCTAAGGCTCAGCATGAGGTTTCTACTGTATGAGAAAAACTGCTGTTTACCACGTGCCAACATAATCTGTGACCACACATGTCAGAACTTCCGTACCGCCTATTATATATTTATACACACGTTTTTTTCTTTGGAAAAAGCTTTCATATTTAGGGACAGCACATGCAGAGTACATCTGCTTAATCTTTGTCAGCGCTCCAGGGAAAAAGGTAGGAGTTAAGTTCTGCAGATAAGGTTCTGATGGTGTCACATTGAGGAGTGGCTTTTAAATATGTAGCGGATGTCTTCATACAAATCCTCCCTTTGAAGATTTGTTGTAGCGAGGCTGCTGAACATGCCCTTGTCTCCGGCAGCCTGGTTTTTGCCTCTGTCTATGCCTGGCTGAGCTCAGCAGCACGAGTGGAGGCGCACAACAGCTTTAAAAATGAGCTCCATCCCTGTCAGCCCTGTCGCTGCGTCTCATTGTGCCTGGACTGCTGCTGCTCCTGGTGGAGACCTGCCTTCTCCCAAAACACCACTTTTTCAATTTCACACTGCTTAATGTCAGTGCTGGCAGCTTCAGGTTGTTTTGACCTCTCTGTTAATAGTGGACGCACAAATGATCCTAAAAAAGCAGCAGGCTGTTTGACATTTCCCAATCGTTATTCTAAGCTAACATTTCTGCCCCATTTGATGGGGCTTACATACTCATCTTGCTCTTGCACATCAGCATCTCTGAAACAAATATTCTGAAGAGCCGCCCAGTGTTAAAATACAACATCATGTGATAAGTGAATGACCTAACTGTGGCCGCGTTCTTGTGCTCCTTTAAGCAAATCTAGCTGGTTAAAGACTGTGATGGAAACGCTGCAAACCGGATTTTGTTTTTCTTACATAAATATCCAATTGTGAATACAACTCGCCACCGAAATGATAGCTAGGAGGCGGAGTAATTCACGAAGCCATGAAGAGCGGATCAACTGCCCTGCAAAACAGCTGCGGCTCACTTGACATGTAGTCTGCCTTCTGTCGGCTGAGCTTCCTGCGCAGACCTTTCAATTCCCCTTTCCTTTAGCAAGGCTGGGTAATGAAAGGCCGTGGCAGGCTCGAGGTAGATGTGGGGTTCATACATTCCTCTCCCTCCCTTCCTTCCCACACACTAAAAAGCATGGTGAGCTTGATCCTTGTATTTTTTTTCAGCAGCCACATTCATCAAAAGGAATGTTTGCTTTCAATCTGAAAGGCCTGCTGCTACAATGGAAAGCGATGCTGTTTCCCTTGTGGGAAGAATTTCTTTTTCTTACTCTCTCTGTTTTTTTACATTCAGAGCTGTTGATACACATAAGCTGCTGCTGGGTTCATAACTCACTGACTCATGGAAGATTGGCTTAGCGGGATGACAGACAGGGTTCTCTGTTTGAGATACCGTTGATGTATTTCATTGATTTATCAAAGCTGGTCTCAATGACATAAGACACAACACAGGCTGGCAAAGCAGGGAGAGAATCACATATCAATCACCTCTTAGATGTCAAAGAAAACACACGTCTCAGTGTTTGGGAAATTTTATTATGAGATCACTTTCTTGCGAGCTCGAAAAGCCTGATGCGCCGTACGTAGGTGTGATTATGGTAAACAATGCAATCTGTCCGTTCATGTTGCAACTAGCAAATTAACAAAGCAGCCCCCGTGTTCTCTGTGGCCATCGAGCTGTTTGATGTGGATCAGGAGGCTTTCATGAGGCTCACGCAGCACTGACAACTGACAGGTTTTCTTCCGAACAGCAGAAAGCCAGGAAATTGGGCCGCACCGGCTTTGAAGGTGTGAGATGTAAACTCGGCCGAACGAGCTGCGTGTGATGTAACGGCTGCGCGGGACACAAAGGGTAGACGCTGACGAAAAAAACCATTCAAAGAATGCTCCCTCTTAAACCACACGCTCGCCTCTGATTAACGATAAAAAGGGTGTCGTGAGACGTGAATTGAAGCATCTGAAGGCTAAAAGATATCGTGTCCAATTTTAATAATGAAAGTCAAATTGAAGAAAGGTGGAAATGACGTGCCGGCGCTATCTTTTAAGATTATCGCTATTGAGTCCTACGTCTCTCCCGGCGCCTGCAGCTCTTGGTGTTCCCACCGCTGTGTGGAGCCTCAGCTGTAAGATGCTTCAACAAGCACACTGCCTCTTTCTCTCAAAGAGGCCTCAATCAGAAGGCAGCAATGGCAGCTGAAAGTCATCCCCACCCCTACAATACTCCTCTTTCAAAGAGAGGCTGCCATTAATTGGTGCGCGGCACATTCTGCCATGGTAATTACACTCTTGTCTCTTGTCTCCTGTACCGCCTGGTTCAAAGAGCCGGGAAGCAGAAGTCCTTCTGGTGCTAAAAGCAAAGCAATATCCTGACAGCGTCTGGGCTCGGCTGGCAAAGCCTGCAACATTTATCACAGGAGGAAGACAGAGAGACACTCGATGCCGGTGAGAGAGTAAGTTCCCAGTATGAGAATGCACTTTAGGAAGGAAGGAGGAGAGTACGGGGCTTGGGTCTGGAGAAATCAAATCCAGCTGCTAAAGCAGCTTCTAGAGGGTCAACATCTGGGCAGTCTGAGGAGAGCAAAGCAAAAACCGCGATATAACTCTTTGTGGTTGGTAGCTGCTCAGTTCCCAACTATATTCGCATCCAGACAGCTCTATTGCTCGCCTTAAGGGCATCAGCCATTCCCTCCCAGTGAAATTCCCCAGTAAACTAAATAAAAAGAAGATACCAGAGAATTTGTTCACAGTGGTCGTCTTTGGCCCCAGGCTAAAACATCCTCTGCAGCTTCAGGTCAGGATGAGGTCAACATGACTGAGTGACAAACAGCTGACGTGATCTGTGGGGGTAGAGATGCTTCTTTATTTTGAGCAAAATAGGCTGAATAGCATTAAATCATTTATTCTTTCTAACAAAAAGTTTCATGTGAAACCATTATGCGGGCTATTCTTTTTTCTCTGTCTATGGTTCTATTGTATGAAACCTCAATGCATTTCACGTGCCCGTAGCGACTAGCATTGAAACCTGTTAAACCCGCTGATTCACAGCTGATACATTTTTAAAGTTAATGAAAAGTAGAGATTAAAATATGAATGCGGTCATTCACAGTGACAACTGCCATCTCACTCTAAAGTTCCTGTGGCTGTGGCTCAGGACAGCGGTCCCCAACCTTTTTTGCACTACGTTTAATGTCAGACAATATTTTCATGGACCAGCCATTAAGGTGTCGCGGATAAATACAACAAAATAAAATGATACGACCAAGACAACAACTGTGGTATTTTGTAAATATAATAATAAACGTGACTTCACTGTGTAATTGTGTAACTTTATTAGCAGCGTCCTCCTGAAATGTGAGAGTAACGTCCTCCTTTCTGCCCCTTAATGCTCTCTGGTCGCTATGGTAACGAGTAAATATTTCTTTCAAAATAAGACACACAACTACAACACGGGGAAAGACCCAGGGAAACAGAATTAACAATAAAAACCCCGAAAACCATAAATTTCACCGGTACCGGTACCAGTCTGTGGCCTGGGGGGTGGGGACCGCTGGCTTCCAGTCTGCATGCCAAAGCATCCTCGGGAAAGCTCCTGATGCGTTCTCTGGAGTGTGAATGTGTGCATGTTAGATAGAAAGCACTTAAGCATAGAAAAAAGTGCTTGTATGAATGTGTGTGCATGGATGAGTGAGGCTTGTAGTATAAAGCGTTTTCAGTGCTTGAGCAGAGTAGAAAAGCGCTACATAGCATCCAGTCTATTTACCATTTACCATCTGGCTCTGCTGCACCAAACAGCCAACAGAGCTAGCAAACACAGCAGAGCGAAGCCAAAAAAACTCCCTCAGAAGCTGGCTGGCCCCACACAGGAGAGAGAAAGAGAGAAATAAATAGATGGAAACAAAACTCACAATCTTGTTAACAGTCAACACAGTCAAAATTGAAAAGTACCTGATGGGTGTGGCCATTTAATTCCAAATCAAATCATCAGACTGGTCAGGATTTGGTTTACTGATGCTCTTCCTCCATTTACTCAACTAGCAAATGAGTCACTGGGACATCACTAGTGTTTCTGTCCACACCAGATGATGCAAATCCTCAACACACACACAGCTACTCTGTGTGGCATGATTTACATAGTGGATGAGCACTTTGCTGCCCTCTGACTAACCAGTAAGACTAGTCTCCACTGCTGCTATAATATACCAGACATCTTCTTATGTTTCCTGCCTTTGTGCGAGAACAAAGACACAATCATGGAAAAATGTGCTTTCCAGACCACTTGGGGATTTTAAAGCCACTGTAAACTCTGTTCCGTTTCCTCTGCCATTCAAATTTCTAAGCCTTACCACATGTACTCTAGTACCATACAAACCACTAAAGCCTCCTCTCATACTTGTCCAGCCACAGCTAATTCAATCTGGTCCTAATCTGTGCATGATGCAGCTCCTGCACTAGAGCAGCTTGCCATGTACTATTATATAGAGGAACAAGCATCTTGTTGATCTGCCTAATGTCAGCGTCCAGCGGTTCATTACTAATTCCTATCATTAGCCCATATTGATGGCGTGCAGCTAAGAGAGAGCGGCATCCAAAAGCAGCAGCAGCAGCAGCCAAAGACCAGAGGGGAGGAAATGAGGAGGGATTGATGGTCACTTCCTGCATCTCTCACTGTGCTCTTGAGGCAGCTGACAGCGGCTTCCTGTGGCTTTTTGTCGGCCACTGGGAGAGGGGGACAAACAGGCGGAGAGCGAGTCAGAGAGGGAGAGAAATGGCTGGAGCTGGGTTACTCCCAGCGCTGAGCGGTCTTGGTAGCGGCCCAAATCCAGTTGAGGTTCAGCCAGACGCAGTCGATGAAATTCATCAGCCGGCTTAGGGTGAAAATATTTACATTCTTTTCTGAGCTCGCCTTTAAAATCAGCAGTGGTAACGCTGTGGATCAGCAGTGAGCCTCACCAGGCAACATAAGAAGGCAGTTTTTAATGTTTTATTTTATACCGTTCATTTAAAAGGTAAAGAAAAACTTTACAACGGGTCAAAGTGAAACTTCTGTATTATTTATATACCATCCACCTTCTGCTGCTTATCCAGATCCAGGCCATGGGGGCAGCAATCTAATCAGAGGTGCCACCACCACCTCCTCCAACTCGTCTGAGTTATTCCCAAGCCGGCCATAGCCGGCTAGAGCACATTATTTAACTTAATTTGTCTATAAATGAAACAATAATTAGTAACATATAATTATAATTACTTTTGGTATATTTGGGCTTTTTTTCGCAGATTAACCACGAGTCTTGGTAAAGCCAGCAGCTGTCACCAGATAGTGATAACACACCTAAAGCACGCCTGTAGCTACACGTAGATCCTCACAGGATGCTGATTTGTCTGCACTACTGTTTTTTTGGGCCACAGTCCAACAGCTTGAAACCTGATGATTTCTTGCACAAGCTTGCCAAAATCCAGCTGCGTCACACGATAGGGTCATTGCATTTTAAGCCAACAACAGAGATTCATAAATCACTTGTAAATGTTTAAGATAATTTCCAGAGGTGTGGACTCGAGTCACATGACTTGGACTCGAGTCAGACTCGAGTCATTAATTTTATGACTTTAGACTTGACTTGAAAAAATGTGACTTGACTTGGACTTTTACACCAATGACCTGGGACTTGAATTGGACTTGAACCGGTTTACTTGAAAAGACTTGATATTTTACCCCAAATATAAAATTTAACATGCATATTATATAGAGATTGAAAATGTGACGTCATTCACGGGTAGAACCGCAAAGGATTCTGGGAACTCATGGCAAGAAGTACTAGCGCACGCAGGCTTTCAATTAAAATCAGTTATACAGCGATAAAAAGAAACACAAAAATGTCAAGAAGCTGTTGTATTATTAACTGCAATAGCCGGTCGCATGACAGCCACGGGAAGCCGAGGGGTAAAGAAATTGTTCAGCCATGTTTCCGAAGTAACAAAGACGCGACGGATGGCCTGGATCGCAGCCATTCAAAGATCAAATATAACGTCCCAGAACACTCCAGCTCACAGGTTAGTCTGCTCCAAGCATTTACACGAAGGTCAGTCTGCTGTTGTAGTTAATGCGTCATTTTCATAACATAATTGGTGATATAGGTTACAAGCAAGTCTGGCGCTGAACAGAAATGGTCGCACTATGCTCCTTTGTTTATTGTGCATAAATAGTAAATTGTCCTGACACAATATTGCGTTTCGCTTCTGTTATTAAGGTACATTGACAAAAACATATACTTTTATTCACAGGATAAAACAGGTTTTTTGTATCACTAATTGCCCAGTGCGATTACAGCATACAATATTGTTGTCACTGCTACATTTCTGTGATGCTACCAGAAATTATTTCCACTACTAATTAATTACCGCTGAGCTCAAAGGTCCTATTAATAAACGGTTAACGAATGTGTATTTATGACGACGATTTGTGAGACTGGTAAACTTATGATACGTACGATGGTCTTTCGTTCTACACGGTGCATTTCAAGGTCCTGCACCCATCCGTCGGTAAACTGTACCTGGGCTTGTTGCAGTGACCTGAAGTTACTAAACTTCATGAGTGTATGCACTCACTCCAAGAACCGTATAATTATAAATATGCATATAAATATGCTAAGATGAGATAGCTGACTTCATCTAACTAGCAAATGTTGTCCAGGCTACGTTGGTGATGCAGTTTTTTTTAATGTGTATGATATTTTTGTCATGCGATTTTAAAGCCGGTCCTACAACCGCATCCAAGAATAACATGCAGCTTATCTCAGAACTGTCGGTGAAAATTATTCTTGGAGCTAGGTTTAATTGAGCTGCATTTTAAAGAGGTGCAATTTCACAATTTGTGTATATTTTCTAAGTTCACTATTTTGTCATGTGTTGAGAAAAACACAGATTTAAAAATTACATGGTCTAATATTTACATTTAGCATAACTGCAACATTATTTTTTCGTTTTTTTTAATGACTCGAAAGGACTTGAAATTCAAAGTTTCAGACTTGTGACTTGACTCGGACTTTTACACCAGTGACTTGAGACTCGACTCTGACTTGCCTGACATTACTTGAGACTTGACTTGAGACTTGAGGATAAAGACTTGAGACTTACTTGAGACTTGCAAAACAATGACTTGGTCCCACCTCTGATAATTTCATTCAATGAAGAATTTGAAAGGATGCTACTGAATCTCAACCCCACCTGTCAGCACATGCCTAAATCTCACTTAAACGTAAAAGCTGCTGACTTGATCATATCAGTAAAAGCTAGGGGACCGCAGCTTAGGAAAGTCTAGACTATAAAAGTGCATTATAGGAAATGACTTGAAAAGGCTTCTGCAGCAAGTGTCAACATGCAGCAGATCTTATCTTGAAGAGGTACTCAGAGGGAAGAAAACAAAAAGACAGACAAGTCACATGAGGCTGCTTTTGTATACCGTGAGCGAGCTAAGATGCAAGCCGGGGTGCAGCTTGCAGCTTTAACCTCGCTGGCGCTCGTGTGGCTCCTGTGGTTGTTTTTATTAAAAAAAACAACATCTGCTAAGCTCATCACGCGACGCTTTCTACTTTTTTTTTAATGTTCAAATTTGTATTCAATAAAATACTTCAATGAGTGCTCTGGGATGAAAAGAAGAAACAGAGAGATGGCATATCCAGAGCTTGTGCTCAAGTTCAAACACTCAAATACGCTGAATCCTTTCAAGCCGTCAGTCCCACAAAATGTTTTCTAAGCCTAACAATGTTGCTTACATCCTCTTTTCCTATTTTGTCTTAGTTTCAACGAGCCAGTGCAACATCATGTCTTATTCACATCAAGAGGAGTGATAACCTGGACAGCGCGTTTTCGCTAAAAGACTTGAGAGGCTTTCACGACGTAAGCAATCAGGGTTGGTGGTTAAAATTTAATTGCCTGGTGTTAAAGATAGAGCACACTGAAGGAAGCATTGCTTTTCTATCAGCACATTGTCCCTAAGTTATCTTTAGGTATTTTGGGTTTCTTGCAGTAACCTGATACTTTCCGTGTCCTACGAATGAAAGGCCAGCTCTCTCCCATTTTGTGTACCCAGTTACTGAGATGAGTCACGTTTTTGTATTTCTAAATTGCAGCACTGTTACCATAATGCCTACACCAGGAGTAAACCGCCTTCCCCAACAAGGAAAAAAAGGCACTTTGACCTCTTTCTTAAATCCTCATTGCTCTCAAACATTAAGCATCTGCACTGTTACCATGGCTGTGCAGTGATAGAAAACTAACTGACAGACGTGATGATTATCAGCAAGACTGAGAGAGATAAGAAACCAGACCCGATAAGATCGTATCACAACATACTGTGCAGGCATTTCTTAAGGCAACATGCCAGAGAGGCCAAAGTCATACCTCATTAGCCTTACTGTCAAAACCACTTGTTGCATACAGATAATGTGAAAACTGTGTTGAATTACGATCTGCTGCTTCATCGAAAACAAGAAAAATGCACAGTCACATTTGGGAGGTGTCACAAGAGAAATGTATACAAGCCGTCAGAGTAAAAATGATGAAGTTATAAAATAGAAGCTGTATGTCAAGTATTTCAAGACAAATACATCAAACAAACAACCACTGTTTTGAACAGTCCTCCATATTTTGCTTTTTCAGTGCAGATTATGTTTGGGTTGAATTACATAAATAGTTTTTATTTTTCAGTCCTTGTCCAGCCAGCATGTAACCAACTTTGTGTCGCATGCAGGTCACACATGTACACCGCAAGGCTGACTGTAGTCTGCACAAATGCACTCTTTTTACTGAGCAAATTACAATAAAACAATACACATTTACTAAGACTTGGTGACTTGCTCTGGCCAACGTGTTGCAGTGGATCTACCTAGTGTTTTCCAGCAGTTACAATTAGGCAAGCTTCAGCGGTCACATTTGAAAGCCACCGGTTCCAACTGAAATTTTTAACTTGCTGAATAAATATCCACGTTAAATCTTTAAAAGTCATTTGAATGACACCATAGTACAGACGTGTGGTTTTGGCTACAAGAGCCCCCAAACAACTGTGGGTCATATATAACAACACCATGACTGCATCCTAAGACGTAGGAAAAAGTGAGTCACTTTCCTGGAGGTAGTAAAGTCCTGAGGAGGAGACTAGCAGTTTGCTGTTGAGTGAACTGAGAAGCAGAGTGAGACGCCTTGGATCATACAGTAGTCAGCATCTCAGGATTTTAAACCACCGCTCTTCAGTGCTTTAGGTCATTTTCCTTTTTGCGATAAACATGTTGATTTCAAGCGCAGAGGCTTCTCTGTTTGTCTTCCTGTCTCTTTCTGTATTAGAAGTTCCAAATGATTGGATTTCTGCGGCAAAGCGATCATTTTTGGCACAATGCACGCTGATCATGCACATCAGAGTCTTTGCCAGCTTCGTCTGCCACATATGCAAAATGGACACGCTGGTGGAGCAAGTCTGTAACAAGGTCTATTTCTATAGACATGACTACAGACCATTAATGTGTGAGCACAGGATCCCCATTCTTGAATGTTGTACTTCCTATGAATACCCTCTTCTTTTGCTATTTTGGTGGTGCAGCTGTGTATTTTTCTCAGCAGTTACACCTATCATTTAGGAGAAAACTTAAGTGCATTAAGCATACCTCAAACACAAGAGTTACAGAGCTGTGTTGAGGTCACTGTTTGCAAGTGCAGTGACTAATGCATCAAACACAACCTCAGCTTTACTTGTAAATTATGTTAAACCCTTAAATAATAGTGAAATGCCAACGTCTTGACAGTGTTCCCCCTAGACTGGCTGTTTTACAGTAGATATGCGAGCCAAAAGCCGTCCCTATATGGGCATTATACTGTCTTGGTGAAGCTGCAAACCTCCTGTAACTTCTTTCATTTATAAATGTGCCTGGGCACTGCATTAGTAATGCTAAAGCTGAACTAAACGGAAGTTTAATGTGAATTTTCATATGAATTAAAAAGAAAAGATTTTTATCTCTAAAAGTCTGGCCAGTTTTAAAACAGCGAGGACGGCAATTTGTAGGTGGGGTCAACAGGTCACAGCCACCTCTATGAGGGACAGCTGCACAGACTCATGGCTGGCTGTGGTGGACCCTGCTGCAGGCGGGTCCATTGTGTCTGCAGACCCCCAGAATTGCCCACTGTGACTCACTCAGTTAACAGCTGTAAAGATTTTATTATCCCAGCCCAGCCTGCCATGAGACAAGATCAGAGCCGCCACAAGAAGAGTCCCCGGGGATGACTCCCTACCCACCTCTCCTCACTACCACCACCCTCCCCAGCACCACCCACAACCATGATGAATGACTTCACACTTTCCAGTAAGGCTGGAAAGTCGATACTTTAGTCAAATATCCCCAATCTGAGTTAAAAAAAAATGTTATGTTGAGTATTCATACATGCACATACACAGCAGTGTATTTGTGCTTGCAGTGAAAACACAGATAAAAAAGGTTAAATGTAAAACTCTATGAGAAAGAAATAGCACTGAAGAATAATTGCAAACAGAGATGAGAGATGTCAAGTGTTTCATAAAGTGCATTAAAACGATAACAATAATATTTATATTTATAACAAGGTGCAATAATAATTAATGTGCAATAATAACAGTGTGCAATACACATACACTTATTCTTCGTTTTTA
The DNA here is from genome assembly GCF_965226115.1 of Aulonocara stuartgranti. Taxonomy (NCBI): domain Eukaryota; kingdom Metazoa; phylum Chordata; class Actinopteri; order Cichliformes; family Cichlidae; genus Aulonocara; species Aulonocara stuartgranti. The sequence continues at coordinate 36,309,301 of NC_138948.1, read as the reverse complement.
TACTAAGTTATTATAGTGTGTTGTGTTGTTTGTTACGTTGTGATGTGTCATATCGTGTCGTGTTGTGTTATATGTAGTGCCGACGTAGGACAGTTTTTCCAATTTCATTGTACTACTGTACTATGTATGACTGTGCAATGACAATAAAGAGTTATCTTATCTTATCTTATCTTATCTTATTCAATTAATTTATTTTCTACATTCCTTTACTTTAACACACTGCATAAAGTAATATAAAAGCAAACAAATACGTGTATAAAAATGCTGAACAAATACAGTGTTGCTGCTCGGCACATTATTCTGGAAAATGTATACGGTAACCCAACAGTTCTGCTAGACATATGGCATTAAAACAAAGTGCAAAGATCCATTTAAAAATGGGCGACGGTGAACAGCCCTGCTGTTGTGTCACTGCGCGTTTACAGCAGACAGATTTCAGATGTCAAACTCACATATTTTTCTTCTATTTTTTCCCTTTGAATCTTTTAGCATGTTTCCATACTCTTGGGTGGGGGGGTGGGGGGTGGGGGGGGGGGGGGGGGGCTATAAATCTTTATTCTATTATATAATTTGCTGTTTAATTAAATCCAATAACTTTAGCAAAACTATAAAAAATAATATCCGCTGCATACATGTAGCTGGTTAAGTGCTTAATTTGAATCGGAAAACTTTACGACTGCATAATATCACCTGCAAATTAGAACTCATTCCATTTAGATAGGACCATCTGTTAAATATCTAAAGGGAACAAATTGTTTTTAGACTAGTAAACACTAGTTATCTCAAAGGATTTAATGTCTGCAGAAAGAGCAGACTTCAACAGATCAGAGAAAAATTCTTTCATCTTTTGAAAGCATGCAAATTAATACAGCAGTTCTAGTCTCCGCATGCATTTCAGTATGACAAATACTCTTACAGAGGAAAGTGCCAGATTGAATTGGTCCTGTGTGACATTTTGCTTTGCTCCGTGTGACTGAATACCAGTATTTCCTCAGTGTTGACTTCTTCAGCAGAAAGCCACAGTCTCTCAATTCCTATTATTGCCTACTTTAACAGCCTCCGAAGAAAGAGTGTAATATAACTGCTCCAGAATACGTAATTACGTTTCCAACAGCCCAGTGAGTGCAGTGTGCGGTTTCGTACGTGAAAGGTTGTTTCCCAGTTATTTTTGAAGAGTTAACCGTGAACTTTTTACAGAGATAGACGCTGTGTCTGAAACTGCAAATGATAAAATACTTTGGATAAAATACAAATAGCCTTATCACTCACAGTTACTTAAGATTATCATACAGTGAAACTGAAACAGCCTCGTGGTTAGTGTGTCAAAGATAAACTAAATCTGACAACAATGGACAGTAAAGAACATCTTAATAGTCAGTTTTAGCTTCCTGTCAGCCTTGAGTACAACAAATTTAGCGTTTTAAAAGGTCATTAGAACAAGACTGGATCCAACTTATTCTAAAGTTTAGCTGTTTAAAATGAAAACATTACAAAAGGCATCCTGGGATGAGGACCAAAGATGGCAGGTAATATACACACCACCTCTGTAAATGTAAAATAGTGTAATCCAATTCAACAGCTCCACAACAAACTCTTCTTCTCTGTTAGTGTACTATTATATTCCATTATCTAGATCATCTAAAGCTTCTCTGTTTACTGGTGAATGCTTATTTCGAAAGCATAACCTCATTTTTATTTCATATCAATCCAAAAATAAATACAAATAAAAGCACTGATACCAAACCTTGAGACAGGATGTAATTTATGCCTGTAGACCTTAACAATACTCGGCAGGCTTTACAAATATCCCTTCTTTACATGTATTACATTTATTTTTATTTAGACTGGTCACTCTTGAGAATTTGTATTTTCATAGCTGCCTGTTACTTTAAGAGCTTAATCAAAAGTGGTTCATTACAGATATTCTCCGTATTAGAGCCTGACCGATATTTTTAAGACCAATACCGATAGTTGGTTATTGAAAAATCCGATATTTCAGTATATCTGCTAACTTTTTTCTTTCAGACACATAAAACAGATACACAGAATTCCTTAAGATTTGTTACATGTATTTATTTATTTACTTGTTTATGCTCTGCCCGACTCTTCTCAACAAGAGTGCCCTCTGGTGGAGAAACTATGCAAGATAAACACTAGTGGTGTGCGGATCGATATTGAAATATCGATTCCTCCGATACCAGTTATTTATGTTCTAGAATCGATTCTCATATTAAAATATCGATATTTTAGTAATTTCGGGTAAATTTGTAGTTTATCATTAACAGGAACACTCACAACAATGGCTGAACATAAATAGAGTCATGTGTGGACGTATTTTACATCCACAAACAGCCAAGACACGGTTTGCGATACATGTGGCAAGAAAGTGAGGTGTTGTGGCAACACCAGTAATCCTCATCAAACACCTCAGAGTAAATCATATCACAGAATATGACGAGTGTATGGCGAACTGAAGAGGAGGAGAGGACAGGGACAGGTGCTGCTAGGTCTCTCATTGAGTCCTTTAGTGCTGCAGGCAGGCAACATGTTCAAATAGCGCACAGCTTCAGGTTTTTTATTTCTATATGATAATTCTGCATTATTAAGCAATAAGAACAAGTAGTCTGATGTCCTGTAATCATTATGAAGCTATAATTTGAAAATGCAATGAAACATTAAGTTTTTGTACAAAGTATCGGTATCGGATCAGTATCCTCGATACCACCTGAATTTTACTTGGTATCAGATTGGAAAGGAAGTCAGTGGTATCGCACATCACTAATAAACACTAATAACATGGTTAAACTGTATTTTTCCCTTCTCCTCTTTATTTTTCATTTATCAGCTGTTCCAAATGTCGATACTGATAGATTGGCAAATAGCTAATATGCGCCATTATTACTGGCCCAACAATAAGCTGGTTAGGCTCCACTATGTATGGCTTATCTAAGTGCAGATATGAGGAAATTTATTTAACAACGACCCCGTCAATTTCTCATAACGTATTCGTATAGCATATTAGAGTTGGTCTTATGGGTGCACTGTCAGTGATTACTACATCGAATAAAAATCAGATCATGTTTTCGTATTGTTGGAAAGAAAGTGAATTTACATCATTTGGTGTTTATTCTGGAAACTGGAAACATCTATCACTATATAGTTCCTTTTATGTTGGCAGTCTGCAGAAATTATTTAGATCTAGCCTGAGTAAAGCTGCCTTTGGTTTATAAAAAGGTCAACTCAGCAGGTAGAGGATTAGCAGAATAACTGAGCAGGACCAGCTGAGTCCCTGAAACTTACCCATTCAACTCAAGACATTAAATATGCATTTCACAAAATCAGCAGTTGGAAAGAAAGCTTTACATACTTTCTCGTGACAATCTACAGAGAGTGCAGTGGTTCCCTGGAAGTGTGGGGGATGGGAGGGGGGTAACCTCCTGTGTGCAAAACTAAATACATTTAAATAACTGGAAATAAAAACTCAGTGGAAGTGAAGTGCGCTGAGTGATTCAATGGAAACTCGTCCGCCTACGTGCTATTCTCCAGAACAGTCTGCTCAATGAAACAAGAAAGCCTGCCAATAACGGACAGCAAAGAGTGAGAGAAGCTAAGAGGCGAAAAGAGTCAAAAGCTTTCATTAAATTCCTTCTGAAAACACCTGTCTCTCGCAAATGCTGAAAACAAGTGAAGGTTTGCAAAGCCACATTTGATCTTGGCCAGCAGACCCATTTTTTAAAAGGAGCATGCACTGCAGGAAAAAAACATGCTTTGCAATCACAACATTTTCCACTACACCCTCTTCTCTCAATTACTACATTCCGAAGACGCTTCCCCAGAGCCCATCGTATTGAGCAGAGCCGAGCTTTATTGTACATGGCACGTCCTGGAATGGCGCCATTGTGGGTTGCTGAGTGTATTCTCATTCCATCCCACTAAGAGGAAATCTTTAGGGCCAAGGCAGGCGAGCACAATCCCAGCTATATCCTGTGGGACTGCAGCGGGGCGAGGAGGTCGAGCCGCGTGTTAATTGAACCCGTTGCAAGTGTTGCAGAGGCGAGGAGAGCGAAAGAGTTAAACAAGGGGAAGGGCATACATTACACAGCAAAGACGGTTGATATTTGAGATGGTTGTGGTGTGTGCGTGCGGCTGCGGTGGTTTCACAGAACCCAGCTGGCCCAGGGGCAAGTCATATGTGGAGGAAGGGAAACAACCTTCAATGAAACACACTGACCCATGTGATCCTGCTCATGCTCCCTCGGGCGCGCCGTGTCATCAAGTCAAAGACACACTGAAAGTGTGATCACAGTAATTAAATAGAAATAATTGGTCACGGGTCAGAGAACACTTCCACATCCACTCTCGGACCAAGAAAGTCAACACCAGCATGGTGAGGTCATTAGAAGGCTTCCAAGCTGTCAGCAGAACACTAGTAAACAGTGGATCAATCAATAATGAAATGATTAGGTCAAAAAGATCACTTGTTATTTGTTTACACAATCTTCGTCAGCATCTGCTGACTTGTGGTGGTTACATGTTTTTGAGGAAAAACTAAAAATGAAAAAAGTGATTTGTTGACGCACGGAAAGTCCAAAGAAACAAGACATGATTGCAAGAATTAGAGATGCACTAATATATCAGTATCAGCTGATATGGCCCCGATGACAAATACAGATGGAATTTAGCAACGCCATTTGCTTAACTTTCCAGGGATAGAGCGGGACATTCAATATGTCTCATTATGTCCATCTTACAAGACGAACAGCATTATGTTGTATTTTCTTTTTGAGCTTGATAATGTAAGACTGCTGGCATGATTAGGTATAATAACTCTACCCCAGGGGTATCTGATGAAAATTTAAGGAATTCCAGTTGGAGACAATTTTATCAAACAAAGGTCCATAATACCAAAAGCAACAGCATTGGTTTATGGTATTTTGGCATTGGAGGGAGATACCACAACCACCCGACAAAGCCTAAAGAAACAGACCAAACATGCTCTTGAGAATGAAGGATAATGAGGAACAGGTGAACTCAATCAGGCAGTAACGAGGATGGGAAAAAGAACAAAGGACGGAAGTGAAATGAAAGAAAACCATGTGAACCAACCACCTTCAAGATAAAATACAAAGGAAAAACCTTTAAAAACACAAGGGAAGACCGAAAAAGGAAATAACCAAGTTGTCACAAAGGCTGAGACACATTCATAAACAGTTTTTGATTTAAAAGTAAGACTAGACGAGTGGAAAGTGTTTCAGGGCAATTTACAGCAGCTTAAAGAAGCCATCAATACCACTGACACTTTCCACCAAAGCTAAGAAGTGCATTTGCAGTATTTTCTACTATTATGTTGAGACTGTGGACAAGTGATCTCGGTCTGCAAAAAAACCCCATCAGTAGCGCCTGAGGGGGAACATCTCTACAGAGTACCATACCTAAAGAGGAGACAGACAGTGTGAATGTTAGGTAAGCAATTGCCTCAATGGTATGCACCAGCTTCACAGAGTCCCTCTAAGCTCCCAGACACATCCTCAGTCTATAAACAATGTCCCATGGAGATAGAAAAGCTGTGTTCCACCCCATCTTACTCACTGCAGCCAGTAGCAGCAGCGCTTGAGTGATGCTCACCTCGCTCCAAGAAAAGACTTTAAAGCCGGTGTGCAAATCACCCTGCTCCCCACCCCTACTGAACCCCCATGTTTGCCAACAAAAGCCAATTGAGGCAGCCATAAATACTTACAGATACCAGCTTAACAAAAGAGCTTTGGGTTGTGCAGCCCTGCTGAAAATCTATGCACTATGAGAGTGTCAAAGAGCATTCAGTTACAGGCAAGTTTCTTCTCAGTATCTTAAGGTGGAAGAGTGAATGGTAAACAAACCAGTGACATGCCCAAAAAAGAGGGGGAAAAATGCCAAAAACATAATGTGACAGCAAATTCTTGAACGCGCTGTTATTATACAGAAATACTAAAATTGACTTTTATGCTGGCCAGCGTGGGGTTTTAGCACAATGGAGCACAGTGTATTCCATCAAAAGACAAATGCCACTACTGGCCTCTTGCTCCTAAATTGTCAGGCGCTGAGAACAAAACAAGCCTTTCAAAGGCTAACTCTGCAAAATTGATTATTGCTTTCTCTTTCAAGTGGTGCTGCTGCTTTGTGACTTGCACATGACTTGGCAGGAAAAGAACAGCTGGCTCTCCTTTCTGGGCCCTATTCACATGACTGGTGTCCCACAAAGAAGGCAGGCAGTAGGGCTAGACATCAGTCACGGAGCTAGAGTCTAGCTTTAGCACAACTGGAAGATCTTGAATTTTAAAAGCGAACGGTTAACAAGTCTCCGGCGACTGACAAAGATAAACCATATCATCTCCTCAAACCAGACAAAGGGATGACTGTTGGAAATGGCTAACCTCTGACAGCACATAGTTACAGGAAGTTATATAAATCCCCGCTCACATAACCTCTTTCTAAAAAATGAGTTTGGTGTTTCCTCTAACTATTCCTGTTTGCTCCGAAGACAAAGCCTTGAGCCGGTGGTGAACCAGAGTATATTAACATCTCAGTGTTAGTCAGCACTTTCTGCTCACACCGACTCATTATTGTCATCCAGGCATCTCAAAGCTCATTACAGGTGAAATGATATTTCACTCCTCGGCCGTCTCGCAGCACGTGCTAACAACCTTTTTAAAGGAGATGAAAAGCTTTTATTGAGCATCTCCTTGAAAAGACCTACTGAGGGGTGAAGAATGCACATGTTTACTGCCTTTTGTGAGCTTCAGCTTGGCTTCACATACAACTAAAGCTGTGCTCACAAATCAAGCCAACAACATTTGCAAAGAACCACACACACACACACACAAAATCACAGAAAAACTTTCACATTGACCTCTACATAGGCTCGTGACTAATCAGACCAACCAGCCAGAAAAAAAAATACAAAATAAAATAATAATAATAATAATAATAACCTTTGTTATTACCAACAGAAGAAAACAAAGACATCTGTTTGTTGCTCACTTTTGATATTTGCATTCTCTTCTTAATTCCCAAAATAATTGCAGTTCTCGTTGTTGAGCAGCATGTTGCTGCTTAGCCATGGGAGGCGGGAAATGAGTTGGAAGCCAGTCCTTTTAATTATCCTTCAAATGCTTCCTGCACTCAGCAGATGTTGGGCTGCGGGGCAGGCAGCCGAGCAGCAGGGCTCCCAAGCACTGCACACACAGATCAAGACGTGGCTGCTGACTTCCCCTGCAACTTGTGCTGGGTGGTACACTGCATTTTTAAAGTATAATGCCATTCATCTACATAATGCTTTTTTCCCTATGTAAACACTCATCAACATTGATTTATTGCTCATTGCCGGGTTTTTTGTCATCCATTAAATTACAAATTGCAGCAGTGTAGAAAGATGATTACAAAGTAGGAAACAGACCATTAAATCTGAAGCGGTAAAAACATTATTTTGCTGTTTTTCTGGGTTTTTTTCCTCGAAGAGCTGAAGAATTCATTTTAGATTTAAAAAAACAGTCTTGCCCTTATCATGGCTTTGATCTCTTGGCCTTTTCTATGTTCTCTGGTCTAGACCCAGTTAGCTCCCCAACTGGGTCTAGACTGGGTCTAGACTGGGTCTAGAGAGTATTTTAAATTCAGGGAATTTAAAATAGAAAGTAGCTCGTCCACAGAAGGACTGGTAGCTCCCCTTTCGATAAGGGTTCAGATCACGCGAACAGGTGTGGGATTAGAGCTCTGGGTAGCTCCCCAACTGGGTCTAGACTGGGTCTAGACTGGGTCTAGAGAGTATTTTAAATTCAGGGAATTTAAAATAGAAAGTAGCTCGTCCACAGAAGGACTGGTAGCTCCCCTTACGATAAGGGTTCAGATCGCGCGAACAGGTGTGAAATGTGTGTGTTTAGTTAGTTTGTTTGTTTGCTTGTTTTAATCAATTTTAAATCATGCTTTTTATTTGTTTTTGTTTCTAATGTCTCTGTAAAGCACTTTGAATCACCTTGTTGTTGAATTGTGCTATACAAATAAATTTGCCTTGCCATTTGCCTTGCCTTCTCTTCTTACTCATCCCCTCCTATAGTGCAACTCTTTCCTCTCTGTTTGGTTTTTGTTCAAGGCCTCTGAGTCACCCTTGGCCCTCACAACAAATCTATTTCTTTATCACTCATCATTTCCTTGTGTCTTCTGACTATGGCACACACTGTTGATGAGGCAAAAGGTGAGTGGAGGAAAAAAACATGAATCTACACTAGACTAGTTTAGACTGACTTGTTAAATTCTCCATGAATATGAGAAATCTATTATAAAAGATTTAAACTATATGTAGGTTACACACAGAAAATGGGCTTGTAATTGATGTCGTTAGCACAGCATGGGCTAACCATAATTGTTTTACCATTGGTAAATTAAATACATCGATGTCTGTTCCAAGAGACAACGTTTTCCACGAGTCGCACTGCATCTTTTTTTCCACTCGACGAGCCTCTAAGTTTCAACATGGCACTGACACAAAGCTCTGAGAAACACCGAGATCCTCGATGAGCTGTCTTGACCCTTGTAATGATCTTCCAGCACGGCCAAGTTCTGCAGCTCCTTCTAAAGAGCTGCCTTAATTTCCATTCAAGCTGTACAAAATCATGCTGAATGGAGTAGAGATCTACCCACCGAGGCCAACTCCAAACATTAGCAACTTTCCAGCATCTGCTAGGTGCACCCATATTATCTGTAACAGGTCAGCTGCCAAGGCTGGCTACTCATAATGGAGCTGGCAGATGAAGCCGTCCTGACATTCACACTTCGGCTTGTGTGCTCTGCGTGCTTTGGCAAAACAGAAAACCTTTTTAGCTGGAGGAAAAAATAACTCCAGACATTTGAAAACAGCAGCTGAAATGCTGCCAGTTGTGAAGTTCATAGGTAAAACATCTGTCATGCAGAAGATAAGCTTTAAAAATGCTAAATAAATCCCTGGGTTTAGTTTAGAGACTGGGTTTAATGTTTGAGCTATTATGGCCTGATTTTTTTTTTTTAGATTAAAATATGGAGAGTTATACTTTTGAGTGAGGCGCCTATTTTCTATTCAATTATTGCCACATATAATTTATTTAGCACATTTTATTTCAGAACCGCCATTCAATGGCCAATTTATAATTAGATCCGACAAATGGCTTAAGGCAACTGATGCACTTGTATCTGTGTTACGGTATAATTAGAACTAAGTTTGAGCAGAATGTGGGTTAATGCCTCTTTCTACAGAATAATAAACTCATTTTGGGATTAGGATGATTCAGTATGCAGCAGAAACACAGCACATTAGACGGTGTAAATAGAGAGAAATCAGTTTCAACCAGCCTTAAAATCAGCAGTTCTGTCTTACTTTCTGATCATCAGATAAGAAACTGATTGATTCAGACTCTCTACAAATCGCTCTGATGAAGCCACTTCAGGCTGCTGATGACAAGTTGAGGCTTATGTTTTATCCACCCTGCTTTTAGCACATGAAACAGTCTGCCATGAATGTGACAGCATCTTAAGGGCGAATCTGCTACTCTCTTTTTTTTGACACATTTATGCAAAGCTAATTTCAGTTCAAGCTTCAAATACTTCATCAGTTGTACTCTTCCTTTAAGCAACTACTTTTTAAACTGGTTTCCAAAACATCCGTTTGAGTGCCTGTAGCTTTAGAAGAGGTCTGCGACTAACAGCCAATGGGATACCGAGCCCATTCTCATTCCCGACTCGTAACATACCAATGATTTGTCAGGTCCCGAGGCGTCCCATGGGAACGCAAAAAGTAACCTTCCGCGTCCCTATGATACGCACCGGTTTGTGGATGAAATCCAATAGAATGACGCTCCTGGTGGTAAAACACGCTCCAGCCATGTATTCCAGCCCTAACCCTAACCTTAACCCTAACATTAACCAGCACTTTAATGACATTAGATAGTGTTTTCCAAAGCGATTTAAGTAAAACAAATATACATGTGCACCGTAAAAAAAAAAATCCTAAAAAAACAGTAATAATCCGGCAGCTGGGGCGCCAAAATAATACCAGAAAATAACAGAAAATAACTTTCACATGAAAATACGGTTATTTTCAGTAATGACAATACAGTTTGTTGCCCTAATTTTACATGGGATTTTGCCTTTTTCAAGTGCTTTTAAATATTAAATTAGTAACATTTTAATGTGATTAAACAATGAAATGACCTATAAACAAGGTCAATGGATGCGGCAATATACAGTTAGCAGTTGGTTTAAATAATAATGGATTGTATTCATATCGCGCTCTTTGAGACCCTCAAAGCGCTTTACAATTCCACTTTATAATTCCCCTCTGGCCATCACTAGTAGGTAAAGTGTCTTGCCCAAGGACACTTTACCCGAGAGTGTCCGAGCCGGGGCTCGAACCGGCAACCTTCTGATTACAAGGTGAACTCCCAACTCTGGAGCCACGATCGCCCTAAATCTTAATAATAAAAATAATTATTATTTGATGTAAAAAAAGTTTATAAGAATCATTTTATATATTTTTCCATAGTATTACATTTGAATTTAACAGTTCAATCTTTCAAATAACGGACAAATATTTGTGAAATTATAATACATTTGTGAATTATTTTACCAATCTAAATGTGCATATGTACAGACAGATACATTTAAAAAACAAGAAAATTATGTTTTATTACATTTACAGTGATTTTACGTTAATTTACATTTGAAATGTAAAATCAGTCTATTTATGTAAATTTTATGATATTCTAGAAGAACAGTACAAAACTGTAAAATACACAGTAAAATACTTTTATATTACTTTTTTTTTTACAGTGTGTAGATTCATTGCAAACGGTTCTCATGTTTCCTCATTTTTCTGATCTCGTAATATAGGGATGTGTTGGATGCCCGGATGGATAATATACCGATGATTTGTCACCTAGCGTAAAATGTTACGCTTTGGGAGTGAGAACGTGTTGGGATACCACATACATTAATGAGGTCTTCTGTCCTTTCTAACAAACTCTTTGAGCAATCATTTTAAATCCAAATATTTGGGGTGGAGGAAAAAATTGATGACGCATAGTATCACAATTTTTTGCGTGGCAAAGCTGTAATGACACAGAAACACAGTTGGAATAGGCATGCAAGAATTCAGACAAGCGCATCTCCATTTAAATGAAATGTATGACTTATCTTGTTGTGACAAGAGAGATGGATGAGATACAGTGACAGTGAAAATACTTTGGGAGTCCCATGAACACCAGGGCTCATGTCATGAGTCACCATCCTGAGATAACGTTAGGAGATAATAACACTCACTCCAGTAAATATAGCAGAAATGACAGCGAAAATTCCCGTGTCATGTCGTAAATATAGGTTTCGTGAGTTTGTTAGATGTCGCTTAGAAACTGCTTAAAAAGGACGCAAGTTAAAAAAATGTAGTTAACAGGCCATAATTGTGTAAATATTCATGCTGTTTCTGTAAACAAAAAACGATGTAAATGAGAACAGCTTCATTGGGGATTTGGCTGCATTAGAGCAGCATATGAGAGCAGAGAGAGTAGGAGGGAAGCAAACGGGCATAAAAGGCTGACAAAAAGCCAGCTGAGCTTAGCTTACACTGAAGCACAAAAGGTGACATGAAAACAAAGTTGCTCACACCTGTGCTGCTTTTGCCAACTTTAAATCGGCCTTTAAGTTTTTGGTATTCCCCACAGCTCTGCGGTCGATGTTAAACGCCGCTGAAGTGTTGTGCGCTAAGGATTCTTCTATTATTGTGTTCACATTTTCGTCGAACAGAGTTACAGTTTGCAGACCGTATAGGGAGGGAAATTTAAGCATCTGATATGGACATACTTTCATACTTTCCGATCTATGAAGACAGGAAAACAACAAGGTGATGGTCTTTTCTCATAATCTGTGAGTCTCTAGAGACACTTAAAAATAATGAAAAGCATATTTGTCTCTTTTGAGTGCCGCTGGGTCAGCATAATCCAGGTTCAAACATCACGCTGTTCCTGGACCTCGAAAATGCAGTAAAGCGATTCCGCCCGCGTGAGGAATGAAGGAAACGTGAACTGCTCGAACCTCTTTAAACTCACACTGTATCTTTATTGCAAGGCAAAGGCCATCAGGCTGGTATTTCAGGTGCTGCAACTGTTCCATAAACAGGCGGTGCTGTAAAATAATTACTTCTAATCATTTATTTTTTTCTTCCCTTTTTACAACTCTTTTGTAATTTGACACCGCTGTCACTGCTTTGAATGAGCCAACTACTTGCCTTGCATTTCACTGTTTCCAGCGTGTGACGCATACTGACAAAGGTCCCACTTGTACTTGACACCTGCTTTGTTGAGAAGCGTGTACGCGGGAGCATTTACGCTTGTGTGTGGTGCACACAAGCAGCTGCAGAGTCAGTCAGCCAAGCAGTAGTGGCTCCCTGGAGCAGTGGGGAAGTTAGGAAGCAGTATGTAGGTAAATCAGTCTATTACTAACACTCCGCCTGCCTGGAGCAAGTCTCCTGGGACGCTGCTGACAATACACATGCGGCCTGCCTGATGGAGCATTCATCCATAGCTGGATAAACATACGTACACATACAACAGAGTCACTGGGCTTCAGCGCATAAGCATAGACACTGTACAATATGTATAATATGGCGAGAAGCAGGCATACGGAGGCATATATATGACGCCTACGCAGGTCATCTCACACGAGACGGAAAAGATTCAAGCACTGAAACCATCTGAATATTAGAATTAACCAACAACTTTTCTTTGCGCCCACTTTATCTTCATCCATTAATTACCCTATGTTCTCTGTCTCTGTAATACTGTTTAGGACCCATTTGACTGTCCTCTGCATATTTAATAACCTTTACTCAACCAGGAAGCCAAACACTGGAGATTAATGTCCTCCAGGTAAAGCAACAGCTCGAACAGCAGAACACTGTGTCGGAGCGTGCACAGGTGTTCATTTATGAACTCAGGGCAAGGCGAACACGTTAAACCTGCAGTAACCTGGGTAGGGGAACGTCCATATGTTCTTTATGTCAGTTTTGGGGGGTTTTATCCTCTCCCATAAAGTCTGAATTTCTTCGTAGTTCCAATTTACCTCCCGTAGCGGTTTTTGTGCTAGTTAGCTGTGTTGTGAGCCGATTCGACTAGCATGTTTACAATTATTGACAGATCGCCCCTGATGCACGTGGTTTTTGTTCTATTAAATCCGTCTGAGGTTTTCCCTTTTTTGAATTTTTTTTTGCTTACGCGCTGCAGGCTTAGAGAATATTACATCCTCAGTTTAATGTGCGTTATGGAAGTGAATGGTTATTTATAATAGTCTTGTGTAATTTTTATGGAATGAGCAGCCTAACAAGATGTAAAAACGCTTATCTAATGAGCACCTTTATTTTACCTATGAAGAGCTGTTTATAAATATAATAAATATTATATGCATGTAAACTGCAGGGTGAGAGTTTTACGGAAGACATTACATTTTGTTTCAGTGGATATTAACTTTACCCCTTAATAATCTTCCACTTGCTTTTACTGCAGTGCCAATAAATGCGCTGATTATAGCAAGCATTTGAGAGTTTCTGCCTCCGTGTTTGTATTACCTGTGCCCTGTCGTACTCTTATAGAGGATAAACGTGCACATGATGATGCCTGCAGCCTGTAGAATCTACAGTTTGCTCAGGGTTTTTGCTCATAATACAATTGCGAGGGATCACATATTTTAAAAGTAATCTCCGAGAGACGAGATACCAGCATATAAGATGCTCTGGGTTTACTACCTGGTTGCTCAAAGCTCTTTGTCTTGCCTGTTGCCCACCTCTTATTTCAGGCCCCTGTAACTGATGAAAGGCCATGGTCAAGAACAGATGATATTAACTGAGCTAAAATTAGCATTCTACAGTGACTTGGTTACTGAGAGTAGTTTGGTAAACTTGGAACTTGAAACTTGGATCTGCATCAGCCAAACTCTTGCTTTTGCAGGAGATACAATGTCTTCACAGCAGTAAGGAAAGTAACACAATATAAAAATAAACGGCACACCAATCAAAGAATGATGCAATCTGTCTTTTAAATATGCTTGTCCCACTGCTGAGCCAGCAGGGAGAAATCAAACCCAGAGAAGAAAAATGCTAAAACAGCATCCCTGTTAGCTTCTGCCAGTGTGAAGTCCCAAGCAAAGTGCACACAAAGTTGTAATTACACTGAGTGGGGAGCAATTAGATGGATCACGGCTAGCCCGTTTAAAAACACTTCGGACCATTCATTACGCCGGGCGCCTTTAGACAAGAGACTCTGTCGGATGTCCTACAAACCGCTGCAGAGGCTTGTGAACTGCACGGTCATCAGATCCGCCTCTGACCTTCTTCTCTGGCGCCTGTAATCAAATGAGGCACTGTGTGAATAATGCAACCTGATATACACAGCGCAACCGGAGTAGGAGGGCAGCAGTTACAATCGAAAAATATATTACCATAACCATGATGGAAATCAATAACGTGGCAATGTTTTGCGATTAGCTGAGAGGCCTCCGTCGCTACTAGCGCCGCAATCTGCTCCCGCTGCAAGGATTATAAACATCACATCACCTAAAACAATATGCATAAATGAAAATGACACATATAATTTGCTCCACTGAAGCATTTTCCAGGGTACAGGCAAGGGAACGCAGCTTCTGAATTTCTCCCTTCAGCCTAATGCTGAATGACAGATAGGAAAAGGAAAGAAACCCTGAAGAGTCAATTTGGAGCTGGAGTGGCATTTCAAACCCGGCTACTGAAGTGTTTGAGAGAAAAGGGGGAAAAAATTAACCTGAAACCTAACCAGGCTTTGGGAGCACGTCTATGAGAAGGATAAGGTAGCTTTTTTCTATCATGCCATTCAGCAGATGATAACAATGAGCAAACCTGTCGTTGAGCGACACCGCCATCATCGCCGTCTTCAGACTGGTGTCACTGACTTTTTTTGGAACAGCGCGTGCATGTGTGAATGTTGCATCGCACATGTTAAAGCATTAACAAGTGTGCTCTATGCTCTATGCCAAGGATGTCAAACTCATTTTATAACGTGGGCACAGCCAGCCCACGTTCATTTTGAGTGGCCCAGACCAGTGAAAGGTTAACTGCACTTTTAATCCCGGAGATATCTTAATATAAGAAAACTAACAGTATGACAAAAAAACTGTATATCGTTTTCTATCTGATGCTGATGTAACAAAAACAAGAAATGGATTAGAACGACTCTTTGTGCTTAGTAGATAAGAAATAAATGTTCACATTGCCTCATTTACTGTTAGTACTTAATTACTTTGATTTGACATGAATGAACATGGGAGAGGTCTTCGTTAGTTAAAAATACTGTTAAATGTCCAAAATTAATGACCACGTTGACATTTCCCAGTAGAGCGGACCGGATTAGGGTCTTTGTTGGGTTGATTCTGGCCCCCGGGCCTTAAGTTTGCCACCCCTGCTCCATGCAATATGAACTTGCACATATGCATGTGAGATTACTGCATGCATTTAACAAGTGTGCCAGGTGCTGCTGAATGCAAAGATAGAATCACTGGTGAATGTGCAGCACTGCATTCACCACTGTAACCCAACGCTTGACACTGGTGTTCACCCCGAGCACCACAGGCAACACAGGAAATCTCCACCCTCCCGCCCCCTCCACATCATTCCCATCCGCTGAGCTGCTCGGTTACAGCAAAGCAGAGCTCTAGCAGTGGACTGCAACGCTCAAATCCCAGTGGAGCGTGAGCACCCCGTGGCATCGGTGAGCACAAACGCTTACAGACAAGTTCATGCGCGTGTGCACCAAATGTCAACACATAAGCACGAGCGCCGCTTAACACACGTGTACAGCGGACTGCCGCATCCGAGTGTGACTGCGTAAAATCTCAGTGCATTGAAATTCCCGAAGCAGCAACAGACTCGCGTTTAACATCAAAACCCATGCGGAGGGTAATTCGATTACATGGCTCTTTGACAAGAAAACACTTCTTTGCTCAGCTAAAATGCCAGCAGTGACATGAGAAAAGGAGAAAAACTCCCTTAAAGAAGGACAACAAACAGAAAAGAAATGCGGCACAAAGTCTGACAAGTATTTGTCACCTAGATTAAACAAGTCAAGCTGGAGGGGTTAAGGGGGCAGCGGTGGCGGCGGTAGTTAAGAAAATATTCCAGCCAGTTTCTCCCTGCTGCCGCCATCCAAACTCATTCTGTCAGCCTCTGAGTCACATTATTTACAAGGCGGGGAGACAAACTATTGACCTCCCTTCTTTTCTCCATAGCTGTTTGTGACACTGACAAGGACGCTCAGGGGGAAGAGTGCAAGACAAGAGGAGGACGAGAAAAAAGTGGCAAAGGAAATAAGGAGATGAGGAAAGAGATGAGAAATGAAACATCTTGCTAGAGGTCACTATCAGGGGCCGGTTTATATGCAAATATTGACACTGCAAACTGCGAGTACAGATTAGTTTGGCTTGCACAGGGATAGTGTTTCGTCTTGCATTTAGAAACCTTGAGTGCAGTGCAGTATTTAATGTTTTCACAGAGGAGAGGAACAGACTGACACGAACATACGGATGCTCGGGAAAGGATTTAGTAAATAGGTGTATAAATATAACTGAGCTAGTGTTGCTTTTGAATAACGAGTTATTGAATTTTAAAAGCTGCCCCAACACAAGCGTCCACATAAAAACTCACTAAAACACAGAATGAAGTGACTAAATGCTTAATTAGAGTACACTGTTTCGCCAAGCTTTCCACGCCACGTCTTGATTTCTTGACCAGTGACATGAAAAGAAGTTACAAGTCTACAATCTGCTGTTCAGCCGTCCACCTTTGCAGAGCTACATGACCTGGAAGAAAAGAAATGAAAACATAAGCTGGGAAAGTGGGTCAGATGAACACAGCAGTGATTGATTAGGTGGCCATCTGCTACTTATCAAGTACAAGCACTGATGGATGATAAGAAGACTCTGAAGGAAAGTATGGTTAAGAAATACATGTTGAATCACTATAAGCAAACAACATAATTTCATTTTGTTTAGCTTCATAATGGTGTTTCTCGAATACTGACCGAGGAACAGATTTCTGCATAGGGAACTTTAAATGATAAAGTAATCTCATATGTAGTAAATTGAGGCCAAAAGGTTCTTTTCACCTTCTTCTTGGCTTAAAACCCACTCGTGCTTTATTGCATTTGGTCAAAGTACAAACTCATCCTACAAAGAGAAATGTCTTACAGTGACACTTGGCTTAAGTCTGCAGTACAGGAAGTAGATAGATGTGATCTTGAAACAGTGCTCCACCATATTTTGGAATCCTTCCACAATTACTGCTGATGGATATTTCCTGTTGTTATATGGCTTCTTGCCTCAGTGATTAAAAAGATATCCGTGCAGCCAAGGCCTTGGCGTATTGTTCTATTGTGACTGGGATCACTGTGAGCCCCACACCTTTTACAGGGCTGCCAGTCAGGCAGACAGACCGGCCAGTTCAACCGCTAAAACCACAACTATCATGGGGTCTAGAAACTGATACCAAACCAGAGGAGCTCTTCTTCCAAAATAGGACTGCTCACAAACAAACAGTGCTGTGAACCACGGGAGACAAAAGCAACACCACCACCAACAAAAACCCACAAAAAAGTTGGTGCACTCCTCCCCCGATGAGCACGATAATGTGATGGCTCCCTTATCACAAGGTATCTGAATGAAAAAGTCCACTAAGCCAAGGCTTTAGATTACCCCAAACCACCACTGCTACAAAGCAACTTGAGAGTAAGTGCTTAGCTTACCTAGCAACACCTCTAAACATCAAATAGCTTTAATAGCATGCTAAACAGAATAAAGCTGATATATTTGTGATGATGTGTAATAACATTTTCTCACTTTTATTTTAAGGGGCTAAAGAGCATTGCATCCAAGCCTCTCCTAATCTAGTCTCTAGGTCGACCTGTGGTAGCTTGGTGGATGCTTAACGTTAGCATCAATTTTTTGCTAACTTTAAGCTAACTTTTGTTTCATTTCTGCATCAGTTCATCAGTTCTTTTGCTATTATTTCACTTAATTTTAGATCTACTGTAAAAAAAATCATTTTTCCATCAAAATTCCAAACAGATGTACATTATAACAAAATGAGCTAAAAGAAAAAACAGGTGCATCATTAAACCGATGAATTTCAGTAGCTAATCTATCACTTTAAGCTCATTAACATTTGTCCAGGACACTGTAACAAATGGTGATCAAATATAAATATGGCAGGGAAAGCAGCATCTTAATATGACGATTCGACAAAGATAACGCCATCGCACTTCCACAGCACTTATCAGCAGATGCTGAGTATTCTCCACACAATAAATTCAACACACACTGGCTCCTGGCTCTACATGTTGATGTGTAGTGTACCTGTTATATCTCTGCTGCGTGCTAATGACTGGTTGCTGTAAAGCAAATTGTCCTTCAGGGATAATAAAGATTTACTGTGCACTCTCAGTGCCTCTCTTAATCTCCCACATATCTAAGAAGGCAATAACACTAACAGCATAAAGCAATATGACCTTTTTTTTTAACCACATTTTACAGGCAGCTACCATTTCACAGAAATCCTCCAATATCCTCAAACGTTAGCGTCAGTAAGCACTTTAAGATCTTCAAAAGACGCATGCCTTTACAAAAGTAGTTTTCATTTTATTAGATCTTCTTTGTTTTCATCATGACACTTGATGACACTTTAAAAAAATTTGTGGTATTCATTTCAACATGGATGATTTGCTCACTATTCAAACCTTTGCTGCTTCTTATCTTTCACGTCCTTATCTGTATCCTGCTGTATCCTGTTCTCTTCTGCTATGATAACCCAATTTCCCCGCAAGGATCATTAAAGATTCATCCAATCTAATGGATTTTTATTTTTACCATTTCATTCTCTGTAATTCACCCTGTGCTGGTGATGAAAGGTGCTACACAAATAGTTATTTTCATGATTATTACTGCTAAAAGGAGCTGGCATTCTGCATGAACGGGAAATAATTGTAGATCGACTGAAGTGAGGCTAACTAACCTTAATCATATTTAACTGCCCCAATTTACACAGCACAAAAAATAAGTAAATAAATAAATAAGTAAAAAGGAGCTCAGCGCCCTGAATGTATTATAATTAGTGCTGGACCTGAATTTACAAGAGATTATATACATCATCGCAGCTTCAGCACCTGACATCTTAGCCTGTGGACACTGGGCTGTAAAGGTTACCACTTTCACTCCACTAACTTTGCTTAAAGAGTCTAAAGATATAGAGCAGATTGTTAATGTACTGCAGTGAGAACATATTTGGTACACATTATCATTAGGATGATGATCCCACCCCTAAAGCTTTTAATCTAATGACCACTCACTGCCAGTCAAATGCATGTCATTCATCTGTGGAAGATGGAACCATGAAGTCTAACAGTCAAGCCACAGAAAGTGGTTCCTAAGTGCTTATTAACATTCATTAACACTCACAAGTACTATAAAAGTATTATATAAGAGCTTTACAGCACACTTACAATTACACACAGTCCAAGTCATTTGATTAGATGACGATGTAGAGCAAAACACCAACTGGACTTTAACTACAGTATAAAGAATATCTACTTTTTGCCACACCTGTGGCGCTTGTTCCCTTTGCTCATGTATGAAAAAACACACATGTACGTTCATTTATCATGCTGTTCTTTTGAGCTTCATCAGCAACAGCAACATTCACTGGATAAGGAGTAAATTACAGGCACTATTACTGTATGATAGATATGCATGATAAACTAGCGATCCCCTCCAAAGTGCCACTGCACAACAACAACATACACGTAACAGACTTAATATCACCATTAGTTCTGAGATGAATCTGTCACGATCTGGGTGTTAGAAAACTTATTTCCAAAAGCTGTATAGGTGTTGATAACCCTATCCTAGTTTAGCAGTTTATTTAAGTCCAGACTGATTAACGCATATTGGAGGAGTTACAGAACAAACTTACTTACATACACTATCATCATTATAGTAAGATATTTCCGCAAACAACAGGAGACATGGGCTTTGAAGTGCTTTCATATTTGCTAAGTCTGAAAAACATAAACACAGACTCTCATTCCGTTACGAAATCTACGCTCGATTTATCTAAATAACTGAAGCAGAGCTCTACAGCATCGGCAGTTGCTTTGGGTTTTTGGCTGGTTGTTATGTCAACGAGCCCCCAGTTCACCATTCAGAGAGTTTAACGCAGGACACGGAATACATAACAGCTGTTAGATTCAAGTTGCAAACAGTGTGTAACGTCGGTGCGTTCAGCAAGCAGAACTGCCGCAGTGAGAGGAACGCTTAAAGGCAGCATTACAATTGCATGTTAGAAAATGCACATTTTATTCTACCATCAGAACAACAGTTTGAAGACACGAAAGACACAGACTTACCGGTACTTTAACAGAATTAGATGAGAACCATCAGACAACCCAAAATGCTGTAAATATTTATTTGTTTCATCTATTTAGCTTCTGTAGAAATTATCCACACCCTCACTTACCTTAACTGCACTACTGTATAGCTCTGTAATAATCATTCTGTACATACGATAATTTTTAACCCTACAACTGTTTACAACTTGCATAGTTCCCATTTCTGTATAGCTGTATATCTCAGATTCCTGTAAAGTTATTTATTTCATATTCTGTATAGTTTTTCATATTTATATCCTGTTCATATCCTGTACATAGCTTGTACTCACTACAGCCTGTACATACTTATAGTTATAGAATATTCACAACATACTTCATACCGTGTACATTATAACATACCATAATAGACCCATTTCTGTAATATACTCACATATCTATATTATTGCTAATATATATTGTAATATATCTATATCACTAAAGCACTTCTGGATGGATGCAAACTGCATTTCGTTGCCCTGTACCTGTGCATGTGCAATGACAATAAAGTTGAATTCTAATTCTAATTCTAATTCTATTTTTCAACCACGAAGAAACAAGAAATTCAGACAAGTCACCCGGGGTGTTGTGAAGGTTTATTTCTCCAATACATTTTGACAGTTAATGAACTAAATTATTAACCGGTGATGCATTCAATAATAAAAATTAACAGCTGTTTGAAGGGTTGCGTTACATTTTATCTAGATTCCTCCATATTTACCACCGCGCAGGCTGTGGTTCCTTTAAAGGAGCTTCTAGGTGACTCTGGTATCCAGTTACATGCTCAGCACCGTGGAAATCGTGTTTAAATAGTGCCGTTCAATAAAAACCCACATGACAAATAACAAACAAGCATAGCATAATTATTCAGCCTTGGCAGAGGTGTTGCTTGCCACTTCTGTTTTCATTACTAGTGGTCGTACACTGGCTCATCACATCGCCTTTGCTGGTATTTTTGCATGGCTCTAATCCACCGTTGTGGCCCTGCGAGCGTGGGCCGATGCAAGTCTTTACCCGCAAGCCTGCATGCCAATTAGATAATGATTAACAGCGATACAAGGAGACATATCAGAAAGGGAAGGGGGGAAGGATTGTTGTTCCTCTACAGCTGAGATTGACCTGACAGATGAAGCATATTATATATATAAACACATGCAGATACGCATATATAAACACAGTAGGCCTCGGGTTAGAGCTATTTATCGTTCACACTTATCAGCCATTTCAATGTGACGTGTCTGAACAAGCAGGGAAACTATCAGCACACTCACTCAGCGCACACTAGTGCTGTCTTGAGTCTGGAGCTAATAGAGACAATTATGTCTTCTCTGCTCGGAGGCCAAAGCTTATTTAAAACCATTTACATTGTGCCGCTTTGCCAATTTCAGGTGAATGTGCGATTCATGATGCCGGAGACTCACCGCTGTGCCGAGCGTTGTCTCATTTGCCCTCCACCTGATTTTTTTCCCCCATCCATTTGTTTAGCCTGACAATATTTGCTAATTAGCATTAAAGTCTAAAATCAGCATCTCAGCAAAAATGTTCCCATTAGCATGAATGCCCAAATATTTTGATGACATCAGCTCGCATATCAGCTGCATGCACAGAAAATGACTTAAAGCATCACAGGAGAATAAGCAGTATTTATTTACTTCTATTTTTTTTATTCAAATTTATTTTCTGGTGCTGTTAAATTATCTATACCCTAAAAAATACACATAACATTGAAGGGCTTTGGTGGTGATGCTCCATTTGTAGGAGGCGATTTATCCAATAGCGCGGCCCTCCTTTGTACTTGAATTTCATGTACTGCTGCTGTAAGAAACATGTGCCTGGAAGGGAAAGCTTGTTTCCTTTTCTTCTTCCTCCTCTTGTAGCGCTACATAAGAGAAATTGCCGGGAAGCAGAGGGGGGATCAACAGTTCATCTTGTTGGAATAAATGTCTTCAGGCATCCAATCCAATTGAAGCCCTGGCTCGATGACTGCAGGGCTGCATTGTATCTCTGCACGTTCAGTCAGTCACCATTAACCAAGCCTCCATTAACGACTTGCCGGTGGAAGAAAAGTCTGTTAACAACTGTTTTTTTCCCCCCTCCTCCCTTTATACAAGCAGTACATGAGCATCAACATCTACGTGAGACGCTGCATGTCTGTCTGCCTCCATTTGTCCGTGTGCGCCTGTGTGAACCACACTGCAGTCAGGATGTCTGCTTTTAGCCGGTTGTTGTAGGCTGATTAACTCTGACAGGCTGCCTCTCAGACCCACCACATACACAAGCAGTAAAGCAACCAGGCAACATTTCAAAAGCAAGCAAGTCTGCCCATGCAGCCCTGAGTGGTTCTTCTCAACATTTTGCTAATGAATGAATCCACTAAACCTGAACTCACATCAGTATATAACTTCTAGAGCAGGATCCCGTTGTTGTTACTTCACGTGAAGCGATCCTAAATAACCATAGAGGAAAGCTATTACTCACTCAACCTGCAACCGATCTGCAGCTCTGCTCTATGAGTGACCAAAACTGGTAAATGTAATAGCAGATACCTTAAGTAACCTAAGCTGCTACTTGGTTCTCCAGAATCTCCATGTTTCTGCTTTTGTTTTTTAAAAATGGACACGGACAAACTGTAGTTTTATCAGTCGTCTAGCAAGTGTACCATTCTAGCATGCTAAGACACTTCGGGTATACTTTTAACAGAGTGCTGAGACTGTAAGCATGCATAGTTAAGCTGCATTCAAACAACAGTTAAACTCCTTGAGTCTGCTGCGGTGCAATGCAGGCATCTCCAGAGACAGAGCAAGTTGTTTATCTTGTTTCACTTATTAACATTCAGGGAAACCTGCTGATATTTGTCTAGTTTTTATTCACAGCAGAGCAGAAACAATATATTATGTAACAGCAAAAAAAACCCATCTGTCAGTATCATGCACCTCGACTCAATAATGACACAAATATTACATGAGGTCATACGCTGCAGTGGGAAATATAAATATGACCTTTTCTCACTAAACCCGCAACGGACCTTAGGTGCATTAAGTGATGTCTTCTATGTGAAGAAGAATAATAGCCTCCGGTTTTAACAATGTGGTTACCATGACCGGTGCCCAGAGCTGGACAAAACAGATGGAGAAGCAGGGGATTTACCAGGAGCTGTGCTCTTTTCCCAATGCATGGGAAAGAAATATCACGGCACAGCATCATCTGGTTTAATAAGGTAAATGGGTGCTTATAGAGTGCTTTTCTACTCGAGCACTCCAAACACTTTATACAGCATGTCTCTTTCATTCAAGCGCTTGTTTCCCTGTGCTTAAGTGCTTTATATCTAACATTCGCACGCATTCGCACGCAACTCGGGGTTCCGTATCTTGCCCAAGGATACTTTGGCATGCAGACTAGAGCAGCAAGGGATCAAACCAACTTTCCGATTAGCAGACGACCCGCTCTACCTCCTGAGCCACAGCCAGTGTTGGTTTTTGATAGCTAAAAAGGAGAATACAAACTGTATTGAATTCGCCAGCGCTTTTTAAATGAATGGAGCAAACCTGCGAGCTAGTTCAGGCAGATACTTGAGCCGTACCGCACCATTTACAGGTACAGTGTCTTCTGGTGCCCTGCATCCCTGCTGTTTCAACTGCTCCAGCATCTACCTATAGGCTCCTGGAGGATATTTACAGTTCACTCCTCAGTTTTTATGCATATTTGCGAGGAGTAATGAGCTGGCAGTGTAATACTGTACTCTTCTGCTGTAATAAATCATTTCAAAACTGAGTTGTTAAACCGAACGTTTGTTTTTGAGACAAAATTTTCACTTCTAGTACTTGCTGAGCAAAGAAGGGGAATCTGTTGAAATTAGTACCACCTTTTTTAGCATAGCCTTTAGGTTTTCGTGTTCTCTTTTTTATGAAGTGCTTGGAAACTTGCAGAAAAGACGGAACACTGGCCAAACTCCTCTCTGTTGATGTAACAGCAGCAAGTTGCAGGTTAAATGACCACAGCCAGTATCCAAACAGGTGGCGTTTGTGAGAAAGACCTTTTTCACTCCCTCTCTATCTTTCCACCCTTCGCTTTCCTTTAGCCCTGACAGGCTTTCACTTGTGCTGGCTTTGAACAGAAACACCATTGTGTCTTCTTCTCCTGCAAACAATGCCTGCTGTTTTGCCGAAGGGGGTCAAAAAACACACATTAGCTCTCTTTGCTCTCTTTGTCTCCTCTAGATTCCTGTCATGGATCTGACTGTGAGACGGTAAGTAAGAGCAGACTGGTTAATAAAATGACGTCAAATGGGTAGTGCGAGCAAAGCAGGCCACCTCACAGCGTCAGAGGTGCAGATGCATTCTGGATTTCCTGTCAGTGCTTGAGTTGTGGCGTTTCTTAAATCGTAACGTGATTACTTTGCTAATGCCACACCCCTAAGTTCCAAAACAGGCTGCCTTAAACCACAAGTACAGCACTGCAGGGAGGAGTTCTGCACCTTTATGTGAATCCGCAGCAGTATATATCTCAGTTCGATGACAGCGCCGACACTGTTGAGCCTGCCTTTGGTTTTAACATTCCTGCCTGCAGCTACAGAGGCTTGGAGAGGCCTCCAGAGGTATGTGACCCACAGTTACATTTATAGGATTCATGAGTGATAAAGGCAATGCCACGGGCCAGGAAATGACTGGCAGCTACTAGAAATACAGGCTTGTTCTGGCAGTCATAAAACAGCTCTTTATGCCACATCATTCAACGTAAGAGGAAAAAGAGAGGGCACGAGGGGATCGAGGAGTGGGGGCAAGATACAAATCAAGAGTTTAAACGCACATTTGCTCCTTAAGTGCTATTTGCGATTTTATTACGGGGGAGGCCTATCATTTTCAGTTTGGGTGAAAACGTTCTCATATTTTGAGATTAAATCAAAACCAGCGTCCTCATCAGTTTCCTCTACAGAGAACACGCAGCGACGATGCTGCATGACAACTCATTGGAAGACTAAGTGACTTCACAACCTTATTAATTGACTAACCAGCTGCCAGATTGACTAAGTGATAAACTGTCCTGCTTACTGACTGACTGACTGATTTACTCATTAAATATAAGGCTGACGAATTATAAATGATTGTTTTTTTGTTGCGTGGCCTTACACATGCATACACACACCGACCCCTCTGGTGTAGCCTGTCAGCGAGCATAACCGCTTTTCTCCTCTCGCATTATTGTGCAAATTGAAACGCCAAGTAGATCCATTCACACATACACGGAGAGAGCTAGTGGTGTGTGTGATGTGTCAGTTCGGCGGGAGGGGGGTCCATCCTCTTTACCATTTCAGTGTCTTGGCAAGTGGGAAGTAGAAATATGATTATCCAGCAAGGGGAATTGTTTCATCAACACCTGGAGCACATAAATGAAAATAGGAGGATTTATGCACTGAGAACAAGCTTACTCCTGCTGCCAGGAAACAATTAAGCAGGACGCCTGAATACCTCAGCCCATGCTCTCTCTTTCTGTTTCACCATTGTCTGTTTGTTTTGTTGTTGTTTTTTTAGCTCTACTCGTCTGATTGTTTCTTTTGGTGTGCTGGCTCACTGCTTGCTATACACCAGTGACACATTTTGGGGAACTGATATCAAGCCTTGGGGAAAGCTGACTAGAAGAGAGGACTGCTTATTTAGTTCCTCAAGTTGTCTCATTAAGTGGCCTTTTTCTTTTTAAAAATTTTCACACGTGCACTTTTCTAGATATTGCCTGCAGAAGTTACGTTTGAGAAGACAAATATCCAAATCAGTTGGCTCAGACAACAAAGAGAATTTATCTGGCCAGCTCCATAGCACAAAGTCCTGCACACTGAACCAAACACCTAATGGTATTTCAGTTACACCTTAAAGAAAGGTGGCAACATCACTGCGACTAGGTAAACTCTGTACTTGCTTGGTGGTTGTTTCAAATGTTTTGAAACTGCAAGTAGTTGCAGTGACCAGCTGGTTGCCTAAAAGTTGAGTGTGCAACATCATGAACTTCTGGGGGACCACTTCCAATCACAAACAATGACTCTCAGAAAGGCTGGCAAAGGTCTGCAAGTTACTGCCACCTAATTTATAAATACAGACAATATGTTTCAATCAATCAGTCTGCATCAACTTCTCTGCCAAGCACTAGAGACCTCAACTCAACTAGTACTCTGGTTATATTCCTATAAAAGCAAGGCTGCTCAGTGTCTATGCAAGTTTGCAGATAAATCGTCATCCTGCAACAACAACGTCTCTATTTTTGGAGGAATTTCTGAAATTTCTGCTTCATATCACTTAAGGTTTTGCTGAAATATTCATTTGAATTTAATAATAATGTATACTTTATTGATCCCCGTGGGGAAATTACTCTTTCTGTATTTAACCCACTCACTCAGTGAAGCATTGGGCAGCCGCAAATCAGGCGCCCGGGGAGCAATGTGTAGGGACGGTACCTTGCTCAGGGGTACCTGTTCAGTGGATTTGAACCCCCGACCTTCCGATCATGGGGCGACCACCCTACCTACTGAGCTATCCTTGCCCCAGGGTGGCTGTAGCTCAGGTGGCAGAGCAGGTCAGCCACTAATCAGAAGGTCGGTGGTTCGATCCCAGGCTGCCTCCTGACTGCATGCCAAATATCCTTGGGCAAGATACTAACCCCATGTTTGCCTGCTGGTGGTGGTCAGAGGGCCCAGTGGCACCTGTGTCCAGCAGCCTCGCCTCTGTCAGTGCACCCCAGGGCAGCTGTGGCTACAATGTAGCTGCCATCACCAGTGTGTGTGTGAGTGACTGAATGTAGTGTCACTCACCCTGTCTGAGTCTGAAGCGCTTCATGTAGTGTGAAGCGCTTTGGGGACCTTAGGGACTAGAAAAGCACTATACAAATGCAGGCCATTTACCATTTCTGTTGCATGTAGACTGCAAAAGATTTTTGATTTTTGTCAATTAATCACAGTTGCCACATGATCACAAACAGCTTGGCCGCACTCAATAGAAAACTGATGGCAGAGTGACTCTGTTTTTGACTCTGTCCAAAGAGACTTTAAAGATGGCAGTTGACTAAAAGTGGTCGTAGTCCTCCTGGTCCCTTTCTTTGATGCAATCTTTTTATGAGACTGCAAGTACATCGCTTAACACATTCACAATAATACTAACAAAGCACGTGGAGCATTTGCACCAGCATGAACACGCCTGATTTAGACGATCTAAGACTAAAATCTCAGGAACATACCTAAACCACAAATATACAGACAGTAATATCATTACAGGTGTTTTAACGTTATAACACATGTACAATTGCTGACATTTAAACATTTTGACCTTTTACTAAGTACACACGAGCAGACTTCCTGTCACCAGGGCAACTTGTGAAAAGTAGGAATGCATCAATTCATCTTTTCCCACTTGTAATTTAAAATAGATAAGCTTGGAGTATCGATCTAATTGGGTTGTTTGCAGATGACATCAAGCAATTTAGCGATGAAAAAAAAACAATGGTTATTAAAGCTCCTCTCATTTATTTGGTTTATTCCAATACAGATAATTTTTCCATTTCCTTATTTTGGTTTTACCCTTTGTTTCCTTTATTCCAACTTTTTTACCGAACAAAATTAAGATGAGAAAACAGTTAAAGCTCCTGATATTGGTAAACATCGTCTTATTTTAGGATATGCTAATATCAATCAAACAGTGCTGGCAAATACTGACATTCAGCCAATACGTGTACATCCCTTATTTAAATCAAGCATAGAGCATGTCCCGCTGAACCTAAACTCAAGCACACACCATGCTGACTTTTCTTTTAAAGATTTTTTTAATGGGCATAAATTGAAGCGTGATCCGTCTTTATTCACAAAGCCAGAAAATAGCTTTAATATCCCACACAAATGCTTTCAGTCACGACAGATGCCAAGCCAGAAAAGCAATCAATAAAAAGCACGAACTGTATCACTATGAAAAATGATAAACTCCCTTCCACTGTTTACACGATTACATTTGTCGTATGCAGTCTGCTTTTTTTTAAGACAGAATGAGATCCTCAGATGTTCTCTGGTGTTAATTTATTTAAACAATGATAACAAGAGAAATTCTGAAAAAAAAACCCACATTTGCATTAAAGTAACTGTTCAATTTAAGAGTTTTCAAGTGTAGCTTGAAGAGTTTTAAGGGTTTTCTAGTGCAGTTTTAATAAATGACAATATGGAATCAAACTAACTGTTTTGTTGGAGTAGACAGCTTGATTCATTAAAGGTCATACTTACAAATCATTATAAGTGTGCCTATGAATAGCATGGTATTTAAACTACACGCGTCTGAGGCAGCAGCGGTGCCGTGAAGCCAAGAGATGTGGAATGCAAACAGTAGCTTGGCAGAGTTCTGTTTATGTTCTCTCTCTCTCACACACTGTCTGTTTTTTTTATTGACTCTACAACTGGCCTTGTGCTCAGGCTCTGAATGTGTGTGTGTGTGTAATTTTTGATCTAATTCCATGCCTTGGGTAGAGCCCTGCTGGCTCTAAGGTGCGTGTCCTCGTTTCAGACGCGCTGACAAAGTGGCCCCTCTGAAATGAGCTGTGTGGCCTGTTCACAAGAGGGGAGCAGATGCATTTTACTGCCTTTGCTCTATGGGCAAACAACCTGCAGATTACGAGAAAAAAACGGAAAAAACCAGAAAACTGAATATATGTGCTGTCTGTACAGAAAGAGGAAACAAATACTGACAATACTTTTTCTCTGCAGATCTTCCTGCCAGATCCCTCTGCGTGACAGCGATTGTCTTGCCTTTGCAGATTTTTACTGCAGCGGTGGCTGTGTTACATATCCCTTATTATATGTCCCATTATATTTCAAACACATTCTTCCTATTCACTCTGCTGAGCACACAGCCGGAACATTGACTTTCATAGACGCCCCGAGGATTCATAAAGTAAATGTCTGAGCTGGCATCAGGTCAAGCCTGTTATAAAACTGACGAAACCTTCAACAGACGCATACAGAACCATGGAGACTGCCTCTCGAACAGAAGTGTAACCATTATAGGAAATGTGTTAAAGCACGAACTATGTTTATATTAGCTTTAAACTGAACATGAGTTATGGCAAATCAATACATAATAAATTCGCCAGAAGGGTTTTGTGTTTCCCCCTGTAATTTAATCTTGGCAGCATCAAAAACCCTCTAAAACAGCACGTAAACCACATAATCGTAAAGTAAAAACCCACAATGTGATCACTCTTCAGTGACTTCTTATACTGTTATATAAACAAAAGTGATATTATTTTAAAACAATATCTGGCAAACTTATTTTGGGCTTCATCTGGGCTACTTGTGGCTGTGCTGTGGATTGGTTACGGTACCAGCGAGTATTCAGTTGGTCAGATATGGCCCAGGAGTTATGAAATGGGCTGATCGCTGGAAGTCCAAATGTCACAGGCTTCATGATATTTGGGCAGGACTCAACACCATCAGCTTTAGCCAAATGTGGCCCAACATTTAGGCCAAACACATATAATCATTATTTTTCTCTTTTTCTCATAGAGCATCATTTAATACATGAAGGGATCTGTTTGTTTCCACATATTCTACAGTCACATTTTATTTTCATGATATCCTAAGTGTAACTTTACATGAAAAAAGTAAGTGTCCAACGAGCAACGTGCTACAGGTTTATATTACACCCTCAGGTCATTTCTAAGCATTGGAGTTTTGAATTACGGGAAAGTCACTGAATACTGCCGAGAAGACGGATGGAGAAGAAGGATTTAAAAGTCACAAATCAGAGCAGGAAACTCCCTTTGAGTTTTTCTTGACAGCTACATTTTTAGCTTTTGTGCACCATCGGCAGATCCTGACAAAAAAACCCACGATGTAAGCCTGGTGACTGAATGGCTCTTTTGAAAATGCTCTATGGAAATGAACAACTCTTGTTATGACTTTCTTGCTGGAATTAGGGCTGTGCGATTTATAACCAAAATCTCATATCCCGACATAAGGGATTTATCGTCCCGACATATATAATAACAAAAATTCTACATTTTCTGTAATCTGTGAATCTCGGGCAGCTTGACTTGCGTGAAGTGTTTTCAGCTGGGCGTCGTGTACCTGGAGTCGAGTGTTACATCAGTTGAAACGGCCTCAATTTTCTTTGTGACTAATTATTACACAGCGTGCTGCAGGGAAAAGCACCTGACGGCTCTTTTTAGCTTCTCATCTGTAAACACTCTGCATTCTATTTCACATGATGCAGTTTATTTTGAAAAATCTCAACAGGATCTTCAGCTTTATTGTGAAAATAAACATGCGGACGGAGCCACACGATGGTTTTACCGTCGTTGTTGCTAACGTCGCTTGTCGTAGTTTTTTTTTTTTACATTCAAACCTTTATTTAAACATCAGTACAATACAAAATAGAATTAAACAGTACCATATTAATGGTGTTGTACTTACAAAAAAAATTGCATACCATAGACAAACAAATAAAAGAACAGTTTTCAGAACCTACAATATAAATATGTTAGGGGGAAAGTAACTGATCGAGCCAAAGAACAAAGTGATTGAAAGATCTTGATTTTTTTTACAAACACCAATAGTTTTTATAGCTTTTGGGTTAGTGGAGTTCTTAATTGAATTAAGATACTGTACAAGTTCAAAGGAGAATACATAAAAAGAGGGATGTCTTCCTAAACATTTGGACTTGTGAATATGAAATTTAGCCATTAAAATTAACAAGTTAATCATATATCTGTTATCAAAGTTGAATTGTCTTTGGTTTTTGTGCAGACCAAACAAAACATATTTCCAAAACACTACAAATCCTTTAAATACATTTTCTGAGATAAAAACACATAAACTCTGCCAAAAATCTTGCACAAGGTTACAAAACCAAAAAGGATGTGTAGTAGATTCCTTGGAAGTTTTACAAAAGCTGCAGCTTGTATCAATGTCTAAATTGAATTTGCTTTGAAGATAATCTTTAGAAGGATAAATTCTGTGTATTCGTTTATAAGAAATATCTTTAATTTTGTTGGTAATTAAAAACTGATTAGGGAGTCTCCAAACTTCGTTCCACATAATACCATCTGAGAACCGGTTCCAGAGCAAAATTACATATGGTAGCGTGGTTATGCTACTCTGAAATAAAGATCTGATAGATTTATTGTTGTTTTTAGATTGCTTAGAAAAGCAAATCTTGCCAACAAAAGTTTGTATGGGAGATGCCAACGGCCTGTGGAATGAAGTGATATTAGGTTGTTGTACTCATGAGTAGAAATGTTCAAACACTGGTCATGTAACAGTGTCTGTGGGAAAACAAGAAAATGACTTTTCTAGCACTTTATCCCAATATCAAAGGTGTTTTTCAGTACTGAATTGTTGCACAGAACCATGACTGTATGTTTTCTCCCCGATTTTGTGGAGCACTCAACAGCATTCATTTGCAGCAAGCACAGAAAAGATCGATTTAACTGCTACCCAACATGCAAGAGGCTCGTCACTATCGTTTATTGATAGTTTTGAAAAACTTGCTATGTCATATTATTCACAGGAAGATAGAAAAGTTAATAAAATAAAGAAGATCATAATAACAAATAAGGCAATAATCCTCAAAGCCACACTGCACTATGAAAAGCAAGCAAGAAGGCGCAAGGGGAAAATATACTCTGTTAAAAGGGTCATCTGAAATACCGACTGCACCACATATCAAGAAAACTGCCTGACAGTCATTATCAGAAGTGGATAACAATGGTCAGTGAAAGGGCGATAATCACTCAGATGGAGGGAAAAACGACTTTCCCTTCATTTACAGTGCATCAGGAGTGACAAACTCCTGCCCCCACACAGTCTTTCTGAGAGTGCGGATGGGCGACAAGGTGCTTCATAACGACGGCACAACTGAGCGTGGCAGCTCAATCCACTGTTGTCACACAAAAGTCATCCAGACAGTGAATGGAGCCGACGTAGCAATAGGAAAGAGAGAAATTCCACATTGCATAACCAACCTCTTATCTAAGCTCTATTATCTTGGCCACGGCTTGTTATATGGCTGCCAAAGCTATCGCACAAAACACTGAAGCAACAGTCCTTATTTGGCTTCGCCTGCACCCACACAGAAACTCATACACAGAAAAGGCTAAATGTTGCAAATGCAATCAACACACCAACAAACAATGAGCTGTAATAAATTGCAGCCTAACATATCACTGTATCTTATTTCAGATGGGGAGCTGAGTGCTGAGCAATTATTGTCAGCATCGCTTGGCCTATAAAGACTATTCCCCTCAGAGCTGGTGTTGGTAGTGAGTGTTGGTAGCAGAAGAGCATGTCGACAACTGTTAACGCTAATTGCTTTCACACCAAGAGCGATCTATTAAGAAAACATGCAGCAAGACTGCACAATGTCACGACTGTGTGAGTCATGCCTTTGAAAACAAGCCATTCCTGAAAAACATGACCACATGGACTGGAGGCTGATTTGTAATCTGCATGCTGTTTTTGAAGACTTGAGATTTGTGCCACTAATACCATGTTGCTGAATCATCCCGGGTCTCTAAAAGCTTTAAACTGTATCATGAAAGTGAAAGCTTGAATGCGGTCAAATATGGTATTTTAGTGTCAGCTGTAGAGATTTTAAACATTGTGTAGCATCTTTATCTACTCTGCTCAAATTTTATTTACTTATAAAAGTAAAAAAAACATCTAATGATACCACAGGTTGGCATAAAATACTATTTTTGCAGCAATAGAGCTATTAGCTGAAAACAGGGCCTTTTTTTGCCATGGTGTGCAGTGCGTCCTTGAACATTTTGAAGAAATTGAACAAGTGGAGGTCAAAACAAATAGTAGCAAGGAAAAAAAACTATGAGAAAAAGCATTTGAAATAGGAATAAAATCCATTAACCCTTTAAGACCTACCATAGAACCAAGTCCGCCAGAGCTTATATTATATTTTTACATGGTGTGGAGCCATTTTTGGGAGCATTTCAAGTTGCTATACATCAATACAACAATTATAGCCCAGATTTTAATAATATGTATTCATTAAATGCATAGTAATTACATAAATTGCAAAAAAGTGCAATAAACTACAAAAAAATTTTAAAATCGTTTTTGTTTTTTTAACATATATTTCTAGTTAGAGAAATTTAAGAGGCTTATCCCTCAAAACTGTAAATACAAAAAAGTTGCACAAAATAGTTTCCTACCACAGGAAATTTATTTTGAGTGTCTTCATAGTTTTATTTTTGAAATACACCAATTTTTATATACTGCAGGAAAAACGAAAATAAATATTATAATGCAAATTTGCAAAAAAGCAGCATATGCATCAAAATAAACTATTTCCAGCAGTGCAATATGAGTCCTAAGCATCCCAGAAAAGAAACAGAAAGTCATAAAGTCAAAGATAACTTTTAAAAACACCAGTATAGGCCATGAGGCCCTGATGGTAAAAAAAACTACATTTCCGCGAAAATGACGTCACTTCCGGTTTCGGGCAGGTCATGGCGGACGTGCAAAAGTTCGCACTGACGTCTATTCCAACGTAGGAAGTGTTATGAACAGCTGATCGGATCGGCGAAGCGTGTTTCTGGAATATTATGTTTTTGTTGCTGCAAGTGCTTTTTATGCAGTTTTTGCAAAGCTATATGTGGAAGGAAACTGTGACCTAGGACAAGCTGATGACATAAGATGTAAGTACAACTCCTCCAGTTTCATATGCAAAAAAAATTATTGCGCTAGCTTACGCGGTTGCAGACCGGGATTTAAAAATAGTTACGCAAAACAGAGCGTGCCTGCTCCGACCGGCTCTAAAGGGTTAAAGATCTGACGCAGGACCTGAGAGATTATCTCACCCTTGATCTATCTACTGTTTGTATCTCAAAGGAACGGTGGCTGTCGAGAAGACATCCTTAAGCCTTAGGTATGAAAAATTACTGGACTGAAAAGTCAGTGGCAACAGGTCTTATGGAGCGATTCATCCAAATTTGCAATTTCTGTCCGAAATTGTCAATATGTACACAGGATGTCGGGAGAGAAATACAACAGTGAGTCACTGGAGCCATCTGCAAAATGCAGTTTAGGCTCTGTCATGGTTTGGGGCTATATTTCAGCCAGCCAATGGAATGAATGAAGGTAGGAAAGTACCATCAGACGTTGATCAACCATGCAACACCATCTGGAAAGTGAGTGATTGGCAACAGCTTCATTTATGAGCGAAACCACAACCCAAACACACTGAGGATGCAGTAAAAGTATATCTGGATAGAAGAACACACAATGGAGCGCTCTCAGTCGTTGATTGGTCTCCCTGGAGCCCAAAACTCAACTTTATTGATACAGAACAGAACAAAAGGCAGAAACATCCAAAGAAGAGCTTTGAATGTACTTTAAGAAGCCTGGAGAACTAATCCTTATGATTGCTTTAATAAATCAAAAGAAGATCACATAAGAGAGTTCAGGTTATGTTGAAAAATAAATGCAGCCATACGAAATATTGACTTTTAAGCTTGTTAGAGTTGTACAAACTCAACCCCGTACCGATTTTCCCAGCAAAATGTAAAGAAATAAAGGTTGATCCAAGACTTTTGCACTTCTACGCTTACGTTTAGTAGTAATTATTCCTTATTCGAGCTCTCGGCTTGCAAGTTCTGCCTAGTTTAAAACCGGGATAAAGCCAAAGAGGCATGTTCTTTGTCACATTATGCAGCTAATTTTATCTTTATTTAAAGTACATAAACCATATCATCATTTCAACTCGAATATGTCGCCTGGTAAACTCAGGTCCTTTCTCTTTCTCAGGTACAGCTTGTTTCTTGCAAACAAGCAAACACACACACACACACACACACACACACAAAAGCTTTTATATTTGCTTGCAGCAGAGTGTTGTTGAAATCATTATCAATACTTTTCCCCAACACACAACTCTTAGTGACACCGCAACCTTTCTACAAAATAAGTCTGCAAGGCTGGAAAAAGCGACCTCCAATCGTGCACATAAACAAAATGTTGAAACGGGATTCAAGTGATATGAAGGCTGAAGTAAGCCAGGCTTTCAGAGCTCTCTCTTTGCTCTATGCCAGAGAAGGACACGGCTGAAAAGGAAAACAGCCATTACTTAATGAGCCACTTAAAGAGTGCCCTCTCTATTTAGGTTTCATTACTTTTATTGTAAATCCTTCACAGCCCTCGTCTGCTAGTCATTCATTCAGAGCTTCCGCGGCCAAGTGCACCATTATATATTAACCAAAATCACAGGGCTGGAAAATACCTCAGCTGAATGACAATTATGATTACTATGAAGTTATCCCCCCAAAATGTCTTTTTCTTAAACTACTCAAATGAAATGTCTTTTGTTTACATTGTTTAATAACATTCATTAATCAAGAAGCCAGAGAGTGGTTGTGAAAAGCAACAAAAAAAGGGGGGGAGTACAAATCAGCAGCAGATAATTACTGTGGAAACCTTATAACAGTGCAGCTCCTAATCCATCGCAGGCTCAGGGACAGCATCTTAATCAGAAGCTAATTACATCCTGTCATTCACCGCAATGAAAATATGGAGACAGGAAGATGGAAGACGGCTCAGGACGACAAGCAGGAAATGGATATATATGCCTACAACAAGTTACCCACGTGCTTTTATGTGCCTCTTATTATGTGTCAGTGTGCACTGTCACCAAGCTTACAGCTTTGAGCTTGAAAACAAAGAGGCTCTTATTCTGACAGTTAAAAGTGTCGTTACATCCAGACCCCTAAAAACAGACAACTGACAGTTTCACAAAGCTCTCGCTGGAGAGGGCAGCCATTAATCCCACTGGTTTCCAACCTTCAGAAATCAACAAATACATATTATCACACATGATAAGAACATACAACTCATTCTTAGCTCGTGAAATTTTTCATAACTTGTCTTCTTGTTGTTGTTTTTTGTTTGTTAGTAACTGAAAAAAATCTGTGCAAGTGATTCAATAAATGCACAAAAGAGGCCATCAAACGTGTTCTCAGGTTTGCTCTCTTCTCAGACAGACTGTTAAACCACCGACTTTCGCTTTCACTGCCATCAAGAACAGTACTTCAGAACAATGCTCCTTATTAATATAGTATTTGTGCGTCCTTGTAGCTGATTTTTGTAAACATCTTAAATCAAATACAGTTAACGCCCACGTTTGCGAGGTTGCCGTCTTCTTATCTGCCTTTACAGGAACACTATTTCCCTGTGTTGCAACCAACTGTTGATCTGAGTGAATAATGTGAAACCGGCAGCAGGAATGTAAACTGCATTGTTTGCATGCTTGTACCTGTGCATTTGCGGATGTTTGACTCAAATTAAACAAGAAATAGTAAAACAAAAACAAAACACTACTTTCTAGTTCTACTAGTGGTCAGAAGATACACAAGGAAGGTAGGTTTAAACAAATGTACCTATTTTGGTCCACTGTCACTGAAATCTATGATGCTTTGCCCTTCCAGTGTAACATGTGACTCCCTCAGGAGCTCTCCATTGGGCTGCTATTTATAGGCTGGTAAAATGATAAGGTCACAAAATCAAATCAAATTAAATCTACATTTTTTATTCACTCTCTCCCCTTTTTTTCTTAAACTATAATAAGCCAAAAAGCCATGTAACATTTCTCATTGGGCAAAATAAAAACATGTTCATATTCCTTAAAACAGGCACTGAAAAAACTGCACTGAACCTGCTACGGAATCTACAACAGCACCTAAAAATGAAAGCACCTGCACATTAACTCATTAACATCTTAACAGCTGAAACAATTTATAAGTGTTAATTAGAAATGAACAAAAGGGATGCCAGAACTGGCTTGCTGGTATTCACAATGCCAGTAAACCAAATCTCTTTATACACTATTTTGCAGTTGAGCTTTGGGAAACTGCGATGCTCATTTCCCCTTTTTTGGAGAAGATCATTTGCAGCCTAGATCAGCTTTGGGAAGTTCCTAATACAAATACGCGTTACATGCGATCTCTAAGCAGGCCTCACACTTTTGTGAATACGGTGTTGTCAGTAACAGAGAAAAGTGATCATCCTGCTTCCAGATCCGCAGCATCGTCATCAACCAAAAGTTGGTTGATTAAATGAATTGACGAAGGCCTGATGGGTCACAAAAAAGGAAAAAGCAAACTCAAACCGCATGGCACCAGTGACGTCATCATTAGCAAATCAGACAGTTAACTATCTATTAGCTATTTGACCGATCTGCATTTATATATACCTTTCAACCATGTCTGAGTGTTGATGTTGCATGCTTTGTCTACCAGAGGGCACTCAGCAACTCTCCTGTTGGCAACATGTGTTTGGAAGAGCACAAACACGACAGGCTGCTGATTCCAGCAGCATGAGGCAGCGCGTAAATGAATAACTCACGACTTGCTGTGACACAACAACATTATATTAGTAAGGACTCATAAACAATTACTTCCTGAAAGAAAAAAATACCACATTTTATCATGTTCTGATGTTATTCAATAATTAAATCAATATAAATGCACAATGACCAGTTGACTAGGAAGCCATTCTTTAAGGGAAAACTTTAAGAATATACAACTTGGACAGCTGCACGCTGGAGGTTCGGTCATGTGTTCGTGTCAGACAGAGAAAAGGCTTGCGAATGTGACCATGCATTTATCAGCCACGCTGTCGCCTACAGTGTGTGACAGTTAGAGACAGCCAGGGCTTGGGGACGTCCCACTGGCATTAAGAAAGCTCTCTCCATGGGATGCGTCAGCCAATGAGCAACGGAGCCTCGGGGGGCTGCCTTGTTAATTAAAGCCGGAGTTGTTTGTCAGTGCCGACATATGATGCACAGCACTATCACCGTTGGGGGAAAGTGAAAACACGAAGCAAGATTGCTGCAACCCCTGCAACAAATCTGCTGCCTCACCATGGAAGCAAGACATCTCACTACAGCAAGGACCGCTGCGGTTTAAGGTGCCAGTATTGGTTTGCATCGTGTTACTCAAGTGGCAACGAGCAGAGCGGAAACACAAAGCTGACCCAGGGAAAAGATGTGAAATTATAGGATTTTTGGGCTCTTTAAAGCTTTACACAATCCGTCAATCTGCTGAAAGCCAAACCTTCAGTTTAAGCTCAGGATTTATCGGCACGTCTCTGCACAAGTGTGCTTTCTAACATGAAATCTTGAGTTCCGGCCTTACTAACGACTCCAAATAGTTAGCATGTGGTCATATCTGGGTGCTAACTATGAGACACTCGAGTGTAGCTATATTAAGGGGAAGTCTCTGGGGCGAAAAAAAATCTTTCTAACTGCTGCTCTGACTTCATCGCAGCACTTGATGATATATAATGACACATATTTGTATCTGGAATGTTGCTGGCTTAAATCCATGCACCAGCTGCCAAAACACAGGCAGAGAAAATGAAGCAACAAATCTCAGTTTCCCTAACAACTACTGTCAAGCTCCTTGAGGGCAAGGGACTTAATTTCCCCATACTCCACCAGCGGTGCTACTCAGTAGCCAACGATCGAGGATGATTAGTGTGCAAAACTTGAGAAAACAGAGCCATGCAGGAAAACAGCAAGCAAAACGTCCCTGGATACACAAAGAGACAGAGTCTTTGATATATGAACCCATTTTCCGCCAGAATCCCAGACCCCCTTGGCCTCCTGCCCTTCACACTGTTGTAATATCACTAAATCAACTAAACCTAAATCCCCCATTAGACTGAATTTAGAAACCCACGCTGCGGAACGGAAAACCCAAACAAATCTGTAAATTCATGTTAAAGCAGATGAACAGAAGGATTGTGGATTAACGAGAGGGGATTTGCCACTCCGACATCACTCACAGAGCAAATGGAGCAAATCAAACATCTTATTAATACGTTGACAGATGGATAATTGTGTCATTTTATTATCTCCTCACTTGTTCGATACACACAGGGAGACTTCTGGAGGGTATAAAGCTGTAAAGCATAATTGTTTTATATCGCTGCTATGTCCACGAAATTGGCCTTCAGGAACTGAAAGAATTCCCCAAAGTTACTCAGACTAATATACGGGCTAATTTATCCTTCTTCTTAAAGTCGTGTTTCTTAAAAAGAGAAAAAAATAAGGGAATAATTTTCCTGACTCATGCGCAATGATTTCATTCTTTACTTAAAAAAGAAATAAAAACCACAGAAACTGTGCATGAGCTTTTCTCCTTTTCAACAGCCCACAGTAACAGATTGACTCTTTTTGAATCATCACTGAATCATACCCCCATTTAAAAAAAACATCATCATAAGTTGCCCGTGACAAAGCAGCACGGCTGTGTTTGCATAGTCGATTTGCACAGGTAAGTAAGCGGCTTTCC
The DNA here is from genome assembly GCF_965226115.1 of Aulonocara stuartgranti. Lineage (NCBI taxonomy): Eukaryota > Metazoa > Chordata > Actinopteri > Cichliformes > Cichlidae > Aulonocara > Aulonocara stuartgranti. Next base: position 36,269,495 of record NC_138948.1, on the reverse strand, counting down.
TGCGAGAAACGAGGGGATTCAAAGCGAATAAACACGGTGTAATCAAATGCGGCTGTGGCTGCAAATTGCTTTCGGCTGTAATGAAACCAGGTTATGGGGTAGCAGGCAAGACCACCACACAGCCTAAGCCTTTATCGAGGGAGCTCGATCCTATCGGCGCTGAGCTGGAATATCAACTGAGTGAGCTTAGAGTGGAAGTGCTCTGGGAGTAACCCGTAACCTCAGGCATGAGTTACAGACTAGAATGGGACAATCAAACAGCAGTAACCCAAAGGTGACGTAGATTTTATGAAACACATTCACCCTGAAGTGCATCAGAGAGCAGACACACACACACACACACACACACACACACACACACACACACACACACGAAAAAAGATTACAGGGAGATTTGAAAGCAATGAGATTAAACACAAGTAAATATTGCTATGTTGGCCATATGGGCTCACTGAACCCGGGGAGGGTGGAATAAATAATGACGGTGAAATCCTAATGAGACCGACTGTATGGCCTGACATAAACACAACCGTGCTGGCCATCAGTCACTTTAAAGAGGTCAGGAGGACCACACGCTCGCTCTCCAGATGGTGTGCCAGCTTATCGGAGCATAATGCAATAAGTCAGAGCTATTCCCTGACTGCCCCCCCCCCCCCATAATTGATGAGTAATTAGCACAGGTAGAGTAGGTCATGAGCTCCACTCAAGCACGCGGTGAGTAGGTGAAAGAATGACTCATGGACAGACGATGTGATGGTTCCGGTGGGCACACACCGCGGAGAGGCCATTTCACTCTCAGTGATGCAGCTAAAACAAATGTCATTAGCGTTGTCACTTACAGCAAACAATACACGAAATTAGCACTAAGTCAACACTCTGATTTCATTTACCACATGCACAGAAATCAGAGGCACAAAAAAAAACCCTATCTGTGCTCATCTCTTCTTCTAATTGTACCAGATCCACTAACATCATTTAATAAGCGCAGGCCATTTGCATGCAAATCAGACCAATTATCAACAAGTAGCTGGTATGTGAGTATCATTTCACATTGAGCTGTATCATGCCTCATTTGCGTAGCCTTGAAACATAAGCTTCTGTGCAGCGCACAGTGTTCTTTCTCTGTGTTCACTCAACACAGAGAATTATTATAGCTAGTAAATGTGTAAAACCAAAATTGGATAATTATCTGGCTTCGCCTCGCTCTCACAGAGGCAGCGTTTATTTACTGTAATGTTTTTATTAAGATAAACCCTCAAAGGATAAATCTAACCTCATCTCCCACATCAGAGACAGATGTCCAACTTGTGAACTAAAAAGACGTCTTACAGCATCACAACACGTGTTACTTTTCCCAGAAGTCATTAAGTGCAGCGCACTTCAAAGTCTTCCAGCCATCAGAAGTGGCTGCCATGCAGCACAGAGGGCAAAGGTGCTTTTACATACAAAATCACATGGAGATGAATGAGGAGAATGGGCAGCAACACACAAGTTTATCTGGGGTGAGTGCCGCTTGTGAAATTTAGCCTGATTAGCCAAAAAACTCTGCAGTGTCATTAAAGCAGTTTTACATCACTGCACTCGCCTTTTACATCATTATTCTTCTCATATAAGTTCATTCCCAACAATATTTCAGGGATCGCCCTTGCACTCCTATCTGCTTTCCCGCCTGCTTTAAGTACCATGAAGCTAAATGGAATTGCAGGATAATCACAGATGACCCTGACAGGTTAAACTTGTTAATAGCTGGGCAGTGGAGAATTGATTATCAGCTTCAAGTGAGTGAATCCTACATTCAGAATAGACAACTGGTTAAGATTTTATGCTGCAAACACGCAGTCCACCATTATATTGAATAAGAGCTATGTAGGAGGCATGACTGATGACTGATTAATAGCCACCATAGTTAAGCTTACATAGAAAGGTGTGATTGGATCCACGGCCTCTCAAACGAGGCCATCATCTTAAAATACACAGACACCAGTGAATATTAGGTATATATTTTTAAAGGTAGTTATTTATATACAGTACCATCCTCAGAATGAGCCATAAAAAAGCAACAACAAACCTGCCTCATCAGTCTGCCTAATATCCCACAGGGAGCTATGTTTCATTTGTCATTTTGAATGTAATGAGATAAAGGAGCTAAATAAAGGAGGGTGTCACAGGGGGACCTCCTCTCTTCCTGAAATCACTGCTCTGACATCTGACATAGCTACCACACGGTAATGACAGCAGCAGAGTTATCAGCACGTGGTGTGTGAGCCTCCAACACACGAATGATGTAATAGGCAGTTTATCAGAGGTCGGAGTGTCAAGAAAGCAGAAAACAGAAAAACGCACAAACCAGATCCAAACCTGTCCCACCAAAGCACCTGTTTATTCTCCAATCATATGCTGGCTCTCTGAAGCAAGTAATTTTCAAGAAACAGGTGTGTGTGTGTGTGTGTGTGTGTGTGTGTGTGTGTGTGTGTGTGTGTGTGTGTGTGTTGTAAACACTTTCATGACAAGGACTCCAAACAGACACACATCAAAGCGAGCACTGATCTCATCTACAAATATCAGACGATTACAAGAGTAATCCTCATCCATCTCATTACCTCATCCATCTCAAGTAAATTGGCTACAAATTGGACTAGTCCTTCATGTTGCTGGTGAGTGGGTGAGGACCCACTTACACGCACACACGCGCAGACAGACACACACACACACTCTTGACACATGATGAAGAATGCAAACACACAAACAGTTAACGATCCGCTTCCTCCTTACCTCCAGACGGTCCAGGCTGATGAAGCTGGCGATAGCAAATCCATCAATGATGTCCTCCTCCTGCGAGCTGGACTCTCGTCTCTTTCGCCGCGGGGGGCGCGAGACTCTGGCGGCGGCCGCGGGGTGCGGAGCTTTTTTACCGGGCAGGGAGGCGGCGTCCCTCCCCGGACTGTGTCCCTCCCTGTCGGAGCAGGAGGAGTTGGGGTCGGGGCTGCGGGCGTCTCTGCTCCCAGCCTCCCGCAACCTCCGCACTCTCTCCCGCTTGGATCGACATCTCCGACCCTGCTTCAGTTTCCCATCCATGCTGTCAGAGAATTCTCCCAGAGTCCGAAAGAAACAGCAATATTACTCCACAGCTCGCGCAATATCAAATAACACACGCGCACGCACGCACACGCAGACACACACACCGGACTGAGGATCGTAGCCTGCGCTGCGCTATAACGTGGAGACAGCGCTGCGTGCAGGGCTCTGTAAATAACGAGGCGACCGTAGCCTCACAACAGTGGATGACCTTGAGTATAAACCTCGCCAATCTCCATTACGATAAGCAAACGTTCCAAGTATCCCCGCGCAGGCGAGCGACTGGGTGAGAGTGAGCGAAGCGACGCGGATCCGCACGCTATTCTGTCACGAATCTGCGCCGTGTCGACGCGCTGGCCGCTAAAGCAGGTGCAAAAAAACGGCGAAACGCTCAAAATCCGCGCACTGCACTCGTCTCGTAACTTTTGTGGCATCTCAGTAATAACGAGCGGCGTTCAAAGCGGGAGCTCGCAGCATACTGCAGACAGCGCAGAGAAATCATGTCGCTGCCCGTTGTTGTTTTCCACCACCCCAATCCATGATCCAAGTCTGGCAAGAAAAAAAAGAGAGAGAGAGACAGTATCGGGACAGTATCCGTCCGAGATAATGCTGATAATAAACGCCTGGTAAACGTGTCGATAGAAGCTGTCGAATGAGAGAATAATCCCGCGGACGACGCTTTGACTTTTAAGCCATATTCCTCTCCGCTCTGCGCTTCAGAAGCAAAGGATCCGAAGTCTGAGAGCTACTTGGGCTATGCGCAGTGTTTCCTAAATGACCCGAGCCGTCCGGATAAGACAGACATCCAAACTCCATAGGGCAACGAAGCGGTCTATTCCAGTTTAGATAACGTTGAGTTTCCCTACAAACCTCCACTCCAGTCCGTCCCTCAGTTGCTCAGTGGCTCCTGGTATTTTCTGTTCGCATAATAAGGCTTTGATAAGTGTCCTTAAAGCGACAGGAGTGATTAAAATCTCTCTCTCTGCCCCCTCCCCTCTCTATCTCTCATTCCCTTCATCCGAAATTAAGATACGCAGTCAAGCTTCAGAGAACCCACATAACTGACGTATTTCCGCCACCTCTGGCCTACAATTTACCATAGGAAGGAAGCGTGTGTAAAAAAAAGAAAGCCAGAGAGAAAGGGAAAATCATTCTCTCTCACTGTTGGGTACACTTTGTCATACAAGGCACTATTTTAGTCTGTCTGTCTGCCGGAGCTGATGCCACATCATGCCGTTTCCCGCTGACGGTTTGCACTGTCTCCCTCTCACACACTCTCATCTATCAGGTTCTGACAGCTTCTCCATTCCGAGCATGCTGACTCTCCCCCCCCCCCCCCCCCCCTCCCCCACCTCAACCCCCAACTCTCTAAATTCACCAGCAGACAACAGAAAGTGCAAAGCTGTAAAGCTGCGTTTCACTGTCGCATAAAGGTCAGAATTTCATGAGTGCACTGTAATAAAATATATATTTGAAATATGGGTTTGTCATATTTACCCTGCCCCAAACCTTTTTGTAAAGCCTGAGCAGGACTGCTGTGTCTCTGCAGAGTGAGCACTTCCAGGGGGTTCCTGAGGGAATTCCAGGGAATCCTGTGCAAAGTGAAACTGCTTAATTTATCTGCTTTCTATCAGGAGAAATCAGGGCAATGACATTATACAATCACTCCACTGTGTAATATTTTTTTCAGTTAAAGGTTTCACTGCCCTTACTGTGACTGTAACACCACCCAAACTGTAACAGAGACTTTTGCAAGCCTTTATAAATGTTTATTTTCTCCCCTGCAGAGCCATCAGGTTGTGATGCAGACGTGTAGGAACAGGTATCTCAGGTTAACACCGTTATCGATACTCTATACTGTGATTATGTTTTCATAAAGGTATTTTCTCAATCGACTTCTTCAATTACATGGAAACATAACCTCAGAAGCCAACAGTCCAATTTTCTAGGCAAGCTAGTTTATAGATTGTCGATTATGTTTACTTCCAGAGGATCTGCATCTCATTTCCATTTACACAAGTCGAGGAAGTTGTTCCTTTGTAAATGTCTGGTGAGTATTTGCATAATACTTTGCTTAGTTGGAAACCTGTTCTCTTGCTGTGGGCTTAAATGAAAGAAGCTTGCTGTTTAGGTTATTATTACTTTATTAGCAAATACATGGCATGCTGTCAAGTGTTCTCTGATGAACTCGTAACGCATATGAATGAAAGAATTTAGCAAAATATTATATTGCAGCTATATTGTGACCGATGAATGGTGCTAGAGACTTAGTGTCAATCGTCTAATAAGTATGAAACCTGAAGATGAACCGCACCACTGAGTGTGACATTTTGCTTATAGGAATCCTCTGGCTTATCACCTGATTTTCACACTATGCCAAACAGGAGAGTCAAAGCTACAAATGCTATCCTGTAGTACTTAGGTAGTTAGTGCAGTGGATCAGGTGTGGAAATTTTCTTTAACATAAGAATCTTTGGTGGAAATGCAAAGCAATGCATCAAAATGCAAAATGAAAGTACTTTTATGCAAATACAGAGTGCTGCAGGGTAAATTATCCAGCGCACTGCAGGTGATTAAACCACAGTCTGCACTGAGTGAGTGAGCATGATGATCCTTTTATGATAAACATCAGGTTAGGCTGTAACCTGTGCATATGCAATTATAAAATTGTAAGACTCTTGTCTTTTGTTTACAGCTGTCCACAGTTCAAGGCCCATTGCTGAGTTTGTTATATGCCCTCATTTACTTTTCATTGAAGTTGTCAGTTTGAATAAGGCAGCCGCTGGGCCTATATGTCACTTTGAAGAAGGATAACCAGGTGAGCGGTGCATCGATCTTTGCGCCGGTGCACTTTTCGTCTTGAGACGGTATCGTTTTCATGTTACTTTAACTGCTGTGAATAAACCCCTCTCTGTTTGAGCTGCTTTGCGAGAACTCATTCAGTAAGGAGATTAAAAAAGGGGGAACAGGTATGGTGAGAGGGCCGTGGAGGAGAGGGAAGAGATTACCTCTGTTTCTTCCATGCAACTATTTGCTGTGAGCTTAATCCATAGCTACAGACTCTGAGCTCCCACATCCCAGTCATTCAAATGCTAGTCTGTTTGAAATGCTTAGCCCCAGCTGCGCTGGAAGCTAAAGGAAGGGAACCTGTCATGCTTTTTTATGATATTTAAGTGGCAGAATTGTTTTTCTTTGTGTCTGCCACCACGATAAGGATTCATTTGATGTTGCTGAGGTCAAGTTGCTCATTGCTTAAAGTTATTTTCCGCTGCGATAGTTCTAAGAGTCTGCTGTGTGGCACTGACATGAGATTGAGAGGTGAGAGATTTGAAGCAGGCAATAAAAAGTCTCTCTCCAAGTACACGCTGTGTCCTTTGTAAGGAATGTAGCCCCACAGAAATCAATAAGGCTAGATTTCACAGTGGAACCCCAGATAGCTGTAAGATGCACAAATCCCTACACTGCTGTAAATAAAATAAAAAAAATCTTTCAGTGTCACAACAGAATTTGTGCACACATCGTGCCAGTATATTACCTCTGTTCAACAAACCATCTCTTTTTTTAAGGCATAGTTGAAATGGCGAACGCTTTTTCCCCCAGACAAAAACGTTGGTATAAGAATATGGACATAAAAACAAAAATCCATTCCTGGAAGTTTTTGACATTCTCAAGTCGTGTCTTACAGGTCAAGTATAGTGTGACGCAAATGAGGTAAAGTTATGAAGTTGGGTTAATGAATGATTAGGGTTAGGCATCTAAATCACTTGGTTATGGTCAATGAAAAAGTGTGTTTATGGCCATGTTACACACCCAACTGCCAATTAGATTGAATGTAAACAATAAGATGCTCGGTCTACTATCAATGGAATTTCTATGTAGCCTTCTGGGCTGGTTCTTCAGGCCAATTCAGTGTAATGACTGTGAACCGCCCACCCCTTAAGTTTATTATAAGGAGGCACGGTGATGCAGTGTGTAGCACTGTTGCATAGCGCTGTGGGCTCACACACAGTTCAAATCCATTTATATTAAAAATCCTCTAAAAGACATCGAGCACTTTTCAGCCCTGTGAAGGGCAGAAATTCTGAGGAAACATAATTATGGATTAGGAAGTGAGGGCTGACCTTAACAAAACACTCACCTTTCCAGCTGAAATCACAGTCACCAACTTGTGCCAAAATCTGGTCCTCTGGTCCAGTTCCAGCTAGTTTGTCTTCATTGTTGAACTGACAGTCCACTGGGAGGATGCCATCAAGGAGAGATATGAAAGGAAGAAACTGCGATCCCAAAATGTAGAAGCTCAGGCTGAGGATGCTGTGGAGGTGGGTTGGAGGGTCTATGTGACAAGCACAAGTTAATCAAAGAGCTCCCCACTGTTGCCAAAGGAAGCGGTCACTGACTATGGCTGAAACAGAAGGAGACAGCGTGGTCTGCAGCACACACCCAGGTGTCATCACCCTTTGGTCAGCTGAGTGGATTGTGTGATGATTGGTCATGTATCCACACAGGTGAAAACATCACAGTTTACCATCAGCAAAATCGCCCCAACTTTAAGTCTCCTCCAACCCACTCAGGGCTGATGCAGTGCTGCAGTGACACAGAGTTTAGCATCAGTGTGTGAATGTGTGTGTGAATGGGTGGATGACTGGATATGTAAAGCGCTTTGGGGTCCTTAGGGACTAGTAAGGCGCTATATAAATACAGGCCATTTACCATTTACCATCTATTCCAATTAATAAATTGCTAGCATGCTGAAATGCTACACTTTGCTTTTTAGCAACTTAAAATTGACATTTTTCTGAAAGCACCACCGTGTATCTGTGTAGAGCAACACAGCACTGGCTGTAAGCTTTTAGTCTTGTTCTTAAAAAGATAGTCTCAGATTTGCCATTTACTGATGAATTACCCCAATATCTGCCTCAAAATGATTTGCAATTGTTTGTTAAACCACAACCAGCATGCACGTCGATTCAATCCATCAGAAACTCCAGCAGCAATGACGACCAGCTGTTTTGAATATGAGATGTTGGATTCTAACTGAGACGTCTCAATTTGTCGCCCTAGCTGTCACTGAGGAATTACTGTGAGGGAAAACATAAGTCAGTGGTTTTATGCCTATAGGCCTTTCGGCTGCCTCTGTGACACATCATGGAGTAATTCACTAGTTTGGTGGCAATTTACAGGCAGGCTCAACAAGAAACCCGCCCGGGGGCCTCGAGCAACAAGCTGTCTCTCAGGAAACCGTGGCCAGCCATAGGATTGCCTGGGCTGGGGCCTCGCAAACTGCCGCATGAAAAATTAACCTGCTTGCTCAAAAGACACAGCTTAAACATCCTCCCGGCCCGAGAGCCTCCTCTCGTCATCTCTTACCCTCTCAGTCTCCCCAGCTGTCTCTTTCTATCTTTCCTTTATCCTTTGTTCCCCTCTTCATCTCACCTGTTTTATCTTCACAGCCTACGTTATTTAGATCTATCATTGAGCCTCTGCTCTATATCTATGCTTCAAAGGCAGCAGCTGTTTGTTCCATGCTGAACACAGACACATATATACATAGCGCGGGAGACTCGGCCACAGATATTGCATGTGTAATGTAAACATGGCCATAGCTGTGGACATCGGGTGATAAGGAATCATTCCAGCTTGGTTTAGAGCTGAAAGTCAAGTGGAAGTCACCAACTTAAATAAGTGAGGTAACAACATAGGATTAGTCAGGAAACGGATAGGAACGGTACTGAGGTGTCAATAATTTAACGGAGCAGGTTGTAAATCTAAGTGCCTTTGGATATTTCATAGCACTGGGGAGCAAAGTTTAATCAAACAGAGAGACCGGCCCCAGAGCTGTGTGGGTGAGAGAGATGAATCTACTGGCAGCCCTTGAGCAGGCAGTAGGGCTTTTATTACAGGCATCATTCAGGGCAAAATTAGCAATGTGACCTGATACTTTAGTGAAATAAATTGAGTTAAGAGACTAATGTGGATACATGTCATGTTAAATGTCATCATAAAAAATGTTTCTTTGAATTATTGTGTGCCACAAGGGGATACACTTCTCCTGTCATTGCCCCCCACCCCCCACCCCACCCACACACACACACACACACACACACACACACACACACCCACCCACCCACACACACACACACACACACACTGAGAATCCCTCAGTCAACATTTCTTGTTTTGGTTTCAGGCATTGCTCAACATTTAGAGAAAAAAATAGCCATAATGGTTTTTATTGATCCTAAATGTCTAGTGCCCTCTCTGTTGCTAAAGTAACAATGCTTTCTGCTCCTCCAAATTGCATCAACAGATGTTGTGACAGCAGAGCTTTTCATAAAAGGCCCCCTAAGGCAGTCAATATTTCCCCTAGAAACCTGCTTCGATTCCTGTCAGCTGCTGAAAGATAGAGTGAGGATGTCATTTGAGTTCATCACTGATGGCTTAACTCACATCTTGTGGCGATCGCACCTGTATTATCGTTTCGAGTCTGTACGTAGGCAAAAGGATATGAAATATCTTGTACTTCCTGCTTTATTTTGTTCTTGCTTTAGTTTATCTTTTCAGATCCTCCACTTCCTGCCCTTGTGTGTTTCCCACCTGCAGCTGTGTTCTGCCTCTATCTGTATATTAACTGCATTTCCTTTTTCTTTGCCAGATCATCTTGGTGCCACGTGTCGAGCTTTCCAGCATTTACTCCCTTGTACCTTTGTGCTCGATCGTCTCTGTTCTGCTATGTTTTTTGCTGTTTTTCTTCCATGTCCAGTCTTTGTACCCACGCCTCTTCTGTTTCTATATTCTTATTTAATGAAGATGATCTTCCAATTCTTAGCAAGAAAAAGAATAACTGTTCCTTTAATTAGACATTTTGTGCAGTTTTGCTCCTTCTTAAAACCCCTATGGTGCAGCAGACACTGAACACTGCGATGAAAGTCTTTTCATCAAGCAAAGTTTAGTTAATTAAAAAAGCTTATGTGCTGAAAGGTCAACGCACTCCTCCAAGCGAAAACGGTGGGTTACATAAAGCATGATTTTTAAAAAAAAATAAAAGTACTTTAACATATTTTACATTTACATGACTGAATCTGCCAGTGGTTAGATGCTTATGCGAGCTGTGATCCAGCATTAGCACACACAAAACAAAAAGCCAGTGAAGGAGACTCTGTGCATTTAATACTTTGCCTCCAGTTCCTATAACTCAGTAAATAACTCGAACAAAAGCAAATATTGACAGAGTGTAAGTGGTTTCTCTTACATATGTAACAGCTCTTTTCTTTGGTGCACAGAGAGCTATTCCCACTTGTCCCCCTGCAATTAACGCCTGAGCCACCAAACCCCGCAAGCTTCACTGATAACTTGTGCCAAGTCCCCAAACAACCATCTCCCTTAACCTCCTACACACACACACACACACACACACACACACACACACACACACACACACACACACACACACACACACACACACACGCACACAAAAATCATTCTCCCTTCTTTTTTCTTTTACAGACATGCAACCATGTGGTAATGTACCCTGTAACTGTTTGCAAGCGGCAGATTTTTCAGCGTCGAAGGCCGTGTCACACAATGCCACATTAGGAGAGGTGATGTTTTCTCGGTGGCACTCAACAGGCTGACACAATGTGACAAACTGTCACATGGGAGGGCTTCACCACCCAGGACTTTGCTTGTTAGAACTTGTGAATAAGTGAGCAAGTGGCACCAAAAGAGAGTGACAGAGAGAGAGCGAGTGAGCGTGGGGGAGAGAAAAAGAAGGAGAGACTTCCCTCGGCTTGTTTTCTAAGCATATCTGCAGCCATACAGCATAATGAGCACAATGTTAACAGACTGAGTAAACATAGAAGGCAGCATAAACAGGCTGACGGCAGGTGACAGTTATGTGTAATGAGGGGAGCTGCGGAGACGAGCCCATAAGGGTCTGGTGTCCACATGATTGTCAACTGTGGTCAGTTTATAGAGCGTGCCGCGATAAAACGTAACTTTAACTTTCATTTAAAGTTCATCATTAGCAGCTGCTGAGGGAAATCAACAGTACATGAGCTCACTCCTGCTTATACAAGCGTGCCCTTTGCCACAGTGTTACATTTATGTCAAGGTACACCTGCATGCTGTGGATGAGCTGTTCTTTTCTAATGTACACTGAACTGTCTAGTTAAGCCGAGTAAGATTAAGCAATTGGATGCCACTTGCTGATTTAATGAAATGCAGCTCATGCATTTTATTTGGCTTGTCTCAACTCTGTATATTTTTATATATTTTATTTATTGTTTACTCTATTTAATTTGTAAAATATGTGTACACACACACACACACACACACACACACACACACACACACACACACACACACACACACACGTAGAAAAATATTTAGTATACACATCCAGAAACGCATATACTATTATATATTGTACATATATTTATTAGTTTCAGATGTAGCCATTCTTGTATTTTGCTTGTTTACATTATTGTATTTTGCACAACTCTGTTGCTTGTGAAGCTCGCACACAAGAATTTCACTCACATGTGCTGTACCAATGTACCTGCACATGTGATGTGACAATAAAAGTGATTTGATTTGATTTGATTTGATTGTCTCTGTAACCCCGCCAAGGACTTTGTGTAGTGGTGGATACATTTTTGCTTTAAGATATAAATGTTGCATACCATCTGTCTTTATTATTTGATGACAATCTTATCGCATGCTGTGCAGAGTGTACAACAAGCAAAGATAACTTTGCATTTCTACAAAAAAACCACAACTGTGCACCCCCACAAAATGACAAAAAAAACCCTGCCACAGTGTTTTGTCCTTTTGAGCGGTGCTGATATGCATTATCTCAAGTGTTAATATGGCTCATACATTCGAACAGCAACCGTGAGGCTTGCTGAATAACAAAGGAGAGGCAAGAATAGAAAATCAACAACTGGCAGATTGAAAGTTAAAAGGCTGTAAAATGAGCGTGTGTTCAAATAGAGAGAGAGAGAGAGAGAGGGAGGAAGGGGCTGTGAACGGGCGTATTATGCTTGGCTTCTTATAACGCTCCCCTGGCTTTCACAAGCCTCTTGATTAGAAAACAGCAGCCCCTGAGATAAAACACACTCATAGAAACACACTGGATTTGCATGCAAAGAGACATGGAGCTTTTCATGCATGCATCCACTCCAGGCAAATGAGAGAACACAATGCTTTAGATGCTGCTCCCTCTTGCAGGAAGGCTTGTGCTTCCCTGCTTTGTTTTAATATTCTTATGGGTCAACTTTCGCTTTTTAACAGATATTTATTTTTAGACACCTTAACAATTCGCCAGTCAGAGATAAAGTGTTTGCTTCTGAATTTCAAGAGAAGATGGTTATCAGTTGATATTTATCATATAGCTGTAGTTATTGCCATCTGCTTTTTGGGGGCAGACGGGGAGGTTTACACGTGCAGGTGAAATAAAAACAGCAGCGACAACCCCCACAGGCATCTGTAGCAATAGATATAGCATTATTTATGTATGACAGAGCAAGTGCTGGGGTGGACGTGGGTTGCAAAGCAGCTTGCAGTTGTGAAGCAAACGTGTTTTAAATGTGTATTAAAAAATACAAGTTTGGATGATATAATGTTGAATGGATTCATCAGCTTGTAAATGATCCCACAAGCTGGTTTTGCGTTCCTGGACAATGTAATTCCAAATATTCATATACTCTTACTTATACAGGGAAAAGATACAGTGCTGCACCTGCATTCATCACACCTGAAGTCCTTCACTGGTGCCCAGATACTTATAATAGAGAACATCAAGAAGATCTGCTTCCAGTGTGAGACGGTGCGAGCAGATACATGGATCGTTTGTTTTATAAATGAAGGCATGCTGAGGCAGCCCAGCGCACTACTTTCAACATGAGAACTACAGTTGCTTTTTGAGTTCAACTCTAGTAATGACTTGTTTAAATATAATTCATGACTGGGATCATAAGTTATTCACCAACTCGCTGATTAATTATGTAAGTCTGAAATGTAATATCACTGATTATGCGTGACAGCAGATTTTCATCGTTACAAATTGAGGGAGTTTCTAACAGTGGGCTTATGCCAAGCAGCTTTCTTTTGCAAATTAATAGAGACACATTTGGGCAAATATGAAAAAGCGTTACTCTTACTTGATGGTTTAGCACTGAAGGATTTTCTTCTGCAGTATTATGCACGTATCCATTAAAATCATTTATTTCAAGGCCATTATTTAATCCCTACAAAACCTAGAGAATCCAGACTGGGGAAGATAAGAAGATTTGGTCGTACTCTCGATATAAAAAAACTAAAACCCACTTCGATTCAAATGATTGAATCTCATTTCTGAAGAGTGCTCAATTTATAGGAGGAAAGTAGTCAGAGTCATTCTGTAATGACACCAAGTACAGGAAATAATTTGGCCAAAACCTTTCATCCTTTTTTATACTTGTTTAACTTTTCCCGTGCACTGTTGTAAATCCATTTTCTACACACATTCTGTGAAGCCGTAGCTCAGGATTGATGCAGACAGCTTTTAAAATATTGACTGACCTGTGGAAAACCCTCTGAAATGGCAGGTTGCCCAGCTGAACAAAGTGAGTGATAATAAATGATGGAATGATTGATTGTACAGTGAATCAGAACATCAGCACGCGTAACCTTTCAGAAGAAAGACACCTGCTCCTGTGTCGTTTGGTGGTAAAACAAACAAAAGTCAAACACACCCATTAAAAATGGACACTCCAATCTGATTCATGCAGTAAAACCAGAATAGCGATGCGTGCCATGAATAATTATTCCTTAAAAGCAAATCAGGAAAAGCAAGTACCAAGATGATTATTTGTTCACGAGTCATTTTTGTTATATAGTGCACGCTCATGCTGAAAAGCAAAGGTGTTACCAAGCTTTCCAGATGATATTGCTTGGCAGAGAGAAAACACTGATGGTAATTTCTATTTCGATGTTTCCATCCACCTCTGAAGTACTGCGTCAGCTCTTAGCTGGAGTTTTCCTTTTCTTTAAAAACATGCCTTTCAGACATGGCATTCATCTGCTGGAGTTAGTTTATTAGGCCAGACACTTCTTCTTTTGTCCTCCACTTGTTTTTAAGGACACGTTGCACATTATTTGATCATGTGCAAAATGTTCTGCTAATAGCTTTCGGGAATCACCTTGTTGGTGCTAAAATACCAATTTTTCCCTGTCAAACTGGGTTATCTTTGGCAATTTTGTAGATTGTAGATAAAGAAATAGGAACAAATTGTGTTTTTTGTGACAGGCTGCTAGCAACAAAGTGTCTAAAGCTAGAATATAAAAATGCTTCTTTTCTAAAAAATCTTTCATGCATGGGCAGAACACAACACTGGTTCATTTCCCGAGTTAGGTTCAGTTTTCTTCAATACTTGAATGATAGGGGGAAAAAAATCCTGTGAACATGGTCAGGTGTAAAGCCAATGAAAAAAAGTCCAAACAAAAAACTTTGGAAGACCTTCAGAAAGCCTGAAGAACTAGAAGTCTGGCTCCTTGGAAGGAATATATACAGATATGAGGTGTGGCTCAAGACTTTTGCACAGTACTGTATGCACATATACACATTTCGTCCCCAGTGCATGTTGTTGCTGTGTAATCAGTTGCTGTCTCTGCAGTGCTGTCTCCCAGCTGATCTGTAGTTAATCTCTTTGAGCTCTCCAGTGGGAGGAAATGATGAAGGGAGGAAGAGGAAGACAGAGAAATCTAGTTACTCTCTGCTGCTGCTTCCCGATGAGATTCCTGTAGCTAGCGCTCCCCGGGGAGTGCTCATATGTCTAAAACCCTTGCGAGTGATTATGGTGATAGTGTGTGTTTACGTGCGTGGGCTCATGTTTGCTTATGGAGTGAGACATAACTAAGTGTAAGCTTTTTGACATTTCAGTTTCAATATCAGGCAGAGTACTCTGAGAGCCGCGGGGAGTTAATGTCTTTATGAAATATGACAGATTTTAAGCATCATCTGCAAAAGATGTAAGGAATTCCTGACCGTTTCTGGACTGATATTTAAGGTTCTTTAAGACTTAATCTCTCCTGACCTGCACTTCACCTTCGGGCAGTCCCAATTCACTGAAACGGAAAAAGAAATAATGGGTCAGCTTTTTATGTGTTTCACAGAAAGATGTTTAAGTTGCTCCAATACAAAAAAAAAAAAAAAGCAGACCCACATTTTCTCTGGCAGTGAGTCTGTCAAACAAAGCAGTCTTCAAAGTAAGTCCAGCAGATTGAGGACATGGCTGTTCCTGGTGATGGTTCCATTTGGTGGCTTTCCAGGTGGCAACCATGCTGACAGTTCTGGGCTGTTCCGCTGCAGGCTCCGCTCGCTGATATCTCTCCTGACATGCACTTCACCTTCGAGCACAAGAGATCAGCTGTGGAGAAGATGGAGAAATCGTTTTTCCCTACTTTCGTCAGCTTTTGCTCTCCCTCAAAAGAAGCGTGTGAGTGGGGAATGAAAAAGCAGGCAAGACGAGGATCTAACTTTTATCCGAGCTTAAGCGAAAACAGGTACACACGCGTTCCCAGACAGAGCAAACGCTTTCACACATGCTGTCCCAGCAAATGCATACTTTCTCATCCCACTGTGCCTAAAGGAGTTCTCACAATTTGTACAAGATGAGAGGCAGAGGGGGAGGGAAAGGAAGAGGCAAACTGACAGAGAGAGAGGAAGAGAGAGGCAGAGAGAGATTGGATGCATTCTCCACCTTGCTTCACTTCTCCCTGGCACCTAGAGGCTTCTCCAAAGCTTTTAGTAAAAACACAAGCGGGTGTGTGGTGGATCAAACAGCAGCGGCAGCCACTTCCCAGCCTACCCAGCAGACTGTGCCTTTGATATTTCAGTCACTATCAGTCAGTGTGTTGTGTCTGTTTTATACACTGCCGGGTAAATGAATATTTTTGGTCCTCTCTCCACCCTCCAGCGCACAGCTGTTCCCATCACCCATCTTCCTCCTTCACCTTCAAACCCCGCCCCCAACTTATATACCACCATCAGTTGTCCCTCTCCTTTGTCTCACAGTTTGTTCAGCTCTCTTCTCCCAAGACTGACGTTAACTGCTTGCTGTGTTCCTTGCTTAGGTGCCAGTTTAAGGTGGATGAGACATTTGCAATTATAATTACTGCCAACCCTGTGTGCAGAAGGCACTGCTGGTTTTCACTATTGTTACTGTCTGTGTTTGAGGAAGTGGCATCAAGCCATTTTTCGACAAGCTTTTTGCGACATGTTAATTAAAGATGTTGGCCATTTGCCATCTTTACTCCCCCCCCCCCCAAATCTTTGATCATCCTAATTGGTATCTCTTGTCTTGACATCCTTTTGTAATTGAAGTTTAATAGGAGAGAAGCCATAAAACAGGTAAAGCAACTGCCGGCAGTGGCACAACAGTTCCCTTTGGTTAGGAGCTTACATTTTCTTTGGTTTGGTGTTATTGATAGGTTTGTAGCATAAACCTATTCGCTGGAACGTTCAAGACAATTCTACTACACAGCAAAAGCAAGACACGAGTAGGCAAAGTTCTTTGTGTTACTCATATGTGAGGGAGAGAACCACGACAAGCACCGTTCCTTCACTTGACCCTCCTTTATTGAGGTTCCATGAATATACATAGGTTCATTAACATACACGTGAACAAAGGTACCAGTCTGTATATTATGTAGGTGTGTGTGTGTGGGGGTGTGTGTGTGTCAGAATGTGAGCCCATAAACAACTTCCCTAAACCTGCTGGTCTGGAAGTCCAGCAGTTCATCTAAACAAAAACACTTATACTTAAACAGATATACGTGTGTTTGCTATGCCATATGTCAGAAGAGAAGCTAAAGCCTTGCTCATGATCCCAAGAGTTGTGTGATCTGTGCCAGAACGCACCCCCCTCTTCATGCTACACAGAGTTGTTACAGACCTCCTAGGATGAGACGTTCTTTCAATCTACAAATGATTATATACTTCTAAGCATATATAAATATATATTTCTAGGCATAAATGACAATCCAACAATACAAATCTAACAGTTATGCTTTGGATTCAAAAGTTTGCAGTGCCATTCAAGGCACAGCCCTCATGATCATGTGACTCAATGAATCTGCACAGTCTGTGCAAACTGATGCCCACTGTTTGCCATCCTGGTAATGAAAGACTTTAAGCACACTTGTTTTATTTTCTTGTGTTATTCTTTTTATAACCAAACGTAACTGTTTTATTACTCAGAGCAAAGGTGTCCTCTAATGTGAACATAGTTGCGCCTGGTCTAACACAGCACATTACCAAATGCAAATGCATTAGCTCAACCTCAAACTTTCCTTTACTTGTCAGCTGGATGAGAGTTTCTAATAAAATCCATTCGACTAACTGCATGCTCGCTTTACATTTCCAGGTGCTGGATTATAATTGAGCTTTTAACTCCCCGCTGTCTCAAAAGAGCAGGCATGAGCTGAGGTTAAAGTCAAGCATCAGCTGAGCTTTTGCTGTTTTGTTAAATGGCTTTGGTCTAATGTGGGGACGGGATTTTAAAATCTTGCCTCCAGACTAGATTTCGTGGAGGCATCTCGAGAAGCTAAAAGACACTTTTCATTGGCATGCTGCGAAACAGTATTACAAACAGATTTAAGCGGTCGCTTTAATCTCGTTTCTCTTTTTAAAAATATCTTCTGTAGTGAGTTATACGATTATTGAACATTTTTAATGGCGTGTGCTACAAAAGGTTCCCCGTAAACGTGTCCTTTAAAGTGTTTTGAAACTCTTATATCTTTATGTGCGCCAAAGGGACTTAAGACCTGCTGAGTAAGCATGCGTGTATAATGTGCATTCAACACTGTCCAATACGAACGTGTCCACCTCAGGTCTCCTTGTGCTCTCACTCTCACTACCAATATTTACCTTTCATAGTAAGACATTGAAAGACTTACTGAAAAATCTGTGTCTTACAAAAGATGAAAAAGTAATTTTTGTGCTGTCGTGCATCTGTATTGTACATTTCATTGAAAAAAATTTATTACCATATGTGGTTCACTTAGCCCCTAATAATGACAGTTATGGATGCACGTTTCCTTATCTAGTATCTTTTGGAGAAATTTTTGTAATATTCCAAGGAAATAGGTCGATAATTAAATATGGAAGTATGTTGCAAAGGAGATTAATCATGTCATTGACCATCCTCGCAGGAGACACGTCAATGTAATGGGGACTAAAAATTCAGATGCAGCACAAGTGGTTTGCTCAATAGGAGATGATTCAGACCTTGTATGCACCCAGTTAGACCAAACGTCACCCCGACAATGATCCTGCTATCTCATATATAGATTAGTTACAAGGTAACAATTCAAGACCCGCTAACATTTTCCTTGTATTGTCAGAACCTCTTGCTCTCTTTATTGCTCACTCTCACAAGCTTTAGTCAGGAGGCCCATTTGCACTCAGGGTCAGCCTTTCCACATCCTGCATTTCCAGAGAGCTAAATGAGACTCTTGCTGTGGCCTCTGCGATTTTATTGATCTCCCTCTGTAGCACTCCAAGTGGAGTTTATGCACTAAATTTAGTTTGGTGCTAAGGGCTCTCATTAATAATAGATCTATCAGCGTGGTGGTGGGGGGCTCTCTCTGATTGATTTCAAAGAGAGAAAGTGTGTGTAACAGATAGAAGAGATTAGAGACAGAGAGAAGAAGAAGAAGGCGATCTGTTTATTTATATGATTCAAATGTCCACAGCGGTCTTAGTCAGCTGTTTTTGAAACATTGTAGGCGCACACAAACCACCCACATCTCCTGGGTGGTAATGCTGTCATCCATCAGCATTTTCATCCCCCAAATACCAGCTTCAGCTACTTTGTGCTGAAAATTTAGTGAATAACTACCTAGATGTACATAAAAGCAGCAAAGTGAGATGAATAGAGAGCAAAAGCCTGTGAAATGGGTTATATAAGCCTGCACGCAGACACACCGCGTTTCAGCGCACAGTTCTCAGACAAATGGGGCAAAGCTCCAGTCATTAAACAGGCACATTTTAAATGTGAAGCAGTCAGATTTCAACAAATCTATTAGCCATCAGTCACAATCAGGCAGGAACCATTGTTAGAAAACGTAAGCATATGAAAGGTAATAATTTAAAAACGTTGATGGATGTAGTATGCTAACATATCAGCATTGAATTCTGTTATGTATTTGCTATATTCAGTGTAATATTTGGTCTATTTAAGTCATTTGCGAAGCAGATTATTTTGTTAGCCAATTAAAAAAAGAATTAGGGGAATATTTATGTTGTATTAAACTGCTGTTTGAAACCTTGGAGTGTTTCAGGTTTCAGATGTGAACATTTCTGAGCTGTTAGTGCTATAAACTACATATGATTCAGTTTTGTTTACAGGCAAGAAACAAGACGTTGCTGTCTTCCATTGTTTTGTACATGGCTACCAACAGCCGTACAGCAATATAGCAATATCTATATTGCTAAAGGGCTTTTATTATTATAGATGCTTTCTAATGTTCATTTACAACACAGCATTAAAAAAGCCTTACCTTAGCTGACCTGACCTGACCTATAACTGTAAATCTCCTATTTTCAGTTAAGTAAACATATTCTGCAGGCGATCACGTACAGTATACTCAGGAGTAAATTAATGAAAAATGACTGTAAAGGCTCCAAGATCCCCGTGACATTAAATTTCTTTATTTTAGACAATGATGATAATAAAAATAACAATAACGACACCATAAGCATGACTAATGCTGCTAGTACTAATAATGGCTTCACCATTTTCTGTGCACAAGCCATGCACGGGGTTACATTTTGAACGCCCGTTTAAGAACAGTGCAAAAACACTGATCAGTAAAAGGCAGTGTAAGAGCGATCTGTTTAATGATTGACTCGACTGCAAAGAACAGCAGTGTTGGCACAGGCTAATATACAGCAGGCTTTAGAGTTTGATGGCTTGTTTAATTCCTACTTACACAGAACATATTAACCAAATCCTGAAACCTGATAAGTGGGTTTAGGTGGGGCAGTTAGTTGTCAGAAGGGATCTTATTTGGGTTGGATCTAGCTGCCTTGCCACAGGGTGCAGCTGTAATGACAGGCCTTTCAGCAGCCACACAACCACACTGAGCACGGCTCATCACAGACAGCAGCCCTACAGGGGAATTATGTGGAGTGACCTGGCACCACAGCACTAGATTTTCCAGCAGACTGCCTCTTGGGTTATGTTGACAGTGAATAAGCCTTGAATTTACTCTGCCAGTCAATAAATCCCCCCTCACCAAACCAATGGGAATTGATGGATCATTGGAGGTGCTCTTTTCTTCCTGTATGTTGCACTTGTTTAACGCTGTGTGCAGCTGTGATGCTAGTGCGCTGTGTGGGCGTGTGTGCACTTCAGATAGACGTAAATATGCATGCATTTGTAAATGCATGCGTTGCTGCAATTTGTCACAGTACGTGATTAGATGATGTCGAACCTGCTCGTTACTTAGACGTACAGAAATATACATATTTAGTGAAAATTTGCACACACGAGCCCAGCAGAAAATGTCACCATTGTGCTTCAATTTGTGTTTATATCAGTCACAAAACACTGATTCCTCTGACGCCGTAGCACATGGCTAAGGTGTCCATGGCAATGTGTTTGTATGCCTCTGTATTTGCAGTTATTTTATTATGTGCATTAGAGAGCTCTCGGATCAAAGTGTCAAACCAATTCCCAGCGCAGCTCAGCAGGATGCGAGAGGTGTTTGTGTTTCCTAATCAGCCCCCTGCGTAAGAAGCCACTGGCTTTGTCCCCTCTGCCTCTGGAGATAATATGACACATGCAGTTGTCCTGTTTTAATTCATAATAATGGGCTGACTTGTCAGGTTTATTAATCAAAAGAGCTCCCAGAAAGCACAGCCTTGTGGGGAGTCGCGCACAAAGAATCGCATATCTGAATTAAATACTGCCGGCATGGTGAACCCTCAAGTTCAGATAGTTAAGCAATGATGTCTGTGTGAACCCCGAGAAGTAGCTGAGAGACCCGAGCATCCTGCAGCTGTTAAGTGTCTGAGTGTGACAGGCGTCAGCACAGCCAGACCTCGACCTTGCATATCTCAAACAGCTTGATTACCTGCAATCTACCAACATGTCATGCTGCCCACTGCAAAGGAGGGAACAACATAATGCATAAGTGCAGGATTTCAACCAAACTTAGGGCTTAAACAGTGCAGCTTCTTTTGCAGCTCTAATATGTAATGCAACAAGCTTAACCGATTTTACTATTAGTTTGAAAATGCTGTGTTGGGTTTGTCAATACAGATCAGTATTTTGCGATGATTATAATTATCCACACAACTCCATGGGAAGTACATTTATACCAAATGTTTTTTGTTGTTGTTGTTTTTTTAATAGTGCATGATCTAAATTCTCAATGTCAGTGCCCAGTTCAGGAAATAGTATGAGTTCATACAGTACACTGCAGCAAAAAGTAATGATATGGAGATATGTTTGCCTCAGGCGCTAAAGGCTGTGTGTT
This sequence comes from Aulonocara stuartgranti, assembly GCF_965226115.1. Taxonomy (NCBI): domain Eukaryota; kingdom Metazoa; phylum Chordata; class Actinopteri; order Cichliformes; family Cichlidae; genus Aulonocara; species Aulonocara stuartgranti. Next base: position 36,247,895 of record NC_138948.1, on the reverse strand, counting down.
TTTTGTCGACATCCTCTTTGGTAAGTGGGCTGCCTTTGCGCACAAGGTTATACCAGATGCTGCTTTAACTTCGAGACATGTATGTTTCATACCCATAGCTTTATCCTACATGCTGATTTTGGACATTTAGGTCAAGATATTTTAGTAGCAGCATCATTTTTTTTGTCTTTTCTGTATTAGGCTATCCAGTTTCCAACGTTTTGAGACTTTTGCCAGCTTATTTGGATGGAAAAGAAATAAAAACTGTGTTAGAAGACAAAAACAACCGAAAACATCATAACTGACTTTCATGCAAGCGGCACCCCAGCATCCTGTTTCAGCAGGAAACACATTAACCACATTAAGATGTTGTCTCTGTGATTTTATCTTTGACAGTCACAGAAGCTGCAGTCGTGCACTTCTTTTACCTCACATGAACTTATTTTCATCCTTAGGCATGACCTCTTCCAGTGAAGCTTTCGATCACTCTTTAATGTACTGCGTGATACGATCAGAGTTAAGATTGTTGCCCTTCTGTTGCTTAAGATTGCTGTGTGTGAGTTAAGCGTGAGCATTTTGGGTTACAATGACCAATCGCAGGCAGTGGTGTTAAAGTGAGAGAGTCAAATTATATACCAAAATTTACAGGTTTTTTTTTCCAGTTCGGGTTCTGAATGGCAACCTTAAACTGATAAATCATACATGGACTATTAATTCTCATTCGTTGCGTCATCTGTCTCTACAGTCGCGACTAATGAACCAGTGCAGGATCACCCCCACCCTCCTCCTCCCGTTCCCTAGACGGAGAGGTTGCGGGGGGAGAAGTTGCCTCTACAGGACTGCAGCAGGGCTGGCTGGTCTTGTCAGTTGGCTGTGTTCAAGTGTCAGCTCGACTCTCTGGCTCAGCTTTCTTTTCAATGGCACCACCTCCCCTCTAATCCCTGCCTGTCATTCCTCTGCATTCAGAGCCCGGGCCCTCCCCTGCACAAGACCTCAGCATAACAGACTTCTCAGTGTATTCACACATCTCTCTCCCTCGCTGTCCTCCTCTCCTTTTTTCCCACTCTGCTCCACGCACTCGGTGTTAGTTCTCTTCAGATGTGCTCAAACTGCTGCGCGCCTGCAGAAAAGCGAAATTAGATTAGAAGCTGCATTATTAACAGTAGGTAATTAAACAAATATGCTAACAAACATGCTCGGCGTCTGCTGAATTCCACCTCCCCTGTGTTGCATTTCTTTCAGCTGTTCTCATTTGACTTGAAAGTCTCAATTTGCTCCCTAATGTGATTGAATGTCATGCCAATAAAAAAACTCAAAACAGCTCCGGTTGCAGCAAAATGATATCAAGACATTTCTCTCCCCCCCCCCCCCTCTTCCTCTCTCCTCCAGCATGGTAATGTGCATTCCTGCCTCGGTTCAGCTGCCATGACAACTCCGAGGTTTTCTCCTCATGTAGGACTGTGGGACCGGAGGAGGACCTTACAAAGTACGTCCTGTACTCTAAAAGACAGCACGGGCATCTCAACTGAACGACTGATATTTTTCCATGCAGTAAAGAATGACATGCACTCTACGTTGTGCTTGGATGGATAATGACAGAGTGGAACATGCTATATATTTCCCATGGAGGTGTACACTGTTGTACTTTAATTAAAACAGTGGATTTGCGCAATGTAGTCATATTACCCACACTCTGTGTTATTAATATAGCATCTAGTATTCATATAAATAAGTTGATATCATTTTAATATAAAAATATCCATCTGGATTGTATAAGCAGTTAGGAAAATGAATTAATGGATGGAAGAATGAATGTTGCTCACTATGAAGGTACTGATTGTTATTGGCACTCTGGCCCTTCACTTTAATGTCTCCGCACTCGTTGTCTTTCCTTACCTTTTTATCTTTTTGCCAGTCAGTCTTGATATACTGTTAAATGTGCTTGAATGAGGTATTTTTGTAGCATCTAGATTTAGGTGCTTAAAAAGACAAAAACATTTTCAAATAATTGTCTGATTCTGACTGCACCACCTGTGTTTATTCATTTCAGAAGTATGTGTTACTTCCTGCCTTGCTGTTGTTACACCCAAAAACACATGGCGTTAGTTGTGTTTTCTATCAGATTAACTAGACATCTCTGTTAAGGGACAAGTACAGCTTGGAAAAATGAGCATACGCACCACGTGTTGGCAACGCACAAGACTTTTGGTACTAAAGCTTCCTAATAAACAGGTAAGCAGTAAGTTGAGAGCAAAGTAGGCGCTACACTTGCCAAATTTCAATCTTAAACCACTGGCTCTGTTCTCACGATAATTTAGCTTTTCATTAGCTCCTTGAAATTCCTAAACAAGGATCGGTGCACGGAGCAGGTCTTGGCTTGAATATCTGCTAGATACACCAGAACCTGCAAAATTATTGGCCGCTCTCCAGAGAGAGTAAGGCTGTTGGTGGTTGCCAGGTTGGTAAAAAGTTTGGCAAAAGGATAATCTCAAAGGAGAAACTGGGCAAGTTTGAATCAGGTCAGCTATTTGATTACGCATCACATTAAGTCGGATAGTATTCATCTGTAGGTCAAAACAGACGTCGCGATGAAATTTCCCCAGTCGATTACATCAGACAACTGAAAACAAAATGATTATCGTTACATTTAATTTTCATATTGTCATATGTTTTATAGGTGCAAAGGAGGCATCTCATTAAACGTGCACAGACTCCGAGTGCACAAATGTCCTCTCGCTGAAATGCATATTTTGTCATATATGGCTTCTCTGAAAGAAGCTGTGTTATGGAAGCAAAACAAGTCCTGTTAAAACATTCGAAACTACACAGTTAAATGGAAACCTAAGTGTATGTGTAAACTTTGAATTGCTGGCCGTGCTGTATGCTGAATGTTCAATAAATCCATTGGTTTGTATTCCCAGCTGGTCTGGCAGCTCCATTAGCCATTTAAGAGGTGCTGCAGTGTTGCCTGATGGTTGATTTAGTCAATGATGCTTCAGATAGCTCTGTCAGTGTGGCAAGGTGACTGTTGCTGAAAGCAGGAAGGGATTGACCTTTAAACCTCCAGCTACACAGCTGTGATAAAATGCTGATACACTGGACGTCATTGCACCTTTCCCCCTGCCTTTCCCTTGGTCTTGGCTCTCTCTAGCTCTTTCAACAGTCAACCCAGTGTATTATCTACCACCTTCAAGAGTCAGCTAATTAAATCACACACTATAAATACACCATTCCTGACTTTTGTGCTCCTTTGTGTATGTATATCTTTAAAATACATCCCACAGAGCTGGAGAGATGCCTGGTGTTTCCTGCCAAAGACATTAAGCAATGAATCTAAACTCTGAGTGCGCGTCCATATGCGCTCGCAACCCGTGAATATTTGTGGCTTGTGTGCTGCAATTTGAATAGGGCAAGTGGAGATTCTTGGCGGGGCATTTTCTCTGTGATTAACAGCGGTGCAGATGGTTTACAGCTGCATTTTACAGAGGGAATTAACTCTTAATATTTACAACGAGACCACTGCAGAGCGCTTGGCTGTTGTTTTGCAGTCCTCGGAGCCAGAATCAAGTATGAAGCCCTGAGCCATTCTTAGGGCACCTTTGCTCTCTATCCAGCATTTTACACAAATCGATACTGTCGTATTATCAGGTGCTTTACTTGTACCTTGTTGGATACAAAGGTCATACGTGAGGAACGGCAGCAACAAGGAAAGTGTTTACAGTTGTTGTTGTTGCTGCTGTGTAACCACAAAATTAGAATGAAATCTTATTTACTAGGATGGAAAGTAATGTTGTGCATTTGGCTCTTAAAGTAAAGTGAGCACTGCCTCTCTACTCATCCTTCATTCTGTGCTAACGGTGAGATACGGTCTTTAGAGAGACTTGTGGGCAGCAGATTGCTGCAGAGATTTGTCTGTTGACACTTCTGGATTCAACACGTTGATAATATACTACTTCTCATAAAAGAGTTACTACAGTCATCAGTCACAAGTCATCAGATGAAGTCTCCAAGCTGGCACACTGGCTACAGCGGGATTCAAAAAGCAATTGTGTTTCTTCGCTGCCCAAGTTGACACTGTGTAGTTTTGTCAGTGGAAGAAAAACATTAAATCAGTTTTCTTTACGTCAGCTTTATACTGATGTAGAGTCCAATAAAGAATGCAACAGTACATTACACACTAGAAACTGGATGCTCGCGTTACTAGAAATTCAAGCTCCTTTAATCAATGAACACAAACAAAACAAAGTGCCCTTGTAAGAACAATGAATGGCTACTTTACAGGGGTGTAAATAGAACAAAGTATAATAATGTTGAGCGACAGCTGTTTTATTACCAGGCTGGATGTGTTGAAAATGCCATATTGTTTAATGCAACTCCAAGTATGTTTGCTTTTCCTGACACTTCCTCAAAGTTAACGCTGTGTAGGAACTTTATGAAATATTCCAGTCCTAATTACCCATCGATGGTGAGTTGTTTTAAGTTTACTACTCAAAATCACAATGCTAATACGCCAATAAACTATTTAGCCCAAAGTATGTTTTCCATGTTCTCTTAGCAGGTTAGGGAGTCGGCATTATATTGAACATACACAACGAGCTATGATGCACATGTGTATTTGGATTTTCAGCAGTTTGAGCTGAGCTTGCCTTACCACATGGGCCAGCCTTAGCTCCCCACTTGTATCTATAAGCCTTGGCCACCCATGACCCCTGTTCTTTCTCTGAATTATTTTTGATAGATACTGACCACTGTAGACCGACCACACCTCACAAAAGCTGCAGTTTTGAAGAATATCTGACTCAGTCGTCAAGCCGCGACAATGGTCCTTGTAAAACTTGTTCAGATCCTTATGCTTGCTTATTTTGTCCTGCAAATGTTCACTTGCTCTCCAATATATCCCACGCTCTAATGAAAAGATAATCAGATAATATATATATATATACATATATGCTTTCATGCCTCTTGTGTTTTAGTCCCCATACCCGACGTAAGCTCACTCAGCTGAAATGCCACGTCACCATTGTTTAAAAGTCTTAAACTAGTCGAGTCAGCCCATTTTCTAACTGACAAAAGTGGCAGTTAGAAGCATAACCCCTACGCATAAATGACACATTACTAACAAGTGTTGATGTGTGCTTCCCTCTTATGTCGCTCACTTTGTGTTGGCTCCTTAAACACCAAAGGACTTCTGATTTGGATATTTAATTATTTGGACTGGAAACGGCAGACTGACACGTGCCTGAGAATGTGGCTGAACAGTGACACTATTTCCCCCCCTCATTGGTCCAGTGTTCATCAGTGTTCATTAAGCCCACCTCCAGTTCCTTCCCCCCCCATTTTCCTTTACCTCGGGAAGAAAAAAACACACCTTTACTTTAAGGTATTCTTGTGCCGGATCATTCGCGCTGCGAAATAACTCGAATAGTGTCTCTAAGACTGAAAAGATGTTAACATGAAATAAAAACAGCAAAAATTGCAGTGGAGAAGTTTTTATTGTACACGGTCCAACTACTCAACCGCTTCTGTGGTTGAGTAACATCCCAGTGTGGTATTTTCTATACCACAATGGCAACATAGCATTATATATACAAATGTAGCAGGAGTGACCACAATGCTCTTATTTTAATCCTGTAGCACACACTCTCCTAATGTACACAGTACAGAGTAACACTGCTGCTGAAAAATAGCTGCCTGTGGGCGTAGTAAAGCCACACTGGGCCTATTGTGTATGAGCTGTATAAAACATCACCTCGAGATCCATTAAAATGCAGACGGGCCGCCTGACCAACCTGCTCTTAATCTACTGCAAAAAGGGAACATGTGCTTAAAACATGCAGTGCTAAGGCATGTGTCTCTCTCACAGCTTTTCTCATGCGTTCTTGCTCTCAGCAAGAGCTCCTGACGGGCTTCATCATTCATTCCTTCGCATGGCGTAATTGGTGTGGTGAGAGGTGTGCAGCGTTTTCATGATCACGTGACCTCCTTTAAACCCCACAGTGACACCGGGCCTGTCCTGTAACCACTGAAACGAGAAGAAAGGGGAATTATGAAGTGGTGCGCGCCTGCTGGGGGCTGCGTTAATCAGGGTTAAATGAGGACTCTGGCAAACACACAGGGTTTATTTGACTAGGAGCTGGGTAATGGCCATCGGGAGCCAGATGCATAAAACTGGGTGTAGATTTATGAATAACACTGTGTGTGCAAAAATGTGCATATGTATTTAAGTTAAAACATATGTACTCATGAACTTATTTTATAACTATATCAGAAAGAAATTAATTTCTCAGTCATGCTAAGCATTTTCAGCCGCTTATGCGGGACTGGGTTGTGGGTGCAGCAGTATAAGCAGAGACGCCCAGAGCTACAGGACTTCTCCACAGCCACCTGCACCAGCTCCCCTGGGTCTACACTGGTACCTCCTCCTAGTTAGACATGTCCCAAACACCTCACCTAGAAGCTGTCCTTGTAGAGCCACTTCAAGTGGCTTCTTATGTTGTGGAGGAGAAACAGGCCTATTGTTAGCCCATAAATGTGTTCCCATACACCTTTTGGAGGAACCTCATTTTTGCCACCTGTATCCATTATCTTATTCAGTCACTACTGAAAGCTTGTGCCTGTTGATGGGAGTGGAAACATATATCGACTGGTAAAACTCAGTCAGGCTGTTTGCACAACAGTTACTCAACTTAATTTAGTTAAGGTCAATTAATTTATTTACATAATTCCAAATAACAACACCAACTGCCTCAAGGGGCTTTATATTACCAGGTAAAAACAGTGGGATAGAAAAACTCCCTTTTGACAGGAAGAAGTGTTTGGCAGAACCAGAATCTGTGGGTGAAGGGAGGGAGACGGGACGAGAGTTTGTTAATAACTAAGGATTAAATGCAAAGGGGTGTGTAAATATGAAGAGTGAAAAGACTTTATGCTTACGAAAGAAAATAACAAAGATGTGAAAAGAAGAAAGAGGCGAAAATGATCAGTACTTGGGATTCTCAGTTCTGGAACCACAACCAGAGCAAAAAAGTCCAAAGCAAAGCATCCACAGATTCACACAGTGTTGCTGAAACTGAAACTGCAGATGCACGGATGGAACATGGTGCAGTATGTGGCTGTTTGACTGAGGATGATATGATTTCAACAATGAATTAGCCTAAAAAAGTTCCACAGCATCCGCTCTTATGTATAACCATTAGACTACGCCTACTGTATAGCACACTCAGTTGTTAAAGCAATAACAATGAAGTAGAAATAGAAATGCAAGCTATATTGAAACGTTTGTTTTGCTTTAAATTACATTCAGTTTCTCCGTATTTTCATTTCCATTTTCTCAGACTTGATTGGTTCTCCAGAAATGTGGTCTGAAGTATGTGTGCGTCCTTTGTTCTTCCATTTACATGTACATTTGTGTGTACCCTTATATGTATGTATGTATGTATGTATGTATGTATGTATGTATGTATATATATATATGCTAATATATGCTAATGTGTAAGTACATAATCCCTGAGGAATTATTGTTTTTTACATGATATCCTTTCTTGACCCCGGTGTTCAACCTGCAACAAACACATTTTGACACAAGCAAAGTCTTTGCAGGGAGCAGATAAAAAAGAAAGTTTCACATTAAACTGTGACATTTAAATCCTTCTGGAAACCTAGATGAGATTCTATGGACAATAAAACCACAATTTCAGCGCAAAATTTATGAACTCTCAAAGAATATTAGCCCCAAATTGAATAAAGCGCTTTAATGACACACAGAGAAATTGAGGGAGAGCGGTCCAGAGTTTGGTCATTTTGTAGTTTCGAGATAAGCCCTCAGAGTGTCTGAGAAAGAGCGCTTCCTTATCTTCCGTGTCTTTATTCATACACTGCTGTATATTCACAGGACTTCACAGAGACAAGCTCAGACTGCAGAGAGAAATGGGTCACTTTGAAACGGCACTAGTGAGACAGGGGGAAGAAACTGAGGAGGTCAAGAGAATATATGATAGTTCCCCTCTTTTATTTTAATATTCATTGACTTTATTGTCATGACTCTTCATTATAAAATGGGCTTCCAAAGATATGATACATGATCAAATATTCATGTGAAATTATGTACAAATGCATGTTTTCCAAAGGAAAGGCATAGCACAGAACCTTTAGAGCCTCTTTCTGTCAGTGACCTGTAATGGAAGGAGTAAAAGCCTCAGCAAACCACTGTAGACAGCTGGACTTCTGAACAGTGAATGACAGAGAAAATCCACAAGGAATTTTCCTCAGCTGAGGCAGAGCAATGAGTGGTGATAATAGTAATAAGAATAATAACTGAGATGATTAATCAAAGCGCTTCAAGGCTGCAAGCAACAGTGAGGATTGGAGACATCAGTCATTCTCGATGACCTGAACACTAGCTAACCGAGTTGCTCCTTTGCTCGAACAAAAAAACCCCACACAGATCTGTAGATAGGCAGATATCATGCAAAGCACTTTCATGTTCAAGATAAATATAGCTGCAGATATGTGTGCTTGCATGATGTAAAGAGGTAAAGGGTAAAGAGTGAATAACAGTCTTTATGGTAAAAATGGCCTGCATTTGTATAGCGCTTTTCTAGTCCCTAAGGACCCCAAAGCGCTTCACACTACATTCAGTCATTCACCCATTCACACACACATTCACACACTTATCTTAGATTTTCCCTTATTCTTATCCACCTCGATGCATCTTATAATTTTATTTGCAAAGCCTTTGATTATAAAACTTAAGGTGTTAAAAAGATGAAACAGAGATTGTAAAAAATGAAACAAAAAAAAAAAACCCAACCAAACAAGAAAAACATTCAGATTGAAATCAGGAGTAGAAACGTCAGTCAGTGAGGATAAAAAAACTGCACACAAACATTTGCTTGAACTTTGTGGACTAAAAGACAGTATCTGGAAATGTTTTATGGTTAATGGTTTTATTGAACTGTGTTGAAAATGGATGCAGACACTTGTTTTTCTGTTTGTACTTTAGTTTTCAAATTCTATTCATGTGAAGCTTTTAGCGATTCAGCGTTGAAGGCCTGTTATGGTCGAAGCTGTCTGGTCTCTGAATGATAGTCTGTAGTCATTTGCAAACATCTCATCAGTGTACTATTCTTATCGCCTTACAAAGACAAACAGGCAAACTTCTAGAATCAGCAGTTTCTTCCTTTTGCAAAATCGTTTTGCAAGCACTCATTCCCAGTTTATCACATACTAACACCCAGTCACCGATCCCCTCTCATCAGATTTTAACAAATGGCTACTAATTTTCCTTTTAGTGTTGATTTCTAACATGATGAAGCTCAAACACAGACAAAAGTTCACTTTAAAGAATCGGTGATAAGTCAAGTTAAATCAATCAATCAGCAATATTCAGTCACAAGGTAATTCAGAGTGCTTTACTGATAGAAAGTGACATTTGAAACATCATTATATACAACATGAAAAAGCAATCCTAAAAATATAACAGCAACAATTAGAAATAAGTTGTTCTTCATCTTGTCACATATGTATGTATACAGTATCTGTCATGATAATTTTTATCGTAGATGTGATTGTCACTGCAAACGCAGGTCGTCCATGACACAAGCTTTGTGAAAACATTGTCAAAATAGTGGTAAAACTGTGGGAGGATGCAGTCCTCTATAGACAACTGTTTTACACTGATCTGTAATGACTAATCTTTAGACCATATGTGAACACGGGGAACCGCACTCTAGAAATGAATACAAACAAAAGCTTAAGAGGAGGCTGCAGAAATGGTTTACTGATAAGCCACTTCAAATAATAAAGATTCAAGTAAACAAAGCGGCGGTTATAGCTGGTGTTCAGGAAGTTTGTTGCAGAGGTGAGAACCAGAAAAACTAAAGACTTGCTTCACATTGTTTTTTTTAATTCTGGGGCCACATAGAAGACCTGTTGATTTGAGACTTTTGGATGTTTTGTAAAGCACAAGTAGATTTGAAATGGAACTAGGCCCAGGCCATTTGGTGCTTTGTAAATTAGTGTGTTGGAGTAAGGCGCTCAGCCTTTTTAGTGTTTGTTAAAATTCACGAAAGTTCAGGAAAATTCTGAAAGAACCGTAGCTGTCTGACTGATATGGACAGTAGTTTTATTTTTATTGCGTAAATAGACAAGACCCTGACAGTAAAAACAAAAACAACAGCTTTATATTGTTGACACAATTTTGGCTAGCTTTGTGTTAGCATGTGCAAAGATATCATGCTAACACAAAGCTAACCAAGAACCCAGAGTGATGTTAAAGCTAAGTGTGCGCCTTAGCTTTAGAACCTGATATTCAACAGGTAACAAAAGCAGTGATGAGCCGTCAGTGGTGTTGCCTCGGTTTCTCTCTGCTCATGTTTCTAAAGTAGAATCACTGTTGTGATCGCTTTGAAGTCTCTTTGAGCTAGTTTTCATTTTTGCCTTGTGCGTTTGCTTTTGTGTTCAAATCTAGTTACGAAGAGAAAGATCGGTAGCCTAAGGCAGCGGTCCCCAACCTTTTTTGCGCCACGGACCGGTTTATGCCCGACAATATTTTCACGGACCGGCCTTTAAGGTGTCGCGGATAAATACAACAAAATAAAACTAGTACCGGTACCGAAAAAAAGAAGATTTATTCATAACACACGTGAAAAGACCCAGGAAAACGGAGTTAACGATAAAAACGATAACAAAATAACACTGACAACCGATAAAAACCCTGAAAACCAAACATTTCACACCTGAGCCTCAACTCTCGCGGCCCGGTACCAAACGACTCACGGACCGGTACTGGAACGAGGCCCGCTGGGTTGGGGACCGCTGGCGTAAGGTTTAGATTGTTAGCTAATAGCTATGTGACAATACTTTTCAGGTCTTTGAGAAAAATGAGAAAGTAATGTTATGAGCAGTGTAATTAATTACCCTAATGTCCCTTAAATCTATATATCTATGTATCTATCTTGCTCATTGTTACATTTACATATCATTCTCTTGTTAAATGTTTAAAAACATCCATTGTTGTCATCTGAATATATACAGTGGTATTATGCATAGCAAGGGAAACTGAGCACCTTTGATATTGTCCTGTAGTTGTTCATTAGTGAGGCATCTACATTAAGCCTTCTTAAGAATTTGATTTCTGCTGTTTTAGAACCTCTTGGGAAAATGCCTGACCAGAGAGAGCTATTAATTATGTGAAGCACATCTGCTGCTATGAAGGTGAAAACAGCAAAGTATCCAAGCAGCAAACAGGGGATGTCATGTGTTGAACAATTCCTGTTAAAGCTGCAGAGTCTAGTGGTTGAAATTTGTCAGACTGGTAACAGTATCTGAAGGCTCAGGGCTTTCATGTTATTATGATTACCAATGATTTCCCTTATTTTCTTGACTTTTTGGGAAAAGAAGGATGAAAATCATTTCATGAGTTACTGGATAACAATAACGCTTTGTGGGGAGAGTGATGCAGGGGGATTTGTCAGTCTGTTGATGACAGGCAATGTTGTGTTCACATTATCACTGCTTTTATTAATAATCTCAGAGAAAAAAATATCTGTCTTGCCTGTTTTTGTTCAAGATTAAAAATACAAAGTCTCTTTTTATAAATGTCATAGTCAACCTGTTTTTCTGTTTTGTCTGCACACTCTTGCAATTTTACCACTGTGACATCCCTCCATGATGGTTTTTGCATCTTATTAGAAATATTGTATCTTCACGGAACCAATAACATTAGCAACAGTAATATTAAAGCGCTCAACATGGCCTAGTAGGATTTGTAGACAGAGGTGGTGTGTGTATTTTCATTAATAAAGTACTTTCCTAATACACCAGTTTTGATTCTTTTGCAGAGATGGCTGTTTTAAATAAGACAGAAATGGTCAGAGTGAACATCCCTAGGCTGTGCATGCTTTTGGAAATAATTACATCTAGGATATGTCCCTTTTTACGTGAACACAAAGGTTCTTTGTCATTGCTATTATTGCATTTATCAGTGTATATATTTAAACAGCCACTAATAATGTTGTTAAAGTCAACACACAGATGATAGTAGTTCAGCGCATTCTTCAAAGAAGCTTGTTTTGTATTTTGATGGACAAGAACTGAAATCCTGGCTTAGATTTAGGACAAGGAGCTACAAACTTGTGACAGCTGCAGAAGCATCATCAGGCTAATATAAATATAGCAGCATTGGAAATGTATTTAAAACAATATAGGACAAAGGTTAATATAAAAAAAATGAATAAAATTAAAAATAGTAAAAGTACAAGCTCAGGGTCTGTGAGGTACAATACCTGGAGGTCCCTGAATGTGATGTCGTATAAGACGATTCAGTTCACTAAAAACTGTAAAAGAGTATCTGAGATAGCAACACAAATAACATGAAGATAATATTTAATATATATAAAATATGTGATACTTTATGAAATGCTTAGCTAAGATCCAGCAGAATTAAAAAAATCAAACAGCCCAGAATCAGCAGATACGATGGCTTCAGCCCAATCAAGAGTGTTCTTATCAGGGGCACAAGGTGATGTATCGCAGTGAGAGATCCATTATTATTTCTCTGATAAAAATGACGACAAGATGTCTATTTAAGGTGTCAGTTTTAGGTGGATATCACCCTTTTCTGTAACAATGTTTCAAAGTTGTAAGTGCATGTTCAAATATGTCAAATGTTTCAATGGGATGAACTTATTGTGCAACTTGTTTCAAAATTAAAAGCTCTTGAATCTTCCTGTCAGCCTCCAAAATCTGAATAGATGATAGATTTTCTCTTAGGAGCTGTGCAACCGCCCCTGATACAGATGCATAATCCACCCAGCATAACATGGTTATATAGCTCGCAGCCATTGAGGAGTGTACACACATGTGAGTCATCTTTCTGAGATAAATAACAGACAAAACAGATCGGCTGACCTGCCTTCTTGATATGCAGAGCTGTGCAAAACACCACAGCAACTGCAACATTTGGCCCACACTTCTTCAGAGTTAACAAGCTACAGAAGACTACTTAACCTGTGTGCTGCAGGCATTATTCACAGACACTCCTGCAGGAGTGTTTTTTTTTAACAGCTGCTTGCAAACCCTTTCAAACTATTGTGATTGAACACTACACATGTTATACGTGGTATGATCTTAGCTCCAACTGTCTGTTTTGAACTCAAAGATCTTCTTTTAAATCTGCTTTCATCCATTGTTCTCTTTTGTAAACAACATAATTATAAGAAACCTTTCAAAACTGCCGAAGCCAAGTGCTGCCGTGCTTGCACAGATTCTCCCAACCCTGTTATCTAACAATCACAACTTCATTATCTTGTTATCTGCAGATAACAAGCTCTTCCCTTGTGATCACATATTAATTATCTTGCCACCCTGAGATAGCAAATAATGTGTCTTGCTAAATTAAAAAAAACAACAAGTTTGTCTGTTGCAGTAGCGGGCGACAACAAAAACATACCCAAATGTTGCTTTTAGGGTCTTAGCCCAAGCTTTAGTTACATTACGATCATTGTTACAACTCCAGCGTTTATAGGTCTACACATAGCATATTTTGTATCTCTATAAACAAAAAATGGATTGCAGATACAGAAAGTTTAGGTAATGATTGACAGGTATTTACTGACTATATAAACAGCTGCAGTAAAGTGAATTAGCAGTGTCCTTATGTGCTGTAATATATAGGTAATACCCACATGTAGACCTGTGGCAGACACAGGGGAAGAAAACGCCAGACGAAACCCTGCAATTTGTAGCTATTTGTTAAAATTCTTGAAAAATAAGACCAAAATATATTTAAATCACATGAAAACAGAGAATTAGAAGAAATTTTGAACACATTTTAGCCAAACTTTAGCTGTCGGACGGATGGCCTCCCATTTGACTCTATATACTTTGATATATAGAGCAGCGGTCCCCACTCGCCGGGGTCCGTGAGTCATTTGGTACCGGGCCGCGAGAGTTGAGGCTCGGGTATGAAATTTATGGCTTTCAGCATTTTTATTGTTATTTTTTAATCGTTTTTATCGTTAACTCGGTTTCCCTGGGTCTATTCCCGCGTGTTATGGATAAATCTTCTTTTTTTTGTACCGGTACTGGTTTTATTTTGTTGTATTTATCTGCAACACCTTACAGGCCGGTCCGTGAAAATATTGTCGGACATGAATGGTCCTTGATGCCAAAACATTGGGGACTGCTGATATAGAGGACTTCACCGTTGGCTCAATGAGTGCAAGGTGACCATGTCCTGTGGCTACAAAACAAGCAAACAAGCCAAAATCATCATTCCTCCAACACCGTGTTTCACACCAGGTTTCACAGTTGTTAAGAGGTGTTTGTGCCAAATATGGTGTCTTATGACCAAACATCTTCACTTTGTTTTGGTTTGTGCAAAGCTCATTGGACCATAAGTCTTGGGGTTTGTTAAGAGGGAACTTTGTGTGCTATCATGCTAATTTTAGTGAGGCGGCTTTCCCCAGCTCACTCTTCCAAACCAGCCTTACTCATTCAGTTTTTTTGTGCTGTTGTGAACTTTAATATTTAACATGCTAACTAAGTTGTAGCTGTTGGATTTTTTGCATATTCTCTGAGCATCGCAAGGTCTGACCTTTCAATGAATTTGCATTGAATTTGTGTTGGCATATACCTAGTGGAAATGCCCCAGACCAGCAAACTTTCAAAACTGCTTTTACAGAGGTGGTTATACTTGCTTTTTCACACAACACATGGAGTTATTTGTTTTTCTAAGACTTGTCATAATCACATAATCACAAGAGCAATATTCTTTGTTCATAGCTGATAATGAACCTATTTGTATCATAATATATCATCAGAGTTATGCTCAGTGATACATTTGTTTTATTAGTGGAAATGGCCAACATCTTAAAAATATGTACTTAATGGCACACATTTCTATTATCAAGTACTAAATATTTTGACGACCCCCGAGTACAAATCACGGACCCCTGTGGATTCTTGGATCCCAGTTTGATGGTTACATTTTAGTCACTAATTTGCATTTATATATCAGCTCTATTTGTAGTCATGTGCAGTTCCATAAACCTGAGCGTGCAAATAGTTACACTATATTCATACCTGTCTCGCCTCACCTACTTAGTACAGGTTTGCAGTGTCTCGTCTACAGGCTAAAAAAAGACTATATGTACTGTTCGCTTAGTTGGTGTCAGCAGACGGTAAATATGAAGCAGCACAAACAGCAGGAGCTGATGAATTAGCTTTCACACTTTGTCTCTGTTTGTGCTGTAACTGATAATCAGAGAGGACGTCTTTGCTCTGCTTACTCAAAGCATCTAAAATTGCTGCATTTGTATTAATATGTGTAATGATGACAACCTTGCAGGTAATGTAGGCCATTTATTATTCTTGCATATAAAGATCTTAAAAGACGTGAGATAATCGTGTTTTTCCCCCTTGCATTTTACGAAAATAAAAAATGACTAAATTGGAGTCATCATCTCCAACACCATCTGCTCAAGTACTTTTGCAGTGTTAACAATATATTCATTTTACAGAAAGACTTACATCTGTACTTGTGGTAAATATTTTAAAGAAATACTGGGCTGCAAATGAATGTTACAATTCCCAGACAGCCTTCATGATCCTGTGCTGAACTATCTGCATAATTAATTGATGAACTTGCTGAGACTCGATTAACATTACTGCAAAGCTTTGCTCTGTTTCTGTGACAAAGTCAACACTGGCCTCCACATACTGAGAAGACAGGACAGAGTTTAAGCAAGGACAGAGCCATTTCTTGTCTCCCTGCTATGCAAACAGTTCACTACAAATGACTCCTGTTGAAACACAAAGTGGGGACATGGTTGCTCTGGCTGTGAAGACAACACGCTGTCCTCCTGCCACTGCTGCCTGTCTGAAAGCCCTCCCCTTTAGACAGGCTGCTCCTCTGAGGGGGCCTGTGCACAAGCTGCTGAGAATGCAACAATGAAGCAGCAGGCCCCCAGACAGCAGCAGCTAGCAGCCATTATCCAACTGCAGTGTGTTATCGTTTCTGCAAAGAGACGTGTGTGAGTGTGTGTGTGTGTGTGTGTGTGTGTGTGTGTGTGTGTGTGTGCGTGTGTGTTTGGGGTAAGTTTATGCTTCTAAGTCATTACCTGTAAATAACTGTCTATGCTTGCAGGTTTGATCACTTGCAGGCCTCTGGTGAGCGTTGGAACAGCAGACTAGATGGCAGTTTGATCCCAAACATGTAAGTGATCTTTCAAAGCTGCCTTGCTTTAGCATAAGGGCTTTATTAATTATGCTTAGATAAACTGGCAAAGGAGGTTTTGTTAAGTGACCTAGTGTAAAATACAATATTGTTGTATTATTGTATGTTTAGACAAATTAAGACAGAGCAAAGCAGCATCTTTCTCTTGTTCCTTCAGGAGGTTACAGGTGCACCCAGAGTTGTACAGGTACAAGCTCATGTTTCAACTCTCACACTGATAGTTGTCAATAACCATAATCAATTAAAAATGATCCAGAAGTTTATTTTTAGAGGTAACGTGTCTTGTTCTCGACAAGAACAATAACAATAACGTATGACTGACAGTCAGTTTGCAGATCAGAAGCTATTTTGCTTGCTTGGCAATGCAGAGTTCATAAGAGGAAGTATGCAGGCAAGCGCTGCGCATGCTGAGTGGCACAAAAACAGATTTACAAGGTGAATTTTCTCTAGCACACGCACACCATCGAGGCCTTAACGAAATACCTGCATGCTTACAGTATGGCTACATTAATTTACTCATTTAGACTAGCAGCTTAATGCTGGCTCATCAGTCACTAGTGTTTGGCATTTTCTCAAAGGACATTAATTAACATGATGATAAGGCATCAGTGTAGCCGTACCGCCTCGGCATCGCCCCATTTGGAAGCTTAAGGTTGTAAAATACCTTACATGAGAGAGAACTGTGCAGCACGTAACCCAGCACATGAAGCATGTTCCAATAACAAAAGAAGGAATGCTGCTTTGGAAGGAAAAGAAAAAGGCCCAAGAGTTTAACGTGTCCTTCTCTTGAGTATTTACACCCACACGCTTGGATCATATTTAAAACCCAACATATGCATTTGAAGGACGCAGATATTAAAACATTTTTTTGTGTCTTTAACGTTTGGCACTTATGGTCTGTATTGAATATGATGCTATTTTTATGTTCAACATGAAAATAGACTGCTGCTCAAATCCATTTTTTTAAATCAAGTTCCCATTGTAATTACAGCACAACTACTGTACACACAGTGGAATTTATAAGCTAGCATTCACGGTTTCATTGTGCTGTAAGTGTATGGAGTTGTGTATGTGAAGTCTTTCTTTGTTCAGTGTGTCACAAAAGACAATAAAGCTCCAGGTTATCAGTGTGTCACCATGATAAATCCCTGCATATACACTATAATTCACCATTAAAATGGCCTGACAGTGATTCGGATACTGTCTCTAACTTGTCAAGAATTTAGAAAATGTTCATTATTTCATCACAACCACAATACAAAATGAAAAATTACCCTTTTCAGACTGTCTCTGGAGTTTTGAAGCATTTTTTCCCTTATGGCAGATTCTTGACTCTTGATACCTGTTTGGCAAGTGGCGCACAATGCCTGCAGTGACAAAGATGGAGATACAGAGTTATTCCAGGACACTGAGAATATGTAGGCCTATTATGCTGTGGAGCAATAGGCCGACTGCCCCACTCATCTCTTTTCGCTGCCATTATTCTGCACTGATAAATGACTCTTGCAGCTGCCCCTGATAAGAACCTTCCCTGCCTATTCATCAGCTCTCAATTCAAGGCTTTACACTCGCAGCATAGAAAGATCTACACTAGCAGAATTAGTGACTCATGGTTTGCTATCAGGGGAAAGGCTACCTCCGCATTTACTGTTCTTAACAGGGTGTCGATAAACCACCAGCTACATGTAATCAGGTGTGGATGCACTCAGATAAACCTACTCAAATCTGTTTGTTTTTTTTGGCTCAGTGGATATTCAGCTTATAATAAATACTTAAAGATCAGCATTACACACTTCAAATGCCTAAACTTCTGAATAGATATTGTGGAATAGATATGTAGACCTCCTAAAGCCTCATTAAGCATAAAACACAAAAACCACATCAGATTAGTTGGTTTTTAAACCAAATTTGACCAAACTGACAAAGACTAAAGCTAACAACTATATTTTTATCAAATAGCTTCGTGAGGTCACAAAACAATTTCATTTATTTTCTTAACCTCAGGGAGGCTGGAACCTGTTCCAGCTGTCATATGGTAAAAAGGTCAGGTACACCCCGGACAGACTGCCAGTATATAACGGGGCCAACACATTAACCGATCAACCTAGCAGGTCTGTTTTCAGACTATTGAGAGGATGTTGGAGTACAAGGAGAGATCAATATAGAAATAATAATCATAACACTTCTTACTGTAAGTGAGGAATATGAGCAGAAAGGTGAACATGTCAAGCTCTCCCTGCCTTTGTGTAAAAGTTATTGTGCACTTTTATTGTGCATTTTCTTTCTTGAGATTTACATTTGTGATAAATGGTGAAATATTTTTAATATATTTATAACACCCCTTTGTTAAACATCGTGAAAACTATGCCAAACAATTCCCAGATTAAATTTCCATCAGAAATCAGAGTCAACTTTGACTTCAGGTAGGCTGGACCGATACGGTTCGCTTTATTTCATTTATATAGTACCAAATCACACAAATCACCGTGTGAAAATCCCTTTTCTGTCAGTGTAAAGATGTTTAACTACAGATTTAATCCCAGGAATATCGTAATATCAGAAAAAAGTACATAGTCAAATACATGTCTCAGTTTGTCTACATGATAAAGAGATGTTGCTTTAGCAAGTAAAACATCCTATAAAATCCTAACCTGAAGGAAAAAATCTGTCAGCAGGACTTAACTTGCAAGAAATAAATGTCTAAAATTGAAAGAAGGGAACTGGTCGGTAATTTGCCAAACTGTCTTGCAATTATAAACAAAGGATTTTTCTTTAAAAGAAGCAGCAAAATGTGTAAAACTTAAGAAAATACAGTTAAAAGTGTAACATTTAAGCCTTCCTTCACATTGTCTAAAGCCATGCAGTGGTACAGATTGGAGCTTCTGCCAGACTGGCCCCTGGGACTTATGTTTGACATTCCTGGTTGACTTGATTCTATAATCTTCATATTATGAGATTCCACTGGGGTGCGACAGACTTATAGAGTAATAGTTAAGCCAGCACATGGTGCCGCAGAACACATTTTGTTAGTATTTTTCTTCAATTTGTCACCAATTTTTACAACTCACTTTTTTCAAACGGAAAGATGCCATCCAGGTTCTTAAGAAGTGCTCCCTCTCCCTTCCACACTTCAAGAAAACTCTTTAATGTAAAAAGACCTGTTGAAAGAGCAAAAGAGCTTTCTCCAAGGCATGAAACCCAATGCTAATAAACATAAAGTGATGTATGTCATGGGGGTATTGAAGTTAGTGGGTGTGCACATTATTTTAGCTTGGCTCTCTTCCAGAGGCATAGCCTCGAAGCAAACTCCTCACAGGCTGACTCACTGGTAATCCAGGATAGAAGGCATGTCAGTGACAGTCTGTATCTGCGCTGTCACATCCCATCGCTCAGACAATGTATCACCCCATTCATAGCACAGCTAGACTTTGATGTGCCTGAATACACCCAGTAACACTGTCCTCTTTTAAGCTGGTAAGTGGGTGGATGTTGCTGACTCTTAATCTCTCTATCTTCTCTGTGATCTAGCACGCAAACTTGGCAAGGGAAGGGCATGGATTTATGAGGCATAATTGCTGTTAATAACCTTAGGGCTTGGAAGGTTTCTCTTCGACTCTGCTTATGTAAATATTATATTAAGGCCCTCGGTAAATTAAATAGTTCTTCACACTGGTATAGCCTTGTGCAGATGTGTGAAGACCTGGGAAGAAAAGCTTTGAGGAACAACAGAAAAATGGCCTCAGTTTGGAAAGAAACAAAAAGGATACCCTTTTGTTGTAGTTAGTTGGGACAATTCTAAGGCCTTAACAGCCTAAAAGACATAAACACTTCCAGGCTAATTAACTCCAGGTAATGAATATTCACTTCATAAAGTATACTGTCTGTGGTATTTTCCTCTGCAGTGCTAACAAAAAGAAGTGCATGTGCCTTCTCCCTTTGGCTTTGTGCCTGCAAATTCATCTGCATGCTGCTTTTAGATCACTAACAATTTTCCAGATTTCTAAACCAAATAGTAAAATAATGTGAATACTCTTGGTCCCCAGGGTTATGCATATGATTTCAGTGCAAAAGGCTTTTAGTTTGTAGCCAATAGTTGGAGCCACATAGGAGTGGAGATAATAAAAAAATGCTTTACTGTTTAGACGGGTCATTATTAGGTGATTTTGGGGCGTTTTCGAACGGAAAATGCAGACATGCTGTGTTGTCTGGCCAGATGCCAGAAAAAGATCAATAGCTTCCCTATTCTTTATTCTTACTCGAGCATCTGGGATGCATGAAGATTGAATTAATGAGCACTACATGCAACACTCTCCCCCCTGCCCACCATTGATTTGAGCTCATCAAAACCTCATTGTGAGAAAGTGCGGTTAGCCTCAAATGAACTCAACTGGCTTCACTCAATTAGACCGAGAATAAGCCTTCCTGAGGCTGACGCCTCTTCTTGTTAAGATGACAGTGATGACAAGGGACACTGAATAAAGGATATTGATGAAAAACATGTTGATTAATATGTCAGCGGTGGGCTGGTAAATGATGAATATTTCAGTAATGTACAGTGTACTCTGGGGTTTGACTCTATTGTGAGAAAATACCCTGAATCAACAGAATTTTATATCGTCATCAAGGCAGAAGGTGCCATATAAGATCCCAGGTTTAATTTTATTCAAGGCCAGTTTTTTATGCTTTGTTCAGCAAGTGCAAGCAAGATCCTGTTCAAGTCATCTTTTTCAAACTAATTAACTTCAATTTCTCAAAAGCATCACATCATGCAACAACCTAAAGATACTGAAGAACAACTGAGAAATGAAGTCACTGACATTTGTCAGTCTGAAAACGCTTACAATGCCAATTCTAAAGCTTTGGGATGCCAGCAAACAGTGAAAGCTGTTATTTACAAATGAAGTAAACTTGGAACAGTGGTGAACCTTCCCTGGAGTGGCTGACCTACTAAATTACCCCAAAAGCACATCGATGACTCATCCAGTGGGTCACAAAAGAACAACATCTGAAGAACCGCAGGCGTCACTTGCCTCAGTTAAGGTCTATGTTCATGATTTAACAATAAGAAAGAGCCTGGGCAAAGAGCTCCAATAAGAAAACCATTGCTGACCAAAACAAACACAAAGCCTTATCACACATTTACCAAAAGACTCAAGACTTCTGGTAAAACATTTGGTAGAGTGACAAGACAGAAGTTCCCAACTACCTCACCCATAAAAACACATCATACATGGTGGTGGCAGTGAGATGGCCTGAGGGTGCTTTGCTGCTTGAGCGTCATAATTGATGGTACCATGAATTCTGCTTTTTACCCACCGTAAATGTCCCACCATCAATTCATGTCATTCACAAGGTTTGGGGTGGTCTAGTCAAAGTCTGGGCTTAAAATCTATCCGGTTGTTAAGTGATGACGTGACGAATCCTACTTCCGGGTCTAAAGTAGTCTGCGTTTAATATGGCTTTTGTGTTGTTAACATGTTTAATGTTATGTATTTTCTTCTATTTGATCTCAAAAAGCTCCTAAAACAGTCAGTGATCACTGTTGACCTCCCTCGGCTTTTATTACCGCTAATCATTTATTTAAGCTCAGTTTTTAAAACCTTAGGATGCAACTACAACCCAGCCCATGCAGCAGTATATGAATGACTAACCTCGTATTGTGGACGGATTATCTCAGTTGTTCTCCTGGCTGAAGTTTGGTCCTTTTACAGCACCCTGCCATGCGATTACATTTGTTCCTGACCACCGAGAACACTCACGTTAACTTTTATCGAGTGGAAAAAAAGTTAGCTTGTTTATATTATGCTAACATAGCTGTGTCGCTAGCGGTCATGTAGCACATCACTATATACCAACTAGCCAAACTTCAGTAACCCTACAAACGTCACTGCTGTTTAGTTTTCTGTCTTCATTTATGTCGGAAGTGATAGCAGAGCTGTACGTTTTAATTTGTTTCCAAAACCCCGCAGTCAGGACATGCTATATTGTATTTAGATAGAAGCTAGCGAGCTAACTCCCTGCTAACTTCTAACTCCGTTAAATGTCATAAATTCCGTTTTCATGGATGCCTGGATGTTAAACTCAAATGTTACACCTGGTAGAGCAGAACGCTGATCATTTTATTAATTCAGTAATGCCATAGTGATCGTTTGATATATGGACCTGCAGCAGAGTTTAGGCCCAGAGACGGCTAGTGACGTCAGGCTTAACGACCGGATTGAAATGCTTTAGCATGACCTTAAACACGCTGCTCATGCTTGGAGACCCTCCATTGTGGATGAATTAAAATAATTCTGAAACAAGAGTTGGCCAAGGTCCTCCACAGCTATATAAAAGAGTCTTTGTTAGCTATCGCAAACGTTTGTTACTGTTTTTTGCTGCCAAGGAACAGGTAGGTTTGGATGGTCCCCCCCCTTTCCCCCCTAAAATAATTATTTAAAACCTGGCCCCTTACTGGTACTTATTTGTGTGGTATTTAGCTGCTTATATGGCTTTTTTTGTTTTTGTTGCAGTCCATCAGCTCTGCTCTTACAATGCTTGTCAACCCAACTGTTCATATTAGTCTGAAATGTCTGTGCTCTGGATGGGCTGTCTGCCCTTGACTAATTCAGTTGAGAGTGATGAGTGATATTCAGTGTATGATGGGTCAGAATGGTTACTTTCCATCTCTATCTTGTCCCTAAAGCATTTGAATTACATCCAGATTTTGTGTGCGGTCAAATTGATTCTAAATTGCTCCTTTTAAAGTTCTTCCAAAGACTGTCTGACCTCTGGGTTGCATCAAAAGAAATGTCAGCCATTAGAGATATAGAGATCACTTTACAAGGGAACCAGCACATGTATAAAAACACAAAGCAATTCAGAGAGCGCTTGGGAAAAGCACTCTCTCACCTTCTCCAGCAAGGATAGAGTTGCATTTGTCTCCAAACAAAACAATAAAACCAGCCAGCCAGTAGTTGTTAATTTCCTTTTTGCTTCAATTGACTCAATAAGCTTTTTTCCCCCCTTGGAGACAGCTGCAGCTACTCTACAGGTGAAAGCAAGAAAAAAAGAGGGAAGGAAATAGAGAGAGGAAAAAAAGGAGATAGAGTGCCAGCGGCAGAAAAGCAATTGAGGACTTGACTTCCAGAAAACCCTGGAAGAAGTTAATCTAGACTGCTGTGGGAGTTTTTCATTAGCTTGGCAATCTGTTCCTGCGGAGACGATGTAAGCTAACTTATATGTTCTAACCGTGAGCTTTGAGTCATACAAAGAATACGGAAACATTTCATGGGACTAACTGCAGGCCTAAACACTGTCTTGACTTTTACAAATACATTGAACCATTCTAGAGAATTATTTTGATTCTTTTATTTCTTCTCATTTCATTACACTTTCAGTTTTGCCTCCTATCTTGTCGATCTTCTTTTAACACTAACACATTACACATCAAGAAGACAAAACGTTTTTGACACGTGTCATAACCTCAGATTTCATCATACACGACAAGTCTCACCTTTAGCTAGCACCAGTGTAACCCTGAAATTAGGAACAACCCTGTTGCTGGGCCCCTTGGCACAGCTTGTGTATTGCTAAATGCCACATTTATAGCATATTGTCACATGAGGTAATCATACATTCATGTGCTAAAGATTATAAACAACAACAAAATAAACTATCACAGCTATGCAGATGACACACAAATATATATCACAATGTCACCAGGAGACCGAGGCCCTGTACAGGCTCTTGGTAAATGCATTGAGGAAATCAATGACTGGTTGTGCCACAATTTTCTCCAGCTAAACAAAAACAAAACTGAGGTAATAGTCTTTGGCGCCAAAGAAAAACGATTACAGGTCACCAGAGAACTTCAATCTATACATCTAAAAACCACAAACCAGGCGAGAAATTTGGGTGTAGTGATGGATGCAGACCTAAACTTAGAAAAACACATTAAGACAATAACAAAGTCAGCTTACTATCACCTCAAGAATATATCAAGGATAAAAGATCTGATGTCTCAACAGGACCTGGAAAAACTAGTCCATGCATTCATCTTTAGTAGGCTTGATTACTGTAACAGCATCTTTACAGGTCTACCTAAAAAATCAGTCAGACAACTACAGCTCATTCAGAACTCTGCTGCTCGAGTCCTCACTAAGACCAAAAAAGTGGACCACATCAGTCCAGCTCTGAGGTCTTTACACTGGCTGCCTGTCCGTCAGAGGATAGACTTTAAAGTTCTGATGCTGGCCTATAAAGCTCTGAATGGTTTAGGACCAAAATACATCAATGACCTCCTGACCCAGTATGAACCATCCAGATCCCTCAGGTCATCTGGATCCGGTCTTTTATCAGTTCCCAGAGTCAGAACCAGACACGGAGAAGCTGCATTCAGCTTTTATGCTCCTTATATCTGGAACAAACTCCCAGAAAGCCTCAGATCAGCTGAAACACTCAGTTTATTTAAATCCAGGTTGAAGACTCACCTGTTCTCAGCTGCATTTGAATAAAGCACCAAATCCACACTTTAAGCTTAAATTTCAAAACTTACATTTAACTACTGATTTTATCTACTGTTCTGATTTTATCTGTTTTGATTTTATATACTGTTGTTTGTTTGTTTGTTTGTTTGTTAACTAGTTAGTTAGTTTATTTGCTTGTTTTATTCAATTTTAAATCATGCTTTTTATTTGTTCTTGTTTCTAATGTCTCTGTAAAGCACTTTGAATCACCTTGTTGTTGAATTGTGCTATACAAATAAACTTGCCTTGCCTTGCCTTGCCTTGCCTAAACTGAATTTGTCATCATGGTGTGTCAATCTTCTATTTAAAATGTCCTTTAAACCTGACTGAAAATACATTTTTGAAAGGCGGTGTGAACTCTCATGATAGCAGAGCCAGTAGAGGCTCAGCGCAGAATTATAATCAGCTCTTTCTAACAGAAAAGTCACCCGGCACCATCGCATTCTCCTGATCCTTGGCAACTTTTAATTAGTGTTTGTCCTTCAAGCCTGTGCTCCTCACAGCTATTAAGGCCCTTAAGCCCTTTGCAAATTAATTATAAAAGACTAGGCAATCATAGTAAGTCAATTTGGCCCTGGGCTCTGGGCCTGGTCTTTGACCCAACTCCACTGGGTCCAGTATATAATAATGATAAATATAATAATAATACCATAGCAGATGTTACTCATACATCTAATTATTTAGTGATTTCATGATAAATAATGGTGGGAATATGATGGGATTGTTCTGGTCAATAAATCCTATTAAATAAACTATAACCAGCTAATTCATCCGATTAAGTATAGCATGTGTAGCCTCATTTAACAGGTTCCTTTTATTACTATGAAACACGGTTGTTTGTTTTGCATCAAATGCACATATTTGTCTTTTGCTGGTATAAATATGCACAACAAATGTGTATTTTTCCACAACCGTGTGACTGCCACTGACTTATTTTTAGGATTAAGTACTTGTGGTTCATGAATGTGTTTAATAGCAACGTCGGTGTAAAACAGAGTGCTGGTGACACTTGAAGAGAAGTCATGTTGCAGCATAAATAAGTATTATAGGATTATATTATAGTATATAGGAATATTCTGCTGGGGCCCATGTGCAAAATACAGACAGTTCATCCAACAGTTATGAATCCAAGTGCATTGATCAGCGCATGGTCTGCTGTAATAAATCATAAATCATCCTGCATAAAAACTAAAAAAGTCTTGAAAATGCTGTAATGTTTTAATTATTTGTGAGTGACTTGACATTTTTTCAGCTTAATGAATGCATTTCTGAAGCAGCGAGGAATCTTGCTGGGAGAAAAAGCGTTTTAAGAGTAGTAACAATTTCACAAGCTGATGCGGCAGCTGCAGAATCATTTCAAGCTCTACTTTATGATGTCAAGAGACAAGTGTGATACATGACTAAAAATACTGGAAGCAGAAATCAAAACGGACCAGACCAATTACTGTGATCGAGCTGATCTTGAGCAGCAGCTGGCAGCATGACAGATGCACAGACACACAGCTACACTGCACATCGCCTCGGGGAAGTATCATCTCTTCTGCGTCTCCTCTAAAGCTAAAGTTCATTCATAAATACAGAGAACATGTCTTATGAGGTTTGTTTTTTATTTTTCCAAGATTGAAAAACTGTCAGAATTCCCAAAGCTTTGAGAGTAGAAGGGAAAAAAAAGATTGATCAGTATTTTGATGAAACCCTGGCCTGGTAAAGTAACAGGTAGCAAAGCAAAGGTTTGGAGAAATGTTGTTACATAGACTCTAGAATCCTCATTTTGGGATTTACCATCACTGAGTACTTCCCCACAGTTGCAGGAACACACACACACACACACACACACACACACACACACACACACACACACACACACATACACACACAACAGAGTGAATACCACAGAAAGGTAAGTGTTAAAGTAGGCCAATTAGACTGTGGGGATTGGCTGGTCTGAGCTCAGTTGTAGAAAGGAGGCCAGAACATGAAATGATGAGCAGCCATTCTCCATCTACTTGGCTGGCAAACCCTGCCTGGCATATCTGTAACATCAGAAAGAACCACAGACCTGGAAGTTTCACTGCCCCACAGAGTCCTGTTCTAGATATGTCATTTAATAATGTGCAGTGCCTGAAAGGTCCCCTGTAGCTGGTATCCTTTTTCTCTGTAACACAAACTGGCTAATCAATCAATACTAATGTGAATTGAATTGAATTCAAATTTATCAGCGCTTATGAGTTTTTATGAGTAAAGATGGTACTGAAATAACTGTTTAAATATTACTTGTGTACAAAATCAGCAAATTATTATGTGATTTTCATCATACATGCAGTTTCTATATCCCATTAACCACTGAGATTAGTCCCTTTAGATAAGCGCTCACATGCATTTCAGCCGAGTAACAGGACTTGCCTCTAGAAGGAGTCATCAGTTTGAATTTAGGTTTGATTTATCATTTTATTTAGTAACAACACTTGCCAAATCCTTTTCTTATACTGGCTGGAGGTTGGAAAGCAGTCATATTGGCAGAGTGTAGACTCCACAAAGAGCAAAAACCAAAGTCAGACACCAACATTTAAGGTTCCCCCACCTGCCACTTTAACTTCTGCGCATAGAAGTAACAGTAACTACTTGTGTAAATTGCATGTAAAGTGTGCTCTGCTGTGGTCACCTGTAAATACTGTTGAAAAAATCCATGATTTAACAAGGGTGGGCAAGTAGTTTTTGTCACGGCGGGGTACACCAGTGTGTAATGGACCCAAAAGCAGACACTGGAGTGAGGAACTGCGGTTTTAAACCAAAAACAAACCTCTATTAGGGCTGATGATGAAACGTGCAAAACAACACGAACAGTGACAAGAACTAAACTAACACCTAAACTGGAAAAACCTAAAACTGACTATGAAAACGGTGATAACTACGAAACAACAATGAAGACTATGAAGACTGTGAATAAAATGACGCGATGTGGAAGGAAAACAGACGACCTGACAATGAACAAAGGAAGACAGACGACTTAAATACACACAGGAGGTGATCAGGGGAAATGGAAACACACGGGGAAACAGCTGAATAGAATGAACATAACAACGTCATGGGGAAGGGAAACTGAACACAATGACACACTGAGAAATAACAATAATCAAAGAATAAAACTAAAAATTACAAAACACCAGTACCAGTTTTTCACACACGGCCACGTACGTTTGGATAACTTTTCCCCTTAATAAATCAAATCGTAATATAAAAACTGCATTTTGTATTTACTTACTTTATTATCTGAAACTTTTAAGTGCGACAAATATGTAAAAGACTAATAAAAACAATTTTTTTATTGACACTTTGGGTCAAAAAGCAAGACTGTTGACACTTTTCCTGTGAAATGCTCCTTTCACTCTGTTTTTGAGATTCTTGTTTTAAAACGATGTAAGCATCATTTAGATTTACTGATTTTACCAACATGTTGTTTGCCACTGCTTATTTCAGACTAGTTGTTAAATTACCCACAAGTAAGCCAGTGAAGCCATGCTCATCCTGCTCGTGAGAACTTCAAGAGAAGGTTAGTCCTCTCGTTGTCTCCGCTATTCCAATTGTTTCTACCTGCTAATTAAATTGACAAGAGCTTATTCATCTTCTAAAGCCTCTTAAACATGGTTCATTACTGAGTCCTGCTTGTACTCATCAGGAGGATTTTTGCTCCCAAAACAATTTCAATTGTAAACAAAATTAAATTGTATCAGTTGTGCCAGAGCATGAAATTACAACCTGCCAAATACGGGGAAAAATTTGGCTGACACAAGGGAGCTGTCAGCGATAGCTATGAACGTTAATGAGAAATAGCAACTAGCTTGTGTTTTACAAAAACAAGCAGCACTTTGTGTCAGGATGGATTTATGCAGTCTAAAGCACACTGTCTGGGACCAGCAGGAAAATAGGGCTGGAAAAGTACATTGTTATATTCAGTTCTTGGTGTCATTCAGTTATATTGTCAGAAGCAGATCAGTCAAGTCAAGCAGTTCTTAACCATTTTTAGCTGGAGAGACGAAAAGAACAAAGATTTTGCACTGCAAGAGGCCTGAAGAGCGTTTTTTCTTTGTTTTTAAAACAAGAGCAAGCCTGGTGAAGCCTGTGGGATGTTCATCTGTGCCTCTCTTGTAACATTTTTCCTTTAGTAATGGAAAATGAAGACAACATGAGAAAGCATGCGTGCATGCAAACGTAAGGGTGTCATAGAAAGGACAAAGCTATATTAGCCTCTGTCAATCAAAAACCATTTAAATCATACATTGTGTAATCTGAATGTTCATGCAATGGGAAAGAAGCACAAGTGAAACATGGCTAGATCTTGTATTTAATCACAAAGAAAACAGCCCAATGTATATGTGTCTGTTTCAGCCCCATGTGAAGGGACGCTTGTTTGATTGCAAAGCCCAGATATGTGTATAGAACAGGGCCTGGAGGTCAGTGCGGTAAACAATACTCCCTGTGATAAATCCTCCTGTCTGTTCTCTGTGTGTGCCTCGCTCTTTTGATTTATTCCTTCAGAGAGCATGAGGAGAAGGCAAAGAGAACACACAGATAAATAATTCAGAGGGACATTAACATCAAACAGTGCCGCGGGGAAACAAAAACACGGCCATTTGGGTCGATGTGCCGTTTTGTATTAAACCAGACGTAGCGCGATTGTGTCTGTGCACCGCTTGGTACGGCCTGGCTGAGAGTGCAAGGCAGGTGGACATTAAGGCATGTGTGCTAACGCAGCCAGCTCTCACAGACAGATTGGATCACCTGCCCTATTTCACTGCTGGAGATTAAGATGAGCCTCCAGATCAGAGAGGAGACTGGGTTTAATTGATGCTGATGTTTTTGCGTTACTTCTGTTGCAACCGCTAATTCCCAGAGGACAAACAGACACTTTCAGATCAGCAACTGTTGTGCTAATGATAAATAAGGAAAATTAGCCCCCAGATGACTGTCTTGATGTTGCACATGTCCACAGGGATGCATTTCACTGCCGAACAGCTCTGTGTGGCGACGGCGTCTCATCAGCTTCTGTTATAACATTTCCATTCGTGGCAGCATAACTGTCCTGTCTCATTGCCGGAGGCCACGAAGCCTCTCCGCTTGATGCCATCTTTCCCAGAGAGTCAGCCCCTGGACCATATGGAAATGATGAGTTATTGTGAAAAACAATGAAGTAAAGTTTAATTGAGCCAAAATTAAGATTTTGGGGGAGAAAATTGGTCTGCAATGAAATGCCGAAGCAGAAGATGACAGGTGGCTCATTCACCGTTGACTATTCCTGTTCAGTTATTCAGAAACACTTCAGTTCCCAACAAAGACATTTACCAGATTTCACCGGAGGTTGAAAGAAACAATCATTGAAGGCAGCTGTGAGGTGGGAAGTGTGTCTTTCACGCACACACATCCAGTGCCTCGCTAAGTCTGCATTCACAAGAATTTAAACAAAACTTGCAGACGTCAAGCCAGTGTTTATTAATAATTTGTAAGTATGCACTAAGGGTTTTTGCAGTGCGTCCTATAAATATACTGCATGTTACAAACGCCCCACTGAGATAATAGCTGCTGACACATGGACACACACACTGAACTTGCGTTGTAGGAAATGTTTGGTCCTGATATGGCTCGAGCAGAAGCAGCTGGTCTGGGTTTATAGCTGTGAACACACAGAGTTTTCTGGGTGACCTTGGAAAGTGTCTGGGGATGCTCACTTGTTTATCCATTCCTTAGTGAGGCCGCTCTTTTCTGGCTTGCATGAGCACCTGCTAATCACACTGTCTGCATGCCTCATATTATATGTATTTATGTGTGAACACTGTCAACAGTGGTCGTCCCTCCATTGTCATTCCTCCCAGTGTCTGTAGCACACTTTAAAAAACATAAGACTAACTAAAGAAAGTAAAAATATTAATTTGCAACATGCATGCAGTTTTACTCTGTCCCTGATGACCCCAGTATTAAGAATGGTTTCACCTGGTTTAATGGTTTAACCCTTTACCCCTTGAAAGCCTACTAGGAGTAATCCTCGAACTTTTACTGAACTAAGCGATTTCTTATTTCCGGCCTGCTTATAGAACAAAATCACTGGGCGTATATCAGAAGTTATTGAGGGCAGTCTCTGCCTGTGCAGCCACCTTTGGAAAACTATCTAGAAACTATCAGAAGTATTTGAAGGACTGTCAGAGGTATTTAGTCTTGGGGTCTCCACATTAAATGGGAATGGCTGTTTTTCTCATGCCCTGCCATTTGTCTCAATGGTCACAGACTCAAGGTTAATCTCTTGGTTAATTTGTCAGCCCAGTAATTACATCTATCCAAATACTGTTAACATTACATCATATTTATAGCGAATATTAATGGAATCTTTTTAAAGGATTCCTAATTCATATCCTCAGTGTTTAGATCAATTATCTCAGGATTCCTCCTGTACTACTGTCAATATTTGTCACTATGTGGCTAAACTACAAAACATCCCTCAAACAGTCACAGAGCTAAATTTGAGTAAGATAGATTTGTACTTCTGTGTTCCTGGAGTTAAAACTGACCTCACTGATGCAGACATAAAAAGCATAGGGGGGATGTTTCCAGAGCTTACATGAAATGGAAACTTTGGGTACACAAACATGCACAATCATCCAGCAACCATAATACTGTGCCATGTACATGCTGTGTGAACTGTGTGTCACATACACAGTTCGTCTACCAAAACAGTATGATGAATAAGGGTGAGAGACACGTGTATATACTCAGGGCCAGAAGAAAACCACACCAGCATATAGTGACCGGATAAGATTAGAAGCAAAACTACATTAAAACTTGCACCGCACTTATTTAAATGGAACTATTACAGTCTGTACAGTCGAGTGTAAACGTGATACTTTTAATTACCTTCACGGAAAAGTAAAAAGTAGAAAAGTCACAGAAGAAGAACAATAGCATAGATGCACAATGCTGCAATTAGTGCTCCTATAATTTCTCCATCTGAAAGGTAACAAGCTTCAGGCTGTACCCTCTAATTCACTGCACAAACACGAGTGTCATTGCCCTCCTCTTATTTTTGGAACAATGTAATTCAGTTTCTGTTTTCTAACAGATTTCCACAATGTTAGAACCATGAGTTTGGCAGTTTGCGACTTGTTAAAAGTCTGTTTATTTATTAAGTTTGAATATTTTACACTGTGAAGGAAAAAATTCCATTTCAGTTTATAACCCTTCCTCATGTTTGCAAATAGTGGCCACAGACCACCGGACTGTCCTTATCCCTGCCGACTGATTTTTCCATAGTTTTGCTTCTTTGCTAATACCCTTTTTACTAGTGGTAGCATGAAATGCCTGCAGCCCATTCAGGTTGCACGGGTAGTTCAGCTCTTCGGGATGAGACGTTCATGTGTGCAGTCGCAAGGTTTGCTCTTTCTCCTCGCGCAGCTAAAAGAGCGTGGAAGAGATACTAAAGAATGGACATGAGGAGAGCAGGACAGGACCGAAGAAGCACATCAACCCCAGGAAATGTATCTACTCCTTTATGTGAGGAGTAATAACAGGAGCAGTGCCAGAGCCCAACAAAAGGACCTCCGGCAGCGTGTGTTTCTGACCAAATCATCAGAAACAGAATCCATTTCCTTTAGCGGGACCTGTGTCTACAGCCCAGCCCTGGCATTCACCCAAGGACTTCTTGCACTGGCACCTTATTCTCTTTACAGATCAGAGCGGGACCTCTAAAGGTTGATCATTTTGATTTTCACTGACTGTTTTTATATCATTTTATACCCAACAAATTACACAGTGTGTTTCCGTGAATATTTTCACCTTGAATATTTCATTCATTAAGATCTGGTCTAAGTTAAGTGTTCATTTTTCTGAGCAGTATATTTCGAAAGATATGAGTCCTTCACAAATTGTGTCCCAGATCATATGGTATGCATCTGGCAAAGCACAGTTAATAAAAGTTGGATTGAGTTTAACTGACATCAGCAGTCTTCTGTAAAGAGTCTCTTTTGGATGTCAAGCCAAGCCATGAGTCTGCCTGGATAGACTTAATAGTTAAATTCCATCCTTTATTAGGTGTTTGAGGTAATTAGGTTAAAATGTACACGGCAGTCTAATTTCAAAAGAAGAGGAAATTAATTTTCAAACGCACAGACCCCCTTGGGTGTATACACACACTGGCTGATGCTATTACAATGTGTGTCAGCCTCTTTTTTCCTGCCCTGCAGAGGTTCCCCCCACTCTCCACAGTCATGCCGCTGACCTCTGTGAAATTGCAAACATCCTCCTATTTCCTCTTTCCCCACCATTTATAGTGGTCTTTCTGTAGGCTGCAATAAACGATTTGCCTGTGCCTCACCATGTCATGCTTTTTACTATTTTATTTTCTTTTTTCATTATCTCTTGTATAAAACCAGTGGGTGGAATTTTAAAGCCAAATTCACCCATTTCCTACTAAAATTTGTAGTAAAGTCTTTACCTGCAATTCTCTCCATTAACTGGGCAGTTTGAACTGACGGTGGCGTGAAGCGTTTCAATTGTTCCGAGTAAGTGACTGACTCTGGGAGTGTAAAATTTTTGTTGACGTATAACGGTCATATGAGTTTTATTTAAATGTCAGTCGTTCAGCTGACAATTGGGAAGTGTCCCCACATCCCAGTAAAATCAGCACGTCCGCTGAATGGTTTTCCATTGTAGCGTCCTCTCCAGTAGCTCCCAGCTCTATGTGACACAATCGCGTGGTGTGTCAGCAGAGTCTTGAAATTGTCAAGTTAATGCAATTTTGTAAAAAGAAGGAAAACAAACTCAATTTTAGGGTTTTACTGTCACCGTGTTGCTCTGCCTGCATGTGCATGTTTTCTGCACACAGTGCAGTTTCTTGAGGCCTAATTTAATACTCTTCTATTTACTCTATTTCACTTTGAAGTATCCCATTAGCAAATGCCTTTAGACATTACATCATAGTAATGTGAAGGAGAACTGAAACCACTTCTGGTCTTTATAATTTCTCAGTATATATTGTGACAACAAGGATTAACAGACTCTTCCTCTCTGATTTAGGATTACTTGTGTTTTCTATTGTGATGTGCTGTGAGAACAAGGCTAGAATGCTGATTGGTGACAGATTTACAAGGATAATCTCCTCCAAGGGTTTAACAGCAATTTGTAGAATGTCTTATCACTTTATCCCTCTGCATTAAAGTCTATAGAAAGAATTACAGTGTACCAACATGGATAATGATGATGATCACTTATGATAAACCTTAAAGTGATTACCAAAAAGCCTGATAGTCTTTTTTTTCTTTCTCTGTTGGTGTTCTGGTGAATTTCCACTAAAGGCAATGCAAAGCAAGACCAAACAAAGTATTTAGGTGTGGTTTAAGTTAGTTTGAGATCTGATGAGAAGCGGAGAACTTTGATGGAATAGATAATCACTGTGTGAGGCCCAGCTACAATCATGACTAAACAAATCTAATCTATCTAAAAAGAAAGAGGATACTCTATTAGTCACCGCATTTGTCTGGCTGTGTAGGACAGTTTGTGAATGCAGGAAAATGTTCAGTAGTATTTGACTTGGAGCCAAATAGAATTTGGCAGCAAATTAATGAAATAATGAGAAGCAGCCAATTCAACAGGATATGACAAACTCCGCAGTTTCAGTACTGGGCTGGATATCACTGCAATGTTATAATATTATAAGCAACACTTTTTTGGAGGAGTCACAAATTAATAATGTAGTGGCCAGCTGCGTTAATTTCAACAAAGCATTAGTTGAAATTAAATTGAACGCATAAACAATATTTTTGCTCATAGTACGACACTTCCTTTGCATTTTCCACAACTGTAAATGTATCATATAATCATTTTGTTAATTGAGCATTTGTTTTCGTGTTTATTATTATTTACTGTACTGCATTTTCCTCTCCCTGTGACCTTCTTGAACAAACATTACAGCACAGTTTGTGACTGCCCACTCATAAAACTCAAAGCGAGTGTTGTAAATGGTAACGATGGCAGAAAATGCCCAATCATATATCGTTTAGCCTCGCTCTACTCTGTGGGCCTCTACTTTCCTCCGGTTATGTCTGAGCGTATCTCTATATCCGCTCGGGCCTCTTGTATTACATCGAGCCCTGGAGATGCTTTTCTGGTGAGACGCAGCGTCCTAAAAAGCCCTGCTGTTACCATGACAACCTGGAAGAGGAGAAAAAAAAACCTGGTTCAAAATACTGCCCTTGTTTTTTTAACCTGCCCAGCAAACCTCATCATCGGCGCAATGAAAAAACCTTCAACAAGCCAGCGCTGCTATTTTTGCTGTTAACTGCTGAATGTGATACTAGAATGTACTGGCGAATCCCCTCCGGACAATATGAGCTGCAGCTTTTGGGATGATTCTTCCTCCTTAAGAGTGCTCTGCTGTTCAAAAACTAGTGAAGATTTCAGCTTAACGGGATAATCCCACCAGCAGCACTCACCACAATAATGCCTGGATATAAACATGTACTGTATCTGTTATATGTCTTCAAACGTCTTCTTCTGTCATGGTCCGACTGAGTCATCTGTATTTTTCCATGGTGTCCCTGTTTCCTCCTCTCCATAGAGCATTCATCAGTACACCTGGTATACTCAGCTGGTGGAGATCCTGGCTAATCTATGGGCAGTATTTAAGACCAGTGTCCACTTTGCTTCTTTTCCAGTTTGTCAGCTAACTCATGCTCCTAACAGGCTCTCCTTGTGCTTGATTCTATGTTTAACTTATCTTACTCAGCTTGTGCCCTTATAGTCTTTGGATCCACCACCGCTCTCCCTACAGCTCCCCTTGGATGCCGGTCACCACCTTTCGGACATCCCTCGCCTCCCTTTGCTCTTGGACTCATTCTTCACCACCTGCCTGCCCTCCTGCCTGCGCTGGCTTAGGATCTCCAGATCAATCAGGTCGAACTCAATCTCCTTACACTCTTTGGGGGACGCTCACCTGGCCGTGCTTACTCCCCCCCGGTGCGGTTACCACTCCACCTGTCAAGAAAGACATAAACTCAATCTGTCTCCACATCTCCACTCTCGGCTTCTCTGAGCTATGGCTAACCAACCTCTCCCTCTGTTCACATAGCCCGCACGTCTGGGAGCCGCTCTAACATTATTTCCCTGTGCTTACGTTTCACTTTGTGTCACCAAATAAAGCTTGTGAGAAACCTTACCATTGTTCCCTGTGACTGTATCCGCATCTGGGTCTACGTCCACGTACTGGCCTTAGGGCCCCGTCACATCGTCCTCTCCTTCTTCTTCTTTTGACCGCTCTGATTGTCCCAGAAAATCATTGGTCTACATCTTACACCATCCTTAGCATCCTCCTCTGTCACACCAACCCTCTACATGCCCTTTAATACCTCCATAAACCTTCCCTCCTCCATATTCAGTGCTCTTTGCCCAATGCATCCACTCCAAGGATCTTTGCTGTCTTTCTGTTAGCGCCAATGTCTCTAAACCATACCTCATAGCAGATCCCAGGAGTATCTTGTAAACTTTCTGTTTCACTCTTGCTGCTATCCTTCTGTCACAAATCACCCCTGACGCCTCCTCCCCTCTGCCTGCACTCTCTTTTTCACCTTTCTTGTCAATATGTATGTATGTCATATTTGTCTTCAAGCTACAATACAGATATCCTGTAAAAAGAAAGCCACATATAGCTGCATAGTTATTGCAGCACTGTTGTGTAATTTTGTAAGGTCCTTTCACAGCCTTTTAAAACATATACCAGCATTGTCTTAATAAATATACAAAGTTCTAATCTACAGGCATCTTAGAGAAAGATGAAATTAA
Organism: Aulonocara stuartgranti; assembly: GCF_965226115.1. Lineage (NCBI taxonomy): Eukaryota > Metazoa > Chordata > Actinopteri > Cichliformes > Cichlidae > Aulonocara > Aulonocara stuartgranti. Next base: position 36,211,355 of record NC_138948.1, on the reverse strand, counting down.
TAGATATACAAAAAAACTAGGCAGCACGCACATGACTGTGAACATGAATTTAACACACCAAAGTGAATTCAAAAAGCACTCAAAATAAAAACCGTCAGGTAAACAGTTGTAGAAGGAGACATTGTGACGAACATAATGTCACAGAGACCTGCTCATCAGTGCAAGCAACATACAAATAAAATACTAAAACTCCACTAACCGAGACTCGGCAGATACCTGTCGAACAGGTTGTTACATCAGTACCAAACTGCCAAATAACTGCATCCACATGAACTGTTAAGTGGTCCAGTTCATCTGGTATCTATGGTCACTGTTGGGTGAACATAGTCGCCAACTTCATTTCTTTTTTAAGCTGATGATGCTTTGTGAAAAACCCACGATAATATGAAAGCCCATCAACATCTGTGATTCTGTGGAGGAACAACCTCAGGGACAAAGTAGCAGCACGGGTCACTTGATCTCAAGCTCTCACTCTTCATACCATTAAGTTATTTATGTGAAGTCATTTTCCCTCAAGAACACTGTTAAACCAGGTCTTAGGGTTCGTTAACCCACTAAAACCCACTTGAAGCTCGGCAATGCTACGTTACTAAAATTATCAGAGTTGCAATGATTCTTTAGGTATTTCTTTAAAAAATACCTTGTATTTTTTAAACAACATAACAACTAAATAATCAGTGTTGTAACTATTACTGCTATTATTGTTGATATAAAATTAATTATAATCTGCAGTGTTACTGTTTCCTATGCTGCCGGGCAATTTATCCACTAAATATATGTAAAAACCTGCAGTGGCTGAAGCTACCGCATCACATAAATACTGTGATAATATTTCCCTGTGAAATAAAATGGAAATATAAATGCTAATATTAAAGTACAATATACATTACAACAAGACAAAATCACTGGCACATTCAGCTGGAGTCTTTCTTCGGCCTTTTCTTCTAACAGGATCCTGAAAAGCTGCTATAAATGATCCCCTACAGGCGCTAACACATATTTGACAGTGTCCAAATCAGAGTTGTACAACATAATAGATGGCAGCTTCTCATTAGTATAATTTCATTTTGACATCTGTAATGTCAAAATGTATGTGTGTGTGTGTGTGTGTGTGTGTGTGGATGGACAGGAAATAGAGCATCAAGCACTAAAACCAGACATTAAGCAGCAATATTGTTTCTCTTGGGAGTAAAAGTCTTTGTTCCCGTGACAGGTGATGTACATGATGATGACCTAACACAGTGGCTTTCAAATGTTTGTTTGCAAAGAATTGGACAAAGCAGACCTTCAATCAGATCTGCAGAAAATAGCCTTTATGTCATCTGGAATATTGTCAACTATTATTTTGATTTTACTGTCAGAAGGCAGTTTTTGTGCATGACACTTTTGCTTTCCAGTAAGCTTCCCTGATTTTACTTCCATCCTTTCCCTTATGAAACACTTTCACACAATCAAAAAAACGCTCTTGCTGCTGCTAGTTCAGATCGTTTGCCCTTTTACTTTACGCCAAGTTTCTCTAAGAAGGGAGATTTGATTTTCCAGCAGCTCTGCACGATTCCAACTGAAAGCTGTCGACATCCACAGTCTAGTGGAAGCAACAAAACAAGCTTTACCTCTGCGTGGGTGTTACGACTGTTGTCGTAATTATATGTAAATTTGAGTGTGCAGGTGCTCCTCTGTGATTGGTGCATCCAGGGTGGATGGCTCGCACCGATTGGCTAAGGACCGGGAGGCAGCGGATAAGAAGAAACCGCCAGGGACTGCCAGGTCATTCATCCTTGGCCCAACCCAACCGGCAGACCGTTCACTGTGTCACTATGTTGGTTAATGTAAGAGCATGTAGGGGTGGACCGCCTTTTTGTTTGATCAGTTTTCTCCTGTTTTTGTTAGGCAGGGAGGAAAGTGATTGCCGTTTGTGTTAGTTCTTTTGAGTAGGTAAGTTGTGTTTATTCCTGAGATAGGCTACATTTTGTTTGTTGTTTTGGCCTTGGGTTCACCCTGAAGTTATGATATGCTCCCTTCCTTTGTTTATCTGCACTCATTGTAAATAAATCACTGTCACAAAGTGTTAAGTGTGTGACGTGCTGTTTGGGGTTGGACGGGGATGGATCACCCTTTATGTTGTGGTCTGGCTGCGCCTAGATGGGCCATAACAATGGGTGTTGCCCTCATCATCACAAGTCAGGGCCTTTTAATTTGTTAATCAAACATTTTGCACTAATACAATACACTACAGTTTCATTCATTCCTTTTTTGTGCAGGAACAGTATTGAACAGTTGACACAATTTCCCACGGCACCGCTGGACTTGCCTTGAGCCACGCCAGTGTGCCTCTGGACATCACTTGGGTGTAATCAGTCAAAAAATAGCGAGGAGGGAGGGAGGAAGGGAGACATGTTCAAATGTGTTGAAATCTGGTTAATATGAAGTCTATGATTCATTATCTTGCATACTGATTTGCACTGGCTTTTTCCTTCTACCCGGACTGACCCGTCCCCAGAGGCACAGATCGCTTCACTGTAGGGGTCAAGCCCTCCCCCCTTTGTCACACCTCCACTTACCAGAATATAATGATGGAGGACTCACTGAGCAAATCACATTTACCACATCTGTGTAGACAAGTGCTTGGGTGCACCACTGAACTCTCAAATGTATTAATCTTTTTCTTTAAAATGAGGGGTTCTGCTATAATATTCCTTCTCTGTGTAACTGTCAAAGGACTGTTCTTGGGCACAGTTTGCTCACTTCCTGAATGATATTCTCAGTCACCTGAGGAAGAGTTGATATCAGTGTCATAAAATGTGAGCTGTCTACTGCAGTTTCCGAGTCTACGTACTGAAGTCGCTCTATTGTCACTTAAGTCACGATTTCTGTTCAAGCACCAGTACTGAGCAGCCTTTGGGACTGAGGCTGCCTTCAATGATCACTCAGTGTTTCTTGGATCTTTTCTTCTTGCCATCTTGAGGTAACATCCACATTATATGGACCTTATGCATTGCAATGACTGGATCTGTGTAGACGCATCAGCGTTTGTTCTATATACCTGTCTTCTTTCATTTGTTCCCTGGCTATAGAATTCGCAAAAACTAAATATATTTTTTTAAAACATTAAAATTCCCACTTTTTACTGCCTTTTTTAGTCCATCACTTTGACCAAAAGACACAAAATCCTTTAGTCTGCTCTGAATATCTCATGACCTTTCCTTCAGGTCCTTGTAGAATGCCACAGAAAAGGCTGTCTGCTGTAAGGGTTTGGTTGTGATCAATACTAATCAGTTTGTCAGTCTTTTAGCTAATAACAAGCTGCTCGGAAAAATATGGCTTCCAGACCTCTTTAATTTGTCATAATAGGAGGGCAGAGGAAGCAAACGTGATTATCTGGCTCTTGGTCTCTGATTCCTTGTGTGTGGCAGATGTAATCTGAAGGCAAGGAGGGTTATTTAAGGAGGCCCACTGCCTTTTTCTGTTTAATGCTGTCAGCTGGATTCGATTTGGAAATTGTACCGTTGCTAATCACATTTTTGCGCTAGGCAAGCTCTGATGCCTGTGTGTGTGTGTGTCACTGAACACCTTGAGGAAAAATAAATAGAACAAACACAATATGTGATGTAAAAATGGTCTGCAGGAAAACTGTTGTTGACACGGTGGTTGAGATCTGCAATTTGACTTGTCACTTGAAAATGAAAAAGTAAATGGTAAAGTTGAAACATACATTACAAGCAGAGACAGGTGTATAAAAACACTACCGAAGCCTGGTTGCCTGGTTTGACGTATTTTAAAGGTAAAGGCAATCCTTCAGTTTGGGTCAGTAAGCCTTGACTAGGTCCAGCCCTTTCAGTTTGAGATGAATAACCAGATGGAGGATGTATGGGTCCTTGCCTTGGTTTCTTAGCCTGTCACCTCACCCCTTCAACACTCAGCAGCTCTTTAGACCCCTGTTAGAGCTGCAGAACAGAGGGCCCATTAATCAAACCCCAAAGGTCAGGAGCTAAACCCAATTTACCCGTATGCTCTCCCTGTCGCTCACAAGAGTAATGAATATGTTGGTGGCGAACCAGGAGGAGCCCAGCAGAGAAACGGTTCAGGGAGGGATTTTGTCTTAAAAATAACATAAATACAATTTTTCTCATGAGAGAGAGAGACAGTGTTTTTCTGCAGTTAGCTTCCGACACTCTATTCTTTTCTTTTCTTTTTTTTAAGACAAGATATACGTAAATATAAAGTAAATATAATTCCCTTTTGATTTGGTTCAAAATGCAAAATGCAAAACAAAATCGCTGTTTCTGTCTGGAGGCTTACATATTCACAAAAACAGACTGAACGCTGCTCGCGCTGCTGTGAGAAAACGCATAACAAAATATCGTGTTTAATGCAATTTTTAAAACAATCTGTTAATGTAACTGATTTTATGTATATACACTCACTGCCACCTTTTTTGGGGTACTCCTATTCAGTTGGTGATTAATGCATATATATATAAGCAGCCAATCACACAGCAGCAAGTCATTAGGCATGTAGACATGGTCAAGGCAACTTGCTCAAGTTTAAAGTTGAGCATCCGAACAGGAAAGAAAGGTGATTTCTGTGACTTTGAAGGAGGCATGGTTGTTAGTTCCACATGGATTAGTCTGAGCATTTTAGAAACCGCTGATCTGCTGGGATTTACCTCCACAGTCAACTCTATGAATTATAGAGAACAGTACCAAGGGTGGATCTTGGTATCATTTTTTTTGTCCCCCCCTAAATGTGATTGCTTAAGTCAGTTCTGTACAACAATTTAAGTTCATTTTCTGTTTTTGTTTTCCGTATTTATTTATTTCTGTATTTATTTTGGGAAGCTTTTTTTTTACTGAAGAGGTACATGCCACCCTGCCTACACTTCTTGCCAACGTACCCTTCTTCTGACAGATGCTTCCAACAGTACAACAAATCATGTTATAAAGCTCAGATCATCTAAAACTGTTTTTTTTTTTGTGTTTGTTTGTTTTACATGACAGTGGTTTCACTTTACTCAAATGGGCTCTGCAGCCATCAGATCCATGAAATCCAGTAAACCACCCTTGGGACAATGGGAGATTTGCATCATGGGTGTACAGTTGACAAATCTGCAGCAAACTGCATGATCATGAATTTCATCAATATGAACCAAAATCCCTTAGGAATGTTTCCAGCACTTGCTAAAGCTTTGCCATGAAGAATTAAGTCAGCTCTGAACCCAATATACAAGGCGTGCTTAAAGTGGCTGGTGAGTTTAACGTATGCTGTGCTAATGCTGCTTCCTTATATGGTTACAGCCTGACTGTTTTCATGCCTGAAAATCTCTGTACAAACTGTCATGGACTTCAAATGGCAGCGTGTGCCTTTAGATAGTCATTCACAATTCATTACAAATTTCCTTTTGTAAATCTTTTGTTAATCAATTAATTAGTTAAAGATACAATTAGCTACTATATCCGTCCTTTTGAGTTAAACTGAAAAGGTAAATATTAGCTTTCTTGCAAACATAATCACAATCTGTCAAAGGTATTACAGGGCAGGCATAGCGACATAGAGATGCAGATCTCAATTACCGTGATAGGTCTGCTTGGTAGTACTATGTGGTGTAAAAACAAACAGTATTGATTAGGGAATGGAATGACCAGTATTGTGCCAATGCAGGCATAGTTTCATAGTTCTGTCAATAGATTTTATTGACTTAGAGTTGTGTCCCTTGGCCTTCCTGCATTTCAGTAAAAGTAGCTGTTCAAAAATCATTAACTTCAAGTCCAACACAAACCCCTCAGCTTCACTCATGATGGCAGCACAATGCAGACAAACCAGATCACAAGTGTCAATGCAAGCAATTCTGTAAAGTACTATAAATAATGCTTAAGAGGGATGAAAATGTTCCTTTATGATCTAATGGAAACATATGCTTACAAACCTTTGTAGTCTAATATACCTCTAAGATATATATATATGTGCCACAGATTTGGTGGCATAACTGGCCCCTATCATAAATTCTGTTTTAATATTAGAGCATAAGTATGTTGGGATAAAAAGATAAAAGGAGAGAAAGGAGACATTACTTTGTACAGTTCTGTGAAATTACACAGGCCAGTCTGTAATTTCCTTTCCTTCTTGGCAGGTGTTTTAGGCATTATAGGTATTAGGTGTTTAGAATCTGTAATATTATCTAAACTAAAGGGAAGACTGGCATTAATTTAAGTTTGATGTCTTCAGTTTTAATGAACTCGTGTAAGTCAGGTGGTGTAACTTACCATCATTACCACTGATAATCATCAGTCTTCAAAGCTGCCTTCAATTAACACATGTTCTATTACAGCCCTCTTAAGAAGTAGCAGTGAACAGTCTATAATTTCCACATCTCTCTTACACCATCTGTACACATACTAATTTAAAACACCTTTCCCCCCCATAACAATAACTAGGCTTTCATCTTCGCTTATCCTATTCCTCTTCCGCGTCCTTCAGCTGTCTGCCTGTTTGTCATGTGTCTGCAGAGTGTCCTGTCACTTCCTCAGCTTCCTCTCAGCACCGAGAATCCAATGACTTTCCCCTCATCCATAATTGAGAGACCATGCTAGGTGCCTGGAGAGCTGAAATGAATTAGCTGGAGGTATTAATAGCCGTCTAAAAATACAGCTGCAGGTCTATTTCCAGGGGCCTTCAGAGGCAAGGTGTTCCTGCTATTAGGAGCATTTGAAATTGCTGGAAAATGCAACCCTTGTTGGAGAAATTAGATGAAGTGTCAAACAGGAGCAATTATGTGAGAGTTTGAATGCCATGTCGCATGCATAACACAAGCTTATGTGTGAAAAAGCATTAATTAGAGTTAAATACTTATTATCAATCTGTACAGCAAAAGAAAAATGATAGTAATGTCGAATCTTTCGACAAATGCTGCCAGTAAAATTTCATCATTGCTCCTAAATTTGTTCAGATTTATTCTGTGTGAGTTCTGCTAAATTAAATCAGCTCACCTTTCTCCACCCATAATTCCACAATCTACTACACCATCAAATACCATCCACCCTGTCTAGAAACAAAGGGAGATCATCAGGATAATGTGGGTGACTTGCAGTCTAACGAGGCAGACACATTTCAGCTCTAATGATCTAAATGAACTCGTCACTGTCGTTCTCCTCTGTGTCTGAATGCCTTCGATGACCTGCTGTAATTACACCTTTCATTAGCCATTAGCAGGCATAGCCTCCTAGCCCTCGTGGATTGATCGGGTGTTCACAGGGTTGCTGTTAAACCTCACTGCAGAGGAGGACAGAACCGTATCCAGTCGCTTGATAAGGGCAGGTACTTCAGGGAAGGGAAATAATGGGAAAGATAATGGCTCTGATCTGCACTTAAATACAATTTCAGCCAATACTTCATGCTAAGATTATATCTATGATATGAATCTATGGACTTATCGGCATTAGCATGGACACCTAAGCAATAAAGCAAGAGTAGCAAATGCATCCCCACAGGTCAGTTTATGGGAGCTAAGTTATGGTTTTGCTGTGCCACTCTTTGGCCTCTAAGATCAAAGTCTCTGCAACCAGAGTTAAGCAGCTACATTTAAACCGTTTATATCAAGGATCATTTTTGCAATCACACATTTTTGCACCAACCTTGAGAATCTTTGATACAGCAAGTTTTAGCAGTCTATAACAATTGTCTGTTTGTTAAAGAAGAGTGACATAGTACTTAGTTTAACTGCGCTCACAGGCTGAAAACAGAACATTAGAAAAGATAAGCTAGGGTATGTTGAAGGATACTGCTTGGCCCACTGCCCGGTTTGCTGACTTCAGCTACAAGCAGGAAAGCAATGTTGTTCAAAATGCTGACCCAGCTAGTGTTCTAGGATCAGTCAAATCTGCCATTTACAGTGAATAAACATTAGAAATACATAGATGAAGATACATAGAAAACTTAACCAGCTAAAGTTTTGGCAGGTGACGCTCATTTAGTGTTTTGTGTTTTGATGAAAATGTGTTTGATTTAGTTTTAGTCAAATTCTAGTCCAATTATATTGTTTTTAAACTTGAGAAGATAAGCTTGATCATTGAATCACTCACTGGATAGGAACGAGTGCAGCTCTCTACCACGCTTTGTGCTTAATTCTTAATCACTTTTCATAACATGTATTGCTGGTGCCAAGTCACTAAGTAAGACTTTGTGTGTGTGTGTGCGTGTGTGCGTGTGTGTGTGTGTCGCAAACAGCACTGGTGGCCAACTTCGAGCCAATAGCACAAGTTGCCATTAAGTGTGAGTTTTACCAAGGAGTTGCTCTGTCCCCACTGCTCTTCTCAGCCAGATAATTAACAAGACTGGCAACGGATACCAAGTGCGGAACGGAGCAATCGTCAGCCACCTCCTCTACATGGATGACATCAAGCTGTATGCCAGAGACATTGACTCACTGATCCACACCACTAGGATCTGCAGCAATGACATTGGAAAGTCATTAGTACTGGAGAAGTGTTGTCTAAGTGACAAAGACAGGGAAGGCAGTCAGAGCCAAACCAATGGGATCCATGAAGAGGCCACATCGGGAAGATCAGGCAGAAGGAATACAAGAAGCTGGAAAAATACCAAACTTGAAGAACGTGTGTGTGTCATTTTTACCATAACAAATAGATTACCAAAAACATTTTTTCTCATTTTTAGCTTTTCACAGATAAAATTTCACATGGCCTTCATAGATTTAAATTGAAGCTTTCCACAAAAAAATATCTAAGAAACTTGGGAAAATAAAAAATGTGGAATGGTGGACACAGATGTAAAATAACCATTGTGTGCTTTATTTTTAATATTTAAAAAATCTTAACAAAAATGTATTTTAAATGACAATAAACCCTCTAAAGCCATATCAAATCAAATCAAATCAAATCAAATCAAAATGTATTTCTATGGCACATAATAATACAACAAAGTTGACCAAAGTGCTTCACAGTGGGTCAGAGCAATAGCATAAGACAGAATAAAAACAGTTAAAAGGAGGGCAAGAAACAATATGAGTAAACAGCATAACTAACCACGAAATAACCAGCTAGTCTGAATCAAAAGCCAGACTAAAATAATACGTTTGAAGACGCAATTTAAAAGATTGGATGGAGTCGGAGGAATGAATATAAGGAGGAAGGTTATTCCAGAGTCTGGGTGCTACGATAGCAAAGGCCCGATCACCTCTGGACTTCAGACGAGACCTCGGTTGCGTCAGGAGCATCTGGTTGGAAGATCTTAGTGCTCTATTAGGATTATACAAATGGAGGAGTTCAGATAGATAGCTGGGAGCCAAATTGTTATGAATTTTAAAGGTAAGCAAGAGAATTTTGAAATTGACACGATATTCAACAGCGAGCCAGTGTAAGTTGGCTAAAACTGGTGTGATGTGATCATAATTTCTAGTACCAGTTGAGATATACTAAAGAATATGAATGTAATTGCACATAACTGTGATGCTGTAAAAATGAGTAACTGTTTTCAGTTCCACTTTTGAACTACACAAACTGCAGCTGGAACATCAAGTTGCCTGTTGCTACAAATTATAGTCTTTAAAACAGCTAAAAGAGGGCTGTGATTTCTGCTTTGCTGAGAAGTGAAGTATTGTACTATTACTCTGTAAACTGTGGAATACAGTTTTCACTGGGAATTCTGACCTCAGTTTTGGAGAGCTGGGTGAAAAAGTATAAAACATTTTGGGATCCAGTGAAGTGATATTGATTGGCCGGATGTCTCATAACTATCAGAGACTTTCCATTCCAGTCCAGTTTGAGAGATTCTACAAGGTTTTTATGTGTGTGAGTTCTAATTCGTTCCCTGACTGCTGCAAAACTTTCTACAGCAGTGCTAGTGTGAAACTAAAAGGCACTGTGAGACGTGAGGCAAGAAAAAGAAAGAATATCTGTAACACTAAGAGCTGCCAGATCTTATCACCCTGGAGGTTGTAACATCCACTGAGTGTGATGAGTCATGAGTGTCTTCTGAGTGTTGTAATGCAATGTGAGGCAGATGTGGGTCTCGTCAGTACGAAGGGGAGGCCATCAAAATACCGACTGTTACTATAAAGGGAAAATCAAATGCTAGTGGTCTAATGTGGCATTAATGTTTAGCAGTTCTGCAGTTTTAGGTCATCAGAAGGAAATTAGCTTAATGTGCAGATTAAAAAAACTGGATAATGTGAAAGCCCTCAAGCATTAATTATTCCTTCCTAGATGCTACTAATTAATTAACTTCTGAACATGCAGTTTTATAAATCAATTTTTTTGTATCACAGTTTTAAAACCTTTATGTGAAACAATGTGTGATATTTGTCACACAGTATTTGATTTCTTATGTCTTTATTTATTGTCATTATGTAACTGCAGTTCCTGACATAGTGATCTACAGTACAAACCACTTGAAGGCGCAGCCAGTTTATTTAACAGAAAAAACGAACACTGATACTCATAAAAATACTCTGATTACTGTGTGTCCAGCAGATTGATGCACTCTTATAAACTGAGAATTAATCCGTTAAAATTACAAAGAAGCTGGTGCCACCTTATGGAAGCCACCATGTTGCCATCTTGGATACAGTGGCTGTTCCACTTAATTGCGTTTTATGTATGTGGTGAGAGACCGGCCACTTACATTGTACACTAAAGGCAGGGGAGAAGATAACCCATAGGTGTTCCTGTGATGTGAAGAGGTCCCCTCCACCAAAGAAGCAAAAACATGATGGAACCAGCCAGTGCTGTTGGCATCTGGATGAAGAGTCATCCTCTTCCTCCTCTCCTCATGCCTCATCTCCTGAACTGAAGTCAGGGCTCTAACACACAAAAATGTGCATTATCAGGCTTATTTATCCTGGAGTTTATCACACGCTTTACTCTAGAGTGTTAAAGTCCAGCAGTGTTAGATCCACTTCAAAGAAACCTTCAGTAACCCCAGCTAACAGCAGCTAAAAGCACTTACTGACAGAAAGGTTCAAGATTTCCTCAACAACTCACCTCAGTATCACTGTCATCAGACAGAAGTGAGCATCGCTGACTCATATCGAGCTATTTCACAAAGCTTTACAGCCTCCTCCAGAGTAAATAGAAGAGGACACCTGGCACATTAATAGCAGCCTACACTCACTGCAGATGAATGGTCCCCAGAGTTGTTTGTCCTACAGCGGCCACCGTAGATAGGATTATGCATCTGCAGGAGGTGTAAGAAAGCAGAACTTGAACGCGTTTCATATTGCTGTCTCTAGTGGTGAGATCTTACAAACTGTAACTTTAAATCTTATAGTGTTGACCATGAATCGTGATGGGTCCTGCTCCCTTCTAGGCAGAGCTGGTAGATGTGTGAGGAGTTGTATTTTATTCCAAGTATAAAAGGTTTTCTTGAACGAGCCACGGGATCCAGATTGATTTATACACTGCACACTAAAGAGCTGTGCTGCAGATAAACCCCCATTATATTTAACTTTCCTGTAATAAATTACTGATTTGTTATGGGTTTTTTTTTTCACTCCTTTCTTATTTGAGCCACAGCGCAGAGGCAATAAACTCTATCCACACACACACCACTCCATACTAACGAGCTAGGTAACTTAAACTGCCATGTTCATCTAGAAAGGTTATTCCCATGATGGTATTATGCTACTGTTAGAGTGTTTTTCCTCTTAGAAGTATTTCTGCTGGCTGATATTATTGACTTTTTCCATGTATCCCTTTTCAAATTTAATGCACACCTAGGCTGACCGTTTTTAAGGTTTTATTTGAATGTAGACTCTTGTTTTGGTTGTTTTGGTTGTTTCTATTGTTTCGAATATCCGCTATTACACTGTCCTTAAACTTTAACATAAACTTGGTGGACTTTAAGCCACAGACTGTTTTTGAATTGTCCTGTAAGGACGCATGTTTCTTCTTGGAGGGTACTGTTCACCATAATCATTTGGTAAATTGCCCTTTAGGGTTTTCATTGCAGGTTGCAGTGTTTTGTTAAAATCACAGTGCACATAGAATCATTCTTGTTGAGGCGACTAGCTTATTTATGTCACGGCGGGGTGCGCCGGTGTGTTTTTGAAACAGGACTCAAAAGCAGATGTGGACGAGGTGTTGCAGGTTTAAACAGAAAGCGATCCTTTATTTGGATGATTGCAGGAGTAAACCAGGAAACCAAAGTAAACTGACAAGACACTAAGAAACAAAATACTAAACGGTACTGAGACCAAAACCTAAACTATAACTATGACTGAGGTGGAAATAAACAGGCTAAGACTATGACTATGACTAACGTGGAAATAACAGACGAAAACTAGACCTATGACTGAGGTGAGGTAAACAGACGAACCGACAATGGCATGCAGAAAACAAAGGGCTTAAATACATACAAGAGGTGATCAGGGGAAGTAGAGACACATGAGGGGAACAGCTGACTAACATAAACCTAATGACAGGACCAGGAGAGGAAAGCTAAATACAATAAACAAAGAACACATGACACTGTCAGAATAAAACAGGAAACACTAAAACTAGACATGACAGCACAAACTAACAGACCTAATAATGAATAATGAATAAATACAAGAACCCAAAACAGAAAACCAGAGGAACAATAAACAAAAGCTGCCCAAACTAAAGACAGAGAGGAAATGACACAAAACGAATCACATAACAAAATGAGACAAATACAAACATGAACTCAGAGCGCTGGGTCAGAGACCCAGCCTGTGACAATTTATATGCTATCAGATAATACAGTGCACTTTTTTGTGTGTTTTGTCTCTCATTTCTTGTTTCCCTGTCGTCTTGTTTTTTAATTATTGTCACTCTCATGATTATTTTTGGTAATTAACCAGACAAGCCTAAAAAAAAACCCTAACTTGCCTTTTTACGTGCTGTGATTATATGACTACAATATGCATAGTAGTCTTTCAGTTACCCATCGACAGCACCACCAAAATGTAAACACTCAAAGAAAATCAAAAATAGCTGTAGGGGGATCAGCGTCTCTCTGTGCGCTAAGCAATTCTTTATGCTGCCAAAATTCATCTGCCATGCTTTCCTTCTCCCTTAACTAAATCTGTCAGCTCCCTTACAATGTACTGACAGGCTCCCTCATTCAGCATCATTCGATTATCAATTCTCATTTTGCGAGGCGCGGCTAAGCTCGTTTCAGATTTAGATCCCAGACTTCAAGCAGCCATAGATCACCTGTCACTTGTCAGAGCTTTCTGGCAGAAAAGGACAGAAAAGTGTCAGTGGCTTTGGGTAGTCAGCCAACGCTGGCAGAGAAATGACTTCATTTTTATGTGTTGGAAGTGGGACTCGGAGAAGACAGAAACCAAATAACTTGTGCGCATTCACACTGTGTTTGCTTCTTAATGTTAGCAGGTGGGTGTCAGCAAAAAACAAATCTTACATTTCTTGTATGAAAGGTCCGCCCACCAGAATGCTTTAAAATCCCATCAGATGATAAATGTGTGCTTCCACATTTGCTTTTGACAGCGACAGATTTCCAGTCATATAACAGGTGAAAGCTGGATCCGTGGTCTCTTGGTTGGGAATCAGAATTGAGAACATGTGAATGCAACAACTGCCAAAATTTCATTGTCACAAGAGATATCTTAGTTATAGCCATACAACTGAGTATTGTGACTGGTATGAAAAACTTGAAGATAAGAGAAACATGGAACGGCCCACTCCTGCTTCCCCTTGACTGCATAAAAAGCACAGAGAGCTTTTGCTGTCCTGCCAGTAATGGTGCAATGGAGGAAATGTGAATTCATTTCTGCGGCAGTCTGAGAGTGGATTGAAGAGCTTCTCTCATGCTGTCACTCATATAACCTGATGGGCACATCACTCCCCCCTGGCCTCTCTTTCTCCCCCCCCTCTCCCACCTGACAGACAGCTCTTCTGTTCTATTATCCCCAGCTGTAATTTCATGTCAGTTGACAGGGGGGAAAAAAAGGCCGATTAACAAATTTAACACCAGATCTTGACACCTTTGCTGTAGCTGTCAACTGTGGCAAACCTGCAGACAGAAGGAGTGGTGGGGAAATGTTATGGCATTGATTTTCACTGGGCTTAATTGAGACATTTATACAAATCCAAGCCAGCTTGCTCTTCATTGAATAAACACTGCTCATGTTCTGCCCAAGTACGAATGCGTTAGCTGCAAACATAAATTTACAGCCAGAGTCGTGCAGAGAGACGGAGACTATTCTAGTACCTCTAAATGCTGCGTCTGCTTGGTTTTGTGTACAATGCCGTCTCTAATGCAAAAAAAAAAGAATACCCCTTTTTTATTTATTCATCTCTTTACGCTACTGTGTTTTTTATTTATTGACACTGAGGGCAGACAGCAGGATATTGATTGTTTGCTTTCTTTCTGGGGTTTGTTTGAGGAGGGGATCCATCAGCCCTACACAGCCCACCCACACGAAGGCCTCCCGTGGGCAAGCAGCTGTTCTCCAGGGTGGGCCCTTCTAGGTGCACAAAAGCCCTCAGCGGACCTTTTTACCGACTGAGTGCTCGGCACAAAAAAAGCAATCCTTAATCCCGAAGCATAATCTCAACCCCTATACAGCTAAAAGCAACATCTACTGCGAAACGAGCTTCAAAAGGGAATTAGAAAAATTGCCATTTCCTTGAAAGGCATTGTGTTATGATTTGCCTGGTGTGTTTGTCAGGTTAGAAGGGATGGGCAAGAGGAGGTGGCAGGGGGCAAAGCCAAAGGAAAAACATGTCAGCAGTTAATCCATTTCTCCCATTGATATACGTATGTACGCCAGGCTTAACAGAGATTTAAATAATTCAAAGTGCTTGGACTGCCAAAGCTCCATAAGCAGCTTGCAAGCTCAAGGAAGCAGCAGGATAGAGTGTACAGTACCATACAGGGAGACTGATCGCTCAGCCCACATGCATAATTAAGCAGGAATGGGTGTTCGGCTTTAGAGGGAGAGCCCCATTTAACGACAGATCTGAGGTCAGATAGCAACATTTCTACATGGACGAGTCTGTTTACATGATCGTATGGATAATGATCTGAGAAGTGTGGATGTGGGGTCGCTGTGTGGACTGTATTGTCAATGGTGTGGTATGTTGTCAGCAAATAAGCAGTCCCAAAAAAATGCAGAGTATCCCAGCCAGGATTTATGCTCCATATGGTTCGCATTAGGGGAAACTCAGTAGATTATCGCAGATGGAGTTGTTTAAAGCCTTATTAGTCAATAGGAAATGGCTTACTGTATTGGCCCCTACTGCTCTAATTCTACAGTTTAAATCTTTCACTTCCTAGAGCACACAGTAGAGTGTACACAGCTCAGACCAAACCTTCACTTTTATCAGATCTGTTGTGCATAGTTAGGTTTAATCACGAGGGTGTCAAATGTTTTCATTATTGCAAATGTACCACTCAGTTGCATTTGTTGAGAAACAAACAAAAATATAACAAGTGGGCTTGTTGGAAAACAAAGGCATGACTCTGCTGTCCTTTAATTTTTGGAATACTAATTGGTTAGAGTGGTTAGGAGCATATTAATTTCTCTTAACAGTTTTCTCTTTTTCTTTTTCTAACATGTCCTGACCCTCACGACTGCCACTTCTTCACTTCCCATCCCACACGCTACTATGGCACCAATAACAGTTTCATTTCTATACTGCTCCTGTAACAATTTGTGTTTCATAGAGACTAGGCATCTTTTATTTTCCCAGCATAAAATTTAAAGTAATTGACCCATTTATATCTCTAGTGCTGCAGAGTGTTAGTTTGGCTCACACACTGATCAGCACAGGACTCTGTGGTATACTAGCTTGTTAGGTATTTAAATCAATATATTTCCATATTAGCTATAGCATGAATTCATATTCACCCGTACATGACCTGTCTAGCCTACTCTAAGCCATTTCAGTGTTTGCAGTTTACCTTTCTCACTTTCCGCCTAACCCACCCCTATTCTGCTTCTATAGCTGGGAGCAAACTGTGTCCCACTCACTTACAGGTTCTTTGAAGTCTGAAAAACTTAAGACCTTTTTATTGACTTTTTAAAACCTGTAACTACAAATTGGAAGAAAAAAAAAGACCATCACCGGCAGTGTGTGATCTTGAATTTCCAACACAGGCACACATCCTTCTGTTTTGGAGTCAGCATCATGTAAAACCATTGCTTAAATCAGTCATTTTCTTAAGTATAAAGCTGGATCAAAGATTACAGGGTGGTGCTATTGTAATTGTTACTATGTCCTTTACTGATTACATGATGTGAACTTATATTTTCCAACTTTCAGAATAGAAAACATCAAGGAAACCTTTCAGTTTCTGCATGTGAAATAATGTGTTTTAAATGAGCTTCAAAAACAACATTATGTGAGCTTAACTACTGTGCTACTAGCATTGATTAGTCTAGCAGTAGTGACATGCTGTTTTCCTTGAAGCTGTTTCATCCCAATTCTTACTTTTAAAAAATCCAGATAGAACTGAAGGGTCATACTGACTCCAGGTCCTCTGCTGAACAGAATTTCTTATTTGGGGGCTCAATTACTACATGCTAAACTAAACACTAGCTGTGTCCCAAAAAGTCGGCTGCATCCTCCGGAGGCCGCATTTGAAGGCAGATTACGTCACAGCCAGGTGACGAAGGCTGTCCCAATTCGTTGACTCCTTCAAATGCGGCCGACAAATGTGTCCTTTATTTCCCCGAATTTGAAGGATGGGTCGGGTGTGTGCTTCGTGGCCCACCATATCCCAGAATTCATAGTGCGGCCATGCCAATTCCAGTTTCCAACAATGGCGGCCACTACTAAGTTTTAATATTACTCTTATTAATCTTTCTGGGTCACAAAATAAACTTTTAACATAATTTCAGGCGAGAAAGTAGCTGTGTAAACTTCAAATATCTGCTTGGTTTATCAAGACATCACATATTTGCAAAAGTTCTCCGACGTTTTCGGAGACGTCTGTTACCCACCCGCTCGATAGCTAGCCGGGGGGTTCAATGGTGATTCGAGCCGGCGAGAGCAGTGGACTCCCGGCTTCATTGTTTTCAGAATCCCCCTGTCTTTCGCTACTCAGGTTAAACATGATATATAAGTCACTCGGATAACTTAAAAATGTTATTGTTTGGCTTTTTTCTGTGTTTTATTTGATCTGGAGTAAATTGGTTTGACTAAGATCAAAGTTATTAGCTTAAATTAGATTAAATAAAGCATTATTAATCCATCGGGTGGGTTCCTCCGGGCTTTTTACACAGCTGAATAAATGTCAAAAAGAAAACTGATTAAACAGAAGTTTGAGACGGTCGAGAATTTACGTCAGTGTCCTGTTATATTTTAGATAGCAAGGAGCAGACGTATGGTGGCCCTGAGAGGCCAAACGGACTGCAACTACAGAAAACACTTACAAAAAGAAAAATGCTGCAAAAAGAAAAATTCTGCAAAAAGAAAAATGCTGCAAAAAGAAAAACACCTGCAAAAAGAAAAACGCTGCAAAAGCACACAAGACACAACAGACAATAACCCGACGGACCAGTTGCACAAACCAAAACATGTATGTATGGCTGTATCCCAATTCAGGGTCTGCAGCCTTAAAGTATGCAGCCTTAACGGTCCTCAAGGGCTGCGTACTCAAAGACCGCTGAGGCCAGAAGTGCGAGTCTTGTAGGCTTGTGAAATGTGACGGTCTAGCCTCCGTCGCGCTGCCCAGGTTGCCTAGCAACCATGATACTAACAGCTGGAAACGTTTCATACAGCTTTGTTTGACAGAAATGAAGGAGAACATATTTTGTATATTTGTTTCTACATGAGCTTTGTGTGATTTGATTAGTATCTGAGGCTGAGACCACAGGACTATAAAACGTGATTGTTGGGCTTCATTTCTGTACTGAACAGTCATTTAAGATTAGCTAGTAAATAACAATTAGCTAATGTTGTTCATGAGACTAAAGTCATCTCACTGTGATAATGTAAATATAATATGGCCAATATTATAGTTATTATATTAATCATTATTAGTTATTACAGCAGGGAGTTTGAACTCTGTGTCAAACACTGAGCTTCAGTAAAGATTCAAGTTGCATTTATTTATATTTCCTATCACCTTAAATCTTCACTCAAAGACAAGTGTCTGTGACAGTGTATCTATAGATGTATTATAAGAGGCAAATATTGTTCTTTTAATATGTTGGCATTACTAAATTTGGCTCAATGCTTACTTATACACAGCAAATTCTGGTCTTTGGAATAAACTCTCTGGGAGTTCAGATTAACTACATTTGAGTGTACATGCGTGACCATCGAATAAACTCTAGTGCAGAGTTAGAGTAACTCTTTTCTGGGAGTTGATTTTTCAACTCTTTATAGGAGTTAAAACTAAACTCTCATGGAGTAAAATTTCTACTACCATAAAGAGTAAAATGTAACTCATAACTAGAGTTCATTTTGATATTAACTCTTTTATAGTGTTACTCATCAAATGAAAAAAGGTTTTAGGTGACAATTACTACAAAAACACCATACTGATTATTATGAATGTATGAATTTTATTTATCAAAAGTATCATATTCAAAATTCAATGGACTAACATACATTCTGTGTAACAGCACTATAATAGTGTAACATTCGACAATAAAACAGCAACAATTATGGCAGCCAAACAGTTGAGACATTGTGTGGTCAGATAGGCCTAACATTGGGAAAAAAACTGAATTAAAGAAAAAAAAAAGACTACAGAATAAGCACTTATTGTAATGCAGTGTTAACATGAAAAAGACTCTATAAGGTCTCCATTAAGCCAACAAATTAAATAATGCAACTGTCTGACACGACATACAATTGTGAATCACACCCATATGACATTTGGCCATCAAAACTTTTGAAATGTCTTAACTTCTCCCTTTCTAGGACCAGTATCTTCTTAGGAATGGTTTCATTTACCTGATAAGCATGAAAATGATCATGGAAACACGTTTCATGCTCAACCATAACAAAAACAGCTTTACCATCATGCAAAATGATCGAAGTTATCTTGCTGAAAACCGGCATGTTTTCATAAGTGCCTGTGCAAACAAAAAGCCCAACACGATATTCAACTCCACTACACTTTACCCAGTTTGTGAGTTTGACAGTGTTCTGTAAATCAACATGAAGATATGGAGATATAATTTCTGAGTATTCTTGTGTTTCAAGTGAACGCATTTTAACTGGACCAGACTCAACTGCTTTTAAACTCATACATTCCCAATGATAAGCTAATGCAAACTGATGTTTCCTTGCAAGTGATACAGTCAAATTCTTAAAGTTCTTAACACAGTCTTTGAAAAATTTGTGTTTGGCTTCAAATCTCATGGTCCAGATATGAATGAGAGGACCAATCTTTCGAATGCACCTTGGATAGTGGACCATGAAATGATGTTTTGGAATTAAGTTGTTTGATGGGTATAGTTCCTTAAAGAGTCTATGGTGTTCAATAATCAGGTGCTTTAAATACACAGTCATTCCTTCAGTGATAGAGTATGAGAAAACTATGTTTAGAATGTGCAACAACAAAAGCAACAAATGCCAGTGCAAATCATCCTCTGGTACCAGGTCACCAAATATCAAAGGTATGTTTGTGATCAAACAAAGTGTTTGTGATGCATTTAAACCTATTCCATGCCCTGCACGATCCAGGTTAATATTCGTTGGTTTATTTTTCTTTTCCATATAGCCGTAATTAAAAGCATATATCCTATTTAACAAGCTATCTTTAGAGATGAAGTATTCGATTAAATATTGAAATAGCAACTTGACTTCATATTGACCAACCCCTTCCAAAATATCATGCATGATGTCAACGGCATAATTTTCCGCAATATTGAAATATTTTAATGAATTAAGTATGCTCTTTCTTTTTATGCCGAATGAAGATGTTAATGTTGGATCATCTACCAAATTATTATAATGTTGGTTATTCAGAATTGGTGATCTAAGAGTTAAACATGGGTCGTCCTCTGAGAAAACTAATTGAGCTGAAGACTGATCAATTAAGCAAAATCTACAAAAATAATTAGCTCTAAACGATTCCAAAAACCCAAGAATGCTATGCATCCCCAAGTTATCACCTGTAATTTGTGCCAGAGTACCAAATACAGGAAATTTAGCAAATGGAACAGCAATCCCACTCGTCTCTAATATTTTCAGGTCCTTTACTAGGGGCTTCAGGATTTCATCAATTCCATATTTTTTTGCGTCTTGTGCATGAAATAATGATACCAGATGAATGTTCATTAAAGCCGAATTCAGACTGGGAGGAAGATTTCTAAGGATGAAGTAAAGGCAGCCAACTTTGTGTATACCCTTTTTTGAACCTAAAGGATTTGCACACTCAAATTCGTCATAGTACAATTGGACTTGGATAGCAAACTTGCTACCTGAAAACAAAGGATGACTTTTGAAGTAGCTTCCATCACAGAAGTCCTGATATGTGTCAGACTGGGTGCATATTTGCATCATCTCACAAATACTTTCATTCTTAAAAATGAACTGGAGTGTTTTCAATATGGGGATATATATGAATTTGTCATTTACTGGGACTTGCTCATAGGTTCTAGTTTTGCTACATCGTCTAGTATCGTATCTTACTCCTAGGTGCAATTCAACTGGCTGTACCATTTCCCACTTATCTCTAAAATATTTATTACATTTGCTTTCAGAATTCAAGTGACTAAACGGATTGTCCAAATTTTTAAATAAATCTGCAATGGCTGATCTGGAGGGACTGTCATTCGGTAATAGGGTCAATAATTGTTCCTGAATATTAGATTGCCAATCTCCCACAAATTCCTCTAAGTTCTGAACTGTAGAAAGAACTACAGTATTTGGTAGACCACTTCCTAAAAGTCTGGCAATAATGGAGGCACACATGTCCTTGCTCTGATTTGAGAATGAAGGGCCTGCTTCAGAATTTTGGCACTGAGATGATGTGGATGGTGTTTCATCATTTAAGCACTGAGAACTACTAAACTGTTGGGTATCATGGTCAGAAGGGGTCTCATGAGGAACACATGTGCTAACAGTAGCATGTATCTTATTCAGATGTCTTCTAAATCCAGAATAACTTGAGAATTGTAAACAACATCCTATCTGACCACATTTTAGTTTCAAATTTTTGCCAGGATACATTCCATGAACTAGTTTTAAATGTCTGAACAAAAGTAAAGCTGTACTAAAGGATAAAGCACAGAGAAAGCAGGTCAGCATTTTGAATGCATAACCTGGTTACTACTTATTCAACAGCTTTGCTCGCAACTCTTTGACTCTTGGACTTTCCACTGTTGTACCTACATCAATATTGTACACAGTGGTCTGCAAAAATGTGTACAGGCTGGACAGAGCGTCTTCATATTTCACACTGAAAACAAAGTGGCACTTGAACAGCTCATCAAATGCACCCAGTGATGTGCCTGACTGACATGGAAGAAGCTTTCGATCCAAGACTATGTAGAAGCTGAAAACCTGTGCTTTTGAAGTCCCTGTGGCCAGGAGATATGGCTGAGGGTTTCCTTCATTGTTCATGAGGTGATCCTCAAGGCTCTGGCAAGACTGAAACACAATAAAAAGCATCACTTTATAAACCCTTAGGTTAAGAAAAAGTGTTCCATGAACCACAGTATCTGGAACTAGATCACATTATCTTGACAAACCTTGTGAAATTTAACCAGATGATCTATTGCCTCTCCAACACTCATCTTCTTTGGCCGTTTCCTTCCAGCTGGTTGTGGCGTGAGAAGGTGCAGCAGAACAAGAAGAGAAGCCATGTCGCTGTCCCACTCTGCAGACAGTGTTAAGGAGTTAAATACTAATGCTGGAAAGGGGAGACAGAACTGAACTTCACTAACATATAAAAACTGGTTGAGGGTATGAGCAGAAAATAAGTGATCCATACACACATTATGCACACTGCTGCTTTTTTGATAACTTTTAAAAATGAAAACTAAAATTACTACACTAATAAAGTGTTACTTTAGGACACTACCTGGCTCATCAGCATCATCCATTTCTTCGTTCAAAGCAGATTTCAGCAATCTTTTCAGAAGACAAGTCTCTTTAAGGTCTCTGGCTTCCCTGGCAACCTTGTCTTTAAAACCGGTGTTCCATTTTTCCAGGAACCTGGAAGCAGTCTCTACTCCAAACATCATTGCAAAGTCCTGCAAAATCTAACAAAGGAGAAGTATGTCCATTAAAATCAATTTTTTTAAGTCAAGTATTTTTCAGATCCCCATTTGTTTACCTACCAGTCCTTTAGTGTCCAAAAACCGAGGAAACATCTGAAGAATGTTTGCTGATTCTTGTGGGTCATGGAGTATCTGCTGACGATAGTAGAATGTCTCTCTCATCTTCTGGAAGACTATATCTTGGTCAGTGGTGTGATGAAGAAGAGACATGGCTTCCATACATTGATCTCTTGTTTGCTGGTCATTAGTGAAACCAAACTTCCTTCGTGATGTGGGCCCTCCTTTCAGTTCCACTCTGTTCTGTGATGCAGTGGGGGGTTTGGATTGACGTTGCACAGTCTTGATACGCCATTCAAGAAAACCTTTGTTGCTCTGAATGTCATAGAAATGCTCCTACAGAAAGAAAGAAATTGCATACATTGTAGAGTGTGTATATATATTTATATATATGTGTAGGGAGAGAGACAGAGAGAGAGAGAGAGAGAGAGCAAGTCTTATTACACACTACAGTTACAGAGCAAACTCACATATCCCTTTTTGGAGTAAGGATCCTTCAAAGATGGGAAGAGTGACACGATTCCAAGTGCATGAAACTCCTTCGTTGCTTTACTTATAGTTCTCCTGCAAAAGCAGAAGTGTTTTTTGATAAGATCCTTGCCAGTTTTAAAAATGAATAGAATAAACATCATTCCTCTTACCCTTCCTTTTCACGCATATGAGCTACAATGATGTTCACCATTAATCGCCTGGTGGAATCTTTCAAACTCCCAGTTTTTTCATACTCATGGATGACAGTCACCCCTGCTGGTTTGGAAGTCAGAATCTGCTCCACTGTCTAAACACATTTGATACAAAGAACAAAAAAATTGACAAAAAATGAGACTATTTTAACCCAAAAAACGATTTCAATCTGTGGATTATACATATGAACTACATGAAATACTGTATCAAATTATTTTTCTCTAATCTGTTTTATCTTCGTGTTTAAGCTTTTTCAAGTAATGACAACTAAAGAGTCAAATACAAGTCTATTAAGTACTGTATCTACATTTCTTGCATGTATGCTGTCCAATAGAGGCTGAACCATTTGAAGTCCGGCATCGCTTGTGTCACTGCTCTGACTGCTGGTGGTTGAGACAGACAATGTATCTGTTCGACTTGGAGAGGAGGGCTCTTCCACATGTTGCTTCAGGACAGTCAAATCTAAGGGTGACAAACAAAAATATTACAATATAAGGCATATACAATCAAAAATCAACCACAACAAAGCTACCATTTACGCACATAGAGCCAGTAAATTGTATGCTTTGATTAAATTATACTTTCTCCCAGGAGAACAGATGGTTATTTTGTATTTTATTATGGTAATATACAATTTACATACCACAAGGTGTGAGTGTCACATAGTGTGTTAGGTCTGAGCAGTCACGCAGCTTCTTGGATGATTCTGTTTCCAGGATGTCTGAAATGCATGTGATAAATCCAACTTACTGTTGAGCCATGAAAACAGCATTTTGTGATTGTTACCACAGGATATTAGACAAATTAAAAAAGGTTTATTTAAGAGTAACTGTAGAAATCAAATCCCACAAAATCTATCAGAGCATATATTTACTTACCTTCAGCTGTATAGATGACAAAACACACCTCTTTGACTCCTGCAAGTTCAGGAAAGACATCCTCATCCACCTCTATACCCTGCTCATCTGTGACTTTCAGTGCTGCATTTTCTGGTATGAGAAACTTCTGCTGCACTGAAGTAAAATCATCACTTAGTTAATAACAACATTATCATTTCCTCTTTAATGACTTAGTACAAACCATGTATAACTTACCTGCACTCATAAAATCTGTGAAGCTGACTTCTTCCAATTTGACATATTTCTTTGTCTCTCTGTGTTTTACTTTTATCAACATCTTGGCCACCTACGGAAAAAACCTTTACTAATATGAAACATAACATGTGGAAGAAGAAGAGGCTGTTTATAATAACTTTATGTGAACTGTGTATAACGTAATCCATAAACACTTTCTAACATTGAGCTAGCCTGTCCACACTAGCTTAAAATCTATTTAGCTAGGCTAGGTTTAGCAGACAATGTGACTGCATGTTTGCCGTGTCCTTGTCTTTTCAGGTCTGGCGACAGGGTTGTGTGCATATCTGTGAAGCAGGACTAACTAACTTATGTTAATGGTACCTTGATATCTCATCAATGCAGGCTGCACCTCTCTTTGGTTAAATACGGCCATTACCATGAGTCTAAACATAATATTACTGTAGTTAGCTAACGTTAAATGAAACATTAGTGTTAAAAAAAAGAAATACAAATGAACGTTTTCATTGACAACGTGAAATGTGTATCTTCAAATACAGTAAGATAAGTCAGTTAGCTAACTTTTGACTAATGTTAGCCTAGCTGCTATCAACGAATCAGTGTAACATGCAGAAAACACGTGTAGTGCTAGTTAGTTAACTTTATATTTTACTTATGCATCCGTGTAGTGCTAGTTAGTTAACTTTATATTTTACTTATGCATCCATGTAACTGAATATATATATAAATAACATCACTACACTCACAGAAAATTCCAAAATAAATAAAGTATTTTTACCTCCTACATGTCGGAGTCCAAGAGACAAGCACAGATAGGCGCGGTAACGGTCGACAGACAAACAACACCAGCAATGTGTTGAATTAGACTCCTTAGCACCCAGTGAATGAACACCTAAATATTACACCGCTTTAGAGTACTCCCCAACACTGACTGTAGTATAAGGTGAAAAATAAACTCCCGGAATGTAACTCATGTGCACTTTTATGCCTAACTCCAGAATTTTTAACTCCAGAGATTTGCTGTGTATGTGTAAAAAGAAAATGTGCGAGCTGTGGTAACTGTGTCTGATAGAATGAAGAGTAGACTGATATATGAAATATTCCTTTATTGGGTGAGAAAATCAGACCATGTCATAACTGCTTTAAGTCACACAGAATAGATATCAGAGCCTTAAACAGGCTGACTTCTGCTAAATGGGTCAAACTGGGCAGAAAGTCTACAAACACATAACATCCTTATAGAATATGATGTAACACTATAGATCAACTTAGCTCAGAATATATAAAGCATATAAACAATTACAGCAATATGATGCAACAAACACAGCAGCTACTGATCCAAAATACTCAAAGCTTCATTGAACTGAAACAAACATTTATTTTTAGCTCCATTCTGCTGCTGATACAGACTTTAAGTTTCTGAACATTAAACTTGTTGCTGCCTTTCATGGTGTGTAACTTGAAGGCCCTGAGTACTTTCTCCCACACTGGAAACACTGGGATGATAACATTATTTGAACATTACCTAATAAGACTGATTCAGCACAGACAGTTATGTTAAACTTTCCTAGCAGTCCTTCACAAACAGGGAACAGTCTGTCTATTCTCTCCATCTGTCAGCTGCTGCTGGCTCTTCCTCCTCCTCTTCCTCACACACTGCTGAGTTTGTCCTGGTGGATCATCAGGGCTGCAAAGCCTCACAGATAATGTGCAGCAGTGGGTCCCTCAGTCTGTCCTCACTCTGGACACTTGCAGGTGTCACACATGGAAATCAAATGTGTGATAAGCTGCAGGATTCAAACACAAGTGTAACTTATAAACACATGTTCATACTTTTATTCCACAATCAGAGAGAAAGAAACAGAGAGAGAGTGCAGGACAGACAGACAGGTGGCAGTCTCAGGTGTACACACTGCTACACAACAGCACCAGAGAAGCAGGATTTAGTGTTTGTGTTATTACGAGTGTAAACAAGAAGAGTTCCCAGATGGTGCAGTGGACACATGTGTGACCGAACAGAGGCAGCAATATAACATAGCTAACATTAACAGTGCAGTGAATCCTGCTTGTGCCGTGATATTCAGGACTGCAAACCGAGCAGCATCACTGACTTTCAGCTTGTTGTGTTTGTGGATATATGACTGACTTTAATTATCCACAAAATCATCAGATTCTCTGTAAGATTAAGGTCGACTATCGAACGGCGTATAAAGTAAAGGCTTTAAAACAAAGTAAACGCTGAAAGTACAAACATCGCTAATTTCACATAACTTTGCCGACATGTGGCCAACAGTAATGTTTTAATGTTCTTCATTATTAAACATTTGCACATCAATAAGTGACATAATATTCAGTACTTACTTTTGAAAGTTTACTCTTTGGCCGCCCCGCTTCCACTTCTTTGAAGTGTCTCCCAGTCCCAGTGCACTTGTTAGCATGTTTTGGTTCGTGCAACTGGTCCGTCGGGTTATTGTCTCCCCAAAAACATTTCCGTTGTGTCTTGTGTGCTTTTGCAGCGTTTTTCTTTTTGCAGGTGTTTTTCTTTTTGCAGCGTTTTTCTTTTTGCAGGTGTTTTTCTTTTTGCAGCATTTTTCTTTTTGCAAGTGTTTTCTAAAGTTGCAGTCCGTTTGGCCTCTCAGGGCCACCGTACAGACGGCTGAGTTTGTTAAACTCCACCGAGACACTACACATGAGCGGGAGGAGGGAGGGGGTCTTCACACACCCCCGTTCTCTACTAGCCATCGGGGCAGGGGGGCTGGAAGGAGATGTTGGCTGTCCGATTGGCCTCCCTGCTGCTGCGGAGCCTGGGACAGTCTGCTTGCCTCCACCCCGGGGGGAAAGGTAACATCTCTTGGGTCTGGGTTCTGTTTCCCCCTCTGGGGGCGAGAGTACCTGGACCCGGGGTATAGAGTATGTTTGGGGAGTGTGATTGTGTGTACATGTCCATTTATGTCAATCCTTACGTTGGGTGAGTGCTGAGTGTTTGTATATGTGTGCATGAGGGTGGGAATGCATGTTTGTGTCTGTGTATGCCTGTTTGTCTGTGTCTATATGTCAGGTCGGGTCTTAGACTCCACCTCTCTGGGAACTCCCAGGCCCTCCAAAGTGTGGAGGCCTATCTCCTCTCACCACACTCCCTGCCGGTAACTGATGCCCTCAGGGGTCGGTGCATTGGTGGTTCTTGGTGTCCGGGGCTGGGCGCTCAGGTATGTACCAGCTCACTCCCGGTGGCTACTTGGCGGGGCCTGGCGCCTGTTGCTCGGTCAGGCCTCCTCCGGGGTGCGGGGGGCCCTCGGGCCTCTGGCCTCTGGGCCTGCGGCTCGGTTCACTCTGGCACAGCTGGCTGCCGGCAGAGCCGGCGGGCACGCCGGTGCAGCCCCCTCTAGCTTCTGCTCGGTGGCTACTGGGTGACGCCTCGTCTGGGGATCCTCAGCCCTTCCCATGAAGGTGGCACGGATGCCCCTCCGGTGGTCCTCCTTGGGCTCTCGCACTCTGGGGCCTCTGGATGTCTGGGGCCTGGATCTCCTCCATGCCTGCTTCATGCCCTGGGGGACGGGGCTATGGCTCTCTACATCCTCTTGCAGACCATTACATGTGGAAACCATTTGAATACAAGCGCGCTGATCCACACAGGTGTGCACACGGGTGTTCACTGCTCGTAGACTTAAATTACACCTTTCTTGGCTGCTACTTCAAAGCACATTGTGCGCTGTCTGTCCTGCGTGCTGCACAACAACATTGAATATTTAGTATTTACTGCTGTTTACACTTAGCTAGATTAATGCGATGGTGTTGTGTTTAGTATGTTGCTTTGGTTTTTTTTGCTTGTTTTCTATTCTTTCTCTCTCAACAGGTGATCCAGGAGATTTTATTTTATTTTATTTTTATTTTTTTCCCCCTTTCTCACTGTCCCTCTCCCCTTATGTTTTTCTTTTCCTTCCTCTTTCTTTCTCCCTTTCCTATCCCTCATGTCTGTCCTGTCTGTAATAACTGGAAATAAAGTAAAATAAATAATAAAAACAAAGGTCGATCAAATGGACCAATACGGCAATGCCACGATGATCCATTTGGCAAAATAAATCCATTGGGTATCCTTGTTGGTCCTCAGACAACAATTCTGACGGCTAAAGAACCAAATGGGACAGGCAAAAAAAAATAAAAATAAAAATAAACAAAAAAACTCGCACTTCGCACTTCTGACCTTCTCGGCCTTGTGGACACGGCCCACGTGGATCACGAAGGCTGGGTCCTCACAAGGATGCAGCCTACGTTTTGGGACACAGCTACTGTACCTGCTACAGCCTAGCATGTTAGCGTAGATGGACAGGTGGGCAAGATCACATGAGCATTTAGCTGAGCATTTTTAAAGTACCATTAAAAAAAAAAAACAAAGCCAAAGCCGAGTTACTAAATGGTGGAAAAACAGATTAGAAAATATCAGATCAAATAAAATGGCTTATTGTAACATTATAAAGAGCAGAGCAGTGGTGTTGACTGCTAATTTTTGTCATAGCTTTTGTCAACTACCTTTTTTTTCTGATGAAAGCAAGACAATAACTAAATAATAACCAATGCACTAGGACAAAATACCCCAATCACGACTAATTAACTTGTGTAGCGAGGCCGGACGAGTTTGTAAGTGATCCTATCAGAAGTAACCCCCTCGTGCTTTAAGGTTAGATGGACACATTTGATCTGCGCCCCCCCCCCCTCTCCATTTTTTCTTTTTTTAAAAACAGTACAACTACCTCCTGTGCTCCCCGTTTCTCATGGAAAAGCAACAAAACATCAGTGCCTGGGAGCAACAGAAGAGTAGACATGTTTCACATTTGACAAAGAAAATAAGAATTAATGTTAGATTTAGTTAACTATAAACTAAATGACGTTTTCGTCAAGACTATGACTAACACTAAATCAAACGTTTCTGTCAAAATAAACATTGGTGTACAGCTCAGTGAAGTTAAGAGATGTGACAATGCAGGGTTAAAATAAACTGTTTACATGAAAGAAGGGTCCTCTTCCAGAAAGTAAGATTAATAATCCCCTAACTATAAAGTCTGAGTTGATTAACTGAGATGTGTAACTCTAAGCTTCCAGTGAAATAAAGGCAAACAGCTGCGCAGTCAGCTCTGAGTTTGTTCAGCTGTGACGTGTGTGTATCTATGTCCTTCTCCATACTTACATTCATTTATTCAAAAACAAATGAAGAAATAACCTCAATGATTACAACAGGCAAATATTTATTGCAGATGTTTTCTGCAAGTTACTGATAGTAGGTTATAATACATGTGAGTGTGAGTGAGTGATGGTGTCTGACAAAAATGTTTACTCTGTGTTTATATGTAGATGCTTGCTTTGCATGACTTATAATAGATCACAATGTCTGTTGTGAATGAGTGATAGTAGATCACAGTCGAAGCTGCACATGACTGATTATAGATCATGGCAGGTATTTACTCTCCATTTATAGGGTAGATGCTCTTGGATGACAAATCATGAAAGGCATTTAATTCACATATACATGGGAAACGCTTCTTGGAGATGACTGACAGCAGAGCACAATGATTAGATCAAAACAAATATCCATCACAACACATACTTTTAGATAACATTCATGGGAAATAACACAAAATAACAATCACACTGTATATTTTGTTGTTTTGAGAATTGTGCAGTTATGTTTTCAGTACATTTATAGATTATTTCATGGTATTACTTGAAATTATCTTATTGGTTAGATACACAATAAAGACAGAAACACATTTTTTCATGTTTAGTTTTTGTTACAAAACATTTAAATAATCGTTCGATCATAATTTTTGATATTAAAAGTGGCCTTTTTGGCTGTAATTTCCAAACAGGTCATATTTCAAACACATATTTTCTTTGACTTTACATGTATGAATAAATAGAACATTTTATATGCTAAGTGCAAACAAACATGAGTTGGCTAATGTGTGACGAGGTAATTTCCATAATAGTTACTTCCATCATTGTCTTTATTGACATTTTTTGTTAACTAACAAATTTTTCTTTACCAACTGTGATTTTTAAGACGCACCCCTCGTATATGTTTGGTGAAAGTTCATTGATTATGCCTAAATATAGCGATATTAAACTGAAGGTGTACTACTGCCCAAATAAATGCAAACCACTGTTTGTAACAGTCAAACATTAAACTTCAAAATTGATTGTTAAAGGTTTGATTTAGCATGACTTAATTATTCTGTATTTATAAAAACCAAGTTTCAGCAGCAGATGCTACGTTTTGTTGATCTCACAAGTAACCCTTCACACAGCACATTTTTGTCATTTTCAATTTTTCATTGGCAGTCATTTTAAAACTTTAGGCAACTTGTTTTCTTTCATTTGGAACGTAAAAGCCTCAAACTTGATAAAAAGTAGCTTAACACACTACAATTGACATTTATAAAGCTCGGAATTAGAGAAGTGAACTTTAAAATTAAACTGAGATATAATTTCAGGCTGTCTAAATCTATACGTTGATTACCACTCTTAAGGTAAACTGCTTAATTTATGTTTTAAATAAGAATTCCAACTTAAGAAAAAGCTTCTAGGTTCCAGCACGTACCACAGGCATGATGCAGCTTTCTGTCATTTGCTTTCTGCTTAAAGAAGAAGAAATTAATAAAAAATGATATTTTCCAACAAAGTTGTGAAAAATGACACATCATAAAAATCCCAAAATATGTTTTGTAGTTTTGAACGTTGTGCTGTTATGTTTTCAGTTGTCATCTTACTGTTTAATCTTTAATGATTAGGGATTTTTTTTATCTAAACAATTGAAAAATATAATTTTTCCAATCCTGAAAGTAAATATATTCAAGGATTTGGGCACATCTCTGTTTTGTTACAAATAAGAAGCGTGTCATGTAAACGAGAATTATATATATCAAAAGATATATATATTTTAACATTATTTAATTATAGTCGCTATCTGGAGATGGAGAACATAGAGAACTGAAATAGATCAACACATTTCCCTACATCTTTGCTAAATTTTCTAAAGCGTTTGTGGCCAAAATGGACCACAGCTGATGAATTACTCATGTATCCACAAATGCTAGCACAGCAGCAGATGCTACGTTTTGTTGATCTCAGAAGTAACCCTTCACACAGCACATTTGTGATTTTATAGTCAATGACCCAGTCTAGTTTTAAAAGCATCCACACATGTTTGTATGTTCTGTCTAGTGTTGAAACAGAAAACCAAGAAACCAAGCCAATCAGTCACAGAGTAAGCTAGTTAGTAGGCTTGTGTGTGCATGACTTTACCCCCTGTCCTCCCGTCTCAGTGTTGAGACCCAGATGGCATGAGGCAGCAGTGACCAGGGCGATGGCCTGTCTGTCTGCCAGACTGACAGCATCTCAGTGCCAGAGGCTCATTTTCGAGCAGCAGCCACAGCAACAGCAATGACAACAGCATTCATCCAGCCTCCAGACGGCCGCATGCAGCTGACCACACACAACACAAATCCATCTGTAACCACTTCATGTCTTTAGTTGGTGAAAAAAATAGCCCTTATTTTTCCTGTAGCCTGCTGCAAGGCACACAACAAAAGAGAAAATAATCAGCTGTATTCATTAAAATTTGTAATTTGAAACTGATTATTGTTTGTAGATATAGTGACATACCAGGGACAAAAGTAAGTGTCTAGTCTCTTTGCATCACCAGATGCATTTTCACTGTTGTCATTTAAAAAGCCGTCGCACCTTTTGATTTCCAAATACAAGATGTGAGCAAATCATTACAGACACTTAATCATCTCACTTGGCACTGAAGCACAGTAGCCGATTAGGCCTACTTATGCAAATTAGAGCTGGAAGAAGAAGCTGTGAGGCTTGACATTCAGTTGAAACACTTTCAACCCATTTGTACAAATTATTTTCTAGTGAGAATATGTGGGACTTTTTAAAAATGTCATTCAGATTTCTGTTTACATCTTAATTTGTCAAAATATCAGCAAAACCGAGTACTGAACTACTGTATGCTAATTTATGTATTTCGGTCGAGAGCGCGATCCCCACACTGACAATGATCTGTCATTTTCTCACTTAGAGTAAGAGTACTCCCTTTAATGACATGATAATTTGTAGAGTAAAAAGAAGTAAAAAAAAAAATCACATCATACAGTTATCGTGCGCAGCTTGGTTTCTCGAGAATGCCATTTGTATCACTACACAAAACAGATGTAGTCGGTGTAGGTGTGCAGACATACAACCAATTTCCCATATTTCCAAGAGATGACAGGATGCCTGATATAAAGCAAACAGATGGTGGAGTGAATACAGCAGGGAGTACAAACACGTTCTCAGATAAATTGAACAGCCTGAAACTCTAAAATTAATTCTGTATCACAAAATGGTTTTTTTTAGAGCGGAGTTGTATTTCTGCAAAGATTTCTCAGAGACACTTGAAGCTTTTGCTCAGACAGAGATAATAATTGGCCAAGAGAAAAATAATCTCAGTGGAAGAATTTCAAATAGTCAAGAAACCTTTAAAAACTGAGACATTACATTTTAAATCATTAGGATGAAATTATGTTACTTAATAATTAATGCATGCATAAAATAGGCGTGTTTATCATGTCGTCCCCTGCACGGTAAAACTCCTTTCCTTTTGGTAAGATCAGTTTTAACGGATGCCTTTTTCTGCTGGAAATCTATTTATTTTGCAAGTGTTTGATTAACTGTTAAACTGGATGTCTCTGTGCTTCTGTTTCTGTCTGCCTGGAGAATAAAACACTGAGGACTGATCCTGATTAGTCAAGGACTGGTACAGAATTGCAGTTTAAATAAGAATTTACCTTTTATTGAAAATTTAGTTCACTGTGATTTCACAAATACTCACTGCTAGTATTCAGTATCAACTGTGATCATGCTGAAGATATTACTCTCTTCTGTCTGCCCAGATGGTTACAGACTTGTTTAATGTTTGAAAGTAGGAGGTAAAAACAAGGCTTACAATTATGCTTCTGCAAATGAGACTTTGAAGCATATAAACAGAATTTCTTTATGGTATTACTTTATATTTGTTGTTGGAGCTGTATTATTATGTTAATGCTTTTTTCCCAAGGCTTGTTAAATGATAGTGCATCATGATGTCCTTCTATTATGGTCTGTTTAGATTGTCCAAATATTGGACTGGGTGTAATTACCCTGATGTGCCCTTCAGATCACAGCTGCATGTCAGATGTGAGTATATTTTCCAATACATCTATTTTGACTCGACTTTATACACCATACATGCGAGCGAATCATGCATTTTCTGGTGGTATTAGTACACAATTATAAAAGTAAACGATATACTTCATCTTAAAGTCCCAAACAAATGTTTTCACTTATCCCACTTGCATTCTTCCATCAAAATTGTCTCTGGATTCGTTGTTATAGCTAAAAGTTCAATGTGCAGATACGTAAAAGACGACCTTTGTAGTTTCCTCCATGTGTGCCTTCATTGTCCCATATAGTGTAAGTCCAGTGTTGTTGATGCTGTGCTGTAAACTGGCACACTACACATCGTAGAACGAGCGTGAGTCATAGACACTTTGGCAAGCTTGTAACGTTTCAGAGCTTGCAATGACGTCAGCTCAGCAAAGCGCACAATATAAGCTAAACCTACTCTCTGAATTAACTCTATACAGTCATACTGCCAACAGACAAGACACAGCTGTGGGGCCCAGAGCAGGTTTTCAGCCAGCACAACATCAAGAATGCCACTAAATGACAGGACCCAAGGGTTTTCCTGTCCAACACTAACATATTTCTATTATTGTCCTTCTTGCAGCTAATATTAACCTGTCAGAGGAATTGGAACTAAATAATGAGGGTAGCAAATACACCTCAACACATCTGCTTGGAAACTTCTCAACCTCACTTGCTCTCACATATATTAAACTTATAACATTACATTCATTCAAAACAGTTCTAAAAATGATTAAAAACAGGTTTATTCTAGCAAAAAAAGTCGCAGTTCTTATTTTTGGGCAAGAGAACAGCAACTCCTTCATTCTTCACTCAACTTACTTGACCTCCATCTCTATATGTGTAAAGATCTTCATGCACCTGTGTGCAGCAAGTAAAACAACACAGAAATGTGGCTTTTTTCATAAAGGCGGAGGCCTGGATTATATTGAGCCTCTTTTGCCTACAAAGGTTTCACCCTAGCTTGGTTAAGGGGTGTTTTAATAAGACGATAACACATATATTTTCTTTTTCAGATTTTCCAGTTAAAATGTAAAAATGTAAAGCTGCACTTTGTGTTGCACAAAGTGCAGCTTTGATTCAAACAAAGAAAAACTCCTTGTTTTGAACAATTATCTATTCCAAGCAAGATTTTCTCCCCACTTAACATTCTATTTTTAAAGTTTCTTTCTTTAAGTACCTTGTAAAGTCAGGACAAACAGTACGTAAAGCCACGTTTAAGATGTGCAACACAGCAGAGTTAGTGTTAATATAGGGCTAATACTGACCCTATTCACACAGCCTGCTACAAAGAACTGACAAGATCAATCAATGCTTTGAAAAATACCAGGAAAATACAGCTAAAGTTAATCCTTTCAGTGTTATGCTTGCAGATAAAACCTTTCTTGGATTGATGATTCATCTCCTCCCAGCATTTATTATGAATGAGGTCCTCTTGATGCTTTCATGACAGCCTCTTTTATCCCCAGAGACTCTGGAAAACTTTGAACTCCCCTCTCCCCACAGCTTACACGGTGCTAACAGTAGCAACAGAATACAGTTTCTTTGGAGTATACACGAACGCTGGTAGCACTTTTCTGGCAGTTTACAGAACATGCAGCCTTGTGTGTGTAAATGTGTGTTCAGCGTGTCATAATTAATCATAGCCTCGAGGATCTGTACTATGTTATGCATGAGAGTAAAATAGAACTATGAATATGTTATCCTGTGTGTTAAAGGCATGCTTTGCATAGCAGCTGCAAATGCTAAAAGACACACAGATGCACGCACAGCAGCTCCTTTATGAGGAAAAATTTATAGATGACAGATTTCTGTCTGCTCTTGAAAAATGGGCGAGTGGGGTAAAGTGTGGCTTTCCAGGGAGCGATTCCTTGAGTCTGTGGTCCTTATGTCGATGGTTGTTAATGGCTCCCTCTATTGCAAAGTCAACATCCAGCTTCAGTCTGAGAGTGAAATACCTCCTCTGTTGATGTCGTAAGCCTGTCGGAGGAGATGTGAAATATAGCTCTCTTTGGACCACCTTGGAGCTGAATACAGACTAACTGCTGATGTTTGTGTTACAGCTGGAAAGTGCTGCAGCTTTTGTTTCAGTCATAGCACCACCCATTTCTCCTCCTTCTGCTTGCCGCTTCTTTTTTTCGTCTTCTGACTGCAATCACAGCGTGAAGACCTCACCCAAAAACCTTCAACATATGAAAGCTCTGATATTGATCGCAACCTAGTTGAATTCCTCCTTGTTTTCCACCCACTGAAGCATGCCTGGAATATGGAGTCCATGAAAAGCCCTTTGTGCTCATGTTGGAATGATCAGTGATTCTTCTTTTTTTAACCTCTACAAGAATTTAATTCAGCATAAGGTTTTCCACTTGGTCATTGTTGCTTGTCATCTATGCTTCCATGCTGATGTCTTTGATATCTGATATCTGTATGAACTGCTGTGCAGACAGGTGGAACATAAGAGTGGGAAAAGAGCGATTGTTTTGAGAGGTCTTGACATGATGGCTCAACACATAAAATCAAGAAAGCTCAGCCTCTTGCCTTGAATGCTGAAGAATTTCCCTTTGGCCTAAAATCAGAAAGGTTTTGACTTTTATCACTTTGATGGGATGTGCATGTCACCCCTGTGTCTGTTTTGCCTAAGTACTTTATAGCTTCCTTCCACAGTCCACACACGAAGCTATCTTGGTGACTCTAAGGGTGGCAGAACTGGAGGACCGTGTGCCTGGCGGGACTGTCGACCGAGGACGCTGAAGATATCTACCTATTCGGAACCATGATAACAGGGTTCATGCTGATCGGCGTTGGCTTAGCCCTGGTTTATCAGAGAAATAAGAAAGCGGAACCGGCTGTTCAAACCCCCACAAGGCTGCCCGCTGGATTCGAAGCGACGGGACGAGGTGCGACCTCTCACAACGAACGTAATATGGTCAACACCTTGGAGACGCTTACAGCTGCTGTGAAGGCTCAAAACAACACCATTGAGCGTATGAGGGGAAACATCAGAGAGAGGCCTCCTCAAAATGAGACCCTTGAGCGACAGTTGGAAAACATCGCGGAACGGATCACTGCAGTTGTGAGGTCTCAGAATCAAAAGACTGACAACACCACGGAACAGAAGTTTGATACCATCATGGGGAGGCTCGCAGCTCTTCAACGGGAGATCGAGAGACCAGCCTCGGAGTGCTAGAATTCGAGCTGCTCACAAAGGAGAAATCAACAATATTCAACATTTGGACACCACGGCCCCAGCTGCAGGCCCAAGGCTGGAGCCCACCAAAACAACTCCCTGATAACGACTGTGTGATGACTATTCTTCCCGCCCCATGAAGGACACCTGGATTGGCTGGAGGACTGTTTACTTAGCCTGATAGGCCGAAGGACACTGTCTCAGCTAAACTATGGACACGCACACACACACACTTACACTGATAAGCACTCACTCATCCCCCTCCCTTTCCAACGCCTTCGATGCTTGTGCCCTACCGGGGATGATAGCAGTCAACTGGACCAGCACAGATGCTGCAGGACCGGATGCGCTGTCTACGCCGGCTCTCTCTTACCCTTTACCCGCCCCTGTTGCTTGTCTCGTGTTTCTATGGTGTATTGATAGTCATGTGCTTTTGTGCTGAGGTGTTTTTTCTTTTATCAAACTGTTCTCCCACTAGGAGCTCAGTCTGAGTGGAGTTTTTTTTCTCCTCCTCTTACCTCATGTAGTGTATTTTCGTTGTTTTTTTCCTATCAGCCTACCTTCTGACATGTCTGCCCAATGTGATGTTTGTGTAAAGTTGGTCAGAAGGTTCCTTTGTAAGTGCGCATGCGCCATTAGCGTGCTGCCTGCTGTAACCCCTAATTTCCCTCGGGATGAATAAAGTATTCTGATTCTGATTCTGATTCTGATTTTCACCGCTATAGTTGTTTACTCTAATCTGAATCAGTTATTGAATCTGTAAACTTTTAGCTTTCTTCCCATAGTTTGGCTTCTTTTCACATGGCAAAAACTTCAAGTGAACTCCAAGTGAACCATGTAAGAACATTTAGCCTCCTTATTGGTCAGATGTGTCTGGGGTAATGAAATTAAATACAGGAAGAAGGTGCTGCGTTCTGGCCTAGCTGCTAGCCCTTTGTGTACTCTGTACATTTATAACATCCTGTCGCATCCCAGAATGCAAAGGATACCTGGTTGCAGGAAGGCATGTAGCTCAGACTTGCAGCAGACACCTGATAGATGGGTCAGCTCATGTTCACACTCTGGAGATCATTTGACCACCACCTATGTGAGTTACTTTGTTCACATCTGCACACGTGAACCTCACCAAGCAGGAAGTCTAATTTTAACTGACTAAAGGCAAGGCAAGGCAAGGCAAGTTTATTTGTATAGCACAATTCAACAACAAGGTGATTCAAAGTGCTTTACAGAGACATTAGAAACAAGAACAAATAAAAAGCATGATTTAAAATTGATTAAAACAAGCAAATAAACTAACTAATTAACAAACAAACAAACAAACAAACAAACAAACAAACAAACAAACAAACAAACAAACAAACAAACAAACAAACAAACAAACAAACAAACAAACAAACAAACAAACAAACAAAACAGTATATAAAATCAAAACAGATAAAATCAGAACAGTAGATAAAATCAGTAGTTAAATGTAAGTTTTGAAATTTAAGCTTAAAGTGTGGATTTGGTGCTTTATTCAAATGCAGCTGAGAACAGGTGAGTCTTCAACCTGGATTTAAATAAACTGAGTGTTTCAGCTGATCTGAGGCTTTCTGGGAGTTTGTTCCAGATATAAGGAGCATAAAAGCTGAATGCAGCTTCTCCGTGTCTGGTTCTGACTCTGGGAACTGATAAAAGACCGGATCCAGATGACCTGAGGGATCTGGATGGTTCATACTGGGTCAGGAGGTCATTGATGTATTTTGGTCCTAAACCATTCAGAGCTTTATAGGCCAGCATCAGAACTTTAAAGTCTATCCTCTGACGGACAGGCAGCCAGTGTAAGGACCTCAGAGCTGGACTGATGTGGTCCACTTTTTTGGTCTTAGTGAGGACTCGAGCAGCAGAGTTCTGAATGAGCTGTAGTTGTCTGACTGATTTTTTAGGTAGACCTGTAAAGATGCTGTTACAGTAATCAAGCCTACTAAAGATGAATGCATGGACTAGTTTTTCCAGGTCCTGTTGAGACATCAGATCTTTTATCCTTGATATATTCTTGAGGTGATAGTAAGCTGACTTTGTTATTGTCTTAATGTGTTTTTCTAAGTTTAGGTCTGCATCTATCACTACACCCAAATTTCTCGCCTGGTTTGTGGTTTTTAGGTGTATAGATTGAAGTTCTCTGGTGACCTGTAATCGTTTTTCTTTGGC
Organism: Aulonocara stuartgranti; assembly: GCF_965226115.1. NCBI lineage: Eukaryota > Metazoa > Chordata > Actinopteri > Cichliformes > Cichlidae > Aulonocara > Aulonocara stuartgranti. The sequence continues at coordinate 36,172,735 of NC_138948.1, read as the reverse complement.
GCCAAAGACTATTACCTCAGTTTTGTTTTTGTTTAGCTGGAGAAAATTGTGGCACAACCAGTCATTGATTTCCTCAATGCATTTACCAAGAGCCTGTACAGGGCCTCGGTCTCCTGGTGACATTGTGATATATATTTGTGTGTCATCTGCATAGCTGTGATAGTTTATTTTGTTGTTGTTTATAATCTGTGCCAGTGGGAGCATGTAGATGTTAAACAGAAGGGGTCCCAAGATGGAACCTTGGGGAACTCCACATGTGATACTTGTCTGCTCAGATGTGAAGTTACCTATTGATACAAAGTATTTCCTGTTTTCTACGTATGTTTTGAACCAGTTTAGTACAGTTCCTGAAAGACCTGTCCAGTTCTCCAGTCGTTTGAGTAATATGTTGTGGTCAACTGTATCAAATGCTGCACTGAGATCCAGTAAAACTAGGACTGACATTTTTCCACTGTCTGTATTCAGACATATGTCATTAAACACTTTGGTCAGAGCAGTTTCAGTGCTGTGGTTCTGTCTAAAACCTGACTGGAAGGCATCGTAGCAATTATTCTGTTTTAAGAAGTAACTGAGCTGTTGAGAAACTGCTTTTTCAATGATCTTACTTAAAAACGGGAGATTTGAGATCGGCCTGTAGTTGTTCATTTGTGTCTTGTCAAGATTGTCTTTTTTCAGTATAGGTTTGATTACAGCAGTTTTTAGTGATTCTGGAAACACACCTGATAATAAAGAAAAGTTGACGATCTGTAACAGGTCTGACTCTAAAGTCTTTGAGACCTTTTTGAAAAAACTTGTTGGCAGGACATCTAAACAGCAGGAGGAGTTGTTCAGTTGACCTAAGATGTCCTCCAGGTCTTTGCTGTTAATAGGTTGAAACTGTTTCATGGTGTTTAAACAGTTTTTTGGTAGACACAGTACATATCCTGGATCTGCTGTTGATGTACCAATTGCTTGTCTAATTTTTTGGATTTTTTCAGTGAAGAATTTGGCAAAGTCATTGCAGGCCATGGTCGAATGAAGTTCAGCTGCCACTGACACAGGAGGGTTTGTTAGCCTGTCAACTGTAGAAAATAAGACCTGAGCATTATGGCTGTTTTTAGTGATGATGTCAGAGAAGTAGGACCTCCTTGCATTCCTCAGTTGTAAATTATAATTGTGAAGTTTCTCTTTATAAATGTCATAATGAACCTGGAGGTTTGTTTTTCTCCATCTGCGCTCAGCTTTCCTACACTCTCTTTTTTCATTTTTCACCAGTGTGGAGTTTCTCCATGGAGACTTTTTCCTTCCAGAGATAACCTTCACCTTAATGGGAGCAATAGTGTCCATTACATTTAACATGTTAGCATTGAAGCTATTGACGAGCTCATTGACTGACCCTCTGGGCAGGTCAGGTGTTAATGGGAAGACCTGGTTAAAAATTGCACTACTGTCTTCAGTTATACACCGTTTTGTGATCACTGTTGTTGATATATTTGTGTGGGCTGAGATTTTACTTTCAAAGAAAACACAGTAATGATCAGACAGGCCCACATCAGACACAGTAACCTTTGAAATGCTCAGGCCTTTGGAGATCAGTAGGTCAAGAGTGTGTCCTCTATTATGTGTGGCCTCTGTTACATGCTGAGTCAGCCCAAAGTTGCCCAGAGTGTTACTCAGGTCTTTAGTCCCTTTGTCCTGAGGGTTGTCCACATGAATGTTAAAATCCCCAGCAATAATTACACAGTCAAAATCAACACAGATCACAGACAGCAGTTCACTGAGGTCATTAAAAAAGTCTGTGCAGTATTTGGGAGGCCTGTAAACATTAAGAAACACAACTTTGGATGGGGCCTTCAGCTGTAAAGCCACATATTCAAAAGACTGAAAACTTCCAGGAGATAGCTGCTTACATTGAAATGATTCATTAAATAAGACAGCAACCCCTCCTCCTCTCCTGCTCGCCCTGACCTCACTGATAAAACTGTAGTTAGGAGGGGTCGTCTCGATGAGAACAGCTCCACTGTTACTTTGGTCCAACCAAGTTTCAGTTAAAAACATAAAATCAAGGCTGTGCTCAGTGATTAAATCATTAATTAAAAATGTTTTCCCAGCTAGAGATCTAATGTTTAATAAAGCCAACTTAAGTGTTTTAGAGGTATTACTTGTCCCCTCGTGTTTGGGAGCAGTCTGTGGCACACAAGGTATGTTTACTATGTTTAAAGATCTTTTAGAGTGCAGCTCTCTGTGTTTTGACCAGGCCACATGTCTCCTGTCACCTAAAAGTACAGAAATTTTAAAACCTTCTAGTAAACAGGGTCCCAGCTTCTCCTGGGAAAAGTCATCACTGCCATAATCCTCACAGCCCGGACCCTTCACACATCACGCATCAGACTGCGGAGACAGGGCATGAAGAGGAACTAAGGGGGGCGAGGCTGGGCAATGTGACTTCGATTGCTCTGTTGAGGGTGGGGCTCGATGGCGAACCTTTGGCCGCTCTGGTGGGGGGTTTATGGGGGACAAAAAGGGATTGGGACGGGGGGTAGATCTGAGCCCAGCATTGACCCGCTCCATCATCTCCTCAGTGAATTTCAGGTGTGGGGAGGAGGGAGAAAGGGAGGGGGAGGAGGGTGATGGCCTGTCAGGGGTTTGGGGGACTGGGGAAGGTCGTGTTCCCTTGTCCTGGTCGTTGGTGTTGTTGAGAGAGTTGGAGGCAAATAGGGACCCCTCTTCTTGCCTTAGATGTCTCTCCTTTCTGAGGCTCTTCCTCAGATGCCATGGATGTCTCTCCTTTCTGAGGCTCTTCCCGGGTGGGGGCAAATGGAGCTCCTCCTCAAGGTTTCTGCTGGGCTTTGTCTGTTCTTGGAGTACTGTTTGTTCCTCTTTATGAGATAACTCCTCGTTTATCTCAGCCTTGGCACCAAGCACGGATGGATGACGTATGGAATAAAACAAGTTGGAGGTGAACAGTTTCACCCCTGACTTGTTAAAATTAAATCCATTTGCTTTGAACAGATGCCTGCGTTCCCAAAAAATATTAAAGTTGTCGATAAAGTGCACTGAGTGGTCAGCACATGCTGATATAAGCCATTTATTCAGTGTAAACAACCTGCTGAATCTCTCGTCTCCTCCTCTGACCGGCGGTACAGGTCCACTGATGAATACAGCTGCATTCAGAGAGTTTACAGTATTTAATAATCCAATAAAGTCCCGTTTCAGAACCTCCGACTGTTGTTTGGACACATCGTTTGACCCTGTATGCAGAACAATGTTTGTCACAGTTGGATATTCATCTGCAATTTGAAGAATTCTCTCCTTCAGGTTGTTGACCATATCGTTAGGAAAGCAGAGGACTTTAGTGTTCTTACCGCACATCCTTTGTACATCCTTTACGGCAGAGTTACCCACAATCAGAGTTTCAGGCCTAGCCTTTAGCTTTCCCTGTGGCCTTTCACTTTTCAACAGATTTTCAGACCTTATTTCGTTGCTTTTAGATGGATGGTTGTCCGATATAGATCCAGGGTCCTTTGATAGTGGAGCAAATCTGTTCTGCAGTTTCACATTCAGTTGTTTTGGAGGTTTGTTGTTAACCTTCCTATTCACGGTTGTCCAGTCCTGTTTCCTCCCGTATACAGGGGTAGAAGAGCTTCTCTGTCTCGTAGGAAGTGAAGGCCAGTCGGTTTCAGAGATTTCAGCTCGCTGTGCCCTGCCTGTGATACGTCCTCCCCCTTCCAGGAGACATGATTTATGTCTTGGTTTTGCACCAAGACAGTCTAAGGGGGGGATTATCACTTGAGGATTTATAATAATGCACAGAGTCTACTTTCTTGGTCATGTTATCTGTGCTCCTTAGCTGTGTACTAGCTTGCTCATCGCCATTGTTTTGAATCAAAGGCAAGGTTGTTTCATTTCCACACAGTCCATTTACCTCCACGTTTACTTCTAAGCGATGAATTTTTGTCTCCTGCAGTGTTTTGTGAAAACACCTTAAATGTGAACACGTTCTTGTCACGGACCCGGCTCTGGAGGACTCGGGGGTCCGTGAGCAGTTTTGACTGTTGTTATTATTATTATTATTATTATTATTTGGTGGCGTGTGTGTTTTTTCTGCACAATGCTGTGTTAGTCTGTGTCCCACTCGTATGTATAGGCAGGGTGTGGTTGTGCACGTGTGTATGTCTGCGGGTGTGGCTGGAGGATGGAGCACAGCCACCTGCAGGCCTGATGGGTGTGGCCCTGCGGAAGGACTGGCTACACCTGAAGTTCCTGCCACACCTGTTGGTGATCAGAGCTCGTTGGGGGAGCTACTTAGGAGAGTGTTGGAGCTCCCACTGGTGCGGGATCATTGAGTTATCGTACCAAGTTAGTGTGTGTCAGTATATGTCAGTGCTGTTCGTATATACCCGCTGAGGGTTAGTGTTGACGGCTGCTTCTATGGTTTCCCTGCAGGACTTCCTCTTCCAGTGGTCCAGAAAGGCAGCACGCACAGGGAGTGCGGAAACACAACAGCGGGGAGCACGAGCACAGACGTCGGAGGGAAGCACGCACACGGGGTTCAAGGGAGCAACGGGGAGTTATTGTGTTTACAGCTTTTCACTGTAAATAAAGAGCACTGTTTGCATTGCAGAGTCTGCGTTTTGGGTCCTCCTTTCCCCACATCCCCACGGTCTGCCAGCCAGACCGTGACAGTTCTTGTCTCTACACCGTGTGACAGATCAGTGACCTGTTGCTTAAAATTAGCCAGGACCCTCTAAAGGCTAAGCAGATATCATGACTGGATGGATATTTCACATTTACATAATCTGATTTCTGGAGCTCTTCTGTCAAGTGTTTGTTTTTGCTAGGTCATTAAAATGTGTCTTCTTCAATGTCCGATCATAAATAACAGCCATGATCAGTTTCTTCTCTGCTGTAGTTGACAGTGTCAATGTCTCTTCTTGACTTTGACATTTACAAGTGCTGTTGGTCTTCCAAAAGTTTTCTTTTTTTCTCCACTGTGAGTTGTGCTCAGCTCAGTTTTTGTTTGTTGCGCTGAATATTTTGTCACAGCATTTTTATCTGCTTTTATTTTGTGTTTGTGCTTTAATTTCAAAACCTGGCAAAAAAACAAAAAATGGATCGAAAATTGGGTAAAATTTCCATTTTCAGGGAACTGTTGAACTATTTTGAGTTTGCAAAACAGCATTTTTTTCCTCATGTTTATGATTCACGAGTGATGTCACAAATTAATGATAAAACATGAAAATGCATGTTTTTCTTTCTGCGATGAAAAATCTGGAACTTTGTGTGTTTTCTGTTTGTCCCTCAGCAGAAACCCAGCTGCGCTGAAGCACCGTGCCGCAGTGAACATTCAGTGCTTGGAAGTGCTTGACACATGCCATCGCTGTTTACTTCTGTTACTGTTGTGTCAGCGAAGCCCCCTCAGCTGACATCACATTACTGGTCTTCTGTGTAAGGCCCTCACAAACACTGTGACCTTTTGAACCCTGGCCGACATCCACCCGCCAGCTCCAACATTCTTCACCTGCTTCACTGCTATTTCATCCATGTGGAAGAGCGCTGCCTGTCGTAGTTCGCCTGTGAGTGCGGTAACCCTCAAGCACCCCTCCCCGAAACACTCCCTTGATATTGAATTATGTCCTCTGAACACAAACGATTGTATGTCTGAAATAGGCCTCTTTTTTCCCTCTGCATTTTAGACTACCGCTTTGAACTCTTTCATTTTGAATCACACTATCAAATTAGAATTCAAATTAGAGCAGCAATGATCCCATTAATTAATTTCATCCCGACAAAGTAACAGGCAGAGAGGATATCTCATTTGCAGCTCAGCATGATCTTGAAACGAATCCTCCTAATGATCGAGCGCTTTTAGTCAATAGAAATTTGTCCCTGCAAACATTTCTATCTTGATAGAGAAGAGTGGTCATAGTCACAAAGTATGTAGGTCATTTATTTTCTATCAGTGACTTGCTGGGTTAATTGCCTTTTAGGGACTTCAATTCAGCTGATGGAGTATGTTTGTCTTCTTTTTTTTTTTTTTTTTTTGCTACTCTTTATCAGTTACACTAATGATTGTTCAGCAGCTCATGATTATCAGGCAAAAGCTCCCCCAATGTGAAACAATAATTCGATCCTAATTTGCTTTACCTAACATCACTGTGATTGGTCAAAGCGGATCATTTAAAATACGCTGCAGACACTTGTCTCCTTTATAGTCTCAGTGTGGACTTATGAATATCTGCTTACTTTGTAACCCATATTAGCTTCATGCATGTTGACTGCAACTCACAAAGGCACATTTAAAGGGTTTTCTTACTTTAATTACCTGTTTTTTGGATGTGTTTTCATTGTAAAACTTCTATTCTGGGACTAGTCACAGTTTAATGGCCAGGTGTTTGTGTTTTTCTCTAGTTAACTTTCAAGTTAGCAGATTTGAAAGTTAAGTGTTAACATGTGAGTCTGAACTTATTCCTCCCCCACGTCCTGGATCAACTGCTGCTCCACTGAGAAGGGTGCCAGAAGCGTCGGAGGAGAAATGAGAGCTGGCATCTACCTCTTATGTGTCACTTCTTTCTTTGTTCCAGCATGCCTACTTATGAATGATTTTTCATCACATTTTGTCTTATTTTAGGCCCCCACAAACAAAACAAAACAAAAAACATTTGAATCAAACACTTGTCATATCCCCAAATTGACATATTCCCATTTTGCCCCTAGTGGCACCTTTACACTTATTTCTATTTCCTCCCTAGCTGCCGTCCCTCTTTTCTCCCCTCTCCAGTCTCTGTGGTCTTTTTAATGAGCTCACTCTGAGCTGTGTTTAAGCTCATTAACCTTTGTGGGTGGTAAGTCTCACTGAGAGGGAAAGCCATTGATACACAGACACAGATGTAGAGAGGGAGATTTTTTACACTTTAAACACACAGTTATTTAAATTAGGCTATTAAGTTCTGCTAATTAAAATGATTTGATTTTAGAAGTGTGAGGAGTTCTTCATCCCACTATATGGAAAGCAGCTTTGTATGTGGGTCTCTGTGTGTGGCAGGCGTATTATTGGAAACCAAAGTTCAGTGTTGATGTTTAAGTGATTTAGATGAATAATATAATTTTTTTCTATATGTTGTTTTCTGTTACCGTTGTTTACACAAGGCTGACTGCTCCCCTCTATGGGGGCTTATACAAACTCACTCACTCTCATACATAATCAGACAGCAGAGGAGAAAAATTAGCCAAAGCATAGAAGAGACTCTCACACTGAGCTGAAATATGTACACATACATTTTTTTCATACAACAGTTTAATTATTTTTTATATGCTTTCTTTGTTCATAATGTTTGAATGCATGACTCTCAGGAAAGGTCCTCGCTGACTCCACTAACACTGACAGTTATTATTGATTATTAAATTAGCACAGGGCTTAAAAAAGAAGCAAAAGCAACTAAACTGTAATTAAAAAAAGTATTTCACAAATGCAATTTGCCAATTTACTATTGTGTTAATTTTCTCTCCTCTTTGTTTCACCCTGTATACACTCACCGACTGCTTGTTATGGACACTTGTTCAACTTGACGTTAACACAAATATCAGACAATCAAAGCATTTAGGAACGTAGACATGGGCAAGATGACCTGCCGAAGTTCAAACTCTGCATCAGAATGAGGAAGAAACTTTATTTAGGTGACTTTGAAGGTGCCAGCTAGGCTGGTCCGAGTACTTCACAAACTTCTGACCTAGCTGGATTTTCCCCAGAAAACCATCTCTAGTTTACAGAGAATTCTCAGCTGTCACAGGTCACTGGAGAAGGCAACTCAAATAATCACCTATTATGCACAGCACGTCAAACCTTGAAGCAGATGGGCTATAGCAGCACATGACAACACGTTATAACACTCCTGTCAGCTAAGAACAGGAAACTAAGGCATCAACTTTCACAGACTCACCAAAAATTGGATGAAAGTAGAAGATTCTGAGAAATGTTGCCTGGTCTGATGACTCTGTAATGACATTTGGATGGTTAGGTCAGATTTTGGCATAAACAGCATGGAAACTTGGATCCATTCTGCTTTTGAGGTTGAGACTGTGTTGGTGTAATGGTGCGGAGGATATTTTCTTGGAACATTTTGGACCCTTTAGCATCAGTTGAGGATTATTTGAACACCACAGCGTGAGTATTGTTGCTGACCATGCCCATCCCTTTATGCTCACAGTGTAACCCATCTTCTGTTGGCTGCTTCCTGCAGGTTAACATGACATGTTACAAATCTCAGATCATCTCAAACTGGTTTCTTAAACATGACAATGAGTTCACTGTACTCAAGTGGCCTCCACAGTCACCTCAACTGTCACCAATCCAATATTATTCCAATTATTCCAATCTTTGGGATGTAGTTAAATTGGGAGATTTGGAGCTAAAAAATATGCAGCAACTGTGTGATGCTATCATGTCAACAAGGACCAACGTTTTAATGAATGTTTCCAGCACCTTGTTGTAGTCATGCCATGAAGAATTAAAGCAGTTCTGAAGGAAACACAGGCTCCAAACTTGTGTTAGGATGGTTTACTGTATATTCAACTCCCCACACAGGTATATAGAGGCCGATGAAAGGAAGTAAACATGAACAATAAACTCATTAATTAAGTGGAAGGGCAATAAAAGCTTGCCAACATATATTTACTATAACACAATAAAACTGAAACAAAGAGATGGAAGAAGGCAGAGGAACAAGTCCTCTGTTGGTTCAATGGCCCATTGTTGGTAAGGATATACAGTAACAGAGGCAAGCAGTCATCTGCTACTGGAAGTGTGCACGCACACTTAGCTACACACACACAGTGAGTCAGCTACATCGCATAAGTATATCTGGAGCTCAACTTAGTACTTTCATATAACAATAAATCTTTCTTTTCAGCCATGGTTTCAAACACAACTTCCACTAGCAGATTATCTCTATGCACACAACAGCTAAAGCAAGTTTTGGCTGCTGCCTTATTCGCAAGGGGTCGCTATAATAGGTAGCTCCCCATATTTGATTTGGCAGGGATTTTTTATATTCGCATTGTCCTTCCTGACATAACCCCGAAGGGATTTGGGACTCCTCCCAGAAACAAACTGGGGACCTTTCGCTTGTTAGGCAAACATGTAAACCACAATACTACAGAGCCACATTCTCTGTGCACACATAAACCCACACACATAATAGTGATAAAAAGCACGTGAAGTGCATTAGCTGCAGCTCTGACATCACATGTTCCATTACCAGCTGGCATTGTGCCCTGTTTTAGAGCCTCATAGCATCCTCCCATCTCACCAGACCAAACAGAAATAGGAAACTTGACCTTTGACCTATGATGAAGCAGCTGAGCACAACTTGATTATCTTTCCTCTGTAAAACATCAACAGCAGTTTTCCACATCAAATATACATCAAAAAACAAGGGACATATTCCCATGCATTGGATAGGGAATACAATAACACCAAATTTCCTGAACACTGATTTTATGAAATAACCATCTTTCCTGTTCACGTTCCTATCTTCCTCATCCTGTATCTTTCATATCATATTACCATGGGCCACTCTTCATATAATGATGGTAAATCTGAGGCTAATAATTGGCATAAATGGCAATAATTGAAAGGAAAATTCAACAGGAAAACATCCTTTCCCTCACTTCTGTAGTTACGATACTTGAATTCTTATGTACTTATGGTACTTGCAGGATGTTTCCATGCCTCTGTTTGTTTCCAGATTTCTTTTACAGCCACTGCTCCGTGAAGCCGTCATATTGTTTTCCACTCCTGCTGTAAACTATCTGCTGCTGAGCCAATATTATTACGCACTCTTTTTTTTAAACAGCGGTTGGGGGGCTGGGGAGCACAGTCACATCTTTGCAGCTCAGTTCACTTATTCAGTGGCAGAAAAGGTTAAGAGCTAGTGAGACAGGAGGAGAGGATTAGTGCTGTGAGAATTGCTTTTTATTACTGTTAAGGTCACAGCCATATTTAAAATCCATGAGAGAGCAGCGTCTGTGGATATGTGGCCAGCTGGGAGAACTCGTCTCAGTGCCGTGCTGCAAATTCAGCTTCGAAGTTGATTTCATTAAAGAGACACTGTGAGGTTTCTTATGAACGGGAGATAACCGAGGGATTTTACTCCATACGGGACTTTTTAGTGCCCGCCCCAAAACAAGCTTTCAGTCAGTGCCAAAGGAAAATCACCAGCACCAAAATTAGAACAATTGAAGATAAATTTAGCTTTAATTCAGATGTCTTTGACTTCTGGCAGTCCACTCTGCTCTCACTAAGCAGCATTGCCAGCATTGACTGGGCCTAAGGAATCTCAATTTTATCCTCCAGAGCACTGGTGGAAATATTCTGTGCGGTAAGGGAACTGCCTGGGTAAGAGCGTGCACGAGAATGCACCGTAGCACATATGACGCCCACTCATTAAATGCTCTGGAATAATAGCTGCTCTATTTCTCATTTGCTCACACAGATCTTGTACTTTGCAGCTGGTAGGTTAATGTCCAAGCTCACTATGTCAGACATTTACATTCTTATATGCTCCACTGCTGGGTAATCCGCAAAAAGTCCAGTGCATCTGTGAAAATAGCTTTACTAATTTTTTATTTAATGGTCAGTTGTATTCAAATATCTGATTGCTTTGCTGATATTTATACCAATACATGACTATTATGCACCAACAAAAGATGCTTTAGACTATAAAGCAGGATCTTGTTAAGAAAAACAGGCATCTTAGTTCATTGTTCCTGATATTTTAATTCAAAATGATTCATTTTAACTACATTTAACTATATCAGATCGTCTCATTCACATATCTGGTATATCATCCTTTTATAATTATGATCTTCAGGTTTTTAATGATCACTGCTGCATTGCAAAGCAAAAGCTTCCAAAAATAAGCAAACTGCATTGCTTGCAGTCAAATAAGGTTGCATTGACTCATGCCTTTTTGCAGTCATGTAGTTCTTTTGTGAAGGCTGATCACGAACCAGAAAAGAAACCTGCAAACATCCAGCAAGGCAACAGTGGTATTCGCAAACACTGGAAATCAGAGTATATCCACATGGAGAGGAGCAAAGAGCCTGTTTGAGCCATGTGATATAAGGGTATGAAAAAGATTACATCATTGTTTGGGATGTAGGTGGGGGCATGGAGAGGGAAGACTTTGAGTGCCACCTGGTGTCTACATCACCAACTACACCGTCTTCTGATCTGAAAACAGCCATGCTGAAAGAAAGCTCCCTGTGGGTGCTGCTGAATGAGAACATTTGTTCTTCCAGACGTGCTGCAAGAATAACCAGCAGCACTTCTCCTTTCTCCTACATGAAAAAGCAAAGCGTCTACACACCGAGGTGGCGGTGATGGCCCAGAATCTGTGTATCCTCGCTCTTTACCAAATGCTGCCATTTAAAAGGTGCCTTTAAAAAGCAGCGTTGTATTTGCAGAGCTGCAGCATAATGATGCAAGGGACTTTGTTTAGTGTTTGTCATTACTTAGGGATTAGAACTCCTTTTTCAAGTCAGCGCATCGCTGAAGAGCCTGCAGCGTGCAGCCACGAGGGAGCCATTGGGCCTTGTCTGGCAATGAAACAGCAACATGTTCTCACATATTTCCAGCACAGCAAGTGTGTTTGTGTTTGTTTGCAGCCAAATTGGGAGCAAATCTCAGAAGAGCTTCTTAATGGCACTTACAAACTAATAGCAAAATGGCTTAAAAGCCTCGGCTGCTACCTCAGTGTGAGTCTGTGGGAGGCACTCTGCCATAACAGAGCTCCTGTGGTAATTCAGAGTTTTACTTATCTCAAAGAAAGAAAAAAAAACACGAGAGGTATATCGGATCAATTACATGTCATTATTTAGAAGTTTATTTTGCATTAGTGTGTGAAAAAGAGCGGCTGATTATGTGAAAACTGTCTCAAAGAACACCATGAAACACTTGTTGAGTCTCGGGAGAAGATTATGTTTCTCTCTTTAGACAAAGATATTGTAGCGTTGGGGGTTACGGGGCATTTACACCCTTTTGCAAATTTAATTTACCTGGATGCTGAGGAAATAAATGGGTGCCGTGGACATTTCTTGAGTGAATCTCTGGTTTTAGCAAGGTTCACCGGTAGATCTTCAGGTTGCCATCGGACCTACACCCCCAACCGGTTGTGCCTAGTTCTGTCAGATGTTGCTTCCTGTTAAAAGGGAGTTTTTCCTTCTCACTGTCACCAAGTGCTTGCTCATAGGGAGTTGTCTAATGGTTGTAGTTTTCTCTGTATTATTGTAGGGTCTTTACCTTACTCTATAAAGTGCACTGAGGCAACTACTGTTGCGATTTGTTGCTAAATAAATAAAACTGAATGGATCCCATCACCCCGAGTTTATCCATTCTTGAAGCTTTGATTGTATTATTGCAGTATTTCCTTTTTAATTTACCCTTTAATGTTAAGGGGATATGATTCGGCTGTGCAGTCATATTCGGGACACTAAACCTGCAGCAATACTGAAACCAGTAACGTTTTATATTCAGCGCTTTACTTGCCTCGCGCTGATCCTCGACTGAAATGTAAAAGCAAGAGTGTCTTTTTAATACACGAGAGTGGTTTTGAAGTGATTTTCATCATTTCTGTATTTTTTCAAGGACTTGCTGGATGAGAGATCCCAGCAGCAGCATAAACTATGTCATCCTGGACCTGCCACACCGCTCATTCTCAAAGAAAATGTAGCAGAACTAATAACTCCAAATATTAGTTCAATCATTCACAGCGGCTAACTGCCAGCTCAGAATACTCCACAGGCTGAGATATTTCATCCTTGCTTTGTGATTTCACAGCCGCCTTGCAAATGCTGCTTATGATCTCATTTTAGTTGCTAATGTATTCCTGACTCGCTTTGTTCTCCGGGTGGAAAGTGTTTAGTGTGCCAAAGTAATGATTTTTGAAAAGTGGTGTTTACAGGCTTGAATGGGAGTACCACAAGCGGAGTGAGGGAAGCCTTGAAGCTGTATGTAAATTTAATTAGGTTTTCAATCTCAGCTGGTGATTTCTGCCCCTTCCTCAGTCTGGACATCCTAATAAAGATGACTGCTGTGCAATTTATGTATTACAGAAGACAAAGCCACAAATTAAGAAAATCATTTGTATGATGTGCACCCTGCTGCCAAACTTTGCTACTGACTGTGACACGATCACAGACTCGAATATGAGATCTTTATCAGCTAACACTCAAGATTTTATGTATTTGATCTGTATAATATAATGAAGATCTGCAAAGCATTATAACATTTTTTTCCAGTATTATGAAAAAAGTATCACAATTAGCTATAAAATTCTTGCTTTAATACTGCTTACTCAGATGTCAAATATTGACCCACCATTTCCCACCATCAGCTATTTCACATGTGATTTTATTGAACAGGGTCAAACGCTCACATGCTGAGTGTGAATACATGGTGCGTGTGGATAAATAATGGTGCAGTGGTTCGATCTATTATCTCGTAGCATGGGTGCTGAGTTCGAATCCACCTGGAGGGGTTTCTGTGTGATTCTGTTGTTCTCCTGGTGCTCCAGTTTTGTCCAACAGTGCATCTACTTGAAGTCTAGAAGCCACAGGCACACTAAATGCTACATTTCCTGCCTTGAGAGATGCTCTGTTAGGCCTTTAAAACTGTCACCTCCAGTTTCTGCTTGTTTGTGGGTCTCTCTGCTCTAGTTTTGTCTTCAGGAACTGAAAAGCATGCTCTGTTGGGCTGAGATCAGGTGATGGACTTAGCCATGGTAGGATATCCCATTTCTTTGGCTTGACAAATGCTTGGCTTGCTTTTAAAGTAGGCTTTGGGTCATTATCCATTTGGACTGTGAAGTGCTGTCAGATCAGTTTTGCAGTATTTGTTTCAATCTGAGCAGAGAGTACAGCTCTGTACACTTCAGAGTTTATCCAGCAACTTCTATCAGCAGCCACATCATCAATAAACACTATGACCCAGTTCCACCTTGCCGCTGCCATAACACTGACTCCACCATGTCTGAAACACAAGGTGCCATGCTTTGGATCGTGAGCTGTTTCTCTGCTTTATCATAATTCTGGTTCATCTTGTTTCATCTGTCCAAAGATGTTTTTCCAAAACAGTACAGGCTCTTTTAGATGCTTTCTGACAAGTCACTTTCTGAGAATCCTCAGAAAAATGGACCTGAAGAAGGAGCTGCTGACCGTCTTCTACCGCTGCTGCATTGAAAGTGTGCTGACATATTGCATCAGTGTGTGGTTCTCCAGCTGCACCACAGCACACAGAAGGGCACTCCAGAGGGTCATCAATGTGGCCCAAAAAATCATTGGACATCCTCTTCCCTCCCTGAAGGACCTGTACAGCACTCGCTGTCTCAAGAGGGCACGCAGCATCCTACGGGACTGCACACACCCAGGACACGGGGTGTTTAAGCTGCTGCTGTCTGGCAGGAGGTTCAGGCTGCTGAGGTCCCGAACAAACAGACTCAAGGACAGCTTTTACAACAATGCAAACAGCTGACCTGACTGGCTACCTACCTGGACTTTTTTTGGGGGGGAGGTAACAACAGTAAAAACAGTAACAATAATAATATTTATATTTATAACAAGGTGCAATAATAACAGTGTGCAATTCAAATACACTTATTCTTCTTTTTTATTACTAAGTTAATATACTGTGTTGTGTTGTGTTGTGTCGTATTGTGTCGTGTTGTGTTATATGTAGTGCCGACGTAGGACAGTTTTCCAATTTCATTGTAAAACTCCAGCAGATACAGGCTCAGGCTGTACTATGTATGACTGTGCAATGACAATAAAGAGTCATCTCTCTAATCTGGCCTTCGGTCTCCGAGTGTAATGAATGGTTCGCACCATGTGTTAAATGCTCCTTTTTTCCATTCATGAGATGATGATTACACAATTCCACACCTATTTCCTCAAGAGTGTCCTTGACTTGGTTAGATGCAGTGAAGGCATTGTTCTTACTCAAGTAACAAATTCTGTCATGACCAACTTTAAGTGTTTTCCGTGGTCTTTCAGGCCTGTTGCCTCTTTCCTGTTGCTGAGCCGGCCCATGCATTCATTCTTCTTAAACAAAGTTCCATATTGTTGATTGGGCCACTCCTAAACAGAGATGGGCAGTAACGCGTTACTGTAATCCGATTACTTTTTTCAAGTAACGAGTAAAGTAAGGGATTACTATTGCAAAAACGGTAATTAGATTACGTTACTTTCCCATAGGAACGCTGCGTTACTGCGTTACTAAAACCGTGATTTTTTTGCGAGAATGTCTCATGACAATGACGTTAGCAAGTGCGACGTTCGTGACAGCAGCTGTGTGCAGATCAACAATGGATCACATATCGAGTGTGGGAGAGAGTATGAGCGTGCAGCGTGGAAGTACTGACCTTACTTTGAGTTTGATTCCATAAAAAGTGACAAAAACATTAGTGTCCGCTGTGCGTGGGAAGAAAACTTCTTTTTACAGCGAAAAAACCCCTAAACTTCCAACAAGCACCGAGTAGCTACGACGTAATGGGAAACTCACAGAGAAACTCGCAGATTCTTCCACTGACCGCTGCGGCACACCTGCACCAGGGTAACCCTCCGCCTACCGCAGTCCTGCTTTACAGGTGAAAATAGAGCAAAAGGACCGCTGAGTCTTTGATGTGATTTATTTTCTGCTGTGTTTTACTTGCATCTATTTGAAAGACTGAGTGTAAACACAAAAAAAATTTATTTTATGTGCTGGAATGTGCAGAAAATAGGTTTAAATGTTAAACTAATTTCTTCCAGTCAGAGAATGTTGCATATAATTAAATGTTTGCTTGATGCATAAAGTTAAAAGATTAAAACTAATAAAACAAGTTTTAAAAAGAGACTTTTCCATTTGATTACATTTTGTATGATGGATTATGCAGGAAAAGTAGAATTGGGCTGAAAGATCTATCACTTTATCACCTACTCAGGTTGTAAATCGTGTTTTTAAAAAGTAACTAAATAACTAAGTAATTAATTACTTTTGAAAATAAGTAATCAGTAAAGTAACGGGATTACTTTTTTGAGAAAATAATCAGTAATTAGTTACTGATTACTTTTTTCAAGTAACTTGACCAACACTGCTCCTAAAGCTCTTACTATCTCTCTGATAGGATTCTTTTTGATCTTCAGCTTAACATGGCCTCCTGAACTTGCGTCAGCATCGCTTTGAACCTAATAATGCGAATTCCTGCTCCAAAATACAAATAAAACACTTGGAATCAACTTTATATATTATTTATCTGCTTAATGTGCTATTTATTAGGAAGACAACAGCTCTCACTTCCCATGAAACTGATAATTGGTCAATTGTCCAGTTACTTTTCAGCATCTGAAAATGTAGGACTGTGTACAAAAATAGCCTTCCATTTTCAGAGGTAGATAGTGCCAACTGCTTTAATCCCCTCTGTTAAAGCTAAAAATCACATCTTGATGTAAAACTATAGACTTAAGTGTATATTAGGCTAGTATTTGATTTTAAATTGAACATAAGTGTGATGATGCTGTAAGGATTTGGCACCCTGTCCAAAGTAAGCTGGGATTGGCTCCAGCACTGTCTGGATAAACAGTTGAGGAAATGTATGAATGGATAGAAATGGCTCCATATTTCAGCGTTTTGCATAGTGTTTGTTGTCCATGTTTGTGTATCAGTTTACAGTGTAAAGACATATGGAATAATAGCTTTTGCATGAATGTGAAAACCTTATTTTACAAACAGGTTAAAAACATGTGGTGCTACTGTTAGCATAGCTAAAATGGAAAGAACCTTGCAAGCTAGTTCAGGGAGTCCATCGGAGTCTCGCTCTGTCTTCATGTCATATACCAAACACACCATTCCAATTTCTTGATCTATTTACGCCACAGTACATTCCAGTATTGTTGCTGGCCTCTGTTGTTGCCTGCGATGTCGACACCTAAACCGCCCCGGGGTCCACATGCAGGCTCCAGGGACTCATTATGTCCCAGTTTCTCCATGAAACACGTTTGCAGGCGCGTTCAGTCTAGGCGAGCCCAGACACCAAATTTTAACTGTATTCTGATGCTGTGGTAAATTGCGGGTTATTTGACTGCGCTGCATTCACATAGTAGCATCACTCTGTGAGACGGTTTTGTTTCCTGTGGTTAGAAAGCAAACAAACTACACAGCACAAAGAGTCAAGTTGAGTAGAGTACACTCAGCCGTGCCACAGCAGCAGAGGCAAGACTAAAATTGTTATTCAGGTCAAGCACCGTAATATGCTACTGAATGAGCATATTTTAATAGCGCAGGATCCTGGAGGCAACGAAACTCCATTCACATTCCAAACACATCACTTTCATTTCCTGACCTTGAAGAGTCTTGTTTATACAAATTGAAATTAAACGCCAAAGAGGAAGAAAATCATTCCCTGGTTTAATTTACCTTCATGAAGTAAACAGATCACACAGGGAGAATATTACTTTGCCCACTGCTGAGATAATGAGCATTATTTCACTGACAGGACTGCTTACATATTCCCTGCATGGTCACACCACAGGGCCCTGACCTGTGAACAGAAAACAAAACAACATCTTCCATCTTTGTAAAAAATGTGTACTGGAGTGTTATGATGTGTAGTCTTTGGGTTTTAGTGTCTATAAAAGTTGCTGTAATGGAACCGGGTGGGTGTCAGGCACATGGTGGAATGGGGTGGGGGGACTGTAAGAATCTCCAGAGCAGGCTGTAAAAGCGTGGGTCCCCGGGGTCTTCTATATGTCACCCAGCTCTGCATCTCTGAGCGTTATGCCGCACACACAGGCCAACCTTTTGAAATGTCAGCGCGATAAAACCCGATGGATTCAATATGCTGGACCCGGCGGTGTCAAACGCCATTAGTTTTAATCCTATTTGCGGTGAAATTGCTCTTGAAAGGTAAAGGGATCTATAACTGTCTGGGGCCATGGGTTTGGCCACTATAAATCTCTCTGTGTGCTGACGACTCCTCTCTGCAGGTTTATATGCTTGGAAGGAGAGTGTCTACATGCTGTGTGGAGACGTCGTGTCCCGCTGAACTCTTGGCTAAGTAATGGAGCTGTAGAGGATTGTGGGAGGCCATGTATCTCGTGGCACAGTAGTGTATTCCAGACGCTATGAAAAGAGCTGTCCTTTCCACTCTACCGCTCCCCATCTGTGAGGGCCAGCGGAGCACAGAGATTCATTGGTAACGTGATGACTCTATATGCTGTGCTTTGCCGCTGCTGCTTTAAACTCAAATTGCTGTTGTTCATTTCTGTTTGCTCTGTGGCAGAGACGTGGGGAAAGAAAGGAGCAACATTGTGCAAAGGCAAATGTGCTGTATGAGAGAACACCATTAAATGAATGTAATACAGGGGAAAAGATGTAGCAAAGTGAAAGGACAAAAACAACACTATACACTATACAGCATTGGCTGTGTGTGGGTTTGCAGTTAAGATATATTTCCGTGCTGCTTTACTGGCCAACATTTATTCATGTTGGAAAATTAAAGCAAAGTTGTTGCTGTGACAACAGGCAGTGTTTTAATTACAGTATGGATGTTAGCACATCTTCAAACCATCAGCACAAGGAAATCTAGAAAATCATCACAGTTCACAATGGACATCAAAGAGTCACGCTTTCTGTATCTAACCAAATGTGAGGTATGGCCACCACCTCCACTTCTGTTCTGCGTTTGTGCAACATCTCTAAAATTAGAAACATATTTCATTTCAAAGTGATGCCGAAAAACTAGCTCATGCATTTATTACTTCTAGGCTCGACTATTGTAATTCCGAAAAAGCGAGAGCATATCCCCCATACTGGTGTGTCCCTTCCTTGGCTCCCTGTTAAAGCCAGAATCAAATTTAAAATCCTTCTCCTCACATACAAGATCTTGAATAATCAGGCCCCATCTTATCTTAAAGGCCTCATAGTCCGGTTTCACCCCAATAGAGCACTTCACTCTCAGACTGCTGGATTACTAAAATAGGAGGCCGAGCATTATGCTTTCAGGCGCATCTTATGTGGTACAACCTCCCAATTTTGGACTTGGGAGACAGACGCCAGGCTGTCCCTCTCTAAGCCCGTATCTGCTGGAGCTTTCTTCCTGTTAAAAGGGAGTTTTCTCTCTATTATTGTAGGGTCTTTACCTTAGAGTATAAACGACTGTTGTTGTGATCTGGTGCTGTCTAAATAAAACTGAATTGATGTTGCTAGCATTATGTAAACGTTTTATGTTAAAATTAATGTCACCAATTGATTTTTAACTCTAAACACAAGGATATTGTTTTGATTTTAATTAATAACACAATATTTCAATACAACAAAATGCAGTACATTAAATCCAACGTAAAAAGTTCATTTAAAATGAACAGCACTTTAATTTGAAGAGGATTGTCCTAACAGGCTCTCCGTACTTCTCAGTTTGCACATGTGTAGTGTGGAAGTTTGAACAACCGCCATTTTCAACCGAAACTTGCATCATGCTCAGAAGCCTGGATAAAATCCATTGCCATTTGAGGATTATTTGGTAAGTACAACCATTTAAGGATGACAAATTTGGTTAATGTGTACTAAATGATAAACATCCGACATTTTCGGGAGTACTTCTGTATGTTTTATTTTAAAACAAATGATGTCTGGTAATTCTTTTTTTTAGGTGTTAGTAGTCAGGCATTTAAAAAAAATTGGTGTAATTTCCCAAAATGTTTTACGATTCATGTTAAGCTGCAACTTGCCTACTAAGAACTGCAGCTTTAAAATTACTCCCAACATCTACCGCGCATGCTCCCTGGTGTCAGTAATGACCACCAGGAGCGCCAGCGATCCTATCCGTTTGAAGAATGAAATATATGTATAGTGTATTTTAGAAACATGCATCAAATAAGTTGCTACATTGTTTGAAGGAATTCTACCCCGTATTGATATCTGGTTTAGTGTTAATATCAGTGATTAAAGTGTAAGACATGCATTTATCTTGTGTCATTAAAATGCAGCATTATGTGTAATACAGTTATATGTAATGCATTTAACTCCTTGTATCAGTTCCATTGATTATCAAAGTGACAATTTGTGTGTTCCCGCCTTCATTTTACGTTGGTCAGCTAGTTCTGTCTGTCAGTAGATGGTGTTAAATGCCATGGTGTTAAATAAATGCCACAATAAAACTAAAAACTATGATATAGACTTAAGTTAATCTTTAGCCTTTTAGGTATGAAATGTTGTCACTTTATTATTTTATTGCAGTCAAACTATGTGTAACCTTTGTCATAACCTTTGTCTAACTCAGCTTTAACTTTAACCTGAGCGCCAGTAGATTTTCTTTGTGTACAGGCTGTGATCAGCAGACCTGCTTCTCTTTGTGGATTCAGCTGAATTCAACAAGATGTAAGGACATGTTTCATGAACTAAAGCTTGGCTGTTGTCTATCCCCCTTCATACTGTCTTTATACTAGACAATATACAGTTGGCATAAAGGTTGAATTCATGCATCTACGCATCTAAACATCTAAAATAAATCTAAGCATCATTAGCTTAAATGCAAATGCATCTCTGCTAAGGTTGATGTAACCACACAGTGACCATGAGCACCACAGCCACTGTGCACCAGTCCAACATACTGTTAATTCTCCACATTACGACAAACTAACCTGTTTATCCTGCACCACAAAACTACAGAGTATTTTCATACAACATTCGAATAACATAGTATAGCTTTGTTTGTTTTGCAGGATTTTTTTACAATATGAAAATACATAATTTATCAAAACACATCATATACAAATCCAATATGTGATTAAAAATGATGATATTACATGTAACCTTTAATTAGCGGTTTATCAAGCGTCACTGAGCAGTCCTTACTTTTAAATATAACCTCTCTTCTTCCTCTCCTGTCCTATTTGTCTTCCCACATTTTTCTCCATCTCTGAGTGAAGTTAGCTCGCACTCTTTTCTCTCTATGTGAAATACAGCAGCTGCACCTTTAGCTAGCAGACGCATGGTGTGACAAACTGCACACATGTTGTGTGTTTGCTGATGTTAGCTAATACAAATGGGTTGTTTGAAATTACCTGAGAGTTAAAAACTTTACTCCCTTTATGCTTCCTCCTCTTCAGCAGCGCTAGCTAGATAATGAAGTACCGCAACCACAACTTATGGTCACCCACTTTAACCCTCAAGTATAAACACTATAAATGATAAAACCATTACATCCAAAAGTAACGTGCTTGTATTGAAAATATAAGGAGCTGAAAGTACCGATATTTGTGTAAAAGTGTAGGCCTAAAAGTAAAAAGTCGTCAGAAAAATAAATACTCAAGTAAAATACCTGAAAATTTGATGTGCAGTAACAAAGTATCTGCAGTTTTTCACTGACTGGTGGGCTTCAGTTTGGTGTTGTTATGACGATGATGCTCTGACACAATCTAATCTCTTGGAGGTGATCTCTGTCTGTTTTGATAAGAACAAATTAAAAACCGCCATGTAATAAAGTGCTCGCTCCAGCTTCTCTCCCACATGGAAAAATAAAACAACAGGGCTGAGAAACTGCACTGAGAGTGGGTGTGGAGCTGGCAGCAGGGATGGGTGATGAGTTTATTACCAACTGGTCAACAGTGTTTACGACTGGCTTATCAAATGACAGGAGATAATACTGTGTGACAGCAGGAGTTTCTAGAAGACGCGAGCAAAGATAAACACCTTTACAGAAAAGTAATACCACCAATCAAAAACATAAAGGGGAGTTAAAAAGACACTCTTTGTGCTTCACTATGGAGAAAAGTCCAAAACTGTCACAGAAAATGTCCCGATTACATGCAGTAACCTAGTTTTACACAAAATACAGAGAGTCAAAGTGTAGGACACATCAGAGAAAAAAATGAAAAAATGCTACACCCATACAAAAATGCAAAACAGACCTGCTAAATGTGCGATGTTTACTGGAAACGTGAAGTCTTGCATGTTGTGTTAGTTAACTCGCACGCCAATAAAATCCAAAGCGATAACAGTAGCACGATATTATTCATTTTGTTTATAGGAAATGTTTTAGCCACAAGATGCTCTGGTTATATTGTACTGTATGTCTGAACCACTTCCTCTCCGAGACAAAGAAGGATGCTAGGAGGTGCTTTCCACTTCCTGATTCTATGATGAATGTGGTTTCCGGTGTGAGAGTGACACTGTGGCTGTAGGACTTTTGGCTGATGCACAACAAGATCAGCTGTCTGTATTAATGAAATAACGTTCAGTAAGTAAGTATTAGTATGTAGTAGGATATACTAGCAAGACATTAATAAAATATGTGACAACTACATGGTATACATGATAGATATCAAGATGTATATCATACTTCTTTGAGTTTGGCTTTCCCTTGTGCTCGGTTGATGGATTTTAAGAAAATAACTTTGGGGCCTTCAAGGCACGTTTTTGCTCAGTGTTCAATGGCTTACCTTTCCATTTATTTGTTCCCTGTTTTGAACCCATACTGCTGAACTAACATGGCAGCTGCTGACTCCATTGTGCACCAGCCAGTCACAAGTGCTCACTTGTTTATGTTTCTGTGCCATCTCCCCATGGTGGTAACTGGAGTTGAGCCTCGGCAAGTAGTGTCAGGAAGAACAAGCCGAGCAATTCTGTCTCCCCGATGTCCAATAAAATCCCGTTCAACTGCGCAGATGCTGTACAGGCACTTTGGCTTCCAGGAAATCATCAGTGACTGGGAAGGACAACATCCTGTGGGCCTGGGTGAGCCACTCATTCTGTTTGTGTGGTTGCCAACGTTATGTATTATATGTCTCTCTGTGTTAGCGAGCGCCTATGTGAGCCAAACATGAAGCCTGGATGGGAGGACACATCACAGTCACAGGCCACAAGAGTCCACTGCGGTATCACAGTAATGTAACTAAAACCCCTCTAATTTAAAATATCAAGGGGAAGCCTCGGAACACCAGATGGTCCCTGTGCAGCCTTGTATCACTGCAGAGTCCCCAGTTTTTGGACGCTGATGTAATTCTGTGCAGTGGGCTCTCCTGGCAGCTGTGCATGTACAGCAGAAAATGCACACCGTCCTAAAATGTTAATCTAGGCCTGTTTTGGCACATGCACAACACAGCAAAAGCTTGACAAAAGCACATGAACTCAGCAGTTACAGCCCAGGATGAGCCCAGCTGTGTTTGCATTGCCAACGAGCCATAACTAGGCCCTCTCAAAAGGCTAAATTAAAACATCCTCACACCTCGCTGGCATGTAAATCAATTGTGAAACAAAGCCTCATCTTTTTTTACCCACTGAGGTAAACAAACACCTATCAAATGCAACACACAGAGGAAAGGCGCAGCATCGCAAGCAAGCCTAATCTCATTTGAAGTTAACTCATTCAGATTGCGGTGTCAAATGTATTCAAATTCAACATCAGGCATGCCGGTTGGTCTTGCCACTGTAGTACATGACACTGAATAAAACACTGAATAATACATGTTGTGAAGGCAGGGGAGGGGAGGGGGTGTCAAATGTACTCAAAGGTGGAGGTGCATCGTGATGCAGCAGGTACTTGCAGAAAAATGAATGAAATGAACTTCACCTTATTATATAAAGCACCCTGAGGTGACTGTTGCTGTGATTTGGTGCTATATAAATAATATTGAATTGAATTCCCAATCTTGCTTTCTTCTACAAAACCTGCATGCAAACAAACAAACAGTAAAGGAGAAGTCATTTACCTGCAGCCTATTTATTTCTTAACAATCCATGTAAGTGCAAGTCTTCTGTCCAAATGAATGTAAATGCAAAGTACATCTTTGATATTGACTTAATTTGTTTAAAGAAGAGGGGATGGAAGGTCATTTGTGTTGATGGGTACATATCAGAAACTCCAAAGTTGCAGATTTGGGTCCTTTTTTGAGACACCTTTTTATATTTAACATACTAAATAAAGTGCTGGAACAAATGCACTTTTGCTTTTTATCTGAAGAACCCTCATTACCTCAAATGTACAAAGTTACAACTCCTGCAAGTTGCATTTGTTGTTGACGCCTTGAGAAGTCCTACAATTTTTGAGGAAACAGTGACCTCACGTGGTAGTTCGGTTACATGACACCATGGCACTCCTGAACTGCTGCGGTAGCTTTGTTTAACAAATTAGATTGATTATGTGTCATCATTAATAATGGAAGCATTATATCCTTGAGTTAAACTACAATAAATACAGTCCAATTTATCAAACAATTACCTCTAATTATACACTGAGCAAATGAAAAAACAAAGCTTGAACGTAGCCAATTAGAGCTGATATATCGTTAGACGCCATAAATGATGAAAATGTAGGCAACACGTCTCTCCGGATAGTGCTGACAGTTTGCAAGCAACTTGAAAATGACTTTTTTAGGTTTCTTGCAGAATTCAAAGTGTCACAAGAAAACTTTTTAGGTGGCTGCAATTCTACAAAGTCCCTCTAATTGGCTTTTATTCATCAGTGTTACACTTGCAATCCCAGAGTGCCAGATAAAAAAAAAGAATCCTTCTAAATACATACACTAATCCGGTTACATTTAATCAGCACACATAGGTTATATGGGAATTAACAGAAAGGATGTAGAACAGTTGTTATGCGATATCACTGTCACAAGTTATTAAAATAACCAAATATGATCTTATATTGATGCTGATTCATGTAGCTTTCCCCCCTAGAATCATCATTATGTGTAGGTCTTCAAGACAAGCTTATTAAGGGACTAAAACCACAAGGCACCAGAAAAATCACTCAGGGTCAGCAGGGGGCAGCATCTATTCATCCTGTGATACATATCCTACCTTTAGCTACCACATTGTTATCTGCTGCTATATGTGTTCTTCCATTATCATGCAACAGTGAGCAGACTCCTGATCATGGCTGCCTTAAGGCACTGTCAGAAATATTGCATTATAGCTCAGGCCTCACATGAATGACTGAACAAGGGCTAACTGAGAAAATCTGGATTTCCCGTGGTGGCTGAGTTGCTGAGGCATTACATTTAGGAGGCAGTCAGCACGTAAGGTTGGCTAGAAAGAGAAAAGACAAGTAAATAGCAAAAACTGCCATTAGACAAAGAACAAAGCAATAGCTGCATCCACGACTGCAAAACCCGCCAGTCATGGTGCAAAATAAGCACTTGAACACATCGCATGATAGCTAATAGTCATCCTGCGTCCACTCTGTTTGAATGTTTGTTCCCTACCCCCCCACATCCCCGATCTAATTTTGTGCACAATTGATCAGTGGAACCATTTCTGCTTTGTCTTCATTAACGGCTAATTAAAAGACAACTATAAAACCTGTGACACCGCTCTGCGGCCCTTAAGGAGCTGTCCACCGCCCGCTCAGGGAGGCTTGTGGCGGAGACAGTTACAAAGGTGAAAAAGAGATAAACACACAAATATTCCTGGCAAGAACAACTGCTGTATATACAACTCTGACAAGCCAGATTAAACTTCTCTGAATTCACAGCACCTCACTGGGTAACTGAAGTTGTTTTTCTGAAACAAATCACAGATTCGATGTTACCTGGAGCAGGGGTATAGTAGTCTGTTATTTATCTGTTGATAGGAATCAAAAAGCCACAAACAACAATCATTTCTCATCTGCCAGAGGCTTAGAACAATGAAAAATACGAACATGATTCTCACTTTTGCTCGGCTTGAAATACAGATTTTTATTTTTTTTTAAATCTCACAGCGATTGGCTGAAGGTTAAATGAAGGCTACTCCATTTAAACAGCTTTACGCCTGCATGCTTCAGGTGGTGCATGTGTACTGGCCTCTGGGCTGTGTGTTCCTGTGTGAAGTGGTGTAGTGCTCTGGGCTGCGGAGATGCAGTAGTTCATGCTGAGCCTGAGGTCGGGTCAGACTCAGAGGAGGATAGGTGAATTCATCAGCCCCCACAGAGCCTGTTAGGCACTCTGGCCTTATCCATCACCATGGAGTCCTGCTGCTTTACTGAGAGGTGAGCAAGGATGAGGAAAAAGGGCAAACCTCACCTCCACAGAGCCTAAGGTTTATATTTTTAAACTGTTGTTGCTTCTCATTGCCAAGATTTAGCAACAATAGTCAACGTTTTTATGTCGCAAATCGTATATTTATTCCCATTTCAATATAAGAAAGCTGACAGATTAAACATCATGCATGGAGATACGCTGACCTGATGCATCAGAAGCTTCTAAGACAAGCTGAAGCAGGACATATTACAGGTTTTATGACGTGAATGTGACCCTGAAGCTGACTGACGCGCACACATACTGAAGCTGAACCTTGAATTTATCTGTTTTTAAAATTTTTTATTTTATGCTGTTAGCTGTAGGTAATCAATGCCGTTTGACTTTTCTTCTTGTTTCTCTTGAAATTAAACCGCTTTTGTTTTGGATTTTTCATTTTTTTTGTGAGATTTAAACTTCTACATTCTGTATTCATGAAACCTTGAATAGTACACACCTCCCGCATTTTTAATTCTGGTCAGGTCAAACACTCTCCATGACCTGGTGTAACCTGTGTTTTATGACCGCCAGATAAATCCTGATATTTCAGTGAACTTCTCTTTCATAATTATGATTTGGCATTTGTGATGTGGGATGACTTTGTGATTCGACTGTTTTATTAGTCTTTTATTGACTTGCTTTAAGTTTGAAATGTGTTGTTGACATGTGACCTTATTGCTGCTAAACACTTGCTTGACTTTATGCCCCTGAGCAATTGCGAAACTGAGGTGCGGAGAAGGAAATTAGTGGCGTGGCAAAGAGGAGGGACCAGACCTTAGCGAGGCCAAACAGAGCGTGGCGAGGGGGATATCGGGCTTAATTGTGCTCAACTGGTATCATATGTAATGAACACAAGGGCTAATAATGGACAAGCGAAAGTAGAGGTGAAAGAGCAGGATCACTGGATGGACAGAAGAATGATAAAGAGTGTGGATATTGTACTGCATCACATTGTGGCAGATTTCAAAATGCTCATTTGTGCAAGCACTGGAACCATCAGTAACCTCGCACAAATGAGCACTGTTGTAAGTCCTTTCTCATCCTTAACAGAATGCATGTAGTGACAAAAGCCACACAGCAAGTGCCAGTGAAGGTTTGTCCTCATGACTGTAAAGTGCCAGTCATGAAGATTTTCCCAAGTTTTAAAGTCTTTTTTAATGATGTTGGTAACCTTCACTCTCACCTTGTGTCTCACTTTATCACACTGGCCAAATAAGTTTCAAACCAATTAAGAGACACTTATCTTTCTTTGTTCTTTTTAAATGTACTTTAAGAAGTTTGTAGTGCAATAAAAGCAAGTGCAAAGTGTATGCTTTGGTTATTTGCCCTGTTGAAACCCATGTAAATAATAAAGAATATTGTACATGTCATGTTTTGCTGTGTGGCAGGCAGGATGAGGACTCAAACGTAGGACTCAAACAAAAGGTAGAACTCAAAACGGCAGCTTTATCCGCAGGAGAAAACTTCAGACATAGGATGCAAAAACTAAACCGGGAACTAGAAACACACACAGCAATGAGGGTGTACGACATGACAACGGACAGAGGAAAACGCAGCGCTGAAATACACACGGGAGTAACGAGGGAATGGGAAACAGGAGGGAAACACAGCTGGGCCTAATCAGACATAACAAGACAAAGGGGAAGCAAACCTCTAAACACTGAACACAGGACACGAGACTATCAAAGTATAAAACAGGAAACGCAAGACAGGCATGGAGATGAAGACTTGACAAGGAGGCATGGCTGACAGGGAAGACATAGGAAACATTTCCAGACATGAAACGTGGGACACGGGAAAGGCACAGAGTAGACATTGGAAATACACAAACATAGAAACCAGGATAACCAGATGTAACACGGAAAACAGGGGAGGCACAAAACCTAAAGACTAGAAATCAGGAAATACTAAAGAACTTAGGTATGTATTTAAACAGTTACAACCTGTTACTGTAATGTACATAACAAAGCAAATGAAATAAAATGAGTCAAATGAATCAACTAAATTCAAAAGTATTCCATGCCAGCATGCTCTTGCCAGTTTAAAAACCTATTATCATTTAAATAGATCAATAAAGCAGAATTATCACTTTGACTATCAGGTCAGCTCCTCCTTCAAGGAATTGTTGACCTTGACGGAGAGGTCAGAGGTCAAATATGATATGATATTTTTGTCTTCGTACATTTTTTCATGCTTTTTGTCCATTTTTGACCAATTAATCATCAAGTTGACCTTAAAGACCTTGGTGGACGTAAGCCAAATTATAATGGATTGTTAACATTCAGTTCAATTCAGTTCTATTTATTTATCACCGAATCACAAAAGTTGCCTGAAAGTGATATATATTGCACGTTAAAAGTTCTTCAACAATAGAGAACCCCCACAAAATCAGATAAACTCCTATGATCAAGCTCTTGGTGGCAGTGGGAAGGAAAAACTCCCTTTTAACAGGAGGAAACCTCCAGGAGAACCAGGGTTAGGGAGGGGCGGACTGGTGGGGGGCGTAAGGTGAAGGAGACAGGATGAACGACACACTTAGAAAGAGAGTCAGAGATGAATAATAACTAATGATTAAATGCAGAGTGCTGTTTAAACACACGGCATGTCAGAAAAGGTGAGTGAAGAAGAAACACTGCAAATATGACCCCAGTCTGCACACCTACAAAGTTTTATTGTGTTTACACACTCAAACACTTCTGAAAACATAACCTGCTTGGCAGAGGCAACAAAATAAAACCAAAAAAAGAAACAGAAAAATAACACTTAAGTCAAACAGGCTCTTATGTAAACAGAGTGATGCCTGAACAAAGTCTGAACACAAGGCTTTTTACCTCATTTTAGTACAAAAACTGGCCCGTAAACAGTAGAACGTGTAATTAAGTTACACACAGAGAGCTGTCTATAAAATAATATTATTGCTTTTTGATGAATAAATAAGCCTAAAAACAAAAGGGAAAGAGGGCGATGGGGTTTAGTTCATTCTTTCAGCCTTGCACACATTTATCCATGTTGCACAACAGCAGTGACTTACTTAATTATTCATTAATTGTCCAGGACCTGACTGTAAATTGCAATCTATACACACACACAGTTGCATTTTTACAGTCAATCGTTAAACTTTGCCAGCGCTTATGTTGAGTCTTCAGCTCCATCATCACTATGAGGACATTTGATTGGATTATTTGTGAATCATTACTAATTTGATATTGTGTTGCTGGATTTCAGCAACTTCATTTCAGCCATTTATACTAATAATTATGAATAGAGCCTATTTACCCAAAGTACTAAGACTAAACTCTAAACAATCATCTCTAGTGGTAAACTATTCCTACTCCTTGTTGAGCTTTATCTGATTAAAACAAGAAGAATCATCAATACCACCCTAACACACGATGCTGCATACTCTCTCAAAGCTTTGTCCTCTGTATTCTTGAGTATTTTAAAATATGCAGCAACATCACAGTTATTTGTCTCATGGGGTGAAAAGAAATGCGTATTTCCCCTGCACTTATCTGTAGAGATATACCAGCAAGTTCCTAATAGGACCCAGTCTTTTCCATGTGACTTTCCTCACCACAGGTATGACTGATAGCCAACATCTGACCAGTCCCTCCTTCCTTAGTCATACAGGAAATGGACTGCATGTCTCTGCGGGGCCCACCATCATATTAGTTGTCATTCACAGCAGGGCTGGCACTGGGAACAGGCCAGAGTGCTGTGGGGTTATTAAGGGACTCAGCTTGGCATCAGTGAACTCTTTGACTCTGTGCTGGAGAAGGGCTTACGCAGAGCTCGTGGGTTTGAGGAGAAGGGAGGAAATGGGAGGTTGGGAAGGGAAACCAGGCAGCTGAAGAAAAACTGTGTTTGGTTAAGTATACCCGTGAGAGCTGATTCTTGGCCGGTGACGGTTTCATTACCACGGTACTGATTGGAGGGAGATTTTGATAATGTTTTTAAGGAAAGTAGTTATTACTTAATTAGATGTTGCTACTTAAGATTAAACAGTAAGAACAAGAACAAATTAAATGGTTAAACACTGTTATATAACAGGGTATAACCAAAGTGATTCTTCCTCAGAACAAATGAATGTCTCTGGCAAATTCTTTGGCAAATCATTTAATTGGGAAATTGATGCAACAACACAAAAACCCAAAATGTAAACCTGAAGGTGGCGCTATAGGGATTCATATGTTTACTAGGACATTTTCTTTATAGAGCATGATTTCTTTTCCTGCTAATTATATACAAGCATGAAAACATACATCATCTGCTGTAGCTTAGCTTTTTGAGTGAGCTACCAAACACCAGGGGAGAGTGCACTGCGGTTTGCAAGCTCTGGCTTCTTAGCTGCTAAGCTGTAGCAAAATACAAAATATATAAATTTACATGGACATGTGGACGCGTCACTTGGGACCAACTAAATGGTGCATTCCTTGTACACTACTGCATTGTGTCTCTAATTCTTTAAGGTACAAAGCCAATTAATCGCATTAGTTCTAATGTTTTCCAAAAGACATACAGGGACAGAGGATTCAGGAAGAATTTAGTCCAGTCCAACCTGTCCAGGGTGCACTCTACCTCTCGCCCTGTGGTAGCTGGCATAGGCTCTAGCCCCCTGGTGACCCTGATAAATGGAAGAGAATGGATGGATTAATTGATTAACACTGAAGAACTATTCTTAATAACCATAATAATGTGAAAAAAACCAGACCGTGAACAAGTTTAACATGCCTGTCTTACTAATCCTCGCGCACTTGCAGGCTACATACTACATACACAAGCTGTGCACTGCACACCACTTCACAGATAATAAATATTGCTGTGCAGCATGCTGTATGTTAAAATTACTGTAAGGTACAGAATAGCTGATAAATTCCTTCCATCTCCTGATGCACAAACACAAAGAGGAGAAGGAGTACGCCTCTCTTGGGTTAGCATTATTACTGTAAAAGCAGTTGCTCCATATTGATAATGTATCCCATGCCTGTAGCTGCCTTATTAATAAATTATAGGTCTGTGTAAAGCATATTGCACTTTACATTTTTGCATATTTATATTTTATAAATATCAGTACATGTTATATCAATAGATGGATGGAGACATAACAGCAAATTAATAATTACCGGTTAGCAGACTAATGTCTATGGTTGGGGCAGCACTGGAGGTGAGTGTTATCTTACACTGGCTTGCCACTGTTTCCTCTTACCCCACAGATGCTTTGGACATGATCTTGTAGTCTCTTGAGTGGCTGCAGGCATCATGGGTGTCTATATAAATGATGGTGCATTTTTCATTGGAGGGGTAAATCCAGGGTATTGAAAATGGCTTCAACCACTACACTGGATCACCTAAAGCCACTCATGTGTCTGGCAGTCACCACCTCAGGAAGAAACAAACAAACAAACAAAAACTGGACATATTTCTATTCGTTTCAGCTACGGCAATCTTTGATCCAATCAGTGCGTACTTTCTGAATGTGCCTGTTGTCTCACCTGTAGTCCTACCTGGGTGACAGCTTACAATCTGAAGGTGAGATGTCTCATATTGAGCAGAATCTTCCTCTTTCAGTATGGTTCATGCTTGGTGATGGAGATTACGCTTCCCTGGCTTAATGTTTCTCATGACCTATTTTAAAGAGTCTGTACAGAACCAAGCCAATGACAAATATAAACCAAATAAAACTTAAAGGGCCTGAGTAAGTGGACGAAAGGCTCTTCCACATTATGAGGACCAGATGGTGAGTCATATTTTTAACATAATAATATAACTTCTTCTCATCTGAGTGCAGAACTACTGGCTGTTGTGTCTTTCAGTGTATCCTTACACCCTGTGCATAAGTGACGGTCACTTTGCAAGCCAGATGTGGAGCAGGATGACCTTTGACGAGACAGAAGTTTAGGAGGAGAGTAGCCATCCAGTGCATACGACCAATATTCAGGAGTGGATACCTGCTGCTAAAGTATGTATGTTCTGATTCTCCCCTGTGTAACACAAGGGTTTGCTAGTACACATAAAAGTGTAGTATTTCAATCACCAAAGCAACCTTAACTGTTAATAATTCAATTAACTATTAACAGTGGAAATTATTCACAGAACGTTTTTAACCAGACTGTAAACATATTTATTTCTTCTTTTAAGCTGTTGTAATTTGGCATTTTAAATACTTTTTAAATGAGAAAAAATTAAATGTTCACACTGTAGATGTTTTGGTGATGCCAATTTTTTATTTGATTGATTGATGGTAATTTTTTATGGCTAAGATATTATAATACCCTGATTCCCTCAGTGACTAACTCTGTCTCCTAAAAATAATCTTTAATTCAATTCAATTCAGCAGTATTTACACATAAATGAACTGAACAGAAAGAAAAACAACCCCAACAATCTGCTACGAGCAAGCACGTGGCAACAGTGGAGAGGAAAAACTCCCTTTAAAAAGGAAGAAACCTCCGGAAGAACTAGACTCAGAGATGGGCAGCCATCCACTGCGACTGGTTAAGGGGGCACAAATTTATATATGACTAAATATTAAAGAAAAAATGTTTTTTTTTAGGCACTCTCTGGTTAATACAGTTATTTACTATTGTTAAAGTCAGTTAACTGAATAGTCTAAGGATCCTTTTTGGGCTTTTCCTCTGACATGTTTTCATCCTGGACCTCTGGATTTTCTTGCTTGGGAACACTGGCCTTTTTCTTCTTTTCTTCTTTCTTGCAGTTTCTTCTACAGTGTCTCAGTTTGGGTCTCAGAAACTTCCAGTTTGGTAACTCTGGCCAGGTCTGTTTCTGTGTGCCTGTTCCAGCCGTTCTTGGGGTCGAGAATGGCTTTTTCTGCATCTTCTCTGCAGCACTTTAACTGCAGGTGAAGTCAATCATTCAGTGTTTGGCACTTGGCAGCCTTGTAGTTTGCATTTTGTAGTGATTCGTTTGCTGCATGTGCTGAGATTCCTGCAGTTAGAATCTTAGCGCAATGATCTCATTTCTCACATTAGATGGAGGTCTGCCATCATATGGGTACAAAGTGGGGACTGGGTTTATGTTGCCAAAGTGCTTGAATGGGTCCAGGCTCTCATCCTCTGGGGTTTGGGTTTTCATTTTGATGCATATTGTGTTCATTTTTACTCTTTGGTTTGGCAGCACTTGATGGAGTCCCTTCATTTGATGCCTAGGTCCCTGTGAGTGCATCAGTGATGAAGCTTTCAGCACCACTAACAGTCTTCACTGCAGCACCTGGTGTTAAAACTCACTCTACTAGTTTAAAGAAAACACTCAGTGCTGCTTTCAGGAGATGCTGAGGAGAGTTTCAACGCTTTAGGGTGAGATAGAGTATTCAATTATGAACCTGATTTTTACACACATGAATATACATTACAAAAGCAAAAGTGTCACTACAATGGCGGCTGTTAGTGGGACTGGGCCCTATTTGAACTATTATACCACCAAAACCAGATCACATGGGAATCCCTTTCACAGGTAAGACTGATAGACTGCTTTTAATTGTATGTATGGGTGTTACCATGGTAACTATGTTGTCATTATGACATCAGATTGGAAAGGCTGCCTTTTGATGTGTGCCGCAGTAGTGACCGATGTTGTACCTGCATCGTCTGATCCGAGCTATCACATACACTGAAAAACAAAGAAGGGCTGATGATTCCTTCTGAGGGCACAGCAAAGGTGAGCAGAATAGCTGAGTGTTTTATTTGCCAGCTATCAGGGCAAGCTGTCAAATTATCCTTGATCGATCAGTTTTTCCGGGCTGAGAAATGTTCAGAGAATGTGTTTTGTCTCAAGCGACACATTGAGTCAACTGCCATTGTATTGTGTTCATGTCACTAGTGTGCATCTTCCACAAATTGAGCCAGCACCACATTGCCATGTGGAAGACTCTTCAGTTACAGTGTAGAACATGTAAAAAAAAAAGAAGAAGAAAGCTTTGCAAGAGTGTTCAAAGAGTTTTAACTCTCCCTCTCTCTCTCGCTCCGTGTAGTTGACTTAATTTGATTTGCTGCCTCACCAATAAAAGTCAGTTGACTGATCATTCAGACCTTCTGCTTGCTTGTGCTTCTTGTCCCCCCTCTTTATCTAATAATAATAATTGAATTTATAACCATTTATTCTTAAGTGTTTTTGAGTGGCTAACCAACCGGACATAGTGGTGGTAGACAAACAGAAGAAGACGGTCGTAGTGATTGATGTAGCGGTTCCCAATGACAGCAACATCAAAAAGAAGGAACACGAGAAGCTCGAGAAATACTAAGGGCTCAGAGAAGAGCTCGAGAGGATGTGGAGGGTGAAGGTAACGGTGGTCCCCGTGGTAATCGGAGCACTAGGTGCGGTGACTCCCAAGCTAGGCGAGTGGCTCCAGCAGATCCCGAGCTTGAAGGATAGACTGCCCGCAGGGGCAAGCAAGGGACTAAAAAAAAAACACCCAGCACGCCCCTGCGGGCGGTTCATCCTTCAAGCTCGGGTCCTCTACCAGAGGCCTGGGAGCTTGAGGGTCCTGCGTAGTATCTTAGCTGTTCCCAGGACTGCGCTCTTCTGGACAGAGATCTCCGATGTTGTTCCCGGGATCTGCTGGAGCCACTCGCCTAGCTTGGGAGTCACCGCACCTAGTGCTCCGATTACCACGGGGACCACCGTCACCTTCACCCTCCACATCCTCTCGAGCTCTTCTCTGAGCCCTTGGTATTTCTCCAGCTTCTCGTGTTCCTTCTTCCTGATATTGCTGTCATTCGGAACCGCTACATCAATCACTACGGCGGAAGGGGCTACATGAATAGGATGAGGGACCTATGGACTATATATATATATATATATATATATATATATATGTATATATATATATATATATATATATATATATATATATATATATATATATCCTGGATGAGACAACGAACATCCATTGGGAAGATGGCCCCAACTGACCGAGTGCTCAGTGAATACCTCAGGCAGCAGAAACCCAAGAAAGAGGAGGGAGACGAGGAACCATCATGGAAGGACAGAGCCCTGCACGGTATGTACCACCGGCAGATAGAGGAGGTGGCTGATATCCAGAAATCCTACCAGTGGCTGGACAAAGCTGGACTGAAAGACAGCACAGAGGCACTAATCATGGCAGCACAAGAACAAGCTCTGAGTACAAGATCCATAGAGGCTGGGGTCTATCACACCAGGCAAGACCCCAGGTGCAGGCTGTGTAAAGATGCCCCAGAGACAATCCAGCACATAACAGCAGGGTGCAAGATGCTAGCAGGCAAGGCATACATGGAACGCCATAACCAAGTGGCCGGCATAGTGTACAGGAACATCTGTGCCGAGTATAACCTGGAAGTCCCGAGGTCAAAATGGGAGATGCCCCCAAGGGTGGTGGAGAATGACCGAGCTAAGATCCTGTGGGACTTCCAGATACAGACGGACAAAATGGTGGTGGCTAACCAACCGGACATAGTGGTGGTAGACAAACAGAAGAAGACGGCCGTAGTGATCGATGTAGCGGTTCCGAATGACAGCAATATCAGGAAGAAGGAACACGAGAAGCTGGAGAAATACCAAGGGCTCAGAGAAGAGCTCGAGAGGATGTGGAGGGTGAAGGTAACGGTGGTCCCCGTGGTAATCGGAGCACTAGGTGCGGTGACTCCCAAGCTAGGCGAGTGGCTCCAGTAGATCCCAGGAACAACATCGGAGATCTCTGTCCAGAAGAGCGCAGTCCTGGGAACAGCTTATATATATATATATATATGTATAGTACATTTGGATTTTTCCCTCTAAATGATAAATACCTTTATTTAGAAAATGCATTCTGTGTTTACTCGTGTTATCTTTGTCTAATGTTCAAATTTGTTTATTCATCTGAAACAGTTAAGTGTGATAAACTTTAAAAAAAAAATTAACCAGGAAGGGAGCAAACACGTTTTCACACCACTGTATGTACTGTACATGTGCTCTCAGCGCTTCAAAAGCTGCACTACAGGAGCAGGATTATTAAGCCTCCATGGCCCTCTGCCTATCACACCCCAACCCCAATGCCTGTGGAAAGGTACTTTTCTGCTTTTACATCATAAAGCCAAAGTGATTTAAGCATTCTGGAGCTTTCTACTTTGTTGGCTACCTCACAACTCTATAGACTGTTTCACTTCACCCTTCTGTCTATTACAGTCCATCTTGTAAATGATATATCTTGTCCTCATCATAATATAGCACAGTTTACTGTATTAATATCAGTACTTATACATGTTGCTAAAATACATTTTCTGGGAGTATTGAGAAAACAAAATGTAAAAGTTTCACATTATTTTTAATCCACTAGTTTTATTCTTGAATCAGTCTTTGTTCCTCGTATTCTTGCCTCTCCCTCCCCTTCCTCTCTTTCAGTTCCTCTCTTTTACTTCTCTGTTCTCTCTCCTCCACATGGCTTTCATGTGTTTCTATGTTGTAAAGATTTATTTTTTTCATTGTATTATCTTTTTTTTTTTGATGTTCTGCAATTGTAACCCTTTGGGATCAAGGGTTTCAGTAGATATACTGTGATGGGTGAAGGAAGCTCTGATATATGTGCAAAACTCATTTATTAACAGCATTTAGATTCAAGAATACTTCATAGTTTTGTTTTGTCCACAGTAACGTGGTCAGACATGTGAGGCAGCGCACTCTAAAATGCATACTAAAAGACTGTAAGGCATTACAGTGCCCTGTTTTGATGGAGTCTGTCTTCCTCACCAAACCCCCTCACTTTTCCCATAAAAAAGGAACATAAAAGAACAGTAAATCCGCTGGCAGGTATATTGTGCTGTTACACTGTGCCTCTTCTTCTATGCGGAGGATTATTGTTATATTTTGTGCACTTACTCAAATCAGATTTGTACATCATTTTTCCTGGATCAACCCAAGAAGATGCAGGAAATTTAAGGGCTGTGCCTGGAATTTCTGTCAATGTGATATGCCATCTGGGATACCTTTGACATGCTGGAACTTGCTTTTATTTACAATCACTATGACAGTAGCAGATATGCCATTTTAACAGCTGTGTATACCTACACTTAGAAACTTGGAAGACTATAGTAAAATAAAAGCTCTGTGATTTCACTGTAATATCTGTAGTAGTTTTCCTAAATCTTGTATCTGATATGCCCTCGATACAATAATAACTAAGAAACACTAAAACTAACACTGAAACGAATAAAAACTAAACTAAACATTTTCAAATAAAAACTAAATAAGAAACTGAAGATATGTCAGGGTAGCTTTTTTTGCCTTAATAAATTAAATCATCATTTAAAAATAACATTTTGTATTTACACAGATTATCTGTGTATAGAAATTTGTTTGATGATCTGAAACATCAGTCATAATATCTGGCAAATATGGAAGCACATTTAGGCTTCTTGTATGTGATATCTGTATCTCTGTGTTTGTGCATTTCTATAATTGCATTTTACTGTGAGACACAAGCTTTTTGATGTGTTTAATTGTCAATCATACGTGTTTGTGTTTGTATGTGGGAGGATCATCATAGACTTTTTGATCTGAGTCAGGCAAAAGACAGATCACAGGTTCCTTTCTTGTCTCACGCTCTCTCTTTTTACACTGCTGCCTCTAGAGAGAAGATGTGTTTTGACTATGGTGACATCCGACCAGAGACATGGTCTCTGCGTGTGTTTGTGACGCACACAAACACACGCAGTCTTCTCAGGTGAATTTCACCTCTTGTCCTAACCCCTTGAGGCTGTATTCTGAACCTGAAGACTGAAGAAAAAACTGTCAAGATCTTGCCACCGCTGTAAAAGAACACCCTAAATTCCTATCTTGCACAATTCAATTTACATAAATATGTGTGAGACTTTTAAATAAATCAGAAAAAGAAACAAGACAGCAGTGAAGGTACATTTTTACAAAATACAGAGTTATAAATGTGTGCTGTGTGATATTATGCATGGAAGAAAACAGAAGGGTTAGGTTTTAGTTAGATCAAAGGACTGTGAAATATCACGAAAACTCAAAAAAAGAATTAATCAAAATGAAGCAAAAATGGATTATTTAAAAGAAGCCTATGTCTCAGACGGGAAACCTTGTGAAATGATTTCACAGATTTAATCATGATCATCTTTTCACTGGGTAAACAGTTTTTACTCATTTAGGGACAGGGACAAGATCTCGACTGTACCAGCAGATGGCCATTCTCTCCATCAGCAGACATTTCATTAACAAGCTCAGCAGGAACCTCAGTGTAGTTGACTTTCTGGAAAACATTTAAATAAAATAAGTATGTTTCATATATTTGCTTTTGTATATGCAAATTATAACACAATTAATTATAAAACTGATCAGAAAATCTATTTCAGAATGTTTTCAACACGATTTACAGAATTATAATTTAGCATAGCTAGAAAAAAAAAAAGCTTAAAACTATCTAAGTCTGTTTGGATGTTTAATATGTTTTTTTTGTGTGAAATTCAATAATTAATGTGATATTCAGTGTTACAACAAATGATGCCCAAATATGTTAGCAGCAAAAAATAACAACAAGCCACTGATGAGAAGCAGTAATTACCTCTTACCACTATGAAAGCATGAAACATCTCCTACCATGTGTATTAATTAAAAACCGTGACACAACAAAGTAACAATCCAAGCTAAGCTTACACCTATTTTTTCTGTATAGTTTTATCTTCTTCTTTTATCTATTGCTACTCCTAAATGTTATTTTTCTGTTCATGTAAACGGCTTAAGTAGCTGTTGTTCCTGCCTAAGTCATTAAACATGAAAAAGTTGCCACAATGTAGCAACAAAATGTTCAGTGAAAAGACACAAAAAGTCACAGTGGCCGCCCTCTGCCCTGTCCATGAGGGATTCTTTTTTGTCTTTTCACCTTACCTCCTTTGTGCTACATTTTTGATTGTCATTGAGATTTCAGATAAGTGCCCATAAACAAAGGGACAGGAAGAGTCTGTTAATCTCTGGGGCGACTTAATGCTATTGTAAATGCAGCCTCTCCTCTGCAGTGATGAGAATCCATGCCAATAAAAATACCTTTAAAAGATCTTCACCACTGAAAATTATTTAAAATTTGAGCACTACAGCTGGTATTTCATTTAGTAAGTATTAAAATTAATCAGTAAAGTATTTTGGCTGTATAACAGAGCAGTGGATTAGTACATAGAAAAATCCTGCAACTATGCAATCATTTGGGTTTGTACCAACAAATCAATGTGAAAAAAGTGAAAAAATAAAAATCTCCAAAGGCTAGACATCAAATAACAGATGTTTTATGGCAATTTTTAATAAATATTTCACTAGAAAAATTAGATATGGAGCTTCAAGAGGGCATTAAAGGCTCTAGTTTTCAATTTTAAATAAATTATTATGGAACTGCACCAAAATCTGATGTTGTCCACATTTTCCTCAATTGTCATTTACCGTCCTGTCCTGAGACAGAGGTCACATTAAATCAAAAACATGAGCCCTTTACCCCAGTAATAATAGAACCACACAGTCCTATTACATTGTCCTTCAAATCATATTACAGTCCAGAGTCTCAGATTCATCCCAACTGATCCACCAGAACCCCCAAACAACATCATCAAAACACCAAATGAGGCAGCATCTTTTAGAGAATACTTTTCTCCCTCTTCGCGTCACGTCAAATATTACATATCTGTGAGCAAACCAAGTGTCTATACATTCCCAAATAGAAAAATGAAAATCCAATGAATGTACATCTGAATAGTTTAATATTTAGGTCCAGCTTTGTTACCGGTTTTCATACTAGAACACATATACTAAAGCAAACAAATGTCTGGTAAAAACTAAGGGAGAAGTTGTTTTATAACTTTTTAATAAAGTTTTAATAGTGTGAATGCCCTGCCTCATGAAACTTGCACAAATTTAGAGTAACTGGATAATTTATTTCATATAATATAATAAAACTGCTAAGGACATAAAATCAGGGTGTAATATCTTATGTATAATGTAACTGAAAAATATCAGGAGCTTGAATATTTGATTTTAAAGTCTGAGTTTCGTAAGGGCTTCGTTTTATGTCCAGGGACCTGGTGGTAATTTTAAGTGAGAATAAACTAACATCATAAAGCAATGCAATTATAGACTCATGCAATTACGATTTATGTCAGCCAGCAGAAAAAGGTGAAAATTTTAAAAAAGGGAGTAAATTGAGCTTAGTTGAGTTATTTTCTATCTCGTTGTTAAAGCTACAGACATACACATCCTTAGGCTGACGTCCTTTCGTGTGCCAGTTTATTCAAAGCTTGCTTTGATGCTTTGCTTTTATGTGTTTTTTTGTTTTTTTTCTGCCTTGGTTTTATTTATTTATTTATTTTAATAACACATCTGCAAAGCACTTTCTGGTGTAACATTGTTTCCAACAACTTCTGTCTTCATTGTCATATCTTGGCAGAGGTACATCTGGTACCAGGCTAAATTTCAGGAAACTTGGTGGGTAGATGAAACAGTGACTGAGGAAGAACACACTGGATTTTGGTAAGTTTCCAGATCACTTTCTTTGAAACTGCAAGAAATTATTTTGGCCTTGGAGGAGGATGTGCTCTCCAAGTACCCTTCTAGTTATAATTTATCTGTGGTGAATCTCTAACTCTATTGAGTAATTCTTTCACTTCTCTCCAGACTTTGGGAACTACACTAATAATATAAAGTACTGAGGATAGTGAGAGGGTTCATTAATAAATCCAGGCAGATGTTTGTTTCAGAATCCAATGTTGGTTACTTAGCATGGTCCTCCTTATTTAATGCAATAATGCGAAATTAAGTAAAATATGTATTCTGTATACAGCCGTCCTGATTTCCTATTTTTTTCTGTTTGTCACACTTAAATGTTTCAG
Organism: Aulonocara stuartgranti; assembly: GCF_965226115.1. Classification (NCBI taxonomy): domain Eukaryota; kingdom Metazoa; phylum Chordata; class Actinopteri; order Cichliformes; family Cichlidae; genus Aulonocara; species Aulonocara stuartgranti. Next base: position 36,131,873 of record NC_138948.1, on the reverse strand, counting down.
GTCATCAAACAAATTTAAATATTAGACAAAAATAACAGAAGTAAACACAAAAGGCAGCTTCTAAATGAAAATGTCTATTATTAAGGGGGAAAAAATCCAAACTTACATGGCTCTATGTAAAAAAAGTGATTGCCACCTAAAGCTAAATAACTGGTTGGCTGCAATCAATGTGATAACTGAGTCTTTTACAGAGCTGTGGAGGAATTTTGGCCCACTCATCTTTGAAGAATTGTTGTGATTCAGCCACACTGGAGGGTTTTCGACCTTTTTAAGGTCATGTGACAGCTTCTCAACCGGATTCTATCCAAAGTGTTCATTTTGTTTTTCTTAAGCCATTCAGAGGTGGTGTTTGTGGCGATCGTGGCTCAAGAGTTGGTCGTTCGTCTTGTAATCGGAAGGTAGCCGGTTCGAGCCCCGGCTCGGCCAGTGTGTCCTGGGGCAAGACACTTCACCCATTTCCTACTGGTGGTGGTCAGAGGGCCCAGTGTCAGGCAGCCTCGCCTCTGTCAGTGCGCCCCAGGGTGGCTGTGGTTACAACGTAGCTTGCCATCACCAGTGTGTGAATGGGTGGATGACTAAATGTGTAAAGCACTATACAAATACAGGCCATTTACCATTTATTTTGGATCACTGTTCTGCTGCAGAACCCAAGTACGCTTCGGCTTGAGGTCATGAACAGATGGCCGGACATTGTCATTCAGGATGTTTTAGTACACATCAGAATTCATGATTCCATTTACCGCAGCAAGGTTTCCAGGTCCTGAGGCAGCAAAACAACCCCAGACCAACACACAACAACCACCATATTTTGCAATCGATATGATATTCCTTTTCTGAAAATGCTGTGTTAGTTTTATGTCGGATGTAATGGGACTCAAACCTTCCTGAAGGTTCAACTTGTGTCTCGTCTGTTTATGATTGTTGAGACATGTGAAACTTGAGTCTCTTTAATTTTGTGACCTCCTGGATGAGTTGTCAATGTGTTCTTGAAATAATTTCGGTAGGCTGGTCTCTCCTGGAGATCTTCTCCATTGTTTCACGTTTTCTGCATTTGTGTATAATGGCTCTCACCGTGGTTCACTGGAGTCCCAAAGCCTGGGTTTTGTAACCTTTTCCAGACTGATAAATGTCAGTGACTTTGTTTCTCGGGTGTTTATTCAGATCGTGGCGTGATGTGTTGCTTTTTGAGATATATTAGCCTGCTTTACTTTATCAGACAGGTTCTATTTAAATGATTAACCCTAGCCCTAACCCAGTCTTGAAGGAATTTCCAGAGATGCTGAGCACTTGTTGGCCCTTTTGCCTCCACTCTGCGGTCCATCTCATCCCAAACCATCTCAATTAGGTTTATGTGAGGTGACTGTGGAGGTCAGGCCATCTGGTGGAGCACTCCATCACTTTCCTTCGTCAAAAAGTCCTTATACAGCCTTGAAATGTGTTTGGAGTCTGTGAAATCCACCACTGCAGCGGAGCCAGAGACCACGCCTCCACAACAGGGTCATTGTCCTGTCGAAAAACAAATGCAGCTAAACGCAAACTGGATGAGATGGCTTGTCGCTGCTGGATGCTGTGGTAGCCATATTGGTTCATTCAGTGTACCTTTAATTTTGAATAAATCCCAAACAGTGTCACCAGCAAAGCATCCCCACACCATCACACCTCCTCCTCCTCAATGCTTCACGGTGGGAACCATACATGTAGAGACCATCCATTCGTCTTTTCTGTGTCGCACAGAGACATGGCAGGTGGAACCAAAAATCTCAAATTTAGACTCATCAGACCAAAGCACAGATTTCCACAGGTCTAATGTCCATTCCTTGTGTTTCTTGGCCCAAACAAATCTCTTCTTCTTTTTGCTCTTCCTTAGTTGTGGTTTCTTAGCAGCTATTTGACCATAAAGGCCTGATTCACACAGTCTCCTCTGAACAGCTGATGTAGAGATGTGTCTGCTACTGGAACTCTGTGTGGCATTTATCTGAGCTCTAATCTGAGGTGCTGTTAACTTGCAATTTGTGAGGTTGGTGATTCAGATGAATTTATCCTCAGCAGCAGAGGTGACTCTTGGTCTTCCTTTCCCGGGGCGGTATTCGTGTGAGCCAGTTTTGTCATAGTGTTTGATGGTTTTTGCAACTGGACACGTTTAAAGTTTTAGCAATTTTCCAGACTGACTGACCTTCAGTTCTTAGACTAATGATGAACTATTGTTTCTCTTTACTTAGCTGGTTGGTGTTTATCCATAATTTGAATTCTAACAGTTGTCAAATAGGGCTGTCAGCTGTGTACCAACCTGACTTCTGCACAACACAACTGATGGTCCCAGTCCCATTAAGAAGGCAAGAAATTCCACAAATGACTAGGGATGGGTACCGGTATCCGGTGCTATTATGGCACCGGTTCTGACATAAACGGTAGTAACCAGACCGAAAAGCAGCGCAAATTTCGGTGCTTTATTTCAGTGCTTTTTTTCCCCTTGAGATGTCATACACTTTGGATTCTAGCCAATCATTTTACCTTTGCAAGGATAGTAGGCGGGTCCAGGTAAGTACATTCTTTTAGAGCAGAGCTACAGATTAAAAATGCCCAAGGTGAAGCGGTCAAAAGTCTGACTGTACTTCACAGCAAAACATGCAAACTCAGCAGCAACAAGTGCTTTAAGCTGATACTGTGATACTGTGCAAAGGAGGTAACACCTCAAATCTGATGAAACACCTGGCGACGTATAGCGTTTTGTTAAAAGCCGAGAAATGCACCGTATTTGATAGCTTGCTGTGAGAGCTCACACCGTGCACATCTACTGCGGGTGTGGTACCGGTTTGGTACTGGTATCAGATAAAACCTAAACGATACCCATCCCTACAAATGACAAGGCACACCTGTGAAGTGAAAACCATTTTAGGTGATGTCATCATGAAGATTATTAAGAGATGGCCAAAGGTGTGCAACGCTGTCAACAAAGCAAAAGCTACTTTGAGGAATCTAAAATATAAAGCATTTATTTTTTTTTATTATAGTTAGTGTGTGTATTTCTTGTTTCTTCTTTTTTTCTACAGTTATTGGGGATCACTCCGATCAGTGTCAATAGCAGTGTAGGGACCAGTGTTGGGTAAGTTACTTTAAATTAGTAACTTAGTTACATTACTAGTTAATTCTATCAAAAGTAACTCAGTTACTTCAAGTTACTCGTTACTTTCAAAGTAACTAGTTACTAGGGTTAGTAACTTTGGTTTTACTTAGAATTCTCTTGTTAATGTGTTTCTTCCATAACTTTGCCAGTCTTCTAGCTTGCTTACTTGCCACAAGTGCACTGTGCCACCTACCAATAGAAAGGAACAAATAATGTGCATATTTCCACGAGAGAAATCCCACGCCTGGACCGTCATTGACCGCCACCATGATTCTAGCCTACGTAACAGCGTCATTAGTCATTAGTTTTAATATTACTCCTATTATTCTTTCTGGGTCACAAAATAAACGTTTAACATATTTTCAGGCGAGAATGTAGCTGTGTAAACCTCAAATATCTGCTCAGTTTATCAAGACACCACATATTTTCAAAAGCGCTCCGACGTTTTCGGAGACGTCTGTTACCCACTAGCTCGATAGCTAGCCGGGGTTTAACGCTCACTAGAGCCGTGAGAACACCGGACTCCCGGCAAATCGTTTTCAAACCCACCGCCGTCTTTCGTTACTCAGGTTAAACATGATATATAAGTCACTTAGATAACTTAAAAATTTTATTGTTTGGCTTTTTTTCAGTATTTTATTTGTTCCTGAGTAAAACGGTTTGGCTGAGATTAAAGTTATAGTTTTTACACAGCTGAATAAACGTCAAGCAGACAGCTGATTATCAGAAGTGTGAGATGCTCCAGAATATACTCCGGTGTCCTGTTATATTTTAGATAGCAAGGAGTTTATTAAACTTCACCGAAACAATCTGCAAATTTAATTAAAATTTAATAAACTATCATCTTGTCTTTTTTTTTAGTTTGCACCTTAAACACTTAAAGCTGTAAGCTAATGATAGTTATATAAGAGCAGATGCTGCTGGCGCAGTAAGCTGAACGTTTTACGTCCAATGGATGATGATCTGATTAGTCGACTAATCGCAAAAATAATCGGTGACTAGTCGACTATCAAAATAATCGTTTGTGGCAGCCCTACATCTAATCTGACTGAGCTGGAGCTGTTTTGTAAAGAAGAATGGGCAAGGATTTCAGTCTGTAGATGTGCAAAGCTGGTAGAGACAGACCCTAAAAGACTGGCAGCTGTCATTGCAGCAAAAGGTGGTTCTACAAAGTATTGACTCAGGGGGCTGAATAATTACGCACACCCCACTTTTCAGTTATTCATTTGTAAAAAATGTTTGGAATCATGTATGATTTTCGTTCCACTTCTCACGTGTGCACCACTTTGTGTTGGTCTTTCACGTGGAATTCCAATAAAATTGATTCATGTTTGTGGCTGTAATGTGACAAAATGTGGAAAAGTTCAAGGGGGCCGAATACTTTTGCAAGTCACTGTATGTACAGACAGGAGAGAAATCAAAGGTCTTTTTAAGGTCTGGGGCCACCAGAAGAGCTGCAGTGCGCCTTGGTGTTGACTCCACAAAAATGTGGAACTGTACATGTGCCCTTGGGTTGGCCATTATCATCAGAAATGAGATCACTCCCATCAGAAGGAAAATGTTTCATTACATGATAAAGGGGATGACTCAGAATAACTCTGAGGGGGCAACTCAGCATAAACCATGCCAGCAAAACGCTCTCCACTGCATAACATGCAACAGAGTTAGTTTTTCATTCATTCGTGTGTTTGTTTACTATGTGCACATACAGGCTGTTTGTCATAAGGTGTTTGTAATATAATTCACAACAGTCAAACCGATGAAGATTAGCGTTCGTCTCCGATTTTCTCACTATTTTTCAACCTGTTTACACGACAACAGGTATGACACTGGGAAACGGAACTGATGCCTGTCCTTGAAAACCAAGGATACTGGACAGAGTAAGTTGGGTAGATGTGGTTCAGGGTGAAGCAGTCAGGTTTAACAGGGTTCTCTGTAACTCAAAGTCAAAACTTCATCCCTGCTCTGGGTCAACCAAATCCATAGCCCACATGCCAAAACACCCACCTCCTTCTTAGCCCTCTCAGCACTTGAGGTTGAGCTGACACCAGGAACAAGAAACAAACAAACAAAAAAACCCCCAAACAGTCAGTGTATTGTAATTGTTTGGTAATAGAGATAGAAAACTGTTCTCTCTGCTTTCTATCTTCCTCTGTGAGGTCAGAGTTTTGCGGTGACTGAATTGCAACGCAAATGGATTCACAATTGCAGACCTGGCACTATTACCGAAGCCTATTCTAGGTCTCTGTTTCTCCCCTGGTTGTTTATCTCTTTCTTCTTTCTCCTTTCCATTTTCTTTTCCTAGTGAAGAATAATGATAACTGTGATGCACTCTGGGTAATCTGTAGAGAAGATGGAACAAGTCTTGTGGCATGCCCTTGAGACTTCAAATCAAATGGCATCTTAACCTTTATACAAATTGATTTCTTAACCCACCAGCTAGCATGGCCTGAACCTTGAATTATGTCACTGTTAGGCAGGAAATGTTGAAAACGAATCTGGTGATTCTCTCCTTCCTTCAGACTCACAAGATGGATTGTTTTTCCTGCTTGAAATATTCCTGGAACAGACCAGGAAATCGGATTTCATTTCTCACTCACACAACCCCTCTGTCACCTCTAATCCAGTGGTGACTTCCACAGTCATCCCCCCATCAGGCTTAGAAAAACACGATTTCCTCACCACATCAATAACTAGGGTTTATTCAGCAGCATGGTGGTCCATGTGGACAGGCCGGCTGCCCTGCCTCCTACCGAGGTTTATTAGTATGAAGGGACAGAAAGGTGCACTAAGACATGGCGACATAAAGGAGAAGCAGCAGCAGATAATAACATACTCTATATTGATAGCAGTCTAATTCTGGGGATGAACTCACTTTTCACAGCCATATGAATTTAAAGGAAAGCAACAATCAGGCTAGTGGAAATAGATTACCCCTGGCGCGTGCACGTGGCATTAACATAATTCAATCTTCTGCAGAAGTAACAGTCAAAAAACTGTTGATAGATTTAGCATCAGGACTGTTGGATAGGCAGCAAAGATTTCTGAGAAATTCATTTTTCCCAGTGTGGAACGATAAAGGGTTTATTTCAATGTTGTTAGAAAGGATCATTCATTAATATTAAAGAAATAGGCAACATTTAGCCCTTAAACTATTATGTAATGCTAATAATATAGAGTGTGACCAAAGAAAGTTTTCTTTTCCTCTGTAAAAGCCTAAAAGTAATAAAAACAAAGAAACTGTTCTACGTGGAAAAACTTCCACAGCTCCATGGCGACCCATCCTAGATCCTAGTTCTCACCTTTGTTGTTACTGGTGTCATTCACGTGTCACTTAAATAAAGGAATTACATCACTTTCCTTGGCAGCAGAGAAGGGAAAGAAATGGAACAAAGATAAATGACTAATAGTGACACGTGCACACTATAAAACAGAGCTCTTCATGTCCACATACTGTACATGTGTTTAGGAAGCATCAACTTCCCCTTCTTCTTTACCCCAGATACATGTGCATGTCACATCACTATGCTTCCCTTCACTAACCATGTTTGTTGCTGGTATTTGAATGTAAGCACTCTATTACATTATTTATTTATTTAGCTGGTTTTTTTAATCAGTTCTTCCAAACTGAGCTGAGTGATGAAAACAGTTTCATTAATTAGTATTTTTCTACCTGATGTGAAAAGAAAAGAAAACTATGATATTGAGCATTTTACTTCATCTAACGACTCTTATTAAATGGAAATAAAAATGAAAACAGTTCTCAGAAGTCAGGGGCACTATCACTATTTCCTTGAAAAAGGTCACTCTTGAGACTTTCCAGTCAAACAAACTTAAACAATGCCAGTAAGGCTAGAAGCAGCAAAAAAAGATCAAAGACAGTATTGTAAATTTCAACATCTTCCTGACCTTGCACATTACATCATTGTAAGATGACCCCATTTTTTTTTACCATGCTTTCTTAAAGAAAAACATTTGGTAGAACGGGTGGGTGCATGTTGTCCTGTTGCCCCTGAGAAACTTTATCAGCATCTGTTGTAATTGAATAAAATATACTTTTTTAAGCTTCATGTCTACTCCCGCAGTGCATGCAAAATGTGTTAAAGCAGCTTAATATGGAAAAATGAAGTATGTGGTTTGCAGGTAGCATCATAACAAAAAATATTTTCTTTTTTGTTAATTTAGGTCACTAACAAAACAAAAGCAGCTATAAAAACAAAGCAAAATTATAGTTATTAATATCTCTCCAGACTGAAAACACCACTATGACATGGGTATCATCAATGTGTAGTCAGCAGCTGTGGAGGCACTGACTGTAATGGAAGCCAGATTTGCACATTAGGGATTGTGATATGTAATTATTTTTTCAAAAGATAACCAGTAGCTGACAGTCAGTAATAAACTCAGATTATTAGGGAAATTACTGATTACCCACACTGCATGTATTGCACACGCCACAAAATATGCCTGATACACGTGTGCACATGAAATACTCTGCTTTTCCATGTTCCCTTTCTTACATCTACACTCAGTCTGAAAGGGTTTAATTCTGGAGATGGTCACAATCAATCCCCCAAATGCCCGGTATCGCTATAACAAACATGGTAAGACATTGTCTTTGTCCAGTTCAAAACAAGCATTTTGAACAGCTTTGCCAATCACTGGTAATGTGGCTAAGCACCATGCAGATGCAAAGCCTAATGAATGATACTACAATAGGCAATTCTGTGTAAACGCTCATGCCTTTCCTTTCAAATTAAACACATCAACCATAAGCTCCAGTTCATCAGTTTATTTTATAAAACCTGTCACATAAAGTAATCCTCTCAGACCAGTAAAATGATTAACATGTCGTGTAATTCAGTTACAGCCAATATAACTGGCTCATTGTGCAGATCAGTGCTATGCTGCACTCCCATATTTATCATACCTGAGTCTTGCAGAGGGTCTGGGTCGTACTTTAAGATTAAAAATGAACTTCCCACGCCGTCAGATTAATAACAAACTAACATCAGTGGGTAGTAGGTAATTTAAATGTGATTGTGTGGTCGTTAGGGAACGCTACAGTTAGATCCACAACAACATCACAGTGGATTTAAAATCAAATAGCCATCAAATAGACACTCAACTTCGATTCAAGGAGTTTAACAAAAAAACAATTGTTGTCATATTTAAAATTATGTTCGGTTGTCCAGTTATTGTTGAGCTTCTGAAAATAAGTTATAAAATTGGCTGTAATAGCTAAAAAGTTAATAGAAGATTAATGTTAAAGACCATAAATAAAAGATGAAAGTCTGCACTTCAATTAAATTTTGAATGTTTGATTTAGAATCCACTGTGGTGGTGTACAGAGGCAAAATTAATTAAAATGATATGTATAATTAATTTTAAAATATGGAACTGTCCAAGTACATACAAACCTAATTGAATGCAGAGATTAATAAATCTTCTTTTATGTAATTATCTTACACTGTGCTAATCTGCGTTCAGTTCCAAATTGTGGTTTGAAGTTTTTCTAAAATACTAAAATACAGCCGGTAATCGAAATGCAAACAGCATGTTCATCCTTAGATCACAATACTGCTGCATATTAATCTCCAGCCACAGTGCTGTGTATGACAAACAACATGACAGATGAGCAGTTCAGCAAAACAAATATTTCGATCATTAATATTTTATGGGATCACTTAACAGATAACAAAGGTGTTTGCTAAAATACATTATAAGATTTACCTACAACTTTTAGAAAGACCCACTGGCTGAAATGTCAGCATCATTTCCAATTTGTTTGCAGAGCAGTGGCCTGGTGGCAAAACATCAGCTCTCACATTGCCAGACTGCTGTGAAGAGTCCATTGTGTTTATCACCAACTGTCTACAGCTGTCAGATATGTTGTCTTTCATTTTCAGGTCCCAGCATGAAGTCTGTGGGTGCGTGATCACTTATGTGCATCAATATGAGAGCATGCTGGTGTGTGTTTCAAAGCCTATAAACATGAACAATACATTTTCTACATACTATGTCCTCACATGTGCACAGACTGGTTTCCCCACAGCAGTGATACTATCTCAGAGATTTGTGCCTTGGGTTTAGGCTCCTTTGTCCCTGTGACTTAGCAACCTGTGAGACGAATGTTCACACTCCCACTCTCATCTCTGCCTCTGCTGCTGACATTTCCTGACTATTAGGGCCCACGGGGAATAATCTGTAAAATAGGTGTCATTTTCTATAATGAAAATTTCAATCACAAGAAGTCACAGTAGGAGTATGAAGAATAGAGGAGGATGTAAACGTTTATTGATATTTGAATTCAATTAAAAAACATCAGCTAGAATTAGTGTTATTATTGCTATTTAAAGAGGCTGAGCGCTAAGGCCCCCAAGCCCCTTAGAATCAATCCATTAAAAACAGTGACCAAGATGGACGTCACTGTTCTGTTTAATCAAATTTTATATTTATGGTTGGAGACCAGCCACATGTTTAGTAAGGCAAAGGTGGAGAGGAAAAGAATTCATAAGGATTTATGGTCAGTTGTGTCTGCACCTTCAGACACAATACATGAAGAACTGTACCTCTGTTTTATCATCTGAGAAGAGCTCCTCTTCACCAAAGAACGAAAGCAGCAATGTTATTCTCTTCCTCCTCGCCTCTAGCCTCATCTCCTGAACCAAAGTCAGGGCTCTAACACACTAAAGAGTGCATAAGCATGGTTATTTATTTCCAATATTGTTATTATTATAGTTATTTATTGTCCGCAGGTTAGACATGTAACCAGCCCATCATATAGAATTGACAACGAAATAAAAGCTAAACAAACAACAATAACAACAGCTGGTTATAAGCTATCATTATATCTGTTATAGCTCTGATGAACAGTTCGATTCTCACATTGTATGAGAGTTTATTTAGTTAGGTCGTTCAAAGAAAGTCTCAGCAGGGCTGGATAACAGACAGAAAAGTAAATAGACATGGACACATATTGACAGCTGCAGTAAACAAAGGACTAACAGATTACACTCACTACAGATGATCAGTGGCCAGAGTTTGTCCTACAGCAGCCACAGTAGCTAGGATAATACAAGTGAATTGGGAACCAGAACTTTTACAGAGGTTTTACGTACTTCACCTTTAAGGTTTTTGGCAAACTTAGTGGTAGTGACAAGGTTACAAAAAAGACTTAATGAACATATTTAGCATATTAAACAAATAATAACTGTGCTAAAGTTAATGTTTCAGCTAGAGAATCAGGAGCAACTGAAAAACTGTACATACACAAGAAGTTACAGGAAAGAAACCTTGGACTAACAAACAATTTATTCATTTACCAAAAAATTAAATAAATTTTAAAAAACCCACTGCAAACAGTGAAAGCCACAAACTGATACATGAAAAACACATCAACAGCTGCTCGATTTTAAAAATAAACCCAACAAATGGGCAGAAGGCAAACTAACAATTATTACCTCTCACGAGATTCATCTCCATTCCCTAATAGTTCCTTTACACATAATATTCAGCCGATTACATTTGGCAAGAGGTAACAAATGACACATGAAGTGACAGGATCATAAAAAGTTCTTTTTCACCCATCTACACAAAACAAATATGGATTCTTTTAAGCTTGACTTGTTTTGTTTGCCATTCACAGCCAGCTCCAAAGAATTCGATCTGAAGTTGCGCTAAAATAAGAAAATCACAAAGCTGATATCGACAGAAGAGTGGCTGAGCTTATGTAATACAAATAATATGTGATGTCCCTTCCTGTAAATCCTCTGTCCTGTGGTCAAAGCTCAATTTGTCATCAATAAACATGCCAAGGTATTTGTATCTGTCGAGCTGCTCCACAGCTTAGCTCTTGATAACATCGGCATCTGAAATCGATCGACACGCCTGGGGGCGAAGCTACAAAAAAAATGAATTCTTGCACCACTCAGGCTGTCCATTTGTCCCGTGGGAGTACATCTGTAAAAGCATAGTCTGTGGTCGATCATATGCTGGGGTATAGTGCAGGAACAAAAACAATAAAAAACGACCAAATTCAATTTTCGACTACATCCTTAAGATACAAATGCACAGTGCAAATCATACAGGAATAAAAGATTTAGGAGATAAAACAAAGAATACTGAATCAAGTCAATTAAATGTGACCGATCAGCCAGACTTTGTTTTTCTGTTGGTTTTGTAAATAAAAAGTGCAAGATTCAAAAAGTAGACTGGAAACTTTAAGAAGTGTAGGGGTATTATAGAAGAAATTTAGCAGGGAAAGTATTAAGACAGCTGCCCAAAGCCTCACTCCCTCTGCTGGTCTCCTTCCACCCATAGTTCACCCTGGTGCCAGGTGTCCCCAAGGTTAACTGACGCACAGGCCACCTTCCATCTATCTTGCTTTAAATGGGTTTAACATTTTGAGCCAAAGCACACAGCCAATAGCAGCAAAATATGGTACATCTCTTGAATATTACAAACACACACGGGGATGCTCTTTAAGAGTTGAGTACTGAGGGTGACAAATGATTGAAATCAGAATGGATCAGTGAAGGTTTGTTTTAGTTCTTTTCCTCTCTCACCCTCAATGCAAAAGAAGGCTGAGCTCAGGTTGAAGGGGGAAGCGCCTGACATATCTTTAAAAGCAGCGTGCTGTGCTCAGCTACTGCCTGCTGTGCACTGGCTTTGATAGCAGCCAGAGAAAAGTTGTATAAATGATGATGCTCATCATGCGGTAGTAGCAGGAGTTTGACATTCTGCATTGCAGCTCCAGTTCCCAGTAACTCGGTGAAGGTAAAAAAAAATACCTTAAATTTTTAAGGATCTCCTCGTTGGATATTGCAAAAACAGATTCTAATATGTGAGTGAGGGCATTACTAACATTTAAAAAAGTTACATGTCATTCTGCAGCAATGAAAAAACAAAGACACATGTTTTGCTCCTTTGAATTTTGATGTGTTTTTTTTATGAGCTTGGTAAAAACACATTGGCGTTTGTGAACAATGTTTTATCGTTGTGTCCTTGGGCAAGACACTTCACCTGTTGCCTACTGGTGGTGGTCAGAGGGCCCGGTGGCACCAGTGTCCGGCAGCCTCGCCTCTGTCAGTGCGCCCCAGGGTGGCTGTGGCTACAATGTAGCTGCCATCACCAGTGTGTGAATGGGTGGATGACTGAATGTGTAAAGCGCTATACAAATACAGGCCTTTTACCATTTTATTAAAGCCCTTTTTTTCCCCATTTTGCCCATTAAATGAATGAATGAATACTAGAGTGTTGCATTTTTCCCGGGTTCACAACTGGTGATGCAGTTAAAAATTATTTTAAACCTGTGACAAAATATTGTTTTATCAATTTAGCCCATGAATACAATTAGGTGTAAAAACACCCCGATACCCAAAACTGTGTCTGTATTATCAACACTAATCCAAAATGTGCTGTACTACTTATAATAAAGGTGAGATGTAAGCTCATTCGTAAATGTATTTGTAGTTTTATTTTCGTGTTTTATTTACTATTTTCCATATAATTAAAAATGGCTCTACAGTAAAACGGATTTATTAAACAGTTACAGTTTGACATATTGTGAGTTACACTAGTACAGCGGCCCCCAACCTTTTTTGGGCCATGGACCGGTTTACATCCCACAATATTTTTACGGACCGGCCTTTAAGGTGTCGCGGATAAATACAACAAAATAAAACCAGTACCGGTACCAAAAAAAAGAAGGTTTATTCATAACACACGGGAAAAGACCAAGGAAAACAGAGTTAACGATAAAAACGATTAAAAAATAACGATAAAAACCCTGAAAACCATAAATTTTACACCCGAGCCTCAACTATCACGGCCCAGTACCAAACGGCACCAAGCGGTAGCGGTCCGTTGCCCGGGGGTTGGGGACCGCTGCACTAGTCGACTTACTACATACACTGAGACGACCATTTCTACGACAATAAGATAATTTCTTCAAACCAGGGCCATGTAGAAAGCATCACAGTAGTGGCTGTGTTAGACAACACTTTAAAACTATGTGGTAAAATATTTTGTATCTATCACTTACAGGACACATTTGAATGGATATAATTTCCTATAGACTGATACTGATGGTGTCATTTTCACCCATCTGTGAGAGATACTGTTAACACTGTGGTATGCTGAGTGGACACCTGCCATCCACAGCTGAATCTGCACTCTGGAGCTTAAAATCTTTATCAGTGCCTTTCCTTGTAATATTTAGAAGCTTGGAGCTATTAGTTTACTACTTCTCACCCAGCTAAACCCATAAAGCAAACCAATCAAAACCCCAGCGCAACACGGAGGCTTAGAGAAATCTATTGGCTTTACTGGGCTATTGATCTTGCCCTCCAGAGCCAGGGCCTGTGTGTAGCTTTATCTTACTTTACAAGTAAGATAAAGAGATATCTATAACAGTAAAAAATGACAAAGATTTGAATGAGGGCTGTTTACCTCTTTATTAGGGGTAAATTACTTGATTATTATTATCACATGTGGGGTCGTGCAGCTTGGTGTCGGCCTGAAGTCAATTGGATTTTGTCATTTCATTTCTAATGGGAAAATAAAATAAAATGTAACACTTGCACAGGTCATGGATGAGGCAGTCTCAGAAAATCAGCTGGCCCTTTGCATGACACGGATGGTCGATGTTTCCGTGTGATAACAGCAAATTGGAAATGTGGGAAGCGTGTAGTGTTCTTATTCACTAGGGCCTCTGTAGCAAATACCCATTTGCACAATATTGTTGGGTGAAGAAAATGGCTGAGCACTCAAGTTAAACTCATTAGCAAGCCCAGCGGGGGCTTTTTTTTCACCAACTACCAAGAAATCTGAGGCTGCTTTCATTATGCATTCTCCCATAGTGCTTCCAGTCTCTATTTGGTTGGATAAAGAGCATTTAAGATTTGGAGAGCAGAGACAGAAACGACACTGGCTTCAAGCAACATGCTTTAAGATATTAGTACATATTCTTAAACTGTGCTTCTTGATAACAGATCAGTCTAGATGGAAACACGTAAAGTCAAGCTTGATAGTTGGGAGTTGAATGGATTAAGCCTCCACTAGTCCTCCACCTTCCAAATGCGGTTTTTCAAATATCATTTATTTTTTTCTATAGACAATCTAACAGTATTAGCTTATTAAGACAAGTATGGTGTGAAGTGACTCGTTGCAGCTGTTGTTTTGTCTTCTGATCATAATGATGATACATGAGCTGCAGCAGAGCTGGTCCTCTGTATCGTGCTGGTGACTGCAGGTGTATGCCTGGATCAAAGTGTAAATGGATCTTGGAGTCAGTTTGACAAATCCTGGCAGGCAGCACCCACGCATTCCACACACATCCCTGCAAGAACAATGCGGGTGAGAGAAAAGGCAGAAAACCACCCCTTTGTAGGCCGTGATGCTCAGGGGATCGATCAAGGTCAACACCGCCTGCATCTGGTTTTGGAAGTACTTGTGTTCACTGATCAATATTTATCTGTTTATGATTCCTTGAGAAAGAGCGTTTCATCCTAGTGGTGTCTGTGGCCATCTGTAATCTGATTACTTTTTTCAAGTAACGAGTAATGTAAGGGATTACTATTGCAAAAACGGTAATTAGATTACCGTTACTTTCACGTAAGCACGCTGCGTTATTAAAACCGTGATTTTTTGCGAGAATGCAACGTTTGTGACAACAGCTGTGTGCAGATCAACAATGGATAATATATCGAGTGCGGGAGAGAGTATGAGCGTGCAGCGTTTAAAGCGTGGAAGTACTGACCTTACTTGGAGTTTGATTCCATAAAAAGTGACAAAAACATTAGTGTCCACTGTTCACTGCGTGGGAAGAAAACTTGTTTTTACAGCGAAAAAAACCCCTAAACTTCCAAGCAAGCACTGAGTGCGCTACCACGTAACGGGAACTTCACAGAGAAACTCGCGGCTCCCGACGACCCGAAAAACAAACGCAAAACAAAAAAAACACAGCACAACCAACCCAGGGCGGGCGGCGGGGGGTCCAGGATGGAGGGCCCTAAAACCTCTCCGTCAACACTAGACAACAAAAAAGAAAAACCAAGTTCAATAGTCCAACCACTGCCCTAATGGCAGCAACAGTTCTGGCGGCCGACCCAGTGGACAGCAAAACAGGCGAAGCCCGCTGTGGGTCAGGCAGTGGTGGAGAAACAGTTCAGGTGGCCTACGTCGGGTCCAGTGGCAGCAATCGAGCACGTCAGGCGGCCTGCCACGGGTCCAATAGCGGAGACACTGCAGCTCCGGCGGGTGACCACGGATCCGGCAGCAGCGGAGAAACAGTTCAGGTGGCTTGCCACGGATTCGGTGGCGGTGTTGCATCTCAGGTGGCCTGCCAAGCGTCCAGTGGTTGCGGCGTAGCTCCGGCGGCCTGCTGCGGGTGCTGCGGTGATTCAGCTCCGGTGAGCGATAGAGCAGAAAGGCCCATGATCCCCGATGAGCTGAACGTGGACGGCGTGGAGGGCGCGCTGGACTTGGACGGCGTAGACGGTGTGGAGGGCGCACTGGACGTGCACGGCATAGACGGCGTGGAGGGCGCGCTGGACGTGGACGGCGTAGACGGTGTGGAGGGCGTGCTGGACGTGGACGGCGTGGAGGGCGCGCTGGAGGTGGAGATGTATCCTGCACACTGACCCCCTGCTTAGGCTGATCGGGTCCCTCTGACACGCCGACCTCTGATGGCGATGCGCGCTCCTCCAGCCCGCCGAATTCCCGCTCCGACTCACAGGGCTCCTCCTGCTCGCCGAGTTCCCGCTCCGGCTCACAGGGCTCCTCCGGCTCGCCGAGCTGCTCCTCATCAGGCGGTGCGGGCTCCTCGCCGAGCTGCTCCTCGCCGAGCTGCTCCTCGCCGAGCTGCTCCTCGCCGAGCTGCTCCCCCGGCTGCGGCGCGGGCTCCGCCGGCTGCGGCGCGGGCTCCCCCCGCTCGCTGAGCTCCTGCTCTGGCTCGCCGAGCTCCGCAGCAGGCGGTGGAGATGACGGCAGTGTAGTTGAAGCGGATGGTGGAACAGGTGATAGCTGAAGCGGCCCCTCGGACCCTTCAGCAGAGACACATGCGTGACCAGCAGGTATCGAGATCTCTGGCAAAGATGAAGTTGGTTGAGACAGCACCTGGCTCACAGCCGGTTCGTGATGCTGCGGATGGGGCTGTGCGGGGCAGTCAGTCTGTTCCAGCCCAGGTAAACAGTCCTCACTTGACAGACTGAGCTCCTCTGAACATCCTGCAGAGGATCGAAGGGGCTGGGCAGCTGGCTGTGCTACGGCTACAGGCTGGGCAGCAGGCTGTGCTATGGCTACAGGCTGGGCAGCTGGCTGTGCTATGGCTACAGGCTGGGCAGCAGGCTGTGCTACGGCTACAGGCTGGGCAGCTGGCTGTGCTACGACTACAGGCTGGGCAGCAGGCTGTGTTATGGCTACAGGCTGGGCAGCTGGCTGTGCTACGGCTACAGGCTGCGCAGCAGGCTGTGCTATGTCTACAGGCTGGGCAGCTGGCTGTGCTATGGCTACAGGCTGGGCAGCTGGCTGTGCTATGGCTACAGGCTGGGCAGCTGGCTGTGCTACGGCTACAGGACCAGCAGGCACACGGGCCTCTGGCAGGGATGGAACAGGACCAGCAGGCACACGGGCCTCTGGCAGGGACATGGCAGACTGCAGCTGCACAGAGCATTGATTGTGCTCAGGCAGCGACGGCCGGGTGCGGTCCTCAGCTGGCTTCTTAACCTCCAGGGGTCCAGAGTCTGCTGGGGGGCTGAAACCTGGCCTCTGGGGAGGCCCTGGAGTGCATCTTAGTCTCAGAACTGGCCCGCTCTTGAGGAAAGTTTACAGGATTGTTTGGTTTGTCTCTCTGCCTGGAACGAATGGGTGAACAAGAGTTTCTTTCGGGTGAAATTGACCTAGCTGGTTGTACAGGAGGAGTGGGTGAAGATGATGGCTGAACAGGTGGCTGAGCTGAGGGCGACTGAAGTAACGGTTGAGACAATAATGGCGGGGAAGTTGGAGACTGAACGGAGGATAAGGCTAATGATTCTTCTGCCAACTGGGCTACTGACTGGGCTATGGATTGTAACATGGTTTGTAACAAGTCTGGCTGTGACTGTAACTGAGCTTGAGGCCGGGCGGCTAACTGAGCTTGAGGCCGGGTGGCTACCTGAGCTTGAGGCCGGGCGGCTACCTGAGTCACAGGCTTGGCGGTCTCGCAGTGCCTAAATAAACAAACAGATGGAGTGGAAAATGAAAAATTGTCCTTATGACTCACCACAGCCGGTTGTTGTGAAGTCCAGGAATCCGGCTGCGGTGAAAAGCGCCGGCGGCGCGAGCGTCGCTTCTTAGACGATGCCGGGGCCGGCGTGTCAGGCTGCGGATCCCCCAGCTGGTCGGGCTGGAGAGCAGCCTGAACAGGAGAGTCGAGGTGGAGCGTGTTAGCCAGAAAGTCCGCGACGATCGGGTAGAGCGTATCCAGCACCCAAGGGAAGCAAGACAGCGTCTCTTTCAGCCGCTTTTCCACGACGCGACGAAATCCTTCCTCGTGCGCCTCCAGCCAAAGGTCGCAGAGTCTATTAACTTTATCCGTCACCTTCCTCCTGAATCTCTCCGATGAGTCCGCTGGGTCCATGATTGGCGGGATTATTTTGTCACGGGCTGCGATGGCAGACCGTGGAGTTGTAGAGAAAGTAGGGCCCAAACGCGAGACTCTAGTGAAGGACAGTGGATTTATTTATGGTGAGTGGACAGAAACGACAACTATATACAATTCAAGCACTGTGACTCCTGTGGCGATTCCTCTAAGAATCCCACACAGTGCACGTGTCCATAGCAGTGAAAAGGTGACAACTCCAAAAACCCGATTCCACTCCGTGATTTCCCCTCGTGACGACGTTCCTGACTCCCGACCCCTGGTGACACAAAAACACACACAGCTCAGCAGGCAGCCTTTAGTAGCGAAGCCGATCTCAACACACTAATCTTCGGAGGTACTTACAGTTTTTTCTGAATGCTTAAACCCTAACTGTGATTCCTGTAGCACAATCTCTAAAACTATTCAGACTTATAGCAAAACCACTCACTGAGTTTGCAAAACTAAAAGCACAAAAACTGCTTTGCACTCAGTTTGCAATTTTGTAACACACACTTTGCAAAACTGTAGGCACAATTCACTGCACAACACTCAATTACCAAATTTCCAACACACTCCTAGCAAAAGTATACACATGTATGGCTATCATTAACACTAATTTGCCAACTGTCTGGCACACTTTCACATGTCAAAACTTTCTTAGATAATTAGTTCACTTTGCAATCAGCCTAAGCACTATAATACAGGTAAGCTGTGTGTGCGGAGTACAATGGAGGGAGCAGAAAGAGTGAGAAGTAGAGGAGGCCGAGGAAGAGGACGTGGAGGTGAAGAAGTAGGATGAAGAGGACGACAAGGACAAGGAGGAGCAAGAGGAAGACGAGGAGCGGGGAGAGGAAGATGAGGAGGGGGGAGAGGAAGGGTAGGAAGAGTAAGAAATAGAATTGCTGATGACATCAGAGCTACAATAGTGGACCATGTAATCAACCGTGGAATGACCCTGAGGGTAGCTGGCCAACGGGTCCAGCCTAAACTGAGCCGCTACACTGTAGCAAGTACCATAAGGACATCTTGAAATGAGAATCGGTTAGTACAGTCACTTTGCACAAAGATTTGTAGCACTGCCATATGCCAATGAGAAACACACCAATACCATTGATGTAAAAATACTGAAATTGTTACTTTACAGAATTGCTAGATGACCAGATGCTGGGGGCAGAGGAAGCATGTTCACTGCAGACCAAGTAACCCATATAGTCATTATGGCGATTGCAAATAATCCTATACTTGGAAATAAACACTTGTGTTTGTTTTGATGTGTTTGAATAAACACCAGTACTTGAAGTTTGGATCCCTCTATGCTTATGGATCTATGACAGAAGTATGAGCTCAAACTGACATAGCCTACCTTGTGCACAGAGAAAGCAAAAGCCAGATGTGTTTTGTATTCATACCATCAGTGTGCAGTTGGCGCATTGTGTGCTTAGTAGATGATGGCTTGTGTGTACTGTTTGATACGGAAACACCATTTTTACGAAGGTGTGAAGAGTTAATCTAGCTGTGTTTGCTTTTGCAAGAGAACTACAATGTTTTGATTATTGGGTGACAGGTTTTCTTATTTGTGTGAAGAGTTTTGCAAAATTAGCCAATAGTTACAAAAAATGTGCTTAAGCAATCAGAAAAAACTGTAACAGGTTCGACTTCGTATAATCCCGCGCTGACTGGGGCTCCGCCACCTTCTTAAATAAGACGCCCCTCATGAAGCTATCAGCTGCAGCTGGTGAGGGCTAATGGGCGACAGGTGCGGCAGTCCCCAGTGCGGGAACACTTCCGGGTCGCAGTCCCCTCAGCGACCCCAAAGCATCCGGGAGCACACAGGGAGAAAGGACAAAAAGGGAGAGAAAACCACCAAAACATAACATACGGAAAAACATATACAAGAAATACATGAGCTCTGGGTCATCAGACCCAGACCATGACAAAAAGTAGCATTGGGCTGAAAGATCTATTTCTTTATCACCTATTCAGGTTGTCAATCGTGTTCTTAAAAAGTAACTAAGTAACTAAGTAATTAATTACTTTTGAAAATAAGTAATCAGTAAAGTAATGGGATTACTTTTTGGGGGAAGTAATCAGTAATTAGTTACTGATTACTTTTTCAAGTAACTTGACCAACACTGGTGGCCATAGAAAAAAAATCACATTACATGTAAGATGGCTCCAGACAGCACCAACAAGGCTAAAAACAGGTTACAAGTGCATTTAAAATACTGAAAACAGTTATTTAAGTGGCTGTAATCAGAAGAGTCGCAGTTGAGTGTAGAAAGTCAGGCACAGTGAGTGTGCATATTTTCACCATTATCATCCTAAAGCTTGTTTTATGACATAATGTCTAATCACTACATAAGCCGATTCTCAGCATATTCTCACTGCCTGCCAAACCATGCTTATGTTTTTGGTTTTTGTTTATTTCATAAACATGGATGTCCAGTTTGGTGTCCTCGAAGTTCTACCTTTGCTCTTGGCATTTTTCTTCTTATATGGTTTTCTGTCAATAGTAATTGGAAACAGTGTCAGCACTAGGTTTACCATTTGTATTTTTTGTAGGCAGAGGGGCACACTTGTCATAAGGACGTTTGCAGCCTGGTTACGTTGAAACTTGGAATGACATGTAACCGTCTGGAAGTTGATCACAAGATAAAAATGTAATTGTAACCACCTAACAACCTTTGACTAAGTCAAGAAACGAGGACCTGTAGTTGTCCACATGAGCCAAATTAAAGGAATGGAGAGTTTAGACATGAAGTGTAGAGGGAAGCACTGAATGACTCATGCAATGCTAACTATCCATCCATCCATCCATTCGCTTCCGCTTATCCTTTTCAGGGTCGCGGGGGGCACTGGAGCCTATCCCAGCTGTCATAGGGCGAGAGGCAGGGTACACCCTGGACAGGTCGCCAGTCTGTCGCAGGGCTAACACACAGAGACAGACAACCATTCACACTCACATTCACACCTAGTGACAATTTGGATTATCCAATTAACCTATCCCCATAAGCTGCATGTCTTTGGACGGTGGGAGGAAGCCGGAGTACCCGGAGGGAACCCACGCAAACACGGGGAGAACATGCAAACTCCACACAGAAAGACCCCGGCCTGGTGTTGGAATTGAACTCAGGACCTTCTTGCTGTGCGGCAACAGTGCTAACCACTGTGCCACCATGCTGCCTCGCAATGCTAACTATTGTTTCAGTAAATACAATCCATAAAGTGCCTTGGCTATGTTTAAGGGAGAAGGCTGGATGAAGCAACAGATAAAGTACTAGTTGTTTGTTAGTGCAGAGAAAAAGTAATTCAAATGTTCCTGTTATTAAAGTACAGTCAGTGAAGTTTTAAAGGACCCGCATGGGAAGTGATAAAAGCTATGTCCTTATCTGAACCTGACATGACACATGAAAAGTGTTTGGAAGCTTTTAAAAGTGCTTTTGGACTGGTAGAGTCAGGAGATAACTTAAATCTTAAGGAGGCTTGAATGTTGCTTATCAAAAGACATGAGGTTGGGGTTAGGGTTAGAGTTATGAATAAAGCATGTGTCAAGGAGCTACTTAAAGGTGCAGTAAATGCAAACCCATGAACATCCTTGAGCTACTGCATGAATTTTGCATAGAACAGAAATGTGAAACTTTCTAAGCTAAATTGAACCTGTCAAGCTGCACTGTTCATGTTAAACTCGGGGGAAAGTAAACTCTCTGAGATATACAGTTTGAAAGTCGAAATCAAAGAAGTAAAATCAATGTTTGCAGCATTCACGTAACAACCTCATTGAAATTGTGAGTTGAAGATTGACAAATTAACAAATTAACTGAAGAAGCGTCTCGGATGAGAAGTGAAACGTCTTCAAAAAACTTCCAACGCCCAATCGCTTTGCTTTCCAAGCTCTTAAGAAAGCAAGAAAAAATGCCTGGATGAACAAGAGCCCTTTGGAACCCGAATGGATGAATCATGCACTAAAACTTTAAGAAAATAAAACACTGCCTCCCTAATGCTCCAGTTCTGGCTTTCACAGACCCTAAAAAGCCATACGTCTTGGATGTGGCATAAGTGGCCGTGGCGCTGTTTTATATCAGAAACACCCAGAAGGTTTCAGGCATATAGCATTTTCCAACCAGAAACTCAGCGCCTGTGAAAGAAGCTATCCCATTCATCGGAATTCTTGTCCCTCAAAGAGGACAGTTGTTGAAAAAATTCCATGATTATTGATTTTGGAAGCGTTTCACTGTACGTACTGACACCAATCCTCTAACATCAGCGCTCACTTTAGTGCTACAGAGCATTACCGGCTCTCGGATCTGAACCTTTCAAAACAGTTTAATATAGTTCATTATTTTCTGATTTCAGTGTGGTGTTCTATTATTCTTTTTATTACATAGGTACTAGGTTTAGAGTATATTAGTGATTTAGCATCACATTAGCATTTAAGTATGAGTTACTTTTGCTACTTTTGATACCCACATTTGATAGTTTTAAGTATGGACACTCATCTAAAGTAAATAAGACATAAAACAGCAATGAAAGAATAAATAGTTCTCTCATTTATGTATTCACTATTCATATTTATGTGTTTACTCAATACAGTCAGTTGGTGTCCACATCTCCTCAGACCTGACATGGGCTGCCCACATTCAGGTCCAGACCAAAAAGGCTAGGCAGCGCCTGTATCACCTACGACAACTGAGGAAGTTCAGGGTCTCTCCAAAGATCCTCAGGATTTTCTATACAGGCGCTGTGGAGAGCATCCTCACACAGAACATGACATCGTAGTTTGGGAACAGCTGCATGAAGGACCAAAAAGCTCTCCAGAGAGTGATCCGTACAGCAGAATGCTGCTGCAGGATTGCTCTCCCCCCGCTTCAGGACACCTACACCAGGAGATGCCGGACTAGAGCAGCGCAGATACTGAAGGATCCGTCCCATCCTGGCAACAAACTGTTCCACTTCTGCAATCTGGTAGAAGGTTCCGCATCATCCAGGCAAGGACAGAGAGACTCAAGAGGAGCTTCTATCCCCAAGCCATCCGGGCCCTAAACACACACACCCGCCCTCTCACATCATCTATAATTGACTGAGACAGGACTCTCTTCCAGACACTAAACCAAGGCACAATGTACATTTCAATTCCTTTAATTTTAAATATGTTTATATTGTCTATTCTGTAAAATAGTCAGATGTCTATTCATATTAATGTACAGAATTCACCTGCTTGCTGCTACTACTGCACATTCACCCAATGCATATACTATATATATATATAATGTTCTTCCCCTAACCCCCCCCCCGCATTTTTGCACATGTCGAGGAGAGTGTCGGGCTGTTATATACGTGCAAATGGGCTACAGATACATGGATGTCACTTGTCAGGGTAAGGAGCGAGTGCAAGAGTGCCAACGTATTATTTCACAGTAAAAAAAAAAAAAAAGGGGGGGGGGGGGGGGCTATTGCTGTGGTTGTGCCTGCAGCTTTATGACATAAATGCAAGATGAGGCTTAGCCGCTACAGCGAATGACTTATTTGACTTTAATTTATTTTATGCATTGAATGGTTTACTCCCAAAGGTCATATTCCGTAGATTTTTGGCATGATTTACTTTATACAGTCAGTGGATTAATTGGTCATGGTAGGGGTCAGCATAACAGGTTTCGAGAGAATGTTATGTTAATCTCCATTTACTTTGATGTTGCATTGGTCTGTGCTGTGGCATCAAGGTTTGTGATGTAAAAAAGGGTCTGTGTCAAATTCAGTTGGATGAGATATGTTACGATGATTGATATGAAGAGCTGTTGCACTGATGAAATGGATTCATTGTGGCAACTGAAGATAATGAGCTTTACTCAATCAGCTTGAGAGGGTATCCAACTGCCATTTCAATTGAGATCTTGTTGACTGTTCGGGGTAGGGTTGCCAACCGTCCCTTAAAATACGGAATCGTCCCGTATTTCGAAACAAAAGTACACGTCCCGTATTGAGCTAATAAGGGACGCACTTTGTCCCGTAATACAGTGAGAATCAAAAGTAGTCTATAACTTTTAATGGAATTAACGCTTTGTTTGAAAACATAATTCCCAGCCCCTCTCCTGCTTTGTGACCAATGAGCTGACAGCACACTTACGAGTATGACAATTCAGATTACCGCTCATCTCATTGGTCAAGGAAAGGTCGCTTACGGAGAAAATACCGGAAGACAACAGATGACCACAACAAGAAGCATGGCCAACAGGGAAACAAACGCCGACACTGCGGTGCAAGTCTCGGACGACAGTACACCTAAAGCTGGGCAGACACTGTGCGATTTTTTTCAGTCACGTTATTCAGCTCCTGCTCAAACTGCACGATTGACTCGCAGGGGTTAGAAGTTGGTAGGTCACGATGCAGGTCTCACACTATACGGCCCGATGCTCTGATGCGACCTGAGTGCTCACACTGTGCCTCCATAAAATGAAGGTTATAACAGAAAATCTGTCGCGCTCTCTCTCTCCGTCTTTCACTCACACAGACACGCACACCACCACCATCAACTTTGCTAAATTGCTAATGAAAAACATTGATCAGGCAGCTGTGATTGAGCAGCAGTGTAGATCCAACTATTTTCACGGTTGTTGTGTCGTGATAATTTCTGAGGCCACATCGAAAAGGCTCGGATGAGCTTTCCAAAGTTCTACAAGTTGTACCTCCATCGCTTGTGTCCAGATCACACGCTGCACAGCCGTGCTGCTCCGTCTTTTTCGCCGACATTTGTGTTTGCGCGTGAGCAGTGTGACAAACTGCGGTGACACCCTCCCGACCAAGCGATTGATGATCGGGAGCTGGTCGTGAGGTGTTAATCGCGTCTCGTTACCCCACGTATACTACACGATACACGACGCACGATGAAGGCCAAAATCGGGCCGATCGCCAAAACGGTCGCACGACTCAAAAATCGGCTCAAAATGGGCCAAAAATCGCACAGTGTAAGCCCAGCATTACACTCACACAGACACACACACCACCACCATCAACTTTGCTAAATTGCTAATGAAAAACATTGATCGGGCAGCTGTGACTGAGCAGCAATGTAAATCCCACTATTTTCACGGTTGTGTGCCTCCATCGCTTGTGTCCAGATCACACGCTGCACAGCCGTGCTGCTCCATCTTTTACACCAACGTTTACGTGTTTGCGCGCGAGCAGTGTGAGCGGCTGTGGTGAGACCCTCACGAGCGATTGATGATCGGGAGCTGGTCGTGAGGTGTTAATCACTTCTCGTTACCCCACGTATACTACACGATGCACGATGAAGATCACTCAAAAATCGGCTCAAAATGGGCCTAAAACCGCACAGTGTAAGCCCAGCATTAGAGCAGCAATGTTTGTTCAGAGAAAGGGAAAAATGGGAAAAGGAAAACACCTGGCTGGAAAAAGTTAATATGGGCATGTGCAATGAATATCAGCGCTATGTGGCCAGAAGTGTGATAATATAATTTATTTTGTGTAATAAACAACTGTAAGGATAGATGATTACAACAAATAGATGACTAATACATAAAAGTAATACATAGATGAATAATGATGATGAGTTAAGATGCGTAATCATGGGAACAAGCGGGTTTACAAACAGGAGCAGCTGATTAGCATTAGAAAAGCTGAAATAATACCTCAACTGAAGCCAATTGTACTAAATGCACTAAATGTGCACTGTTACAAGAATGTTTTTCTTTCTATTGTTTTCTATTATTTTAAGTTAAGCAGGACAGAGTTCTTTTAAAGAAAGATTTACTTATATTCTCAAAAGTTAAGCATGACAGGCTTCTGTTTAAGAAGGAGACCTGTTTTATTGTGTTAATGTTGTCATTTTGAGCTAAAAATAAATGGCTAAATGATCATTTGTTTCACATGTGTTCATATCACAAAGAATACACATCTACTTAAATCAAATTCAAGTCAAATGGTTAAAAAAATAATTTCACACACAAAAAAAGAGCTAGAAAATTCACCACACTGGGAAGGGTGAAGACAACTGGGTCGCCCGGCCCTGGCCACGAGGTGTCCCTTATTTATTTTTCAGGGAGTTGGCAACCCTAGTTCGGGGCCTATTGGGGACAGACTAGCAGTGCTGCTCTCCAGCTGTGGGCTGTAGACTGTTTAGGAAGGACAGACACTTTGTCTTTTTTTACTTTGCACTGAATTTTTTGCAGACTTAAAAGAACAGAACAAAGTAAGAACAAACAAACATAAAACAAAATGGGGTTTTCAGAACCTGTTTTGTGTGCAGTGTTAGTTAACCTGGAATCAAATCAAATCAAATCAAAATTTATTTATATAGCACATATTAAAACAACAGTGTTGACCATAGTGCTTCACAGTCAGTGAAAGCATGAGACAATTAAAACAAACAATAAAACAGGACAACAAACAATAGGTAACAACACAACAAGCTAGAATAGCCAACTAGTTCGAATCAAAAGCCAAAGTAAAAAGATAAGTTTTAAGACGTGATTTAAAAGACTGGATAGACTCGGCAGTACGAATATGAACAGGGAGGTTATTCCAGAGTCTAGGTGCCACGATTGCAAAGGCCCGGTCACCTCTTGACTTCATTCGAGACCTAGGTTGTGCTAGGAGCCTGTGATTGGATGATCTAAGTGCTCTGTTGGGATTGTATAAGTGGAGTAGTTCAGAAAGATAGCTGGGAGCTAAATTATTCAGAATTTTAAAAGTGAACAAAAGAATTTTAAAATCTATGCGATATTTAACAGGGAGCCAATGTAATTTGGCTAAAATTGGAGTTATGCATTCATAGATTCTTGTACCTGTTAAAAGACACGCAGCTGCATTTTGAATTAACTGAAGGCCGGTAAAGAGAAGAGTGTTGGAGGCCTGAGTAGAGGGAGTTACAGTAGTCCAATCTGGATGTGATAAATGCGTGGATAAGCTTTTCAAGGTCCTTTAAAGGAAGAAATGGCTTTGCTTTACATATCTGACGCAACTGGCAAAAGCAGTTTTTTACCACAGTGGAGACGTGTTTCTCAAGTTTAAAAGAACCATCCAGGAACACTCCAAGGTTTCTTACAGTGAGCGAGAGATGGCTAGCGAGAGGGCCTAGGGCATCAGCTAACTGGTCTAGCGGAGTGTGACTACCAAAGACTATGATTTCGGTCTCATTCTTGTTCAATGTAAGAAAATTATGTGATAACCAAATTTTAACTTCACGCAAGCAGTTGAACAGAGGTTGCAAAGAAGCAGACACATCGGATTTCAACGGTGAATAAATCTGGATATCATCAGCATAACAGTGAAAGGAGATGTTGTATTTTCTAAAAATTAATCCCAACGGCAACATGTACAAAGAGAAAGGAGCAGGACCGAGCACGGACCCTTGAGGCACACCACAGTAAATAGCAACAGAGAACGCCCTCTCTGAGAGGTAGGATTTAAACCAAGTTAAAACCGTACCTTTGAGACCAACAACATGTTCCAGTCTTGATAGAAGAATGTTGTGGTTAACCATGTCAAAAGCAGCAGTCAAGTCAAGTAAAACTAAAACTACGGAATATCCAGAGTCAACGGTTAAAAGAAGATCATTAAAAACTCTAAGTAAGGCTGTCTCTGTGCTGTGGCGAGGTTTCAAACCAGACTGAAACTTTTCATTAATACCATTTGCATCTAAAAAAGGCCTGAAGTTGTTTTAGAACTACCGTTTCCAATATTTTGGAAATAAAAGGGAGTTTAGAGATCGGCCTGTAGTTAGTGAGACCATTAGGGTCAAGATTTTTCTTTTTCATAATAGGTTGCACAACAGCATGCTTAAAGACAGACGGTACACAACCTGATGACAATGATGCATTCAGCAGAGATAAGATACAAGGACCAATAACATGTAAAGCTTCCTTAAAGAAACGAGAAGGAAGAATATCATGCGGGGAACCAGAGATTTTGAGATGATCAATTATATGTTTTAAAGCAGAATAAGACACTGGCTCAAACTGTTGAAGGACAGTCAAGCATTCAGAGGCTGGAACTGGGTCTAAAACTGATGATGGGTGAGATGGATGAGAAGCCCTTAGAGCTGAGATTTTATCAGAGAAATACTTTAAGAATTTATCACAAAGAGCAGGGGAAGCATTCCTATAAGTGGTAGTGCTAGGGTTTATCACAGAGTTAAAAGTATTAAAAAGGGCTTGGGGGTTGTAGCTATTAGTCATAATAATGCTAGACAAAAAGGCAGATTTAGCAGCTTTAACAGACTTTTGATACTTAGATAAACAATTATGGACGATGTCCAGAGAGACGTGGAGTTTGTCTTTCTTCCATTTTCTTTCAGCACGACGACATTCAAGCCTGAGGGCGCGAGTAGTATCATTTAGCCAGGGTTGTTTAATCCTCAGAGGTGCCACAGAGTTAAGAATGTCAGCGCATGTAGTATAAAAGAGGTTAGCAAGCTCATGCGCTGATAAAACAGTTAGCATCAAAGAGGGGAGAGTCAAGGAAAGCGTCAATGAAGTGGGCGATTGACTGGGAGTTAATCGTGTGCATTTGCCGCACAGGACCATCACTGTTCAAATCCATATCGCTCACTACAGTATTAAACAAAACCGGGAAGTGATCAGAAATCCCAGAGTCCTTTATGTCTGTGATGCAAATATCCAGACCATAAGATCAAAAATCAAGTATATGACCTTTAGTGTGAGTTGGTTCACTTACCCACTGGGTGAGATTGAGGGTGCTAATAAGACTGAGGAAATCCTTAGCTAGCAAACTGTCCTCACAGCAAACATGAATGTTGAACTCACCAACAATTAGTATACGGGCATAACGTAGCACAAGGCTCCCCAGTAGATCAGCAAATTCTGGAAGAAAATCCTTGATAAGTTTCGGGGGGCGATACATCACAGCGCAGAGGATGGAGGGGACGCAGTTCATTTCCAATAACTGCACCTCGAAACTGGGGGTACAGAACAGGTGGCAGCTGCCGACATCTAAGTTTGTTTTTAAAAACTGAAGCTAGCCCTCCACCTCTTCCAGTGGTCCGGCGTGAGCTAATAAAAGCGTAGTCAGGTGGGAGCAGCTCCGAGAAGGGAAAATTTTATATAAAACTTATATTAAATGATTTACTCACAACCAATATAAGTAGATTTAAACCACAAATTGGAACACATGAATTTATATAAGTTTACATCACTGCTCATCATGATCCTTCCATGTGAGACTGTGGTTTGTTTGACATTATGGCGTCAGGTTTTTGTCATGGTTCTTAAGATCTGGAGAGGTCGTGGTGTGTGTGTTTTTTGTCTTCGCCTCTCCCACCAGGGCGGAACTGGACCTTGATTCCCTGCCTCTGAACCCGCCCTGAACACACACCCGTGGCTCATTCACACTGATCCTGGCAGACTACTTAAGATGGCAAGAGAGGCTGCTTCCTCGCTGGATTGTCACACTACCTAGCGTCAGTGTAGCCTAGCCTAGCCTAGCCTAGCCTTGCCTTTGGAAGTATTCCTTGTGATCACCTAGAGTTTCCACCTGACGTTGTTTTTCTCTGTGTACAGGCCTTCTAGATTCCCTGCCCGTATTCCCTGCCGTCTGGATTTCTGTGGATGTGTGTGAGTGAGTGTGAGCATTTTGGAGTGGACATTCAGAGTGAGTTGTGGATTAAGTTGAAGAGGAGCGTGTGTACCCCACCTTGGACCTTCCCCTCAGACCCCCCTCCACCCCCTGGAGCCCTGTGTTATCTGTTTCACTGTATATATGTAGATATTCTCACTTGGTGCCACGCTGTAAATAAACCCTCACCTTCTCTCTAAACTTCAGAGTCCTGCGAGTGAGTCCTCAGCCTAATAATCTGTGACAGTTTTCATCTGTTCCTACCTTAAAACACTTACCACACATTACTACCATGGTACTCTCAGTTTAATTAAAAATAATCTGTCTCACATCCAAATATTTACATATGGATGCTTCAACCCCATGAACATTTGAGTTCTCTGGATAAATCTCAGCATAATTTTTTTAACGTGAAGTGATTTATGTTGCAAAAACTGGTATTTTAAATCAAACCCAGAGGTGGCAAAAGTACAGACATTCTGGACTTAAGTAGGATACTAGTGTTAAATGCTCCTAAAATACTCCAGTAAAAGTTGAAGTTCAGATTCAGTCTTTGCTCAAGTAAAAGTGAAAAAGTAAAGATTCTGAAATGTATTCAAAGTAAGAAAGTAAAAAGTTTTTGAAGGATGTTTCTATCAGCTATTTTTGTGCAAAGCTAACTGAACTGTGTGCTATATTAATGCAATAATAAAATAATATCAGTAGATGGTAATAGAAACTCTATTTCAGTCTAAATTTGAATTCTAAAACATGTATTCAGCTTGAATCAGTAATGCAAAACATGAGCAGAGAAAAAGAAGGAACTTTACAAAAGAGCTCTATTTTCTGTTGTCTACGTTGTAGATGGTGACCTGCTGCTCTTTGTGGAGTTATACACCTGAATTCAACCTGATGTAACAGATGTTTCATTAATTGTCCTGGCTGATTTCCATTCTTTAGACTGACAGTGTGTTTATGCTAACTTTTTTCTTCACACCCCTCACAGTACAGCAAACTAACCTGTTTATTCTGAATTTACCTGCAGAGTGTTTGCATGCAACCTTTAAATAACACAGTCTACTTCAGTTTTGCATCATGTTTCACAACATTACAAAAAAACACAATGTCACATGTACACAACCATCTAATTTAAAACATGAGGACTTACATGTAAACTTAAAATCTAACCTCTCTTCTTCCTCTGCTGTCCCGTCTTTCTTATCTGTCTCCATCTCAGAGTGAAGTTAGCTCTCTTCCTTTTCTCTCCCTGTACAGCAGGGACCTTTAGCTAACAAGACACTACGACAAACTGCGCACAAACAGTTTGTGTGTTTGCAGATGTTTGTGGAGCTGATAGAAATATAATGCTCGCTAATCTTTTGTAGCACTAGCTAGATGCGGAAGTAATGCAACTCATGACAACCTGTTGTGCCGAAAAACAAACAAACACTTTAACCCGTGACAATGGCACATGATTGTGACCCTTCATCTCTTTTTATGCGTCATTTGTTGGTGATTAATGAATGAATAGGATTGCCTTCCATGTGTTACTGTTCAGGCTCAAATTGGTTTGATGCTTGAAGGTTGACGTGAAATAAAAACCTCCCTCTTATGCCTTAAATGAGCCTATTTTTAAAATGTAAGGACTAGAAAGTACAGATACTTGTTTAAAAATCTAGGGAGTAAAAGTAGAAAGTTGTCACAAAAAAAACTACTTAAGTTAAGTACAGGTACCTGTAAACTTTACTTAAGTACAGTAACAGAGTATTTGTACTTGGTTACTTCCCATCTCTGCCCAAACAACAATATTTTTCTTAACTTACCCACGCAGCAAGTGACGGTAAAACAGAAACCTCCAATAAGTATGCAAACCGTAGCCACCTGGTTGACTTCTTTTAGCTTGTTTTAGCTTAAAAATGTCTGATATTTAAAAATACATTGTAATATGTGCTGTGCAAGTTTCATGCAGTACAGCTACAGCAATCAGGTAAGGGTGTTGATTTCTGTCGGCTGCGTCTTATGGCAGGGATCAATGTGCTTCATGTTTTCTAAGGTCTGCAGTGTGACTGGAATTTGGAAAAAAAAATGTTAACACTGTTAATAATTTTTTCCCATTAAAAAGGGATTTAAAAGCAGTTTATTCAGCAACAATTTGTTAGTAGGACTTATCCAGATTTGATACACAGCAGAGCTTCGGGGGGATTTGTTTTGGTTTTGCATTCTAAATGTTAGAGTCCCAAATTACATTCATGAAAATCAAAATTTTAAACATGCTCCGCTTCATCTCGTTTTAAATTTAACAAATGGTTAAATGAAATCTATTTATGGCCCCGTGGCAATGTTATTTTAAGCCATTTCATTTAAATAATGTGCAGTTAATACCAACATTTAGGGCACTCGCTTTGGTGTAAAACGCAGTCAGCAGCCATGGTGTGGGTGCACAGGATTAGCAACAAATACAATGCCTATCAAAATGTCCCTGCACCACAGTGTTCTGACACTTTTCTTATAGAAAAGACAGTGCAGTACAGATCTGTCACAAAAGCTGCTCCAAAACAGAAACTGATGTCCTTGTGTGGGTGGTGCAGTGTCACTCCAAGCCAATACTGTATACAGCGGTACGCTTTAAAATAGCTCGGGGGGAGGCAATACATCTGGTTACTTTGTTTTTCTGATCCACTGTCTGGTGCAAGAAAGGGTTTAAATATTATTAGCCGATGACCTAGCTAGCTGCAGACCTCAAGCACAGCTTTGCAGGAACAAAAGGAACACCCACCATCCCTGACATTTCAATCCCAACGAAAGCACACACTCACATTTATCTGTATCTAGTTAGCATGAAAAATGTGGTTGACCTCACACATTTTTTCTGCTTGAGAGGCTTATATTAAATTGTTCATACTGCCTCAGTTGGCAGGAACACAGAAATGGCACAGAACGCAACTGCACCTCACACGTTTGACCTGGACTGTGCAGAAAGTGTCAAACAGCTCAAACCCTGGGGATTCTTCAGACATCCACCGAATTATTTCTGATAGTTTTGCTGTTGCGCTTTTGTGTGTGTGTGTGTGTGTGTGTGTGTGTCACGTGACCTCGGTGTCAAGAGGCAGTGAGAGAGGAACATTTCAGACATAAGGAAATATGTGTTTATGTGAATCTCAACAGTAATCGACACAGTAATGAATGGCTTGGAATGTGTTGCTATGAGCTAATGTCAATAAAGGTGCAAATACTCATTTTGTGTCTCTTTTGTTGTTTTATTTGTCATTGTGGTCAGTTTGCATCTGCTACTTAGTATCCCAGAGATACAATAAGACACCATTGATGTATCTTTTGTGAGCTACTATATGATAACTTTTTTAGATATTGAACATCTGTTTGCAGTTTCTCACAATCATTGCTGTCTCTATTCATTTTGCCTCTATCATATTAACAGTTATTCAGTAATTCATGTCCATACACAGAGAGAAATTCTGATGATTCATCAGCTTCTTGTATTTGTGGAGGACAATGGTGGCAAATCACTCCTGGCTACCTTTCTTGTTCCGCCTCTACTTACTTGTGATGTTCTTTTTTCCTGTGAGGTGTTTTTGCAAGAGAAAATATAATTATTTAGAAATAGTGGTTATCTCTCCATGATATGTAAATCTCTTACCAGAATGCTAAATATCAAAATATATCAAGCCTTAACTCTAGAGAAACGTTTAAAGGTAATTTAATTCTAACTAAGCCTTTCATGCTGAGATAAATGGCACATTTGTAAAGGGAAAACTATCACAGATTAAGCGGCCTGTCTTTTATGTTTGAAAGCTGGTTTTTTTTCCTTGCTTCCTCTGCTTTTTAAGTATTTTCTTTCTTCATAGTGGTAACAGGAGACAATACCCTCTAAACATCCTGTGCTCTTCCACAAAGGGGTAGTGGTGCCTTTTTGCAGTTATCTGTTGTGCAGGGAGCACTGTACATGAAAGGACCCAAATGCAGCCCACAAAAGGCAGCCTGCAAAACAAAAGACACATTTTAATTCAAAGCTTGTAGGGGCCCCAAAGTCCAAGTGACAATAACAAGATGCACAAAAAAGGTAGAAAGAAAAAGTACAATAAGAAAAACAATTAAAGTAAATAAATAAAGTAAATGCACTTGGTAAACAATAAGCAAAAACCCACAGAATCAGTAATGTATGGCAACATCCTGTGAGGCTGTGGGAGTGTGTGGGTGGGGTGTTTGCCCGCTCTCCCCTCCTCCTCCTCTCTTGCCACTCCTACCCCCTCTGTCTCTCTCACTCTCCTCTCGCCCCAGGACACAGCTGCTTTTGATTGGCCTCGTTTGCCACCTGACTCCAGTCAGCAATCACCTCTGAGGCTATTTATTAAACTGGGGATGAGCTGTGAGCAGGGTGGTTTTTTCCCCTCTGTGGCACTACATGGTTTTGTGCTAGGTTTTGGACAGACAGCCTCCTTCTGACTAGTGAGTAGACGGGCTTGTGGGCCCTGAGAGTGTCTCCCCGTGGTGAGGAGTAGTGTGGGAAGTGCCTCCCTTTTTTGTTTAGTAGCCTTCTTGTCTTTTGTTGCTGCGAGTGTTTCCTTTGTTTCTTTGGCATTATTGGTAAAACGGCGTTGCCGGCTCTTTAAGTTAATGTCGTTTGTAATAAACCTATATTATTTGTAATAAAACTATATTAATACAGAACAACTCTGTCTGTTTTCCTTTTCATTCTGTTTCCGGACTCACTTGTTACTGGTCCCCCTCACTCGCATGCCTAGACCCCTTCGGGGGGAACGTAACACAAGGGTAATTAGAATGCATACAAACAGTCATGTCAGTTTCAAAGGTACAGAAAACACAAGGTTGAGAAGTGCCTGCACCATGCCACATTAAGAACAACGATCTGTTTAAAATAAAATAAACTTAAAAAAAACAGAATCACATTGTCCTTTCCTCAGACTTCCTCTTCTTCTTCAGGATTACATCAAGTAATCTCATTGAAAAGTCCACTGCCTTCTCTCCTAGACATCTTCAAATCTCCGCTGGTAGGTCATCTGGATCATCTGCCTTTCTACTCTCCATAACTGCTCCTTACTAACCTCTATACTTCCTGATTTGCTAGCTTTCATCCATCTGTTCTCCTCTCTCTCATTTTCTCAATTCATGAGCCCCTCAAAGCACTTCTTCCATTGTCTGAGCAGCACGGCAGGCTCTCTTCAATCTTCAGTACATTTCCATCTCTCTCCTTAATCACTCTAATCCGCCGGACATCCCTTTCAGCTCGATCTCTCTGTTTAGCCAATCAATACAAGTCCATATGTCCTTCTTAAGTGTCCATCCTTACATGCAGCTCACTATAGGCCTTTTCATTTGCCTCGTTCTTTGCTGTACACCTGGCCTCCCGGAACTTTTGAGTATTTTTTCTTCCAGACTATCCCACGTTTTCTTTGGTAACGTCTTCCTTTAAATACTTCTGTGTACCTCCTGCGCCTGTTTCAACCCCTCACTAAACTCTGTGCAACATTCTTCCTTCTTCAACTTCACCATTGAATCCTCGGCTCCACTACATGTCCCCTGAAGTCTGCTGCAGCAGTCACCACTTTCTCCCTTCAAGAGACAATATTTACCACCTTACTCCAGATTTCATCTTTCTCCTCTATGTGACATCCAGCTTGTAGAGCAACGTACAACATTACCCCTTCAACTTCCAGCCTCAAACTTATGATCCTGTCTGGCACTTCCATCATCTCCATCCACCTTCTTTTAAGATTAGACCTATTCCATTTCTCTTCCTATCTACACCATTTGAATCATTTCCAGTGCTCCTGTCCTTGCTTCCCTTCCACCTGATCTCTTTCGTACACAACATATCTGCCTTATTTCTCTTTGTCATATCAACTAGCTCTCTCCTTTTACCAGTCATTTAAATTTAAGATGCCCGTACTCTCACCTCCATATTCGCTGCTTCTGAGGTGCCAACTGATCCCGAATGGGAATCGGCAGTGTTTAGCTGATACTGAGTTCCCAAGAATGGGACAAAGAATGAACAATGTGGACCATCGCTGGCATGGAGGCATCCACAATTTCTTAGTATGTGTACAGTGTAATAAAACCAGGAACTTGTCCTGTCCTATCCCCCAGTCATGTCTGTCCCGTTTGTAGCAACCGAAAATAAAATAAATTCATAATTATAATAAAGGTCAATCAAATGGACCAATATGGCGAGGCCATGATGATCCACTTGGTAAAATAAATCCGCTTGGCATCTTTCTTGGCCTTAAGACAACAATTCTGATGGCTAAAGATCCAAACGGGACACAAAATAAAATAAAATAAAATAAAACCAGGAAAGAGGATGCAAGTTTCAAAAATATGGACCCCACTGCTGATGAATCTTCAAAGCTATTGATATGACTGGATGATTTTAGCCAAATGGTAAATTAACTTTTATGTCTGTGACAAAATAACTGTTATATCATCCTCTTTGTTAAAGCTTGGTTTAGCTGCTCAAGCTTTGAGTGTCAAAAACAGGCAGTGAGTATGATGGAAAAAAGCTTATTTGGAGAGATGTTTAGTGAGGACAGTCAAAGCCAATCGGATCTGATCCTCACCCTAGAGGGTAGTTTGAACTTTACTCACTGATCTGCACTTCAGGCAGATGACTTAGCTTGGATTAAAAAAGGTCACTTGATGTGCTGTATTATTATTTTAAATCACATTTGCAGCCAAATCAGTACAAATTATGGATTGAAATAAACAGAATTCAGGTCACTCTCTTCAATGTCCATCAAGCCAGTGCAGTCTTCCACACAGATTCTTCCTTAGAACGCTCATGGACACATACCTAAACACGCTCTACCAATCAGTGCAGGCCAGCTCTCTGTTCTTTGCAGATGAATGCAGGGGTGTAAACATCAAGGGCGAGGATGCAGACAGGATTAGCAAACTGGTGAAAAAGACAAGGCTCTGTTGGAGAGCTGAGCCAGTACACCCTGAAGGATGTGAACTGAACTGAACTCCCTCCTAGACAACGTGGGGTACACACTTGAGCACCAGGCTCTGCTTTAAATCTGCAGATTTTCTTTTTCATTTCTTACATTTGTGACATTTCAAGTATGTGTGTATTGCACATCGTATCTTTTTTTCACTTCACTGAATTGCTGACACATTCCAAAAATGCCCAAAACAGTGCAGTTATATGGAGATGTAACCATCTAATCTGGTTTGCTGAATTGTGCCAAACATTTCAAGCAGCAGCTTATTCAGTTTTCTTTGTTAGGATGGGTAAGAATGCATCCCTTTGAAAGGTGTTGATGAAAGAACGACAGTGAAACAGCCCCAGAATTAAAGGTTTCTTCCACATGTTGAAGATGCAGTGTGCCTGCAGTGCTGCAACTGGCTATGTCACTGGTTAATGTTTGTGTACTGGCTCTTTAAAATTACATGTCACACATGTACTATATACTTACATGAATATACAAGCAGTTGTTGTACGGTAATGGTCACTGCAGCTCCACTGAGGAATCACTTTGCACATGACAATACAATTTATTGAAATACGTGCAAACACACATGAAAATACAGCATATAAGGCAAAAACAGAGGTCGTTTATTCTTCAACACAGCCTGAACTCTCTTAGGAAAGCTTTCCTGCCATTTTTAAGGGGTCTTCAGGAATAGCTGTCCAGGCTTCTTGAATCTGATTGCTATCTCTGTGTTCATATTTCCATCAATTCTGACCAGATCCCCAGCATCAATGACTGAAATTAAGTCCCAAACCAGCCTCAACCATGTTTTTTAGAAATGCCTGTAGACATGCAGACTATTGTACTTCTCTCCCAACCTCCTCCAAACATAGCGATGAGAATTTGAAATAGAAATTTCAAATTTGGATTCATCACTGCCACTGATTTTCAGTCCAGTTCTTGCCCAGTTTGGCAAACCTTAGCCTTTTCTCCCCATTTCATTTCCATTGAGACCATTTCTGAACAGGCTTCAGCAAACAGTAGTTCTATCAATTAGTCTTTGTTGGATTTTTCCTATTTTTCAAGAGAATGACTTTCAGGTACTTCAGATACTCTAGCTCTGCTACCGACAGACTTTAGGCCAATCCCTTTCTTTTTCTTGGAGCTGTAGGGTTTTGGCTAATAGCTTTTTGGGAATGACCTTGTGGGTGCATTGTCTGACAAACTGCGTTATCGTTGATTTTGTTTGGGGTTGTTATTGTAGATTTTCAAAGGAAATTTGAAAAAACAATCAGTTTTTGGGATGCATACACATGAAAATATATACTTGTGAAAAAAATTGTAGAATGACACACAGGTCAGGCCAGCGTATCATTTTAATCCTTGTGCTTGACTGTTTTAAAATGAGTCAAAAAGCAGACAACTATTGCATAAAGAGGGGGGGGGTGCACAGTAGAGTAGTGCTTTAATTTCAAGTATAAAGAAATGAGAGGTGGCTTAAGACTGTTGTACAGTACTAAAAATAAATAATTTAGTAAGTTAGATCCAATTCCATTGTTACTTAAGAAAATAAATAAATAATTATAGTATTTCTCAATAATTAAAGATGTGGTTTTTAATGTTTTCAGTCACATTGCTTTGAATTTTTTCCAACCATTAACTTTTAATAAAAAATACCAGCTCAGTTAAATGTGACCTCTTGTGTTATCAGCAAACACAAACTTTACATTTTTCCTTTTGCTTCTGCTAAAATTATAACAAGATTTCATTCAACAGAATTATTGGAAAAGTCAGTTTTCTCTCATTTTCTAGATTTGTTTTACCTTTTTTTAATGATTGACTGAGTCGGCCTGCTTAAGTGTCCACTCTCCCACGGCCTGTTTAGAGTACAGGATACTGAAGCTACTGATGTTTTCTTTTATTCATCTTACGTTGCATTAAAATTCCAGTCTTACCTGCTGTGGATGACGCAGCAACCCAGCATCCCCTGCAGAATGCACTGTGCATGTATTTAAATCTTTCATTACAAAGTTTCCGTCTGTTTTATAATCATGATTGAAATGAAACAAAGTAAACCATTACCATATTACTTACCCTACACCGTATTTGGAGGATGCCTGAAAACTAGACAACCTTTATCAAATGAGGGGAATGTGCAACAATAACATTTACTCCAGGAGAAAGCAGGGAATAATTACTCGTGTGTGGCTTGAAATAGAACAGTTGAACAGCGCACAGATTAGAGTGCATCCTCCAGTGCCCATTAATCAAATGCTTTGGAATTAACTTTCAATTGACTTTCTTATCCTTCCGCATAAAATAGATGCCATGGCTGAAAAATGGAGTGAGCAAGCAATCTTTAATTTGAAGACAAAGTTTGTCACGCCAGTCAAAAAAAGGAAAAAGAAATGAAACGATGGAGGAACTTCAATTTTCATTTGTGTTTCAAAGTAATAAAAGAGGCCCAGAAGTGCTTTTATTTCAATGAGGATTCTCCATAACAATGTAGAGACTATTAATGGGAGATGATTGGTGATCTTTGTATTTTTTGAACATCCATTGTACTACTTTGTTTCCCCCTTTTAGTCAAGTCCTTCTTAGAAAAAAAATTTCTATGTGCTGTATAGATCAATCTTAAACTCGTATGTTTTCATGGTAAAAGGAAGCAAAACCTGCCACTGAAAGGCTTACTGAAAGTTGACAGTTGTGTTAATGGGATTGTTGTCACTAATCAACAGCAAAGTGCTCATGTAATGAATCTGTAAGTGGTTTTGGCAGATTTTCTTTTAGCACACCTGTAAAATGCTACAGTTTCTGCTTTTTTGCCATCAGTAACTATGTCATCCTTGCTGCTGAATGCTCATAGATGAATTTAAAGCAACAGTTTGACATTTTGGGAAAGGTATTTTTTTTTCTTGCTGAGAGTTAAATAAGATTCATATTAGTCTCATTTGTGTATAGGGAATAAGACAGTACAGTGCATGGCTACAGCCTGCAGCTTAATAGCTTAGCTTAGCATAAAGCTTTGTGTTAGAATAAAAACTGTCTACCTTCTGACTAGCTCAGACTTGAAAGTTAGGCACATAACCCCCTGCAAAACTGTCCTGGTCACACTATAAAATGGACCAGCTAAATTTATCCAGTAAATCCTTCAGCAAAGTGCAACTTCATCTCAGCTGTATAACAGCAACCTTTGAAAGGTCAGCAGGGATTGATTAATTAACAGCCTTTTATTGTGCAACTTTCCACTATGTCTTCAAAGTCAGACTGGATAATGACATTTGGCAACCAGTTATAGTCAGCCCAGACTGTGTATACAACTCTCTTTGGACATTTGGTTGGACAAGATTTCAAATTAATTGAATAATGAATCAAAGACTGAGAGTAAGCATATGTCCAGTTACCGTACCCCCAGTGGCCTGTTAGAAACAGAGACACAGAACCCCTAAATATACAGGGACAAAGTCTACATTTGTTAAAGTACGACGGCTCCAAGAAAACACAATGGCACAGTTTTTTATGTAAGCAGGATGGCTAACGTTAAGTCAGAAACAAGAATTCAAATCTAAACTTAATTATAAGCCTAAATGTATTTCCAATGAGAGAAAATGTGACATATTTGGTTCTCATTCACCTGCAGAGTGGTGAGTCGATGATGTCATTGCCTCTAGGAGACAGATTTTTTTTCTCTTACTCAGATGTCGCAGAGTCGTGGTTGGTCTGTGTGTGATGACTCACAGGTGTCCGTGGTCTGTGTAGTCCTTCAGTCTTATGTTCAGTTATACACAGTTTTAAAGGATACTTTGTTTGTCTGAAATATACATAATCATATTTTAATATATAAACAACGTGTGTCTGACAGCTAACGAAGGATTTGAAGGAGCATGTTTGCCACTATTTGGATATCTAAAATACGTTGTCTGAGGAATCTGAACACTCGTATAATGGGCACAATACAGTATCAGAGTGAACAAGACTCTCTCTCACATGGTATTTAAATATCATCAGATGAAGCATAGACTTTATTTTTTTTTAAAGATGGGTCACTTTTAAGAATAAGTACTACAGGAGTAAGGTGATCTTTGACGAAATATTTTTAGTAGCAGGGAATTTGTCTCTGTATTCTGGGATAGGCTGAAAAAATATACACCGGAGGGTGACTCCTTTCTTGGAGAGTGTTTCATTTCAATAAATTTACATGGTAAATCTGTGTCTGTACTGCAGTATCTTTGTAATGTGTAATGCGTTGTCCCTGATGAATACACTGAGCTTATATAAACTGGTTTCTGCTCAGGGGTTTGAGATCAAATTGTAGCTACAAGTGCTGTAAGACGCCTAAAAAGTAACAGGTAATCCTGTTATTCAACCTCTTTTGAAAGCACAGTCAGTATACACAGAAATTTCCTTCTTAAAGTCATTAGTAGGCTTTGACTTTAAAACCTACTGCAGAGACACTAATTATGCTGGAATTGCATTGCTAAAACTCCATAATGACAATCAAGGGAGCAGCAAACAACTGTCTTTTCTTTTCTTTTCTTTTCTAATAGAATAGAATAGAATAGAATAGAATTCAACTTTATTGTCATTGCACATGCACAGGTACAGGGCAACGAAATGCAGTTTGCATCCATCCAGAAGTGCTTTAGTGATATAGATATATTACAATATATATTAGCAATAATATAGATATGTGAGTATATTACAGAAATGGGTCTATTATGGTATGTTATAATGTACACGGTATGAAGTATGTTGTGAATATTCTATAACTATAAGTATGTACAGGCTGTAGTGAGTACAAGCTATGTACAGGATATGAACAGGATATAAATATGAAAAACTATACAGAATATGAAATAAATAACTTTACAGAATCTGGGATATACAGCTATACAGAAATGGGAACTATGCAAGTTGTAAACAGTTGTAGGATTAAAGATTATCGAATGTACAGAATGATTATTTACACAGAGCTATACAGTAGTGCAGTTAAGATAAGTGAGGGTGTAGATAGTTTCTACAGAGGCTATATAAAGTGCTAGTGGTTGTGAGTGGTGGTTCAGTCCATGTTATTATTGTGTGTTTGAGGGTACAGTTATCCATTGTGGGTGTGTGTATGTTCAGTCCATGAGTTTAACGTGGGTCAGATGTCAGGAGGCAGAGTTCAGGAGTCTGACAGCTGTGGGGAAGAAGCTGTTCCGGTACCTGGTGGTCTTAGTCCGGAGGCTCCTGTGGCGCCTCCCAGAGGGCAGGAGGGTGAAGAGTCCATGTGATGGGTGACTGGGGTCTTTGATGATTTTCCCAGCCCTTTTCAGACACCGCTTCCTGTAGATGTCTTTTATGGCAGGAAGTGGTGCTCCGGCGATGCGCTGGGCAGTTTTCACGACCCTCTGCAACGCCTTCCGGTCCGAGGCAGAGCAGTTCCCGTACCAGACTGTTATACAGTTGGTCAGGATGCTCTCGATGGTGCAGCGATAGAAGTTCACCAGGATGTCTGAGGACAGGTGGTTCTTCCTCAGAGTCCTCAAGAAGAAGAGGCGCTGGTGAGCCTGTGGGTGTGTGTATGTATTGAGCACAACCAGCCACGATACCATATAATACATACCAATTCAGTACTGGTTCTTTCTTCTCCTTTTCCCTTCTATTATAAGTGAATGAGTGTTACAAGGAGGCAGAAGTCACCATGCTGAAACCATCATTCCAGGTGGTTGTTCCTATTTTTTTGTTGTTATTTATTTATTGCAAAATTTGTATACTCAGCATGTCACCAGGGCACCAGGTTTTTCTTAATAAAATAATTTTTATATTTGGTCTGGCACATGTTATCAATACAATAAGTGCTTTGAATTCAAACTTTAATCATATTTATTCTTGATTAAATCTATCTGGACTACAGCCTTACAGCAGCGCCAGTGCTCAAGTCATGGTAACGTTGCAACAATGTTACAATTAAAGGCTTGCTGCTCACTGAAGCAGCAAGCCTTTAATTATAAATTAGAAAAGCACAATATGACAGCCAAGTCAAGACAATATTTTTCTATGCTTCTGAAAAAAGAACACTTAAGCAGACAAGCTGTGTTGTTTGATTAAATGAGTTTTCTTTTACTGATTGAAGAGCCACGGAACATAGCAGTCCTCTACACTTGGAGTCAAAGAAAGGGCACATAGCTTGACAACAGTGTTAAATAATCACCAATCTCCTCTTGAGTAAACAATTCTTAGCTTCAAATGGCAAATAATTAGTACAACAAAAAGGCGCGGCTTGGTTTTACAAAAACGCTGTGCAGGTTTAGAATTTGTTGTTTTTTTAATTTGTAGTATGCAACATGAGAAGGACGCGAGCTCTAATCTCTCTTTATCCAGGCTGGATGATGCCTGCTTGATGGATCACCATCCTGCTTCACTAGCTCACTGTTGGCCATCATGGATCACTATCTGGATGCACTTTCATTATGGCTACTGTCATGGACCACTATCTTGTTATGCTGCAAAAACATCAATGACAAATCAAAGCCACAAGCACATGAAATTAGCTTGAGTGTGTGCTGGGATTTTGTAGTGAGCATGATATTTACCTGGTACGGTGCCAAGAACACTGAACGAATGGTTCTTAGAAAATTAGGCGCGTCATTTCACCCTCGCCTCCGTTTCACATTACATCCCGATCGGCCTCTGGTGGGAAAGCTGTCTTATTTCTATCTTTTTTCTCTCGTTCCACCCTCTAATCAGCCATCAGGGATTGTGTGTGTCAGCGTGTGTGCATGTGTACAGGGATTGTGAATGAAGAGCAGTGCAAAAAGGAGCGATGACCCACAGTCCTCTGCACTCGCTTCGACCTCAACCGCTGCAGTCCCCTGTGGCTTTCCCCCCCT
This sequence comes from Aulonocara stuartgranti, assembly GCF_965226115.1. NCBI lineage: Eukaryota > Metazoa > Chordata > Actinopteri > Cichliformes > Cichlidae > Aulonocara > Aulonocara stuartgranti. The sequence continues at coordinate 36,088,742 of NC_138948.1, read as the reverse complement.
CCACGCACGCACACACCTCAGCCGCTGCACGGCTTAACATTCATTTGCCACCACCACCCCTCCCCTCTTCTCCTCTCTCCACCACCCGCATGCCCTCTTCACTGGAAGAGCCACATAATTATTTTCTCTGGGAGACATACTGCTCGCGTTCGCCTCTATCTTTAATTACAATCAAGCAAAAGAGAGAGGAGGGACCAGGCGTGCTGCTTTGATGTTGTCTGCTGCTGGCCCCTCTGCTTTTTTCCCCCAGGCAAATGGCAGAGCGCTTACATGTCAACACCACCCTGAACACCCAGCATCATATTCCTTGACAGCGAGGAGATGTAAAGCATGGTGTCTGTGTGAAGCAGATTGTAAAAATTTGGATGCAAATCTGTTGGCTCTTTTTTTTCAATTTTGTTGTTCTTTTCTGGGGTTGTGATGTTAGTTTAACAAAGGCCAGCATGTTGTTCTGCTATAAACCTAAATTCCAGTTTGGCCATCCGCGTGTTTTGATCCCCGCTGCCAGTGAAGACTTTGTTCCTTTGGAGGAAACCCAAGCGGTGGGGATTTGAATGTGTGCAAGGAGAGTGTGGGCATCACTTAGCTTGTACTGCAGGTTATGAAGCATGTCTTCACATAATGCATTCACGCAACACAAAGTTGCATTACAGTAAGATTGCAGGAGAACTGTCGAAGCTAAAATGTATTTAACTTAAATAGATTTGTGTTTGCTGGACCATACGTGCAGGAACTGGTTTGCACCAGGATGCATTTAGGCTTGTTTGTGCGCACGTGTTTGTGACTGATTAGCGGCTAGATCTGTGATTGCTGCTGTGAGCCTGTGATTAGAGTGTTGGCTGAGATGTTGGCTGCTGATTCTTTTGGCCACAAATGGACAAGAAGCCGGACTGAATCAGCGATTGCAGTCTGCCACCTTCTAGAGACGGTTTTCTGTCTAACTCTAAGCTCAGTGTAGCCCTGCTCTGTAAATAAAGCATCCGAAATGAAAGCTGATACAATGTCTTTTCTCATCAGTAGCTATTATGTCACTCACTTTGTGAACAATGGATGCTAATATCCTGGTATTAGTCTGTGATACAAGTTATTCTTCTGTGTATTTTTGTTTAATTATTGGCTAGAACAACAAAACTAATGAAAGTCTTTAGAGTAAAGCTGGAAAATATGCTGTTGTTGTTTCAAATATGAGCCTGATCCAAATAAATGTTCTTTCACAAGACGATTGATTTGATGCACTTGTCACTCTGTATGCTAAATATATAGCCATCCAAAAAATTGTATTTTTATCTATCTATACACAGCTGTGGTGAAAAGCTTGCATAAACTCATCATGGGCATGGATGTCATGGTAATTTTCAGCTTTTAATGAATTCTTTGAACTGTTTGTTTCCAGAGTGAAATGATTGTATGGTATATATCTTCAATAACAACAAGAATTGGGGGCACGAGGTTGAATTTATTTTGGATTACCTCTCATCCACACAGGGTCAGAGGTATACATACGCCCCCACTAATATTTCATTAAATGTTCCTTAGCAAGTTGCTCCTCAACCAGATATTTTGGTAGCCATCAAAAAGTTTTGACTTCTGGCTGAACGTTCGACCGCTCTTCTTGGCAGAATTAATGGAGTTCATTTAAATTGGTTGATTCACTGTTTTTATACATAGTCTAACAATTTTCAGTAGGGTTGACGTCGGGGCTTTGGAAAGGCCAGAACCTTCACCTTAATTCTAAGCAAGAGTCTATCATTTATCTGTCTCTCAGTCTATCCATCTATCTATTTGTGTGAATTAGTCCATCTGTGTGTGTTTGCACAGAGGAGGCTGATTTGTATTCATTCATTTTGTCAAGTAGAGCAAGTTTATTTTTCTCCCTGTTTTCACTTTTGGAACTGAGTCAAACTAAACTTCAGCATGAATAAGGACATGATATTATTCTACAAAAGTATTAAACTAAAAACTCTAGGTCCATAGACCAAATTTATAATTCATGTTTTAATTCATGGTTTTGTCTTTTGGGCAACACGGTGGTTAGCACTGTTGCCTCACAGCTGGAAGGTCCAGGGTTCGATTCCACCACCTGGCCGGGCGTTTCTGTGTGGAGCTTTCATGGGTTCTCTTTGTGTACTCTGACTTCCTTCCACAGTCCAAAGACATGCAGTTATTAGGGTGAGGTTAACTGGTAATTCCAAATTGTCCATAGGTGTGGGTGGTTGTCTGTCTCTGAGTGTTAGCCCTGTGACAGCTGGGATAGGCTACAGCCCCCTGTGACCCTGACGAGGAAGGATGGTTTTGTTTTTCTATAAAAACGACATCATTTTCTACTTTTGCTCCACATTTTCCACCATAAAAAACATATACAAAAATTCTAGGAAATGAGATAATTTCTTCTGACTCAGCATCAATGGGACAGTATGGAAGGGCCATGAGATCTAACCAAAGATGCAACAGAGTCGTTTATAAGTGATTTAAATCTACCTGAAATCTATCTGAACTGGTTCTGAATCCTAAATTGCATTTATGTATTGTTGCATGTTCCATTTTCTAGGGCAGAAATACCGTGGTAACTCGCACATCTCACGGAGGAATAAACCACATACACGCTGTTAGAGTTTTACATCAGAGGCACACGCCTTCCTCTGCGCCATCCTTTATTGAACACACACTTCCGTATTTATACCTTTCAGATTAAGAGCACATACATATATGATAGGGCAACACCCCCACTTGCTCTTAACACTGTACGTTACATATTTACATGATATTCACATATTAACATTTATGTTCCAAACAAAATATGCGTAAATTTATCTATTTTCACTTTACTTACAGCCTTAGTCATGATGTCTGCTACCATGTCTTCTGTTGCACAATATTTAACTTGTACTTCCTTCTCAGTTATAGCAGACCTAATAAAGTGATACTTGACATCGATGTGTTTACATCTTTGACGGTTTATAGGATTTTTGGACAATGCAATTGCACCTTGATTGTCTGCAAGAATGGTAACTGGTGAATATTGCCTTTTAATGTCCATGCCATTAAGTAGCTGTGAGAGGTATAAGCTTTCTTGTACTGTGGCGGCCATCGCCATGTACTCTGCCTCGCACGTTGACAAAGCTACTGTAGCTTGCTTCCTGGTTTTCCAGCAGATCACTGGCCCATTTTTGGATAGTACAAAACAATAACCCGTTGTACTTCTCCTGTCACTCAAATCTGTGGCCCAATCTGCATCGCTCTGTGCTATAAGATTTAGGTTTCCTTCTGTCCTTTTATAGCACAGCTCTTTGTTTAGTGTCCCCTTAAGGTAACGTAATACATGTTTTGCTGCTGTCCAATGATGCTCTTTTGGCTCAGACAGGGATTGTGACAGTTTGCTCACTATCCAACTCAAATCTGGTCTTGTACATGTCATTAAGTAAATCAAACTGCCCACTAATTCTCTATATTTTCCTGAATCAACTGATTCACCATGTGCATCAAAGTCATTTTTGAGTTCACAAGGAGTAGAACGTGGCTTACAGTCAGACATTTTGAACTTTTCCAGGATTTTTGTGACGTACCATGTCTGGTTTAGTCTTATCTCATGGTTCTCTTGTATACAGTCAATACCCAAGAAATGTTTGAGCTCACCAAGATCCTTCATTTTACATTTCTCATCCAACATTTGTTTCACGTTTCTGATAGCGTCTTCACTGTTGGCAGCTATGATTACATCATCAACCCAGATGATAAGAATCACTGTCTCACTCGCTGTCTGTCTGGAATATACACAATGGTCTACAGGATTTTGTTTGTAACCTTTTTCACATAAATGGTCATGTAACATCTTATTCCAGTTCCTGCCAGATTGTTTCAAACCATATAGTGATTTGTTTCGTTTGCAGACCAGTTTTTCACCTGTGTCTGATTTTACTTCAAAACCTTCTGGTTGCTGCATATACACCTCACAATCGATTGGGGCGTGCAAATAAGCAGTCTTCACGTCCATTTGATGGAGTTTAAAGTTGTGCTGTACTGCTAATTGCATCAGCGTACGCACTGACGTCATATCTGCAGTCGGCGAAAAGGTTTCTTTGTAATCAATGCCTTGAACTTGGCTATAGCCTTTAGCAACATATCTTGCTTTAAATGTTTTAGTCCGATTCGGGTTCTCTTTTATCACATACACCCATCTCCCTCCCACTGCATTTTTACCTTCTGGCAGCGTGGCTAGAGTAAACGTATTATTGTCTTTCAAGGATCTCATTTCATCTTCCATAGCATCTGACCAACACTTCGAGTTCGATGACTGCATAGCTTCTTCAAATGTCTTTGGTATGTTATACATCACCCTGTAACAGTAATCTACAGTCAGCGATGTTTGGTCGTCTTCTGCAGTTTGGACATAGTCTTTCAGGTAATCTGGCCTTCTCCTGTTTCGTTTGGGATATCGTTCAGACTCTGTTCTGTCACTCTGTTTGTCTGAGTTTTGTGTGTTATTTATGACATTGTCCTGAATGTCACTTTCAGGTTCAAGGATCATACTTTCATTTGATCTCTGGTCATTCCCTGTTTTGTCCTTTCTAGCGGGGTACTTCAAGATGTCCCCTGGAGTCAAATCATCATCTCCATCGTCATCATCCTGAGTGGTCTGGGTTTGGTGCTCAACTACACTTTTAGTGAGGAACTTGACCAACCTATGTCTAAGAACTCATCCTGTTTTAGGGTAGTAGATTAGATACGATGGACTGTTTTTATCGTAACCCACAAAAACTTATTTTCATACCCTCGGCAATGTTCTCTAGTTTAACCAAGTCTTCATAGTTACAGTGGCCGAGGATTTTGTGCCAAGTTTCTACATCATGACAGCCATTGCATTCGTCGTTGTCAACATAATGATCAGATGTAACACTGTTTAATTAGTATAGGCGTTCATATTCACTTATCTTAAACCTTGTCCCGTTCTTATGGATAAGCTGGTTGCAGCCCTTCTTGAAGGTTACTGAGGCTCCTTTGGCCGTCGCTGCCTGGACCGAGAAGATATCTTGCGGGTAAGAGGGAATGTAAAGTGCTCCCTCCAGTGTCGCCTTCACCTTTAGTCCCTCGCTGTCGTAGATAGACCTCCACATCTCCCCTCTTCAGTGCGACCCCACTCGTCCTCGTCCCGTCAGCTAACTCCATGAAGTGTCTTCCAGGTGTGAATGTCTCATCAAAACTTTTGAATCTCTGAATGTCCGTAATAATGTGAGAAGTGGCCCCTGTATCAACCATTAGGCCTCTCTGTTTCAGCCCTTGATTTCCACAGTCTTTAGCTTTGAACGCGAAACTATGGTCTTCTGCATTGGTTACGTGTTTAGCAGTAATCTTCTTTCGTCGGCGACAGTCGCTGTCCTTATACGTTGAGCTTTTGCAGTAACCGCACCACTGCTTCTCTTTTTGTTCTTTCCTTTCGGCCTTTGTGTAACACTCACGTGCTATATGACCCTTTTTTTCACAGTTGTAACATATGATTTCTGCATTGTCTCTCTCTTTCTTCCAGTTATTTGCCTTCATCACATTGTCTTCAGAACATGTGGCCTTTTCGGTGCTCTCGTAGCTTCTTAATTTAGCTTTGAATTCACTAAATGTCATTGCTTTGTCACTGTGGGTTACATGTATGGCAAACGGCTTGAAAGATTCAGGCAACCCTTTTAACACCATTGCAATAAGTAGTCCATCACTTAATGTCTCTTCTGCATTCCTCAGAGCTGTAATGGCAGTCTCAGCCCTTATCCTATAGTCTGTGACGCTCTCGCTGGGCGTTTTCTGTAGCGACGTTAGCTCCGTGTACAGGCTAATCACACGTGGTTTCCCCTTACCGGCGTGGTGCTCTCTCAGAATTTCCAACGCTTTCCGTCCGTCATCCCTGACATCTCTCATCACGAGTGAAAGACTTCTATCATCCAATACTTGGATTAGCTCTGCATAAGCTACTTCATTTTTTTCATCCAAGTCCTTGTCTTCTGCCTCCGACTCGCCGGGCTCGTCCAAAATGGCGGCCTTTAGCCCAAGTAGCCGCAGGTATCCCAGGAACTTTGTTTCCCACAATTCGTAGTTTCTCTCGTCTCCGTCGAAGCACAGATGGTTCCACCGGCTTCCCACATCCCTTCTGGGCCCATAACCTGTTTCATGTTCCATTTTCTAGGGCAGAAATACCGTGGTAACTCGCACATCTCATGGAGGAATAAACCACATACACATTGTTAGAGTTTTACATCAGAGGCACACGCCTTCCTCTGCGCCATCCTTTATTGAACACACACTTCCGTATTTATACGTTTCAGATTAAGAGCACATACATATATGATAGGGCAACATGTATTGTATTGCTTCACTGTGTTCCTTTGCTTACTATGAAACTATTGTTTGGCATTTGTGCTTTTGATTGGCTTTGTTGGTCTATTTGAAATCACTCAACATCATTATGAATGGGTTCTAGCCTTGAATGACTTTTAAAAAAATTATCCCTCTGAAGTCATCAAAAGATGGATCTTGTGTGTTTGTCTGTCTCTATGTATATGGATCAAATTTCTCATTTCTGCAATGTTTTGTAAATCCATCAACAGTCGTTTTTCTCACTAAGAAATTCTCCTGTCCACCGTCTCGCCCAAAAAACTGAAAACATAAACTGGAGGAATGCTCGCAGCCGTGGAATATCAATCAGTCTCCAAATAAGTCGGAGGTGTCAGCAGCGTAATGGATTTTGTTTGAGAACGAGTCCATAGCTGCTGTACACAGGGATTTAAAACAATAATCTTTCCGGCATAATGACTGGGTAATATGGATAGCCCATTTATCTTTGATTAGTTTTTTTGATGTAGGGATAAATTCCCATGACTCCCTGTTTCATTATTCTTTCTAATTACCTGCACCGATTCGCCCATCAAGCATCGGTACACTGGCGCGATGTAATTGCTTCTGCCATAAATCAAGAAACATTTGGGGGCGTCTCCAGAGTATCTGCTCCATTAATACAAAAACATTGAGAAGCCAAGCTTATGCTCATATTGATAAATCTAATCATTAGTTTTGACATTTTGATATTTGATATGCACAATCTCCAGCTGAGCGTCTTAGCAGTCTTATACTGATAATTGCTGCTTCTGTTTTACCCAAAAGCATGCGTACAGAGGCGACATCTGCTTCTTTCTTTATGTTATTCACAGGGTCAAGATTTGCCACGTCTCCACTTGGAAAAAAAGGCACTTTGCATTTGCAATTGGGATGCCACTGAATGACGCATTATGGTAAAGCCATAGCTGGCTGCCAAGGTCAAGGAGCACATTGTGTCTTAATGAGGCCCCAGGCTCTGATAAACATTCGGCTGACAGCCCCCAGTGTTGCCTCATCTCTGTTGTACAAAAAAACAAGTAAAAACTTGCCTCGAGCTGAACATCACATATTCCAGTCCGCAGGGTTATCATTCTAATTTAGTTAAGGCATTAGGCAAATCAACAACTCCCGTAGCACCACAGTAGGGAGAGGTTGCTGGAGGTGCAATGTGAATGAGCTAAGTTAAGGCAGACAGAACTGGGGCTTAGCTGTTAGCCTCGGGGTCAAAGTGATAATGTATGAACTTAGCTCCAGCAGGCCAGCAGACAGCACTACATTAGTGGCCAACGAGTGTCTCAGAGTGGGCGCTTTACTCTGAAAGTGACACGGCAAGTTTGCATGCCAGCCAGTCAGGAACAAATGTGGATTACTTGCTGTGCCATAAAATTACTCATGTTCCTCATGTATCAGATTTGCACAGTGGTTGATTTGTTTGTGCCTTTGCCAAAACATTATGCATACTAACCACTGCGAATAGGAAAGGAAAACAGATTTTGTTTTCTCTTAGGAAAGCACATTTGCATTTTTAGGGAGAAAGTTTTGAATTAAATTAGCCTTAACAGTTTACTTTTAAAATGCTGCATATTTTATTTTGTGCTCAGCGCTTGCTAATTCTGACTAGCAATTTTGAGCTTGTATTACACTGAATACAAACTACTTTACTTGTAAAGAACTCCAAAAAAGGTTTCTTGTTCATTGAATTCTGTCAAGAATCCATTTTGCATACTGTTAGAATGGCAGCAACACAGAATTGGCATCAACACATTAGCACCCTGAAAACTGACAAGAAGTAACTGTGATGTTTGCCTCTGCTGTGGACATGTGTGATGTGTTGACTTCCAGCTGTCCTTGCTTTGTAGCATCTTGTCTGAACACATTCTCTTTGCCTGGCCTCTTGTGAACCTAACACAGAGGAGCAGCTTCAACTGACAAGAATGCCTAATGTACTAAAGTCACTGGAGTGTAGCAAACTAAATGACCCCCAACAAAGCACTTACTGCCTTGTGTTTTACAGTAGTTGCTATCTTCTTTTCAGCAAAAATATATCTAAGCTTAACCTTGCCTGGGTTCACTGTGAGATTTCTGTAGTGCAGTGTGTTTTCCTTTTCTTTTTAAAGCTGCTCTGGTTAGCGTTTTTGTATAACCAACAGCTCAAGTGATTATGTTTAAAGTGAAAGGTGTGAGTCATGCTGATAGACACACAGGAAATCATTGCTCTTTAAACTGTTTTAGCATCATTCTTTTCATTACTTAGGTGGCCTTCTTTTCTCCTACCTGATTTCCGGATGCATGAGCTAACTTTATTTTTTTAGGAAGACAGCCCAAAATAGTGTACACCAAGTTCACAAACAAAGTTGCAATTGGAAATGTAGCTGCTGAAGAGCCGGGTATTTTCTAAGACCACAACAGACCTGAAAGAACCATAAACATGGTCACCTACAGTGGCTAGATCACCAATACTTGTTCTAAATAAGTAATTTTAAAACATATCTACATGTGCAAACATGTAACTGCTTGCTGATTAGGTTGTGTAATTATGATTCAAGCAAAAGCAAGAACAAACCCCAAACCTCTTTTAAGTTAACCTCCTAAGACCTGAACTCTTCCACGGCATGCATTTTTCATTTCTCTTTGATATTTGGGCATATTGGGAACCAGTGAATGTAAAAACAAAGAATTACCAGATTTTTTTTTTTTTTTACCTGATTTTTGTTTCTAAGAAAAATGAGAGCCACATATGAGGATATTCGTTTAAAATTTCGATAGAACAGTAGCAGTTTAATGTCCTCGTAAGTGGATATCAGGCCCTTGTAGAGCAAAATTGAGTATTTTGGTCTAAATAACCCAAAATGGGATGTCCACATATGTGGATGCCAGGTCCTAGGAGGTTAATACTCTTGTCTTGTTTGTTACCGTATCCTTACACTTTATCCAGCACCTTTGCTTGTTGTAGCAAATGTCCACTGTGGGCAAAGGGCTCTAGTTTTGAAAGGTAGACAAGTAAACTAGTTAGCTAGCATGTATTTAAACTGAACATAAAATGTTCTGATGATATTTTCAGTGCATTGCCATAAATGTCTTATAAAAACACAGAAATATTTAATTCCCTTTAAGTGATGAAAAAATATTCTTTAAAAGCATGTGTTTATATTACCGGCAGACTGAAAGTATATCGATAAGCAGATTAAGTAGCATGTTTGAAAAATTAGTTTCTGTTTTTATACGATAGTTAACACCTCATGAGCCCCGTGAACGCAGATCACATGAACACAAAACAGTAGATATTTATGGCTTTAACAGCGCTACTAGACTCACACGCTTTTGTCTAGCTCGTGCTCTCCCTCTGAATATGTTCGAGTGGCTTATGCGGAGACACTGAGTGGGATGACTGTGGTGCAGCTTGCAGTGACCCAGGTTAATATGGTTAAAACACTTGAGTGCCAGTGTCTGCAGTTACAGAGGCATGCAGGGTGCTGAATGCTGAAAACAAGTCTTCAGAGAGTCTTATAGGGGAGCGCGGGGAGCTGATATACAGTGCTGTAGCTGCTGTATAAGCAGCTGTGCTTAGGCCTGCACGGTGCCTGAGGTGTCTGTAACAATGATTTCCCCACAGACTCTTTCTGCAAACTATGAATCAAAGCAGCACCTTGTGTGCACCTTATTATACATTCTATACAATGAAAATCCTTTTAAATGTCCTTGTTATGCAGACCTGGGAACTGTAAGGCAATAGAAAGTATGCATCACCATCATCATCATCATCAGTATCATGACCACACAGGGAACAGTATGAGCCCTGCCTAAGCTTTGTTATTCTACCCTCTTAAAAAGAAAAACTATTTTGGAATGCAGGAGCTTTGTGGAACAAATGAACCTCTCAAGAACATTTGTGCCTAGACTTATATGACAAGGTCTCGTTCTTTGAAAACACTAAAAATAAAAGCCCTCAAATCTGCTCTCAGAAAATCAGAACCGATTCCATCTTGAAGACACGCACAATCAAGAAATGTGTATAAGTATAAAATAACTTACAAGCTCACGTTCATACCAAATGTCCTCCGACAAAGAAATGTGCAGACAATAGAGGCTTTAGCTACCCTGGCACTATCTCGGTGTACTGAAGCAGCAAACAAACTGAAGAGCACAGATCTGAGATCCTCTGGTGGGTGTGAAGTGGAATCAAAGTACTTCGGGCAGCCACTACCGTGTCTGGGTTTGCCTAATCAAGTAAAAGTACACAGAGAGCCCGAAGCTCTTTGTACGTGATTTACTGGAGCCATAATTCATTTGGAATTGGAGATGAGGAGCTGGCAATGGCAGGTTACAGTATGGAGTAGGAGTAATTTGAACTGAGTAATGATTAGAATCTGGATGGCTCTATAAAACAGATGTCCTTCAATATCTGTGGGTTTAGTGTGGAGTTTTAGTCACCAGTGTGTGGTTTTGCTTGATTGTTTTTCTTTTTTTGGTTGGCAAAACCTCAAATCCTCTCCTGAGAGTGGATTTGTATTATAATAAACAAATGTTGCATGCCTTTCTAATTCAAATATATACATATTTATTCTGTTTAGCTTGGCGTTAAAACTGTAGTCAAGCATGTGATTTGTGAAATGATCCTTATAGCCTACTTCTGAAGCAGAGCGTGTATGTATAGGAGTGCATGCATGCAACCTGAAACATATGTGCGAATTGGTTAACCTAAAGGCTCGGCCTTGTGAATAACATAGAAAAACCATTTAACACATCTTCACACAGATTTCCACAGCTCACCTGTACAGGGGGTGGGGTGGGGTGGTGTAGATTGCTCTACCAAGTGGAAGTACACGCTGCTTCCATGGTCGCGCTATTTATTTTATTCCGACACAACACTGCTTGTGAATATTCATGATTGTGTGCCTCTAAACGTCAGGACGCAGCGGTGGCTCTTCCTCCCTGACAGAGCGGGGAGACTGAGAGAGGAGCGAGAGCATGCCAGAGCCCGGCTGCATCGCTCCCATCGACATCGAGCGTCGTTTGACTGCGTTTGAGGGCAAATCTGCTCTCAACTCATCCCACGGTGCAGCGCCAAGGGAGGCGGCGATGGTCTGACGGGACACAAACACAGAAAGAGACTCGGAGGCAGAGAGAGAGAGGAAAAGGGAGAGGGGAGAAAGAGAAACGCCGCTTTGTTTTTGAAACGCGCGCACACACACACGCATATATATATTTATTTATTTGTTGGACATAAGCGCATTTGGATTCATATTTGCAGAGCGGGACGGATCGGGTGACCACAACGCCTTTGAGGAAGGAGATGCCACAGAGCGGCGAGAGCTGTGTGACGCTTCAAAACCAGGGCTTTTCTTGCGCGATGGACGAGACATATTGATGCTAAGGAACTGGCGAATTACCACGTTGCGGAGGAGAGATGTTTTGCAACTGCCGGGGGCTGCTCGGGAGGATGAATGCCTCCCGTGGCGTCATTTCTCGCTTGTAATATGTAGGTGAAGCGAGTGCAGCTGTTTGTCGACTAGTGAAGCTCATAAAAGCATCGCTCGCTGGTTGGAGCCGAGCTCCGGGGACGCTACTAACATTTCCCACCTTGTAAGTTCTATGTGACCGGTGCGGTGTCCCACTACGGAGCTGTCCGTGGTGCTGAACGGATCTGCCAGCCCTTCGGGTCTCCGCGAGTTGACCTTCTCTCCAGCGAGCACAGAAATCACCCCGCCGCAAGACACACTGTAAGGTGACAAAGGAGGCCACCACTCATGAGCTTTTGACGGGCTTGACTGAGTCAGCCAGACAATATTCTCCTTTCATGGCTGTGGCACGCAAAATCAAAACTTTGCTGACCGTCAACATCTTAGTGTTTGTGGGGATTATACTGTTCTCGGTGTACTGCAGGATCCAGGACCGATCCGAGGAGCTCATCCAGATAGGGCGTATTTCTGACCAGAGGCTGCGAGCCAGGAATGGCAAAGTTTCCAACTTGGTGGACAGGCAGTCAATTCTCCAGAGGCTGGAGAGGCTGGAGGATGTGGTCTACAACCAGCTAAACGGTAGGAAACTGAAGTTCTTAGTTGTTAAATCCGTGATCTATGAAAGCAAAGATTTTATATTTAGCACACAGGGAGTCCTTGTCAGCCAATTTATCGGGTAATAAGATGCGCTCAGGTGAGTTTGACCTGGACCATGACTCATGCATTTTATTTATTTATTTATTTATTGTCAGTCTAGCCTCATTTCTTTGGTAAAAGCGCTTCACTGTCACATAAATTAATGGCTATAGTATCAGACTTGCGCATTAATAGGCTAATTATGCATTGTATACCTTTTGCATGTGCTTAAGCACAAATCGGTGTTAATGTACTTCCCTGTGCTGTCACTGACCTGTTGTAAACTTCACACGAATTTCTGATAATTATCGAGGTCGGTGCAGAATCGCACTTGGAGAAAGTCTGTACGCCAGCAGCATTCCTGCCATTTCACTGGAAGCATCGCTGGTGAGATATGCCAGGTTTAACTGGCAGTCTGCGTTTTGAAGGAGAGTCTAATGTACTACCTGTATAACACAATGACAGACTTTTACAGGATTTCATTACACGGGCATTAGTCTGTGGGTCAGATCTGGTCTTTTTGACCACAGCAGAAATCCTTTTAAATCAGGTTACGTCTTACTCTGCCTTACTGTTTTATTTAATACATCTATGTGTTTTAAGCAGGAGAAGGTCGTGGTGAGTGAGTGGGCTTCAAAAGATTCATGAAATGAATGAGGCATGACTACATCAGCCTCAGCCTCTATGTTTATGTGTACTTCATATTTACATGCACACTTTCTACCAGTACTTTTTATTCTCATGAGCATCATTTTTCTTAAGGGAATTTCTTCAATTCTGATTCAAATGTTAAATAGGAGTGAATGGGCTTTTTGGTCAAGGGTTACGCAACCACACATATAACCTATTTAAACGAGTTTAGCTAAAATATCCAGTGTCTTTTGCATTCCTGTAAGCGACTCTGCACCAAAAATATCTTTGAGTACTAAATAATATTTTGGCTTTTTTTTTTTTTTGCAATGAAGGAAACAGATTTCTTGAATTAAACGTTTTGTTTTTTTTTGTTCCAGAGTGCTCACTCACATAATAAGGGATAAGTGGGATCACAACTAATATGTTCTCACATCCTGTGATTACCACAGGAGTGCTTTTCTACCGTGCATCATGAACCGTACCAGATGCATCAGCATGAAGTGGCTGACTTGATGATGACTCAGTGACTGCTAAACTTCAGCCTTTTGAAGAGCGCATCCAGTTTGGAACTCTGTATTCACAGTTATTTGGGCAACCTCTTCTCTCACTAGTACAGGAGGGATCTGTTTTTGATCCAGTGATGCCTCATCTACAAAGACTCTTGTTTTCAAGCCAAATAATGAGAAGGCTGCATGGTAGACTGTTACACTGAGTTACTGATTTGTTTCTTGACACTATAGCTAAGGCTTAATGATAGAGAGCAAAGATTTCATCATAACCTTTTAATAGTCAGCCTCCTGAAAGCCGTTTAACCCAGAAATTTTACAATAAAGACATAAACAATTTGAGGAAAGTAAGCATGTCTCTTTTGGCACTGAAGTTGCATCATTTTATCTTAACTCTATGGAGAAAGATTAAGAAGACAAGGTGGGGCACTCCATTCGACTGTTTTCTCTAAGACCCTCACCAATGAATATTATTTTTTAACATTGTTTAGTAATTTGGAACAGGTTTTATCCTATATTATCAACATGTGATTAACTGCCTGATAATTACCTGTGTATTGATTCTATTTAAGCTAAGTGTGAGTATTGCTGTCATTTGCGGTCCTGCTACTTTCTCTCTGCGCCGCATTCTGTTTTGCTTCTGTGTGCGACTTGAACAGCAAAACAGGGACACACAGTTTTGTTTTTGTAAATTTTAATAGGTAGAGCCTAGCCATTGCTTCAGGCACTTTAAATTTTCAGATGCACTCATATGATTTAGTTTATCCTCTCTTAGCACCATGCTGTGTTCAGGAACATCCTGATGTACAAGTGAAGCAATGTGCATAAGTGTGTTGTCCTCTCCCTTCCCCACTCCTGCTTAACATGCACACATTTTAAGTGGTACAGGGCTTTCTAGTGGATGCTGTGGCAGGAGTGTGAGGTGGGAATTAATTTGCATATTCATAGATCTGTGCATACAAAATGAGGTAACGATGTGGAATTACATCAAGACCATTTCAAGGCATAAAGAGGTTATTTTCGTAGAAAAAAAATCTAAATATATATTTTTAATGATCAGAGATGAGTTTTCAGGTATTTCGTGAATGCAGAGGGACTTGTCGAGTTAGATGGTGAACGAGGACCCCAGATGGAAGCAGCAATCAAAATGAAACCAACCTTTTATTGGAGGCAAAACAGCAGAAAGAAATAAACTCCATGAACCAACATAGGAAGATTTAGGGGTTGCTCTAATAACTAGGAATCTGGCATAACCAGGGGTGTTCTTGGTGACTGTGGTCCCAACGTCAGATCGTCATTGAGCTTCTCCTGTGTAGTCTTGTGCTAATCCAACACCTTGTATTCCATTCCAGCCTTGTGCAAGTCTACAGTCTTGTCCCTGATGTCCTTTTACAGCTCTTTGGTCTCAGCCATGGTGGTAGAGAGGTTGGAATGAAAGAAATTTGTTCTATGGACAAGTCTGCTTTATATATATATAAGGAGCTAAGGAGATCATGAGAATCTGTATTGATTGATTCATTGTAATCTCTGTGCCACAGGGACACACAGCCAATCCATGGGAACCAGAATTCAGGATGGTTTGTAAGGGATCAAATACTTAATTTACTTACTGACATTAAAATTTGCATTGTGTTGTTTTATGGATATTCGCTCTCTCTCCATTAATATGAAACAACAATAAAAATGAGAGACTGTTAAGGTCTCTGTAAAAGTGTGCAAACTTACAAAATCAGCAGGGGATCAAATAATTATTTCCCCCACTGAAGACAGGATGAAAGTGAGACAGTCAATACAGCAGAGTATCACTGCTACTGGGCATGAGCACACAGTGTCTGCACAGATCTTGCTGACTGTGGGACTCAAGGTCAAGCAATAGGCTTTTATATCTACACAAAATGCACTTTTCAGATTCTAAAGACGAGCTGCTGTCCCAGCTGAAGAAGTACGAGATGTACGTTGTCTCATTCCATGAGTGCGACGTATATTTGAGTCTTTGAATGCCGACTATCTCCTGGAAGGCGTGTTTCCTCTAATGCTAGGCATGCGCTGTCAAAAGAGTCACATCAATTTCATAAAATATTCTCAGACCTGACTTGTCTTTGCTGTTGCACTGCTGAGTCCAAGTATCTGGAGCACAATTTGCAGGTTTTTCACAAGTGTGCTGAAGAGGGGAACAAACCACAAAGTGCAGAGCTGGCACAGTTCCCTGCCTGCCAGGTATCATACAAAATATGACAGAACGAAAGCATTTTTTTGACCTTGGAGTGAGATTCTTTGATTAACAATGACACTGAGTGTCAGGCTGTTACACTGGATTTCAAATGGAGCGTCACATGACAAGTTGCTGAATTCAACTGCAAAAGTGCTGCTGTACAGAGTGACAAATGCAGATGTATTACTTGTAAATAATCTCTATGCGGTCCAAATCATAAACATCAATCCGTTTCGGTATAGTCATTTGTCTTAAGCAGAAGCAGGAGCGCACAGTGGATGGATGCTGACTGTCACAGGCCTTGCATGGTTTTTCACAAACTGTATTCTATGGCCACTGGGGATAACTATGGTGAGAGGACTCAACGCGCCAATAACTATTATCATGTCCAGCAGCGATATTAAGTAATCGCCCATTCCTCCTGTTGTTTATTGCCTACCTATGGCATGCCATGGGATATGCAGTACAGTCCAATTAGATTTGAAGGACATAAAGAAGCCAGAGAATTCTTATTTCACGGTTGCCTGAAGAACGAGCACTAGACTCCCAACAAGAAAACAACGGTCAAGCTTTTCCAGCAGCCCATTCTGTGCAGAAATGAGTAACATGAGGGTTATCAGCAGCATTGCTCTGCTGTGGATGCCACCAGCTTTGAGCAATCAGATGAGAGGTTTTAAGCTTGTTAACAAGCTTATGAAGTAGTGTTTTCGACTTAAGTACAACATTAGCACCGGTAAATACTTCCTTGCAGGTACTTAGCTGCTGAAGCCCTCTAAGTCTTACTGACTTAAATGCACACTATAGCCAGATATTGATGGACATTTAGAGAATTTCTTTTGACACTGTTAACATGTTTTATTTGGGGTGTTTTGGTCAATATTGAGATGGAAATCTTTTACTTTAGAGTTAGACATCCATCATGAAGTCCTAAATTTCAGTTATTGTAGGGAGGGGGAAAAGAAGCGCATGATTGCAGGATTAATTCACCCAGTGGAAAAGTTGACTGTGACTTTTAAAGTGTATTTGGGAAAGAAACGTCGATTGATTGATAGATATTCTATGTCAGTTTTGGCACAGCTGGAACAACTGCAAAAACAAACTAATTTGAATTATGTACTGTTCCCATTCACATACTATATCATTTTGGCATTTATGAGATGTAGTGCACAGTGTTGTAGGACTGTCAGCATAAGTATTCTGAAAAAAATGTTCTGAGAAAACTGTGTGTCGAAAGCTAAATACAGCTCAACTTCAAGTAATATGTTTTGAGCTTTAAACTATTAAGTCCACTCTTCTTTACGACATTGCTTCAGTTCATTGAGGTTTGAGGCTCTCACGGTCCCACCACAGCATTTCAATCAGGTTGAGGTCTGGACTTTGACTGGGCCATTGCAGCAGCTTGATTATTTTCTTTTTCAGCTGTTCTGCTGTAGATTTCCTGCTGTGCTTGGGATCATGGTTTACACTACAATCATTAGAATACTTTGATATACACTGAAACTCATGGTCCACTCAATCACTGTAAGGTGTCCAGGTTCTGTGACTGCAAAAACGCCCGAGATCTTATAAAGTTCTAAAAAGATATAGTAAATCTGATCTCATTTGCAGTTGAAGATGTCAACAGTTTTTTTTAAATGTCTCTTCCTTTGCTTTTTGAAGGTAGAGGAAGACGCAGCACTAATGAAACATTAGCTTATTTCAACAACTGAATTAAAATAATTTTTAATAATAAAAGTAATACATTTTATTAAAAGCGCCTTTCAAGACACTCAAGGACACTTAACAATAGAGTAAAAACACATAATAGAACAAGGACAGAACAAAGAACAATAAAAACAAGATCAAATAAACAACCAATAAGTTCACAGTGAATATGCAAACGTGAACAGATTTTTAGTTGAGATTTAAACTGGGGGAGAGGACCAATGTTTCTAATATCCAGGGGTAGGGAATTACACAGCCTGGGAGCAGAGAAACTGAAAGCTCTGCTTCCCATAGTGCTGAGGCAGAAAGAAGTGCAGCAAGTTGAATAGAAAAAGAAGATCAAGTGAGTGGGCAGAAGAGGTAGTTCTAAACAGGTCAGAAAGGTAAGGAGGAGCAAGGTTATAAAGGGGCTTGAAAGTGAACAGAAGAAGCTTGAATACTATTCGGAATTTCACAGGGAGCCAGTGAAGTTCCTGAAGGATAGGGGTGATGTGCTAGTAGGAGGGGTTCTGCTAATAATGCAGGCAGCGGAGTTTTGAACCAGTTGAAGCTTATGGAGGCACTTTTTGTGGAGACCATGTAAGAGAGAATTACATTAGTCAATGCAGGAAGTAATGTGGCTATGAACTACAATGGACGCAGACTGGATGGAAAGAGAAGGGCGTAATCGGTTAATGTTGCATAGGTGGAAATAGGCAGAACAGGTGAGATCATTGATGTGAGATTTATAGGATAGTGAGCTGTCAAGGATGACACCAAGGCTCTTAACCAGAGGTAAAGGGAAAACCATGGAGTTCTCAATAGTGAGAGTGAAATGATTTGCCACCAGCAAGCTGGATTTGATGCCGATGAGAATTTCAGTTTTGTACTCATTGAGCTTAAGAAAATTAGAACTGAACCAGAATTTTATTTCGCATAAGCATTGTGTAAGAGAAGGTCAAGGTCAAGGTCAAGTGGCTTTATTGTCATCCCAACCATGTGCAGTGGTACAGTACACAGTGAAACAACGTTCCTCCAAGAACATGGTGCTACATATGACATATAACAGACAATTGACACAGGAATACATAAAGTGCAATGTGCAAAATTGCAAAAAAAACTGCAAAAATTGCAAACAAAACAAAGAGTGCAGCACCAGACAGAACAGAACAGACACGAGACGATGCAGACACAGCAGTGCAATAGAAATTTGCAAAAGACTGAGTGCTGTGCAAAAAGTAACTTGGTGTATGAAGGTGTTCCTGTATGTATGTATGAGATTGTTCAGATAAGTGCTTGCTAGTGACGTGTATGATGTTTACGAATGTATGCGTGTGTTTGTCAGTCCAGTGGGAGAAGAAGGTGGGAGGGAGGAGTCCGGCCTGCAGGAGAGATATAATTGAGTGTCATCGGCAAAACAATGAAAGTGAAGATCAAATTTAAGGAAAATGGTACCAAGAAGAAGAAAATTTATTATGAAGGGAAGAGGGCCTAAGACTAAACCTTGGGCTACACCAGAAGTTACAAGGAATAAACAAGAGTGGAAGGAGATATGATTGGAATCAGGCTAGGTGTGATGCCAAGAGAGGAAAGTCTGTTTAGCAGGATGGAGTGAGAGATAGATCCAAAAGGACGAGAATGTTGAGAAGACCAAAGTCAAGTTAGTGACTTTAAGTAAAGCGTTTCTGTACTGTGACATGAGCGGCTTTTGGTCATATTTGGTATCAAGTAAAACAAACTACAAGTGCTTATATTTTGCAAAACAAACACACAGCTTCAGCTGTTACATTCAAACTGTTCAGCTGTTTTTACATAAACCCGTACAGAGCGGTTCAGTGTGGGGAGATTTCCAGAGCTTGACAATTGCTAAGCTGCTTGGATAACTATTGTTCCGAGAGGGGCTATAGTCAGTCAGCAATTGCAAGATTAAGCTATTTAAAAATAGGCTTATACAACACATCAATATTTATATATTTGGCTATTTTCATTCTGATTGTCTTACTTGGATTGGACACCAATGAAAGTACCTGAAAGCCATTTGATTCGCTGCCTCTCTTCTTTTATCACCTTAGAGCAGAACTGCTCTAAAAATAAACTTCTTAAAAAAACAGACATTGGTGTTAGAGAGCCTGTGTACTGCTATTGTGTCTACTCCTTTTCTCTGACCATCACTGGAAGCATCATTGTCTAAGCTCAGCTGTCCCACAACTTACAGGCACACTGAGGCGCTTGTCATCAGCCATGCATGTCACTTCCTGTCTTTCCTCACTGCGTAGGAGCTGATGGGCTGGCAGCCTCGCGGGTCCAGCTGTAGCACCAGATATGCTTCTTATCTATATGCCCAATTATAGGGAAAAATCTAACGCTGTTTATAGGCCAAGCCAGCTCAAACAAAGACTTGATGAGGATGGAGAAACAGCCCTCTCACTCCCCTCCACGCTGGCAGGCGCTTGGCACTCAAACTCAATTTTAATGATACGTATCATGGTGCGCGTATACGTTTTGCAGCGTGTAATGGTGGTGGCTGCAGGGACATCACATCTCTGCGTGATGAATCCTGATGAAATGAATTATATTATAATAATGACATGTAGATGAGGCGCTGGTTGACAACACAGTTTCAGAAACAGATAACAATCAATTCTGCTCAGCCTTGAGGAATCACGATAACGAATTCAGCGGCTCACCTGACAATCAGCAGGCAGCCGCAGATAATAATGTCAATTTCAGATGGAGCAAGCATCCCTCTTATTTATACTGCTGGCTTAGAGTCATGCAGTGATTACATTACCAACATTTAATGATGATATCCAGTGACTGAAGGGCATAGGCCAGTTTGCCAGGCTGGATAACTGATCATGTAAATTTTCTTCATGATTTCTTGATGCAGAACAACTCCTACATCCTACGGAAAGGAGCTCCTCGTGACTGGGTCCCGTCTCAGTGTTGTAACATTCTGACACACTTCAAAGACTTTTTGCTATTTTTCCATCGACAACCTTGTTCTTGCTTCATTTCATTGCACACTTTTAACCCGACCAACACGGCAGTAAACATGAAATTTTCAATGATTTATTTTATGCTTTATATCTGGAGTACATGAGCTATTGTCAGTGCTTTTGCATGTTTAGAGATAACTTAGTGGTCTAATTGGTATCAATTTCCAAATCGGAGTTCTCATCCTCTTAAGATGCCTGGCTCCCAGATTTAAACCAGTGCTTCTCCCAGCTCTCAATGTTTCATAGATTTGTTTTGGCCTTTGAAGACTTTAAATCTCTTTAGAATGAGTTATTTTCCTCCTCTTCAAGAGTCCACAGAAATCCTCCACCTCCCCTCAGCATCAATATTTAGAACTCTGCTGCATCACTTTGGACACACTTAAAACCACTCATCATTTATTAAAAATGGGGTCATCTTTGAATTTGAGACTCTTTCTTGTAAAGGCCACATCGGAATCATTCTGAAGGTTGTTAGATAATTTATAACTGTTGTGGCTCTTACTGTATCATGTCAGATGGTTTTGGACAAACCATTGAAGGTTGAGAGGAAAGAGCTCAGAGACGGATACAAGCTGGGACACAATGAGACTGAAACCGGTGCATGTCGTCGCAGATGAGCCACATTGCGCTGATCCTTTGGATGGGAGTGAGGCCTGAGAGGGAGAAGCAGATGCTGGGCTGTAATTGCCTCAAAGTAAAGTTGTGAAAGTGCAACGGCGCTGCTTGAAGGGCTACTACCACTTTAGAAACAGTGAACGGGAGAGAAGCTCACGGAAAATGTGAAATAAATTTTCTTTATGCTGAATTATTAGTTTTCATTCCCTAGAGTTTCACATTGTGTTGTGAGCTTTTAGTCACTGTCCTTTTTTCCTTTTTTTGACCAGAATACAAGAGCCTACTAGCTGGATGCTTTTATACAAAGTACCCCGCAGGATCATGTGTACATACATTTTTAACTTGTGTAGCTGCTGTGGCAGGAGAGCTTTTAGTCCTCACAATGTTGGTACCATGCTCTACCCACAGACAAACAGTCTAGGTATTTCTTTCAGATAAGCTTTCTATCTGAAAGCAGTCCATTTTTGGAAAGAAAATTTGCTGTGCAACAGAAGTATGTGGCTTTTACCCTTGATAAATGTATGCATATTCAAGTGATTACTTCCAAACCAATTTTACACAAATAGACTCCAAACTCTAGAAAACCTGATGAATGAATCAATGCCAGTGAAAGCTATTTTATTATATGAAGTCATCTCTGGAGCAACATCAAAACAGCAGCTAAATTTAAAAAGAAAATCTTCAATAAAGATATTAAAGCTTGTTGCGGTACAGTTTACATGTCAGCAATCCAACCTTTTGCTAAAACGCTAAAAGACAGACAGCGGCGGATCAGACTTTAAGGTCTCATCCCATAAAGGAACCTTCAATCAGACCGAGGCAGCTGTAGACAGGAGGGAAGCAAAAAATAACGCAGTGACCAGAAAACAAAGCTGGCAGGAGTTGTCCTGCTTCCAAGACACACACAGAGACAGAGAGGCCCTCCAGACTTGAGACTCTGGCTCTGGAGGCTATCTGTGTTATTGTGTGACACAGGCAGCTATGACAGATGGCTTGTCCGTGACGTGAACCCCACCCATACTTGTCAAAATGCCACCACATTGGCTGGTGTCGGGCATGCTAAATCCCTCTCGTGGGAGAAGCCAGTTTCCAACCATTCAGCTCCAATTACAAATCTTCAGTCGCACCCGAGGATTTGAGGCCATCCAAATATGGTGATTACTCCTCAGTTCCTGGAGGGGGTGAAGCTGAGAGCTGAGCTCTTCATCGGTATGCGCTGTTTGCTTACTGTCTGTGTGTCCATCTGTTGATACGGAGAACAGACGCAGCTCGATTATTCTGTGGAGGCCACAGTGGAAGCTTGGCTCGCATAACAATTATCTGACATTATCCCACAGTTTCATGGAATTTTAAATAGTCAAACAATAGTGAAGGCTGGCATGGACGCATGACAACATGTCCTTATAACAGTCTCTTTGTAGTTTAGACACTGCACAAAAATTATTTTTGGAGGGTGGGCGCTGTTAATGGGAGTTTTGCAATGCGGGCATTTTAATTTTCCCATGGCAAAGACTTATATTGTATTTCTCCCCAGAAAAACACTGAATATAAAAATCGCTATTTTACAAACATGGAGATTGCTTGCACCATAAAAATTGCAGTGTTTGTAAGCCTATAAATGAGGACAACAATTATGTCCTCATATTAAGATTTTATTTTCCTGTGATGTCATCAAAGCATTACTATGTGCAATTAAACGTACAGTGCAGAGTTCTCCAACCTGATGACAGATTTTCAGCAGAGCCAAAATGCTTCTAGTAATGGCTAAAGTGGAAATAAAGCTGGCTCAGGGCAGCTGCTTGTGACCCAGGAGGGTTTGGATTTTCAAAAGTCAGAAACTCGGTCCCCACCTCAGTATTTTACAGTACTGTGGAGGTCTGCACGTTTTCCCCCCCTCAGCCGAGATGTCACTTTTGACACCGCACAGCATTTTTCTCCATCCCTTTCTGAAAATGTCAGTGTCACAGCACCAAAGCGACGGCTCGTTAAACACAGTCATGAGTCATTTTAATAAGAGCAGAAGGGCGGTTTGAGTCCGGCGCTGAATTTAGCTGTGTTAGACCGAAGGAGCATACTGTAACACGATTGAGGCTGAGCGAGAATGGGCTCCCATTCACTGCTAAGCACGCAGCCAGGCAATCTGGCCACTCTTTGGGCTCTTTGTGAGATAAAAGGACCTGCATGGAACAAGCGCTGTTTGAATAACCACTCCACGGTCGTGGTACTGCTGCACACATGCTCCCAGAATGCTTCTATAATTAGCTGAATAGAGCCATTAGGTGTTCAGTGCAACATCTGGTGTGGCCTTGTTGAATCAAAGGTTTCTGAAAGAATCAGTCATTTTAAATCTACAAGAACAAACTAAGACTTCAAGACAGAGAAGTTGTGTATGATCAAATATTGTTTATACAAATTGATTTTGTTTTACATCTATGCTACCACCAGCTGTTCAGCTGATTCACACATATATAAAATCATGCATACAGTCATTTCACACATGCTAGCAAAGCCGCGAGCTACCACGTGTGTTCTCTAAGCAAATTAAAAATAGTACAATGAGAACAAATGCTTATGTGATGTGTTTGCAGCAGTCCACACACATTCCACATCGGAGATTAACCTCAGCTTTATACCGGATGCAATGTCAGGCTGAAGATGGAAACTGAGTGCAACAGCTTGACAACAACTCCACGGTGATCATGCCAGATTTGAATTTGTTCCAGATTGTTTTTTGCCGATATTTCAGTAGGATTGCAAGATTTTTTTTCTTCCTGTGAAGGTTTTGCTTCGGTTATTTCTCGTATCATTTCAGATAACTGGTATCAACCTCAGACAGAGTTATTAATTAGTCTGCCATCTTTGTGATCTTAATTAAAAGGAAACCTTCTTTGAGTTCTCATGCAATATGGGGAGGAAAAGGAATGCTTCTGAAGTCTGAAAACTGCAGACTAGTGCAATGGTTTGCAAGAAGCGTGAAAACCATTGATAGTTTATAATAACTGAAAAGAAATCCCAGAACTCTAAGATGTGAGGGGTTTAAAGACACACGAATTTGGTCAAATTAACACTATTGAAAGTCCTGCTGTTTTAAAAAGCAAAGAAACAAGTATCTGAAAGTGATTTGCCGACTGCGTTTCTCACTGGAGTCTCAAGGAGGTCCCGATGAAGGATCCTCCAAAGTCTGATCCATCTCTGTTGTCATGATTTTTTTAAAGTTGTTTATGATGTGGTGCTGATGTTTTTAAAGCGCATCCTGCATATTTATCTGGAGCATATTGTGTTTTGGATGTTGTTAAAAAGGCATCCACACAATAATTAGATCCAGGGAGAGTTATTCACAAAATTCTAAACTCTATCTGTTGTCTCTGTAGTAGTAATTTTAGGTTTTTATTTATTTATTTTGTTGTCTGTCAAACACTGAATCGAGAGCCTTTTAACAATAAAAGGAGGAACATTTTAATCTGAATGTACAAACAAAAAGACAACGCACATCTAGCTTTGTAATACGGAGCTTTGATTTGATGACATCAAAGTGATATGCATTAATAAAATGGTAACTTGTACAAAACGCATCTGCAACCCAGGTAAAACTATAATCATTATCCTTCTCAGTGTGGGTTTCAGAGAGTTTTTCCTTTCACACTTGATTAACCACTGACAGTTTCATGCCCGCTGTTCCATATGTGACCTAAAGTTGTGTATAAATTCTGTCTGGTGTCTGTTGTAGAGTTGGCCGTTCTGCCACGGTGTCTCTCAGCTTCAGCTCTTCTTTGCTCTTCCCTGTGACGGTGTGTCGGTGTGGGTGTTTTGCAGCTTCTTCATTGACAGACACTGTAATGGTACCCTATGGATTCCTGGGTCTCAGAGCTGCTGTGCACCAGTTTCTTCACACTGCTAGGCAATGTCAATCACCTGCCCCCTCTTCTCACCTCTCTATGTCTGCTCTGTGTTGGAATTCATGGCTACATCTGTATAATTGTCTGTCGCATGTGTTATTTTCTTGGCAGGTTTAGCAAAGCCCATGGGGCTGGTAGAAGGGCCCGGAGGCCTCGGCCAGGGGGGAGCTGCTGCCACTCTGGGAGAAGATAGCCGCGATGTCGAGAGGAAGTACGAGGAGTATGGCTACAATGCTCAGCTCAGTGATCGTATCTCCCTGGACAGGAGCATCCCAGACTACAGGCCTAAGAAGTATGTCTGCCTGTGTTTCTGCTCATTTTATGTCATGTACATTCTTCTTCCAGCTACAGCTCTACACCTGTTTCTTTCCCCCTGTGGCTGGCTCTGTAGCCTTCAAAAAAAGACTTGTTTTAGGTTTGGTTGGCTTTATTTTTTTACTGCATGAAATGTAAGGCAGAACTTACATTATCATTGAGTGCACTGTGCATTTATCCTCATCCACTTCTTTTATTTATTTATTTATGTTTTGCTTATCCTCTGCGACATTTACTGTGCAAAGTTGAAACAGACCACCATGCAACTAGTGTTAGAATTGATAAACTGTACAAATATAGCCTGAGCCTGAGGATTAGTGGATTTTGCAAGAGCTTCTTGCAGGTTCAGGTGAGGTCAAAAGTGCAGGGAACAGTCATGTCTTTGTAATACTTTCTTCAAGTCAGAAAGTCACATATGGATGTGTTCTTACTTTTACATATTTTCTTTTTCATGCATGCAGCAGTAAAACGAATAGCGGCCATATGAGTTGACTCAGCTTCTGGGTGCAGGCCTCCACTGTTTTAGATGTTTTTGAATAGACAGCTTTGTGTCAGCAGTATTTCTGTGTAGCATGTCTTTAAGCTAAGGGTTTAAAAGCTCACAGTGTACACTACAGCCTCCAGGCTCACTCTGTCCTGAACATCAAAAATTTAAACACCTCAGAAAGAAGCAGTCTTAGGGTAAGTTGTAGCATTTCCACATATTAAATACTGACCCCCTGGATCTTCACCTTAGCTGATGTTTTTCCTGTTTTGTGTCTTTTTTTCCTGCCATAAAATGGTATTGGTCTGTGCTGTTCAGGGACCCAGGTGCAGCAACCTTTAGCATGTTTGCTTTTGAGAGCAATTTAACTGTAAATGTATATTAGCCATATAATAGCTCTGTAGATTACACAGATTTTATATATAGTCATGCAATAGACTGGCAAACTGTCCAGGGTGTACCACACCTCTCGAGCACCTCTGAAGCAGAAGAAAATGGATGGATGCATAGAGTCTGTGGAAGCTAGCAATGAGGTAACAGATCATTATATATGAACTAGCCGAACTTAACTAAGCCTCTATAGCATGCTGTTATATAGTTTTAGCTCATATTTTTTTAGATCGATAGATGTAGCAGTGCTGTACATTTTTATTTTTTTTTGGTTTTCTGACGTTATATAATCTTTGATGTCAATTAGCTAGCTGACGTAACATCTAACGAACTCAAGCTACCAAATCGTCTTTTTAGTGTATGCCTGGACATTATGCTTTGTTGTTACACCTGGAGAAAATGGCACAGTGATCATTTCACTGGAGTCAAAAGAATTTGGACCATTTTTAACCTTCAGTAGTTTCTCAGTGATTGCTTAATATTAGGAATTGAAGGAGGTTTTGGAAAGAAACTAGCTAATCACGTCAAGATAAAAAGCCAATTCCACTGCCAGCATGCACGTATAAGCTTAAGGTGAGACGCAGCATGTTCCATCAAAGTGTACTATTATGTATTTTCAGGACTTCTTCCACAAGACACTGGACCCTCTGTACTTAGTACCTGCTGTAGGCGAGTTGAGGAGGTGTCATGTAGGCCAGAAACTGTCTCATGCCAGTTTTCATATTAAATAGAAAACTGCGAATGTCACTCTTGTAAATTTAATGGCAACCAGCGGGAGAAATACTGTGGTTTATATCATTAATTTTGCACTGACTGCACTGAATGTCCTATTAGCACATGGCATGTAGTAAACTTGCCCCGAATTTAAATGAGGAGCCTCATAATCCAGCTACTTTTGTTTCCTAGTAATATATAATATAATTTTGCAAAAAAGTACATTTCTACTGTATTTATGGGAAGTGACATGAAAGCACATTGCTAGACATCCCTAATATGACAGGAAGTGCAATAAGATGAAAGCAACATTTGAGCTGTTTTAATGTTAAAATGTAGATTTTATTTTCTTTGCAAAAGAAACCCAGCTGACACCCAACGAAGAGCCTTAATTTTCCTTTTTTGAAGTTATATTTTATATTTAGAAAGTGAATTATAGTTGTGAAACAATAGGAGGTGGAGGAGATGGCTTGGGTTTTGGGGGATAATCGGGGCTGTCAGTGGTGTTGATATCAGACAATGTCAAAGAACAATGGTGACAGGCGGAAACACAGAGAGGAAATTTGACAGCCCAGAGAGATTTTAGTGTGGATAGCTAATGATTTCATCCATGCTGCTTTGTTTTAAGTTCTTTTTCACACCCAGAAAAATTAGACAAGAGAGGAGTGGGAAGGAGGAGATTGGGTTAAAAAGAGCTTTTTAATTAATAACGTTAGCTAGGACAGCCTCTGGAATAGAGAGGTTTTACGAAAGGTTTTGTTTTTTTTTAATTAAAAGGGTTGGCTGGTTGTTGGAGGCTGCAAGATATAAAAAAAAGTGTGTGTGTGTGTGGATGGTTTGGTTTCCAGTTTCAAATGATGCTGCCTTTATTAGTGTTAGTATTCAATTCAATTCAATTCAATTTTATTTATATAGCGCAAAATCACAACAAAAGTCGCCTCAAGGTGCTTCATAGATACAGAGAAAAACCCAACAATCATATGACCCCCTATTCAGATGCTTATTGGTGTTTGGATTTTGTGCTACTTCCATCATGGACCAGATTCTGACAGCTTGTCTTCCTCCGCTTTCCTCTTTCTCTACCTGTGTTTATGTGTCCTTATATAAATGCATGTATTTTCACAATTCTTCACCCTCATATACCCATATACACAAAGACATTCTCAGACTCCAAAAATAAATACACAATGTCAAACTAGATACAGCTTTTGTCATTTTTATTTTATTTTAGAAACTGCATGAAAATCAATGCAGTGGAAAGTGAATGCAGTTTTTTTTTTCCTTTTCTGTTTATGTCACTGAAGTCGCACTTTGGAGAACAATAGAAACATCAAAGCGGTGCTCTGAGCATGTGAAAGAATTGTTTGGAGGGATAAAATATTGTGTGTGCAATCAACACAACACTGCAACAGCCAGCATTGTTGTGGCACTAGTGATTGTGGATTTCTTTGCTGCCTTCACACGTTGTCTTTCTAGTGTTTTTGTCCAGAAGTTTTCAGCTTTTTTAAGGCTCGTACAAAGCCTTTGAGGAGATTTCTGCCTCGGACTTCACAGCTGCACTGCTTTAGCGCAGGGACCTTGTTCTAGTCCCCCTTTTAAAGTGATGTGACACCAAAGCTAATCTAGAGCTGGTTGTATGACTAAGACTTCAGTTGCTGTAATGTACACTAAATCTAATGAACTTATATGAGCAGTGACCTGGAGAACATTGTATACATCAACCCACAAATCAGAAAGTAGTAGGTACTTATTGTTTCTCTGCAGCGTGTGATTACAGTTTATTAAATGAAATTAAAATTATTAACATCTCGCAACTATCACGTGTTAATATTATGATAAAAGACTTTTTGCCTCATGTTTCTACCTGGTAATTGTTACTCGTTGTTGAAGGTTGAGTTGCAGTTTAATGATGCAATAATTATGATAATGAATAATGCTGAATCTTTTTTTTTACTGCATTTGCAGCTCCTGAGCTTGTTTTAGGATCAGAGGACAGAACCTATGAAGCAGTAAAGTTTGGCGTGCTTTGGGGTCTTTTTGTGACAGAAATTACATTTTCAGCAAAACTGTCTAAACACTGACACGCATATCACTTCTTTTGACTGTATTAGTAACATGACATAGGGTTAGCCATACAGTGTGTCAGTCACCTGTCACAACCAATAGAAGCATGCCTTGAATCATACCAGTGGTAGACTATATAGATCAAATGTTAGGAAATACTGTATGGGAATAATATTCATGTATCTGTTTCATTTCTGTTTGGTTACAGATTCAAAAACAATATACATTAGGTTGATTAAAAAACAGTAAAAAAAAATACAAGATTTTCACTTTTATAGATGCAATAAATAAGTTTCAAGGGTCTCCTGTCTTAAAGTACAACACATTGTAACCTCATCTTTGTATGCTCCCTACATGGACTCTTGTGTAACCACTTCACCTTCTTTTCGCTGACCATACTTATAATCAGTGTTGGTCAAGTTACTTGAAAAAAGTAATCAGTAACTAATTACCGATTACTTCCCCCAAAAAGTAATCCCGTTACTTTACTGATTATCTATTTTCAAAAGTAATTAATTACTTAGTTACTTAGTTACTTAGTTACTTTTTAAAAACACGATTTACAACCTGAGTAGGTGATAAAGCGATAGATCTTTCAGCCCAGTTCTACTTTTTCTGCATAATCCATCATACAAAATGTAATCAAATGGAAAAGTCTCTTTTTAAAACTTGTTTTATTAGTTTTAATCTTTTAACTTTATGCATCAAGCAAACATTTAATTATATGCAACATTCTCTGACTGGAAGAAATTTGTTTAATATTTAAACTTATTTTCTGCACATTCCAGCACATAATTTTTTTTGTGTGTTTACACTCACTCTTTCAAATGGATGCAAGTAAAACAGCAGAAAATAAATCACATCAAAGACTCAGCGGTCCTGTTGCTCTATTTTCACCTGTACTAAGACAAAATGGCGCCGGTGAGGTCGGCTGCCGTGCTGGATGCTCTGCCCTAACTTCTCCACTTTTTGCAGTTTTTCGTCACTTTTTGCTATATCTGCGATAATCTTGCATGGGCATCATGCAAAACACACAAATCCGCTACAGTAGAGACACTTTGGTTTCTATTGGTCTGCAGTACACGAACATTTCACCATGTTTAACTCTGGACCCAACCTGGCCAAAGGAGATCCTGAGAGAGAACAAAGGACGCGACCCTAAGCGTCGGCCTCGAGGTAAAAGAGCCGGCATCAGGAACAGGCTACGGGCTCGCGCACACCGCGCACCCATGCCCAGTATCCTGCTAGCCAATGTTCAATCCATCGAGAACAAGCTTGATGACCTCAGAGCCAGAATCAAGTTCCAGAGAGACATTCGGGACTGCAACCTCCTCTGCTTCACCGAGACTTGGCTGAACCCAGCGATACCAGACCACGCCGTGCAGCCGACGGGGTTCTTTTCGGTTTACCGCATGGACAGGACAATGGAGTCGGGGAAGAAAAGAGGTGGTGGAGTGTGTTTGATGGTGAACAACAGATGGTGCGACAGCACAAACATCTCCCCACTCACACGCTCTTGCTCGCCCAATCTGGAGATTTTGATCGTTAAGTGTCGCCCTTTCTATCTCCCTCGGGAATTCACTGCGGTCATTGCCTGCACTGTTTACATTCCGCCTCACGCGGACTCGGACACTGCCTTATGTGAGCTACATGAGGCTCTCACACATCAACAAACACTTCACCGAGATGCCGCACTCATTGTTATGGGAGATTTTAACAGAGTGAATCTCAAACTGACATTTCACAACCTTCACCAGCACATCAACTGCCCCACCCGGGGCACGAGGACATTAGACCACTGCTACACCCCGTTCAAGAACTGTTACAAGGCTCAACCCCTGCCGGCATTTGGAAAATCGGACCATTCCGCCATCTTCCTCATACCAGCTTACAAACAAAGGCTAAAGCAGCAACCACCAATCAGGAGGGAGGTCGCTCGCTGGACGGACCAATCGGTGGCCGCGCTGCAGGACGCACTGGATGACGCACTGGATGACGCAGACTGGGACATGTTTCGGCGCAGCTCTGATGACATCAACATGTTTACGGAAGCGGTTGTGGGATTTATCGGGAAACTAGCGGACGACACAGCCGAAAGAACTATCATCCGAACGTTTCCCAACCAGAAGCCGTGGGTGGATAAAAACATCCGCGACGCTCTGAGATCACGCACCGCTGCCTACAATGAAGGGCTTGTCTCCGGTAATATGGACCTATACAAGGCTGCGTCCTACAACGTGCGCAGCGCGGTCCGAAAGGCAAAGCGGAGCTACGGGGAAAAACTAGAGTCACAGCTACGACAGTGCGACTCTAGGAGCCTGTGGAAAGGACTGCGGACTATAACGGACTATAAACGCACATCTTCAACCTTTCCCTCTCTCTGTCTGTAGTCCCAGCCTGCTTCAAAATGGCCACCATCGTCCCTGTACCCAAATCCTCCACCATCTCCTCATTGAACGACTGGCGACCTGTAGCCCTGACCCCCATCGTAAGCAAATGCTTCGAGAAGCTGGTCAGGGACTTCATCTGCTCTGCACTACCCGACTCACTGGACCCTCTACAGTTTGCATACCGCCACAACAGGTCCACTGATGATGCCATAGCCCTGACACTACACACTGCCCTGTCACACCTGGAGAAGAGAGACACGTATGTGAGGATGCTGTTTGTAGATTACAGCTCAGCATTCAATACCATCGTTCCCTCGAAGCTGGACAGGAAACTGCAGGATCTAGGACTGAGCAGCTCCCTCTGCAGCTGGATCCTTAGCTTCCTGTCTGACAGACGCCAGGTGGTCAGACTGGGCAGCATCACCTCATCCCCCATCACACTGAACACTGGTGCTCCACAGGGGTGTGTACTGAGCCCTCTCCTGTACTCACTCTACACCTACGACTGCACAGCCACTAACAGCTCCAACATCATTGTGAAGTTTGCGGACGACACTACAGTGGTGGGTCTTATCACCAACAGTGATGAGACGGCTTACAGGGAGGAGGTCAGCGCCCTGACCCACTGGTGTCAAGACAACCATCTCACCCTCAACGTCGCAAAGACAAAGGAGTTGATAGTGGACTTCCGGAGGTGCAGAGAAGTACACACCCCCATCACCATCAACGGCGCTGCTGTGGAGAGAGTGAGCAGCTTCTGGTTCCTTGGCGTACATCTGGCTGAGGATCTTACGTGGTCAGTACACACAAACAAAACAGTGAAGAAGGCGCAGCAGCGCCTCTTCTTTCTCAGGAGACTGAAAAGATTCGGCATGAGCCCCCGCATCCTCAGGACCTTCTATCGCTGTGCCATTGAGAGCATCCTCACTGGATGCATCACCACCTGGTATGGCAACAGCACCGCCTACAACTGCAAAGCTCTCCAGCGAGTAGTGCGGTGCTCTGAACGGATAATTGGAGGTGAGCTTCCCTCCCTCCAAGACATCTACAGGAAGCGCTGCCTGAGGAAAGCGGGGAGGATCATCAAGGACTCCAGTCACCCCAGCCATAAACTGTTCAGACTACTTCCATCAGGAAGGAGGTTCTGCAGCATCCGGTCCCGTACCAGCAGACTGAGAGACAGCTTTTTCCATCAGGCCATCAGACTGCTGAACACTTCATAGACACCTCAGCTTCACTACTGGAACTTCAACATTATGCACTCCATACTGTATATAAATGCCACTTGTTTTGCACATATTCAACTCTGTATATTTTATATATTTTATTATTATTATTATTATTTTATTTTATTTTTTTACTCTTTAATTTGTAAAAATGTGTATACACACACACACACACACACACACACACACACACACACACACACACACACACACACACGTAGGAAAATATTTAGTATACACATCCAGAAATGCATACACTATTATATATTGTACATATATTTATTAGTTTCAGGTTGGCCATTCTTGTATTTTGCTCGTTTGTGTTGTTGTGTTTGCACATCTCTGTTGCTTGTGGGGCTCGCACACAAGAATTTCACTCGCATGTGCTGTGCCAGTGTGCCTGCACATGTGATGTGACAATAAAAAGTGATTTGATTTGATTTGATTTGAAGACTTAGAGACTTCCATCTGCCACTGAAGGTGCTCAAGAACTTCTACTCCTGCACCATCGAGAGCGTCCTGACGTCAAACATCTGCACCTGGTTTGGGAACAGCACCAAGCAGGACAGACGAGATCTGCAAAGGGTGGTGCGCTCGGCAGAACGCATCATTCAATCAGAGCTCCCTGACCTGCTGTCCATCTACACCAAGCGGTGCAAGTCCAAAGCTAGGAAGATTATGATGGTCCTCTCCCATCCCAACAATGGACTCTTCTCACTGTTGAGGTCTGGGAAGCGCTTCCGCTCCCTTAAGGCCAAAACAGAGAGAATGAGGAGGAGCTTCTTCCCCCAGGCTATTCGGGGCCTGAACCAGGTGTAGGACTGGACTCTCCCAAACACGTCACTATAAGACTGGACTCTCACACACGTCACCACACGCACCACCACACATTTCCTATAATCCTATAATTCCTATAATTTATAATCCTTATCATTATAATCTCTTCTGCTATTTGCACATTCTTTACTGTAAATTCCTAAGTTAATTTGTAAATTTTTGTAGTAAATTGTAAATATTGTAAAACTTTTCTTCTGTCATTTAATGGTCGGGCATTGTACAGCTACAAGCATTTCACCCCCATGTCATACTGTGTATGGTTGTGTGTGTGTGACAAATAAAATTTGAATTTGAATTTGAATTTGTAAAGCAGGAGTGGGGCAGGCGGAGGTTTACCCTGGTGCAGGTGTGCCGCAGCGGTCAGTGGAAGAATCCGCGAGTTTCTCTGTGAGTTTCCCATTACGTCGTAGCTACTCGGTGCTTGTTTTCGCTGTAAAAAGAAGTTTTCTTCCCACGCACAACGGACACTAATGTTTTTGTCACTTTTTATGGAATCAAACTCAAAGTAAGGTCAGTACTTCCACGCTGCACGCTCATACTCTCTCCCACACTCGATATATGATCCATTGTTGATCTGCACACAGCTGTTGTCTCTATTGGCGCACTCGCTTACGTCACTGTCATGAGACATTCTCGCAAAAAAATCACGGTTTTAGTAACGCAGTAACGCAGCGTTCCTACGGGAAAGTAACGGTAATCTAATTACCGTTTTTTCAATAGTAATCCCTTACTTCACTTGTTACCTGAAAAAAGTAATCAGATTACAGTAACACGTTACTGCCCATCTCTGCTTATAATGGTTGCTTTTGTGAACTGTCTCAATGAATATAATTATGTGCTGTGATAACTTGATTGAATAAATGACCTGTTAGGTTGTTGTTTTTTTTAAAGGGAGACACTCTCGGCTATCCATGTAGCACCCACTGGCTCTGTTCCACTTGTGAAGATGTATTGCTTCAAACACCAGTTTTCTCAAACTTGATCATGAACAAAATTTATAAATGCATGAAGGTCTTCATCTTAGTTAACTTGTAGTCTGTGTATCTTATTGAGAGACAGTTATATTGATTGACATTATAATGATGATCTGCAGTTTACTGAAAGAGATAAACATAAAGACCGCTTCCTCGAGGCCTTTCTAGTTCCAACCTCTACTACACCCATCGTCTGATCTATTATCTCTGTGATTCTCAAATCCCCTTTCAAATTATCTATTGTTATGGAAAGTTATACATTTTTACACTGAGAAATTATTAAATTAAAATGTAAAATTAAATCCACATTGGACCACAGCTTGTACTGTAGTGTGTGCAGCTTTGCTGACACATTTTCTCCCCCAACATAATATTGCTGAAGGAACTGCTTGCGTCTTTTTCCCTCCCAGGTCCACTTGGTGGAATATTTTGTTTCACTTGTTCTTCTCGATTAAACTTGCTCACTAACAAAACACAATTCTTATACAGCAATTGAGAGGTGTTGATTAAGCCTAGGAAGTTGAACAGATTTGTTTGTCAGAGTGACAAAGTTTGTAAGTTTGTCTGTTTCAGAGAGTTTAGTGATTGCTGCATCAGGAAAGCTCACAGAAATGTATGGGAAGGTTCAGGTATAAAAACCTATTAAAGAAAGGACCACTGGCTTCCTGCTTTAGGTGGCTGCACCATCCTTGTACGGAGTTACATATTTCTGATTTCTAATTCAGATTCAGTAATTATATCCTGCCGGCAAAAGGTGACTGCCGCAGTACCGAAGTGAGGTTAAATGCAGGAACCAGGCACCTCCTGTCTAATGGGCTTTTAATTGAGCAGAAGCCATTGAGCAGAGAGGACTTTGATGACTACAGGGAAGCAAAGTCCATCACCATAACCAAAATAATCGACACATTTCCAAGCCTTCTCTTTTTAAACCTGCCTGTCGACAGCAAAACCAATTCATAATAATACAGCAGCGTTTGTGTCTCTCACAAAAACCTGTAATCCCCGCTCGCCACCTGCTAGTCTGTATTTCTTCTCTCTGCCCTTCTTTCTGCAAGTGACATTCTTAACTGAAATACCAAAGGACTTAAGTAGGCTCTATTTTATGTGACTTTGTACCTGCCATTCGCTGTCCTTGGGAGGCTTAAGTATAACAGCTCATTGGGCTGTGGAGAACAAAGCGATAAAGGCAGACAAGCTAGAGAGATTACTGATGCCCAGAAAACAAACAAACAAACAAACATATATATATATATATATATATATATATATATATATATATATATATATATATATATATATATATATATATATATATATATATATACCCTCCTGTTATACGTGAGGACTTTTATTCATTTACTCCGAATCTCACCTCTATCTTTACTGTCACTTTGCTGATTTGATTTCTGTTTTGTCAAAATAGCCGTTAAAACTAAAACCGTATCGAAGCGTAATGCGTGCCCTTCTTCCCTGAGGACCCCACATCTTGTGTTTGCCCGCCTGTGGGAGGGTGATAACCAGCAAGGGAGGCTGAAGAAACAGGCTTACCTCATCTCCTAAGCGTCTGATACTGCAGAATGGGATCATAAGGTCTCCGTGGTGCAGAAGCTCCTGCTGCAAATTGATGCTCTTTCCAGTGTTACAGTTTATCGCCCGGATGGCGGGTGGGGGTCGGCGTGAGTGGAGCGTTGGTGGGGGGCAGAAAAATGACAAAGCAAACTATTATCTTTCAGGGAGGAGTGTTCGCAGATTGGAAAGTTGCTTTGGTGTTGCCTGCAATGCGCGGGTTATGGGAGGTTAATGTGAAATTACACAGCAAATAAGAGCGGCCAGCGGGGAAAAAGTCAGATGGAGTGGCTGGGGCTGCAGGCTGCTGGAGAAGGAGAAAAGGGGGAGGTGTGATAGGAATACATCTTAATCTGGCACTCTGTTTCTGTCAAAGCTTGTTCCGGGTCAAATTATGAGAGCTGGCCAGTGAGCTCAGTCCCATTACTAACAGATGAGTCGATCGCTCATCCTGTTACGGCTTTACAAGGCTTCCCCGCTACTCTAGACAGGTACAAATTTAAGGTTGAGCGATGCCCTAAATTGGATCCAGTAACTAGGGCAATGGAACTACAATATCACTTTACGATGTCGACACTGAAATCCACTGTCGCACCACGTCTCTACTAGAAGCAGCCATGCTGCCCGTGACATTTTCAAGATCACTCTGGTAATGTTCATTAAACACAATCTCTGCACTGCATATATGACTGGCAGGGGTGAAATATACATTACTTTGTTTTGTCATGCTTTAATTGTGTCTCTGCAAAGGAGAGCTGCGGCGCAAAAGAACCCTCCTCAAACTCACTGCCAGATTTGTCCTTGTATTTATAGACCTGGCAGGGCAGACTGAGAGAGGCAATAGAGAAAGCTGCGAGAGGGAACAAAGGAGTTTCTGAGCACAAATGCACACGGAAGGGCTGCAATGATACAGTGGAGGGGTTATCAATCAAAACGTTCGTGCATTTACTCGCACGCAAAACACAAGAATCTAGCTTAAAGCATAAAAATACACAGAGCGCTTCATCATAAACACTCTCTGTGGCTTGGTTGTCCTTTCATGAGCTCTGCTGTCAAATACATGTAGGCTTGGGTGAGGGTGTGGTTGATAACAGAGCGTGACGTCAAGCTTTACAAGTCAAGAGAAGCAAACATGAACAGCTAGAAGCTTCAGCTGGCTATAAATCCTGTGATTAAAAAGAAATCAGTATTGAAAAACATCTCATAAAGACTACAGTTGCTTCTCAAATAAACCCAGATTAAAAAAGAGAAATCCAACATCATGCCGGCCAAGTCATTTTGGTTTTTTCTTCGTTTTCACTGGTTGTTTGGTTTAGTTTTTATCACTAAAAACGACTCTGTTATGTTTAGGAAAAGTCGTTTCTAAATGCTTCTTTCCAACAATAATCCTGCACAAATTGCACTCAACAGTATCCTGTCCATTTATATGTCACGCCCAGCAGCATCCACATGTGACGAGTTTGGAGTGAGTTACCCATCTTTATGCATATCTCTGTTTTTGACTTAAGGTTAGTCTTATTCTATGTTTGTCCCTTATTTCTTTCTTATTTCTACACATATCAGCCAGAATATTAGAACCTGATATTGTGTAGGCAGCCAAAACAGCCGTGACACATGAGGGAATTGACTGGGACCTCATGGGGTATCCTGTTGTGTCTGTCACTGGGAAATTGACAGTGAATAGGGCTTGTTCCAGCGCATCCAGTGAAAGCATGATTGGACTGGGATCTGGGGAGTTTGGGGAGGCTGGGTCAAAACCCTTGAGCTTTCTGATGTGTTCAAGGAACAGAGCTAAAGCGCTGTGATGGTGCCGCTGTGCAGGAGTACCATCGCTGTGGATGGTACCTGCTGAAATGTTTAGGTGGGTGTTAGGTAGGTGTCACATGAATGATGAGTTTGCCAGCTGGACATTCTAGCAAGATAGTTAACATTCATAAAACGTCTGTTTTTTAATGCCGTGGCTGAACAGTTTATGTGTCCAGTGATAGCACATGCGATATTTTGCATTTAGACCTCAGACTTCAGTTCAAACTTGCAGTTTAAAGTTGAGAGGCATTAAAAAGTTTAACTTTTTCCAAAATTTATATTCGCTATACTAAGATGTGATACGGAGAGCATGCAACAGATATGCAAAGTAAAAATGCAAAGTGGATGAAGGTAAATAGAAGATGACCTTTCAGAAATGCTTTTTTATATTTTTATTTATTTATTTATTTTAGAGAGATATGGAAAGCATTTACTATATAACTTCACAAGTAAATAAGATGCCATCTGCTGTGCCATCCCACATATTTGTTACTTCTTCCTTTGCCAGTTCTCATTGTTAAAAGGTGAGAAATTTCTTCACTCTCGTGCAAACACGCACACAAACACACACACACACACACACACACACACACACACACACACACACACACACACACACACACACACACACACACACACACACACACACACACACAGACACTCAGTGGCTGTGCAGTGAGCACCAGGAGTCTTCCACTGGGTGGAACAAGGATGTAACTATAGCACCATGCAGGGCTCCATCTGCTATGTGGCCATCCCTCTGTGGCCTGACCCCACGGATGCTGCTGAGTCAAAGTGACATTCTGGTTCACAGGGGTATTAGAAAGCCGAGCACCAGCAGAGAGGTAGCTCACAGCAAGAGTGGACGAGTAGCAGACATACCCTTTTTTTTCTTCACTTTTTTTGTCCTGATTGACATTTTGTCAGTCAGGACAACTAGAGCCAATAGAAAATTGTTATTTCCTTTTCAGTAAGTTATATTTGGATCTAGTGGGAATAGCAGGCCGTAACCAGCTTACAGATAAGACAGGTAAACAACTTAAATAGTGCACCCTAGATGAGGTCTAATTGGATGCGTCAGCTGAGCCATCGGCTAATATGAGCTGGCACTAAGATCGGCTGATCTGGGAGGTCCCAGCATTTGTGGCCTGTCGTAATATGTCTGACTACATGACTATAGAGATAACTGAAAATATCACCACTCTCATTACTGTTTTTACGACTAAGGATGATGTCAGCAGCGTTGGCGCCTCTCCGTCTTCGTATTTAGCAAAACACTTTAAAGGCTGAGAAGGATTTACTGAAGCTAAATGGGAATCATAGTTTTGTTTACCCTGTAGTTCATTTCTATCAATATTCAGACGCAGAACAGTACTACAAGTGTTTCCTGCTCTTGTAAATAATTCAGCCACAGCAGTTATAATAGCCACCTCATTATCCCCGCATAATGAATTAGGGACGTGGAAACATGGGGAAATAAAAGCAGATGTGAGTGAAATGTGTTTGTCAGGCATTGAATTCTGAGCCTAATTGGGGCCGTGTGGAGGGGTGGGGGGGGTGGCAATCGCAAGATGCTGACTGCGTGTATTCACAGTTGCCATAGGAATCATTTAAGTGCTTCTGTCCAGTTAACACTGTTATTTCTTACTGCAAACTCGCAGTGCGTCTTTCAGAGAATACTGTATTTTCCAGAAATGACAGGGACGTTTGCCAGACTTGAAAACAACTATTATTAGCCGCGGAGAGTCTCAGCATCGTGACAGAATGTGTGAACTTAGAACAAGTGACGCTAGTGCACAGATCATTTTAATAATTGGGTCAGTCTCGGTAGCGGCACGATGTAGGACTCTAATCACAGATGTACAAAAGGGGTTGCTGTGGAGTCTGTGTGAGGAGGAGGCAGAAAGTTGAAAATGGATAGGGAGGGCTCCGCGGTTATGAAGGATGAAAGGAGGCTGAATGGGAGAGGGAGGAGGACACCGAACATATCAACAGCCTTTCTACTGCAGGAACCATGAGCAGACACCCTGATTGGCCCTGTAAGCCTTTTTCTGTGCAGTATAAGATCGGTCTGACTCACACAGTGATGTAATCATTTTGTGACAGGTGCAACCCTGCATTCATTTTATGTTATTTCTTTTTTCTCCACCTCTGTGGCAGATGGTATTATGTTTGAATGAGCAGCAGTCTGTTTTTCTTTATCTTAGTTCCAATATTTAGCTTTTTCCCCCTTTTTTTCAAAATGGCACATGTTCCAAGTCAAAGCAATCAACATTGAGGTTTTCAGGGACTCTCAGAAGTACCCACTCCAGAGTAGGTCCTTTTATTTTCCCTGAAAACGGCTGTCAAAGACTTTGTTAAATTGTCTAATCGTTGTTTCGCTCAGTATTTCTAGCATTTGTATCTCCGTTTTGTGTATGTTGTTTTTGAATCTGATTTGGTCCTACATTTGAGAAGAACACAGAATACCAA
Source organism: Aulonocara stuartgranti (assembly GCF_965226115.1). Lineage (NCBI taxonomy): Eukaryota > Metazoa > Chordata > Actinopteri > Cichliformes > Cichlidae > Aulonocara > Aulonocara stuartgranti. The sequence goes on along the minus strand of NC_138948.1, from coordinate 36,048,511 downwards.
TCTTTATTATTGAGTCTTTATTATTCATGTATTTGGCTTCTTCACATTCAGCACGCACTCTCCCATTACGCACAACGGAGATAAAACGCAGTCAGTTTGACTTTTGGCTGCCTGCTTCTACTAGGATATGTTGTCTTCACCATTAGCACTGAAAGGATACTATAACAACAAACTTTACCCTCCATGTTACCAAAGTCATACTTACAGTTTCTGGTAGGCTGGCTGTGCTGTGTGTTTTTCCATGTGGTCTCTTTGTTATCTTTAGTTTCTTTTCTTTTGCAGATGAAAACTGGGTCATTTGTAAATTAAAATATTTATTATTCCTCTGCCTTTGAGATAAATAGTTGTGCATCGGAGAGAAATATAAGTGTTTGCACTATGAAAATTCCTCTTTTACAGACCATTTTACTCACTCAAGGGAAAAACTTCTTTTTTAAATCCAACCAGCAGAAGCAAACAATGAGCCCGATGTTAACACATTCAACTCACGAACATCTCTGATATGAACATTTTAGCCTTTGATATGGTTGTAACTCATGACTTTTTCCTTGCTTACCTGAACACCTAAAAGGACCAGAGCCATTATTAATACCACGAGTTACTCCTGTGATGTCCCTGCTACAACATTTCAAAGTGTCGGCTTCAGCCTTCCTGAAGGTCACAACACGACCCCTGAGATGGCTCCACAATTTTCAAACTTAGCAAACCTTTCCTTGCTGTAGACTCACATTAACATACATGTATAAAACTCACAATCTACCTTGCAGCAAGCAACAGCTTCTTGAATATACTCTTTGTCTTCTCTAATATATTCATATTAATCCTTTGAAGGAAAAATGCAATTAATAAAGTCAGCGTAGGTTTAATATCGGTGAATAATTCTTGCATTTCTTTTATCAGGTGTAAGCAGATGACGTACCCAGAGGACCTTCCTCAGATCTCAGTAGTCTTTATCTTTGTGAATGAGGCTCTGTCAGTGATCCTGCGCTCCGTCCACAGTGTGGTCAATCACACACCGGCACACCTGCTGAAGGAGATCATCTTGGTAGATGACAACAGTGACAGTGGTAAGACCTTTCACGGTTTTATTAATATAATATCTTATATTGGTTTTAATTCTCTTAAAAAATACCAGTTGTTTTTCTGTTGAGGTCAGTCTTTGTTCTTTAACATTAACTGAAAGCTTTAATTGAAATCTAGCCAGTTACAGTATTTCCTTATTGCAACATGTTTTTGTTTTTTGTATCAGGATCCTATCTCTAAGCTTATTCTCGGACAGGGAATTAAAAAAAAAATCTTATGGTTTGCTTATTCAGTTGAGACAGCCACTTTATTTAACTCTGGCTGTCTTCTCTCATGGAACAGCGCGACGTTTTTAAATTCATGTCTGAATTGTTGGTCTGTTTATGCTACGGTATATTTGAGTATTTTCTTATGTGTTCCTGTACCACACTTTTCTGAGTTTTTTATGTCTGTTTGGGTTCGTGAGTAACGGTTGAGGTGATGGCGAACCCCTGAGGGTAAACACTTGAGCACCAGGTTTTAAAATAGCATAAAAAAAGTGGGGGGAGCAGGGATGGATTTGTCTCATCTACACTGCCGTGTACTACTGTCTCCATGGCGATGTGGGCAAATCCTTCAGTGGTTTCCACTCCTCGGTGCCCACAGCAGCTGATGATGCTTAGCTTCATCTCCCCAAAGCTTTCCTGTTTGGAGAGCGAGTCACAATGAACTAGATTCCAGACCATGCTTGGCCCTTCTTCACTTGGCACTGAGTAGCAAGCCTGCCTCCCTCAGGCTGGCAGAAGAAAAGGACGCATAAATAACATACTAAAAGAAGGCAAACCAGGAGTCACCACTGGCACATTTCCATTCCCCACTAAGCCTCTAACTGCCGACCATTAAAAAGGGAGGCTTTAAAAGTCAGCGAACAGAGAGAATGGAGTCTGACCTCATGTCTCATTATATCGGCTTGACTGTAGTAGTAAACAAAACCTCTCCAGTGACTTCGTCGGTGGATTATTTTCAAACGAGGAACAGTTGTTATTATTTAGTAGTACGAAAGCTCGGGCTAATTGGGTTGGCATGTGTTCTGCAGTCATTTCCCTTTGAAATATACTTGGCTTCCTGTCTGTTTTATTCTTTCCTGCTTTTTAGACTATGTATCTCGCCTTCATTGTGTTCACCTATGTCTTGTTTCCTACTAGCCGCTCAGTCACACTACAGTAAAGATAGGACAGCAACCTCCATCCGGCTAGAAGCAATTGGTGGCTGCCCCGTGATTCAATTGAATATTTTTGCATTTAGCAAGTGATTGCAAGTAATTACGATAACCAACTGGGTGCTCAGTGTATGCACATGCAAAGTCCTCAACCTCTGGGCGACTAATAGGGGTGGATTTAAAAAATCGATTTCCCAATTTGACTCGATTTTAGTTTGAACAAAGCAATTGTGATTCATCAAATCCTGAATCGATTTTGAAATCTAAAAGTATTTTGCCAGAAATGCCAGAATCTCAGCTTCAAGCTCACAAAACTATTTTATCAACTGCCAAACAGCTAAAACAGCAAATAATTAAAGAGCAGGTAAACGCATGCCGCAAAAAGATATAAACACAAAGCGCGACCCGACGACACGCACACGTACATGCTGTTGGTGCTGAAAGACGATGTCTCACAGATTCTGAAGCTGCAGGTTTCGTCACTCTCCAATCCAAATTCATCAAAGACAAGAAAGCCTCATTTTAAAATTATGCCAAATTGCAAAACGCTTAGCTGTGTCTCTAATTAATCCTCTGTAACTTTGCTCGGCTTCACTTCAGCAGCATTAGGTAATGTTCATATGTTGATTCATGGTTTTCCTCAGTTTTTGTTCTACTGCAGAATATTTTTAAGGCGGTTATCTGCCATAGAAAGCCAGGCCAGAAAAATCTTCATGTTTTCTGTTTTTTTATCTTCAGTTACTTTGACACAAAGCCACCTGCTGTGATGCTCAAACCTATGGTGAAGTCTCACGAGTGTCAGCTTTGTTTTTATATATACATATAAAATATGGATATGTAATGATAAATGATCACAATGATAATATTTTTGACTGTCTGAGTTGAAATTGAATCGAATCGGAACCTTGTGAATCAGTGACGATACCCAGCCTGGTAACCACTTTTAATTGCAAAGGGATTGTGCAGGTCGCCTGCACATAATTGCAGTCCAATTTATAGAGGAAGAGAGATTGCCAGAAAATTTCAATAAATCCAAGTCAGCTGTGCCAAGCGTCTATGTGTTTCTTTGCAGTAGGGGACTCAGCTCTGCTGGCTGTATTCTGGTCATTTTCTCATGCATCTTAGGTTTTCCAGCACAGATCTTTTCCTGATTTATTATAGCTTATTACTACATTATTATAAACAGCTGCAAGTAGTTGCCAACTTGACTACATTCAATTGCAAACTGATGGCCCTGGTAGCAGGTTTTTGTCACCATCTTGAAGTGCCAAAGTTGTTCTGAACACTGCGAGTGTTGGTGAATGGTCACAGACCTGGTCAACATCTTCAAAGCAGCCATTTCAAAGGCACCGATAATGCAAGTTCTGGTCATGTCACAATCTCCACTTGTTGTTTTGTCTAGTGCGATTGTTTCTGGTCCAGTACCTGCCTGTGCTAGCTGTCTCTTCTTTAAGGTTCTCATTCAAAGAGTGTAGGACACATTAATGCAGCCAGTCAGTCAGCAGCATTTGCAAAACAAATACATAATTAGGTTGCATTTCTAAGTACATGGCTACGTGTAGAACGCCTTCAAAAATCTAATTTTGAAGCAATTACCTAAAGAAAAAGGAAAAAAGAGGGAATCAATTATGTATTTGTGAAGTAATAAAATCTGGGTTTACAATGTTTTTATCCATTCATCATCACTCATTTTGACTGATAAAAGCATTGCATGGATTCAACATTACATGTCCCTTCAGTCCTGTAGTTTTACCAGTATTCAACTCACTCTTTTGATTTTATCTTCATCTTTATTGCTTTTTGGTCCATGTGCACAGTTCAGCAAAAAAATAATGAATGCTGGCTCAAACGTAAAGTAGCAAAACATAAAGCCGGCATTCTTTTCCAAGTTATTTCACCCCAGAATCGTGGCCACTGCAGGAATGGAAGCTTGTCAAAACTGTCACAATAAAGTTGTCTCTGCTGAAAACGGACAAATTAAAACTGCTGTAAAAGAGGTTAACGTTAGTCTGCAGACATCACACTACATGACTAACAGCATGTGACTGCACTGTGCTTTAATTGACCACGTGCCTCATTCATCTGTAATGAAAGGTCAGTTTCAGGTCATTATCGCATCCATCAGCTTCTCTTAGTGTATGTTTACCAACACTGATGATAATTTGTGCAGATGTGCGAGTGGTGTCTTGGGAGTTGCGGCGCTGTGACATTAGAAAATTAACATGCAGACTGGACTGTTTGACCTTTAGTGGCTGCCTCTTACTGTCCCTGCTCGTTTAAGTAAAACTCAGTGAAATGAACTGAGGCACAGCCACTCCTGGAGTAAAAAATCACACACAGGAAACATGTTTGCCATGCCACGGCGACACATTTTCTTCACTGTGACATTTCTTTGATGACAGGTAGCACTGCTTCTAGTGTGCTATACTAAATTTACCCTTCCCCGTTGATGAGCTGTGACTGTGTGTGTCAGTCAGGATGACTCCAGTTCATAGCTGTTCATAATGCGAGTAGCAAGGAAAGACTCAATGAGGCCTACGGTATTAAATTCCAGCAGATACCATCATAAATTGACAACTTAATGATTCATATAATGAAAACACGATATAAACTGAAAGCCATGTTGATTACAGCTTGTAATATACATTTCAAGTCAATACTGAATTGCTTTAAACGTTGCATACATTAAATCAGATTTATTCTTCAGAACAGACGGCATGCTCATTAGCAAAGAGCAAGAAATTCCTCTCACAGACAATTAATTAGGCAAAGAAAATGCACATTCAATTGAATATACAATTAAATATATTTCTTTTTGTTTGAATGGAACTGAGTCCTCATTTGCAGAAATAATTAAGGAACAAGAGTTTTCTTTGGTTAAATTTGCAGCAGGAAGCAGAAATCTAGAAAAATAGATACACAGCCTTCCTCCTGCAGCTTTTCTTTCTCTGCTCTAAGCTCCTCCCACCAGCAAAGGCTTGAAACAAATATATGAATTAGAAGTTCGCACAATGCAGAACTCCATTTCTTTATTAACTGCATCTAGTAGTCTCAGAAAAAGGGGTTGGCGATATATCGAATTTACTCGAGGTATCGCAGGTTTTTCCAAGTATGATGGTTCAAATGGTTTTATTGCAACCGTCGAGTATAAATTGCCATGCGTGTTGTATTCTGTTGAAACTATTGCTGCAAAAGGTAGCAAATTTATTCCACCAGCTGAAAAGTCATCCATTGCAAAGTTATCACTGTTTTAAACTCTGCATATCAACGTCTCCCCACACAGAAAACGTTAAATAAACCAGCTGTGACGCCTGTGACTGTTCTTGGTTTGAGGTCGCTACATTTTTTTGTCTTATAATTCTTATATGTTACAATTAAAAAAAGAGCACCTTTGTAATTTCACTTGTTTTATTTTGTCTCGTGAATTATTGCTTGATGTCCTTTATTGTTGCTATTTGTTTGTTAAAACCACAGATAGAGATTTACTGTGGCAATACTGCCATTTGTGAAAACATCTGTGTGCAGCTGATGGCTAAATTTTTTTTTTTAATTCATTCTGATTTTTTGTATTCAAAGTAGAAAACAAATATGGAGTGGTCAATTTGAATGAGTATACCAGTGCATGTTTAGGCACTATATGCTTCAAAATAACATTTGTATTTGAATGTTATTTAAGCACATCATGATATACATAGATTTTCCTCATGCTACCCAGCCCTACTTAGAATAAATACGTTGCTCTAACTTAGTTATCTTAACCCTTGTATGGTGTTCGGGTCTGTGAGACCCGTGTTCAGTTTTTTTCAAAAGAAAAATTAAACAATTAATTATTTTTTCACGTGTAAATGTGTTGTCTTTCCACTCACTCCACTTGATTATAACTGATTTATTTATAACATTTTATATAAAAGAAAAACGAGAAGCACATTAATTCATAAATGTGATCTAACAAAGGTAAAGGGAAAAAATTAACCATGTTTGCTGTTCATATGTCTTGTAATTGGGATGAAGTAAACATCTGTTGAGTAATTTAACATAAAATTGTTTGATAGTGTTAATTTGGAAAGCCAAAACTCTAGCGGGTCCACCAGACCCATGAACACTGGCTGAGTAACAAAAATACGAACACCACACAAGGGTTAAATAAGCGCCACCAAGTTTCCATAATTTTTCTAAGTTCTGGAACATAAAAAATTAAATTAAACTGTCCCATATAACACATGGTGGTGAAGGTGTGCATGGATTTTTTTTTCCTGTTTTAAAAATAAGTCATACGCCTGACTTTAGTCTCACCCAAGTGTTAGACGTGATCTTGTGTGAGTCTTTGAGACGTCTGTGTCATCAGCTTAATTTTTCTTTTCCTGACAAAAACATGAAGAAATTGCTCAATAAAAATCTTTAACAAATTTTTAAGCAATACATGCAAAAATGATTCCAACTAAAACTCACATATGCAAATTGATGTTTATTTATTTATTTTTTCATAGAAGGTTCAAGAAACAATTTAGTTAAAAAATGTAAATGTTCTTTGTTTCATGGTTCAGGCGTTACAGGTTTAACCTGGGATTGCAATCGTGCTCTCTCAGGGGAAACTGGCCCATCGCACCACCACGTCGTACTTCCTGTGTTAACCTTTTTACCCTTTTAGTCTGGACTGATAAAACTGGCTAGGCTTTCTAAATCCAGATAACAGAGCCTAGAGTAGCTACAGGACTCTAGTTCCCTCTAATTTCACTTCCAGTATATTGAAAGATTAGCGTAGACTTTTTTCCCCTAACAATGTCAAAAAGCATTTTGCCTGCTACAACTTTTACAACTTTCAGTCATTGCTTGCAGCAAACAAGCTGTACAGTATCTCTAGCAATTTATCTGTCAGTTATTCAGAGAAAATCAAGCAAGATGTTGAGCGATAAGAATTTAAAATGAAGCAGATGCTCAGACATTAAGATCAGGTACGTTAGAAGAGGAAAAGATCAAACACCAACCAGTTTACTGTCATGCTGTTCCCAATAAATGCGTGAGAGGTGGGTGACCTCAATATTGCTGACATGCCGCGGCACAAATCATTTCTGCAACTCTGAAGCGTGTTGACAAAAACGTTTTCCACTTACAGTGACGAACTGTACTGTACTCTGACGCAGCGTTTCAGCTGGAAGCTTTCGTGTCAGGATGACAAGCACATGATTCCTTTTTTAATATTTAATCCATCATCACATTACTTGTGGTGAGCCAGTTTACCCATTAGGTAACTTTACTATTCTGCTCATGATTGATGAAAGCGATCGATATCTGGCCTGTTCAGGGATCAGTGTCGGAGACAAGTCAATAAATCCAGAGTTAAAAGAATGTGGCCTGTGGTTTGTGTTGCACAAGTAAATCTCTTTCCTCTGAAGGTGATCATTTTACTTCGCCAGACAAAAACATAATTAAGAGGTGTTCTGAGGCTGGTCTTATTGGAGGAGAAAATCCTGGGGGTTAATTTTAATAGACTGCCAGTTAGACATCTCTTTGGACAGCAGGAAGGAGTGAATGTTCAGGCTTTAAAAAGAATGTTCAGTAACACTTCATCATCCACCCTTAACACAGCACTCTATAACCTCCCATGACTTCCAGGGATTCATGGTGTTCCTTGCACAGTATGTATTCATTTAAATTCACAGTATGATGGATAGTTATCCTCTGCCATGTTGCATTGCCAGTACTTTAAAATGTATTCCCAGCTCCATAACTCTCTTCCGATGGATGCATTCCAGCGTTTTATTTGCAAGGATCAGAGAGAGCCCCATAACTTTTCTTCTTTCCAGCAAAGCCTAGTAATTATTACACCCTAATAGCTTTTATTGTATTGTAGCTGCAGGGTAGACTGATGATGAAGGAGCCTCACTGCACAGGTCCGAAACCTGCTATGGGTGCAATCAGAACTAAGCTTCTGAGGTGCTTTACAATGCAGCTTCTAACAGTGACTGATTTAAATTCAATAAGATGAACCCTACAAACCTTATAGTTCATAAATTATTTTACGTGATGTTATTATTAAATTCCCACAACGTTTTCATGTGTATCCATCCCTTTGTGATCCTTTAAAGAGCTGGATAAAAAGTAGATGAAAGAGAAAAAGTCAAACTTTAATAAGTCCAGCTTTTGCAGGATGGGATGCTTCTTACCATTTGGGACACATTAAAGGGGTATCAACACAGAAAGTGACTAGCAGTGAGCAGAGACCACAGGAAGTCAATGCCAACATTCAACCTTCAAGAGATGACAGGCACAGTAACTGCTGGTTACATGGAGTGGGTGTATCCCAAGTTAAACCTTTCAATACACTGGAGACAGCAGTAGGCAGTGGTTAGGGACCAACTGCTACAAAGTGATGCATAGCAAACACATTCCCTCTTCTGTCGTTACCTTTTCCATCCATCCATTTGTTATCTTATTCAGAATCAGAATCAGAATCAGAATCAGAATCAGAATGGGTTTATTGCCAGATGTTGAGGTTTACAACATTAGGAAATTGCTGCGGTGCTTCAGTGCAGACAATAAGAATTAAAGTGCTATGTAGAAAGAAAGATATGTGCATGAGATATACATGAGATATATACATGAGAATAAGAATTATGAGTGCTACGTAGAAAGATATATACATGAGTGCAGGTGGTGATCAGTGCCAGACATGAAATGATGCAGTGACACAGCGTAGGGTCATGTGTTAGTGGCGGGGACAGTCATGTGGTTATTGTTCATGTGTCCAACAGCAGAGGGGAAGAAACTGTTCTTGTGGCGAGAGGTTCTGGTGCGAATGGACCGGAGCCTCCTGCCTGAGGGGAGCAGGTCAAACAGACTGTGTCCAGGGTGAGAAGGGTCAGCTGAGATCCGGGCTGCACGCCGCAGTGTCCTGGAGGTGTACAGGTCCTGCAGAGATGGGAGTCTGCAGCCAATCACCTTCTCAGCAGAGCGCACAACACGCTGCAGTCTCTGTTTGTCCCTGATAGTGGCTCCAGCGTACCACACGGTGATGGAGGAGGTGAGGATGGACTCGATGATTGCAGTGTAGAATTGCATCATCGTCCGTGTTGGCAGGTTGAATTTCTTCAGCTGCCTCAGGAAGTACATCCTCTGCTGGGCTTTCTTAATGACGGAGGTGATGGTGGGCTCCCACTTCAGGTCCTGGGTGATGGTGGTACCCAGGAAGCGGAATGAGTCCACAGAGGTGATGGGGGTGTCAGTCAGGATGATGGGGGGGAGTGGGGCTGTGTGCTTCCTGAAGTCCACAATAATCTCCACTGTCTTCTGGGCATTCAGCACCAGGTTGTTGTGGCTGCACCAAGACACCAGACGTTCAACCTCCCTCCTGTAGGCAGACTCGTCCCCGTCCGAGATGAGCCCAATGACGGTGGTGTCATCTGCGAACTTGATTAGCTTGACAGACTGGTGGGTGGAGGTGCAGCAGTTGGTGTACAGGGAGAAGAGCAGAGGAGAAAGAACACAGCCCTGAGGGGAGCCGGTGCTGATGGTCCGGGAGTCCGAGACATTCTTTCCCAGCCTCACGTGCTGCTTCCTGTCCGTCAGGAAGTCAGTGATCCACCGGCAGATGGGATCAGGCACATTCATCTGGGAAAGCTTGCCTCGGAGATGGTCTGGAAGGATGGTGTTGAAGGCAGAGCTGAAGTCCACAAACAGGATCCTGGCGTAGGTTCCTGGGGAGTCCAGATGCTGCAGGATGAAGTGTAGGGCCATGTTGATGGCGTCGTCTACAGACCTGTTGGCTCTATATGCAAACTGCAGGGGGTCCAGGAGGGGGGCCGTGAGGGTCTTGAGATGGGAGAGAACTAGGCGCTCAAATGACTTCATGACCACAGATGTCAGAGCCACGGGTCTGTAGTCATTTAGTCCAGTGATCCTAGGTTTCTTGGGGACAGGGATTATGGTAGAGGACTTGAAGCAGGCAGGCACATGACATGCCTGCAGTGAGGAGTTGAAGATGCCAGAAAACACTGGGGCCAGTTCAGCTTCCATAGGGTGAGAGATGAGTACACCGTGGACGGATCGCCAGCGTGTCGCAGTGCTGGAACAGAGAGACAGACAGACATTTGCACTCACAGTGCCAATTTAGAATCATCAATTAACCTGACCTCACTAACTGCGTGTCTTTGGACTGAGGGAGGAAGCCAGAGTACCTGGAAAGAACCCACACAGACGCAGGAAGAACATGACATGCAAACTGCACCCAGAAAGGCCCTGATGTTGGATTAGGACCTTTTTACCTACCTACACCACCATGGTGCACATCATTACCGATTTATAAAGGGGGGGGAAAGTCATAAAATTATTGATTTTTCTCTTGACTTTTAATTTGAGTGATTTGAAAATATCAAACAGTAGAAGCTGATTTTGATTCAAATTAATCGACATCATCTCAACCTGTCAGGATGAATGTTCTAAACGACCACCTCATATATGTCATCAGCAGAGGAGGTACTCAAATAGTTTACTGCTGTAAATGACCCACAGCAGACCTGACAGTTCAATGCTTTTCAGCATACTTATTAACTTGGATGCTGTACACACAGCGGCTGCAGCTTTCCAGCCGCACACATCACCATCTCTAACAACCACAGACAGACAGCACAGCTTTTTATGCCAGAAAGGTGGGATTGCAGATGCTGTGCAGGTGCATCCGTCTCTCAGACCACGCCCCGCCACAACTACAAACACAGAAAAGATGTATGTCATCACAGTCACAAATATTAAAAAGTAATTTTTTTACAGAAAATGCTTCGGATGACTGCTCTGTAGTAGCTGTAGTAGTGGCAAAAGTACCACGGTGTCAAAATAAGAGCAGGGGCAAAGCTGCAATATAAGTACAAACTACCAGTATGCCTTCAAAGTTTGTTACCATGGCACCCTTGTTAAATACATTTACAGTAATAAATGGTCATTCAAATTCTGTCTAATTGTTTACTTACCTGATGTAGTGTTCACGTGGACTTCAACACCATTAATCTAGCTTAGCTTAGACAATTTTGCAAATTGCCTATTAGGGAAGTTGTATCTATTGCATCTGTATCTGTCTACAAAATGAAAGAATACCCTTTTTTTTCCTTTCTTTTTTCTTTAGCTAGGACCCGTGGCAAATATGAGGGGCATCTATTAAATCTCCAAAATTACATACTTTTGACTGGGTTCCCCTAGGACCTCAACATACTGGTACTTTTAAAAAGCAATATGTAAAATAGAACTAGAAACGAATGATATGAAGTCATTGGGAACTAAATGACAAAATCATGGAAATTAAAATGATGGGAAAAAGCCTCAGGGGTCTGCAGGTACTGCAGTCTGTGGGATTACTGGTTAATTTAGTGTTAAATGCTCATGCTTTTTTTCTGTCTCTTCGAGGGCCAGTAGGATACCAGCAAATTCACCCTCTCTCCCTGCAGCATTCACCACTGTATGTTAAGACCTTCAGCTAGAAAAAGACTCCTGACAATCCTTCACTATGTCTCCTCAATGACACACAGGGGATTAGACTGCCATTTTTCTTATACTTTCACCGGCTGATTTATGTTGCTAGCTGAAGTCAGAAGCTAGGTGTGGATGCTGTTCAGAGCCGATGTGCCACACGCTTCCTTATTAATCTCTCCCTCAGAAAGTGGAGCGCTCAGCAGTAACCCAGAGGAGAAGCTCAAACAGCCATCTATCCTCCGACGAAACACAGACAGCAATTTGCACAACTGGCTGTTTACCCATCAAACTTTGTTTCCAGTGATGACAGCCAGCCTCATCCGTGAGAGGAGAGCAGAGCAGAGACAATATTATAATCCAGTTGGAATAAAGACTTGCGATGAGGAATGCCTTAGGACTACAGTAACTTGTATAGAAATCGTTAACTTGGTCTCAAGTGACTAGAATAGAAATACACAACATTAACATCTATACACATCTATACAGAATATTAAAGGAAAAGCTCATGTTTTCCAGCAGTTTCTAATTAAATGAAACAATTACTGGAAAATTTAAGATGAATTTCTAAGTAAGACGAGATAAGATAAGACTTTATTGATCCCACAACGGGGAAATTTTTGCGTCACCTCAGCTCAGGTACAGATATCAGAAGGAAATACAAAAATACAAATAAGTACAATCAATGAAAAAAAGTAAGATAATACACTATATACAATGGTAGCATACACAGTATGTGATTATGGATATGGTTGGAAATATGGAAGACATAAACTATATAGCTTGATTTAGCTATTGTACCACTATTATTCCTATTTACACACACATGTACACACTAAATATACATATGTATACATATGTACATTTTTATTTTATTCTATTCTGTACAGTTGTGTACTGTATTTATTCTTATTGTATTCTAATTTTTGCCTCATAACTTTTGCACTGTCCACTTCCTGCTGTGACAAAACAAATTTCCCACGTGTGGGACTAATAAAGGTTATCTTATCTTATCTTATCTTATATACATACGTATACCTGCACATGTCCATACACATGGAAGGTCCATTATGCATGAAGTGGTGACCGTGGATGTTCACAGTGTCCAGTGACTTATGACATCGTGATTGAGGAGTTATAAGTATTCTTGTGTTGGCTATGCTCCCCTTTTTTTTGAATGGAAGCATGGTCTAGTACAGCGGTGCCCAACCCCCGGGCCTCGGGCCGGTACCGGCCGCGAGAGTTGAGGCTCAGGTGTGAAATGTGTGGTTTTCAGGGTTTTTATCGGTTTTCAGCGTTATTTTGTTATCGTTTTTATCATTAACTCTGTTTTCCTGGGTCTTTTCACGTGTGTTATGAATAAATCTTCTTTTTTTCGGTACCGGTACTAGTTTTATTTTGTTGTATTTATCCGCGACACCTTAAAGGCCGGTCTGTGAAAATATTGTCGGGCATAAACCGGTCCGTGGCGCAAAAACGGTTGGGGACCGCTGCTCTAGTATGCTCAGAATCAGTGTTCTGCTTCATTATGAATCCTTATTCACAACGATGCAAAGCAGAGGGTTCTTACTGTTCTTCTGAAGCAGACCTCTTTCTTGTGTTTAGTCCTCTCAGACCACTATCAGACATTTTTCTTTTGACAGAACTTTGACTTTCTGGATTCTTCCTGTATTTGGTTTGCCAATTCTGTATCAATGATCAAAGCTTGATGTATTGATCTTCTAATGGCGTACCCACTTTTGGTCTGTCTTTTTACGCTTTGGATTCCACTGATCAAGTTTCTATCAGACTAAATGTTTTAGATTGCTGTGCTCTGTCTGCTTTGAAACCTTCAGTGTTTCCTTGGTTTGATGCTGAGAAAGCCTGCAATGGTTTTAAGTAAGCAATATTCTGCTGGTATCCCCTTTATTGCAAGTCAGCAATGGCTGCAAGTTGATTGTATTGAATAAGCCTCTAACGAGTACATCAAATCCACCATTGTCCTCTAAAAGATGCTCTAATGGAAGCAATACAACTGAAGAAAACGGAGCTTTTTTTCAAGTTTCAAACTTCATTTCAAGTTCTGAATGATTCAACTCAGTTTAGTTTTATTCATATAAATATCATTTATCTGATAACACAAAGAGACATTCACAAGACAGCTATAGTTATAGCAGATGTTATCATATGAAAGTGCTGAGACTCTGTGTAAAATGTAGGTGAAAAAACAGAAAGCAATGATTTACTAATCTCACAAACACATATTTAATTCACAATAGAACACAGAACACACATTAAATGTTTAAACTGACCAATTTTAATATTTCATGAAAAAATAATTATTGCCTTGTTTTGAATTTGATCGCAGAAAAACATTTAAAAGAGTTGGGACAGGAGCAGCAAAAGGCTGGAGAAGTAAATGCTCCTAAAGACGAGAGTTTCTAAGAAGAAAATACAAAATAATATTCTTCAAAGTAAAAATTGTAAAAATTTTGAGTATCTCATCATCTACAGTTTATAATATCATCAAGAGATTACGATCATCTGCTGTGTGCAAGAGACATTAAAAACAGGCATGATTTTGTTGAGGAAATCAGTGCAGCGGCTCAGGAACACTTCCAGAAATTCAAAAAAGCTGGTTGAAGCCCTGCATGCAAAGAAGAAGTTGCATGTTTTTGAAAAACATGCACAAATCATCTAAACTAAAGAGCAGAGAGGCCATCCAGCTTAATCCCAGCAGTCATTTCAGAAGCGTCCTTCATCGGAGGTGCATTAATGCCCATGGAATTGGCAGCTTGCACATCTAGAAAAGCATCTAGATGTGCTGTACTGCATTTTTTAAGAAAAGGACTTGTCGTGCACCAAAAGGACAATGGTGCACGACCACATACTGCTGCATAGTGCAGATTTAGCAAACACATGGCTTCGTACCAAAAGAATCTGAGTGCTTAACTTTCCCACCTGCGGTCAGATCCTTTCACCAGCTTAAAACATTCCTCGTCTAAAAGTCCAGCAGCTGGTCCCCTCAGCTTCCATCAAATTCAAATTGAGTTTAGATTTTTTCTTAAAATTGTACCTTTGCTCAGTTTAAAGACTTGATCTGTTTTCTGAGTTTTATTTTGAATAAAATATGTGTTGATGAAATTTGCAGTTCATTGCATTTTGGCTTGATTTCCCTTTTACACAGGGTCCCAACAGTTTCAGAATTGGACATTGTGGAGTTAGCTGTAAGAAAGCTGATGTATTTCACAGCCTTTTGAATTGATCCAAATTTCACTCCAGTACACGCTGATGTGAAAATGCTTCAGTTTAACTTGGAGAGTACAGGAAACTAAAACTGCCAGCTGGATATTTGACTTGGTGACAAACTGCTTGCTGCACAAGTAGACATATTTAGTGTCAGGATCCCAGATGTTTCCCTCTTCTTCTTGTTGATGCCTCGGGTCTTATTTCTCGTATGCTCAGCTTTTCAGCTCACACAGACTTTGTTCTGGGTACCTTAGTCCCATTTGTAGTACATCATACCACACTGGAGGTGAGAAGGAGGTATATAATCATGTTTTTCTGATTTTTTTGGTCTCCTAGCAGAAGTAACCGACCAGGAGGCACCATGACCACATGTAAAGTCACCAGAACGCGATCAGTTGTCTGTGGGATGAGCAGGACTCTATTAGGCTCTGTCTCTCTGTTTGACTGAGCTGGCAAACCTCAGTCACTGATAAGCACACATTCATGAATCACTGAATAAAGCTTCAAACTCAGAGTAGATGGGGTGTGCGTTTGATCAGAGCTGGGTTGGCTAAGAAAGTAATGCTGCTGATTGCTCTTGCTGATGAGTACGTAGTAAAGAAAAGTAATGGCTTTTTTAGTGAGTAATACGAATAACTGATTGCATTTGGTGATCACTATTTCTCTTTAGGTGTAATCTAAAAGTTAAACACTCTGAAAGGGGAAAGAAGGGATTTTCTGAGCTAAAAATCACTGACTACAGCTACCTTGTTAATGTTTTCCTGTTGTCATGTGGGTGTCTTTTAAAGGAGGGCTCTCTCTAATCTCTTCCAGTGGAGCTGAAATTCAACTTGGATCAGTATGTGAACAAACGTTACCCAGGCCTCGTAAAGATTGTGAGAAACAGCAAGCGGGAGGGTCTGATCCGGGCCCGTATACATGGCTGGAACGCGGCCACGGCTCCCGTCGTCGGCTTCTTTGACGCTCACGTCGAGTTCAACACCGGCTGGTAAGGTCATGTTTAACTTGAAAAGGTCTAAGCGGTTTCTCTGTCCTCTCTCACCTTTGCCTTTGTGCTTTGCTTTTTATGTTTTTTAGAACAGAGGGATGTCATGTAAATTTATTATCACTCAATTATGCAGTCTGGTCTGATCTAAGCGTTCTGATAAAACACCAGGCGAGGTTCTAACCGAGACAGCGTTTTTCAGGACAGTGGCGCTTATTATGCAGAAGGGTTTCTAGCTGGTAA
The DNA here is from genome assembly GCF_965226115.1 of Aulonocara stuartgranti. Classification (NCBI taxonomy): domain Eukaryota; kingdom Metazoa; phylum Chordata; class Actinopteri; order Cichliformes; family Cichlidae; genus Aulonocara; species Aulonocara stuartgranti. The sequence continues at coordinate 36,032,378 of NC_138948.1, read as the reverse complement.
TCCTTTTCCTCTTTGCATTTCCTTTTTTAAATTGTAAGAATCACTTTTGGTTAGAGCTGGATAAAAAGACAGCCCGGCTAATATGGCATTACCTGTCGAGCAAATACACACTTACGACAAGTGAGAGCGAGTCAACCACTGTGAAATGTGAGAGTGAGTGTAATTAAAGAGGTAGCTCAAATGTTGTGCATTTCAAAATTATTTTACTTGCAGGCTCTGGGCTCATTTTGCGATATGAAATTACTTCTGGGGGTCTCAGTCCAATGTCTGCCTGCTGCTTAAGTTTAACGGCAAACAAGTAACTCAAAAAGATGTAATTGGCACCTAATTTGAGCCTGTCATGCCGTCAGTGTCTGATGAAGCTTTGTTCCCTGGAAGCTGCCTGAGAGTCAAGAAAGGGACAAGGAAGAAGATGAGGAAGACTGAGTCTACAGCATCTCTGAATGCTTTTCGATCTTTACAGCTAAATAGATGCAAGAAATATAAACACATCCAAATGTGCTATTCAGATTTGTGACAGCTGTCATGCCAGTTCTTCTTAGTCATAAACTGGTCAAAAGAAAAACACAAAGAAATAATGCACATGTCTCTACAATCAACAGAACTGTTGATCAAACCTCCCAAAATTTCCCAAATAAGTCAAGTCTTCCTTATAATTATGACATTCAGATATTTCCAGTGTATTCAATGCTTCTACAATTAGGACAATAAATGTAAGCAATTGTTAAGGTTCAAATATTGAGGAGGAGAGTACAAACGACCATGGTCCAGAAGATCTTGGTCAAACAATTGATTTTAATGAATACACGCGTGGGAAGACCTCTCTGTACGCAGACAGGAATTAATCTTCGACTTAATCAAAGCATAAACAGATTTTTTATACCATCAGGGATTGAACTTACTGACACCCCCTCATGCGTCATCAGACAGAATATATGGATACGTCAAATCAAAACCACAATGACTTTTAACACAGTTTAAAAAGAACATTGTCTTCTATCTTCATGGCAGGTACTTCCTGTCACTGCCGGATGCTCGCTTATCATCTTGACACATCAGCAGCAGTTCTGCGACAAACTGCTCTTTTTGCAACCCCGAGCAAAACATGATTAAACTTCCACCTATAAATGATTCTCTTTAACTAAGTGTGTGTGTGTGTATCTGTGTGCTAACCACAATTGCACCCTATTTCACCTCGCCGACTAGCTCCTGACCTCTCACCAGACAGAGAGACAGAAGCCACTCTCATATATGTAATAACCGAACTGAAACTATGTATATGTCATCTACTAAATAAATGTTTTAATCAAGAACCTCTACTAAAAGCTTAATACAAGAATATAAAAGTATAACAGACAATTTGAATACCGTATTTTCACGACCATAAGGCGCACTGTGCTAAAAGGCGCAGTCTCAGTTATGTGTGCCCTTACTGTATTTAACACACACATAAGGCGCACTGGACCATAGGGCGCATACAAGTACCGTATGCGTATTTAAAAATAAAGCGGGAGCAAACGTGAATTCGGTACCTTACTCACATTTCTATTGCCGGTAATCGTCATCATCAACAACACACAAGCATACAAGTGTGCGTATTTAAAAATAAAGCAGGAGCAAAACAAAGTTTGGTACTCACATTTTTATCATCAATTAAACCCATCGAAGTCCTCATCCTCTGTGTCTGAATTGAACAGCTGCGCTAAATCTCCATCAAACATGCCAGGTTCACTGTCTTCACCGTCAGAGTCACTTTCCGTGCCGTGCGGCTCCTCGGAAACGATGCCGGCTTTTGCGAAAGCTCGAACAACAGTGCCAGCAGACATGTTAGCCCAAGCATCTACAATCCATTGGCAAATTGTGGCGTAACTCGCCCGGCGCTGCCTTCCACTCTTAGTGAAACTGTGGTCTCCACCGGTCATCCATCGCTCCCAGGCCGCTCGCAGCCTTACTTTGAACGGGCGGTTCACACCGATGTCCAGCGGTTGGAGTTCCTTTGTCAGGCCTCCCGGAATGACAGCAAGCTCACAGTTCATTTGCTTCACAAGTTTTTTCACATCGGCTGTGAGATGGGCACGCATAGAGTCACAGATCAACAGCGATGGTGATGCGTGGAAAAAACCACCTGGTCTCCTTACATACACCTCCCTCAGCCACTCTTTCATCATTTCCTCATCCATCCAGCCCTTTTCATTTGCCTTAATGATGATTTCTGCTGGAAACTTCTCTTTAGGCAAAGTCTTTCGCTTAAAAATCACCATAGGCGGCAGTTTCTGTCCATTAGCATGGCAGCCAAGCACAACAGTAAAAGAAGACTTTTCATACCCCGTTGTGCGTATCGCTACCGTGCTGGTCCCCTTCTTCTCCACAGTGTGACTCACCGGGATGTCAAAAGTGAGCGGGACCTCGTCCATGTTTGTGATGTGGCTGGGCTGGATGTTTTTGTCGCCGATGTGTTTGCTGCAGTAGGAGCGGAAGATGGCCAGCTTTTCCTTATAATCCGCTGGAAGTTGCTGCGCTATCGTAGTCCTGGTCCGGATGGAAAAATGGCACCGTTTCATAAAACGAAAGCACCAAGACGGACCTCCTTGGAAATGTTCAATGTTCATCTCTTCAGCTAGTGAAACTGCTTTTAGCCGAATGGTGACCGTCGAAACGCTTCTCCCGCTCGCTCTTTGCTCGATGATCCACCGCTCGAGTCTTTCCTCCAACTCGGGCCACCTCGCCTTATGTCCGCGGAAACTCAGCTGCGTTTTCTTGACCTGCCGGAGCTTGTTTTCCAGCTTCCTCCATTTGCGAACCATCGATTCGTTTATCTTAAATTCTCTCGCCGCTGCTCGATTTCCATGTTCCTCCGCGTAGCTGATGGCCTTCAGTTTAAACTGTGCTTCGTAAGCGTGTCTCTTTGCCGTTAAAACAACGATGTCCTGCATAATGCACATACCTGTTCTTTTATACAGGTATGTGCGATTGTCCCGGTATATACGATCAACGCCCACACTTCACCCTTTAACGTTCTCATGGTGTTCTCTACTACGTCCTCCTTACAACACATAGGGCGCACTGCGCTATAGGGCGCGCCGCACTTTTTGAAGAAAATCTAAGACTTTTAAGTGCGCCTTATGGTCGTGAAAATACGGTACCCTAGTTATTCACATAGCCTCGTCTAACCAGCTCCTCAGAATGCTTTCGGTTTCACTTCTGCAAACTTTCTGCAACCCTGCAGTTTCCTGTCAGCCTGTGGCTTAGTCTTTCTGAAAGACACACATTGTTTAAACATCTGAATGCAATATCAATACTGTAGATTACATTATTAATCTGGACAATAGCAGTAAAATAATTTCCCTGATCTCCACACAATATATAATCAAGTAAATACTCCTTCACTTCTTCTCTCCAGACTTCACTGTTCACTTTAAAATAAGATGAAAACTGATATTATAATAGACATAACTGATGACAGTCAGTATTTAGTATGACCGCCTGTGGTGTTTCGACAGAAGAACGGAGACGGCTTGGTTTGTAATGGAACGTATATATTCAGCAGTAGCTCGCCATTTTACATCTCACCATACACTTCACTTCTTCTCTCCTTCCATCATTCTTAGTCACAGAGCCCCCTACTGGTAACTGAGTATATGTTCATATTCAGTCCCCCTTGTAAGCAACCCTTCACCATCTTAGCAGTGTATGTAAACACAACATCTCTCCTCATTCTCACAGAATTCTACTACCTCAGTATTACTTACTTAGCATGGCAACATTACTATTTGCACAGAACATTATCAGTAGTAAACTTTGCAACCAGACAGCATTTTCAATACCTATTTCACTTATAACATTACTGTTTGAACTATACCCGTGATCTTAACATACAATCTTGTTATGGTGCCTAAATCGTCCTTTATAATGAATACTTGTACCGTTAAGGTTACTGTAGTAACTTAACAACCTTAAGTCACAAAACTCACAAATAAATCACAGTAAATCAATCCTCTATTATACTTGGACCTCAGAACTAGCAGTATGGAACTTAACATTAGCACCCAACAGCTCAAGCGTGTTTTTTTTCACTTTTTTTTCTTTTCATTTTTTTTTTAAAACTCATTTCATAACATAATCCTTGGTCCAAGCTGGTAACTGTCTCGGTCTGTTAGGAACAGAAGGTCTTTTAGGAGTTTCTCTTGTGTTATTTTCAACCTCGTCACCAGCCTGCAACGGCTCAGCATTCTCTGCGCGGCAGAGTGAGAGACGGGCTGCATTCCATCTCTTTCCATCACTCAAGATGAAGGTGCTCAGTCCAGTCTGTTGCTGCACTGACAGTGGATCAGTGAACTGTCTCTCTCCCTTCCCCACTCGGAAAGGTTTACGTATCCGCACCCTGTCACCGACCACAAGCTGGGGAGGTTTTGCCCCCCTCTTTGCATCAGTGTAGCGTTTACTCTTACGTTGCTGGTGAGAGACTCTGGCCCTGCATTGGTCATACTGTCCTGTGTCTTTGGGAAATGGCAGGACATTTAGCTTTGTTCTCATGGGTCTCCCTCTGAGAAGCTGGAACGGCGCTGCTCCAGTCGTTGCATGAGCTGTAGCACGGTAATTCTGTAGCATCTCTGTCACGGCGGGCTTCCACAGCTTCTGGGACACCTGTGCAGCCTGAACATAGTCCTTCAGCACTCTGTTGAATCTTTCAACACACCCGTTCACTTGAGGGTGATACACACTTGTTCTGATGTGCTTGATGCCCCTTTCCTTCAGGAAATCAGCAAAGGCAGATGAAGTGAATTGTGGTCCATTATCTGTGGTAAGCTCACAAGGGTTTCCCTCCCGTGCAAAAACTGAAGACAAGAACCTAATCACAGTGTCTGTAGTAGCTGATGAAGTAAAGGCTACTTCTGGCCATTTGCTGAAGTAATCGACCAGTGTGATGGCAAACCTGCAGTCCTGCGACCCGCGGTCAAAAGGTCCAACAATGTCAACGGCCACATGCTGAAAGGGACCATCTGGAAACTGAACCGGCTGTAAGGGAGTAGGAGCAGTTTTGGCCATTTTGTCACACAATTGACAGACTGAGCACGATGACAGAATCGCATGGACTTGAGTATCCATGCATGGCCACCAGTAAAGCTCTCTGAGCCGCTGCTTTGTGCGAACTATGCCCTGGTGACCTTCGTGTGCGAGACATATCACCTTTTCCCGCAGGGACCTTGGGACCACCAGACGTGTCCCCCGGAAAACCAACGGTGATTCCACAGCAAGTTCATGTCGCACCAGGAAATACGGCTGTATCTCAGGTGGGAGAGACCTTTTCACCTTAGGCCAGCCTGAGCGGATAACCTGTCGCAGCAGAGAAAGGTCAGGGCAGTCCTCACATTCAGCTTTAAAATCCGTCAACGGTGTCGCTGTCAAGAGAGGAGAAACTTCAGCTATCTCCAAGAGAAGGTCTTTTTCAGCATCAATGTCAGTGCTGGAGTACATCAGGGGAACCCGTGAGAGGCAGTCTGCGATGACATTCTGAACACCAGGACGGTACTGCACATCATACTGAAAACACATCAACCTTGCAGACCATCGTGCGATTCTCATGCCCGCTCTGTTCATACCTTTGGTGCTGAGAAGGGTAGTAAGAGTTTGGTGGTCAGTACGAAGCGTGAATCTGCGGCCCCATACATATGTACGCCACCTTTCCACCGCCCAGACACAGGCTAACGCCTCCTTTTCTGTGGTGGAGTACTTCCTTTCAGCAGGAGACAGTGTTCGGGAGGCGAACGCCACAACCCGCTCCACTTGATCTGGATGTAACTGTGTCAACACAGCGCCTAGCCCATAGTCTGATGCGTCTGTGGTGATAAAAGCAGGTAAGTCAGGGTCATAGACGGCAAGTGCGGGACTTTCCAGAAGGAGTTTTTTCAGGTTACTGAAGCTCTCATGTGCTGCCTCGTTCCACTGGAGTTCGACTTTCATGTCTGTTTTCAGCAACTGTCGCAGTGGTTCCACCAGTGTAGCATAATCTGGAATAAATTTACTGAACCAGGATGACAAACCCAGGAACGAGCGCAATGCAGCCATATCCTTTGGAGCAGGAGCCTCGGCAATAGCAGTAAGGTGATGTTGGCTTGGACGTAGGCCTTCCTTTGAGATTACATGGCCCAGGAATGTGATGTGTGACTGGCAGAAGGAACTTTTCCCAGCATTAATCTGCAGGCCGACATCTCTGAGACGTTGGAGAACAGCTTGCAGGCGTGTATCATGCACCTCCTTTGATGTTCCGTAGACGATGATGTCATCCAAGTAGTTGCGAACACCAGGCAGATCTTTCAGGACCGTTTGCATCATTTTCTGGAACGCCGAAGGTGCTGATGCTAGGCCAAATGGGACACGTGTGAACTGGAACAGTCCCTCATGAGTGATGAAAGCAGTCAGCTTGCGGCTCTCCGGATGCAAAGGTAATTGGTGGTATGCTGAGCTGAGGTCAATCTGGCTGTAGTGAGTGGCACCTGCCAAGTCAGAAAACAGATCCTCCATATGAGGAAGAGGATGGCAGTCAGCAATAATGCTCTTATTGGGTTCACGAAGGTCAACACACAGTCTCAACTCCTTTTTTCGCTTTCTGGCCACGACCAAAGGACTCACCCACTCAGCTGCATCGATCCTTTCAATTATGCCAGCTTTGAGTAAGCGAGAGAGTTCTGCTGACACCTCTGTACGTACACTTAATGGCAGGCGTCTCATCTTTTGGCGTACAGGCCGCACATTGTTGTTTACCTGTACTTTATGGATGAACCCTTTAACACATCCAAGTTGAGCTGGTGGAATAGGATCAACATTGTACACAGCAGACTTCTGGTTAGACGAATCCGGATCATCTGCAGTTTCATCCTGAATGCGGTCCACTTTGCCTCCGACGATGCAGACGTTCAGTGCTCTAATGAGGTCGAGGCCTAATAGCGGGGAACCAGCTTTGACAATGTAGAAGGAAGCAGGAACTTTTTCATTCTGTGCATGCAGTGCAACTGATGCAGGCAGACAACCCATCAAAGCCAACTCATCTTTAGCATAAGTAACTAGTTTGACTTTAGGTCGCACCAGTGAACAGTCTGCAAAATACTGTCTGTAGGTAGTTTCTGGCAGAATAGACACAGAAGCTCCAGTGTCTACTATCAGCTCTACTGTCTTAGAGCCACCTTGTACAGTTTCAATGTCGACAGTGCAGGTAAGCTTATCTTGAATAGCTGCCATCATTTTAGCATCTTGCACGCACAGTACTGCCAATTCTGGAACCACTACTTCTCTCACTTCACTGACTGACGACTTACATACCTTGGCAAAATGTCCCTTTTCCCGCAGTTATTGCATTTTGAAGAAGCAGCCGGGCAGTTTTTATCATTAGCTAAGTGCTTGTGAGAACCACACCTGAAGCACTTCCGCTGCTGCTGCTTTGAACCTCCCCGTTTGCGTTGGTCTGGAGTGCAGCCTTTAGCGGGGCGAGGTCCTCTCCTCTGGTGAGAGTGGGAATTTGCCGCGTCGACTGTCTGAACAGGCGCGGTCGGACACGAGCCAGGTGTGGAGAGTAGAGTAGCGTTTTTGACTGCTGTTTCTACCTGGCTCGCAATAGTTAGAGCCTTATCCAGTGTGAGTTCATCCTCCAGTAACAGTTTGTCTTTCACAACGCTGAGATGAGCATTGGAGATCAACTGATCTCTTATCATTTCACTTTCCATTTGTCCAAAGTTACAAGATGAAGCTAACGCTCTGAGAGCCACCACATACTGAGAAACAGTCTCATCCGCTCGTTGAATACGCTGTCTGAATGTATGACGGCACGCCACGACATTCACTTTCGGCACAAAGTGCTTCTCCAGTGCGCTCATGGCGTCAGCATATGTATCACCTTGCTCCGGTAACGTGTAGAATAACCGCTGTCCCTCCGGGCCCAAGCAGTGTAGCAAAACAGCGCGTTTCCTAGCATCCGGCCATGCGTCTCCCGTGGCATTGATTACTAGCATGTAATTGTCGAATATTTTCCGCCATGTAGTAAATGGAATCGGCGGCTCACCCACATGTGGAAGAAAAGATGGTGGACTCGGAACTGATGCACTCATCCTCGTCGCCAATTTTTGGTGTTTCGACAGAAGAACGGAGACGGCTTTGTTTGTAATGGAACGTAAATATTCAGCAGTAGCTCGCCATTTTACATCTCACCATACACTTCACTTCTTCTCTCCTTCCATCATTCTTAGTCACAGAGTATACTGGTAACTGAGTATATGTTCATATTCAGTCCCCCTTGTAAGCAACCCTTCACCATCTTAGCAGTGTATGTAAACACAACACCGCCTTTATTCTTTAACACAGCCTGAACTCTTGTAGACAATCTTTCTTGTAGTTTCTTTAAACAGGCTTCTCGAAGGATATTCAAAGTTCTTCCTTGGATGCTGGCTGGCTTTTGTTTCATTCTCTGTCAAGATGATCCAAAATTGCTTCAGGAATGTTGTGGTTCGGGCTCTGGGGAGGTCAATCCATGGCTGATAGTGTTGTGTGTTTTTCCAATCATACGTGCTTTTACTGCATTGGCGCTGTGTTTGGGATCATAGTCACACTGACAAATGAAGCTGTTTCCAGTCAGATCTTTTCCAGATGGTACTGCATGATGGATCAAAATCTACATTCACAATTCAGTTTGGAAAAGTAATGTGTGTTTGTGACAGGCTGCTGTAACAAAGTGCCCAAAGTTACAATTGAATTTGTTTCTTTTTGGGGTTTTTTGCTGTTGTTATGGCCCATTTGTCTCACTTGCCACAGATGCTCCAGATCATCTTTGGGTTTATCCAGTCGGCTATGCAGCACATTGTTTCTATGTCATTCTGGTTTAAACAGCATTTTAAAACTCGTCTTTCTTTATGTGATGATTTTGATGATCATTTAACAATCATTATTTATTCCTTGGGCTCATTTACTACTACACTATGTGATTCTGTGTTAAGTTTTACTTATGAATTTGCTTTTAAGGATTTTCTGAAAATGAAGCAACTACAATGATTATTTTAGAACAAATATAAACTCCAATATTAACTTTCTATTATATTACCAGTAAAGTTTCTCTGCTCACAGGTAAAACTTTTATAATAAAAGACGTGGGAACTTTGTGTGTTTATTCTGTAAACTGGCATAATGTAATCAGAATGTTCTGTTTTGCTTCATTAAGATGAAATTAAAGCACTAAAGGTCAGAGTGGGCCTGACCTATAAACATCCCACCACAACATTAGTCAGCAATCAAAGGGACCTTTACCAAGAGATGACTTGATAAGCCGCGGTTATTAAAGCTTGACGGGCCATTTATGGCCCATATGGGAACTACAGGCCCAGAAGTGGCACGACCCGGGCAGGAAACAGCACTCACAAAGGAAGTTGCATCAATGCCTAGGTGCATATCTGATGATAACTGACACCCCAGTGGTTCCCTCATCTGCTTCCCCATCTGTTCTTGCTCAGAAGTAGACTTGCCTGTCATTGATGCAACATACCCCACTCACCTCCGCGTAGGCTTCCTCCTCTCCATCCGTCCCTCTTCCACATGCCAAAGCCACCTCAGCATATTTTGTTCACCGTGCGACGCTCTCTTCTTTCTGCTCCACACACCTTCACCGATGTATCACCTTCGTCTTCCTTTGACAACCTGCAGCTGAAGATTTGTTAGTTTTGTTTTATTTTGCAGCTCCGGTTTTTGCTTTTTGCATGAAGTGTTATTTACAGAAGTCAGTGGAAAGTAGAGCAGAATGCCTGTGATATTTCTTTTTTAGTAGTAGTCGCCGAATAAAGGAATATAGCAACTGAAGAGATGACAGCCAACTTCTACAAGCTTGCTCACGCCGCTTAGATTTCTTTGTGTATGAGAGAGTGTGTGCATTTATTATCTACTGTATGCCTGCAAACAGCATGCACTCTCTTACTCAGATTCACTGGCGGTATCTACACTTTCTATTTGTTCAAATGGAAGAGAAGCCGTTTATCATAATGTGATTATTCACTATGACACATACAGTGATAAGTGAGATGGATGTTTCCTCTAGATGTTGTGGTGAATATCCCTCAATGACCTTGTACACAGTGCCTATGCATACTGAGCCAGAGACAATGCTGCCAGCTCTTAGTGGCATCGCTGTGATTCATTGGCGTGGTATTCCCCGGAGGTGCTGTACATTTGCAGCTGAAATGTATTGCTACTTCGCATAACTTATTATTGGGTTTAAGCAAACATAATTGTATCATGCTGTATCACGCACTTAGTCATTTCCCATTCCCTCACAGCATGTTGGTTTATGACTGTGGTTCTCAAACACGGGGGGCATTAAGCAACTGCAGGGGTGGGAGTGGGGGGGTGACCAGGAGAAAAATATGAGGTGAATAAGCATGATTTATGGGGATTAAAAACAAACTAGAGTTTGCTAAAATTCACATTCGAGGCTTTTTTATTACTTACTTCCACCGTGAGTGCTTGTGACTGATAGAAATTATGTGGTGTCAGGTGCTTTTTATCAGCTTTGTAAAAGGAAGATTGTAAAAAAAAAAAAAAGTTGGTGAAGCACTTGTTTTTCAGGAGTTAATAAGCAAACGTTTTGCACCACAAGAGCGATGGAGTCTGATTTCTGTGGCTTTGCGCCGCTTGAATATGAGGATATGAAATCGTCGTTGTGGTTAATGCGGTTTTGCACCGGCTTAATGCTCGCAGTCTATCTTCTCCTGTAGTTTCTAACCATCCATCCTTTGGCAGCCGTTGTCCATTGTGTTCCAAAGACGACCAATTTCCTTCCGCGTGCTATGTAAATAAACAGGATTGATAGCAGAAAAGAGGAGCATGTTGTAATTAGAACCTACTGTATGCCATACTTCAACCAAACGGTTGCGGAGGGGAGGAAATTGATATTTATTTGGTTTTGAAGTCTCTTGCACAGTTGCAATCTCAGGTTATTAACGATTAACCATTAACAACGTAGCAGCAGCTCCCGTAAGTGTGCGCTGGAGATAAGGTTGTCGATGCAGGGAGGTTGTAATGAAATACATGCTTCAGAAAGCAACACTTTGATGAATGTTGAATGTTCTGCTGCACTGTGACCTGGTGAGTGTTTGTAAGGAAGAGACAAACTGGTGAAATTCAGAAAGCTAAGGAATGGATTAAACAGTCCTCTTGTAATTTTTAATTATTTTTGCCACATGTATATTTGATATTGGCTCCTTTGGTAATCTCACAGAACTCCTTCTGCTTATTATTATGCCATGCAGGTGCAGTGGTATTATATTAAATTCAATGGTACATAAATTCCAGAGGTCTTGAAGGCTGGGGAAATATTTTTTTAGATAAAGTAAATCATGTTTTTCCTCTCGCTCACAGCGTCTGGCAGTGGCTCAGTGTTTATATCTGTCTGGAGATGAGAAAGGAGGCTGCAGCCTTACTGAGTGCTTCACAGAGCACAGGCCAGGCAAACCTCCAAAAAGCACTGAAAAGACAGGGCTTTATGCTGCCTTTACGTTTGTATCATATCAACCACGTCTTTGGCAAATGCATTTAGAAGTGGTGAGGAATCTAACATTGCGCCTTGATCCTTTTCCAGTTCATGCCTCTGCATCCCGCTATCTACTTCAAAAAAGCCTCGACCCTGTAATGAATTTAAATTCTGCATGGCTACCTTTCCCTTCTTTGAATCCTGCATCTTTTTTATTGGAGGCAGGAGACTGGCCCAATATTAATATCTACTCTACATATGCATGTCTGAGCTGCTCTGTAAAACAGCCAGGCGAAAGGACTGTGGACGGCTGCACATTTAAAGATTAATGCACTTAAAGATGGCCAGAGGCACTGCAGGCTTAGATTCTTTATCCTAGCAAACACAAATTAGCACTGTCAGATCTAAATTGTACCATACTGCAATGTCAGTTTGACTGGTTTTAAAATGTTGTGATGAAATACAATTTTTTTTTAAAATCCCAATAATATGCAATAATTTAATTGGCAATTGCATTGGCAAGGCCCATATTGGGTTCACAACCTGCTGTTAATCATATTTTAACTATAGTGAGAAACCTGATCATAAAAGCGCAGTTATGAAAAAAAAAACATTCAAAATAAAGATAAATATGTTTTAAGAACTTTGAAAGATTTCACTCAAAGCAGATTTAAAGACCTCAGTGCTAATAGATCTTTTTTTTCTGCTAGGGGTCTGTTAGGGTCTTTTTTTTTTTTTTTTAAGTTACTGAATTTAAAAAAAAAGCTACTTCTATAGGGCAGCTCACACGGTCTGCAGCATTGAGTTTAATGCAGAATTAAAGAAGATCTTATTTTAGGCACTTAGGGCCCTGCTGCTCTTAGGGTGTAGTTAGATCCCATTATCTGATAACTCTCTGCCTGAGTATCGTTCTCTATTTGAGATCCATTAATCTAAAATTTTTAAATAAAAAATGCAGCCTTGAAAGGAGGACTGCAGGGCTTTTACGTCAATTCTGGGCAAAGGTAGGACAGATAATGAGACATCCTGTGATGCTGCTGTTGTTAAATCAAGTAGATATGAATAGATTGTGTTTCCTTGATTTTTTTTTTAATATCTGAAATGCATGCACAGCCTGGTGTGAACCTCCACAAAAGTGCAGACTGCACTGAAAGACAAGTAGTCAAAGAGTTCATTAATCAAGAGGACTTCTGCTTTGAATATAAGAAATGGCATTGTGGAGCCAGCGGTGATGGATGTTGTCAGCATGTGTTTGCTGTACTGGATGAGTCATTACTGGTAGAAGGGAAAATCTCATTGCTATTTGCAACTGAGCATGATTAGGACCGATGTGGATGAATAACGGCCTCAATGTAAGGAACACGAGATAGCAGATAAAGAAAGGAGGATCACACAGCCTCGTCTGTCAAAAGCAGATGTGTTCTCATTTCCACACTGTCTCTTATCTTATCACTCTCGTGTATTCCAGCAGTAAAGAAGGTGTAGGCTGGGTTAGAGTGTTGTGGGAGCTCAAGGACAGAAGGAGATGAATGGAAAAGGTTGGAATGACAGGGAGATCTGCCCAAGGTAAGGAAGTGCTCAGAGCAACACTTTTGCTGAGCATGTCAAGCAAAGCACGTCATGCATTCTGCTACAGTAAAAATGTCTTCAAAGTAAAAGCAGAGCCTTTGTTTCACTACATAGTCTAGCACTGTATGGCACATCTGAGCCTTCAAAAAGATTGTTCTTACGCAGGTTAAGAGACTAAATTGTTGGATTGAACACCTAACCCTTTAAATGGCTTGGAAATATCAAATGATTTAAATGAAAAATCAATGCAAATTTCACTTAACGTGAGGGTTATTGTTGCCTGTCAGATATGTTTTATTCTTGTAATACTGTAAAGAAGAAGAGGTAGAAACATACAGTGGCTAACAAAAGTATTTGGCCCCCTTGAACTTTCCCACATTTTGTCACATTACAGCCACAAACATGAATCAGTTTTGAATTTAATGCATGTAAATGAGAGCAAAATGTAGGAATGCATAAATGAAAATGCATCTATGTTAGAGTGAAAATTTGTAAATATGTACATTAAAATAAATGTATAAGAGAGGACAATATTGCAATGTGTGTGTTAAATATGTGTAAACATGAGAATAAAAATAACTAAATATAAAAATTAAAATAAAACTATGTGAGAGTGAAAGAATGAATTTTGGCTTGTACGGCGTATCTTGTGCAATATTAACAAGCTTTTATGACTGAGCCTACAAGGCAGCACACATAATTAGTGAAATTAGTGATTGCCATTTTTCATATAGATGCTTTGCCCAACTGTGCATATATATATGTATATATATATATGTATATATATGTATATATATACATATATATATATACATATATATGTATATATATATATGTATATATATGTATATATATATATATGTATATATATGTATATATATACATATATATATACATATATATATATATGTATATATATATATGTATATATATGTATATATATACATATATATATATATATGTGTGTATATATATGTATCTCTCTCTCTATATATATATATATGTACACACACACACACACACACACATATAAGCATAACTGATATTTAGCTGAAAATGTTTTGTTTTGTTTATTTTTTGTTTTTTAAACTGTCTACTGTAGTTTAGTCTACCCTGAATTTTTTCATTTAATTAATGATTCTTTTCACTTTGAACTAGTGAGCACCTCATTTTTTGTGAGTTAATGAAAAATTACAGCGTAAATGACCTAGATCATCTCCCCTGTGCAATGTTGATGCTAGAGGACTGATCCGACATAAAATAAAACTGGAACTGGAACAAAGGCTGGGGAAGCTTAAGTTTGAAAACTATAGGGTTAATTTTGTGAAGGGACAAACATTTGACTCAAACTACCATTATTTTCCCATAACCAGGTAGCGTTGGTGCCTAAGTGAAGAAATTACATTAAATACAACTGAATTAAAAGACTGACACCACGTCTGTTAATATGAAGTTTCCTTAGGTTTATATTATCATAAAATATATTTGTATAAAATAAAATGAAGACAAAAAATAAATGAAAGAGCTTTCTTTGTTCTGTACCACCATTTCTAAAGCAAAATAATACGTTATTATTGTGTTCGACTTACCCACATCCATCAGTAAAGTCACAAATTAAATGAGGGAACTCATGTTTCTCTAACAGTTAATACAGTAAGTACAGATAAGACTGTATGTTCCAAAGCATCCATTTTCTAAGCACTTGTCCCATACAGGATCGCGGGGGTGTCGAGATTATTCCTGCTGTCATAGGTTCAAAAGGTGGGCTAGACTTCCGACAGGTGGCCAGTCAATCACAGGGCTTTCAAGTTATTAAAGGATTATTTTGTCACCCAAAACAGTTCAGTTCGTCTCACTCCCCTCTGTAGTTTCTGTCCTTTACCTTCATGTGATAAGAAGTCATTTAGTTTTTGGAAGATGAATGAGTTCCACTTTTTGAAGAGGGCGAGAGAGGAAGTAGGACATGAGTCAGGGCCAAGAAACTGACAGTTAGAAAACTGGAGAGGGGAGTGTGTGTGTGTGTGTTTTTTTTAAAGAAATGCATTTATCAAGTAATGATTGCAGCCAGTTTTTGTTTTCTTTCTTTCTCTTTTTTAATTTGGAAAAGTGTTCCCATCACCAAGTAGCATATGAACCATATGAAGTGCTCTTTTAAAAATATGGAGGACATCATCTGTTAGCATAGGAAGATTATACAAATGTAACTAGGGCCAGAAGCACATGACTGTCATTGTGTTCTGCCCATGGCCAAGCTAAGGAGAGGTTATTGCATGGTATGCAGTGCTATGTTTTATAGACCAAGTGAGTCAAATCATTCTAAATGTCTTTTAATTTCCTTTGAAGATAATACCAGAACTATTAACTATTACTACATTTGCTATTAACAGAACTGCATTTTGGTGATTCTAAACTGACTGTAGGTGTGAATGTGAGCATGAATGTTTGCGTCTCGATGTGTTAGCTCTGCAGCATGTCAAGTGTGTACCCACTCACCCTATGACAGCTTGGACAGGCTCCAGCCCCCCACAACCCTGAATCAGATATGCGGAAGAAAAATCAATGGATGGATGGATGGACATACTGGAGTCTTAGCTTCACCATGTAACTTCTCTTATATGCTGTAACTAAGATAGTTGTGAATTGGTTTTATCTCATTTATTAATATCTCGATGTTGCCTTAAGATTTTTAAAGTCTTGAAAGCGTGTAGTCCATTTAATATGTGCCAGCCAAAACTGCCTGGGAGGGAAAAAGTCATGAGATGACGATCACAGCAGGGCTGTCTCGGACTCTTCCTTGCAAGCGTCTCTCTGTAATGCGTGTCACTATTTGACATTGGATTTTCGTGAGTGAGGGATATCAAATATGATATCATTTGTCGTTACACAGAAAATTCATTTCGCAAGAACTTCATATCATCAACAGGAGAGGGAAGCAGATGCTGGAAATTGGTTTGAAAGTTGAATAAATGCTGGTTTACCAGACTGCATCTACACTGAAAAAGCATGTCAGTGTGGCAATGGTTTAAAAGTCGAGACAGTGTCTGCAGCTATCTGTAGCTGCTCCTTGCATTTTTTGTAACTATTGACTAAAGAACTTTTTGTTTAACATTTAAATGCATTGGTTTCCTGCACATACACATCCACAGCTTTCACTTTACATTCATATTCAGTTAAGTTATCCATTCAGTCAGATTTGACCAGCATTTTTGCAATATTAATGCTTCAAACCTCTGCAGATAGAATGAATATATGCACAGATCTGTTACTTGCCCTGTTGCAGACTCTACACCTCTCACTCTTTTCATTCACCTCCTGCAACTATGCAATGAATCTTCGGCATACCTAATCCAGAAAGCCAGCTTTTAACTTCTGTCTCTTTTCTTATCCATAGGTCTGAACCTATTCTGACCCGGATGAAGGAGGATCATACCCGCATTATCTTGCCCGCCATAGACAACATCAAGTACAACACGTTCGAGGTGCAGCAGTACGCTAATGCCGCCCACGGCTACAACTGGGGTCTATGGTGTATGTACATCATCCCTCCACAAGAGTGGCTGGACAGGGGCGATGAGACAGCCCCTATCAGGTGAGGGCCTCAGCCGGTGCAAAGTGTCCATTATAGATGAGGATGTCTGATGAAATATGAATAGCCTTGGGATATGACTTATTCATATGTAGAGGCATCAAACTCAGGCACACTATAGTTTACTATGCCACACGAACACATGAATAAATGCTGCCTTTAGAAAACTTTCCAATTACACTGAAAAATATCATTTTGAAAGCACAGGGCCTCAGCGGTGTGGTGTCATTAGTGTAACTTTGTGTTGGCTATTAGCAGGGTATTATAATATACCACCTTAGATTAAAGGAGAGCATATGCTTCTGTCGGGTTTTTATATAACTCTAGAAATGCTTTTGTGTATCCCTGGCAAAACTCTACTGGAATGCAATACATTAAAGAAAAAGAGTGTAGCACATCAGCATTTCTTAAACTCTTGTTGCTCTTACAGATGTTCTGGCTGTGTGGATAGGATGGGGACAGGAGCTGAACTTGTTGATGAATTTGAATTTGTCCCCTGTGACTGTAGAAAATTTGTGATTGACGATTGTTAGTAGCTGTAATGTTTAGAAGTCTGCTTAAATTTAGTTTATTAGAGGAATAAAAACAAGTGAACTTGTTAATAGTCTTGTGTTATATAGAACTCTTTAAAGATGCACTGAACTTTTCTTATGATGCTTTATAATACATATCTGTAATCACGTAGCGGTTTTGTTTTAGTGTTGTAAGGCCAAAGGCAGTGCAAGCACCAAGAACATAAGGTCAAGTCCACCTGACTCAGCTTAGCTCTTGGTTTTCCTCTTCCATAATTATGGGGCTGCTGAACTGCTTAATGTTGCTGCATCCCTGGTGCAATTTTACAACTAGTGCTACAGTAGAGCATCAAACTTGAACTGAAGATGCCGCATCCTGACACATAAACATAAATATAATCACAAGGAGGTGCGGGTCAGCGGTAGCGAGAGATCGGCAGCTTTGAGCTATACAAATAAATAAAACTTGCATTTTTTCTTATCTCATTCAAGGATGCTTCAGTGAAATGGATCCAGCTGAAGTGTTCTCTGAACACAGTTCATCTGGTTAAAGAAGAAGTATTTCCTCTTTTCTCAGACTGCACAGACTCAGTAATACATCTGTTGACAAAGACAAGCATTTACAGGAGGAAAAGGGTGTTGTTTTTAAAGATCTGAGATGTGCAATGCGCTAACAGGCCTTCATCTCTGTATGAACATGAACTTGGAGTGACCCATTTAATCAGACATTTAAACTGATTTAGATTCGTAAATGAAAATCCACCACGTTTTTGAGATTCCTATACTGACAAGCACAAAACAAATACTAAAAGATCAGTGACAGGAGTAGAGGGCAAAAACATTCAGAAAAATCAAAAGTCGAACTGATCACATACTGTAAGTAAAGTAGCTAAATTTGGCTACCCCAAAGGCCTGATCAATGAGGATCTGTGGCTGCATGTTCACCCTGTTGCCATCTGGCAAGCGATACAGGATCTGCTGCCGTAGCACCAGACTTTGGAGCCATTTCTTTCTTCAGGCTGTGAGACTACTGAGCTCTTCCCCTTCACTTCACCACAAATATTAGCTTAATTTACTTATTTATTTTAGCAGCATAACAGGAAAAACATCTGAAACGTCAATGTACAACCCTGTGCTCCACAATGATGAATAAATGCCTGCAGAATGTCAGTGCTGATTTTGTAAAGCGCTAAAAGGAATCAATAATTCTTGTCTGCTGGTGTAAACCTATGTTCAAACAGCATTGCTGCTATAAACAGAACAGGTAAATGTGTTCATTTGTATCACTTAATGTCCTGGACACTGCATTTTAACCAAGCCATAAGCATGAAACCTACTGATGTGTACTGCCACGATGTCTTCCATTATCCCAGACACCAAGACATTCACACACACTGTTCAGTTCTGACCACAGGCAACAGAAACATGAATTGGAAGCCAGAGTTTCATTACCTACCACAGACCAGTGCTGGAAACGCAATAACAATTTCATTTGGTACAGGGTGTTCTCATACAAACAACTAGTGTGGACCTAAATATTGGATGTCTTATCAAAACTCCACGAGAATCATGTATTACCAAATATCAATTGCTAGAGTTGAGATAAAAAGAAATGATAAGAGTAGACATTCACGCTGGTTCGTCTTCCCTATTGAAAGTTTGCTGAAAATGAACAGATCGCCTCAAGGGCCAGCTGGAGTGTGTCAGCTGGGTGGATTCCTATTGGAAATTATTTTCCTGCTTGCTTCCTCAAGGTTTCTACTCATCAAAAACAGAAGCTCACTCACAACATCTCTGGTTGTTTGGACGCATTCAACAACAAAGAGGGTAAAAGGGTACGAGAAGGCACAAACATGTTGTGAGAACAGAAGATTGCAAGCATTTTGGAGATATTGTGAAGCAGACTCACGGGCAGAAGTATGTATTTTGATGATGTGGCTCCATCAATTAAAAGCACTGATTCAAAAAGAAACCTTTTCTTTTTTTTCAGCTGTTTGAATCAAGATCTAATGGAGAATTTTACCTCCATTTTATCATCTGGAAGAGACGGAGTCTTTATCTTGCCATATATTGCATACATCTATCAGACATTTACACTGCAAGCAGGAGACAAGGACAAGAGTTGCAAGGGGCGGATGAGTCCTGCAGGCTGACCATCTGCACACTAAAAATAACTAAACCTCGTGACGTTAAATGAGAAATCCACTGGATGATTACACCATCAATCTGTGATGTCTGATGGACTCCAGAAGTTGTTTTGTGACTTATGATTTCCTGTTTTTTGAAGGCCACGCAACGATATCTCTGTTGTGCGTGCCTTCAGGTACAAAATACAGACACAACAACAGCGTTGGCTGAAAGGAAGCAATACAAGTGTGCGTCATTCGCCCATGCAAAATATTAGCAAAAATCAATGCCAGACCCTTTGTGTTTTATATTCACCCACTTGCATAAGAGTTTATTGAATGTTCTTGTAATGGAGAAAACTAGCATGTTCTTTTTTCTTGTCTATAACTTTTTCACTGCATAAAGACCTTGCAATACTATGTAGAGTAACTCGTGAACCAGGCTATCTGCCTTAACAAGTTGGATGAAGTGAAGAGAGAAAAGAAGAGCATAGGGAGACCACAACTAAAAAAAAGTTCCCAAATAGCTCCAGAAAGTAACAAACAGACAGAGGACAAAGTACAAACTGCAGGAGAAACAAGGCACAAGGTTAATAGCATGCAATAGTGGCATATAAATGCCTGCAGAGTAAAAGAGAGTAGAGGAGAGGTGCTCAGTGTATTATGGGAGTTCCTCCAGCAGCGTGTGCTTGTACCCATATAATTATGAAACCTTGCAGGGTCACCTAATCCGGCCCGAAAGATAAGCGTTATCAAAAAGGGAAGTTTTAAGCCTCACCCGAAAAGCACCCAAACAAGGTGCTCCTTTCAAAGAAAACGGACCTAATAGCTAAAGGCTGTCCTTTATGTTCTGCTTTTTAAAACTTGGGGAACCACAAGAAAGCACTGTGAAAGCAAAGTGCTCTGTTGAGATGATATAGCGAGGTCTTTGCGATATAGTGTAGCATCATTAAGGGTTTGTATGTGAGAAGGGTTTTAAATGCAGTGAGGAGAAGCTAACAGGGCAGAAAAATGATCTGTCCTGCTAGTCATTGTTAGTTCTCTCACTTTTGCATCTGGTAGAGGCTTTTAAGAGAACTATTAGTGCATCCCTCTGATAAGTAATTACAATAGCTCAACCTGGAATTCACAGGTGGGTGGTCTATTTTCTCAGCATCACTCTGAGACAGGATGTTCCTAATTTTCACCATAGTCTATTATACAGATGAAAGGAGTCCTTGAGATAAGTTTATTGTATGACTTACAAAAAATCCTGAATGCAAGGTTTCCAACAGGGGTACTGGAATATTTGGTATGAGTCAGATTTACTAAAGAGGAGCAAATTAGCATGATGATGCAACTGCAAACATTTCCCAAGGGGAGGTTAAAGTTCTGGGGGGATCATCTACTCACTTCATTGTAATTTATAAATACAGCAAAGCCAGTTCCCATTAATGATTACCAGTATTTTATGAAGAGTGCAATAAAGCTACGTCCACACGTACCCGGGTATTTTTGAAAACGTAGATTTTTCTATGCGTTTGCACCTTTCATCCACACATAAACGGTGTTTTCGGTGACTGAAAACGGAGATTTTTAAAAACTCCAGCCAGGGTGGATATTTTTGAAAACTCTGTTTTTGCATTTACGTGTGGACGAGAAAAACTGAGAAAACGCAGAAAACGCAACGTCAAAGTTGTGCACCTTTTTTGACGTCACACTGTGCGCCACGTTATTGTTTCAGTGAAATGAATTTCTACAATACTGTTACTGTTAATTGTTCTCTCTGCAGTGTTTAAATGCTTACATATACACACACAGTTACTGTCCCTCCACACATACAACTCGGTTCTGCTTCTATGCCCCATCTTTGTTTACTTTTTCCCACCGAGGCTTCTAGACTTCTGATTGGCCAACATTTCTGCACGGTTATGAATATATCGCCACCTGTTGCTTTGGCATGCTCCTAGCAGCGTTTTCCTTCATTTCTGCGTTTACGTGTGGACGGGATTATTTTTTAAAACGAAAACGGAAAATCTCTGTTTTCAAAAATACCCGTGTACATGTGGACGTAGCCTAAATTGGTTGGTTGAAAACAACCAGGCCTGGTGTGGAAGTAAATACTGTACTAACCAAAATAATGCAGTGTAAGTCCAGGTCTCCCAGCATTACAATTCAAACACACTTCAGATCTGTTTAAATCCCATTGACAGGCATTCCAGTATGGAATTTAATACATTCAGTACTATTGGAATTCAGTTCAGTTCAATTATTTTCTATGTTATCAAAATAACAGTATTAATAAGGACCGGAGACGTGTGGAGCTTAGTTCTAAAGATTCGGGTTGAGGAGTCACAGCTTTCAGCCATCCTCCAGTGCCAAATAAGACATGGATGCAAAATAAGATGTGACCTTTTTTTCAGCATAAATTCAACAGAATTTTCTATGGCACACTTTAATAACTCATGTTTGCACAGTTCATTTAAATACTGTCCGCCCCAAATCTTGCTCTGTGAAAGGGAAACTCTGAAAAGACCAGCCACAGAAAGGCCTGTGTCCGCACCTTTTGGCCGTTATATTGACATGGCACCACTTACCAACAGCAGCGTTTTAGTGCCAAATGTTTTAGGGGCGATCGTGGCTCAAGAGTTGGGAGTTCGCCTTGTAATCGGAAGGTTGCCGGTTCGAGCCCCGGGAACCACAAGGGAACCCCGGCTTGGACAGTCTCGGTTCGTTGTGTCCTTGGGCAAGACACTTCACCCGTTGCCTACTGGTGGTGGTCAGAGAGCCCGGTGGCGCCAGTGTCCGGCAGCCTCGCCTCTGTCAGTGCGCCCCAGGGTGGCTGTGGCTACAATGTAGCTCCATCACCAGTGTGTGAATGTGTGTGTGAATGGGTGGATGACTGGATATGTAAAGCGCTTTGGGGTCCTTAGGGACTAGAAAAGCGCTATATAAATACAGGCCATTTACCATTTACCATTTAGTCCAGCAGAGCCCATTAGAAAATCTGGGCAAATATAAATGATAATCATTCTGCAATAGCATAAGCATGAGCATTTAATAAGGACCAGAAATGGTTAGTAGAACAAAAGAGGAATGTCTGTTATTGGGTTTAAGGGATTGGATCATTTAGAATTGAGGGGCAGAGCGGATGACTGAACCAGGCCGTTAGCTGATATATTTCAAGGTTTCAGAGATAATAAAAAATAATTGCTTGGTCATCTATCAAACCATTTCCCAACTTTTTCATGAGTAAGATCTAATGCTCTTTTATTTAATTTTATTTGGTTTGTGCTTTTGGTTTTATTGTAGAAGTCATTAATTTTAATTAGATCCATATGAATAGTTTGTCATGTGTTGATTTTGCTTTTTGTTTCTTTAATTTAGGTGGTCAGGGAGCAGACTCGGTCTCTGTGGTGTTTTGGGGGCTTGACAGCTGAAGGGAAATTGCAGAGAAGCAACTCTACTTTGTGGTCTCATTACTTTATTTTAAAATTTAAAAATGAATACATTAATCATTATATTTATATGACAGATGCACCACGCAAAGTGGGATGGATGCTGTCCCTTTTAATCAGACCAGGTTTCCCTCGCTTGGTTTCTAATTACCAGTTTTAGCCCTCATCCTATTTCAAGCACTTTACCATAATCAGTGCCATAGTCAGTGTCATTCCAGTGGATACAAATGTTTTTCTTTCCTTCTTCATATATTATTCTTTGCCAGTTAAGACTCTGGTCTTAAGAATATGTTGGAATATATTGGCCTAATTAGCCTAATTTAATTGGATATTTAATGCCATTAAATACCATAAAAGGCCTGCTTGATAATGTTGCCACCAAACTTGGCAACAATTTACTCTTTTCTTTATTCTTAACTTAAAAATACAAATATGCAGGACATCAATTTGAGGATGTTTGTTTCACAATATAAAATACACAGTGTGGAAAAATGCTAAACGTTCAATCGTGCAAGGATTTTATTTCATTATCAGATGCGTCCAGCTTAATACGGTGCTGAGAGTGTACTGAGGGAGAGAGACGTGTTTACCTTGCCAGGAAGCTTAATCTAAAGGGAGCACTCAAAGAGGTTTGCACAAAGTTTGCAGTACAGACAGGAAGGCCACTTGTCAAGGGAAGTGAAAGGATAGGATGAATCAGGCCGAGAGTGTGCAGGGTCTGTCTTTTTCATCTACACAGCCAGTAAAAAATGATGGCACTTGAAAGCCTGTCTGTCACCCCCTTATAATTTAAACAAGACTGTGTGTCAGGAAATAAAAGTATAGAACTCAGCAAGCGTGATTCATAAAAAAAGATAGACTTGTAATTGTTACTGCGAGAGTGTTTAACTAGAACTGCCAATCTGTGATCGCAAGCCAGTTTCACTTTTAAATTGGGTTTTCTTTATTGTGTTTGATTTTCAGCTATTTTAAATTAAAGTGACACAGCTCATGAGACGTATATACTGTGAATGTCAAGCTCTAAAGACATTTATGAAAAAACAAAAACAAACGGTGAAAGTGCTTTCTTGGCGATATATTGGTTCAGGGGGTTCGGAGCTCTGCGTCAATTTTTTATTTATCTACTGGTGCAGGATTTTCAAAGTAGCAGCCCATGGTTATATTTCAGTCAGCCTTTTATATGGGGTTTAAACCTAAAAGCACCTTTCTTTTTGGCTTGCACGCCATACAGCTTAATGCTCTCTTTTAATACAGTCCGTGAATCAAAATGCAGCTCTTGCAGCACTTTACAGTACTTCCTGTCTGTCAGACTGAAGTGGCTGACATTCATGTGTGTGTGTGTGTGTGGGTGTGTGTGTGTGTGTGTGTGTGTGTGTGTGCATGTTTGTGTAATACATGGTGAACTCACCTCAGGCATCATTTCAGATAGAAAATCCATGCTTTCATTGGTCACTTTAAAAAATAATGCTGTTCAAGACCCTGTATGACTATAGTGCTCTTAATGGGGCTTTGTTCTGAGCACTTTAGATGGGACCGATAATAGTGCTGAAAGTAGCCCTGTCAACTAAGTGGGACCGTTTCTTCTACTGAAGATGGAAAATCTTGCTTTTGTTAAAAAAAACATGCACCCTCTAAATGTTTTATATCAGCTAAATTTTGGTAGATGTTTTATTTTCATCTTTATATTGTATAATGTGTTTCATTTTGTTTTAATTATTATAGCAACCATTGATAGGTTTGTCTTACTACGCATGAAATTTATTTGCCAGAATGATTAAATAATTAGATAAACAAAATATACCATGAAGCTGTCACGTGGCTCTCATTTGGATCACTGGTGCCCAGAATTTTGGGCTGAAGTGGAGATTTCATGGCTGATAAAACAACTTACTCACCCCTGCTGGCATGTACTTCAGAGTGGCTGCTGCGGTGAGCTAGTAACTGCTTGTGCTCAATAACACACTAATATAGTTCTCCTGCACCTTTATCACTCTCCTCAGTAATACTGAGCAGTTGGGGTCTTTAAGCTTATAATTGTGGTCTTAAGGCTTGAAAAAATTCAGTTTTATTGCAGGGTATATAAGCTGTTCTTTTTCAGCACCTTTAGCAAAGGTGGTTAAACAACAGAGGCGCAGTCTTTGTGCTTAAAATTAAACTGAACTAGTGTCTGTTTGTTTTTTCATCTTTCTGGCATTTCCACACCTTCCCTCAGTCAATCAAGCCTCAGTCTTCTCCTCATTTAAAAAAGCAGTGTATAAAAGTTTTGGATCTTTGGTCATAATCTGGCTTTCTTTAAAGTTTTACTTAAAGTTCAGAGAACAGCAATTTGTCTGTGTCTTTGTCGAACATTAGGCACTGCTGTAGAAACCCTCTAAAAACTAACCTGCATGATGATCTGCTAGAGAAACGAGACCATCTTATATATTACAAAAAATCTTACACATTGCTCTTAAAAAAAGCCACACTAGAAAAGAGAACAATGAAAGGTTCACTGTTGGAGGACGCTGTTTCTTTCTCATCTCTTGTCTGCTGTAAGATTGGGCCTTAATGGAAACAGTCTTTCTATGCTATACAAAGACATGTATATGGAATATCTGCAACACACATTTATTTGCAGTATTTGAGGTTTAAAGTTTAGCTTTAAAACCCCACTTAAACCTGTCTGGGCATTTAATGTACATTAAGAAACCTTAAATTATTATTTTTTTGTTCTTGTTTGATCTTTTTAGCGGACTTAAAGAAAAAAGGTGGGTTTCATGCGGTTCAATTCCATTGACGCATGCTGTGTCTCTCACTCTGCCCGACTAGAACTCCAGCCATGATCGGCTGCTCTTTCGTGGTAGATCGGGAATACTTTGGTGAGATCGGTCTGCTGGATCCTGGCATGGAGGTCTACGGAGGTGAGAACATCGAGCTGGGCATGCGGGTAAGGACCACATTTTATTACCCAAGCTGCTGCTACAATGTAGACTTTTATAAACAGCCTTAAAGGTAGACTTTGTTTTGTCTCTTTAAACTAAATGAGAAGCCGCTGTGTTAAGAGAGAGATGAAACTTCTCAGAGAAAAGCTGCGAGAAAAGTTATGTTGTTAATGAGGCTTTCCTTCAAAGCTGCTGCCACACAAAGAGCCATAATTACAGAGCCAATATTTGAGGGACTAATGCTTAGATGAACAGTCTTTGTTAGAATGATTTGTGAAATCTGTATTCAGACTTTGGAACAGCTTATGATCAAGTTTTCTTATGTTTCACAGCCGGAGGGATACAGCTTAAGAAACAAAACCCAGGGGCATCAACAGAAACCATGATTAAACTTTCCAAAGTTTTTTAGATGGGAGTGGAGGAGGGAAATAAAAAAATCCCCTTAATGCAAATCTTTAGCCAACCCAAAGGCTCTAAAGCTTGTATACAGAAAATGTAAATCTCTTTGGCTGCTGCTTTGAGTTGAATTTAACGCTTCATGTGAGCGAAGGGCTTGCTGAAGAATTGGTTAGCGTTTAAATTCAGAAAATGGTTCTCTCCAGCCAAGTGGAACCTTTCTGAATCGAGACGCTCTCCTTGGGCTTATTGCAATGAGAAATGCTTGAAAGATCCCACTCTTCATTTAACATCATGCCCACATACATTTCAAAATCTCGAGATTCCATCAACGACACCTCTGAAGTGTCGGCTGCCTTTGAAAGAGCACTTAAACAGAGGCTGGAGAATGTTTTCATGTTTGTGCAGTGCTTTATTGAAGACGTTTGTAGTTGCTGGTGATTATTTCAGAGCCTTCTATTATTCCACGTAGAGTGGCTTTTCCTGTTTATATAAATGGCATGATTCATTGCCGTCTGCACAATGATACAATGATCTGGCCTCTTCTGTCTTTAGCTCGTAGTTTTACCATTATTATGTAGTAATAACTCACTATTTTCTATTATGTGCCAACCACTGACAGCCGCCCCCAAGCTTACAGAGTTTTCACTTTCAGCAGCCCTGCTTATATGCACCTAACAAACCATGCAGCTGTGTTAGACGATGTTCGTGGGGGAGATCAATTCAGCTACAGCAGCTAAATAAACCTAGAACAACTCTATTGAACTGTGTGATATAGTTTAACTGGCTCTGATACGCACCAGCTCCTCATTGTCTCTCTTTTCTCACTGAATATTTACTATCGCTTTTTTTCATTCATAAAGTGAGAAGAATAACCGTCTGTCTGCAAACAGAGTGCCATCACAAAGGCAATTACCTATCCTCCTGTTTGGCCTGTTTGTGTGTGGAAATGAAACACATGCCACGAAAAAACAGGCCATTCAGCTCACACACACAAGCCTGATGGGTCGACAGTCAGCAACTAGCTTCGTCCATTCATAATGTACAGCCTTTAATAGAATGGAGACGGGATCCCGGCAAGTGAGCCGCAGTTACTCCTCTTTGGCTACTGCGGCTCAGGCAGCTCATTGTAGTGCCGGTTGAAGAGCTGCCACTGGGATAGGTTTGATTGACAAGAACATGTTTAACAATTAGCCAGGGCAGCTCACAGGAGCCCAGGATCATCTGACTGCAGGAGCCTGATGAGAGGCAGGGTTCACATTCAAAGGTTATGGTATAGTTATCATCTAACGTGAGTTGTTCCTTTGTGTCTAAGAGGGATGCAAAGAATCTTTCGTAGGCAGAAGGGATGTGCAGGGGCTGATTAGGCTGCACATAGCAATGTGGTGCGGTGTCACTTTTGACAGGTAGACAACAGAATAAAACCGGGGAGGAGGGGTTTCTCACCGATGTGTTTGCTCAGGAGTGAAATCATTTATAAGCTAGGACCTGTAAATGAAGAGAGACAGCACAGGCAAATCACACTGATGAAAGATCACATAGAGTTCGTCTGCAGCCTCGTGATATCACTCTCTCGCTTACATAATCACAACAAATAAAGGAATGCATTAAATGCGTTTGTGCTGAATGATTTTTTTTTTTTAATCTTCCAGAGAATCTTTCATTGCCCTTGTAAATAATTGCAGATGGCATGTTTGAACTTACCACAAGGCCCCTTTTGCAAACAGAGAAAAATGCTTTGGGACAGTAACGGTGAATTCTGCCAGAAGTGTCAATATGAATTTATCTTGCAATGTGTCTCCCACACCTGCTTCACTGAGTCTTTGCTGATATAGAGCCCCAGTAGACCTGGACACTGCCTTTCATTTTTCAAATTCCTATGTGATACTGTGATACTCACTTCGCAAATATAATACTACACAAAATCTACCAGGGGTCACTCCTCCAGCTGCCGTCCCTGCTTTTTCCACCGAAACAGGGGAAAAAGGAAACCTTTTGAAATGTGGCAATTATGCTTATGCTAATTCTTTCACCACATTAAAGCAAGAGGAAAATAGAAAACCGAGTCCACAAATGCTAGCAGCTCAGGTTTCATTACTTCTCTTTGTAAATAATAAATATAAATAAGAAAGGTCTGTGCAGATTCTTAGTCATGCAGGTGTGAGTATTCTCAAGCACTTGAAATGAAGGCAGCTGGGCTTCTTTTTGGTTTTAGGCTATATAAGTGTTGGACTTCCATCAATTTCTGTTTCCAGTGAGTAAATAAATGTCTGGCACTTCTGGGAATGAAAGGATTAAGGTGTTAATTTGACATAATTCAAGCACTGGGAGTAATATATAAACATGTTGTGCCCTATAAGTTTATGAAGCTGGGAAACTCATCAAATTCAGCAAACTCTGCAGGCAGATCTATAGTTTCTGCTAGCTTCATGCAGCTGCTCGCAGCTCATTTTTGCTGCCTAAACGCACTGTGTACTCTGTGTTCACACAGTGCTAAATGCATTTAGTAAAAGACTTGTGCCATGCTAAACTAAAACTGCTACATTCAGTCATGCCCTTCCCTTCACATCCTAATCTAACAAAGTCAGTCTGGCATACCATTTTATGACTTGCAGAAATTTAATTCGTAAACATTTTTGCCCGCCAAACTATGATGGCAACCATGTTTCTGCCAGAAAAAGTCTAGAGTCTAGATGGGTTTACCCACACAATATGCCCATGAGCTTACATTGCCATCAGGAAGCCATCCAAGCTGCTTCATGAAATCTGTCTCATTTTCATAACAGTCTAATCAATCAGTCCAAGAACCTTGTGAAGTGTGATCTCATGGGGTGGCCTGCTTGTCTTGATGACATTTATTAAACTCACCAGGAACTCCTTTCAGGAGTAATGAACCAAAAAAGAATCTTTTTTTTTTCTTCTTTGAAGCCCCATCTCCATACCCACCTGGGCTGGGCCTCAAGGCATCTGCTCATAATCTCTCTGTAGTGAGGAGAATTGAGCTAATTAAAGTGTAGCAGTACCAGCAGCTAGACAGGAATGGGACATAATTACACTTCACTTGGTTCTTTCTGCATCCCAAGCAGAGTTATTATGGTGGGATCAAAGTATAGCATGTAACAGTCCAGTATATGTATTATATTGGTTTTAGATCAGTGCATTTTTTAATCCCATGCATTTACAATGTGACACTACATAACAGGTTAGACCTGTTGCCCGGTTTGTTGTAATAACTGTCAAATTTAGATAAGCACTTGATGGACGTTTGAACATGAAGTGTGATGTCATCAAGGTTAGTTTGTTAGCCCAATATGTGAAAGGCATCTGAGTTTAGGACTCACAAAAGTCTTGAGTCACACCTCCCTACTTTTATTTTGTCAGACTTTCTTGCTTTTTTTTTTTATGTTCTTCAGCTGTAGCTGTAGTATTTTGAAGGTAGCCATACCAAATACTGATTTCTAGCTCATTAGAATTGTAGGATTTTGCCTCGAGCACTACATTTTCATACACGTTTGCACATTTCAATAAATCTCTATTTACCATTTTCCCAACAAAATATATAGAAAAAAGGGGTTGCTCAAGATAGTTGCACAATACTGAAGATTAAGTGAGTCCTAAACTCGGGTCCCTTTCACATATTAGGCTAACAAACTAACCTTGATGACATCACACCTCATGTTTAAACTTCCATCAAAGTTTTTTGGATTTTAGCTTCTAGCTTGGGCAGCACGGTGGCGCGGTGATTAGCACTGTTGCCCACAGCCCGAGGCATTCCTGAGTTTGATTCCACCATCTGTGTGGAGTTTGCATGTTCTTCCCGTGTTTGTGTCTGTTCTCTCCGGGTACTCTGGTTTCCTTTCACAGTCCAAAGACATGCAGTTAGTGGGATTAGGCTAACTGGTCATTCTAAATTACCCATGAGTATGAGTGCAGCTGGTTGTCGTCTCTATGTGTTAGACTGACAACTAATGGATGGAAAGCTTCTAACTTTTAAAAACTTTTAAGTGGCAGGTGACACAGTAACTGTGCAATCATACAGCATTTTAAAATAGCTAGCTAGCATTTAGATGAAGCAGCGCTAGTTTCAGTGCAAGAAACAGCGTTGATGTCAGCTGCAGGTTGCTTATTAACGCCTGCTCATGTTCTGAGGCTGTCAAACAAGCTGAGGTCAGAAAAGTAGATAGATGGATAGAATTTTATTTCAAACATGCAAATATAACTGAAATAACAAGAGAAAAAACAAAAACAGAACTTAGAAAACATCAAGTTTTCATGTATATATGTACGTCTACAGAATGTGTGTGCTCAAAAAGGAGTAGGATGAAGTTTACACTTCTCCTGTTCCTAATCCCTTATTTCAAATTTCATTACTTACAAATCCACATTCAGAATTCACTATTCACAAGTGTCACTAAAAGTCACTTTCAGCATTATGACCCTGCATAGCTGCAAATTTTAAGCACTGTGCATTGTTATTACAAACTCAAATGTCTGAAATACAATATTTCTCAAGTAAAACCTTTAGACAGATAATGTACTTTTGTCTTTCGCTATTTTGCTAATAATTGATTTCTTTAACACAACTCACTGTTTTAAAATCTGTTATTCATTACAAGGTGACAGTGGCATCCACCTCTAAGTTGTAGCTGGTTAATAAATCTACAGATTGATCCTTTAGGCTTATCCCTTCGTTTTGCTTCCACAGAAGCATATTAAACAGAATGTGCATGTGTAATACATTCATATTTTGAGCAACAACTCTGATTATCAGACGATAAACCCAGCAGCTCAGCTAGTGCTTTGCATCTTATGCCACCCACCACTTTTTTCCAGATGGTGGCTTTGTTTAATGAAAGCAAACAGTGCCCCCACCCACCCAAAAAACAAAAAAAAACAAAAACAAAGAAAATATAAATTCAAGATAAACCAGTAAGCATTACTTCAGGTGGTACTATAACAGGTGCAGCCTCGTAGCAGTTGGTGGATGCAGTCAGATGTTGCTTTCAGTTTATTGTGAGAACATCTGCCACACTGATACAAATATGAAGCCTGGACAATTTAACACAGTTGATCAACCTCACAAGCCATCTGGATTTGAAGATACAAATGGATTCAAAGGAAGGCGACAGCCTCCGGATGTGTTTGTTTGTAAAGGATATGATGACTGTACACATGGATTCTCATCGGTTGATTTTTCCATCTAACAATACGTTGTGTTTCACATGTGAGAGAATATTTGTATTAAATAGTTTCTTTCCCTTCGAGGGCAGAAATTCTCATGCTACATTTTGTTTCCCTGAAAGTTATCATCATACTGTCTATCTAATTATTATGAATGAAGACAGGGCTGTTAGAGTCATCCGGTTGCTGTGTGCTGTCGACTTTCTCAAAGAATCTAATAATGCAATGTTAATAAAGAGCTTCATCCGGCATCTGTACCAGGATTACAATACTAAATGTTAATCGCATTTGTGGTTTCGGTGACCTATCATGGGCAGCTCTGAGAAACCCACAGCAAGCTACCTTTTACATAAAGCCACCCTCTCTGGCTTTTAACACATGTCACACTAGGAATTATCTTCATTTAGCATTCAGGGATATTCAGATCACACACAGAATATATCTTCACTATTCCCCGTGACCGACTCAGACTCCTCCTCCAGGCTGCAGCCCTCCGCAGCGGAAAGCAGTCACCTTGAGAAAGGACAGAAATGTCGTTATGAGCCGTAGCCATCTGTGGACACCAGCCATTCTGGCAGCTTCCAAATCAACATCATGCTCATGTCCATCAAACGGCAAATGACAGTGGGCGCTCACCATATGTGAGCCCTTTCCAACAAAGTGAGTCATTCCAAAGATGAGAACAAATCTAATGCCTCCGAGGGATTCTCATGTTACACTTTTGCAAGTAGAAGGAGATAAATGTGGGGGATTACTGGACAAATGCCATAATGAGGAATGCTTTATTGGACAAAGCATCGCATAGTGTCCAATATGGTTGTCCCATATGGTGGCGCGTTTTCACACCGAAATAAACACAATTTGCGGCGATGTTTATGCTGAATTCTTTTTTTAACAGTTTAAGAACTTGTTTTCTTCCACTGTCTCTTGTCTCTTCAGTGACCAGTGTTGACTAAGGTATCCTTTACTATAACCGTGCGTTGTTTTATCACCTTGTCAAAGGCGTGATTCATTCTCTCGCCACAACATGTGAGAAACTATCTGCTCTCCATCGATAAAACCAACGTGAAAGCAACAGTACCACTGGATATTGATCAAGCATTTGTCTTTTTTAAATCCTGCATTATTCAGGGGCTGAATCAATCTGTTGGGGCTTAATGGACTCGGGTTTACTTACTTCATGGTTCATTACTGTATGTTCCAGCCCGAGTCCATCTATGGGAGAAAAGACAAATGAGAATAGATGCGGCAGT
This sequence comes from Aulonocara stuartgranti, assembly GCF_965226115.1. Taxonomy (NCBI): domain Eukaryota; kingdom Metazoa; phylum Chordata; class Actinopteri; order Cichliformes; family Cichlidae; genus Aulonocara; species Aulonocara stuartgranti. The sequence continues at coordinate 35,999,897 of NC_138948.1, read as the reverse complement.
AAAAGTTACAAGACCCAGATCGAGGATTGTTTCAGAGGAACTACCCCAGCTATTGAAGGACTTATTGCGACCATATGGCAAAGCAGAGAGCTTCTGCGTATGCTTTTTCGTGCTGACATTATTATACGTGATTTGGATTTATGCATCGACATGTTTGGTGCATGCATAATTTAAGATTTATATTGCCTTCTTGTCTCCTCGTGTCTTATAGATCCAGACTGTGTCCATAATTTACACCACAATAGAGTGTATGTTTGAGAACATATGTTATGTTTGGCATTTAACGATGACATCGAGCATACTCCTCTGCTTCAAGTGGCTTTGGAAAAATTACTTGGCTTCCTGGGCATGAGCGTACCTCAGAGAGTTGCCACTTTGGCGTTCAGAGCCAGAGGGATAAGTAATTAGACAGGCCCTGTCAGCTTACTTATTATCCCTGTGAATCATAAACTTCATTAAAAACCTCCTTCAGTAGTGACTGCAGATACCCCCACCCTAATTTGAACACATTTTGACAAGGTAATTAAGATTATTTCACAAGATTTGTGCATTTCGCATCCTCCCACCATTGAAGACAATCGAATTATATAGAGAGGTATCCAAATGCTCTCTCCGTGGACAGCATCATCACCAGAAAACAACAACAGCAACACTTGACAGGCAGATTGGCTCATCCCATTCATTATCTCAGCATTAGCTAATCTGTTCACGTAATTGCTTGTGTTAGATGTCTAAGACTCTTGCTGAAAACTTGAAATGATCTGACAAGGCCAAAGCATTTGACGAGCACTTGCGCACACTGATTTGGCCGCAGCAGCAAATCAGCCGGCATATCAAAGAGGAAGGGCAGCAACTGGGTGGAATTAGCTTTTGACAGGCGTAGTTAAAAGGGCCTACGCGTCTGTCTGTCTCTCCATCAACAGCCTCCATTTTATGGATGCGCAGGCACGATGCCCAGCGATGGCACTGTCACCTCACAGCAAAAAAAGTTCTTGCTGATGGGCTGTGGACTCTGCGTGTATTTTCTCTAAATGACATGCATGTAAGACTGATTGGTGATTAAAAACTGGGAGTTGTCTGGAGACAAGCTGCTCACCCATCCTCTCTGACCCTAGTCGGGCAGTTTATCACACTAATAGAGATTTTTTTAAAAAGAACAGCAAATACTTATTAATGTAGAGGTTCCTATGAGTGCCTGAAAATAAATCAAAGTATAAAGTTGGCATGTATGTGCTGCACTACTTTGTGACTGTGAGCTTCTTGAACGACCAAAATATACTGTGATAAATATACTTCCTGTTAAGTGGATTTTTCTGACCTCTGGGGAGCTACAGCATTTCCAGTTGTTTTGTGCTAAATGACGCTAAGAACTGCTGTGGATACTTCATAAATATGACACTAGTCATATGGCCAGTGACAGATCTAAAAGATTTTACATGGGAGAGCAAAATGGGGGCGAGAAGTCTAGGCAGGGTGGCACATACCTCTTCAGTGAAGTATGTGAAAATTCCCTATATGTAAATGGAGTCAACAAAATATCAACAAAATCACTTTCAAACTATTTATTGTATCATTATCTCTTCTAAGAAAACAAAGACGGTTTTTAGGTATAAAGTTCCCGGCTCTACAGCAGGGGGGCAGTTGCCCCCCTTGCCCCCCTGTAGATCTGCCCCTGCTTGTGGCTTAAATGAGGTATTGATTTTCTCATGTAATTCTCTGCAAGTAATTAAGTGAAACTTTCTGTGAGTCTCCTATTAATTAACCTGAATTACTTTTTAAAAACTAATACAGATGAAAGTTCACTCAAGTTGCAACACATCAGTAAAATTTGAAGAGCATTCAATAATGGCTCGAGGTTGTGGCTTCACGCCAGGTAAGGCACAGGGAATGAATATAGGTATACTTTGCTTGGTGCTCAGATTTCAGTCTTTCAAAAGTATCCGCTGCTCAAGGAAAAAACGTATTACACATTGTTCACTGCTATTTTGAATACTTGTCAACCTTTTAAATAAATTTCATTTTGTAAAAATGGGAATTTATCATTTCTGCTAATTAGCCGCTGCTGTAGTCGGTCCCAGAGAGCTGTCAAAGTTACACATGCTGCTCTGCTGATGGAGTTTGATATGTTATGAATAACTTAACACACATTTAACTCTTCAAATGTGGATTTGAAATTGAAGCGTGCTGCTTTATTCAGTGAGATCATTTTAAGTTACAATTCATGAGAGAAATATTGGACTAGTGTGAAGAGAGCAAAGCATGTCGTGCTGTTGTGAGTACTATGTTCGCTGCTAGATTTCTGTTATCTGAGGATAACAGGGTGTTGGTACTTGAAACTGCTTTCTGGTCTGGAAATTAGCATTGGTTTGAATTAACACCGGAGCTATAGACGAATGAGTGACAAATTACAGGAAAACCCACCCATTGTGTTCTATGCTTCCAATCTTGGCCCTCACTCAGTAGAGCTCTACTGGATGTATAGAACAACAGTCTTCCGAACATATTCCCCCATTCTTGTTTTGATGATGGTAGCAGAGAGCACTGTGTAACATGTTGGTCCAAAATCTCCCACAGTTATTCAGTTGGGTTGAGATGTGCTGATTGTGAAGACGTGAGCATGTCTTCATACTGACCAAACTCCTCAGTAAACCCTCATGCCCTATTGATCAGGGAAGTAGTCTCCTGAAAGAGACTACTCCCAAACAGATAGAAATGTTTCTTCATAGAATGAAAGTGATCACTCAGAACAGTGTTGTATTGATTTGCAGTGGCCCCTTACCCTTAGAGGATAAGTGAACCCAAACAGAAAAAGCAGCTCCGCAGGGGTCAAAGGTTTCGATTTTTTTCTATAATTTGAAACCTGTTTAAATAAGGGAAATGGTGTTGCTGTGTGTTGCTGTTTTGCCTTCATATGACAGAAAACTACATCATAGAAAATCCCTTGATATTTTAAAATCTTAATGTCAGTCATTAGAAAAGTTGTAAATATACCGTCTGGTCTGCCAGCACCCTCAATCAGCATTTCTTTGAAATAGGTGGGACTTTTTGCAATAATATACTACAAAAAGACTTCCCTTGGGTTTTGACTGAGAGTGTTTCTGTTGAGAATATAGACATGTAAAATTCCCCAGATGCTACTGAGTGCTTGAGTGCTTGCAACTTACTTCCCCAAGAGGTTACAGAATGCAATTTCACAGCTTTCTTCTGAGGTATTGGTAAAAAAATTTCCACATGAAGTTCAAAGAATTTCCATGACAAAGGTCGGCAAAAGAATCCATCCCACATTTCTGAGGATGAATACAATTCTTTGTCTAAAATGCGCTGGCACTGGAGCCTTTTGTGCAGACTGCAGGGATTAAAGGCCTGTATACTTTTTTTAACCACGCCATGTATCAGTTTATCTTCCCCTGCCCTCTAAGAGAGAGGAAAATAACACTTAAATGTCAAAGTAGAATCGTCAATTAACCTATTAAGTGACCTCTAAAGGAGTTAAATTTCGGTAGCTTGGAGAGTTGTAATGGGCAGACAGACACAAAGTGGTGAAACCACCTTTGTGGTGCTTTGCCGCTACAGTCCAGGAGCAGATTGGTCTCATCACACCCATTTTTAAGATCTTGATCTCAACTACACATCTGTAATAGCCTATGTTTGTAGCTTGCAGATTTCTGATACAATTTCACTGACAAAAAGTCTGCACATACAGGACATTGCAAAACTTTTGAACGGCTCATTTCTTTTCCCATCATTTTGCTTTCAAGGAGCCAGATGTTCTTATAATCTTTAAAGCAGTTTTGCCAATAATTCTCTTCAAGCTTTCTGAATCTCTTTCAGTGTTTTTATTAAACCACTGGCTGCTTTTTAACTCATTTAACTCATTTTCTGTCCAGTCCTTGTGCCTGACCATTTTGAGAGGATTACTTTGGGGTTTTTTTTAAGCCACTGAACACTGATCTATACATAGAAGGGCACCTAACATGAGGGATGAACCAGTGCTGTGTCTGCGCATAGACAGTTTAGAAAAGAACCAAGTTTAGATTGTGTCTTCAACCACTTTGTTACTAATTCTCAAGGCAGGGAAACGAGGAGAAATGAGTTATGAGTTATGTGAAATTACACAAGAACTGAACTGAAACTCAGTGGCAGCAGGTTTTGTGAAGTGATGAATCAGAAATTGATGGAATGTCATGGTCCTGCGGCCATGACTCAGTGACTTTGTGTTTATGTTCTTTATTGTTATTACTTTCATTATTATTCTTGGGCTGTTTTGGGATGGTTTGTGTTTGGGATTTTAGACACTGGGTTCTGGGTTTGTGCTCCCTCTATTGGTCCCTGGTGTTAGTGTTCCCCTGTCTCGTCAGGTTAATCAGGTCCAGCTGTTTCCCCCACCTGTGTGTGATTTCCCAGTGTCTCTTTGTGTACTTATAGTGTGTGTTTTCCTCTGCTCCTCGTCGCGTCGTCTGTGTTCATACCCGGTGAATTTCCCTGCGTGCTCTCCCTGCTGTTCTCCCTGCTGTTCTCCCTTCATGTTCAGGTTTGCCACTCCTTTGTGTAGTTTCTCCCAGTTTAGTTCGTCCTTAGTTCTGTTTGCCATCTCCACTTTATGTTCAGTATTGTCAATAAATCACCCTTCACGTCTGAAATAGTGCTGCGTTTGAGTCCTCCTTCCACTCTTCACACAGCCGCTGCCCCGAGCCGTGACATGGAAATACAAACACATAGAAAAACACACAATGGAAGACTATTTATGGATTGGCCTCCCCAGAGCCCTTAACATTATTGAAGCAGTGTGGGATCGTCTTGACAATGATCTGAATAAAAGGCACCCAGCATCCAAATAAGAGCTTTGAATGTCCTTGAGGAAGCCTGGAGAACTATCCCTGAAGACTTTACATTACATGACAAAGAAGATTCAGGCTGTGTTGAAGAATTAAGGTGGTCATAGCAAATATCCTTTGCAAGCTTGTTCGAACTGTACAAACTTATTTTTTGCGTTACATACTGTTTTTCCATATATGTTTTAATCAGTTGCTGCACCTTTTTGCCATGCTCCTTGCAAGATACAAATAAACAGTACTGTGTAAAAACCTTCAAGACTGATGTCAAACACGCACACACAAACAGGTAACCTCAGGACAAAAAAAACCCACCAAAGCCATTTTGTCACAGCTGGTAAATAAAAAACAACATATAATTAGAGTTGCTTTTGAAAAATGCATGTTATATGAAAAATATACATGTTAAGTTTGTTGTTGTTGTTGTCATGTTATACTGCGTGATGCATCTTAATCCATAAGATTCACAGATCTTCTGGTGTTGATGTGATTTTGTGAGAGACTAACAACTGGGATTTAAGATAAATGTTAAATGCTGATGGGAGCGCAAACTCAGCTCGGATGTGTGCTCAAGTACAGATGATAAATTCATGTGTGTGCAAAATCTGAACGCAGCAGTCACTGCAGGATGCCAGACTGTTCGTTTTTTTTTTTAATTGTTGCTTTCCCACAAACCAAGTTTTGATAGTGGAAATATTTCACGTACACTGAGCATGCAAAGAGTTCCCAAAATTTTCCTTTATCACAAGTCACCACACTATAGCTGAGAGGAATATTACATATACACAGCCACCTGAACGTAAAGGGATGAGCTCTTATAAAAGTTTATTTCCAGTTCTCAGCTGCCAGTGTAGTTTTTATTATCTTCAGCTCCATATGGAGGAGGAAAAAAAATCACAAGGTTGGTCAGAATTAGGCAGGTAGGCTGGATTATATCACTTTGCAATGTGACACCTTAAGCAAGAGCCCGTTTTTCTTTTCTTAACTTGTGAATTGGTCTTAAAGTTCCTGTTCAATACCACCTCTAGCAACGTGCCTCCAAAGTGTCAATAATCTGATGGGTGTGACTTTCCAAAGAAAGAAACCATTAACTAAAGCATTGATTTTAAGGGTACTACACCAAGTACGTGAGCATGTACATGTCGAGTGTATAGGACGATAAACGGCAAATGCGATACATTTGCAAACTAGTGAAAAGGGCCAAAAATGTACACATAGAAAAAGATCAGGCTCCAAGCAGATTGTGAGCATTTGAGCTATCAGCATTTCTTGTCCTAATGAGCATTTCAAAAAGCACCTCGTGCAGGATTTTGGCCTCCAAGTCAGTTCCGAGTGCTGGGGAGGGCATCTCCGTCCGTTTTGCTGCCTGGAATCTTAAATGCATCTAAATAGGACATGATGCATGATGCATAATTTCATTGAATGTATATCAAGGAGAAACTCTGTGAAAAATGTCACAGTAGAAGAAGAAGAATTTGTGTGTTTGTGTGGCTAAAAATGACATCATGGTATATCTTGTTTTCCAAATCAATGCAAAACTGGCAGAGCTCAAGAGTTCCATCTAAATATCACATTTAAAAACTGATATTTCCTCAAACCTGCCGGTAAATGTTTTCGTCATGCACCGAGAATAGCTGAGAAACACGGAGATGAACCCCTATGGACCCGCGAGCTAGTGCTACACTCATTTGGGCAATCCCGAGGCTTCTGTTTGCTACTGCAGGATAATTCTCCTCCCTGTCTGTCAAACACGTTAGCTGTCAAGCTGGATGTGACATAATATAAAGTCTGCATGACCCCGGCACATTCTTTCATCATCTTAGGCTGAATTCTCAGCCGCACGCTTGCTCTCTCTCCCTGCACTGCTCTCCATTTTGACCAGTGATGGAGAAAAAGTCTGATGGCTAATGTCATTTTTGCAGTTTCTGGAAAAGTCAGCGGCTATTTTCAAACGGCTTAGAGGCAGTAGTGTATTCCAGAAGAAGTACTTGTTGGATGGGTCACACGGTGATCGTCCAGGTGTGAGGAGCCGAGAAATGAAGCGGGGTTTTTAACTTTCTCTCTCTTGCTCGCTTTATTCCTTTTTTCTCTCCACACAGTGACACAATTCTTATTATGTTCGAGTGTCCAAACAACCATGAATGTTATCCCCATTTTTAAAGAAGTCAGCCCAAATATCTACACTCTCTTTAGAAGCTCAGCTTTATCTAGGTTATCTCAGATGTGTAAACCTAGAGACAACAAAAGCTTTTTGAGGGGAGTGCTTTTAAAATCGAACTCACTTTACAAGAGTGCTACAAAAGTATGGAAGTTCTACGGAATTTGGAGCAAGCCCCCAAATCACGTGCCTGTTTGGTAGACTCGAGAGGGACTGAAATGGCTGATCAAAAGACCTGTTTTATTTCCAGCATCCATACATTTTGTATGTGGTTTGCATATTGCTGCCTACACTGTTTAAGTCACATGTCTATTACCCGGTCTGGTTGAGCGGCCATGCAGAACACGTATGATATGTTAGCCCTCAAAACAACCTTGGGGAATCAGCTGAGCCTGGTAGTCTGAAGCCAAATCACTTGGGCACAGGTGGTTTGGGTATATGCCAATGAGCAGCACTGGAACTTACTCTGAATTTGAATTGGCCGCAATGTTTAGTTTCCGTTCTGACTGGTACAAATGTTGATCAGGTCCCTTACAAAGAAACACCAATCTAGCCACACCGATGCTGCTGCATTTTGTAATGAAAATATATGAAATGATTTATTACAGCAGCAGAATTTGGCATCAGACTACAAGTTCATCACTCCCCCTCTGAATGTGATGCATATACTGTGGAAACTGGGGATGAGTAGCTATCCTCTACTGGGTGATGCTGTTGTCGGTGAGTGTGTGAAACAGCAGTCAGCTATGCAGGCCATGTAAGGGGTAAGAAATGGGAAGTGTTACAGCTTAAACAGCCAAATTTTCAGGGTGTGTTCGGCATATTACGTGAAGAGAGTAAGGCATGTTAATTGTGTATGACACAGCACCGCTTGAGCTCTCTGATTGAAGTAGCTCGCAGCCTCCATTTAAAGCAAGTGCTCAGTTCCAAACTCTGTCTACATGTCCACCATCAGCCTCCATGCACTGCATTTTCCTGGTGTATTGACTGTATTGTTTAATGGCACTGATAGAAGCCTGTTTATGGCTGTTAATAGCTTTTATGCTCTTTATGGCTGATGTTTTCGGCAGCCTCGTAGAGCTTTTCACGCAAATGATCCAGCTGCAATTAACTAACAGCATGTACAGAGACAATTAAATTAAATTAGCAATTACATCACCACAACATCAAAGTACTCTGTGTTAAGTGCTCTCTCTTAATGATGCAGAATGCAGTTTTATGAAGGGTCACCTCCAAATGGACTTCACAAAAATCTAGTCCTGAGAACCTGTGGGTGGGATGTCATAGATTAAAACAGTCTTATTTGGTATTTAGATTTTATTATGTTTCCACGGTTGTGAATATTTAAAGGTGTAACCTGTATCTGCAGGATGCTGCTGCCCTTTGGAGCTCTGTTTTCACCGTATACTACATGAAACCAAACATCCATGTCTGTGTGGAGAATATTACTGTATGCTGATTTATTTAAATTATTAAAAATTGCGATTCCATTAGTAAGAAGAGTAGTGCATTTTTAAAAAAAAAGATGCTTAATACAGCACAACAATAATGAAATGAGTACAGCAACACAAAATGAGACCCTGTCATGAACAGAGGCACTCTCTGCATGGTGTTAATGCTTTCCTGTGTGAGCAGAAGTGCACAGGCATCCTTATTATGTCTTTATACTTCGGAGGAAAATATCTGCCATTTGGCCTGATTTGCTTTGTGAATGCTTTTTCTAAAGCCTTGTTTATGAGCCTACAGGCAGCAGGATGGAGTCATAAGCAGTCCTGGAATGTAACACGTACTGTTTTAGCCAGCAATCTGTTGGGCACCACCTGTTTTCCCTCCAAATCACCGGCGTTTTTCTCATGCGTTGAAAAAGGTCACATCAGCATTGATGATCCTCACAAGCGGAGCTGACTCCCTGCAGCTGCCTTAGATCAGGTTGTTCGTCGCTAAATCAAGAAAGAAATGTACCCTTGCCCCCCTCCCCATCTTCACCAGCAGCTTTGTGGTTAGTGGCTTGTGATTAGCTCTTTCACATCAACACATAGTGTCTTAACTATTGAGAATAAAAGTGGCATTGGAAGCGGATGTTCTCTTTTGTAGTGAAATTGACTTTCAACAGTGGTACACATTTACATGTAGGGAGAATTGTAAAACCATCGTAGAGGTTGATTCAGTCCAGCGAAGTGAGAACAGAGTGGAAGTCCCAAAATATACAAACTGCTACATAGACTGTTTGCACAACCAGCAGCCAATAGATGTGGTTATGAGGGATGCAAACGGGGACAGCAAAAGTAAGACAAGACCAAGACTTTGTGTGTATTGCTCAGAATGGGGGGGTAGTGGCTTTTTTTTTTTTAATTTTAAAAATTTACTTCTGGGAGTTTCAGGCTTTATCTGACAGGCCGGTGCAGAGAGCAAACAGGAGACCAGGGAGAGAGTGGGGGCAATGACACAAAGGAAATGAAAGATCCAGAGCAGACTCAAATCCAGGCCCCTAGCCTTTGGCATATTGGCTGCTTTCTAAACCAGGTGAGCTCCCAGACAGTGTGAGACGCAACCAGGCAGCCTATAGGGGAAGGGAAACGGCTTTAGCACTGCATGGACCTGAACCTAGTCTAAGCTTTGCTACAGTGTAACTACATCATCATCCAATTAATAAATCATCCAGACAGATTCCAGTCAGATTAACATTATTCAGCTTGGAATCATGAAAAAAGACATGGCCCTAATAGCTTTCCAGAATCATAAGATCCTGGGCCTAGCCCTGTAAATAACAACATTATTATTTTAGCTTCAGACTTACAAATGATATTTCCTTGTCTCATTGGCATTTGAAGTATCACCTTGTGAAAAAGTTGTTGGACCTTTATCTGTTGAAATGTTATCACCATTAAATCTCAGAAGCAGGAAACTTTATTAGCATGCAGTTAACAAGCAGATATCATCACTGACAAATGCAGTAAATAATTGATGGAGGATCAAAATGACTTTGAGAAGATTGTAGTCCAGATAGAAATGAATTATGCAGAAAACAAATAGAGGCAGCCTTTGTCCACCTGGATCAAATGAAGTTCACTGTATTAGAAACCTATGCTTGAAAGGTCACTTCAAACTATTACTCCCTTTCCGTTCACTTGTAATGCCATGATAATGTGATTTGATATGATTAAAGAAATTATAATTATAATGTTAAACACGAATGAATATAATAATTAAGGATAAATGATATTGGCAATAAAGATAAACCACGTTAGATAAAATGCATGCAGAAAACATCCAGAGCCTTTCAGGTTTCACCATAGAGGAAGCACATAAAATGTTATGCTTGAAACACGTAAAGCAGGTCCATTTGATCACGACCGCTATCTTTTTGTTGCTGCTGTTGAAATGCGTCTTTTTCAGTCCTATAAATTAGAAACACCTGCAATAATTAAAGAAAAATGTTAAACAGCATCTTTTTATATACATACTTAATAGTTTGTGGGAGTTTAGATGGCTTTTTAATTTGCAACAAATCCTGCTGTGAAATATACAGTAATATAATTAGAATGAGAGCTGCTTATAGAGATAAGATGAAAGGTCTGGCTGTTACAAGGGAAATAATGAGCGGTGGAGTGTATTACTGTTGCCATGCTAAAGCAAAGAAGAGAAACAGCTGGTACTCAGTGTATTTCATTTATTTATGTATTTATTTGTAACATGGAAATTAAAAAATAAAAAATAATTTGTCTCCTGCTTCTTATAGACAAACAAATGCATTATTTTTAACAAGAAACTCTACTTGAAGCTTAAAGATAAAAGTTTAAATTAATGCAACAAAGCTTTAGTCTGTTTAGCCAACTAGCTAGCACACAGCTTTCTGACCCTTGCAAGTGGTTGAGGAAATATTGATCAGCAGTTTGCTTTCAGCGCCAGGAAAGCTGCTAACCGCAATTTCACTTGCACACATTTTCAATTATCCACGAGTGCTTCATAAGTGGTTAAAACACTGATACTTTTACTCACATACAATCAATTTGGAGCAGGAAACCAAAGAAACACAGCATTACGCAGAGCTTACTATGTTTCCAAAGGCAACGGGCGGGATCTGCAGGGACTAAAGGCTTCCCATTAAATCGGTATTGCACTCACACCCACACAAAGTCGCCAACCGTGAAGACTGTTGCAGAAAAACAGCATTTGTCATGAGCAGCAGCAAAGCAGGTAAACCCTGCTCCAAAGTACTAATGGATTTTTTAGGCCAAGGTCATTGTGGATCATCAGGAGTGAAGAAGAGGGGTCAGTCAGTCAATAGAGGTTTTTAAGCTCAGGTCAGCTCCAGCGAACTACTTCACCACTGATACAGCTGAAGCAACTGAGAGGACAGATGCTGTGATTGCCCTTATTAACATACAATTAAGCACAACCTCACAGACTCCCTTTAGCACTACAGCAACGTGTAACATCAGGGTACCTGTAGTGTTAATGTGAACTGACATATCCATTCTTTCATAAAATGAGAATTTTCCATATATTTCCTATTCTGAAATTTACACAAGCCACTAATGAATTTAGCCCACTAAAAAGAATGCTCATACCCAAAACATATTTTTTGCCTGTGCCATTAAGCTCTGTTGTTTGAACAATTAAAGAACAACTGAGTCATGCAGTTTCCCTGGGTGACATGTTTCTTCATTACAGTGAACACTGTACAGGAGTTTATTTTGAGTCAAGCCCACGTGTTCCGCCTTGCTGCCAGAATATCAAAGGAACAATGTGGATTAAACTACTCCCAAAATGATGCACCACACACCACAGCTTGGATAACATTTTCTAAGAAAAAAGCTGTTTAGACACATCTCTTTGGTTTATTCAAACAACATTTCATTAGAATTATTGGGAATAACAAAAATGTAACTTACATTATATTGTACAGACATGCTTTTTCCCTTAATAAACAAATCCAGGGATTGGTAAAACTGCTAACTTTGGGGTTGAAAGGAACCAGTTCAGGTGCTTTGGCCGTCTGTGTAGGATGCTTCCTAGGCAAGGGGTTTGGGGCATTGTCCTCATCGTAGGAGGCCCTGGGATAGACACACCACACGCTGGAAAGCTTGTATCTCTCACAATTCTGCATCCTCCTGGATGAGCTGGAAGAGGTTGCCAGTTGAGTAAAGACTGGGCTATGCTATTTAGACTACTGGCCCTGCGGCCCAAACCCAAATAAGCGGGAATCGATGGAAGGATGGATGTTTGGAAGAATGGACAGATGAATGGATGGATGGATGGATGGATGGATGGATGGATGGATGGATTAAAATATGTGGGGACAATGTTGGGGGAGACGCTACCATCCCATAGAGCAGGGGTAGGCAACTCCAGGCATCGAGTGCCGGTGTCCTGCAGGCTTTAGATCTGTCCTTGATCCACCAGATGATTCAAATTGCTAAATTACCTCCTCAACATGTCTTGAAGTTCTCCGGAGGCCTGGTAACGAACTAATCACTTGATTCAGGTGTGTTGACCCAGGGTGAGATCTAAAGCCTGCAGCACACCGGCACTCGAGGCCTGGAGTTGCCTACCCCTGCCATAGAGGTTGGGGGTTGATAGATAGTTTATAAATGGAGACATATTTTAAGAACTTCATACAAAAAAAATCCATACTTGTCCTTTACCTAACTATCCTGTCATATCTCCCCAATACTTGGCACTACTCACTGATGATCTGGCCTACAGATATACATCCAGCTACACACCTCAAACATTTCTTGATTGCATCTGGTCACAGGTTGTTAATAATAAATCACTGGGAGCAGGAATCTCTGAATATATTTAAATTACCATACTAATATACTCAATTCATTGGTGAAAGGGCCTTTGCTTAGCACTTTAAGGTTTCCAAATGGCATCATGAAGTGCCTTCAGAGTTCAGTAGTACTCTTTTAGTCTTACAATAAGAATCATGGAAGGAAATACAGATCAAGAGTTTGAATCATATATCATTATTTTGAAAATGACCAAAAACAGACGCTGTATTTATTCACATCTTGTCACATGACATTCAATAAGCATGATGTGCAGAAAACGGGTATCATCCCAGATCTGCACTTAATTGAGAAAATAGTTTTGCAGCAGCATGTTCCTTAAACACCAAGCAGGGGGTATCGTTTTGGGGTCATAGAGAAGTTAATGAATGAGAACATCTGTTACGCTTTGTGGCAATTGTCATTAAGAGACTGTGGGTGGTGGAGGCGGTGATATTTTGTACGGCTGGAAGGACATACCATATGCTGTGGCCTTCCAGTGATACGGCATGAGAAATTGCTCAGGCACTTTGTAACACCATGGCAGAGATTTGAAGATATGGATGTGTTTTTGCAGAGAGTTTTAAAATTCAAATCTTTTCTGGCACTGAAAGAAATGGGTGCATTACTCCCATGTGACTGCCTGCCACTGTAGCTTTCCATTGAGTATGTCAGTCGAGGGTCACAACATCACACAGTCTGCAATCAATCAGTTTTCTGAGCTGTGATTGATGCTTTTAAAGAAGGCATTTTTCACTGCCTGGCTTCAAGCAGTATATCCCTCTTTTTCAGTGTCATATGCACAGCACTCCGTGGCATCAGAGTTCTCCAGTTCTCATAGGTACCTCTATGAAGACTGTATCTACAATATGAGCCATAGGCTTACAAATCCATTTGTCCCTCATTTTGTCGCTCACTTCAGCAAATAATATAAATAAATATGTAATAATGTAACAACTAAATGCATCTTTGAGAACACGTGTGCTATGTTAGAAACAAGAAGAAGGACATAACATAGCTGTAAACTAATTGCAAGTATGTTTTTCCTCTTTAATAATGAAAACCTATGCAGCACTCTGTCGCTTTGAATGGTGGATAAAGATTGTGACCCTAAATGTGCAGCAGATTTCTGTGTCGATGCATTATATTTTTCAAGCAGTTCGCTGATGGAGATAAATTGCAGCAAGCTCAAGTATGACCATGATACCATGGACAAATTAATGAAGATGCCTGTTTGACCTTGTTCACTCCACTATGAGAAGTCATTAAAAAAAAATCAAATGCATTTATTTGAGTCCTCATTTGTGCTTCTGCCAAGGCTGTTTGCATGTGGCTTTTCAACATTTAACTTCATATTTTAATGAATATTTTTGCTCTGAAGTGGAATTCAGTTCTGTTCAATACTACATACAAAATATACCTTTCTCTAGTAGAATCTGAGTTTTATAAAGCCAGTGAGGAAGGATTCCTGTATTTCCAAAAAGACATCAGATTATATAGACATCTACTATGAGCAAGGGAATAAGGGATAATAGCCAGCTCTACATTCAAAACCAAGTTGTAATAACCAGCAAACCAGTATTTTTTGTATAAATTAAATTAATTATCCTTAAACCTCAATGCCTGTAGTTTGATTGGCCTCTACATTAGGCGGGAGCTGTGTAGCTGTTGATCTGAACTCTTTCTTTCTGCTGTGTAGGTGTGGCAGTGTGGTGGGAGCATGGAAGTCCTCCCGTGCGCCAGAGTGGCCCATATCGAGCGCACCAAAAAACCCTACAACAATGACATAGATTACTACGCCAAGCGCAATGCCCTGCGAGCCGCTGAGGTGTGGATGGACGAATACAAATCCCACGTCTACATGGCCTGGAACATTCCCATGAATGTAAGTTTTTCTCTGTCTTAGATTACACCCTCATTGAAATCCACGAGCTCTCTTTTGCCCCGTCTCCTCCTGTCACACTTTCTCATTCAGACATGCAACCAGGCCTCTGGAGACGCTAGTCAATAGAAATTCAAAATTCAGATTTCATCCCGTTTGACCTTCACACTGGCAGCAGAGCACAGGCAGAAAGCAGTAGATGCTCTTTCCAAACAGATGAGAGAGGTACATCAAGTGAAGGAGATTAGCCTCATTTCCAATCAGTCTAGTTTCATACGTATCAGTTTCATTTAATTGCTTTCAAGAGTCTAATAATAAACAGCTATTTTCATTAATAAAGAGTTTAATATTGAATCCTAATTGCCTCTTCAGCCATGCAGAATGAGATGATAGTCAGTGAAGGACAGCAGTGAAGGCCTCAAGAAAGCCGTCCAGCACAGCTCACTGACATCCCTAACAAAATAATTACAGGATGTGGGCTCGTCACACACTGGTGTGGCACGCTGCTGATGCCTGCATGCCGCCTGGAAATGTTGAGTCGAAATGTGGGAGCTGGGGGTGGCAGCACCTTTGACAAAGTAGTCAATCAGACCACATCCCTTCTTGAGTGTAATTACAAGCACAGTGGCATGGCATGTTATTACCTCGGCTGTCCTGTGGCGCAGAGTTATTTTGTGTACAGTAGAAAGGCCTAACTACGATTATTCCATCTACCCCCCTCCCTCTCCTCCCAGCCTCCCCCTATATACAATCACTGATTTTCGTTATTGTCTAAGGTATCTGCTGAGAGCACAATTACCTTGGTGGGGGAAGGCTTTATGATTCACCAGAGCGGCCGGCTCCAAGTCCAAACACCAAACAACATCTCACTGAAATTGAATGCATTTTTTAGTGTCGCTTTATGGTTGCTACAAAAAGTGGATATTTCCATCTAGAATTTATTATTAACAGATGTTGGAAGCACGTTCAGCAGCTGACTGTGGATTCCAACACAGATGGGGGCGAACTGACTGAAGAGTAGATGGCTGCATGTGTGTGTGCATGCGTCTGAATCAAGCCTCAGTGCCAGGTAGTGCAGCTATTAGGCATTCCCCCAATCAATCTAGGAAGCCACCTCCGTAATGCCGGCATGGCCGTGAGGGCTCATAATTAAGCAGCTGATTAGAGTTTGAATCACGTGTAATGAAAGAACAATGAAGGTCCTTCATGACAGGTGCATCTATCCAGCTCTTAACTAAAAGGTTGGTCTTTTCTTTTCAGCACTTCGACACTCTCGCATATTCCATTTCTCAAGCAGCTTTCACTCTAATAATTAAAATGCCTGCTGGCTAAGAGGCTTTTTTCATGCGTGTTTGTCTTTGTTTTGTACCATTTGTTGACAGAACCCTGGGGTTGATTTCGGGGATGTCTCGGAGCGCTTGGCCTTAAGGAAAAGGCTGCAATGTCGGAGTTTCCGCTGGTACCTTGATCACGTCTACCCAGAGATGCGAATCTATAACAACACCATCACATATGGCGAGGTGAGGAAGACATTAAGCAAATGGTTGAAAGTAAACACTGATTTTGCCATATCATCAGGGGACAAACACCTTCCAAAGAATTCAACTTTTGCCTCGTCGGTCCAGATACAATTTTCCCAGATGTCTTGGGGATCATCGTGATGTATTTTGGCAAATGTGAGACGTGCCTGGTTTTATTTTTTTCCTTGGTCTCCTTTGATCTGCCAGTAATCAAGCCTGAGTATGTTTAGTGAAACTAAACAAAAACAGGGGTTAATCACAGATAAGTCATGATTAAACAAGAGGGGCACTTACTTTTACACACGGGACCAGGTAGGTTTGGACAACGTTTCTCCCTTAATCAGTGAAATCAACATTTAAAAACAGAATTGTGCATTTTTCACTTTGAGGATCTGAAACATGTGAGGGTGCCAAATATTCACAACACTTGGAAATCAGGAAGGGGGCAAACACTTTTTCACACCACTGGAGTTTGCAGAGGATGTGAAAGCTGAGGCAGGGAGGCTGATCCTACAAATAAATCACAGAAATAAAGGAGTGAATTATTAGGATGTTTTGTGACATGTGATGATGACCTTTAATGTGATGGAGTGGTACATCTTAGAAAAAAACAAACGATTTGAGTGTAGCTAGTCTAAGGTATGATATTGCTAAGGAATTGCAACATCACCACACAGGATTTGTACCAGCTCCTCATAATGAGTTTTAATCAAATACTTTATTAGTTTTCCATTTTAATTTGATTGGGCTTGGCTATGCACTCAGCACAGTGGGGGGAAGACAACAGGATTATAACAGGTTGAAGAATTGAACACACTCCTGACTCAGACACTATTTGGAGGTTCGCTGAGACGCATTGTTTACCTCATATCAATTTCAGCAATGGACACCTGGAAAACTAGAAGGGCATTGGGAAAAAGCGCAGATCACTGCCAAAGGCTAATAGATCAAATATCATAATCATTTATTAGTCAACCATAAATAATGCAATATTCATCTATGTATGGGTTTAAATTACAAAGTAGTAACTGCAAACATCACGTCACAACAATGCTCATTAAAGCAATGCGACACACTCCCATTCTGGAACTGATGGGATTTTTCGTATGCCCTAGGGGAGGTTTCCAACTGAGGACAACTGTTGGGGGCCCCCTTAACAGCCTAGGGTGTTGTCTGGCATGCCTGTTCACAAGCTGCTGGTCTGACTGAATTATTAAAACCTTTTTTCCCCTTTTTTTTTTTTTTTTACCAAATCTGGCCTGGTTTTTGCTAAATCCCACTCACAGACAGATGGACTGGCAAATAGGTGGGAACAAAAGAACAGCCTAATCAATATGCTGCATATCAGAATTCACAATTCATCAAAGCCCTATGAATTTACTCCCCCTTTTGTTCCCTCTGCTGCCTGTTTTGGCTCTGGCACCCAGATGGATTCCTCAGAGTGGCATTAACTTAAGTGGCACTATTTCAGATCTGTCGACAAGCTGGGTAACATTTACCTTGTCTAGCCACACAGCCAGCAGAGCAGAAGTGAGCCTCATCTGTCACCGAGCATCAGCACCGCGCTCGGCCATGCTGACCAGACCAGCCGAGTGGAACCCTCCCTGACAAAACTACATGATAGACATGTCGCAACCTGGAAATGAAGCCTTACTCATTCAAATCACACCAAACATGGGCCTCATGCTCAGTGCATCATCTGCAGGTCTGGAGGACAAGGGGGAGACTGAACTGGGGCTGGTCGTGTCCCGATAATATCTATCAAAGCTCAATCATCGCTTTGAGAAAATACAGCCTGCTGTGTGAACAAACCACAGTGGATCTAGTATCACAGAGGTATTGTGACATGCACAGAGGAATTAAATGGTGGCTCACATTCAAGAGACTATTATCTACCTTCTTAGATAATAAATAATAATAGGTTTTGAAAGGCTGCTCTGATACTATTATTTTCGTTTGAACCAAATGTGAAACCGGTAATTTATTAAATTATATAATATTGGGCCATTTTCATGTGGTAACATTTTGTACAAAATATTCATATTTACCCCGTTTTCTCAGCTCACAGGGATCCTCTTCGGCTGTTTTCTCATTAAAATCAATGCTAAAGAAGTCTTTTCCCTGGTTTAGTCACTTTCTTTTAGACTTTTTTTCTAGATTGACACTAAAACATGTCAAGAGTAAAATTAGTTGTGTAACAATAACCGCCCAACAGACAAATTAAAATGTGTCCCAGAAAGCTGCCATTACTAATGTCTTGTTGAGCATTTGTACTGTACTATCTGCAGTGCTCGCACCCCTTTGCCTCTCTTCTTCACTGCATAGATTGTGCCTAAAGGAGAATTAAATCCCACCTACACTAATCTGTAAATAAAATGGAAAAGAAAGGCAGGAGCCGACCGAAAAGGCTGAGAAGAGAGGCAGTAAGAAAACTGCTCAATAATACTCAGCGAGCTTGTCTCTACCAGCTTCTCCTTTCACATACACCAGTGGTTCGCAAATTGTGAGGTGCACCCCACTGGTGGGTGGAGGTGGAGTATGGAGTTAAGCTATTAATCTATTTTTTAGGAGGAAATATCTTCTCAAATATGTTTTTAAATTCCTGATTTAAAAAAAATATACCTTGTGGTACTTAACACCTTATGTACTTGATACGTTTGCACTTTTGTCCTTTTGTCTTTCTCCCATCACTCCAGCCCCTTCCTTAGCTTGGTTCTTTCTTCCCATTAAAGGGGAGTTTTTCCTTCCCACTGTCACCAAGCGCTTGCTCATAGGGGTCATCTTATTTTTGGGGATTATTTTTTATTATTGTAGGGTCTTTACCTTAAAATGTAAAGCAGCTTGAGTTGACTGTTGTTGTTATTTGGTTATATACAAATACAGTTGAATTGAAATGTCATGAATAGTCCCACAAATATAGGAGCATAGGCATTTAGATCAAGTTCAGAGCTTTGACATATAACAAAATGACATATTTTAAACAAACTGCATACTTTTTCATAACTTAAACAAGTAGTTTTGTTCCTTAAAGCTAGTCAAACTGCAAGTGCAAACTCAAAAACTAGAAAAGAAAAGACTGCATTCAACCAGAAAGACCTGCAGGCAAACTTTCTCTACTAGCTGATGTGAATTAATCAGAGAGAGAGAAAAAATTTCCCTTCCAGACTTCACTCAAACTAATAATTTTTCATCTAAATACAGCCAAAATCATGGCAAACTTTAACTTATGTATATGGTAATTTTGTCAAAAGACATTTCCAAGAATTACATCTGGACTTTCCGTGCAATGGAAAAGTGTTGCAAGCTTAATTTCAGTCAGTGTTTCATACTTTTCCAATTTTCAGACAACAGACACCCAACACACATATAAAATATGTAAATGAGAATAGTTTCATTGAGACTTCTGCTGTATTTAAATACAGAGGGCCCAGAGTGTAGGAGATGGTAAAATTATCTGGCACCATGCTAACCGTATACATATAACACGTTCCTATTGTTGAGGGTACACTGCCATTAGAATCAAATAGACTCAAATAGAATATAGAATCGAATAAACTTGTGTGGTTCTCCAGTTCCTCAGATGCTTATGTACTTTTTTGTGTTTGCTCTTGCACCTAACACTCAAATGTTCAAATGGAGAATATTTGAAACAAGCTGTTTGTTTGGTTGTTTTTAAGAATATTGGATATGTAAAATACTGGAGCTTTCAGCAGCTTCATAGAAACATCATCTTTTTTGTTTTTCTTGCAGGTGAGAAACAGCAAGGCCAGTGGCTACTGCCTGGACCAGGGTTCTGAGGACGATGATAAAGCCATCCTGTACCCCTGCCACGGCATGTCCTCCCAGGTCAGCAGATCTTTCTCTATTTCCTGTTTATTTTGACTGCTGTCTTCGATACAGATATTCAACAGTCAGTAATGCCATTAATTAAACTGTTTGTCAGTGCATTGTATTGATTCTTACTCATTTAAGTCTGTAAATTGGGCATCTTTGCAAAAGGTAAACATACAGAAACCTACAGAAAATTCTTTAGCAGATTTTTTTTTAAATCAACACATTCTGCGTTTTAACACTAAACCTAAAGATGATGTGGTGCAATTAGTCTCCTCTTTAGGCAATGTAGCATCCAAGTCAGGTTTTACATAGTAAGTGTGAGGCACAGATATGCTATAAATAGAAATGTGTTCTTCCCATTGGTACTCACTGATTAATATAGACCACCACACACATCCCTCTACGGGTTTTTAAGCAATGCAGGATGCATATACTACAAATATTCTCATGGTTAAATTAAATTGAGGTCTAACACAGAATACACATAGAGGGAAAACTAGCATCCTGTGAACTTAATGCTAGTTTGAAAGACCAATACTCACCACATGGTGTTCTCACTTTTTACAGATTAAGTTATGTTTGGACACTGCAAATATTTCAAGTATTCTCTCAGAACCTGTTCACTCTAAATGATGTTTCGACCTATCATTTGCTCTTGCAGCCAGAATAAATCTTCAAAAATCTTCCACCCCTACCATGTAACATGACTTGAAGGTGTCTCAGCTTCAAATTCAGCACCCACATGAACTACAGCTTCTCAATCTCTGTGACTCGACCTGAAAATATTTCTTGACTTTATCTGCATAGGAGTGCTATTCCTACTGGCGTCAGTGTTAATGCAATGACCTGCTCGGTCCAAAAATATCTGGATTCAGTAGATACACCAGAAAGGCTTAGCACAGCCCTCTGTAGCAAACTGTAATCAGTATACTGTCTGAAGTTTGCCAACATCATCAGTTAACAGCATGCTTACTAATAATAACAGCCTAACAACCAATCAATGTGACTAGCTTGTTGCTGTCATAAGTGGCACTCTGTTAATCTTATTAAGCAACAATTAAACAATCATTGTCAGTTTCTGCAGTCAGGCAGTTAGCGTGCCAAATGCTAAACATGTTGCTATCTACAACAATGAAAGTTTAAAAGTAACAGTGGTAGAGTTATATAATCAAGATTGGCCTTAATATGTGATACTTAACCTGTGTGGGTGTGACTATATGCTATGGATAGATATATAGCATTCCACCCCTCGGTCTATCTGATGCTGTCATTATTTAAAAGCAAAGAAAAAAAGCCCTAAAACAAATAATTACAAACTCTACATACCATCTAATAGCCAGCAGTGGTGGCTCTTCTCGTTGAAAAGGAAGACAGATTGGATTGTCAGTGAGAAAATGACCGTGCTCCTTACTTTATTTATTACACCAAAAGAAAGGTTTTTCCTAATGAGGTTATCAAAATAACCTACTACTTTCAAGTCCCTCACCCCTTAGATACAGCCCAGTGCTCATTGTGTGAATTATGGTCCCATTTACAGCAACATAGGCAATAAAGTAGGGTATGCTTTAGGGCATGGCTACCCTGTATTTGATAAGTTGCTACTGTATGAGCAAGTCTTTCAGTTTATCAGATTTTTTTCTTTTTGCTAATTTAATGACAAAAGCCAAAATGCTCAGTTCAAGACTCCACGTGGTGAATTTTAGAACAGCAACATCCACCTTTTAGGGATTTGTATATATAAAAGGAATGTGCAGCAGTTAGGCTACTAAACATCTTTATGCTGAAGAGAAACCTATGAGGTAATGGATGCACTTGGACATCTTGAAATGAAAGCAGCATCACAGCTTAATACGCTTTATTGATGGCTTTGGATTTTATATCTATCTATCTATACATACATTAGTGCTGGACGACGCTGGACAGCATCAGCGCGTGTCAAGGGATTTTTGTTTTTATATAAATTGATCAGCTTCATGAAATGTGCTTTTTGTTGATCACTAGGCAATCTACATGTCTATGTGACTTTTCACCTAATAACTTTTGTGATGAACTTATTCAGCTACTAAATCACTTCCTGTTTTTAGAGAACAGATGTAGAAAAGGGGAAATAACCCGTTGCTCTGAGTGACGTTGTTATTTTTACACACACACACACACACACAGACATAAGACATGTATAAATAAAGTACGCAGGCAGTGCCGAGACGCAGATCGCAGGGTGCGTTCGTTACTGCCCAGACGACTGCAGTGTTTCTGTTTTCTAACTCAGGTGTCTTAGCTGAAGAACTACGGGGTGATTTTTAGAAATCCCCTGTCAGCGCGTTAACGAGCTAACCGCGCTAACGAGCTAACTGCGCTAACGAGCTAACCGCGCTAACGAGCTAACCGCGCTAACGAGCTAACTGCGCTAACGAGCTAACCGCGTTAACGAGCTAACCGCGCTAACGAGCTAACCGCGCTAACGCATTGACACTGTGCAGCCCCATGCACAGGGCGATCAGCAGTAACTCGTTAACGGAGATTTGCCACGTTAATGCAGTTATGCCTTAAATGTTGCTCATCTCAGTTTAATTCATATGTACTGTGAGCATCACTTGCCTTTATTGTTGCTGATAAACATGCATGAACTTTGTCATGGCACTCAAGTACTCTGGTTTTGCAGCTGGGTTGGAGAATTTGCAGCAGTTCTTTTGGATACTGAGACAACTTCAGTTGCTTTGGTCTCTTCATCCCAGATAGACTCCATAATGTTGAGATCAGGGCTCTGTGGGGCCCGTTCCATCTGTTGCAGGACTGTTTCTCTTCTTGTTGCTGAACAGATCTTTCTGATTCTGCTGTATTTTGGCGGTTGTTGTTATGCTGCACAGTGAATTCAGGAATGAACTGCTGCCTCCCGACAGACTGAAACTTTTTTGCTATAATGTACACTGTACACGTATACATGATATAAGCAGTGATCCATGTGCAGCAGTCATTTAAAATGAATGAACCATAAGAAGGCAGCATGTTGCCTCCTGTCCTCTTAACCAGCTCTTGAACCCCATGCAGGTTCCAAACAGTGTTGAAGCTGGGGAGTATGAGATGACATGAACATGCAAACAGATGATGTGCAAGCACTAATTTTAATGTGAAAAGATCAGTCAACATAATCACTTATAGTGCTGACATACAGTATGTCTGCAGTTAGATTTAAACACACGAAAAGTGAAGAATTTTTCAGAATGTGATTAAATATGCTGCGATTTATTTTTCTTTAACGGTAAGAGAGGAGAACATGCAGCTCTTGGGAGTTTGGTATTAAATTAAATCCGAAACTCATTTTAAATGTGGTCAGGATTTGAAGGAAACACTGGAAAACTGGGGCACTCCCAGGAAACAATTATATGAATATGCAGGAGGATGCTGCTGGGGGAAAAAAAGAGAAAGCATCTTCTCAGCACAACCTTTACTTGAATAGATACCAGAACAAATGATGCTGTGGGTGGGAGGCCCTTGTCCTGTTTTTGTGCTTATTTTCTTTTCAGTGAAACTAAATCCAGTTCTCAAGATATGCATGCAAAAGCTACCCATGCATCATTTTTCAAACATTTCCCAACTTTCCTGCAAACTGCTCTCGTTTTTGGTGATGCAAACCACCTCACTGGCCTCTCCTGCAAAGAGCTCCATGGTGTCAGTAATGCAAAGCTCGATCAACTCTTAATCCTGCTCCCCAGGGGGAAATAAACAAATGGAAATGAATTTGATTTCTTTGCATCATTAGATTACACTGATGACTGACATTATTTTGAGCCAGCTGTAATCAGTTTTGTCATTTATAGAATTTCTTCTTTTAAGATATAAAAAAAAAACTAGAATTGATCAGAATGACTTCTCGCTGTGCTTCAGAGAAGTGAGCGTGTGCACGCTCTCCCTGAGGAAATCTAACTCATGGATAATGTCTCACATTTGTTCAGCAGTGCAAAGCAGTGAAAGGATGGTGGTGGAGGCACAGAGCCGGCCCCATTACATTACTAGCGTGTGCGCACATCTACCTTCATAAAGCAAATGATGCAATATTTTATTGTCCACTGATACAATTTTGGGATTGCTTTCTTTGCTGTATCACGATCCTCCGGTAATCTGGCTTCTCTCACAAACACAGGCAGAGTATGAAGCTATCGGCAGGCTTGTGTGCGTAGTGATGTGCGTGTTTCATTTAATAGTGGCTCAGTATTATTTGCATGTGATTTAATAAAAAGAAACAGAGTGGACAGCTGTGTGTAATAACGATACACTTCTCTGATAAGAGGCTGCAGATTTATCAAAATATCTGTCCTGCTGTCTTCAGATGGCTACAGGAAGGTAATGAACTTAAAGAGAAGCTTTTCATGCAGTACAACAGACAGAGTTGACGTGACCTTTTTAAATTATCTATTTTAAAGGGTTTCTCAGTGTTTCACCAGCACATTTTAATAGGATTTTGGTGTATGTTAACAAAATCACACGCTCTGTTTCAAGGCTTGGCCACAAGACAAACTGTGGTATGACTTTGTGGTGCAGCAAGGAAGTTGCTCCACGGTTGCACTATCACCGTAACAAAGAAGACTTGCTATTAGCATGACCTCCAAAAAATGTTCTGCAAAACTCTGGTGATTGCAGAAACGCAATGGAGTGTGTAATGTTGCTGCATGAGCCACAGGTTAATTGGCTTGGCAGAATCATTTCCTCACGTTAATTATTTGTTATGGACTCATTTTAAATGAATTAGCATATAAAACGCTGCCAGACTAAGCTGTAAACAGGTATTAGTGGGGATTATATGGAGTTTGTCTTGTGCCGAGTCATAGTTTACACCTTTATTAAATCAGTTTAGAGCATTAAAACCTTGAAAGACCCAAGAGGTCTACAGAAAATTCTTAATAAGACCATCTGTAATAATGACCTCTGCCTAAAGGTCATTAAACTGTGTCTCCCATTGTTGAGTTTCAAAGAAATAAATAATAATACGTTTCAAATGTGCATGTGACATGTACAATGAGAGTTCCATACACATATTTGGATGCATATTTTACTAGGATGCTGATGAAATATGTATTGCAGTGATCAGCTCAGCCAGCTCCAGTAGACTTCAAGTGAACCAAGATATGGTGCTTTATTGTTTTCCTGTTTGTTCTGAGTGCCTCTTTATGACAGAAGATTGGATTAAAATCCACATGGATCTCCCCTCTCACATGAACAATCACCCATAGAGGCAGCATGTGCATTTCTAGTTTCTCCATCCATGCTCTATAAAATCACCACTCAGACAAACATGTGCTGCAAACATTTCAAGGTTAAAATTTATTGAGTAAAACACTTTAATACAAAGCAAAATGCTACAAAAGCATTACCAGGTTTAGAATTTTAGTCTTTATGGGATTCATTTTACAGGTAAGCAGCTCATCTACTAATCGGAAGGTTGGAGGTTCGATTCCTGGCTGTTCAAGTCTGAATATTCTTGGGCAAGATACTAATCCCAAACTGCTCTCTGATTCATCCATCAGCGTATGAGTTATAGATTTAATGCACTTATGTTGAAAAAGCATAGAAAAAGGAGCGCTTGTGAGAATGCTTAGAGTAGAAAAGTGTTATATAAGAACCAGTCCATTTGCAGTTTTATAACAGTACATGTGTTTTAAGGTTTTTTTTTTTTTTTTAATGTGATTTTTTTAAGTCCGACCATTAGAACAGCTGATCTTAAAGAAAATAATGAATAATTGAAATCACATTGGTAGAACAGCTGTGGGTTATTTTCACATGAATAAAGTAAAATAAAGAAATACGTTTTTCAGAAATCTTGATTCCTGTTATTACACCGATTCTTCCAGGAAGTTACATAAATACAGTAAGTTATATAAAGTACTTAACATGTTACTACCTACTCTGACAGATCGTGCATTTTGACGATTTAGGGTAGCCAAAGCAGCTTGGCCGTCATAGTGAAGACCTCCCTAGCTTTGGGGTCTCATTTTTCAGAGAGGATCATTCCCATAAATTATGAATGTTATCTCTACTGTATCCTTGCGTAATAGAGACGTATCACGACAGAGGCTTTCATGCACCGGATTACACAATGAGGGATCAAATTTTGGTTGTTAAGAGAAACTGTACCATAAATAAGCTGCACTGTGGCTTCAATGCAAAGTAACTTGAGCCTATTTTAGTATATGAAATACAAAGCTTATTAGCAATTAACAACTGGAACAGTGCGAAAATCTAAATTCCAGAAACTGCAGCAGCTTCTATACGACAAATCAATCAGTATAGTGTAGCATCATAGCGAGAGAGCTTTAAATGCTTTACGGTGGCTATTTAATTAGTTTGTGGTTGATTACAATTCATTTAAAGTAACTATTAAACTGTCTGTGTTGATATTATGACTTGAATTTAGTTCTGTTCATGCCAAGGGTTGCAGGAATAGTGCCTAAATACAGACTAAATACAGAACAACTTAAAGCCTGCCTTTTATTTCAGCTGGTCTACAATCTGCAGAATCCTAAAGTCCACAGTGGACACAGGAGGGTGACGAGACACACCTGAAACTAAGTAAAACAACAACTAGAGGAAGTAAAACAAGGCATGTGACTATCAAAATAAAGCAGGAAGAAACTAAACACTGACAGAAATGAAGGCTTGACACGACTCAAACAGATGCTGGGGAAGCTTGGAGTAAACTAAAACATGAAGATTCAATAATAACAGAAACAAGAATACAAAACTATTAACTAAGAATTCTAAATATCAAAAGATTATAATCAAAACTGAAAGGAAAGAAAATACGCCAGAATGTCTGTGAAGGTTCTCAGTCATCCAGGTCATCGTAGTCAAAGGAGCTTGCAAAGAAAAGCGTCTGGACTTCTTTAAGTTGCTTGAAGACGTTTCACCTCTCATCTGAGAAGCTTCTTCAGTTCTAAGGTCAAATGGTGGAGAGTCCCAGATATAAACCTAGTGGGAGTGACCCCCCGCAGAGGGACAAAAGTACCCCTTGATGATCCTCTAGTCGCCTGAGCCAAGGTGGGAAACTGGGCGTGGGTCCCAATCAGCCAGAGTTTCGGGTGAGCTCATTGTGAAACCTGGCCCCACCTTATCATGCGAATTCCTGAGGTCAGATGGCCCAGGATGTGAGTGGGCGTTAAGGCGTCTGGGAAGGGATCTCAAAACTGGATTATAGATGGCAGAGAGTTGGTGTCGTAAACCCCGCCTCTGTTCAAAGATGGTCGCTCACAGTGGATATAGATGCTTCTTTCACTCCTCTTTCAAACCATCTGTCCTCTCTGTCCAAAATGTGAACATTGGCATCCTCGAAAGAGTGTCCTTTATCCTTAAGATGCAGATGGACTGCTGAGTCTTGTCCTGTGGAGGTGGCTCTTCTGTGTTGTGCCATGTGCTTGTGAAGTGGCTGTTTGGTCTCTCCAATGTAGAGGTCTGAGCATTCCTCGCTGCACTGTACAGCATACACCACATTGTGGTGTGACTCCCATCACCCTTTGGAACACAAACTTGGAGTAATCAGGACCCTACACCACCGGGCAGAACATGTTCCCTCTAAGCCTGAAGGGAAAAAGAAGGAACACACACATGTAAAGGAAGCACTCAAAACGTGCGGCTATCCTAAATGGGCGTTCTTAAAGTCAGCAAAGAGGCACAGAAAAGAAGATCAGACACCAGCGAGGGAGGACAGACGCAACAACATTGTCATCCCCTATGTAGCCGGCGTATCAGAGAAACTCAGGAGAGTTTTCTCCAAGCATGACATCCCAGTGTATTTCAGACCCAGCAACACGCTCAGACAGAAACTGGTTCACCCGAAAGACAATACGCCAAAACACAAACTTAACAATGTGGTGTTTGCTGTACAGTGCAGCGAGGAATGCTCAGACCTCTACATTGGAGAGACCAAACAGCCACTTCACAAGCGCATGGCACAACACAGAAGAGCCACCTCCACAGGACAAGACTCAGCAGTCCATCTGCATCTTAAGGATAAAGGACACTCTTTCGATGTTCACATTTTGGACAGAGAGGACAGATGGTTTGAAAGAGGAGTGAAAGAATCCATCTATGTCCACTGTGAGCGACCATCTTTGAACAGAGGCGGGGGTTTACGACACCAACTCTCTGCCATCTATAATCCAGTTTTGAGATCCCTCCCCAGACGCCTTAACGCCCACTCACATCCTGGGCCATCTGACCTCAGGAAATCGCATGATAAGGTGGGGCCAGGTTTCACAATGAACACACCCGAAACTCTGGCTGATTGGGACCCACGCCCAGTTTCACACCTTGGCTCAGGCGATTAGAGGATCATCAGGGGTCCTTTTGTCCCTCTGCGGGGGGTCACTCCCACTAGGTTTATATCTGGGACTCTCCACCATTTGACCCTAGAACTGAAGAAGCTTCTCGGATGAGAGGTGAAACGTCTTCAAGTAACTTAAAGAAGTCCAGACGCTTTTCTTTCCAAGCTCTTTTAAAATATGCCAGAGTTCAGAGTCCCAAAAATGACCTTGGCAGTTCATTCGACTTCTATTAATTTCCCATTATTATTATTTTCCAAAATTACTATTGTGTCATCGTGCCTACCCAACATGCTCTCTCTCAATTTGTACTTTGATTACATAAAAGACAGGCTGTAAATTACTTACAAAGAAAGCTGAGAGGCAGTACATGTCACCTTTCAATTTAGAGAAAATTATCCTAAAGTTGCTGTATATATAATTCAGGGCACTTTGTAATTAATTGGGATGATAAAGTGGGAAAGATGCACTCGTGGAGGTATGTGGTATTATGTGCCCCAAACATTAGGCTAAGGGTTTCAAACATATGCTCCAGACAGAACCGGTGCAGATGACTCAGATAACAGTGAAGGAAAAACACAATCTGCCAATCAAGCCTTAAACCCATTTTCTCCTTTCTGCTTCTGTAATTTCTGCCTGTCTGCTTTTGTAGAGCAGAATAGGTAAAGCACATTACTGCAAATCACATTCAATCACATTCAATGAAGCACATTTCCATCTTGCGCTTTCCACCGATGCCCTCTAAAAAGTCAAGTGTTTGCTTTTTATAAAGCTGTGTTTTCCACTGCGCTCTTTAATTTAGGTAGTGTAACACATTTGATTCCCTTTGGCTTGCAGCTGGCTCGGTACTCTACGGAGGGGCTTCTCCAGCTTGGTCCCCTGGGGTCCACCACCTTCCTGCCTGATACAAAATGCCTCATTGATGATGGCAGAGGACGCACTCCCAGTCTGAAAAAATGCGATGCGGTGTCGAGGATTTCCCAGAGGCTTTGGGACTTTACACAGGTAAGAAGAAAACGTGTAAACGGATTTAAAAGTGATGATTGGACGTGTGCATGCAGTCTGTTTTTTCCTTAAAAGCACTTTAAAAATTTGCCGTTATTTTTGTCTGTGTTTTCATTGCAGAATGGGCCGATCATCAGCAGGGACAGTGGCCGATGCTTGGAGGTAGAAATGTCCAAAGACGCCAACTTTGGCCTTCGCCTTGTGGTCCAGAGATGCTCTGGTCAGAAGTGGATGATACGAAACTGGATTAAGCATCCCAGGCACTGAAACCAGAGAAAGACCTCTGAGACAGTTTGGGCAGCGTTTCAAGTCACAGTTAGATCTTAAACTGTGGACAGTTCAGAGAGATCAGAGCGCCGGTGGTGCTGGTGTGTGGTATTTCACACCACAGACTACACAGTACACTGGGTCTCCCTCAGGCCACAGAGCTTTCCTATACTGAGTTTTAAAGAAGAATATGATCAATCTGTGTGTTCCACTGAGCTGCACATTCATACCAGACCTTATGGCAGGCTGCACCGTTTGAAATGGCCCACATCTGATATTCAGCTACAGCTGTACATGTATAGAGCAAGTCATCTGAGTGCAGCCCCTGAAGGTGGTTCAACGTTCTAGTAATTATATTGTTTCTACTGTAAAAGTATCAGCTCTTTGGAGATGAGAAAGCGTGGGTGGGTGTGTGATTTCTTTTTTTTTTTTTTCCCTGAGTGAATCGGAGCAAATCAGAAGATATAATTGCTGTCAGTTGCCACATGAAAGTGATTATTTTGGGCTGTGATATGGAAAATTGCTTTGGACTTAATGTGCTGCCCTGGCAAGACATGTAATAGGCTTCAAAGGGGCTGCCCATCATTAGATCGGGGGACATTTCAACTGCACTCACATAAACCACGACGGTTCTTTGTTTCTTTGGACTGTATTGCTCACTGTGGACACGAGCAATCACGTGCCTTTTTGTCTCATTTTTCTTCATCTGACCAGGGAATGTCAGTCCCAAAAGCATGTACAAAATTATTTGAAAGTTATTAATATATAAAACAATGTATAAAACAGTAATGATAGTAATATATTGTAAAGGGAAAAAACAGTGGAAAATTGATATCCGTAATCCGATAATAAATTAGGATAATAAAATCATTTTTATGACAAATCACCTCTTTGATGTTTTTTTTCCCAGCGCTTTATGAAACTGGTGTCAACTTTGGCTTCCTGTTGATACTTTTTTGTTTGTTACTACTATATATTGGAAGGCTTGAAGCAATCAACGGCTGCAAAATCACGTCTTTTGTTGTGCCCGCTCTTACAACCACCTCAAGCCACCATCGGGTCTCTAGCCTTGTGAAATGCAATTGCTTCACATGACTCACAGGATAGTTGGTGTTCAGAGAGCACAGAGAGCCTTCCAGTGATTGTGCCCAGAAGGTAACCTCTTTACCATTTTTCTTCGATGTAAGCAAAAAGGTGACAGGTGACCCTGCTGGTCTCTTTTCAAATGTTTTTACTGTGTTTCTATCAGAACATGCTATAATACCTTGACTCCACCAGCACTGCTCTCGCACAGCTTCCAGTTATATGAGGTTGGCGTTTATATGGCCTCGACGCCAGTAAAGTAGCTTGTAACAAATAGATGGTGTTTTACAGGGTTCTCTGTAAAACACATATACAGGATATCTATTGATTTTGTTT
The DNA here is from genome assembly GCF_965226115.1 of Aulonocara stuartgranti. Lineage (NCBI taxonomy): Eukaryota > Metazoa > Chordata > Actinopteri > Cichliformes > Cichlidae > Aulonocara > Aulonocara stuartgranti. The sequence continues at coordinate 35,968,891 of NC_138948.1, read as the reverse complement.
GAAAAAAAAAACCATCATCAACAGTTTGCTGCTAAAATCTAAAGTATACTTGAAGGAGACATGGTAGTCAAAGGATCCTGAATTGCAATCTTTTCGAGAATACCGCAAGAGCAAAGATGGGGATAGAAGTAACACTGCAACTTTTATGTTCACCGAAGCTGCTATAATACAGTCTGTCTTTGTACTCTACACAATCGGGACTTCTGCAACTAAACTTGGCACACATATTATTGTCAGTAACATGTACCTGACAAAAATGCATGAATTTTATACTGTTATTTCACCAAATTTGACTTCATAAGTTGATGTGGCAAATTATGTAATATAATGCTATATCCATACTGTAAACATCACAATTTCAAGATATCAAAAATTCTTGCTGCTTTGAGCGTGTGTATGACAAAAGAATTTCCCTCGGGATAAATGTCTCATTTCATCTCATCTCATCTCATCTCATCTATGTTATCGTCACAAGATTAAAATGCTACATGCTTTTTTAAGGCATTACAGGTGCACAAATAAAATAGGTTACTTTAGCTAATTGGTAGGTGTTGCTAGGCAACATAATGATGAAAATAGTAATTGCACTGGTCCTTATAAAGAGCTTTCCTTCTTTGAGTAGAGTTGGGTTGAGCACTCAAACAGTTATACGCATGTCTTGTTCACCCAAGCAGCCCACCTTTTTACTATCTCTAAGTGCTTTCTAGCTAACAGTCAGAAACATTCACACTCAGTGATTCGGTATCTTCCCAAAGGATAGACTGACATGCAGACTGGTGTAGCAACTCCAACATCATTGTGAAGTTTGCGGACGACGGTACAGTGGTGGGTCTTATCACCAAAGCTGATGAGACGGCCTACAGGGAGGAGGTCAGCGCCCTGACCCACTGGTGTCAGCAGCGCCTCTTCTTTCTCAGGAGACTGAAAAGATTCTGCATGAGCCCCCGCATCCTCAGGACCTTCTATCGCTGTGCCATTGAGAGCATCCTCACTGGATGCATCACCACCTGGTACGGCAACAGCACCGCTTACAACCGCAAAGCTCTCCAGAGAGTAGTGCGGTGTTCTGAACAGATAATTGGAGGTGAGCTTTCTTCCCTCCAGGACATCTACAGGAAGCGAGCCTGAGGAAAGCCGGGAGGATCATCAAGGACTCCAGTCACCCCAGCCATAAACTGTTCAGACTACTTCAATCGGGAAGGAGGTTCTGCAGCATCCGGTCCCGAACCAGCAGACTGAGAGACAGCTTTTTCCATCAGGCCATCAGACTGCTGAACACGTCATAGACACCTCACCTTCACTTACCAGAACTTCAACATTATGCACTCCATACTGTACATTAATGCCACTTGTTTTGCACAATATCCAACTACCAACCTCTGTATATTTTATTTTATTGTTTATTCTATTAAATTTGTAAAATATGTATATATATATACACACACACACATTCAGTAATGTGCATACACTCTTATATTGTACATATATTTATTCATATAATTCTCAGATTTAGCCATTCTTATATTTTCCTTGTTCTTATGTTATTGTATTTTGCACAACTCTGTTGCTTGTGAAGCTCGCACACAAGAATTTCACTCGCATGTACCAGTGTACCTGCACATGTGATGTGAGAATAAAAGTGATTTAATTTGTTATTTGCAGCACAATAGATTTCAGTCATGTTTATCATCATAATAACTCATATGGATTAGAATGATCATGGACTCAAGAAGTACTTGAGTGCCAGTTTTGGTTGTTCAACCCCTGACTGTGTCTAAATTGGAGTTTGAGGGCAAGCAGACAGATTTTATGTCTTCGAGCAAGATTAAAACTGTGTTTGACTTGCTATAGTACAGCAAACTGCCCGTGTCTACTATAATTTCATTTTATCCACTTAACTAAAGCAGCAGGAGCATGACTACTTAATGTGGAAAAAACAGAGTTTTTTTCTTACACAAAAAACTGCCTGTTTTCTTGTTTAAAAAAAGTATCAACATATTCTCATAAAGCTGCCTTTCTCAGTATTAAAGCCATTTTGTTGTAAGTGTACAAAGAACCGACAGTGTAAAGACACACTATCACTAAAGGAAATAATATTTTAGTTCTACATTGCAGTCGGTATTTCCTGACAGCATGTTTGTGGTCTGTGTGTCAGTGTATTTCCTGCATGTATGTCTTTTAACACGAATGTATAGAGAAAAATCCATTGTTGGTAGAAATAATAAGCAGATAATGAGCATAACATTTGCAGAAAAGAGACATCCTGCTGTAAAATGTTGTTGTTTACTTTTGTGCCCTCCACACTCATATTTCAGATTCTATTCTTTTTCATTGTTGCATGGATACATTTAAGAAATTACAGTTCAGTTTCATGACTTTGAAGAGGAAGAGCATAGTGGCATTGGGTTAGTTAGACCAAGTGAGAGTCAGTTAGGAAGTTTAAGGTAGGACAATCTTAAAGAAAAAGGAGCTGAAATGGCCAACATTTTTATTTTTTTTAGAGTTGTGACTTATAGAAAGCTGCTATAGTAGGTGTCTGTAGGATCCCTCCATATTCTAAAGGCCTATTTAAATTTTTTCTTCCAACTGGTTTACCCTGAGAGATTATCTGCACTTGCCACCATATCATGCTTCTCTAATCGTTTTATATAAGCAATGCATCATCTCTATGTCCTCTGCACAAAGACCATTCCTGCCCTTCTAAGGTAATATCTTATTCTGGTCACTGACATGGGTTACAAATACATTGTCACTGAAATGTCTCACTGCCCCTATGTCAGGAAATAGCCTGAACCAGGAAGTTATAACTCTAGCAATATGGATTTCCCCTGACTGAATGAATGAAACCAAACAAAAGACGAGGAGCATGAACCAACACTGAGTCCACAAAGACACAAAAACAGTTCAAAACACGGAGGCAAATGTCCAAAGAGGTCAGAAGGTCAACCCGGAGGGGCGACAGCACAAAAGTTCACAGTTCGACTGTTCCGGAGGCCAGCCGCGGGGAAGACGGCGGCTCTCCGGCGGCTCTCCGGCGGCTCTCCGGCGTCGGGCGTACTGGTAGAGGCTTGGTGGGCACAGGATCAAACGAGGCAGGACCGGACTGTGGCGTGGTCGGACAAGGCGAAGCTGAAGCCGAAGCCGAAGCCGAAGCCGGACAAGGCGAACAAGGCGAAGCCGAAGCCGAACAAGGCGAAGCCGAAGCCGGACAAGGCGAAGCCGAAGCCGGACAAGGTGAAGCCGAAGCCATGGCCGGACAAGGCGACGTTGAAGTTGAAGCATAGGCCGGACCGGGCGTGGGTGCAGCTGATGCCGATGCTGGACCAGGCAATGGCTGAACAGGCCCCTCGATCCCTCCAGCGGAGACGAGGAGGTGCTGGAGAGGTTCGCCTGAACCCCCAGCGAGAACAGACGCAGAGCCAGCTGGTGCGGAGACCTCTGGCTCAGCGGACGCTAACTGTAGCTGCACAGGGCACGCAGTCGGCTTGGGATGCAACGGCTGGGGCTGTGCAGGGCAAACAGTCTGTCCAAAGTTTGTCAGTACCACGCAGTCCTCAGCTGGCAGAGAAAGCCCACAAAGGCTTACAGCTGAGGTTGACAGTGTCTGAGCGGGTTGCTGAGCTATGAACTGAGCTGGTGACAGAGTTAATGACTGAGCAGGTAATGGAGCTGATAAGTGTGCTAGAGACTGAGCTGGTGACAAAACAGGAAACTTTGCTAACAGCTGAGCTAATGACTGCGATATTGACAGAAGTGCAAGTTGTAGTGGTGGTTGAAGTGATGGTGGGTAAGCAGGTAGTTGAACTGGTGACTGAACAGGTGACTGGCTCTTGGCTGCTCTCCTGCGGGGAACAGGAACGGGTGCTGGGCCTGGCCGAACACCAGCCATCCCCACCCGAGGAACAGATACGGGTGCAGGGACGAGCTGGGCTCTGGCTGCCTTTACCCTGGGGGCCGGTATAGGTGCAGGAGCTAGCTGGACCTCTGCCGCTCCCACCCGAGGAACTGGGACGGGTGCAGGAGCCAGCAGGGTCACAGTTGACCTCACCTGGGGAGCCGGAACAGGCGCAGGCGACGGCTGGGTGTCCATCAACCCCACCCGAGGAGCAGGTACGGGTGCCGGGATGAACGGAGCCTCTGCCAGGCTGGGGACAGAAGCAGGGACCAGCTGGACCTCAGCCACCCTCTCCCGAGGAACTGATACGGGAGCAAGGGAAAGCTGGGCCCGCGCTGCCCTGGTTACAGGAACTGGAGTTGGAGAGCTGAGCTCAGGAGCAGTAACAGACACTGGGAAAACCAAGTTAGTGGAGCCAAACACAGTTTCAGCAAACAGACTTATGGCTGGCCACTCTTAGCAACTCTGCTGTTCTTAAGCTGTCCATGTTAGAAGTAGCAGCCTTTAAAACAGTCATTGTACAGGAAAGATCCAGGCTTAGCAGAGTTAGAGTCTGTAATTCTTGGCTCAGAAGGAGCGGTTATAGAAATAGAAGCATTCTCATAGACTGTTTCTAAATACGCAGGTTGGAGAGCAGCATAGTCCAGGAGTGAAGAAACACCACTCACAGTCTTATACACAGCAGGTACAGGGGTAGGGGAGTTAACACAGGTGGTGTCTGAGGCAACTGGGTGCGAAACTAACTCAGGAATAGTCAACCTGAGCTCCCCTAGCAGTTTACACGTGACGGACGGTAACTTGTTGCACTTAACCTTAACAACTGTGATTGAATGCACAGTCTTGGTGTTTTCAAAACCTGAGTTAACAATCTTTATCCCTGGAGAAACAGATTCAGAGCTAACAGACAAGGCAGGGAAATCTAAATGTGACAGAGGAAGACACAGGTCAGTTTCCAGGTGGTCCCCTCCGGTTTCAACAGGAACAGGAACCTCAGGACTGTTTGTTTTAATATTTAGTTCACAAGTATGCAACTCAAAAATAGTCTTTTGCTTTTCTAAGGTGAGATTATCAGTCTGTGTGTCAATTACTGCTGACCTGGGAGGAGCAAAGGAAAAAAAGTGTCATTCTCAAACATGGGCGTGAGGGTAGGTAATGCAGCCTCTGGATTAACTGACCCAGAATTACCAGACACAGAGTTAATGGCCTCTGGGATGACGCGCATAGAGCTTACAGTGCCAGAAGTTTTTAATTCAGCGTGAACAGCAGTCTCTAGGGGGGCAATGAACTCAGTCTCGTGCTTAATAGGTGCAGAGGTGAACTTAGAAACATTATGAGGCCTGGAAACACAGTCATTTTCAAACTTACTATTCGTCTCTGATGAGTTACAGACGTGAAAAACTGCGGACTCAGGAACAGAATATTGTCCGAGTCGGTCCGACTTGGAAGTGGCATGGAAGAAACAGTCAGATTCACTCACCACCGGAGTTTGCTCAGTAACTTTAGGGTGGCGAAGGCGTGAGCGTCGTCTTTTCCTGGGAACTGTGCCGTGAGTTCCCGAAGCTGTAGACGCAGGCACCTCAGAGACGTCGGCTGACTGAGCCGATGACGGGCCGGGCTGCGTTGAAGAGACACGGAGCTTGTGCAGCTCCGAGCGTGGAAGTCCCAGGAAGAGCGCAAAGGACTGCAGCGGAGATAGGCTGCTTGTCGGAGGCGCGAAATCTCTCCTCGGCCGCCGAGTAACCCTCTTCTTTGCGTGGGACGTGGGCGGCGACTGGGGAGGTGAACCGGAAGGTGAGAAGGCCGGAGGAGTTGTGGCAGGCGATAGGCTGAATCCTCCAACTCTTATCACCGTGGGATGATGTGGGGAAAAGGCAGCAGCGTTTGCAGTTTGGAGGCTGCACGGCCCACCTAGAGCCAATCGAGTCCCATAAAAGGCAGACTCGCGCTCCCGGGCATGCCGAGCCTCCTGCCTTCCCCTCTCGTTAGGGAAGGCGGGGTCTGCACGCTGCCGGTTCCGTAGGGAGCTTGCTGGGTCCATTACTGGTCGCGTCGTACTGTCATGAACTAGCTGTGTGGAGGCAGATGAGGACCCAAACGCAAAACTCACGGAGATAGGAACTGAACTTTATTGCAGGCTTCACAAAGAAACAGAACTAAACTGGGAATGCTAACAGAAGACCGAGGGAACACAGAAAGACACACAGGTCCGGGGAGGAGACTTTGACGACGCGACACTGAACTGAGGGAGACATGCACATAAATACACAGAGGGTTAACGAGGGAAGTGGGAGCACACGGGGAACACAGCTGACATAGATAATCACAACGAGACACCGCAGGAGTGAACACAACATGACGCATACTAACGAGACACTGTCAAAGTAAAACAGGAAGTACACAGAGGTTCAGACAGGAGGAGAGCACAGACATAACGGGCTGGGGAAAACATTAAATGAAACACGAGGGGAAACGAGGGCTCACAGATACACAGAGGGGCACACAGGGGGTAATCAAAAAAGGAACATCTTTAACAGAACCTAGGAACCACGGCACACAGAACAAAATACAAAATTACAAGAAAACTAAGAATGCTGGGCCAACATGGCCCAGGACCATGACAGCAGCAGGCTCCAAGGAACAGCACGAATTGAGAGCTACAGTACTGCATGTTGCTTAGATGTATTTAAATTAGTATAGTTTACATATGCATATAAAAAGATTGGTATTGGTATTTTTTTCACACCTAAAATAACAGCAGTTTAGATTTTTATAGTGCGAAGCGACCGTCATCTTAGATCACCTCAGTGACTCTGAATTCAAGCCTCAGCTCTGCATGAGTTTAATAGTTTAATAGTTTAATTATTTATATAGCACATTTAATTACAACAGGAGCGTTGACCAAAGTGCTGTACAAGAATACAACATACATAATAAAACAACTTAGAGTATTAAAAGCAAACACCAAATATGAATTAACAAACAACTCTCATGCTGTATTAAAAGCCAGTAAATAAAAATGCGTTTTAAGATTTAAAAAGATTGACAGTATGAGCCTGTCTTATGTGTAGGGGTAAATTATTCCACAGCTTAGGCGCTACGACTGCAAATGCTCGATCACCTCTATGAACCAGCCTCGACCTTGGTACAGCTAAGAGCAAAAGATCACTTGATCTAAGAGATCTAAGGGGGGTATAAGTCTGCAAGAGGTCAGACAAATGCCCGGGAGCCTGTCCATTCAGGGATTTGTAAGTCAACAATAAAATTTTAAAATTAATTCTGAAGCGGACAGGGAGCCAATGAAGGGAGGCAAGTACCGGGGAAATGTGTTCACATCCTTTAGTACGTGTCAGAAGATGAGCTGCAGCATTCTGGACCAACTGCAGCCTTGCCAGGCAGGTCTGGCTGACTCCAGCATATAAGGAGTTACAATAGTCCAGCTGGGATATAATAAAAGCATGAATCGCTCGTTCAAAGTTTTTAAAAGATAAAAATGATCTCACCTTAGATAAAAGCCTCAGTTTGAAGAAAGACCGCTGTACAACTGAGCTAATTTTGTTTTTCAAAGGTGAAATTGCTGTCAAGTATAACCCCCAAATTTTTGGCATGTGATTTGACAAAAGGCTCAAGACTGTGCAGGTTAAAATTAGAAGTGTTGGGATTGCCGCTTGGTCCAAAAATTATCACTTCGGTTTTGTTCTCATTAAAGTTAAGGAAATTAGAGGCCATCCAGGATTTAACTTCACCGAGACACTGAAAGTAAGGGTTCCAGTGAGGCAGGACTGTTTCCCTTCAATTGAAGATAGATCTGAGTATCATCGGCATATGAATGAAAATAAATGTTGTCCATCCATCCATCCATCTTCATCCGCTTTATCCGGGGCCGGGTCGCGGGGGCAGCAGCCTAAGCAAAGAGGCCCAGACCTCCCTCTCCCCAGCCACCTCCTCCAGCTTATCCGGGGGAATACCAAGGCGTTCCCAGGCCAGCTGAGAGATATAATCTCTCCAGCGTGTCCTGGGTCTGCCCCGGGGCCTCCTCCCGGTGGGACATGCCTGGAACACCTCACCCAGGAGGCGCCCAGGGGGCATCCTTGTCAGATGCCCGAACCACCTCAGCTGGCTCCTTTCGATGTGGAGCAGCAGCTGCTCTACTCTGAGCCCCTCCCGGATGGCCGAACTTCTCACCCTATCTCTAAGGGAGAGGCCAGCCACCCTTCGGAGGAAGCTCATTTCTGCCGCTTGTATCCGCGATCTCGTTCTTTCGGTCACTACCCACAGCTCGTGGCCATAGGTGAGGGTAGGGACGTAGATCGACCGGTAAATTGAGAGCTTCGCTTTTACACTCAGCTCCCTCTTCACCACGACGGACCGGTGCAGCGTCCGCATTACTGCAGCTGCAGCCCCAATCCGTCTGTCAATCTCCGGCTCCCTTCTCCCATCACTCGCGAACAAGACCCCGAGATACTTGAACTCCTCCACTTGGGGCAGGAACTCATCCCCGACCCGGAGTGGGCACTCCACCCTTTTCCGGCTGAGAACCATGGCCTCAGATTTGGAGGTGCTGATCCTCATTCCCGCTGCTTCACACTCGGCTGCGAACCGTTCCAGTGCAAGCTGAAGGCCCTCACCCGATGAAGCCAACAGAACCACATCATCTGCAAAAATCAGAGATGAGATTCTGAGGCCACCAAAGCGAAAGCCCTCCGCCACTTGGCTGCGCCTAGAAATCCTGTCCATAAAAATTATGAACAGAACCGGAGACAAAGGGCAGCCCTGGCGGAGCCCATCACCCACCGGGAACGAGTCCGACTTATCGCCGGCAATGCGAACCAAGCTCTTGCAACGGTTGTATAGGGATCGAATGGCCCGTAGCAATGGGCCAGACACCCCATATTCCCGCAACACCTCCCACAGGACACCCCGAGGGACACGGTCGAATGCCTTCTCCAAGTCCACAAAACACATGTAGACTGGTTGGGCAAACTCCCATGCACCCTCAAGTATCCTGGAGAGGATAAAGAGCTGGTCCAGTGTTCTGCGACCAGGACGAAAACCGCATTGTTCCTCCTGTATCCGAGGTTCGACTAACGGACGAACTCTCCTTTCCAGCACCCTGGCATAGACTTTCCCAGGGAGGGATGGTCCCCATCTTTAAGAAGGGGGACCGGAGGGTGAAAATAAATGTTGTATTTTCTAAAAATTAGACCTAAAGGCAGCATATAAATGGAGAACAATATTGGCCCCAGTATAGATCCCTGGGGAACACCACAAGAAAGGGGAGCTGAGGAAGAGATAAAATCGCCAAAGCTCACAGAGAAGGTCCTGTCAGACAGGTATGACCTGAACCACTCTAATGGGGTGCCCTTTACGCCACAATGCTCCAACCGTGAGATTAAAATGCTGTGGTCAACAGTATCGAAGGCAGCGGTCAGATCTAAAAGCAGAAGCACAGCTGAGTCACCTGAGTCAGTGGCTAATAAAAGATCATTAAGAACTTTTAAAAGTGCAGTTTCTGTGCTATGAAGAGTTTTAAAACCAGACTGAAACCTCTCAAGAACATTGTGTCCATTTAGAAAAGATTGCAGCTGAACAAACACAATCTTTTCCAAAATTTTCGACAGGAAGGGGAGCTTTGAAATAGGCCTGAAGTTAGTGAGGACGGAGGAGTCAAGATTAGGTTTTTTAAGTACAGGCTGTACAACAGCATGTTTAAAACAGGCTGGCACAACACCTGAGCTAAGGCTGCTATTAAAAATAGCTAAAATGTCAGAACTGACAACCTTAAAAATCTTTTTTAGAAGATGTGTTGGAATAATGTCATTTGGACACGATGATGTCTTTGTGCCACTACATACTTCCTCCACCTGATCAAGACACACAGGCTCAAACTGATCAAAAACAGCAGAGCAGGTGAATATTTTAGACACGTCATGTGAAGGCAGGGCGATCATAGATCGAAGCTGTTTTATCTTATTGATAAAAAACTTCAAAAACCTTTCACAGGTGTCTGAGGAACTATTAATACAAGAAGCTGGGGAAATATTCAGGGCAGAGTCAATAATTGAAAAAAGAACCCGAGAATTATTGGAGCTATTCTCAATAACATTAGAAAGAAACCTTGACTTTTCTGCTTTAACAATGTCCTGATACCTGTACAGACTGTCTCTCAACATGAGCAGGCAAGGTATGAGTGACAGCTCAACCAACACATTTTGGGTGGATTATAATTTAAAGTAACATATGTGAATTAAAGTTTGAGATTAAATTCAGTGTACATAACCAAGAAAAGCCTCTGATTGTCTTACAGGTGAGTGTGCCTGCTGAGCGTCTGAGCACTGTACACTCGAGCGTCAGACAACAGCTCCTGAATATGCTGCAGCAGGTGAACAGAAAGGTTACCTTGCATTCAAATTTTCATTTTCTCTCACAGGCAATGACAGTGTAACAGTGAGTGATGGGCTGGAGAGCAGGAGGGTATAGGACCGTGCGTGTGACTGAGTGGGGGCTGGAGGCGGAGAGCAACGATGGGGCCTGGTGGGTGCTGGATGGACAAGGACATCACATCAGTCACCTGAGCCTGGGACCCTCGTTCGTTCTCATTGTGATGCTGACAGTAGTTTATTTTATTCCTGGACTGCAGCCAAGAGGGATAGGTGACTTCATTACTCAGACAGCAATGGGCTGTGGGTGCAGGGGGCTCTGTGGCTTCTCTTTCAACAGCATCTGATACAAGTGTGGCAAAATGCAGCAATTCCAAACCGATGCTAATTCCCAGGACCAATATACAGTTACTGGATACAGTCTGCACATATATTCATAACTACGAGAGAGCCAGGAGAGTAATCAGTTTATTTATCTGCAGAGAACCTGACAGCAATTACTGGTGTGTTTGGAACGCACAGAGATCTGGACAGATATCCAACTCAAAAGTAAGAAAGTTTTAATGAGCAAAGTTAGGGGGGTGAGCTCAAACCTGTATAATTATCTAGTAAATATATCTAAAGATACATTCTGAGCATCGGTGCATTGCAGATGTTATCTTCAGACATGCATATTTAGACATATTCATCAAAGCCATTCAGCACTTTAGGAGATTTTTATTTATTTATTTTGCCCACAGCCAAAATGACCTTTTTGTTCTCTTAACTCAAATTCATCCCCAGGGGTCTTTTTTGAAAGTCATTGTTTCCTGCAGTCTGCTTAACAGCCAGTCTTTATGGTCACTGTCAGGGTCATTCTCATACTGATTAATGCCGTGTAGTTTATGAGCCTTTCTGAGGATAAAAAGATAATTTTTCTTTACAGTATGTCACCACTTTATTAGCTTTTTCTCAGGGCCAGCCAAGGCTCACTCTATTCTGCATTCCCTTGTCGTATTAAAGTCCCTGTTAAGACCAACCCACTTACGTACAAGTCGAGAATAAAAGAACACTCAAATAAACTCGACATATATACGATGCACTTTCATTTTGAGGTCCCGTTCTGCAATTGTAGCCACTATACCAAAAACAAAATCCTTTGATATGGAAAAGATATAGAATAGGTAAAGGTCATTAATTCTAACTGTAAACCAGCTCTCCTGTTGGTCCTGATTTTATTCAAGGTTCAGCAATATACCTTCCAAAACCTCTAGAACAAAACAAGGCCGATTTCAAACACTACATGTAGCTCCATCGTTGTAAAGATATATAGAAAACTATATTAATTAGAACATGTAAAACTCTGATTACTTTTTGCATTTGAATTAAATGAGCTGCAATGGCTGCAGTCACAAAAAGCACAAAAAAAGCTGAGTGTGAAAAATTAAGTGCACCATTACTGCAGCCATAGAAATTGAGAGGCTCTAAAAATTGAATGCACTTGATTAACTGACCAGCAGGGCATTTGTAAACAATTTGAAGTCCATTATTCTACAGTAAAAAGACTGTTCACAAGCAGAAAACATTTAAAACAGTTATCAATTTTCCCAGGAGTGGATGTTCCAGCAAATTCACCTCAAGGTCAGACTATGAAATGCTCAAAGGAAACTGTAAGTACATCTTAGACTCCACAAGCCTTAATTAGCATGTTAAATGCTGAAAGCTGATGACAGCGTAATTAGAAAAGGACTGAACAACCATGGATTGTTTGGAAGGGTTTCCAGGAGAAAGCCTCTTCTCTCTAAAAGAACTTGGCAGCCAAGCTTGAGTTTGCTAAACTGTGCCTGAATAAACTAGAAGGCATCTGGAACGATGTCCTTTGTACAGACAAGACCAAAGTGAGGATGTTTGGCCGTAATGCACAGCACCATATTTGAAGAAAACCAAACACAGCAAATCAGCACGAATATTTCACACCAGCTGTCAAGCATGGTGGTGGACTGGTAATGATTTGGGTTTGCTTTGCAGCTAGAGGACCTGGGCACCTCGCAGTCATTGAGGCCATTTAGTCGAGCCCATAGAATCAAAGCAACATTGTAAAGCGCCAAGTGGGCCAAAATTCCTCCACAACAATGTGAACGACTGGAAACCATTTCTTCAAAGGTGCTTTTCACACACTGCTTCTGTAGTAAAATGACAGTTTGATAAGTTGTATGTTGCTATTTATCGGAGGTTGTGTTTAATCTGAAGATCTGCTTAAGTTGAGATGATTTTAAATATGTCCTGATATGCAAAACCGAACTGAAAGAGGATGTACTTTATTTGTCGCATGACTGTATTTCCCCACAGTCCCCTCCATATAAATAGAGTTCAGTTAACTGCATTAAGAGTGTAAGAGTGTCATTTTTCTGGCTTACATTGTAAACGTGTGTGATGTGCATTTTGTTGCTCAGAGCATTTAAACAATGTGTTCATTGTGTACTGTTTCCAGTATATCATAAATAATTCTAATTAAAATGTTTACTCCATTAAGCTGTGTACCAAATCTTTTGGTACTACAGATCTGCTGAGTCCTTTAGTCCTAGTGGAGAAGTGATTGTGTGAATTTTCCCAGTTCCCAAACTTAGCTACATGATTTTCTAACACAGGCAGTGTGGACACAGCCTGGACTTGTTCAATGCACATTACTCTATTTAGACAACTTTTGTCTGTTCACTGTTATCCCCCCCCCCCCAGCTACAGACACTCTGCTATCAGCACCGATCCTCCCTCCACACACCTCCGTCCCAGCGCACTACTGCGTGAATAAGGAGACGGCTGCTAGCCATGCCAGCTGGCTTCCCCTGGCACGGCCCCCTGAACCCACTGTGCCACTCCACCCCACCACCACAGAACTATTTGGTCTTGTTTATTCTTGCACCACACTCCACTGGGTTTTGCTGAAAGCTTTAAAAACTGTTCATAGTGCTTCATCGTAATAGGAACAAACAACTAATTGCAGGAATAATCAGTAACAAATAGACAGAGAGGCTTCCAGGATTTCCCATCTTCAAAGTGATCTATGCACGCTGAAGCATTTACTAATAACATTGAAGTAATGTGTTTTGCTGTTATAGAAGCAAAGATCAATAACATAAAAGCTATGTTGTCGATTGTCATCATAAAATGAGCACTGGAGTCCTAAAACATCTGAACCTTTAAGGCAGCCTTTGTATACTGATTATCATGTACAAAACAAACTTCCTTCCAGCTCCAGGACTGTTCTTGAAGATGATGCAGTATTTTGTTAACGTCACTATCAGCAAAGACACCAATAATTGCATCTGGTATGCATACACATGCCTGCAAGTATGTGTTACCAGTATGTGTTCCTTCTAGTAGTTGCTTGCACTATTTTATATATTAATGCAATAATGCATTTATAGAATGAATTATTCAGACAAAGATCAGATAAAGCAGCAGAAGAGAAAAATTATCAAGGGGTGAGAAGAAAAGAGTCTAATGGCATAGCATCCAGAAAGTATCATGGAGAAAAAAAAAGAGTGATAGTTTGGGTACTTCAACCATATCAGCTGTCAATTGGCCAAAACTTTACAAAGATTTCTGAGGACACACTGTTCTCATTGCTCAGATCAGAGATACTAACAAGACAGCCAGCAGCGAGATCAAAAACCTCGCCAAGCAGTTTGTTTCTTTGTCTCTATGCGTCTTTCTTTAGGTGCAAGGTGCAATTTCCTAATCAACAATAATTACTTTATTCTGTCAATACTGCAACGGGGCGATGGAGATTTCAGACAGTTATGCTGTACAAGCTGATGGGATGAGAGAGTGAAGAGAGCGGGTACGTGCTGGAACAGCTTGTGGATCTTATAATGAGATCTCCAGAGATGAGCAGCACAGTAGCTCCAAGACACAATTAGGCCCAGCGTTCCTCTGCCTCCGAGATAGAACTGTATAGGCAGCACTGAGGTGGTATGTGAGCATGTGGAGCTGTGTGTGTGTAGGAGTGTGTGAACATACTGGCATGATAGTTTACCAATGCTGTAAATAATGCACCTTTTTTGGGACTTTATTACAGCATTTCCCACACAATGCCCGGTTCAAATTGAAGGCTGAATTGACTGTATCACTGGTCTTTTTCACTTACTATGTTTCATTTCAAACTTGCATTAGTGTTTAATATTCATTTAGTGATACAACACGGAGCTATTTATTTATATAGAATTTGGACAGTCTCAGCTAAGAGAAAATTCTGGCTGGGTTGTAAAACTAACGAAAACTAGATCCTAAAAAAACTCTCTGGTCAATTTGTTAGGAAAGCAGCAGTCCCCGATGCTCCAACAAACCCAACTGTGTGAAATGCAAACTGCTCGAGGGTTCATCATCTCTCCTGCAAGCCAGTCTGAAGATGTAGGCTTTGCTGTATTCAGTGGAATTTCACTGATCAGACAATAAAAAGTTGTTTGTAACATCACCCATCAAGCACGGTGGTTGAATCTATGACATAATGTTGCTCTTGAGCTAATATTAGAATCATAAAAAGGGCATAAGCTGCATTCATCACACTAAATAGTCTATGAACTTTACAAGACCAGGAGAAGTTGCATCAACACTAATAAAACTTAGTTTTTCCTACACAGGTCTCTGGTACCAAAGTCTGATCTGTGCACAGCTCCAGAGTTAAAGCTGGAAAGTCAGAAGCTTCTGGTCAAATAAATTACATGGTATTGATCAGAAGCTCTTCCCTGATTCTAAAGTCAACACAAACTCCTGGCCTCACACATTTACATACCAGACAGCCCAAACTTATTGCTGGTTACAGTTTTTACTAGGAATAAAGACACAACACCAACCAGGAGACACTCGCACAAATGATAAATGTTGAGAAGAATGGCAACTTGTCTTGCAATTTTTAATTTGTGAATCACATGCGTCTGCCCAGTTTCAATAAGCAAAGAATTACTGAGGTATTATTCGCTTTACTGAGACGATGTAGTCGTATTATTTTAAATGTGTGAACAAATAAAAACAGATAAGAACAACATCACAGTGAAATACAAAATGAGCACTTGGAACTGGTGTATTTCAGCTCTGAGGAGTTTCACTTCAAATTTGGAGAAGCACCTGCTAGCTAAAAACAGCTCTACAACACTGGTGGCCAAGTGAGTAGTTGAATGATACCAGTGATATGTCTCA
Source organism: Aulonocara stuartgranti (assembly GCF_965226115.1). NCBI lineage: Eukaryota > Metazoa > Chordata > Actinopteri > Cichliformes > Cichlidae > Aulonocara > Aulonocara stuartgranti. The sequence goes on along the minus strand of NC_138948.1, from coordinate 35,953,444 downwards.
AAAACAGCAGCAGATGCAATTAGCTAAGGTAGAACTGTCACATCGAGGAAAATAACAAGCTTATTGTGTTTTACGCAGCAGAGGAGATGCTGCCAATATGCAACTCCCTAAGCAATGTGCAAGAATCAATACACTGCAAGACGTTTGGTAGACTACACGCCAATAACAACAATAACAATATAACCAGCATGTGCAAGGAACGGCACTCAAATGGCACTAATATTGTTGTGTAATAAGTCACACAGCAACCTTATCCAGCACTTTATGGCAGTAACGGTACACAACCGGCTAAATCAAGTGCTTTATAAATGTTTTCTATCCGCAAGAAATTAATCAGAAATGCAATGTGGGAAGAGGGTGGCTCATTATGTTGCTGTTTTTATTTACAATTCACATTTCAACAAAAAAAATGAATGAATCAAGAGGCCTGGAGGGCAGCCAGTGAAGCCTTCAGCTACAAAAAATAATCACTTCATTTATTTACACTTTGAATTTCTTTCTGTTATGCATCCTATTTTCTAACTTCTCAATACAAAACACTAAACAATGAGCATGACTGTGATATTATCGTTCTATTTTTTTTCTCTAACACAGGTTTATATAAAACAGCTTGCAGAGCCGACTACATTTGCATGCACACACCAAACACCAAACTCCACCCAGTATGTGAGGCCCAAAGGGCTCCTTTATGCTAATAAGCCCCATCAAGGTCAGCCAATCTTTTTTCGCTGGTCCTGAGTTCTCTGCACACTGTAGACAGTGATGACTTTAATGACACTATTCCACAAAACAGCATAGTGACTTGAGGGGGAATGCATTACCCACAGCAACATTTGAGTTTATTTGCTACAATAAGGTTCCCTTAGCTACTGAAGTGTTTTTTCTGCAGCTTCATTCCACCAGACATCATAGACTACTGTGCCAAAAAACATACTGCAAAAAAAAAGGCTCACTGCTTACGATCGGTCCGCCTTAACGAAGCAGTTCATGGAGTAAAGCAACATTAGATCTATCTTAAAATCACAATGCGAGCTTGAGCCCTTCAAAGCCATGGCTTCCCTCAGCCACAAAGTGCCGGAAGTTGAAATAGTGCACAGTCTCAGGATGATTTTAGGTCACATACTGGGTGATAAATTCCTGTCAAGTACTGCTTTTTGTTATGAACTGCACCCTGATCTAGCAGGAGAAGCGCAGCAAAGATGAGGAAACACAATCTAATTTCGGGGTTGTGGATTATTGGGATTGATGTTTGTGTCACTTCCATAAAAATGTTAGCAAAAGCACCTGGTGTGAGCCAGGGTGGGTTCAGTGATGCTTCTGTGGTTTCCCCGAGTAATGCACACATGAATAGATCGAGTTCAAAGGCTTTGCAAAGCTTCCTGAGTGCCTCCCAATGTGACTTTGATATAATTCCCTAAAGCAGAACAGAGTGAATGCCACCATGTCCTTTTAACTATAGTAGTCTTTGTCATTCAGTGTAGAAGCATGATAGACATTATGCAGGCAGCCATATCCTCTATAAATATTAGAGACCTGCTGGTTGATAAATTCCTGCTGTTTCCTGCTGCTGCTTTATGTGGCTCGTTGCCAAATATCACAAAACTAACTTCTAATTTGGCCCAGTGGATCTCCTCCAGCTAATTTTATGCTACCTGTGTTATTTCTACACCTCAAGGACACTAACTTCCACATGGATAAGACTTCAAATCAGCAGGACTTTTCTCTTTGCATGGAGGATCTGTTGATCCGCTGTACTGAGAAGGACAAGAGGGGATATGACATCGTATTCCTCTAAGTCAAAACAAGTCACAGTGGCCAGCTTGAGCGTCTTTTTGGCTTCATGCAGTTTTAGAGCCAGCAAAGTTGTGTTACAGTGTTTGATTTTAATAAATTAGGAAAAGGAAGAGTGCAGAGTCAATTTTAACCCCAGTACAGGTTAAAGTAATAACTCATTTTACAATAAACTGGATCTTTCATGTATTGTACAATAAAAAATTCTAGTGTTCAGAAACCTTTCGTACTTAGTAAGACTGAGGTTATCAAGATTGATTAAGCCTTGTTCGGTTTGCTGATAATTTACATCTAGAAATCCACTAATTTGTACTTTTCACCTTTTGGAAGCTGATTACAGGTTTTGAGTTGCATTTAGACAAATCAAGCAGATTTAATCACACTAATCAGCAACGTAGATGATTTTTATTAAACGGATGGCTTCTCTTGTTTTAACACACAAGATTTCTGTTTGCTGGACTATTTCGCATATTTTTGTTTGTCTCTATTTGAGAGGCAATATGAGTAGCAGCATGGATCGGTCAGTAATAAAAAGGTTCTTTGGGGAGATCGAAGCAGCTGGCAAACAATCATTTTTACATACTCAGCACCATTAGAGAAATAAAAACCTTTCAACATCCCATGGCTTAATTTGATTTTCCATAAATATGATAAGTGACACAGTAAATGTAGGTTACCGCATTTGCATAGACAAGTCAAGGTCAATCAGCAAACCTGAAAAAAGCACACAGTAAGCTGGTTTACATTATTCAGCAGATTTGAGATGCTTGCCAGTCTTGCAGAGCACAAATCCAGAAATAAAATTGCAGGTTATACATGAACTGCAGCTAGGACATGAATGAATATTCATTGATGGCACAGTCGTCTTTTTCTGAGAGAGTAGTGGAGAGAGTTGTAATTTGAATGAGTTTTTAGAAATATACTTTTGCTAACTCTCTCCAGCTACAGTTCTCCAAATACTTGTCTGCAATCTTAAGTGGATATTGAGGTTTCTCAGCTGATGTCATGAGCACATGTTCAAGACTTGGCCGCCATATTGGACGTCATACAACAATTAGTTGTGGGGAAAAACCTTTCTGATTTCTGAAGTTTGCTGGTTCTTGCTGGGTAAAATTGGACGCAAAGACACGCCTGCACTCCTAGTGATTGTTTTGGTTTCTGGCAAATTACCAGTTGGCAAAAGCATTTTTTCCCAGCAAAAAGTGGATGCCTGTGTGACTGGCAATCATTTTTCCTTCAGCAATCAGTCACAACAACTCAGGGAATATAAAGTTTTCCCTCTTGACCAGTGGTTGCCTACATTTTGATTGTCACACAGTCAAAATAGTGGGCTAGTTAATGTCATATTGTTAGTGGTCCCATTTCTGCAAAACCGGAAAGTGGGACCTCCCCAACACACACACCCAAGTTCACCCCGTCCATCCACTCCATTAACCTGGAATCCTTTCAGCTAGTCAACATGTTGGTTTTGTTTGAAGCACAACCCAAGGATGCCATCACTTTACAATAGGCTGGTCGTCAGCAAAACCTACTGATGCAGGTCATGTGGAGGTGGTGCAAAGATGGAGGGCGCTAATTGAATTGTCAGTAGTGCTCTGCTGGGCCATACTGTACTGCCCCTTCACTGGCTGCCCTCCAGGCCTCTAATAACACGGATGAATAGAATCAATTTCACCATACGCTGAAGATGTAATAAGACACTCAGACATCTATGCATGTGGGTGGTGTTAGTCTGAGAGGAGTTAAAAAGTTTCCAAAAGGGGTGGATGTACCTGACTTGGTGAGTCTTCTGATCACGTATTACCTCCTGAAAGAAGAAACTTCTTTTTTCTTTGAAACCTCACACATGTAAATACATTTACTTTCTCTGTAGATCCCCGGTCTGCTAAGTTCTCTAGAGATCATCATATCAGCCCACACAAGATGGAGTGATCAAAAACTCTAATCTACCCATCCTCTATTCATCTGGAGAGGCATGGAAACATGGTAGAAAATCACATCCCATGACTTCTCCAGTGCTTTTCAAAGTTTCAAAGCCCATATCTGTAGAAGGCTCAAAGCAATGTTCTCTACCTGATTCACCTCTGGGTCATACCACCTCCAGAGCTCTGGGATGACTCTCCCATTGTGCCGTGCACCTGCAAGTACAAAGAGAAGGAAGCCAGGAGTTCGATGTGCAAGTTTGGTAGTGCAGTTCTGACATTTGAGCCCCCAAAAACTTCTCTATCAAAGATGGCTTTTGCTGAGCATGCATGCATATATTTCAGCATGGTCTCTCTTCAGATATATAACATAATTATTCAGTTATTCGGGCCACATACTGTTGTGGTTTCTAAAAATGTTCTTGCTGACGGGAAAAAAATGGCTGTCATTATTTTTTCTGCATTTTTTCAGCAAGCCTGAGGCATATTTCTCCTGCTTGTGTTTTGAGGTATTGGTCAAGAAACAATATGCTGGTATAACTTTTGAATTTTGAGCTTGATTTAATTTTAATATTAGTAATTATCCTATCTATAATGAAAAAATAGTATTTATAACATGAAAGAGTTTTCTAAAACCTGATCTTCTATGAAATTCTGTCTTCACCCATCACCACCCTGCCTGCTCCCACCCACTGACTCTGCTGCTGAGATCTGTCACAGTTACATGAAGTTCAGAAAACACGATAATTTTCCCAAGGAACCTGTTTTGAACTCTGCACAAGCCAAATAATTTTCTTATCCTGAACGTAATGAGTACTTTTGGCACCTCAATCTAAATCTGAATATCCACAAGCCAGTCAAAAACTAGTGGGTAACTGTGTCTGCAAGACAAAAGTGCCTGTAGAGGTTTTATTTGCAAAAGGGAGTAATACACACTTCTGAGAACAAGTGTGTGTTTACCTTTCCTGTGACAGAATATTATGTCTATTGATATTGCAAACTGTAACATAAATAATTGAAAATCAAAAATTCATTATAGTATTGTCAAGTTTACGCAAGTTTACACCTTTCGGCTGCTTAAACTATGTTTAAAAGGACTAAATGTTTGCTGTGTTAGTGTTTCACATAACTCAATACTAAGCTGTCTATCAGCTGAAAAAACAGCTAATCTAGTTGTCATAAACTGGCCGTGTGAAGCAGGTGGGAATGGACCCAGATGCAGACTCACAGAGATAAACTGAACTCCAAAGGCACCAGTAATACAAAACTAACTAAACAGGGAATACACATGAAACTAAACAGGTAGAACACAGGGTGGAGATCGCGATGCTGGACAGAGGAAAACAGAGGGCTTAAATGCACAAGGAAAGATGAGCGAACAGGAAACACATGGGGAACACAGCAGAGACAAATTAGGCACAATGAGACAGAGGTAGCAAAACTAAACACAATAAACATCGAACGCAGAACTCTTACAATAAAACAGGAAACGATGGAACGCAAGACTGATAGATAAGCTTGACACAGAGTGAGGAAAGGCAGACGAGAGAGAGAGCGAGGGAACATTAGTGAGCGAGCAGAAGAGAGAGACATGATGGTCTGGGGAACATGGATTAACATGATAGGCGGGGGAAACACAAGGAGAGGAATATGGGAGCAGAAAGGAGACAAACACAACCCACATAAACACAGACACATGTAGAGGGACAGAGAAGGACAGAGACACAGGGGGAAATCTAATACTCAAGGAACTAAACAGGGAATAAAAGAAACTCATGACTAAGACTACTAATGAACCAGAATATGAAACATTATACAAAATATCACCAAAACACTAAAGCACAAGAAACTCAAAAACAATGGGCCAAAATGACCCAGAACCACGGCCCTCCAAAAACAAAAGCCTTAATTACACGTCCATTCCTATTATTTGAAAAGAAATGCAGAAAGTAGAGGTTTTGATTGTTTTATCATTCCAAATATGCAAAGCCCTGAAAAAAAACACAGCAACGCAAACATCAGTCCTCTCTAGAATACTACAAGCTTTGTTTAAATGCCAGTCAGAAATTGGCTGACGAGAAAATGGAAACGTACGTTTAGAAAAGAAATTCTCAACAGATGTGACTCATCTCAGAAGTGAATTTAAAATATTTATTCAAATAATAATTCTCACAGGTTCTCGTTTGTATCCTCCCCCCCATTTTCAATTGATGCTGTGCACGAGTGTCTGTGAGTTCTGAAACTTCTCTGCTCTGGTCAGTCACTGGATTGTTAAAGTGGTAGGTGTTAGTAGAGATATAAATGGCCTTGGTTTGCTGCTTTACAGTATCATCACAGACAGAGTATTGATTTGACCTGCGGGTTGCTTTCATTTGCAAGTATCAGTTCTGCCCAGGCACCGTGTACTCACTTCTCCTTCTTTACTCATCTCTGAATACAAATGAGTTTTGTCCTCTTATCTTTCTAAATAATCAGCTGTGTCTGTTCAAATGTTGCTAACTTGCTGATGCCCTTGATGCAGTTCTTAAAGGGGACATTTGTACAACAAACAGTAGCGACAACACTACTCCTTACCTTTGCCGAGCACATTCGACCTACACCGTGTCTGAAAGCAAACTTTCAGACTTGCACGAGAGATTTAATAAAAGAGCAGTCTTACAAACTGAGTGGCAATCTGTCCAAGGTTGTTCTTAGAAGAATAGAGAGCTTTCATCCTACTTCTCGATAACCTCAGCAATCAGTTGGTGAATCGTTGTAATTGGGAAAGGTGGGGTAAAATAGATCACTTGCACCTGCTATGAAAATCAACAATTAATAACCGTTGCTGTGCTCTGCTACAGATGATTATCATCAATTGGAAGCATTTCACCATCAGCGCAGAGCTTTTCCACTAAAATGTGTTCAGTGCATTACCTATGCTCTCTTGAAAAAATATGCCAAGGACAACCTATATCAGGAAAATCAAACACTTACACGATGGGTGCTGCTGGCTAATGAAACATTTATGACTGTCAAAGCTAATCACTTGAGTATGTCTGGCCTTAAGAGAACTACCGGTACTGGAAACACCAAAGCTGCTTGCAGACACATTTATAGTCAGTCAGCAAGTCTATTTTAAGCACTTTACATTATTTATTGTTAATAAATATTTGTTATGTACTTTTATGACAAACACTACCATCAATGTCAAAAGTTCAGAAAGAAATCTATGTCAGTGGACCCAAGATATAAAGAAAACAGTTACAACCAATTTTAAACTCATCAGTAAATGATTTTAACATGTGTGCTTTTTCAGTCACCTTTTATAACAGACATTTTTTTAAGTGGTGAAGTACTGACCCTGTTTCTGAGTCCAAGCATGTCTTCTTTGTAAAGTCTTATAATGCATCTCGTTTTATTTAACAGAAACAATCCTCACAAATATAATCAGTGGTCATCCTCTGCCTCTTTAAGCTAGGTTTTTAAAAACTCACTATCTGCATTAGAGCCCTCGTGCTCGGTAAACAAGTATCTGAAATCTTCAGAAAATACTCACTCTGGCCAGCTAAGATTTCAGGGTGGCCATTAAGCTGAGTATCAGGAATTTCTCATAATGAATAATATAACTGTGCAGCAGCATTGTAATGACCAATGTCATATTGTGGATAGATCATCTCAGATCTCCTCTCTGAAGTTTGGAGTGTTTTCAGCATGTTTTTCCTCCCATATGTTGTTTTTTATTTCTAGCCATCAGTGATCCTCAAACGTTACCCTTACCTGACGTCCCGGGGCTAGCGATTTTTCCAGTCGGGCTACCAAAATCTATCTCTGCCCTGCCCGTCGGCCTATCGTAGGAAGGAAAAATATATGTCAATGCTTTTGCATTCTTTCGGAAATGTAGCTGGGTAATTATGTCATTGGCATCGGTGAGCCACTGTCAATATGTGACATATTGAAATCGCGTTTGAATTTGCGCTTGTTTTTTTGCTTTCACTTTGCAATCGCACGAACTGTGTATAGAGAGCGACAGCACTGATCTGTGAGTGATGATAATTTGCGCACCAATTCCTCTGACATCGTCTTATTAATCGTTAGCTTACTATGCAAACATGACAAGTGAAATCTCCCGCAGCAAGCTTAAACATGTGAGAGGTTGATCGCGCACAAGGGTTAGGGTTAAATTTAAAAACTGTACTTTTGAGTTAAAATATATATTTATAATTTTAATAAATGACAAATTAAAAAGGCATGAACATTTTTTTTTGTATCGAAAAAATATCGAACCGTGACACATATATATATATATATATACACACCCAGCACGCCCCTGCGGGCGGTTTATCCTTCAAGCTCGGGTCCTCTACCAGAGGCCTGGGAGCTTGAGGGTCCTGCGCAGTATCTTAGCTGTTCCCAGGACTGCGCTCTTCTGGACAGAGATCTCCGATGTTATTCCCGGGATCTGCTGGAGCCACTCGCCTAGCTTGGGGGTCACCGCACCTAGTGCTCCGATTACCACGGGGACCACCGTTACCTTCACCCTCCACATCCTCTCGAGCTCTTCTCTGAGCCCTTGGTATTGGAACACTGAGCTACTAGTTGTTTCGCCGTCATTGTGGATGTTGGGTATCGAAGAATCCAAGTCCTGAGGCGTGAGAATTCGTCATCGGGCCGGTGGATTAGCCGTCTGTTTTTTTTCTCCTCGATGGATGGCGATTGATGGGATTCGGGACTGACGCTACACGCAATAAGCAACTCCAAGTAAGAAAAAAAAAAAAAAAAAAAAGAGTTTATAGCTATAATTACGTCTTCACCGCTCAGTGGGGTGTTGCCCGTGGCCGCTCAGTGGGGCTAAAATTCGCCGTCTAAGTGGGGCGATGTACAAGGCCGCTCAGTGGGGTTTTTTGTACAGAAGCATTAAGTCGCAGAGTTGCGCAGTTCGAACTTTTTTTGGTTCGCCGTCTTAGTGGGGCGAAATACAGACCGCTGTGTGGGGTACTGTAGTGAGTTCTCCACCGCTCAGTGGGGTGTTGAGAAGTTCCGCGGGGTCCAGATTGTGCTGGACAGTAGGCCTATTTTGTGTTGTTGTCATTGTCGTCGTCGTTGTTGTTGTTGTTGTGTGTGCGGAGCAGAACATGTGGTCTGTGACACCGACTGTTGTTGTTATCATGGGTTTCTATGCAACCAAGAGTGAGTCGGAGGGAGACAGACGTTTGTGCTGGACTTTGCTCCTGGCAGCACAAAGTATTTATGTAAAAAAAAAAGAGAGAGCGACGGCTCCACAGCTGCGCGGGTTCACGCGAGCGCGGTCACGCGGACCTGAGCCGTGCGGTTAATCGCAGGCTTATAAATGGAAGAGATTCAAATGTTAGAAGTTTTCAGAAAACACACCAGCCTTGGAGAGCTGTGGAGAAGGCCAGCCCACATCAGCAGCACTTAAGATATGCTCTGGTGAATGGCTTTCCCCCCACCCCTTGCTGACACAATGTTTATTCTTTAGCTTGCCCTGATCGACAGCAGCCTGTGTGCCAGACCATAGATTTAATTGAGGTGGATAGTTGTTAAAAGTCATCTACATTACGCTTGTGGTTGCTTAAATTCAGTACGATGACATGTGAGGTGAAGTGATATAGATAAATATTTAAACTAATGAAGTGCATAGAGGCACTTGACCTGTGTGGAAGACTGTCGTCTTATTATGAACCATTGTTGAGATGTAGAGCACACCTGTGAAAACAACTAATATGTTGAACCCTGTATGAAACATCTAAAAGTACATGATGGAGAAGCTGAGTTGAATATGAAAGTGTAAGACTTTGCCACTGTGGGCAGAGCAACTACTGTGTGATGTTGCGTTGCAGTTTTTTTTTTTTTTCTTCTGAGCTGATGAGCAGGCTACACATTATCAGATCGAGAGCTGTCTGAGAACTACTCTAAGAGAGGGAAACAGCGCTATGATAACTGTGATAACTGGAGTGTGCAACGTTTCCATGAGCAGTTTTCCTGCATCTTGACTTGTGTGTAGAGTGTTCATAACATCAGCATCATGTTTTTGATTATTTGTTTGTTGGGTTGAAAAATAGTTAAATAAACTGGTGATCATATTTACGGATCACCATGGCACATATCATCAGCCATGTGATTTATTTTTGCAGATGACAAAGTGAGTGTGAATGTGTCTGACATCACAGTGTTTTTGTGCACTGTGCAAGAGTAATTGCCTTTGATTGTGAGTGACAGCGGTGATTTTGCAGGTCACCAGCTATTGTAAATAAAAAAAAAAAAAAAAGAGTGAATAAGAGGGAGAATTTATATTGTAGAAAAAAAATAATCATAGGAAAAAGGTTTTGTGTTGATCAACCAAAAAAACAACTATAATTTCATTTTCTGCTTTTAAGAAAGGACTGTTCACAAAAACACAGAGCGAGAGAGAGAGAGAGATATGTGTTGATTAAGCAGTGATGATAATAATGAAATGTCTTAGTTTGTCACTTTCAGGTGAAAAGCAGACCTGAATCAATTTTCCACATGCAGAGGTCGGAAGAAAGTTATAGTTTAACATCATTGGAAACATGCAGGCCAAGTTTCTGGCTGACTTATTTACAGTGCCATGTGTTTCTCAACCTCACAAGCGAGTTCACTCCTCCCTGAAGATAAGGAATGCAGCTCCATGATAAAGAGACAGCAGCAAGTCCTGAGCACAAAAAGTCCCAGCAAAACAGCAGCAATGTGGATAAACAGCAGCAGCAGAAGAAAGCAAACCCATCTTCCTGTCTGATTGGATGAATTCCACGGAGGGGCGAGCAAGATGGCGGTGGCAGCATGTTGAAATGCTCAAAAAGGACTGAGTGACTCGGGCAAGCCACATGCAGCTAGCATGCTGGCTAGCGACATGAAAGAAATGGACCCTTCGTGATGCGTTCAACGTGCCAGCGCTGTGGTGGGAAAGGCTCCATCATAAACACGCCCTGCGCCGAGGTTCAGGCCAAGAAGAAGAAGACGATGACTTCCAAGCCCAAGAAGGTCGGCCTCAGCGTGGGCGAGCTGATTGTGAAAGCCGTGGCCGCTCTCAAGAAGGCTCTGGCTGCCGGAGGCTACGATGTGGACAAGAACAAGGCCCGTGTCAAGACCGCCATCAAGAGCCTGGTGGCGAAGGGCACTCTGGTGCAGACCAAGGGCACCAGGACCTCCGGATCCTTCAAGATGAACAAGGCTACTGAGAGCAAAGCCAAGAAGCCCGCCGCGGCCAAAGCCAAGAAACCGGCAGCAGCTGCTAAGAAGTCGCCCAGGAAGGCAGCAGCAGCAGCACTTCAGCCACTAGCACGAAGTCAACCGCATCAGAGGACAATAGTGAGAGTGGCTGTGACTTCACTGTGCATGTGAAGAAAACATTTGAGGAGAACTGAACAGTTGGAGTTTGACATTTGCCACCTGTGGAGTAAAATGGCAAGAAGAGACAGTGGGACACAGGACAAAGCTGAAGGAGAACTGCCGGCTGTTGGACTGTTGAAGTGGGAGAGGACAACAGAGTGAGAAGACTAGGTGAGAACACATAGGAATTATTTAATGTGGGAAATCAAAATTTGGGTTAGCAAACCTGGGGAAAAGAAAACTGACTGCTTAAGTTGGAAAATTGAGACGGAGTCTGAAACATTGCGAAAATAGAAACATATACAAAATCACACACACACAAGCAGAACATGCATTAACCCTACTAACAATTCCAAACACAAAATGACTCATGAAGACTCATAGCACATTAGTTAAGAAATGATTAAATAATAGCAGAGAAGTGTGTAGGAAAGGCAGCTTTAAGAACATGCTCTGCTGGAGATGCAGCTCCACAGACATGCATTAGACCTGCCTAATAACACAAACACATGTAATGAAAATTAGCTTGTTATCTTTCATCAGTGTTAAAATAGTGTCAATTTAGCAGACACTTGTTATTAAATACTGAATTTATCTAATGCAAAAAATTGACTCTCCAGGTTGCAGGACAACAGTTTAACTTTTGTGGGAAAAAAGATCCTGGTTTGACCAACCAGTGATCAGACAATAAATTTAGTTGTTAAAATGGTAAATTGGGAGAAGCTTCCTGCTTGATTGAGGCAGCACATGTAATTTACTGTATGAGGGAAATTGTCTTTTGTGATACTATTTTGAACATGCTTTTCTGTCGTCCTGTCAACTTAGTGGGTTAATAGTTGATATGCAAATTAGTGATCGGTTTTAGATTAATGAAAGGTGACTGAATTCTAGCACGAGTGAATGAGATGTGTTGGAGTTGTTGTGTGTTGAGTGGAGACTCTAAAACACTGAGTTTCCTGCTTTGATGTGCGAGTGAATCCTGTATTTAGATACACAACTCTGAATACGTCAGAACAGACTGTTTTGTGAAGTGCATGACAGCATGTCACATGTTTTATGATGAAGGGAAAAGGAAAATTGAATAAAATAGATCTGTGGCCTAAATGAGTGAAGAGCACAGACCTGGTAATTAAACTCATAGCTAATAAGACATTAGGATTATGTTGTGTGTTGTGCAGCTGATGGTTGATTTGGAGTGAATCTAGCTGATGATTTTTCTTTTGTTGTGAAGTTGAGCCTGCCGATTAGTATGATGGTATGATAAACCATGCTAATGGTATGATTTACCCTCCTGAGATGAGGAGCTTGTGTCATGACTTAACAAGGCCTTTTTATTTTGATACTTTCACAGTGCACTGAGAGTTTGGTTTGATAATCTCTGTTATTTTTTATTTTTCATTTTTGAACAAGCACTGATTTTTGCTTGTGAATTTCTTTTCTTTGAGCAGATCTGCAAGTCGGGAATTAAAAGCGTTACACGTCGTCAAGAAAATTGTTGCAAGTGAGTTTCTCCACATTTAAAATGGGTTCAGGAGAAAGCCACTTATTTGGGACAATTAGGAAATGAGAGTCCCCCCCCCAAAAAGGATTCAACGAGGAAATCCAGTCTAAATTATTTTTCTTTTTGAAATAACGTCGTTTTGCTGAGCGTGGAAACGAATGCGATGATAATTTCCACAATTAGCAAAAGAAGGAACCACTGAGTGAATGAGTAAGAATTTTAAAATAACTGACTGACTGACTGAACATGATTGTGTGAAGCTAACCCCCACCTGACAAAGGTGCAGATGAACCCATGTGTTTCCTTTTACAGGAGCAGAAAGATGACAGCAACACTCGAGGTTGCATGATGATTTAACCTTTTAAAAAATGCCATTTTCTGTGTCTGTGCATTTATCAGGTGTGTTATTCATAGGCTTGTGTTGCTCACAGAGATAACTGTGACAAAGTATGCATACGCCTGCGCAAGCGCTAATATTTGCATTTTTTTTTTTTTTTTTTTTACAGCATGCCAGTTCTTCATGTGAATTGATGATGCGATTTATACCAGGACAACTGGTTGATGTTTTTTCCTACTACAGGATTTCTGGGTTTATGTGTGAGGAAAACTGTGTTTACAGGTTGTGAGTGGTGATGCTGTTGCATTGTGTTGATGGGAAAATGTGAAGGTTACTTTGATAGTGTGAATAACATGTGTGAAATTTCCTGTGTTGAGAACTGGTGTTACTTCTTTCCACAGCTAGGGTTGACTTTATGGTGTTTTTATGGCACCTCTGGAACCTGTTGACCTGTGTCTGACCTCTGTCTGACTGCAGTCAATGTGTTTTGCTAATGTTTGTTTCTTTGAGAATGCTGTAGTAGATTCAGCTGAAGCGGACAAGTGACATGGGTAAAACAAATAAGAGATTACGGTATTTATGGAATAGTTTATTATGGGCTCATTTGCTGGCCACTTTTGAACCCATAATAGTAATATATAAGTGGAGTGACTTTGCTTAAGAGCAGTCACCGATTACATTAATGTTGCCTGAGTACATGGGATGATCCATGTCTGAGGCGACTTATGAAAATAATTGTAGTTTACTGATTTGAGAAAACCTGCACATGACACTTGTCTTGCTGATGTTGAATGCTTCTTGTCCTTATGATACAATTGTTTACAGGTATGAAGTTTGATTTTACTTCCAGATTTTGTTTTCCAGGCCATGATGGTGTGTATGCAGGCTCCTGGGAGAGCCAGGTGTTAAGCAAACTTAATATGCAAAGCACACTAACATTTTCATTGCAGGATTATGGGTCCAGGGTGGTGCTGCTCCAGGGGAGGAGATGCCCTGATGTTGCCTGGGATATGATCTAGCTAATCTTTTTCTTTAAGACTGGACTCCAGGTTTGGTGAGTTGACGCATGGGTGTGTCCATGCGTCAAGAGGAGGGGTCCAAGGATTAACATTAAACAATGTTTACTATTATTGTTGCAGTGATTTGTGTGATTAGCCGTTTTATTTACAAATATTAAACCTATGCAAGTGGTGCATCCATGTTCAGATGAGGCTTTGATGGCCTATAAGTGAAGTTCACTGAACTAAAGAATGTGGTTTGATGATTGTTGACATGCTCTCCAAATAGAAGTTTTTCTTCTTAGCAAGGGAATACAGGTGCAGCAGTAATCTCCTGAGAAATCTTCAGAGGCCCAGTGAGAAGCGTGAAACATTCCAGGCATAGCTGACAGCCAGGCAGTGGTTGAGGTCAGAGGTCAAGCTGGTTGGGGCCCATCATGAGATCAGACCTTGGTGCCACAGCAAGGACCATGAAACTGCCTGCAAAATAGAGGAGAGGATCGTCCACAAGATGGGAGAGAGGCTTCAGGAGGATCAGAGATCATCTTCAGCACAGCAGACATCACACAGAGAGCTGTGCTACTAAGCTTCCAGGAAATCAAGAGGAGACTTCCCACAGCAAGATTTTAAATAAAATGAAAGATTCAATATTGACGCTGAGGAAGACAACTAAGGTGTACGACGTGCTCTGCCTTAAACCTTCAGCAGCGTTGGAACATGAAAACTCGTGGGATGAGGGGAGCGTGCCAAGCTCCATCGACAGCGCAGAAGGAGTTCGAGGATGACATCATGATTCTGTGAAAGCACAGGAACCAGAAGCTATGGTGGTGATAACAGCAGTTTCCTATGAACATCACCTAACGCTGTGCCACTGTACTGTGCATACGATGACACTCTGAAGGCTGCTGGGATCATAACAGCAGTAAGATGACGGAACCCAGCACCCTTTCCACAGAGAGCTTTTTCTGCAGAGCGTGGACAATTAAGGAGTCATAAATATCCCCCTCACAAGACGAAGGTCTGAAGTCAGGTGATGGGGGCTGGTAAGAGGCCATAAAACTAGAGTGCTGAGAGGTCTGCAGCTTTGGAAATAGCTGAGACCCATGTTGACAAACAACAAAACCAACTAGTATGTTTGAATGTCTATTCTACATACATTTGGACTCTGGTCCTATGGACAGTGATGGAAACAACTGGAAGAGACATTCATGACGCCCTGCAGAGCTTAAACCACTCTGCAGAGAGACATGTGATGTGCACACCCGGAGGAAGCATCACCAAGCTGAGATGTTTTTGAAAATGTTACTTTTTTAGTTTCACTATTAAATTAACAATTTCTTTGTTTGCTCGTAAGATGCAGTTTGCCATGAGATGAGCTCAATGAATGGGGTAACTGCTAATACATTTATTAAACTGTGTAACTTTTACAGTAATTTAGGGTGATTTGACATATGCTGAGTATAAAAATGTTTGCATTGAAACTGTCAGACATGAGGTATTCATACCTGGGAACTTTTCAGGCATAAAGGTCAAAAAGGGGGGAAATGTTAGATTTGTATTGTTGATTGTCATTTATGCTTAGAAATATTTACTTATATATGCTTAGAGTTTTGTAATTAGTTGTAGATTGGTAGAGGTTTTGATCCTTGATAGTCTGCAAACTTTGTGTGTATTAGACAGCACTTTGGGAGCATGAGAGGTCATACCGTGTCTTATTATTTTATGGTAGGATTAACGTAGTTGCGTCTGTTCTAGTCTAAGTGCTCTTTGTTTAGATGAACTGCAGGACTTCCTCACCGTGTTATCTAGGATGAACCATCTAGGGTAAGGGGGAGGCTACCCTCTTCCTGACCAAGGATGTTTGACCCTTTGATCAGCAGTCCCCACACACACACACACACACACACACACAGTATTCTTTGTTCACATGTATACCTATGTAAGATGTTATATGTTAATGACCCTATGCATATTCATGTAACCACAATAAAAGGAGTGCTGTGGGGAAACCTGGCTGAGAGTCTGACAGTGGTCAAGTGGTGGAACGACGCTTGGCTCCAGCCAGGTCTCCCTCATGCATGAGTAACCAGAGAACTTTGGTGCCTTGAGTCTTGCTTTTGCTGCGTAGCAGATTGTCCTTAACGTTCCAGCGAATAGGTTTATGCTACAAACCTAACACCACCCCTCCTCCGAACGACCAGGTCCTGTGTCTCACTACAGCTGAGGTGAGGAAAACTCTACGCAGAGTCAATCCACGTAAAGCTGCTGGACCAGACAACATCCCAGGCAGAGTGCTCAGAGAATGTGCTGATCAGCTGGCAAATGTTCTCACCGACATCTTCAACATCTCTCTGAGCAGTGCCGTTGTCCCCACGTGCTTCAAGGCCACCACCATCGTCCCCGTGCCCAAGAAGTCTTCTGTGTCCTGTCTCAATGACTACCGCCCTATCGCACTTACACCCACCATCATGAAGTGCTTCGAACGGCTCGTCATGAGACACATCAAGACCCTGCTGCCCCCCTCACTGGCCCCAATGCAATTTGCATACCGCCATAACCGCTCAACGGACGACGCCATCTCCACTGCACTCCATCTTGCCCTGACACACTTGGACAAGAAGGACTCACACGTCCGAATGCTGTACATAGATTTCAGCTCAGCATTTAACACGATCATCCCCCAACAACTGATCGGAAAGCTGAGCCTGTTAGGCCTGAACACCTCCCTCTGCAACTGGATCCTGGACTTTCTGACCGGAAGGCCTCAGTCAGTACGGATCGGGAACTGCACCTCCAGCACCACCACACTGAGCACTGGGGCCCCACAAGGCTGTGTGCTCAGTCCTCTGCTGTTCACACTGCTGACTCATGACTGTGTAGCAACACACAGTTCAAATCACATCATTAAATTCGCTGATGACACGACCGTGGTGGGTCTCATTAGCAAGAACGACGAGTCAGTGTACAGAGAGGAAGTGCAGAGACTAACGGACTGGTGTAAGGACAACAACCTGTCTCTGAATGTTGACAAGACAAAAGAGATGGTTGTTGACTTTAGGAGGACACGAGGCGACCACTCACCGCTGAGCATCAACGGCTCCTCTGTGGAGATCGTTGACAGCACCAAATTCCTGGGTGTACACCTGGAGAAGGACCTCGGCTGGTCCCTCAACACCAGCTCCCTGCACAAGAAAGCCCAACAGCGTCTCTTCTTTCTGAGAAGACTGAGAAAGGCCCGGCTTCCACCACCGATCCTGACCACCTTCTATAGAGGAACTATTGAGAGCATCCTGAGCGGCTGCATCACTGTCTGGTTTGGGAGCTGTGCCATATCAGACCGCAAGACCCTACAGCGGATAGTGGGAACAGCAGAGAAGATCATCGGGGTCTCTCTACCCTCTATTGAGGACATCTACACCACACGCTGCATTCGCAAAGCCACCAGCATTGTGGCTGATCGGACACACCCCTCTCACACACTCTTTACACTCCTGCCATCTGGAAAAAGGTACCGAAGCATTCGGGCACGCACATCCAGACTGTGCAACAGCTTTTTTCCACAAGCCATCCGTCTCCTCAGCAAAAAGGGACTGACTGATAAACACGCACACACACACATACACTAACATTATCACTCTGCTTAACTCAAATACCTCAAAACATTGAGACTGGACTGACTAACCAACACAAGCGCAAACACACTGACCTACACCACCAAACCATCGCACACACCAACCTGTAAATGCTCTTTTGCACAATATTATTACTAGATATATTATATTTTTTTTTTTTTTTTGCACTAACATGTCTTGTAGCACCTTGGTTCCTGGAGGAACGTTGTTTCGCCTCACTGTGTATTTTTAAACTGTATATGGTTGAAGTGACAATAAAGTTGAACTTGAACTTGAACTTGAGGAGGATCAACCCCCGCAAGGCAGCAGGACCAGACAACATCCCGGGACGGGCTCTTAAAGCATGTGCCAATGAGCTGGCGGAGGTTCTTACCTCCATCTTCAACCTCTCCCTCAGCCAGAACACTGTCCGCACATGCTTCAAGACCACAACCATCATCCCTCTCCCCAAGAAAAGTCCAGCCACCTGCCTGAACGACTATAGACCAGTTGCACTCACTCCAATCATTGCGAAGTGTTTTGAGAGAGTGGTACTGGCCTACATCCAGAGCAACATTACAGACACTCTGGACCCCCTGCAGTATGCCTACCAGCCCAACAGGTCCACGTCAGACACCATCGCTGCTGCCCTTCACTATTCATTCTCCCACCTGGAAAACAAAGACTCATACATCAGAGTACTTTTTGTTGATTACAGCTCCGCTTTCAATACTGTCATCCCAAACAAACTCACTCACAAGCTGGCAACACTCAACCTGCACCCTCCCTATGTGACTGGCTACAGGACTTTTTGACTGGCAGGCCTCTGTCAGGATCGGCAACAGGACTTCAGTCAGCATTATTACAAACACTGGCGTCCCACAAGTTTGCGTCCTCACCCCCACCCTCTACACCCTGTACACCCACGACTGTGTCGCCTCCAACAAAGACAACATCATTTTGAAGTTCACAGATGACACTGCAGTGATCGGTCGCATCACTGGAGGGGACGAAGCGGCTTATAGGAGAGAGGTGGCCGCTCTGGTGTCATGGTGTGAGGATAACAACCTCACCCTCAACACTGAAAAACAAAGGAGATGATAGTGGACACGAGGAAGAAGAGGAGGCCTCACCCACCGCTGTCTATCTGGGGCCTTGAAGTGGAGAGGGTGAGCAGCTTTAGGTACCTGGGCGTCTACATCTCTGAGGACCTCACCTGGACACTGAACACCACACAGCTGGTCAAGAAGGCTCAGTAGTGGCTGTATTTCCTGAGGACGCTGAGGAAATTTGGTATGTCGGCCAAGATCCTCAGCAGGTTCTACAGCTGCATTGTGGAGACCCTGACTAGCTGCATCACTGCATGGTACGGCAGCACTACTGCTATGGACCGCAAACGCCTGCAGAGAGTGATAACAACTGCGGAGAAGATCACCAGGACCCCGCTGCCCTCTCTGCAGAGCATCTACCATCGCAGAGTCCAGAGGAGAGCTGCCTCCATCCTCAAAGACCCCCAACTGTTCACACTTCTGCCCTCGAGACGAAGGTTTAGGAGTGTGAAATCCAGAACATCCAGACTCACTAACTCCTTCTTCCCCACTGCTGTCGGACACCTGAACAGCTGACCCATTTTGAACAGTAATAATAATTTTTTTTTCCACGTCTGGTCATCTTACATATTAAGCCAGCATATTGAGCTATAGCTCTTTTGCACACATCTGTTTCAAATCTCCATGTTTTGTCTCCTTTTCTGTCTTCAGCTATTTATTTGTACTATTTGTATTTATATGTTCTATTTCTATTGTATATATTAATCGGCATCTGTGGGTGGACAGCAAAGAAAGAATTTCATTGCACAAAGAAATGACAATAAACACTTTGAATCTTGAATCTTGATTGATTCAGAAGTCAACATCTACAGGTTCTTATAAATGATGTTTTTGCCACAATATTTTCCCCCATATCTAAAAAAAGGAAAGCTAAATAAATTACACATTGGCACATTTAAGCAGTGATCCTTTAACATGTTTTTAATTTCAACTACATACCTATAATAGACCTATATTTGCTAATAAATAATCAGACATGGGAAGGACTGATTGCTATAAACCTCCTCAAGATATTTCATCTGTTATTCCAGGTGGGAATTTCTCCAGGAAATGTTTGCAGTGCTATGAGTAAAGCGATATGCTTTTGTATCCCCACACTGGAAAGAAAATCCAAATTTATAAAAGAATGTTTTGTAATTTGTGGTTTACCTGATGTGCCTGCTAGTGTGCCAGGTAGTGTATGAAGGTAAAACTAAATGAGATTTAGAAATCAGGATCTCTGACCATGAAACCAAAACAAAGAACAGAGATGAAAGATCTCCCGTCCCTAGATGTGTTAATGCTGCTGTTCATTATGCATTTTTGAATGTATCAAAATGTTACGTCCCCCTAAAAAATGATGAAATGGAAACCGGGAAGCATGCACTACAAAATGAAACCCTTAAGATTTAAAAGAAGAACTATGAATTTTTGTGCTCTATTGTAATTCGTATATTATGGGTAACCCACCTTTTTTCATGTGTTATGTGATGCTATTTCAATTAAATATGTGGTGTCCTTATCATTTTTAGAGAATTTGTAGGACAAGGTAATATACTATTTTCTTTCATTTGCTACTTTTTGGCAAAGTTTACTTGCAGATGGTTTCTGTGACACATTTAAACATCACGTGTGAAGCTATTACTGCCATGTACTTCTCAAATGACGACTTGCTCTTCTTTGACAAACACTGAGAACTGTGCATATCGGTAGATGCTGGTGTTTTGGTTGTCATTATGATTCAAAAGTTGTGACAACGACATAGCTCTCGTTTTCAAAGGATAACTACAATAGACTTAAAGGTCATCACTGACTCAAAATGGAAGCTTACACGTGTGTAAAAGGAGTGACTGGTTGTGATGGTGAACAGTAACTGGAGTGTCTACTACGTGAAATTCTGTGACATCTCCAGTACTTGCAGAAAGCATTTTGATACAGCTAAAAGATACTGAAATATTTGTGGTCTCAACCACATATGTCAGAAACATAAAAAGAAACAACATTTTTCCTCCATCTGTAATGGGCCAAATAACCCTCGAAGCAAGACATTTTAAAACATCCTCGTTGCTTTTACTTCTGTATTTTGCTGTTATTTATTTGTCGTGAATGAAAAGCACACTGTGGGGCAAGTGTGTCATGAAAACAAAGGTGACACGATTTTATGACAGTGACTGTAATGTCCTTCAGGATTGTGCTTAGTGCTAAACGGATATTGATAACATGCCAGGAGTTTAAGGAAAGACGACATGTGAGCAGTCTTTGAAAACTTTTGCTGTTTACATCTATATACGGTTTTTACTACAAACCGTGCCAAGTCTGAATCTTGAAAGACTCGAGCAGCTGATGTCAAGCAGCTGAAATCCGGCTCTGTCTCGATGTGTGCCTATATCTTGGCTGCATGCCTACGTACGCTTTCTCTTTCCATTCACAAAGGAGCTCTCATTGTTATTCACCATCCTGTATTGACAGATTTAGATTGCTTTCCATGCTTGATTGATGACGAGGTGAAACAAGTGCGCTCTATACACTCTCTTAGCGAAGCTCTATCTCTTGTGTGAGGCACTCCATAATTTATTCAGGTTACTCTACAGAAACTGTGCTGTTGCATAAGTCCCCCTGACTTAAATAGCTGCAGTACTGTCCTTGTTGCCTTCTTGAGTGTATTTTCTCCCTCTAGGTGCTGTTCTGCCTTTTGGAAATGGGACCACAAGTCCTATTTTCCATGTTCTAGTTTGAGAAGAGAGTAAGTGAGCCAGCAGTTCTGTGGATGCCAAATTATGCTCTCTTGACCTGCTGGCTTATCACCAATGAAGACATCTTTTAGAAAGGTTGTGATTTTCATTAGTGGGAGCTGTAACTTTCTATGCATGTACAGTAATGTCAATGAAAACAACGGTTTGCGTGCTGGTAATTAATTATACCCCATCAACATTATATTTAAAGCAATGCTATTTAAATGTAGGCTCCACAGGAACACTCATTAATCTTTCCGAGATACAGCTCAGTGCCCAGGGCCACGTTTTCTGTTTATTTCCCCCTGTATTACTTACTATATGCTGCTTTCCTGCTTTGTCTCCATATTTTTGTTTTTGCTCTTTGATTTCGAGAAAACATATACAGAACTCGCTTTTCCAACCGCCGGAGGCACGCGGAGATATAAAATAAGTTGTTTCGTAACAAGCCTCCTAAAGGATTCAGCGTTCTTCAGCAAGGGTATGGTCAGTAAGTAGGACGCATTTCTAAACATGCTGAGATGTAAGTAAGTCACAAGAAGCTGCTGACTGAACACATTGGTCCAAAAAGTCAAAGCAAAGTCATTTTTGGTCTTCCTTTTTCACCAGGAAACTATCACAGCCACTCAGCGTGCTCTTCTCTCCCTGACAAGATGGGTTTTGACAGTCCTGCGCTTGAGTGTTTGATCTGTAGGCTCTAGAAGACGAAGCAAGGGCCCACGGGGTTTGGCAGCAGCAGTGTTGAGGAGCCCAAGGGACTGAGCATCAGCCGCTGCTCTCAGAAACGAGCCTGGTGTTTTCCTTCTAACACCAGCCCAACATTTTACAGATCTCAGAATACCAACAAACACTATTGCAAAGACTGTACGCACCGTCAGGGAGGAATGAGAGCATTTCACTGCGCTTCCCAAGTGGCCCCAATTCATTCTAATAAATCCAGACAAGACCAAAGCACCGGCGCTCTGTTTTGTTGTTTCTTATACAGCTGTTTCAATAGAAAGCGATTTTTCATTTTATTACAGTGTGTCATACAGTATTTGCCACAGCTAGTTGGGAATAACAATATCAATAAAACCATATCTTGTAATTAAATGCTTTTTGGATGCAAAACAAAAAGTTATTTTTTGGCAGTTAAAACTTGCAGAGCACATTTATTTAAACAAGGTTAGTTTAAAGCATTGTTCCACTTTTTTAATACGCATTAAAAAAAGGATAAAATCTATCTTCTGAGCCAGCAATGTTATTCTGAAATACCTACTCAACCATTAGATAATAATGTAATCTGCCACAAATTGTCATTTATGAGTCTGCATGACTTTGGTGACCACCTGATATTTCTAGTAATGGTGAAGTCATGTTTCGTGGCTAGAAGAATTACTTCTAGATCCTGCTGGTAAAGGACAGTCAGCAATCAGTCAGTAATGTGCATCAGTTAAATAGTGAAAGCAAAGCAGTCCTTGGATGATGATGAAAGGAGCCATAAAATAGAAAAAGAAAGAGGTGTTGGCAGTACGGCAAGCAGAGCAGTCATTAAGTGCACCACCGAGTTTGTCCTGTCTTTGCTTCCCGGTGTCAAAGGTCAAATACAGTTGGCATGAAAAAAGAATTTTCAGTGCCAGAAGATGAAAAGAGTCCACTTACTGTTTAATTAATGCAGAGACAGGATGAGATCATCAGAGTTTGTTTTGTGAAGCTGGCAAACAAAACAGTGCTTTACTGGAACTGTCCAATTCTGTAAATTCATGTTGTAACTGAGTATAATTTGTTAAGTCATAATTACACAGAAGATACTGATGCACGTCTCCAGTGTGCCAGTGTGTTGATTTCTCTTTGTCTATCAGTGCTGATTGTGTTATTCAGAGATGACTGCTGATTGAAACCAATTTAAATAAACACTACTGGTGTGGATAAAACATACGGCGCTGCAGCAGTCTGAGTCACCCCTCATTTCTTTACAGTGTGTTGAGAAATAGAAATCCTGTGCAAACATATATGGAAATACAGAATAAAGTCTGTATAAATCGAATAAGCTTTTATTATTCAATACAGTGAGAACTGTCATAGACAAGCTTTCTTCTCATTTCTTTACGTAGTCTTCGGGAATAGTTCTCCAGGCTTCTTCGAGGACATTCAAAGCTCTTCTTTGGATGTTTCTGCCTTTTGTTCTTTTCTCTGTCAAGATGATCCCACTGCTTCAGTACTGGTTGGGGCTTTGGGGAGGCACTCCATGACTGGTAGTGTCCCACTGTGTGTTTTCCTATCCAGGTATGCTTTAACTGCACAGCAGTCTGTTTGGGATCACTGTTATGCTAAAAAAAAAAAAAAAAAACATCCACTCCCAACAAGAGCCTTCTAGATTATGTTGAATGATGGATTAAAATCTGATGGTGCTGTTCAACATTCATAATTTCATCCATTTTGACAGCAGTGCCTGGCGGAGCCTCCACTGCTTTACAGATAGCTGTAGACTCACTCTTGTACAGGGAGTGCAGAAACATTAGGCAAGTTGTGTTTTTGAGGAATAATTTTATTATTGAACAACAACCATGTTCTCAATGAACCCAAAAAACTCATTAATATCAAAGCTGAATGTTTTTGGAAGTAGTTTTTAGTTTGTTTTTAGTTTTAGCTATTTTAGGGGGATATCTGTGTGTGCAGGTGACTATTACTGTGCATAATTATTAGGCAACTTAACAAAAAACAAATATATACCCATTTCAATTATTTATTTTTACCAGTGAAACCAATATAACATCTCCACATTCACAAATATACATTTCTGACATTCAAAAACAAAACAAAAACAAATCAGTGACCAATATAGCACCTTTCTTTGCAAGGACACTCAAAAGCCTGCCATCCATGGATTCTGTCAGTGTTTTGATCTGTTCACCATCAACATTGCGTGCAGCAGCAACCACAGCCTCCCAGACACTGTTCAGAGAGGTGTACTGTTTTCCCTCCTTGTAAATCTCACATTTGATGATGGACCACAGGTTCTCAATGGGGTTCAGATCAGGTGAACAAGGAGGCCATGTCATTAGTTTTTCTTCTTTTATACCCTTTCTTGCCAGCCACGCTGTGGAGTACTTGGACGCGTGTGATGGAGCATTGTCCTGCATGAAAATCATGTTTTTCTTGAAGGATGCAGACTTCTTCCTGTACCACTGCTTGAAGAAGATGTCTTCCAGAAACTGGCAGTAGGACTGGGAGTTGAGCTTGACTCCATCCTCAACCCGAAAAGGCCCCACAAGCTCATCTTTGATGATACCAGCCCAAACCAGTACTCCACCTCCACCTTGCTGGCGTCTGAGTCGGACTGGAGCTCTCTGCCCTTTACCAATCCAGCCACGGGCCCATCCATCTGGCCCATCAAGACTCACTCTCATTTCATCAGTCCATAAAACCTTAGAAAAACCAGTCTTGAGATATTTCTTGGCCCAGTCTTGACGTTTCAGCTTGTGTGTCTTGTTCAGTGGTGGTCGTCTTTCAGCCTTTCTTACCTTGGCCATGTCTCTGAGTATTGCACACCTTGTGCTTTTGGGCACTCCAGTGATGTTGCAGCTCTGAAATATGGCCAAACTGGTGGCAAGTGGCATCTTGGCAGCTGCACGCTTGACTTTTCTCAGTTCATGGGCAGTTATTTTGCGCCTTGGTTTTTCCACACGCTTCTTGCGACCCTGTTGACTATTTTGAATGAAACGCTTGATTGTTCGATGATCACGCTTCAGAAGCTTTGCAATTTTGAGACTGCTGCATCCCTCTGCAAGATATCTCACTATTTTTGACTTTTCTGAGCCTGTCAAGTCCTTCTTTTGACCCATTTTGCCAAAGGAAAGGACGTTGCCTAATAATTATGCACACCTGATATAGGGTGTTGATGTCATTAGACCACACCCCTTCTCATTACAGAGATGCACATCACCTAATATGCTTAATTGGTAGTAGGCTTTCGAGCCTATACAGCTTGGAGTAAGACAACATGCATGAAGAGGATGATGTGGACAAAATACTCATTTGCCTAATAATTCTGCACTCCCTGTATGTCTGTCTTGACCACACTGACAGCAATATGAACTAAAAATGTAAAATTTGGATTCATCACTTCATAGCACCTTGTTCCACTGATATTCAGACCATTTTTGTGTAATCTGGTTTACCTCAGCCTTTGATCCCTGTTTTCCTTTCTTACAAATATTTTATTTTAAGCCACCGTTCCACAAAGACTTTTTCTGAAGCAGATGGATGAACTCCATCTGCTAAAGGCCACATTTATCTCTCCAGTCCTGTATCAGGTCTTTGCTGGATTTTTCTCTGTTTCTTAAGGGCTTAACTTCAGATACTGTTTGTTTGCTATCAAACTGTCATCTTTTTGGGCATTTTGTGTTTGATTCACAGCTCAGTGTTAAGTGGCTTAACAATCCTCAGAAAGTGGTCAGTCACTCTAAAGTGAGTGAAAAAGCAGCCAATGTCCAAAGAAAAACAAAAAACAAAGCCTGGAAAATCTGGAAGCAAAATATAATAAACTAGGGATGACTTGTGCGCAGTACTGTCAGTGATTGATTAGATTTGCTATGAAATATTAAAAGCCACTGCGGCACACTTCTAATGTTATTTGAAAGGGCCGTGGAAATAAATTCTAAAAATATAAAGTGGACAGACACTGACGTGTCTTAGTGCAGCTACGGCTGATACTGAGAACAGGAAATACTTTCACCCAAATACAATATTGATGGTAAATGTTTTGCTTTGCTGTTGGTAAAGAGAGTAACATCATTCACAAGAACATTTGGTAAAACAAGGGGATGGCGATTTGGGAGAGAAATAAAGAATTCATACAAAAAAAAGAATGAAATGAATGATGAATGAAACCCAGACATAAAGCTTCAAGAAAGCTTCTGGTTTGTTTCATATCGTTTGAACACTGACCGTACGTAGAGCTGCTTCTTGGGGGAAAAGGACATCTGATCATCAATTATCCACTATGTATAGCTGTAATGAGGGCTTTCTTTATTATGCAAGTTAAATACAACATTAATTCTGGGCAAGCTTCGGTGTTCCCTTCAGGAATTAATATTGAGAAAATATCTTTTTTTTAATGTGCAGTACACAGTGAGAACTGGGGGAAAGGACACAAAAGCTTAAAAGCCATGCCCAGTGTTTCCTAAGCCAATTTTCAATGCTGTATTTATTTCTGACTGAACTTTCTCATTCACGAAGATTAAACATTTTGTCTTTGTATATCAGCTTTACTTGATATAATTGCTGATAGTCATACTCAGATTCATGCTTGGGATTAACTGAAGGAAAGAGAGAGAAGTGGTGCTTTACTGCAGAAAGCAGGGACCTTAGTTTGCACTGAATAGAGGAAGCAAAAGCCTGCAATATAATTTGTGCAGTGGAGTTTCGTGATTACTGTGGTTAACTGTTACAGCATCCGCAGTTTGTTAGCTCTCTCTAAAATGAACATCGTGGTTTACATCTCTGCACAGCTGAACATTATGAAAGAAAAACACAAACACAGTGAGAATATTGAGTGTTCTGCACCCTGTTTCCATTGTACTGAAGCTCTGCTTCTTGTGCTAAATATCTTTACAGTATATAAAATATATATATATTAGGGGTGCAACGATACACAAAATTCACGGTTCGATACTTTGGTGACACGGTTCGATATTTTTTCGATACAAAAAAATGTTCATGCCTTTTTAATTTGTCATTTATTAAAATTATAAATATATATTTTAACTCAAACGTACAGTTTTTAAATTTAATGTTGCTGAAACAACAAAGTAATAAAAAAATAAATCTATCGGATGGAGAAATCACTCATCTTTGGAAAAGAGAGTTTATTACAGAGAAATGTCTCTTTCCAAAAATAAAAGCTATACTATACGCTTCTTCTGGGCTATATTCTCAGCAGCATATTAAATATATCAGGTCCCCATAAGGAGAATCCTGTGCTAACGGCTGTCTAAATGACTCGGGTAAAGTTTGTAGCATGTGTGCTTGTTGTTTTTTTTCTGCTTCCACTTCTCTTTGCACTAGGATGATGTCGGAGTAAATGTGCAGTCATATTCGTTGTGTTCCCACTAGTGCTGTCAGCGTTAATCTCATTAAAATCATATTAACGCCACAACACGGCAAATCTACGAGGTACCGCGGATCGCCCCGTGCGTGGGGCTGGACGGCGTCAACACGTTAACAAGCTAACTGCGCTAACGCACTAGTTCCCACCAATTGAGCATTGCGTGGCACATCCAACATACTGTTTTACTTTTGTCCATGATGCGCTTACCTTCAGGGTCATACTTCACATGACGATACATATGCGTACCGAACCGAAAGCACTGTATCAAAAGGTTCAATATCCATACGAGTATTGTTGCACCCCTAATATATATATATATATATATATATATATATATATATATACACCAGATGAAGGAAATCCACTTTTGACTGGCTGTGTGACTGTCTCAGAGATGTTTGGCTCTAAAATTATGCCCTTGATGGATAGAGAGAACGTCTACCACTTAAAAGGGAAGAGAGAGCAGCATGCCGCTGTTTGGAAAATAACTGCCTGAGGGGAGGAATGTTTGTGCCATTTTAAGCTAGCATCCCATCTCAGCTCTCTGATCCATTAAACCAAGCTCATCCTCAGACTTTGTTTATATGAGCAAGCCTGTGGTATAGTGGCGGGCACACTTGCCAATACGGCCTATCTCAGTCTTTCCTGATCCAAAATTTTGATTCTTTCAGCAGATTTGGTTGAACCTGGGATCACATGATTAGTTGTGCGTATGGTTACGTGGATCTAACACCTGTCACTTCAATTCAGAGCTGCTTTGATGCTTTTTTATCAGAGCGTCGGCCTGCTCCCTGCTGTTCTTCATCTGCAGAACTGCTGTCTGTTTACAAATCGTACCAAAACTGATGCAGAGTAAAAAAGGGTTTGTTTTGTTTTAGGCTTAAAACTTTACCTTTTGATAGGTAACCATGCTATAGGTGTTGACTAATGGGAGGAGGGGGAGACATGCTGTATGCCTATATGCCACAACTGATGACCATTAATCTTTGCATTTTTGCTTCCACTGTATGCATTTCAAGTGCAATCAGCAAAGAAACTTTACCAGAATTAAATACATGGCAGTGATTCAGGACCATAACATCATCCCCACCACCACCACCACACACACACGCACGCACACACACACACACACACAATGAACAGCAACAAGTAACAATAGTTAATAGTTAATGCAAGTTTACTTTTCAAAGCATCTAAGGTTTAATTTTACACTTTACCTGGGGACATATGCATATTTATAGCTCACTTAATTTATGAAGGCTGTGCTGTGCTAATTGTCTTTTTCTTTTTACTAGAAATACTGTGATTTTTTTCCATAATCCATAAACTGCTTCTATGCTGTTTGATTAACTGTAATGCAGAATTATGAATTCTGCCTCCTACTTTTATTTGTGAGTACTCCTTTAGTTTACTGTAGTCCTGCTTTTCATCTGCATGCCCAAGGCCTTGAGGCATGAGCTCGGCTTTCCCTCGCTATTTATGAGAGATTAATGTTTTTGTTTAATTTCAGCCATGGGGGCAGTTGGGCATTATCAAAAAATAACCCTGAGTGAGAACCATTTAGCTTCTTACTTATGGAGTTTTAATATATTTCATGATGATGTGAATTTAATGATGTGTTGGCCCATTAGCGTTTTTGTAACGATAAAAGAGTGTGATTGTTCGCACCTTATTGTGGGATGCCGGAAACATTATAGGATTAGATAAACATTTTGCAAAATGCACACATTAGTTTTCTTAATGTGAAAGTTGAAACTGCTCTCATGTCTGTGGGGCTAAATATGCCAGCGGAGAGTTAGCATAGCATATAGAAAAAAATGGGTAAACAACTAGCTATCTACGTACAAAGGCTAAAAAAGGAAAGGAAGACAGGAAGTACTCGTACACTATCTAGTTTGCTGTGTGTAACAATGTGAGATATTGGCGCACTGACTTGCTGAAGTTTTGTCCAGACTTACCTCATTAAACTTTTTTGTTTAAAGCGTGATTTCAGGACTCCATCAGGTTTTCAAAATGTGCACACAGAATTGTTAAGGTTACACTGCACACACACATGCCAAGATATGTTAAATTTTCACCTAATAGCACTTTGGGAATCGCCTTGTTGGTGCAGGAATACCAAGTGATGCCTGTCAAATGTGTTATCTTTTGCATTTCTCATTGCTAAAGAAATGAGAAGAAGCAGTGTGTTTTTGCAGTTGGCCCTTAGTAACAAAGTGCCTGTTCTTTGTTAAGTTGTTAGTAGGTCTTGAGCTATATGCCTTTGTTATGCCAAAATCAGAGGTCACTATCAAATATTCCTCTGAACATGTTCAAGAAGCCAACGTCCAAAGAAATACTTTGAAAAACATTCAGGAAGCCTGGAGAATGATTACTCAAGACCATTTTAAGAAAATTGCAAGAAAGTTGGGCTCATTGGAAGCAAAATCTAAAGAACGAGGGGTGGCTCAAGACTTTTGGGATGTAGTGTAAATCTGATCCACAATCCTTCTGTAAAACAGCCCTGGAAGCACTTTAGTTCAAAACCTCACTGATGTTGGACAGGTCTGGGCCCGTTTCTTGATTTAACTGAGAATTTAATAAAGAATGTCAACGCAAGTTCCTGCTCTAACACATTACTGAAAGTGAAATAAGGTTTATAAAATGCATTACCAGTTTTGGTTTGGAAATGTTGATGCTTATTCACATCTTTTTGGGTGCAAATTTATTCCACTGGCCTCTTCGTTCAGTTTATTTTGTTAACATTCACAACAGTGTAGATGACATTGATTTCACCTTGTGAGTATGTCATCAAATCAAACTGTGTTTCTACTGTCATTTATTACCACTGCATCTACCACTACAATTTCGTAAAGTCTTTGTATCTCTTCATAACTTTATAACTTTGTGGGGATGTAAACAATACAGTAGTCGGGCAAAGGGAGCATTTTCCACTCACTTTATAATCCAGTCTCACACTGTTTTTAATTTATACAGAATTTATGACTAATTAATTTTTTTTTTTTATGTTACAATATTTTGATGTATGAGATATCTGAGGACACTGTTGTTGTGCGGTTTTCTTATTTCTGCTACATCAAAGTGTGAAGTCATATATCTGAAGTTCATGCACTTCCAGTGACTATGAAAACGAATAAACTTCATTATTCTTGTTACACGGATAACAGAAAACTTGAAATCTTAAAATGAATTGAAAATTACAATATAGATCATTTGACACAAATCAGTGTGATTGTTACATCTTAATTCTGAGCCGTGTCTTAAATATCTTTAGAGAGTCACAGAACATAAACATATTGTTGGCATGACAGTATGAGAGGTCAGCATTCCTTCACAAACTCCACAGCAACCCCGTCACTTAGCAACAAGAGCATGATGGAGAGAGCCAGGACCTCTTAAAATAGTCCTAATCCACTTCTCACTGATTTTAAACTACGATTAGAAGTACTTTTCACTGTGATGACCTTCTGAGAGTATAATCACAGTCTGTGTAAATGTGTTCTCTTGGACGTGGAGGCTGACCAAAGGCCCCTAATCCAATCCTTTAAAAAAAAGCACACGTTTCTTTCGATGTCCTTCATATAGATAGAGAGATCATGCTCCACCTGGAACTTAATAACACACTTTTCCAATGCAAAGTAATTGATAACTGGTTTACAGAGCTAAATCTTAAGAGCTTTAAAAAAGTAGTTTGAAGGATGTCTCACCTCTCATCCAGGAACCTGGAGCAGCAAGTAGCAACGGACCAAAAGCAGATTGATGTTCTTGTTTAATGTAGAAGACTGTTTAGCCCACGACTCTGTTGATGTGTGTATATAGTTGTACGGCTGTAAGTTATTAGTTCTCTTGTTGCCCAGGGATGGTATGATGAGCTAATACTGGATACCACTGCTTTAAAGCACTGCCTGTAAATGTCCAACCTATATGAGTCCTACAGAAACAAAAATAAAACAATTGTGTCCAGACAACCGACCGAACAAAAACTGAAAACTTCCTGTCTGTGCTCTGAGTCCCTGGAGGTTGAGGTGAAAAATATTGTGAACAAGGTCAGCGTGATCAGACGTACCTCATCTACCCGCCTTGAGCCTGGCTGTGACAATTTCATCTGGGGGGAAATTGTCAAAAATACTGTGATTCCCAGAGGCAGCAGGCAGCTTAATGGCCACTGCTTTTTTTTGCCTGATGATCATCGTGCTCTCATATCTGCGTATTCTCCTGTGATTTAATTTTCTACAGTCTAAAATGAGGCACACAGTCTGGCCCAACTTCAGTCAGTTAACCGTTTTCCGCATCTGTCATCCAGGCATGAAGAGTTGAGCGAAGATTATCAAGACTTTATTCAGTCTTCAGAACAAATGGCTGTTATGTCATACACTATATGCAAGAAACCTGCACATTTTAAATATGCCTTTAGAAAACAGCGAGCAGTTACTATATTAATGTTTTGAAGAAGAGATACATGTAGAAGAAGAGGTACATGTATCAGAATCAGAATCAGAAAGGGTTTTATTGCCAAATGTTGAGCGGGTTTACAACATTAGGAAATTGCTGCGGTGCTTCAGTGCAAACATACTGTTATAAATTAAGCTTAAATAGACATGAAAATAAAAATGAGAATAAGAATTAAAAGTGCTAAGTAGATAGATAGATATATACATGATATATACATGAGTGCAGGTGGTGATCAGTGCCAAACATGGAATGATGCAGTGAACAGTAGTAAATGATGCAGTAGTAAATAGCAACGTGCATCCCATTGCATCCCCATGCACGTGTCCAACGATATGTGGTTAGGTTAAGTGGTGATTCTTGGCCATTTCTTATGAGTGTAAATGCTTGTCTATCTCTGTGTGTTAGCAGGGTACTCTGCTTCTTGCCATATGGCAGTTGGGATAGGCCCCTGCGATGCTAATATGGATACACAGATGACGCACAAGAAGTAACAATAAACAACTTGGTTTTGCTAATTAATACATTTAGACTCCAGGTAATTCACAGCCACACAAAAAGTTACGACACACAATTTTCAGCTGGCAAGTCAATGTGTTCACATCGGCCCATATTCCTCAACAAAGCCAAATGCACATGACGCCTTGCTGGATGCCTTTTGAAAGCAATTCTAGCTACAAGGTTATTTTAGTACACAACACAGAATATTTCTCAGTGAAGTGGAGTGCACCATGCTTATTGTTTTGGGTTTTATTTATTTTTTTAGAGTCAATCCTACAATTTAATTTTCCACAATAGTGCAGCCTCAAAAATACCAGGAGAGTGGGGAATAATTTGAAAGAGCTATTGTTGATGAGTGGCTGGTAGCGACATCACATTGGAGTGAACTGTTGTGTTTTGTGAAATGCTGTTGTGTTTTGCACCTCAGGGCAGGGTTAGCAGCTAGCTGGTGAGCTTACACTGTAGCAAAAATATATAGCAGTTCAACAGCCACCAGAATTTGTTAAGAAGCAAAACAGAGTTTAAAATGTTTTTATAAAAACAATTTCAGTCATTTGCATTTCTCTCTCATTGGCCTTATTTTCTCTTAAAAGGGCAACATGGACACATTGAGACAAAAAGATTTAATATGCGACCAATGTCCACAACTGTGGATGCACTAGGATCGGTGTAATCACCAAGAAAGGGAGCCTTACCTATTTCCATTCTATTTTTAAAAGAGGGCAGTGTTGCAGTTGGTAAACTTTACTTGGTGCTGTCACAACCAAGCCAAGGAGTAAAATCCAGACAGCCAGCAGTTAAGCAGGCATCTACAGCTCAGATATGTTTAGCAGGGAGAGCAGGCAATGGCAAGAGGAGGAAGAGGAAGAGTGAGCTCATTTGGGCTGCCAGCCAGTGTCCCCTAGGCTACATGAAACACTGATGGACTTGATAGATTGGTTAGAGTGCCAGGGGGTTTGGGCTGAGCTGAGCGCCAACCAAGCTCCAGTGCTGGGAGGAAAAATAAATCTGGCTGACACCAGCTGAGTGAGATCCGCTCCATGCAGAGGCTCCATCCAGCAGCTCAGGGCTTATCGGGGAACAATCAAAACTTAGATTGTTTTTGAGGATAAATATGCCATGTGGCGGTGGTCTCGGGTGGGGGTTAGCGGGGGTCGGGCGGTACAAAATATGGCTTCTGATTTAATATCGTGTCAAATAATAAATAAAGAAATATGGAAGGATATTCATTATCTTTGGACTTTGATTGACGTGAAAAATGTTCCATTATTTCGGATCTGCCTGGGGTAAGAATTGATGCATCAACTAAAAAATGAATGGCGAAGCATCCACACCAGCCACTTTATTTGTGCTTCACGGAGACAGCAACAGCAAGCTATAAATTATTCCTTCACTTCAAATACACATGCAGAGAGTAACACATGTATTGTTTTTGGGTACATTTAGAGACAAAAACCACACATCCACCTGTCAGGGAGGGCGTCTCGCTGTGCCTCCAGGTCCTATGTGGCAGGAGTTTTAATCAGCCAAAGTAAATGTTGCCTCTGGATCCCCAAGGGTGGAGGTTAAGGGGGGGGGGGGGGTGAGAATGGGGAAGATGGAAGTGTGTGTGTGGGGGGGGGGGATGCAGGTAGTGACAGTGATGTGCCCGCCCTCCATTAGGCAATTCTGGTGGTGATGGAGACAACACTAAATCTGCTGATGGAATCTCTGCAGTGCAACAGATAGGCTCCCTGCACACATCCACCCATCTCCACCATCCGTCTTCCCCCAGATGAAATATAATGGAGAAAATGGCCGATAGGTGATGGAGATTGATTCAAAAGAAACATGAGTGTTAATCAATATTGTTCTCTGTGCAGCCAAGCAACACAAGACTCCCCCCACAACTCGCGCACCACCCACTGCTTACCCCAGGGTAAAGTTGGGTGCCATCGTGCTGCCTGTATGTAATTTATGATGAAGGTGTCACTCAGAATGATATGCCACAGCTGAGGGAGCCCAGCTCATTGGGAAAATAAGAGCCTTTTTGTCCGCACAAGGGTGGGGGGAGGAGGGGAAAAAGTTGCTTGTGCTGTTCAAATCTGTTTTGTTCGAGCGATGATGGATTGATCCAAGAAATCCCATAAAAAGTTCGAACTGAGTGATGCATTTAAAGTGGCTTTGAGTGACAAATGACACAGAAGAAACGTTCTCAGGCCTCCGTTGCAAAATGGAGTTTTCATTCATACTTATTCAAGGGGATAGTTTGGCAATATGGGGAAAATGGGAAAGTGTTAGCAGAGAAGATTGATACCGTGATGCATCCTGGCATCAGTACGCTACAGCAGCCACACACCTGCACGCAGCGTACTGAGCAGAACGTCCTAAGTAATGCTGGCACATGTGCTGAGAGTCTGCTGCCTATACTTTGAGATTTAGCCTAAAGCTATGAAAACTATTTTCTTATCTAACCATAAACAAGAAAAAATACGCATATTTCTCCTGTGAGGAGAACCCTGTGTTTCTACTCCCCCTTCAAAGACACTCCTATTTCTTTTGACTTGCACACAAAGGGAGCTTCATATTGCATCACAGAAGCCTATAGGTAACCGTCGAAACTCTGCAGTAACAGAAAGTGATAATCAATAATGGATATGTGGCAGGTCATAGCTCAAGAGCAGGAGACATAGGGTGAGGTAACCCCTTTTTTTTAATAGTCAAAGTCAAGGAGAGGATGCTGATGCTTGAGTTTCCGAGGTCAACTACTCCACATGACAACAAGCAGCAGCCATGCTGCAGGGGTTACGGTATCAGCGGATGAACAGCAAAACGGGGATTGTAGAGATTAAATTTTATTCCCACTGTCACAAATCATTTGCATGTCATGTGTAGCAGGGAGCAGGAAACCTCATGCAAGTGTTTCATTCTTGGAGGATGTCATTTTGCCAACAAGGGCTGAATGGTATATATACTGACAGTCCTCTCTGGCAGTGTCTACCCAGCAGGCTACTCTTTATCTGCACACTGAATGCGTTCTCCTTTATTTATTCATTCATTTCCATGTGGCCAAGTGCTGTCACTTTGATGAATTGGAGCTGGGGCTGGCCAATTGTTTTCACTCGACGGGACAAGTCTCACATGCTCTGAACTTAAACGTCCTCCTTGTCAGAGTAGCTTTGCCACTTCTGTGCTTTTTCGAAGCCCACATAAGGGCTGCCACCGTTTGCACACGTACGCAGACACCAGCCCCCACTATCTAACTTCCCTGGGGTGTTTCTTATTCGAGTTTTCCTGAGGAATTTGAGGTGCTCATTTCAATTTCATCTCCTGCGTTCACACCGCTTTATGTCACGTGGAGATTATGGACCCAGCAGGTCCAGCTTCTCCTGTGAGGATGTCATCCTGTTGAAGTGGTGAGGTTTTCTGGGAACATTTGCTAATCAACCCCCACCCCCACCCTTTAAACTGGATTCCAGTTCACTATGATAAATCAGTCTGAACTTCTCTTCCTGAACTGTAGCCTTTATTCCTTCTCAGGATGTTCAGGTGAAAATATCACAAAAGTCAGAGGCAAAGGAAGAAGAGGAATATATAATAAATAAAAGTGAAGTTAAGTTTATGACTGTCAGGTTTTATGTCATCGTTAAATTAGGTGTCAAGTCAGTATGACCAACCCGTTCTCACTCCCAAAGCGTAACATTTTACGCTAGGTGACAAATCGTCACCATATTACGTTTTCGGCTACCCACCACGTTCCTAAATGACGACCTCGGAAAAAGAGGAAATATGAGAACCGTCTGGACTGAACCTACACATGTTCGCTCTTATTCTTCAAATCGCTTAGAAACACGCTATTTAACATCATTAAAGTCCTGGTTAAGGTCAGGAATAAGGTTATGGTCAGGGCTAGGGATAAGGTTAGGTTTAGGGCTGGAATACAGGGCTGGAACGTCTACTCCCGCGGGAGCGTCATTGCACTGGATTCCAGCCATAACCCGCCGCGTACCATAAGAACGCCGAAGGTCTCCTTTCGCGTTCCTCAGGAACGCCGCGGGACGTGACAAAACGTCGACATGTTACGCCTCGGGAGTGAGAACGCTCTGGTATGACAGCAGTACACAGAAAAGTATTCAGCACCTCAACAATAAAGACGTATCCCACCAAACTACAGTGTGCACAGTGTACAGAGCCCTGTTTAGCACATATATGTGCAAACATTTGACACAGGCGTTAATTCAAGTTGACATAAAATAATACCCAAACCAGTTCAGTGTGTTTTGTATAAAGTGTTGCATGTTGCCCTTTGTAATTCCCGTGCAGGCGTGACATTCTCCCGGAGGTCTCCACAAACACTGCCGCTGCATGTCATTTTAGAAAGAGATAATCAGGCCCAACAGCCTGTCAACGATGACAGGTGATAACACATTATAAGTCTGCGTTTACGGAAAGAAAAAAAGTGTTGAAAATCCATCTCATGTGATAGCGCTGTATCTGCGATCTGTGTCTCCGGGTGACAGAAATCAGCTTATGTTACCATTTTCAAACTTTCACTCCATGACAGTAACTTACAGTCGTTCTGCTAGCCATCTCTGGAAAACTTCCCTTTAATAAGACACTGTGTCAAGCTTTCACATGTCAGTTAATATACCTAAATGTTTTATTCGGTTACACTATTATTATTTGTCTTTTTAATCTTGTCACTACTGTTATTTTGGTAGATAGATAGATAGATAGATAGATAGATAGATAGATAGATAGATAGATAGATAGATAGATAGATAGATAGATAGATAGATAGATAGAGAGATCGATCGATCTGAACTGAATGGGATAGCATGTCACTGCTGGATGCTGTGGCAGCCATGCTGGTTCAAATCCCCAACAGTGTCAACAGCAAAGCACCCCCACACCATCACACCTCCTCCTCCATGCTTCACAGTGGGAACCATACATGTAGAGACCATCTGTTCACCTTTTCCACGTTGGGTGGAACCAAAGATCTCAAAATTGGATTTCCACTAGTCTAATGTCCATTCCTTGTGTTTCTTGGCCCAAACAAATCTCTTCTGCTTGTTGCTTTTCCTTAGTGGTGGTTTCTTAGCAGCTATTTGACCATAAAGGCCTGATTCACGCAGTCTCCTCTGAACAGTAGAGATGTGTCTGTTACTGGAACTCTGTGTGGCATTTATCTGGCCTCTAGTCTGCGGCGCTGTTAACTTGCGATTTCTGAGGCTGGTGACTCGGATGAATTTATCTTCAGCAGCAGAGGTGACTCTTGGTCTTCCTTTCCCGGGGCGGTTCTCATGTGAGCCACTTTCATTGTAGCGCTTGATGGTTTTGGCAACTGCAGTTGGGAACACATTCAAAGTTTTAGCAGTTTTCTGGACTTGCTGACCTTCAGTTATTAAAATAATGATGGACTCTTGTTTCTCTTTACTTAGCTGATTGGTTCTTGCCATAATAGGAATTCTGACAGTTGTCAAATAGGGCTGTCAGCTGTGTACCAACCTGACCTGCACAACACAACTGAGGGTCCCAGTCCCATTAAGAAGGCAAGAAATTCCACAAATGAACCTGGACAAGGCACAACTGTGAAGTGAAAACCATTTCAAGTGACTTGATCATGAAGCTCATTGAGAGAAGACCAACGGTTTGCAGCACTGTCAACAAAGCAAAGGGTGGCTGCTTTGAGGAATCTAAAATATAAAACATATTTAGAGTTATTTATCAATTTTTTCATTGCTAACTCCATAATTCCATATATCTTGCTTCATAATGTCTTCAATATGTCTCTACAATGTAGAAAGTATTAAAAATAAAGAAAATCCATTAAATGAGAAGGTGTGTCCAAACCTTTGACTGGCAGATTATGTATGGAATATTTACCCTGAATTCCTGGCTGCATTGATCCATTAAACAACGTTATTTTCACATCAGAATGTCTGACAGAATCTAAATACCTAATCTAAATGCATGGATTGATGTGCCATTGGGAACGTCTTCTCACCTGCCTCAGGTGATGGAAGAGAAGGTAAAAACAAATTATCTCTTGGCTTTTGGGGGGTATTTTCTATGTGTCGCCAGTGCTGGAGTAACCACACTGAGGCCTGCAGATTTGAGGAAACAGTAGAGGGTTGTCTGTCTGGAACTACAGCTGTTATCATCCTTCTCTGGCAATGTCGGCAGGTTGTCGACTTGTGTGAGTTAACTTGGCAAAATGAACAAAGAGTGCGGGATGCCTGAGGAAGCCTCAGCCTCATGTGAAATCCTTTTGTTGAGCAGTATCGAACCGAGTCTCACCCAGACATCCATTCTTTCATGTGTCTCTTGTCTGTTCATCCCTCTGCTTTTCATCCATGCCAAATGACTATGATCGGCTTATTTGTCATATGACAGACATGAATCATTTATACTACGTCCCTGAACAGTTATCAACGGGTAGGTGCCAAAAAAGGGCAAGCAGAAGCCAGAGAAGCACTGCAATTAAAGAGAATAAATGAAGGTTACGCATAGGAAGCAGGCTGCTGATCTTGTTTCTTTATGACCACAAATGCCAGAATGTCTTTTTTTTAAAAAACTAAAATCATAACAAAAATCACAGATAGATAGATAGATAGATAGATAGATAGATAGATAGATAGATAGATAGATAGATAGATAGATAGATAGATAGATAGATAGATAGATAGATAGATAGATAGATAGATAGATAGATAGATAGATAGATAGATAGATGTTATTTAAAAGTAAAACCTTGCACTGGCAAGCAAATAACTCACTCCCCAATGATTCCTTATCCTGTGCAGCTCCAGGTAATTTCTCTTCTTCTGAGACCAAAAGGGTAA
Organism: Aulonocara stuartgranti; assembly: GCF_965226115.1. NCBI lineage: Eukaryota > Metazoa > Chordata > Actinopteri > Cichliformes > Cichlidae > Aulonocara > Aulonocara stuartgranti. The sequence continues at coordinate 35,914,249 of NC_138948.1, read as the reverse complement.
TTAAATACTGTGTGTGACCAGCATTTACTTAAGTGTTTAACACTTTACCTTGTGCACTTAAAAAAAAACTAGACTAATCCCATTATCCTTTTGTCACACACATAAAAAAAATCAACTAATATAAACTGAGGGAAAAAGAGTGGTGCGGTGGAGCATAATGACAGAACTATTATTACTCGACAAGGATTTATATCTCTAACAGCAAAACAATCACTTGCCAGACTGTTTTCTTCAAAGAATGCAATTTTGGCATGTGAAAGCTCCAAGCAGCTAGCTTTAGGTTTTACTTCAGCCTCCGCATCGTGGAGGTTTGACAGGGAGCTGAATATGTTTTTTCTTTCTTTCTTTTTTTTCTTCTTTTGTTGTACTCCCACCCGCTTGAGAGCGGTTGTTTGGGCAAGGTGCAAGGCGTTGTGGGAATGTAGAGCCCCGGCTGCACTTTGCAGATACACAAGCCTGCGCTTTTATGCCCAGACCCATCAAAATGGCCGAGTCAGGCTGCTATCTCCTGGGACTTGCTGCTGCAGTACAGGGGGATTGAAGCTTTTCATGAAACATTTTCACAGCCAAAGGTGTGCAGAATAGCAGCCTGTGCGCCATTTTCCACAACAAAGGTGGACTTAACTTCACTGGATGGTTAAAGCTGTAACCGTGCAGAATTTAATTCTGCATCCAATTTGGGCAACTAATTGGTCTACACAGGGTAGAAGCTTTGTAAGATTTTACTTAACTCAAATGGGGAATTAAAAAAAGTAAAATTTTAAAGGACAAATTCTCATTTTCTGGAGCATTATACAAAATGTAACTAATCATGCCCAAATGGTGTGGTAAGCTGTGCCAGGCTGTTGTTTATTTGGATCTCAGGTTAAAGCAGGAGCTGTGTGTCTTGCAGAAATCTGGGTGTTCATTAAATCATTTGATGTAAAATTTTGTAAATTAAGCAGTTCTTACATAATTAAAACAGTTTTTTACACTTTTATACTTTATATTTTTCTTAGTAGTAATACGGTGATGAAAAACAGGGATTCGTTTGCACAAAAGCTCCAAAAGCATCATCAAATTTAACTTGGACTCCGTGACAATTAACAATCCCTCAGGCACATGTGTGATAAATTGCTTGTAGGAGAAGGCCATTTGTTACAGCCTTATCTTTGAGACTGCTGTTTAGAAGACTGAATTATCCATTATCAGACCGTGCTGAAGATGAGTGGAGACCAAACACAGATTACGGCTTGAGATTTGTCCTATCTTTTACTAGGGTACATTTGCATGAAGCATACCCCAGGACATGTTTGGGTGTCCAATCACAGTGTTTTCTAACAGATCCCAGACACCCACAGAAAAGCATTTCACCCAAGAGCAAAAAATACTGTAGAGCCTTTGACTTTAAAACATAAAAAAACAAAGAAAATCATTTTAAAATCGTGAAAAAAATAGAGATTATGTGATTGGTTATTATAAATTATGTTAGCTACAGTATTCCATGATGCTGCTGACATTTTTGTACAAAATATATGTAAAGCTATTCCTTTTATAAATGTAAGCTTTTACTCAGTTCAATCAACATGTCCACAACTGACTTGCCAAAACTATAAATGTTATTTCAAGGCTCTTACCTTTCCCTTGGGGAGTAATAAGAACTACTATTTCTGCAGCACTGTAAATGCTGTCCATGCTACTGATGCGTGAAATAACTGTGTGGACGTTCTGCCATCCAGTGGCTAACTCTGTGAACTCCTCATCGTGCTTTCTGGAACTAAAGTGTTTGTTCCTACCCGGACGTCAAAGGTTGTTGCACAGTGAATACATTTTCGTTACGTTCCCGTTTTGTAAGTGTCACTATTTTGTCTTTTATATCATAGTAGAGGTTACGTTTAAGCGTAGCAGCACACGTAGCAAGGGTGAGACGTTTTATTTCGCGTGAGGTCAAAATTTCACGATGTTACAAACACAGTTTGCTGCTTTCAAGTTGAAGCTCTAGCCTGTTAGCTTTAGCTTCCCCGGAGAAGCTAACCTGCGAATTGAGTTCATTTATTCCAATAAAAATGTGAACCACGAATGTAATTTATTTACTGAAATAGCGACATTGCGTTTGCATAAACATGACCCGCAGTCCTAGCTTAGGCATCATAAACCTAATACAAGTGAGAGCTTGTTTAGCCTTATAAAAGGCGAGAGCTGTAATTGACCTTATGTGGTTGTAATAACTTCGTTTGTATATTTCCACCTCGTTATCCAGCCAATGGATTGACATCAGTCATCAGAGATGCTGCTGAAAGATCTGCCCAGGGAGGCCCTGATGCGGCCGTTGTCTAGGAATGAAGTGGTTGGCATGTTGTTCAGGTTGACCGTCTTTGGTGCCGCCACGTACTACAGCATCAAATGGGTCTTAGATGCAATGGATCCTACCTCCAAACAGAAAAACCAAGCCAAGAAGAGGGTATGTCATGCATCAGCACACATTGTAAAATACCGTAAGCTCAAGGTTGATGCTGTTATTGAACAGTGTTCCAGAAATGCTGCCAAGGTCAGGCGTTTTTCCTGGCTCACAATGCAGCAAGCACTATCTGTTCTTGTACATTCAAAGCATGATGTAAAGATGCTTTGAGATAAAAAGAAAGATTGTGCACAATGTCTGTTATCGTTTTGTGTCTTCAGCTAAGAAGTGTTTCTTGACCCCTCAGGCAGAGCAGCTGATGAAGAGGATTGGTGTTGAGGGGGTCAGACTTACAGAATATGAGATGAACATTGCATCTCATCTAGTTGATCCACAAACTATGAAGGTAACGGTTGTAATCATCAGTCTTTTTTATGTTGCTCAGAGATTTATGAATAACTTCACCTTCCTGCAGGTATCCTGGAGAGATATTGCAGGTCTGGATGAAGTTATCAATGAGCTTCAAGATACAGTCATCCTGCCCTTTCAGAAGAGACACCTTATGGCGAATTCCAAACTATTTCAGCCCCCCAAAGGTACCACAGCATGAAATCTAATCTAATCTGGAACTGATCAGATTTTACGCTGACTCTTTAAACAGGAACTCTTATGCTTTTTTTTATTTCCTCTCATGTTGACGATAAGGACAGTGTACATGCAAGCATTCCTTCAGACTTCTCTAAATACTGCTATAAGTGCTGACAAAGGATGAACTGAGGGGCTGCACCAAGATTCTGTATAAGATAAATAAGGCTTATTTTTAACTGTGTCATAGAGTGCTACTGTAGTAGTGTCTGTGATCCAGCTGCAGAGACATTTAATCTTCATGTTCCCTTTAAGGAACATAGAAGGTTCAAATTTGACATACAGAGATAAAATATAACAAGGTTGAAACAGTTAAAATTAGATACATTTTTAAATTAGTTTTTGGGAGTGGAAAGCTAGTTCATTATGTAATTCATTGGTTAATGCTAACTAACAGAGTCGAGCTCCACCTCCTGACATTCAGTTTTGCTGTAGCCAGAGGACTGACAGTCACTAATAAAAGAGCCCATAGAGCTATATTTTTGTTTTCAGGTAAAACCAAATTTAACTCTCTGTGGAGGATTGATATTTTCCAAAGTATAATGGATTTTTACTCTGAGTTTTCAGTTTTGCTGTGTGAGTTGAAGAAAATGACAATTTGGCAAGCAGTTGAGTCAAAACCCCCTAATGCAGAGAGACACATCTCAGACAAGTTGAGTTCATCAGTGAAGACTGGTTTCAAATTATTGGCAGTCTATCTAGTTTTATAGCCTAAATGAAAACACAGTTATTTGCACATTTCTGCCAATCTTTCGGAGAGTGATTGCAGTCAGACTGCGATTATTTGGAAATCGGCCACCAAGCGACCTGAGCAAAGCCTTGCAATCAAGAGCAGTCACTGTAAGTACTTGCAATTGATCCCCAAATGCTAAAAAAATCACTGTAGTCATTAAGCAAACACCAAGCTTTCTTAGTTGCAAGGAGGTTGCCATCCCATTTCTACTCTGGTGTGACTGAGCTATTGTGTGAATGGGATTTGGTTTTTCTAGTCATTCAGAAATCTTACTGTAAATGCAGTCTAGCTTTCTATAACCTTGTTCTTTGTGTATTTTACTTTGTTTCTAGTGAGCTGTGTTAAGTTGAGATTAGTCAGTTGCCCAGTGAAGATTTGTGCATGTTCAGGATCATGAACTCAAGTTTAAAAACCTTCAAATTACCCTTGAATTCATCGTGAAAAATCAGAATCTGTAGCTCTGTAAGACTGAGAACAAAGTTACTGTTAGATTTTAAATGTCCTTTTTCCCCATCATGAACATTAATGTGGATTTGCATCAAAAACTAGCTAACATGAAATTACCTTCTGAAACTGTGGTTATAATTTTCTAAGTTTGTATTTTTGCCATCCTCTGCCTAATCACTGTCAAAATATCTACCCAGTGAATAGCACTGCGATTTTAATCTGCCAAAAAAAGCAGGATTTATCCACTTGGCAGCGTGACAGTGAAAGATCACTAAGAGGAATGTTTTGCTTTCTGTGGATAGTCTTTACACATAGCTTCAGGATGAGTCAACCTCCAAAATGAGCTGCTTTGGGAATCAAGTTCAGTCTCTAGACTTCAGGCTTTGTTTGTATCGCATCATTTAAAACAAACCAAAAGGAAAAAAATGCTTCTGGGACGAGATCGAGCCAGATTTGATACACGTGTTGCAAATGTCAGTGCAGTTGCCAGTGAAGGTTAAAACGAGTCAGGTTAAAATTACAAAGTCTATAAACTGCAGAAGTGAGAGTAAAAATCTGTTTTGTTTTTGTTCAGATATTACAAGATGTGATGAGAATCACTGTATTTTAATTCTTTACTTTTCGTCCTCTCAGGTGTTTTATTATTCGGTCCTCCGGGCTGCGGTAAGACTATGATTGCCAAGGCAACTGCCAGAGCGTCGGGATGCAGGTTTATCAACCTTCAGGCCTCCACGCTGACTGACATGTGGTACGGCGAGTCACAAAAGCTGACTGCGGCAGTCTTCTCGTTAGCTGTCAAAATTCAGCCTTGTATTATCTTCATCGATGAGATTGGTAAGCTTCATTTGCAGGACGCATGTCAAAAGTGTAGAATGTTAGTTTATTGCACTAGTGGATGTGAGCTAGCTTCATTTTCATTCATTCAGATATGACAGATATTGTTTAATTTGCATTACATTCTTTCCATGGTTTCTAAGTGGATTTGACCTTGTGATCGATATTGCAGTGCCCACAATAGCTGTAATTTAAACAGAATCTAAAATGTATCTTGCCTTTTTGTTAATCTTGTCTTTAAATTATATGAGTTCAATATAAATACGTTAGCCGAGTCCTAGGCACTCATTGGCCCCACATACTGTGTCATAGTCACTGCTGCAGAGCTGGCCAAGTTAGCAAGATTAGTCTTGTGTAAATGTTTTCTATGTGCTGCATGTTAGAATCATTTCTAAGGAATCGCTCCAGCATGGACCACGAGGCCACAGCCATGATGAAAGCCCAGTTCATGAGCCTATGGGATGGCCTGGACACCTCATCAACCACCCAGGTAACACAACCAGAATGCTTTCTTATACTGTAATGCAATTGCCAGAAAACATTGCAATGCAGCAGGTAGTTCCTGTGAAATAATGTATTAAAACTGTGATTCTCAAAATTTAGGTTATGGTGATGGGAGCCACGAACAGGCCGCAGGACCTGGATCCAGCCATTCTCCGCAGGATGCCCACAACTTTTCATATCGGCTTGCCGGTAAGATGTGTGCAAATACACAAGGAGGCTTTATTCTGTCTACAGTTGTGTCCATATATTTCTGGTCACTGACAGTTTTTACCCCTCAACCATAAAAGGCTGATAGGGGATTATTGTCACCCCAACAGGTAAGCAGGCAGGGTGGACACCCAAGTTTGTGAGTGCAATAATTTCTGAATAAGGCAACGTAGGATTTTGAAATTCAAACTTTAGGTCCATCTACTACAAATCTCAGACAAGTTTGAATTTCAGTGACCTCAAGATCAAGACCAGAGGCCAAGCTTTCTGATAATCTTGTGAACACCATAGGAGAATCTACTAGGAGCCTGAGGGGTAGTACCTAAAAAACCAGCGCATGTAATATCCACTAGGGATTCACTGGCTTCTGATAACCAAAAAAAATCCCTGAAAATGAGTTCACCCCTCATCTTAGAGACCTCAAACTCAACACTACACTTACTCGGCTTTCCAGCTGTACCTCTGCCAGGTTTGAAATGGATCCGATGAACACTTTTCAAAGTTGGAGAACAGCAGAGGAGGCACATGCAAGCATTCCTGAATTTATGCAGGAGATGTATGATGATAGGCTAGACAGCAATTTACTTTCCTAATATGAACGACTGTCCTCTCCTTTGCAGAACACAAGGCAGAGAGAAGACATCCTGAGACTCATCTTGGCAGGAGAAAACGTAAGATGGTTTCTTTTTATCTTTATCAACAGCAGAAGAAATTGTTCAGCTCTGCTGTTATCTTGTTCCATTATCATAGACTCATTTCACACCTGTATTTCCACTGTCACTTCACGTTACAATGAATCAGATCACCCATGATTAGTTGGCATTTGATTGGCAGCAACAAGCACAGTTCAAAGATTAGTGACAGCTCAATTCTGTATAATCATCTCACATTGCTTGACGTCTTTTCTGCTCAGCTGAGCAACGCAATAAATCTGAAGGAGATTGCTGAGAAGACAGAAGGCTACTCTGGGAGTGACCTCCGGGAGCTCTGCCGCGACGCTGCCATGTACCGAGTACGGGACTATGTCCGCAAGGAGCAGATGAGGCAGATCGCTCAGCAGCTGCAGGACTGCCAGGAGGAGGAAAGGTATGACTCATATTCAGACACCCACAAGATTTCATAGCACTTGTGTTCACTGAGCTTCAGTGACAGTTTGTGACTAGACCAGGCTGTTTGTTTGTTTTTAAAGCACATATTACATTAAGTGATATTTGTACTGGTACACAGCCTCACATTCAACTTCATATTCCCACAACTATACCATTACATCCAGTTTTCTTCACAGATATTCACACTTCAAGACCGCTCAATAGTAGTGATTATAATACGACATAAAAGGAAGGATGATCTTAATTAAAATGATTACATCCTGATTCCTTACATACACAACTGTCAGCATCGCACAGTACTGTTATTAAACTAGGCACTGTTAGAAATGGATGACTGGTTTTTATTATCTGAGCATATATAAAAGACTTATAGAAAAGATTTGTGAAAATGTCTGATCTGGGTAAGCCTTTGTTCAGCTGTTGCTAAGCGACTACTGAAACCACTGTTCGTGCAAGCCATTGTTGCTGAAAGAGTATTTTTAACTTTTAAGTGTTGAGAACTCAAAAGCATTCATGGATAGGCTCTTTCCAATTATAAAACCAAGGAAAAAGAATCTGAAGGTGATGGTGAAGTGAAGGCTCTGAACTAAATCACTGTAGTTCTCGGTAATCATTGCGATAGTGAAATCACATATTTCACACAGGATGGTAGGGGTCTTCCAGTTTCAGTGTGCACATTAATTCTTAGTACGTGGAGTATGCAGTGTGTTTGCAACAGAAGTTTATATCTTATCTCATTCAGACAGTTTGCATCCTGTAAGATAAATCTTTTACAATCAGTGACAGATTTTGTGAAACAAGAGAGTGAAACATCAGGCCTTGGGGTGCAGAATCCAGCCCACTGGAAGGCTTTGGGAAATGTAAAGGAGAGCATACATTTTGGACTTTAAATTGAATTTTAATTGAATTTAGATGGGAGTGGGGGGCTTACACTGGATCCACAGTATAAATATATAAATAAATAATAATAAAAGGGAATTTTCTGTAAATTAACAAAAACTTTCTGCTTCATAATTAAAGCTATCAGGAATTTTAGTGTGATTTTACACATGTATTTCATACAGTTTAAGCCCAAAGAGTTGTGCTCTTTCATTAACCTTCAGCAGCAGTGTTTCTGTATTATGTAGAAAAACAGAGCTATACTGTTAAACTGGGGTTTAGGTTTTTCCTTTTTTCCCTTTATAAAGATATCTCTGGGAATAAAGGTGCAGGTAAACGTCTTTACACTGACAGGAAGGAGCCCACTTCAGCTCAAACTGAGCTGTGTGTATTGTAAAAAAACCAAACAAAAACATTTTATAGTTATTTTTTATTTTATAGCAAAGAGAGCATATGTAAGTGTCTACATTTCGTTTGTGAAACCTTTGGAATTTTCCATGACCTAAAACATGAGATTTGAACAAAAGTCACAAAATTAGAAAAACATAACACATTTCAAATTATTTTTGTATTTATTAAGGAAAATGATCCACTGTTGCAGATCTGTGAGGGGTGAAAGTATGCGTGCTTTCAGTATTTGGTGTGACGCCATTCTTCAAAATAGCTGCAGCAAACCATTTCTGGTAACGGTCGGTCAGTCCTGCACTTCCACTTGGAGGAAATTGAACCGATTCAAACGCCCAAAATAGCTTCATCTCGGGGTTGAGGTTTTCTCACAGCTGCTCAGACGCCTTCCACGTCTTTTAAGTTGAATGCAGTTGGATTCGGGCCGTCCCAAAACGTTATACTTCTTTCACCAGTCTGTGGTTGAAGTACATTCGTGCTAAGAGTTGGTGACGTACTGCGCGGCCCACTTTTTCTTCAGACCTCAGACAGATGTCCTGACATTTTCCATTACAATCTGACATTGAAATTCAAAATGTGTTGCTCCATCATGGCCCAGATGCTGCAAAACAGACACAAACCATGACAGGATGATTATGATTATGCAGTGCACAGATGGAATTAGGTTATTATGTTGGAATGCAGCGTTTTCCTCTCTTCTGACAGAAGAGATGGGTTTTTTATTTGAGCCCCAAAAGATGCTATTTTGGGCTCATCTGTCAACAAAACATTGTTCCAAAAGCCTTCTGGCATGTCTGTGTGATCTTTAGCAAACTGCTGACGGGCAGCAATGTTCTCTTTGCAGCCCTGCCATGCACACCATTGTTGCTGGGTTTTCCCTGATGGTGCCAATGTGAGAGATCAATTTTCTACTTTTAGGATTTAGTGTGGAAATCTGATGCTTTAGGTCATATTCATGTGGAAATCCATAAAATTTCTCCTGCGACTCTAGTACATGTCGTACGCTGTGTGCAGTATAGAAGTATAAACCTGCTATTAGGCCTCTGTGCCTGACCTCTGATCTCTTGTGTCCTTGGCTCCAGACCTGTGGATGAGGAGCGGTTGCGACCAGTCACTCAGCTGGACCTCCTCTTCGGCCTGGACAAGATGAAGGAATCAAAGAAAGCCACAACCTTCATGCTACCCATCGTATCAGAGGTTGCTCTGGATTAAACACCATCTCTGGACCACTGAGGAAAAGCGAATTCTTCCAAGCTCTGTCCGCAGTGTGTTCCAACTTGCCAAGCTGAGACTCTGAGAGTGTTAGAGGTGTAGTTGAAAAAGGCAGCAGACAGACATGCTTTTCTTAAACCTAGTTTCCCAGACAGGGAGTTATTCTGAGCATGCTTATCTTAAAGGACACACGTCATGTGTACAGTTACAACATATTTAGAGTCATGAGGTCAGTCTCCTTTGAAAAGCACGCAAGGGCACTGTGACAGCTTGTTTCAGAAGAATACAAAGCAAAGACCATTTTAAAATCACCAAATGATGATGATATAATGATGATGTTTGGGAACTTCACTGTGTGTTTTCAGATGAAGGTAATCCTTCGAGTTCCAAATCAGCTTTTACACCAATCTTTGATCTTTGGGGGAGTTAAAAAGAGCAACCATCTAAATCACTGTACAGTCATATTATCCCAACACTCTGGAAGGAACATTTCAGCTTCACTTTGATGCTGTTGAGTCACACACAGCGCATGCTCTGCAAAAGTTCTTATATGATAGCAAAGTGTCCAGCAAACACTAGGAATTTTAGCCTCAGGAGTAGCAGTGTCCAGAGAAAGAGGCAGGGTCAGACAGTTGTGCACGCTCTACTACATTACTCTTTAAAACAGAAGATTTACGTTTTACTATTGGAAATCAATTCCACTTCCATTTTGCAACCTGTGTCGTCTTTATTGATCCCTGTCAGATGATAATGGAAGTAACTGTCACTTTGTTTTGGTTGATGTACTCATATTTCACATTTTATTTTCCAATGGCGAATTAACTTTTTTTGTTGTGGTTGTTGTTTTGGGGGTTTTGTTTTTGTTTGTTTTAGGTGGTTGGTTGCATCCTTACCTTGGAAAGTAAGACGAGAATGCATATACCTCATTTGATCCTGTAGTTATGTATTACTCATGTACAGTTGTTGCTCCCAAGGAGCATTTTGAAGAATATTTCATTTGAAATTATTTAAGATATAAATGTCTACTGCATGTTTTTAGATGTAAAATCAGCTCTTCTGTAAATGGCAACAAATCATGGTGTAACTGTAAGGTTCACAGGCATTTGGTGATGGAATATAATTTTGTAATTTGGCCGCTGCGCACCACCACAGTGGGTTTGAAAGCACTGGTGATGTGATTAGAATTGTAGAATTTCAGGTTTAACTGAGAGTTGTGCAACAGTGTTGCAAAACTATTTTAAAGCCATTTTAATGTGTTCATTTCCAAAAAGTAGGAGTAGCTGGGATATTTTTTCTTTCATTTACAACAGTTATTGCACATTTTTAAACTCAAGCCTAAAAGAAACCTTTTTATTCTTGTGAAGAAAATGCCTGAGCATTTGGTCGTGGGGATTGCTTCTACACACACTGACCTCATTACTTGAAATTATGGCCATGTTTGATGTTTTCATCCAGTACTGTGGCATTATAACAAATAATAGGTCCTCTTTAAAAGCACACTCATGGCCTCACTATTTCTCGCCAACATCACACTCTTAACTTCTGTTTTTCAGTCCTTTCTCCACTCCTCTTACCTGCCCTCTTTTCTTGTGAATTAGGTAACCTTAGCCTGCTCACTGAGGAGGACGACTAAACGAAACGTGAGTCTAAGACAACAAAGATCTCTCGTGGCACTGTTAGAGCAGTCCTACAAGTGGACAATATTACCTCAGTAAACAGACTTTTGCTTCTTTTGGATCTGCCAGTCCAAAGAGTAGCTGAGGGCAAGTGGCACAGTTATCGCGTTGTTTTAAAAACCAAAACTTTGTCAAGCTTTTGAGAAAGCGCCAGCAACTGGAGCTCCTGAACCCCAAACACAACCTTCACTCTTCTCTAAAAGCAATCTTTGTCTGTGTGTTGTTATTTACAAGGGACTCTGACATGTCTGAATGCAAATTGCAAAGCACTTACTTTTCATGTGGAACGAGGGTCACTGTAATAGAAAATACAGCTGTAGTGACGAGTGATGTGATCCAGGAGCAGCAATAAAAGAAGAATAATGACCATAATCATCATCTTGTAAATAAAAGTAGGAATGTATTTAATTGTTGGATCAACAGTCCGTCCTTTTCAGTAGATCTGTGGTTTGTAAAACTGGAAGCAAAATGTTGGGTTGGAGTTGAGGCCAAGATTGAATAAAGCTGAATGTGATGTATTCCCCTTCAGTGCTGTTTTTATGCTGCTTTAATGTCTTTTTATCGTTTCCTCTTCAACCCAGAAAAAAGGCCACGATGATTTCTCCTGGTTAATTTAGCCATTCGTGCTGGTAATGTGAGACTTGTCGGACTATCATTAGTGAGATCCTATTATGGTGATCATTTTCATGTCCTGTTCTGCGCATTATTTAATCAAGCAGTGACAGCAGTTTTCATCCACTGAACAACACATCCAGGTTTTCTGTTGTCAGTTACTTTATGGAGAGCATGGTTTTCACATCCAAATGCTTCCCATCAGCTGTCAGTAGGAAGTTGTGTCAAGCTATTCTGACTCCCCTTTGTATCAAACTCGTTTTTTTGCCGTATGCTCACAGCATGTGTTTATTGATCTATCTGTGGGTCTCGTACAGACCTCCTTCCCACACAGTCTGAGTAGGCCAGGGTATATTTGCCACTAAGCCACATGGTGGCACAGTATCTTCACCATGTTGTTACTGAAGCAGTTGTTACCGACTTATTTTTATTTAGAACAGTTTTATAACATGGTAGTACAATGAAACGGAGAAAGTGGTTTGTTTCTCCCTCATTGGTTTATCTAGTGATAGTTGGATATGTGTTGCTTTTGCTTGGAGCGCCTCAGGTGACAGTTAAAGGTCAAAATGTTGCCATGTGAACCAGTTATTGTGTCAGTGCTGCTTGAGCATCTTAGTTGCCTTTCGGGGAGAAAGGTGGCACCGATCCAAATTCTTTCCGTTAGTGCAATATCACAGCAGATCCTTCGTCAGTCATGTTGCAGAAACGTGCATATGTGTGTATGCCGAATATGAAAAATATCTTTAGTTACCCTGAACATAAATAATATCTGTTGTCGACCAGCAGTTCCATTGTGTTTCTCTTTTAACATAAGCATATAAAATAAATGCTGCTTTTCACCTCAGTGTGAGTCTACTTCATCTTGTTGTGTGTCTCTTTCACATACAGACAAACATCCCAACCTGAATCTGGTGGCAAAAAAGCAGTCAACCTACCGGAAACCCTGATTTAGTGTTTAGACAATTTATATAAGGGTGACGTAGATCTATCAGTGAGGACTGTTTATATTCTTTTTTTCTTATGGTCCAAAGAGCAGAAAAGCATAACATTTTGTCAGGTACTTCACTGGAAGTCTGAATTTATCATAAACTGTTTGTAATTCTGTGGCTGTTCCAGTCAGTCTGTACCCTTTAGGCATGCAATAATAAGCCATTGTTGGCCATAATCAAGCTCCTGCTCTTTTCACTCTGTTGCTGTTTACTTTATTGCCATCATCTAACAAAAGCCTTGCATCTCTTATGTCTACTTTTCAGGACTTTGACAGCCAAACAGTTTTAAAATTACATCTGAGTTTTAATGGATGTCCAGACAGTTTCTGAAAGGTCACGAAACTGGAATTATCCACATATGAGTACGATGCAAAATCTTATCCAGTGAGTGAATAAAAGGTTTTCAAAGTTTCCATATGGCTGCTAGTACATAATAATTATCCTACTTTCAGCTGCCCTCTCATCTCAAGGGGTCACCACAGCAGGGAGCACAGCATGTTTGATTTGGCAGAGTTTTACACTGGATGCTCTTCCTGACACAATCCCAAACGGGATTTGTGTTGACAGCCTTTAGCTTGTCAAGTGATTGTGTTAAGCGCTACACTAACTGTAGCCTAGTGCATAATAACCCACTGCTAGACACCCTCAGAACTCAGACTGCACACACACACACACACACAGAGTTGAAGTGGATGGATGCTTTGCCACATTCCCAGAAGAGGCATCCGGATTATAACCCTAAAATTTAGCCCTGGCCTTTTTTTAGCAGCACCACGAGGCTGGCATTTTGTGTTTTGAGTGAATCTCTTGACACTTATTGATGGATTGCTAAACTTTACTGCAGATACTGGACATACCTCAGATGATTCCTAAAAATACTGATACTCCTGTACATCTTTATCTACTTGTCACGGTCTGTGTGGGGATGTGAGGAATGAGGACCCAAAATGCAGGACTTGACGATGAAGGCAGTGCGTTTATTTACAGTGGTGACAATCCAAACAACAGTAAATCCCCCGTGCGATCCCGACTCCCGTTCCGTGTCTTCTCCCTTATCCCGTGCTCTGTCTCCGTTCCCTGTGTACTGTCCGTGTGCTGCCTCCTGGTCGCCACAATTCCTCCTGGGGAAACACGCATACAAAAGGCAGCCGTGAGTACAAAACCTAACGGCAGACTTGCACTAACCTTGCACATTAAACTAAGACTGACGGGAAGTCACTCAACGATCCAGCGTCGAGGAGCTCTCAGCCACACTGTTTTGAAGCTCCTCTGACGAGGCTTGATCGGCACCAGGTGTGTGCGGATTCCTGGGTGTGACCGGTCAGCTGGCAGGGCCACACCCAGCAGGCCTAAAAGTGCCTGCCACGACCGCACCCTCACACACATGCACACACCCATAAACACCTGACAGAACACAAACACGGAACACAGGACAGCAGACACAACCATAATAATAACAACAATAATAATAATAACTACAATAGTAGTCCACACTGCTCACGGACCCCGAGTCCCTGGAACCAGGTCCGTGACAGTACTATCATTTCTTTCTTTCTTTTTTTCCTGCAAATGTAATGACATTACCATCAACCTTACTGAGGCTGTCACGAGATTTATTAAAAAAAAAAAAAACAATTTAAAGCTAGCATGCAGTTTTTATGTATTATTTTTATAACTGAAAAGACCGTATAGATTGGTCGAGGTTTTCCTGGCTTCAGCCATTAAACACAGTTTGATTAAAGTTTTACCTGAAATCAGGCTACGTGTAGCTGGTTTTTCCTCCATGTGCAGGAAACTGGGACCATAGAATTTTCAGTCAAGTTACTTAACCTCCTAGGACCTGGCGTCCACATATGTGGACATCACATTTTGGGTTATTTAGACCAAAATACTCAATTTTGCTCTACAAGGGCCTGATATCCACTTACGAGGACGTTATACTGCTACTGTTCTATCAAAATTTTAAACGAATATCCTCATATGTGGCTCTTATTTTTCTTAAAAACAAAAATAAGATTTAAAAAAATCTGGTAATTCTTTGTTTTTACATCCATCGGGCTCCAATATACCCAAATATCAAAGAGAAATTAAAAATGCATGCCATGGAAGAGCTCGGGTCTTAGGAGGTTAAACATGGACGTAATTACAAATCACAAAATTATGTAGTTCATTAAATAATTTCCCACGGCACACCTATGTTTACTTCTTTAAGTTGCTTTTCAAGCAACTTAAAGAAGTCCAGACGCTTTTCTTTCCAAGCTCCTTAGACTATGATGACCTGGATGACTGAGAACCTTCACAGACAGGGTTCATTACTGTTGTGAGGGAAATCAATTCAATGTGTATTTTAATCACATATAATAGATGCTTGCTATCAGCTGTTTAGCATTAGCTTGTCACATCCGGATCTAGTTCTTCAAGTCATTATATCCCCCAGAAACAATCCAGTTTTTGTTTTCTATTTCAGTTTTCTTTGTTTTCTTATTTGTTTGTATTTTCTATTTCCGTTGTGTTTTTCTGCTGCTCATGTT
The DNA here is from genome assembly GCF_965226115.1 of Aulonocara stuartgranti. Classification (NCBI taxonomy): domain Eukaryota; kingdom Metazoa; phylum Chordata; class Actinopteri; order Cichliformes; family Cichlidae; genus Aulonocara; species Aulonocara stuartgranti. The sequence continues at coordinate 35,899,089 of NC_138948.1, read as the reverse complement.
TTCTTAAGGTGCGGTCTGTTTTGCCCCTCAGGGCCACCGTAGGGGAAACAGCTGGTTTTCAGCTGATCATTTCCAACAGGTTCTCATCCCAAAGCGTAGGCCACCCAACCAGTCTGTATGTTATGCATTCCGAAAACCGTTTGGAATCAATCTACAAATGTACATTTCTTTAATTTCTCATCATTAATTGCTTTGAAAGAATACTATTCAATACGATTAAATGTGCGTGTAAATGTCCATCCTGCCTTGTATCAACAGCTCCGGCTCCTGGTGGTTGTGTAACAGTGTAAGGCCAACAGATGCCATCAGAACTGCCTGAGAGCAAGATAATAAAGTAACTCCACATATCACATTGAATAAGATAAAAATTAAAGACATTGCTATTTCAGTGTCATAAGAGACCTGCAGCTCAAGAAAGGATGTGTCAGTGAGCGGACGCACCTGAACTGAAAAACAAGTGATTACAACACAAAGCTGCAGCTTAAGACATGAACAATCTCAGACTCTATCCATCCTTCAGTGCTCAAAATACCCTCCACCCAGGGTAGATCCCAGCAAACTACATGTGGGCCAACATGCTGCGAAGTATTTAGCAAGAACATCTTTTATTTAAATGTGACCTTCCCAGACTCTTCACTAACCAAACACAATAAGCATAAAAGGAAGCTCAAGTTTAGTCTATAGATAACAGACTCTCATGTATTCTCCTTTTATTCCAGTAACCTTTAAAATAGTTGTTAACGTATATTGAAAACAGGGAAATGTTCTCTCTAAAAACTATAGGGTTCAACCTTTTTGTGTGTGTATATGTAGTGGAGTAGTCCTGCTGGATGAAGTAGCCTTTCACTTCCAAGAAACAATCCACTTTCCTAAATATAAGGTATAGCTGAATGCTGCTTTGACCTTTTTCTGCTCGGCTCACGCCAATTGCAGACTCACTCACCAGAATGTATGATATCAAAGCAGTGTTCAGCAAAGGTCACGCCAAGCCCGTCTGTAGTATTTAACTCCTAAACTCTGACTATTATTTGGGAACTCCTGACACAATCGAGTGAGTGAAGTTTATTTATCTAAAGGAATGTAGATTTTAACCAATAGCAATGGCTGCTGGTGTTTTCACCTTGCATCTCCAAGATACGCAGCCACAGGCGTCCAACATGCAATCTCATGTATTACTGAAAATGCATGGTTCAGGTTAATGGGTGCTGTGGCTGGATGGAACCCATTTTATGTAGGTCTCTATTTTTAAGTGTAGATAATTGCAGCCTCTTGTATGGACAGATGGTAAGATGATATTTACACTTCAGTCTAATGAGGCAAAGTCGGGAGTGTTTTCCTCCGACTAAGTTCTGCAGGGACGCGCGTCTGATCTTTGATTCGGGATCATTGATTAGTTATTCATAAAGCTATCGATGAGTTATTCATGAAGAGGGAGTCAAAGTGACAGTCTCCATTCCAGCTCTTTTCAATTAGAGGACAGCTCTCAGTCGATAAACACGATGGAAGAAGCTCTCCACTGCAGCACAGCTGGCTGGGGGTGTCAAAGACTTCCCGTGGAGAGCTCGGACGCAGATAGATTCCCCTTTGTCTGGCCACGGTCTGTCAGCATAGAGGCTCTCAGCACCGCTCTGATGGGCTCAACCCTTTTTCCATCAGAGTGGTGGAGAGAGTGTATAATGGCCCCACTCTGCTCCGTGACAGTCCTCTAAAAGCTTCACTGCCATCGGACATGATCGAGCAAGCCCAGAGAAATCAGAAGCAGCTGTTATCCTGCCGCATTTCTCAGCAGGATATCCTGTTGCCTGCAGATGCACAGGGTTTTAAAGCTGGAGTAGATAACTCACAAAGCCAAACTGTGTAAGCATATGAAGAGCAGCTCCACACAGGCACTGAAGGGAGGCTAGAAGGTAGCAGTGCAGTGCTGATTTTTGTTAATTTGGGGTTTTGGGGAAACTTCATAATATAGACGTCCAACAAATGGGCACAATTCCCCTGTTTTTAAAAGGAATTTCAATGTATTTTATTTGAAATTATAATGTAATTAGATTTGCCTACCAGTACTTCAAGATAGGAAGACTGGATTAAGGGGGAAACAAATAAATAATCATAATTTAATTAAATTTAAGTATTGTGGAAGTAATTTCACATAACTTCGTAAATTTTATGACAAATTACAGGGAAAATTACAGTTTGTGTAAGCACACAATATTTCCCCACAATACATTGTAACAACACGATACATTTTGGGGCACAGGCTGTTTTATGTAGTAGCTTAACCTTGCCTGACTTCCAGGTATTTTACAGGAAATGAGATACTCCTTTCCTGCACATGTTTTTGAAAGTTATGTTTAAACAGTGATTGTGAGAGACAGACAATTGTGTCCGACTTGGCTTCGTCATTATAAGGTCACATAGTCCTGCAAATTTTGATTGTAATAACAGCCTTTATCACATTTATATTGGTGTAATAAAAGAACACCTGAGTAGAACATCCATCCACATCAAATTACTGTTAAATAAAGATGTAAAACAACAAGGATTAGAACACTCCATAATTTATGCTGCTTACTTAAAATATAATTATTTATTTGTTTCCTGCTGTATTCCAAAGTTTTACCAGGTTTTCTTTAGCCAGTGATGTCATAGTGCGTCAAAGAGTAGCCTGCAGTCATATATCAAAGATCTTGTGACATTTTAGCAAACAGGCAAAAGACTGTCATTGTAATGTAAAGAACACATACATTTTCAAGCAGTTTTACACAGTATCTATCTCAGAGTATCTATCTCACAGTAGGGCTGCACGATTTTGCATAAAATGAGAATCACGATTTTTTTGCTTAGAATTGAGATCGCGATTTTCTAACAATTAATCGTGCAGCCCTATCTCACAGTATCTACTGAAAGCACATCGTGTCGAGTTAAATGAGCGAGCAGTGAACAGTATACGCTGCGTATGGTGCACAGCATATTTAGCACACATTAAATAAACCATCAACTGGTTAGTTTTGAACATGTGAAATAGCTTTATATTTATCCTTCAGACAGGAAAAGTGGTATTTATTGTCTCATCACACTGTTGGTAAGAAACCAAATGCATGTATTTTTCAGCATATCAGACTATTCCTTTAAAATAAAAATGCCTGATTGAAGGATCAACTATGCTCACATTCATGATGTCATTGTTAGATGGTAGCTCAAACAAATTAAAGGCATTTGCCATAGAAAACAGAATTCTTTGTATCCTGTGTTTTTCATTGATGGCAGCAGTTTCAGCCTGAGTGCATGTGACAGATATAAAGAGGTCTGGAGAAGCTATGGAGAGCATTAATCTCACTGTGACACCATTCAACATCATTGGTTTTTGTGGTGGGTCGGTGATGGTCTAGGGAAGCATATCCATGGAGGCACGCACAGACCTCTACAGGCTAGGCAATGACACCCTGACCGCCATTAGGTATCAGGATGAAATCCTTGGACCCACTGTCAGACCCCACACTGGTCCTGGGGTCTTCCTGGTGTACGACAATGCCCGACCTCATGTGACGAGAGTATGCAGGCAGTTCCTGGGCGATGAAGGAATTGATAACACTGACTGGATTGCACGCTCACCTGACCTAAATCCAACAGAACACCTCTGCAACATTATGCACGTCCATCCTGCCAGGTTGCACCTCAGACTCTCCAGGAGCTCAGTGATGTCCTGATCCAGATCTGGGAGGAGATCCAGAACACAGACTATCATCTCATTAGGAGTGTGTCCTGAAGTTGTCAGGCATACAAGTACGTCAGGGCCATACAGACTACTGAGTGACATTTCGAGTTGCTGCAAACAAAAATTGCAAAATGGATAAAACCTGCTTTTCGGGGGGGGGGTCTTTAAATTTAGCCCCCTGTAGGTTGATAATTTTAATTTCTGTCAAATGATGTAACATCCTTTCGTTCCTAACACATTCGTCAGTCCATATCAGTGTAGATTTCCAGCATGGTTTTTTCCCATTAAGATCTGATATGTTTTCAAACTATTCCTTTATTTATTTAGTTTTTGAATAGTGTATGTAGAGCTCCTGCATCCACAGAGTCTACAGAACACACTCAGAAGATCTTTAAGATTTAACTGCATATTGCATGTTATTTGTCTCTGCCGCATCGAGAGCTTTGGCCCTATATTAAGCTCCCAGAGCAAGGCTGTTTCATTATTTGCGTGAGTGCTGCTACAGTGTCATGTTAAAAGCCACTGACATTATTCGGAGGGGCCTCACTCACCTCTAACCCAATATGCTGTAAAGCAGTGGCAGCAAATAAAGCAATTTGTGTGTTCACATCATGTCAAGCTTCAGCGTGTGTGGATTACTTGACAGTTCAAAACGTACAGTCGAAGCAATGACAGCAGATACTGCTGCATATGATTCAATATCACCACAGCCTTTATTTGTTTACTCAGAGTGCCCTCTGTGGTCAAGTGCAGCAACTTAGAGTCACAAGGCATATTGCAAAAGGCCAACAGCGTGAATCTGGTTACCAGTGAGTAACCAGAAAATGCTGGTGAGTCACTGCAGAATCATTTGTGAAAGTGAGTCACTTGGATTTGTTTTGCTGAGACCTGCCACAGCTGAAAAAGAATGATTTCAGTATTATTACCAGGTTAATATCCTTTCACATCTTTAAATATGTTGTTTTTAAATATTTTGGCTTTTTTAGGGTCATGAAGTTGCAAACAGGAAACCAAAACTCCTATTAGGGGTTTAAATGCATCTACATTTTTTTATTTGTTCTTCCAAACTGTGTGAACTGATTTTTCATTGCAAATTCACTTTTTTTCTTCCCTTTTCGGGGGAAAGGAGTATTATAAAGCAACAAGTACCTCTCTCCTGAGTTCTAGCAATCTTGCTTTTTCTTGTCTCACATTTGCTCCCTCACACGTAACTAGATGGAAGGCCAGGTTAGAAGAGAGGCTGCTCCATTAGCAGATGTAATTGAAGAGTCTGATGGCCGCAGCACACCAGATGAGAGGTAATCAGAAGGTGTGCAGTCTGTCCGAGTAGGTGTTAAGAGAAGGGTCAGCTTTAAGGGCTCGGGGCTGCTTTTATGGATTAGCCCCCCCTGGACTGAGAGCACTCAAAAATTAGAGGCACAGCTTATCTTTTCCATAAGTGAAATTGTAGAGGACGTAGTGTACAAAAATCACTATAAATGTTAATACCACAGTAACTTGAATATCTATGTTTTATACTACGCTTTATCATTTTCAGTTAGGTAAAAAATCCATCCAAGGCTGCACTACTCCAACCCTGCCCTAAAAATGTTAAAGCTAAAGTCAGGAGTGAAGTCACTCTTTTAATTCTTTTAAATCTCAACTAAATCTCTATCATTTATAAAATTACTTGTGTTTGTTCTCCCATTTCAAAGATCTACTCTAACGAGACTGTTTCTTAGAGGAAAACATGAGACAGCTAAAGAAATCGAATCTTCTAAAGCAGATCCACAGAGGCGCGCACACACATTCAGCGAACTCTGAATGCAGCGGAAGAATACACGCAAGAGCAGATCAACGGTGGCAAAACAAAATGAAAACATTATAATTGGTATGTTTTAGAATCTTTTTAATCTCTAATTTGATTCCAGGCTTTACTTTTCACATTTGTTTTTAGGTAATAGCCGTCGTTGTAGGCCTTGGTCCCAGGTGAGCCAGTCATTTAAATCCTGAATACATTTCAGAATATGGGTGCCGTATCCATGATGTCACTGGGTAATTACCCTGTACTCAAATGAGCTATTTGGGTGAAATAATCATGAGAGTTGTCACCTTACAGTAGTAGTCTGAATTATACTGCGCTATAATCAGCACAGAAAGAAGAGGCACCTGATTGCGCACGCATCCAACACCTTTACTGAAGGCAAGCAACATTTCTTCAAAATGTCCAAGCCAATGTTTATTTTTTTATTTTTGGGGGGTGAATGAACATTCATTTGAAACTTTGTTCAGTTTTATTTTTTAATGAATGAGCTGCTTTTTAGCTCAAGCGCATTAACACTGCCGCTCACCCCACTCTGAAAGGAGTCTAATGACACCCTGGCTGTCACCCCATTGAACATTTCCTTCCTCCCTTCCTTCCTCATTTTCCCCTCTTTGTCCTGATCTCGCAGAGAAAAGCGCAACACTAAAATAAAAGAAAGACGCATGATCGCAAAATCGGACAGTTTCTGCCAGACCTCTGTGACACGCACGTTCCCATGCCCCACAGTCACGCCAAAGGCGGCTGGTTGTGTAGCTAGCTATACTAATAAATGCAAGGACAAAAGCACACCACCCACTGAGAGGAGCGGAGATGGGATAATGATCACTAATTAATCATGCGCCGGGGTCGTGTAGCTCATCTCTTCACCAGCAGCACAGAAACAGGAGGGAATGACTCACTTCCCGCTGAAATCTCCACATAGTAGGCAGCTAGATGAAGTGAGACACGGGTTTCTCAGCGTGACTCCTTTTAAAAGTCTGAGCCAGTGATCCAAACGAGTGAGGTCCACTCAAAGAGAGGTATTTAAGGAATATTTAAGCAGGGCAACTCTTGTATTAATTAACCCCTTGTGCATATCTAAAATAACATCTGTTATTGCAAAGCATGTTTATCCGTTAGAAAAGTTCCCACGAAAATCCACAGACTCAGACACAAATGAATAAGCAGTGGAAGCAACAAACTATTATTATTCTTGTTCCCAGTTTTTATGCTTTTGAATAATTCTCACTTATTAGAGAAAAGCCTGCATGGTCCCCAAATGGTGTGCATGCAGTATCCATTAGTAAGTAATGTACTGATTTTCACACAGCATGCCATGAGTTGGGAGAAGCCTTTGAATTCTGCAGCACCAGTAGGCACAACAACCCAGTCAGGGAGAGTGTGTCTAAAAGTGAGGTTGAATATCGCAATGCTAAATAACCTTCTACTTATATGTAAGATAGACCGCGGTGTCTTTCAATGGCATTAGCTCGAGTAATGCGCAGAGTATTTCCATTTTATGCTCCTTGTATCAACTCAGCTTTTCAGGTGAAACTTTTGTGTTTCGATCTGGATTTACTAGGCTTTGCACGAAGACTTCGTGGGCATTAAATTACCCAACATTCAGTGGATTTTGTTTTAAATTCATTCCACCAGATGCTGCTGATATGCAAATGCAGATCTAGTAATGGCTCAATATTGTAGCATACCTTAGTATAAGGTATTAGATAATGAGTAGTCTGGTTTAATGCACAAGATTTTATCCTAGAGCCTGTAGCATACCTCTGCAGAAAGCTCACATGCACTCATCATGTGCAGGAATGTTAGTTTTTGATCATGTGTGGATCTGATAAAGTTCTATATGAATTCAAACTACTGCATTTTTAAGTCACTAAGGGTGTATGCTGTGCAGTCATTTCTTCTTGACAAAGGAACATTTCAAAGAAGAAGTCCAAAATTACCATGACATTCATGCCCATGGTTGTCTGAGCACAACTGTATAGTTCTGCTATCTGCAGAAAGCACAACACATATAACGTGTAGATATAAACTAAAGTGTCACGGACCCAGTTCCAGGGATTCGGGGTCCGTGAGCAGTCTGGACTACTATGGTAGTTATTATCATTATTATTGTGGTTATTGTTATTATGGTTGTGTCTGCTGTCCTGTTTTCCGTGTTGGTGTCAGGTGTTTATGGGTGTGTGCATGTGTGTGAGGGTGCGGTCGTGGCAGGCACTTCTAGGCCTGGTGGGTGTGGCCCTGCCAGCTGACCGGTCCCACCCAGGAATCCACACACACCTGGCGCCGATCAAGCCTCGTCAGAGGAGCTTCAAAACAGTGTGGCTGAGAGCTCCTCGACGCTGGATCGTTGAGTGACTTCCCGTCAGTCTTAGTTTATCGTGCAAGGTTAGTGCAAGTCTGCCGTTAGGTTTTGTACTCACGACTGCCTTTTGTATGCGTGTTTCTCAGGAGGAATTGTGGCGACCAGGAGGCAGCACACGGACAGTACACAGGGAACGGAGACAGAGCACGGAGCACGGGATAAAGGAGAAGACACGGAACGGGAGTTGGGATCGCACGGGGAATTTATTGTTGTTTGGATTGTCACCACTGTAAATAAACGCACTGCCTTCAGCGCCTGCATTTTGGGTCCTCATTTCTCACATCCCCACGGTCTGCCAGCCAGACCGTGACATAAAGTACAGAAGATATAGGTTCATTATTTCAAGGATTTCAAACTCCTTTAATATCACGGACCACCACATTGAGTTTATGTGGGCGGGGCCAGCCCTTTCTGTCTGTGTACAGGAGTTTAACTACACTTTTAATCCCTGAGATATCTTAACAACTGAAGTGCTATTTCAACAGAAAGAAATCCGTCAGCATGACTCTTTGGGATTCAATGTTAAAACTATAACTTAATTACTTTGGTGTAACGTGACTGGCCATAGGGGAGAGGTTTATTAGCAGGAAAATCTGTAAAATGCAGGACAATACAATTACAAGTCCATAATTTCTGTTCTACACATTTTCCAAAGACAGGCAGCAGGGCATGTTGCAGTTTTTGCCAGGTCGATTCTGGCCCCTGGGGCTTATGTTTGACACTCATGTATTACCAGTGTTGGGGAGTAACAGAATACATGCACCGCCGTTACGTACTTAAAATACAAAATATGAGTAACTGTATTCCATTACAGTTACCATTTAAAAAGGTGGTATTCAGAATACAGTTACTTTGCTGAAGTAAAGGGATTACACGGCAGTCTTTTCCTGTTTCATATGTTAGGCTATGGTCTCTCTATTTTTGGTAATTCCATGCCGGTGGAAATCCAAACAAAACACGCATTAAGAGGCTCAAATGCCTGTGTCTCAATCTCGCGTCTCATAATGACGTAAAGAAATATTTTTTTAAATGATTTCATATGAAGGCAATAGCAGAGTGTTACAGGCATCGCCCTAAAGAATGTAGCCTGATGGGCAGTGTAGTACGTGCTGCAGGGAGAATGGACTGCCATACATGTTATGTGTCTGTGAGCAAGGAGGGAGAAAAAGGAAAAGTACGAGCTGTCACGGAGCAGAAACGGGAGCTGGAAGCATGTAAATATAATAACAACCACTGCAGCCAAGAAGAGAGCCTGACCAGCCCAGCTGTAAGTAAGCTGTTAAGACTCGACTGTATACCGTGTTCGTGTTTTCCTCTGAAACAATAAGTTCCGTTGGAGCAGCCTTTCAACGCCTCTCTCTGTCTCTCACTAGCAAAGTTGACCCAGACAACAAAGTAAAGCTAGTTTTCAGCTACGAGCCCGGCACGAACCCGACGTATTAGCCAGAGGTCCCTTTATAGTTCGGAGCCGCAGACCTGTTTTATATACGCGCGGAATAGTTTTCTATACGAGATGACTGCAAAAAGTGCAGCCTTACCTAATGTCCACCTACTGTTACTCATTTTTTATTAAGATTTAAAAATCTAAAGCAACAGGACCACTCTCAGCATCGACCGTGTGTGTTTGCTTTTGGAACTGTGTCTTCATTCAACCTACTTCACATACAAGGGTCAGTTCTACAGGCAGAAACATGGGTGTGCCATGGGCTCCCCAGTTTCACCCATCGTGGCCAATTTGTACATGGAAGAAATGGAAAAGAGGCCTTTGGTATCCTACCCTGGAACACCACCAAGCCATTGGTTCAGATATGTGGATGACACCTGGGTGAAAATCAAATCTCAGGACGTACTACATTTCACGGATCACATTAACTCAGTGGACCGACACATCAAATTCACCAGGGAGGATATGAAAAGTGGCAGGTTAGCCTTCTTAGACTGTGAGATTTCCATCAGGAATGGGGGACATCTAAAAGCTGACGTGTACCGTAAACCTACACATACAGATCAGTATCTAAGGTTTGACTCTCATCATCCACTGAAGCATAAACTGAGTGTCATCAGGACGCTACAACACAGAGCGAACACCATCCCCACAGACACAGCAGCCAGGGAGGCAGAAGAACGGCACATCAAGAAGGCCCTGAGTAAATGTGGTTATCCAAGCTGGACTTTTGTCAAAGCGGGAAAGGCACCTAGAGAAAGCTCCAGCCGATCCAGGAGAGAAGGACAACCGCTGTCCAAGTGAAAACCTGTAGTGATCCCGTACGTGTCAGGAGTATCGGAGCAGTTGAGACGCATTTTTTCTAAACACTGGGTCTCTGTGGCTTTTAAACCCCAAAACACGCCGCGCCAAAAACTGGTCCACCCCAAGGATCGGGTCCCCCGACGCAAACAGAGTAACATAGTGTACGCTGTTAAGTGCAGGAGGATTGCCAGGATTTACACATCGGGGGAACCAAACAACCTCCGGCGAAGCGGATGGCACAACACAGAAGAGCCACCTCGTCAGGCCAGGACTCTGCAGTCTATTTACACCTACAGGCCAGTGGACACTCTTTCAATGATGAGGATGCACACATCCTGGACAGGGAGGAACGCTGGTTTGAGCGCAGAGTCAGGGAGGCCATTTACGTGAAAAGGGAAAGACCATCTCTGAATCGAGGAGGGGGCCTAAGGGTACATCTTTTGCCATCTTACAATGCTGTGATTGCAGCCATTCCCCAACTCTCTGTGAATGGTACTCATGGCCATTGATCAGCGGGTTTTGGTCAGTGGTTGTTGATCAATGGTCATGAGAATTTGCATAATTATGATTAAGGAACTGACCTCCCAGCCCATTGTTCCTTCAGTGGGCTGGTTTCAGTCATTATGCAAATGTACTGTTTATAAGATTGAAACCTGCAGTCAGCTGAGACTGAAGAAGTCACTTGGATGAGTGACGAAACGTTTCTCCCACAAAACGCTACATCCAGATGAACAGAATCAACATTTGGAGATTTAAAAATCTAGTTGGTATTGGTATGGCGAGTAGCCTTCAGTAATAGTAATAAATCACACAGCAATAGTACATTCATGTAGTTGTAAAAAAAACATGATAATATATTAAGTAATCCAAAGTATTCAGAATACGTTACTCTCATTGAGCAACGTAACGGAATACGTTACAAAATACATTTTGGGGCATGTATTCTGTAATCTGTAATCTGCAGTGGAATACATTTTAAAAGTAACCTTCCCAACACTGTGTATTACTATATATAGTGGATTTGTGCTACATGCTCTTGCATGCTGCTGTAAAAGATTATGCTTTTCATTAATTCTTTTTTTGGTTGTTTTAAATTACTCAACTTTTGTTTCAGATACCTTGCCTTATTCTTGTATTTCCCACCTTATTTTATCTCTGCCCTACTCTAATTACTTTTTCCTCCTTGTGATATTTAGCTTCTTTGTTCCTCTTCCCCTGTGCCAGGTCAACTTATTACTTCTGAGTCTGGTGGTCCAGCCATTACTTGTGTATTCCTTGGGGTACCAAATCAAGCTTTTATGTTTTTGACTCTTCCTTCGCTCTGCTTTAGCCTTAGAATACATTTTTGTGTACCAAATCATTGCTCAGTAAAGACTTTTGACCTTTATCTGAATGAGGCTCAGATCATGAAGTGTGTGTTTGTACTACTGTCACAATAAGTAAGTTAGACGTGTGTACACGGTACCAGCAGCAACAGACAGATCTGCAGTGCTTAAATGAGTCTATACCACCTTGTTGTCTTTTGACTTCACTCTTGGGTCAATAACATGTTTTTAAGGACGTTGTTGTACGGAAGCCATAGAACTTGCAATCATTAAAGTTAGAATTAATGTCAACATTTCATTCATTCATCAAAGAAAGGTTATCAGACATTAGCAGTTATATCTCAGAAAGATGAGAACTAAATAGCAGCCAAGGAGAAATCCCCTGAAATATGGACACATGCTTTTTTCTGTGCATTTTGTGGATCAGGTTCAAAATGTAGCAAGTATTAATATATGATTCATGCATTAGGGTTATCCTTTGCTAATTTACTTTAATAAGGATATGACAGTTAGCGTTACGTTTTTCCAAGCTTGATCTTGATCTCAAGATATCAGCATTAAAAAATTGACAGTGGCCTTCCTTTTGTTTTGCATGGTAGAACTTTACTGTGGTTTCACTTTTGCAAACCCAATAAAAAATAATGCATTAGAAGAATTTCTTCCTATTTTGCTGCACAAGAAACTACAAAACTTAAGAAAAACCAGCTTTGTTCTTGACATAATGCATTAAACTTTTATCTTGCATTGTTCAGCACTGTAATTACCTTTTTTTTTTTCTTTTTTTTTTCTGCTCCCTCTATGCTATCCAACTGGTAGCCTGACATTTGATTGCTGTGAGTTGCTTTTATAACTGCTGACAGTTTGACAGGCTCTGTGGTCTACACCTTCGCAAGTAAAATAGCAATAATAAAAAAGACAATAGTAAGATATAAATAGACTTGCAGGCCTGGTTGGCTTTGCATATCACAACGTTTTGACTTAATGGCACTGCACTTAGAGATAAATTATAGCAAAAGCTTTGTGTAATGACTCCTCAAAAGCTTTTAGCAAACAAGGCTCTGTGTCCAAAGCATGAGAATGGGCTGTCAGGAAAAGCACTGAATCCCAGTATGCATAAGCTGCTTTGCATGTCTTCTTTAGCAGTAACATTCAAAGGCGCTGTTGATTACGCATGTATGCAGTCATTTAACTAGATGAATACAAGAAGGGGATTTCTCAAACAACTTTAAGTAGTTAGGTTCACTAATCAATATTCAAGTGGGTACTTGAAAGGGATTTTAAAGGATGGGGCTGTAAAAGCAGCTCCAGTTGTTAATGACACTGGTTGCTGAATATGTATTTCCATCATTTGCAAATGTTTGTAATTATACAGCAACGTGTATATACTTAAACATTTGTATGCTTTCAAAGAAGGTCTATGGTGCGTCACTGAGTGTGTGACCTCCAGAGTCAGTCTAGCATTTAATTGCACTTATAGATGATTATTAATAGGCATATGCACAATCTGTGTTATTAAGGTAAGGGCTCTTTTCTTTGATGATTGTAAATGGAAGATCTTTTGCTACCTTAAAGGTAATAACAGTGATTTATATCATTTTAAAATGCTCATTTTTTATTCTCTTTTGTTTCCTATATTGATGTCAAATCAAAGATCTGGCTATTAGAATTTTGAATAAACACATCATGTATAACAAAAACAAAGGATTATTGTAAGGATCTTTACATCTATTGAAATACATGTGCAAATGACTATGCTACCTCAGAGTCACATGAGCCAGCTCTAACTATGAGCTTGTTAAAGATTTAAGCTTTAGCCCTAGTAGATCTAGTAACACGGGAGAAAAGCCTTCTATTTAAAAATGCTGTGTCCCATTCTGAGTCTACGAACAACAAGTAAGCCTGCACTCTGAAAATGAAGTGGCCTATTTGAAACGTGGTACCAGGTCTGGTGCACACAAATACATAATGTGTACCTTTTTTGCTAAGGAGGCTGCACTGAGCTGTGAGGCTGTTGGTGCATGTTGCATCAGCAAGCAGTGAGACAGATGGGGAACGATTGAGATGAAGAGTCCTGTCAAGCCTCTGAAGGCAGCTGACAGGTACCGACAGGCAAAGCAGAGTGCAGCTTTGGTAGTGCTGCTAACTTGGGACATAGTGGTGGAAAGAATACTTGATCTACTCGATCAAGTATTCTACTGGTACATCTACTGGATCTACTAAATCCAGTTGATGGCCTAAAAAGAGAAGACACAACTGAATCTGGGGAAACAACTGGCTCATCATTGGGTTATGATTACAGAGGTATTTAATACAATTCCTTGATGGCAGGAATCCAGGGATGGATGAGATTCACCTTGAATTCGTTAAAGTTTCCTCATGGAGACATTTTCAATCTGACTGTCCATGTCTTACCATTGTTCATATGTTTTTTTGTGTAGCCAGAGGAATAAGTGGCCTCAAAAACTGCTTATTCTTTTTTCCAAGGATGATGTGGTCCTGTTGGTTTCATCAAGCAAGTCACCAGTGGCCACCGGATCAGTTTGACGCAGAGTGTGAAATGGTTGGTTAAGAGCCTCCAAGTCTTCAGCCAAAAAGAGTGGATCACCCAGTTTAAGTTGGAATTAAGTTATTGCCTTAAGGCAGGGGTCGGCAACCTGCGGCTCCGTGGTTTGGAAATTGTAAAAGTATTTAGCTGAACTGTATTTTATTTGTGTTAGTTCTTTTTTAACTTGTAGTTCTAAATTGGAAGATTATCATGATGAAATATAAAAATAAAATGATAGAATGGTTTTTTAAGAGCATAGTGCTTTTTTCCAATTATTTTTAAAATTCAGGCTCCGAAAGCCCAAAGGTGATATAAGGATGACGGCTCAGTTTCTGTTGACTATATGGATAATTTAAGTTCAGCTTTTAATTCATTTAAAAGTGACCTTCAACTGGATGTTTTTCTTTTTTGTTATAATTTTTTTCAATTTTAGTTCAAAATGTGTTCATTACATCAATAAAATTTCATTTTCTTTCTAGCACTTCATGAATTTCATAAGCAACACACTGTAGTTGTTTATACAAAGCATAACGGTAAAAAAAATGTATGCAGTGTTATCTTCATTTTAGATGTCAAAAAGTATTTGTGGCTCCCAGTGTTTTTTCTGTGGAAACAGGGTCCAAATGGCTCTTTGGGTCTTAAAGGTTGCTGACCCCTGCCTTAAGTACTTCATGTATCTTAGGGGTCTGCTCATCGGCGGGAGAAAGAATGGAGTAGGGGAATAATAGATGGATAGGTGTAATATAAGCAGGGATGCTGAGACTGTGGTGCTCTAATGTGCAGCAAGAGATGCTTTGCTGATGTAAAGTTATCCATTTACTGGTTGATTCATTTTCCTAACCTCACCTCTGCCCACAAGGTGTGGGTATTGACTGAAAGATTAGGATGACTTATACAAGGAGTGGGGAAAAATAAGTTTCCTCTTAAGGATGTCTGAACTAAACATAGGTGCTGGGTAAGGAGTTCAGAGTAGAACTGGTGCTCCTCCACATCTAAAGGAAGCGGTTACTAGAACTTGACTAGGATGCGTCCTGGATGTATCCCAGGTGAGGTTTTCTGGACACATCAAGAGATCATGGAAAAGGTCGAGGACACTAAGGAGACATTATGTTGCTCTAAAACTAAGGGTTTTGGAGCAACAAAGAAATGCATGTTATGTTAAGTGTCGGGTAGATAAAATCCTTAAACTGCATAAAATAAAGCACTGTGTGAATTTATGATTCTGTTGGTTTTCACTCTACGGTGAGTAAGACTAGAAAAGCATTATACAGAAGCCAGTCCATTTCCATAAATGAAGTCCAAACAGACCCTGCTTTGATACCGACCCCCATTATTGTCATTTCTGTAATCTGCTTTTTAAGTAAAGGTTTAACTACAGCCAGCTTGAAGGCCTGTGGTACATAGCTGATTATTAGAGATAGGTTGATCATATTTAAGATTGACGCATTAATTAATGGCAGGACTTCTTTGAGCAGTTTTGTAGGAATGGGGTCTAAAAGACACGTTGATGGTTTGGAGGAAGTAATTATTGAAGTTAACTCAGAAAGATCAATTGGAGAAAAAGAGTCTAAATGAATATCAATGGTACTAAGAGTAGCTGTAGATAATATTACATCTGTGGGATGATTATTGGTAATTTTTTCTCTAATGATTAAAATTTTATTTGTGAAGAAGTTCATGAAGTCATTACTAGTTAACGTTAAAGGGATTGTTGGCTCAAAAGAGCTCTGACTGTTTGTCAGCCTGGCTACAGTGCTGAAGAGAAACCTGGGGTTGTTCTTCTTTTCTGCAATCAGTGATGAATAGTAAGATGTTCTGGCTTTGCGGAGGGCTTTCTTATAAAGCAACAAACTATTTCTCCAGGCTAAATGATTATCTTCTAAATTTGTGACACGGCATTTCCTCTCCAGCTTACGAGTCATCTGCTTTAGGGTACGTGTTTGAGAATTATACCACGGAGTCAGGTACTTCTGATTAGAGACCTTAGTTTTCACAGGAGCTACAGTATCCAGAGTCGTACGTAGTGAGGAGGTGAAATTATTAACAAGATAATCGACCTCTGTTGGGGTAGCATTCAGATAGCGGCTCTGCTCTATGTTGGTACAGGGCATTGAAGATGATAACAGTGGGTGGATTATATTCTTAAACGTAGTTACAGCGCTTTCAAAAAGACATCTACTTTGATAAAGTCTACTCTCCACCGCTGTGTAATCAATTATTGTAAATGTACACATTTACACATTACATTTTGAGAGAAGCCAAATAACAGATTAAATGCCATGTTGAGACATTTTTAGCATCTACATGGATGTTAAAATCACCCACAATAATTATTTTATCTGAGCTGAGAACTAAATCAGATATAAAGTCTGAGAAATCAGACAGAAACTCTGTGTAAGGCCCAGGTGGACGATAGATGATAACAAGTAAGACTGGTTTCTGAGTTTTACAGCTGGGGTGGACGAGGCTAAGCATCAGGCTTTCAAATGAATTAAAAGTCTGTCTTGGTCTTTTGTTGATTAATAGGCTGGTGTGAAAAATTGCTGCCACACGGCCCCCTCGGCCTGTGCTTCTGTGAGACTGTAGATCTTCCTTATTGAACTTACCCATAAAACTATCACAAAACCTGAATGTGAAGCTCTTTAGGTTGCACAGGTGCATGTAAGCCCAAGGGTGGAACCAACACAGAAATTAATGTATTGCTTTATAGCTTCTGCATTTTACCATACCAATGCAAACCTGTCATTGAGTTAACTTAATGACATTGCAGAGGAAAATATATTAGACTTAACCATGACCTTTGTTGAGGTAGCGTTGTCAAATACTAAGCTTGAGGCTGAAAACTGAAAGCTATCCTTGAGAAGATTTGGAGAAAGCACTCATGCTTTAAAACACAACATCTGGTGCTGTGCATGGAACAATAACACACATTGTTTCAAACTTTGTCTTGTGTTTAGCATGTATGTTAGTAGAAGGTTCAACTGTAATATCTTTAAGGAGTAATTAGCTAATGTTAGCATTGTACTAAACATACATGCTAAATTTGTTAAGACAGCATGCTCATTTTCTTTGGGAAAGTGTTAGCATAAGTTGCTAGTGTGCAGTTTTATCCTGGATTAAAACATCTATTGTGTCTTACATGTTTAAATATACTGTAAGCATGATTGTTAAAATATAAAACATAAAAATGCCTGTTATTTTTCATATACCTTGCTTAGCCAGCAGCAGGACCTTAGCCCTGCACTCAGACTGCATCAGTCGCCTGATTTTTTCACTTGGTGTTCTTGGGAGCCACACTACAAATGCAGGCCTCAATATGAGCTGACAATGACTGATTGGATTAGGCACTTTTGTCATGGATTGCTGAGAGACTCGATACTCTCACACAAAAATGATCCAATCCAGGTTTCTGGACTCCTTGAGGAGTGACAATCTTCACACCACCCACAGCAGCAACGGTACGTGCTGTTGGGTGGCTGATCTGAGCCAGCTGTAAGCTAGTGCCAGTGGTGGTGTAGCAATGAGCAGGATTTGCAGTAATAACAGATACATAATTGCTCCTATTCATTGCTCTGCTCAACTTTAGTTTTACAACTTTCCCACAAGGTGAGTATCATATACCAGTAAATGTGTCTGTGCTCGTTGAAATGACACCTGACAGCTGGTTCAACCTATGGTTTATGGTGTGAAAACACCAAAGCATTATTGCAGCCTCTCGTCCGTAGCCTACTGGGCTACATTCACAGAAAGCAAGAACTGAATGCATCGAGCTCTGTTTACTCAAGGTTATTTCAACTAAGCACACACGCATTTCCTGGAGGAGGAAATCCTAGCTGTGACAATTCAGTGTGGGCAGTACTCAGCCTTATCTGCACTCCTTTTGAGTTGTGGCTGACTTGTGGGTCCTGGGAATCTTAAAAGACTCAAACTTCTCCAACGCTCAACATTATGTTCACTTCTGTGACTCAGCTCAGGCTGCTGCTGCCCTGCTTGACATTCTGATGTGGAACAAACAGCCAGCGGCCCACTGGCTCACCCTCATCAGCAAAAGCTGCTTGTATCTATCTCCTTTCTTCCCTCCCTCTTATATCCTCCCTTTCTTTCTTGTTATTACTTTGATTGGTTTAGTGTGCACTGCCCTGCAGCTCTACAAAGCTGTCAAGGGAATGTTGTTCAGCTTAGAGCATATATAATTTACTGCACGGCAAATACTCTCATCTATTCAGTGTAAGCTGTAACATCATCAATGAATTACTTTTCTTGGCCCTTTCAGATGAACTCCGAGATAGATGAATTCTTTAACCAAAACCAGGAGATTATATGATATTTCAATACAGCGTACTGTGTAATTAATAGAGTGGCCTGTTTTTCTCATAGTGGCAAAAAGGCCAAAATATGATCAAATGGATAAAATTCACTTAAAAACAGGTTCTGCCTTCACCTCAATATTCTTCCTGTATGGACCTTTTTACTAATCTAACTTATTAAACTACTAAAAAGCCTGGTCAGTTAAATTCCTCTTCCACTACAAACTCTGCTGTGTGGTGTATGGGCTCTGGCCTCGACTCATCGAGAACAAAAAAGTGAGGTGAGTTTCACAAAGAAGCTCATACATGCTTTCTTTATAAGGTTTGATGTGCATGGAGTAATCACAGATTTGTTCGTGTAAGTGGTCAGACAGAGGATTTCCACAGAGTGAACAAAATGTACACTACATGGGCAAAAGTACTGAGCAATGTACACATTACACCCACAGGAGACAAGGAGACTCAATCAGTTTTTGTGCTGATGTTAACTCCAGAGTTATTATCAGCACATCTGCAGTTAGTGGTTATGGATTTATTCATTTAATAAGAAATGTGGACGAGTAGCTGGAGTAAAGGGATGCTGTGTTGAGGATGAGTTACTCTGGTGTGGGACTGCAAGTTTTCTACTCTTCAGGAAATTCTGTAACCCAGATCTGGTTTGATTCCTTTTGGCTTGCTGTTACTCAGGTGTGTCAAACTACGATCAGGGCTGATGTGTGTCAGCATTTCATTGAGGTCTGTTTACAGTGACAAATCTTTTCTTCACTTGCATAGACAGTAACTATTTATAACTGCTGAGGGACTGTTGTGTAACTATGACAACCAACTGCTGTAAGCTGGCATCCTAGTTTCAGACTGCTTATTTGTGATTTCATTAACTGTAAAGATGTCAGTATGAAAATTTGTAGTTAAAATGTATGCAACTTAGAATGCATGCAGCTTATGACTCCATGCACATCATGCAACCTATGACTGTCATTTATGCTGTCACACAAAGACAGACAGGCCTTTTTTTTGCTAGTAGAAGCAAAGTGACCATCACCTGAAATATGAAGATGAAAGAAGTTGTGACAGCCACGTTCTCTGTGTGCTCCAGGTGATAACACAAATGTGACACCCAGTCATCTCTCTAAGAAAAGAGTTTCCTGTCCTGGTTTATACTGGGAGACATTATAAGATGGGAGAACACACCAGGTCATGCAGTGTGTAATAATAAAATTTTATGTGATCAAAGTGACAAAATCATGATTATTTGCATGGAACCAGTGGCAAATGATAATTATTGTTAGTTAATAAGTATCTTCAAATTAAACATTCATGGTTATTTAAAGATAAGTTCATTCAAAATTTGCTTAGGAATTAATCAGAGCTCCTTGAGAATTGATGACTTATTAATAAGTACCTTTCCAATGATCAGTTCATCGTTATCTGTGAAGCCTCTATGTCTACTGCTTTTTTTGTGTTAATGTTTTCGAGCATCCCGTTCAGTGAGATATAAAATGAAATGGACCCTCGTCACTTCATCGTCGTCATCTCATCATTACTGTGAAGCAGAGTGATTCATTGTACTGAGTGCTTACTCAGTACTAAAGCATTACTTCATCATTACCTGTCCATTAGGTACCACTGGACATGTGAGCTTGAAAAAGATTAACCAGTATTTTTTTCCTCATTCATTCACCAATCAGAATTCTGTGTTTTGGCAAGTTTTTCTTCTGATGTGCTCAGAAAAGAAACAGAGGGCTGATTGATGCAGGAGTTGGAGATGTGACATAATGTCTCTGTTGCAAAACAACTTCCTAATAATGGCAGGAAACATAAATGAGACAAATAAATGAGGATGTTAACGTCATAACAGGCTTTTCTGTGACAACAATCCAATCCCTGAACAGATCTCCAATCAGGCGCATTCCTGTTGTTCTTAAAATAGCCGGAATAAAGTGAATCCACATGGACAACGAGCCAGCTGGAAAGACTTTATAGCAAGTTGGCTGCAGCCCGTTTTCTCTGCACTGGCTGCCCTGACAGTAATTACAGCCCTGAGTGAGTGTATGTGTGCCGGTGCTTGTTTGTACGGTAAAGTGTGAAGAGTGGGGCTGGCATCCCAGATAAAACCTGAGGCGAGGCCCCTTGGCGAGAGGTGTGGGTGGAGGATCGTGCCACTGCAGAGGCAACCTTTTGGATAAAAGCCACTTCCCTGCGCGAAGTCCAGGTGAGCACACAATTATACTCTGATAGAAAAAGGAACTGAGAATGCAAATACATTTCTCGCATTTCAACTACGGGAAAAACAGAACTTTCCTTTCCCCACTTTAATATAGACGCACTGCATGAATATTACTTCTGCATTTTAAGACTTGCTCACAGCCGTTGTGAAAGCGTAATCACAGTCAACACCTAGAACACAACAAATAAAATGTCCTTGACGCAGCCGAAACAAGAGAATATGTCATAATTGACGTCAGTGAACTGCATGCAAGTGCTATCAAAATTACACTTGCCTGGCTGCTTTTTGCACAACAGAGTTTAATATAAAGAATGAATATTTAGTTTAAACATACCTTTTATTTTTATTTGTCACACTGACGTCCGGGTTTAATGCTGGTCCAATCATGTTTTTGTAGCTAAAAACAATAAGTGCTGGTCACATTGGTTTCTTCAGTGGTCTTTTTGCATGAATTTCTGCAAATCAGAACTGACAACTCACTGTATACTCAACTTGTTAACAGTTAAATAGACCTTCGTGTCCACACGAGTGCAATATGGATCATTTTTGCTATGCTTTTTTCAGTGTGATTGGGTTAAATGGAGCTTTGTTTGTGCTTGCTAGTTAAACCATTGTTCTAGCTAAATCTTGACACTTTATTCTTTATTTATTGAAAAACCCTCATTCTGTATTATGGCAAAAATGTGATGTTCTGCCATTAAAATCTTGTTTTTCTGCTGCTTTGTGATGATGTTGGCAGTCAAAACTGAACTGCCACACCAGCTGAGAGAATCTGCGTGGGGAAAGTCGACTATGACTCTTCCCTTGTTGAGCATAAAGCATAAAGCAGTTTTCTGCTGACCCCTCCACTGCCATTGCTGAGTGCTTAGAAGTAGTACATGATACAACAGATGGGAAACTCTCAGCCTAGATCAGACAGCAGTTGTCACTGAACACAGTATGATGAAAACAGTATCAGGAAAAGCATTTAATCCAATATTTAGGAAACATTCCAGTACCCAAATGTGACCAGCTGTAAGAGCATGGATTTATTCTTCTACTGCTAGCACTCTTCCTGCACATGAATTGTTTTCATTCATGGTCAGGTAGAGCAAATGATGTGCACGCAGCTAAAAATCCTTCCCCTTCCCGGGTCTTGGCTCTCTTGTCACTCCAATGCAACACTTGATCTTCCTTAAGGACTAGTAGGACCGTTGTAAATGGAGCACTCAAACGCTACGGAGACATTTCTACACTTTTATTACAGTCTCAGCTATGTGGAGCCTTCAAGCAGTCTGTGACCATGTTTAAGCTCATTTGACAACCAATGCACTCTGCAGTATGAATGAATTTGCTTATAGTGTGTTTAAGCTTTCCTTTTGGGGAATACCCAACGTTAATGTTGTATATATCCTTCTGAAATAAATGATATTAGTGAATTAGTGAATGAAAAATGAACCTATTTTCTTACAATATAATTATTTAATCTTTTTCTGTACAGATAGGTAAATCCCTGAGTATTAAACACTGGCTCCATGCTTGAAAGATTATTTGTACATGTGCAAATCTTTCTTTGCATTTTTAAAGCCACTTTTTGTGCTACTGTCTCAACACTTGTTATTCACACCTGCCTGTCGATTCTGCTTAAAGGTTCCACTGCCACTACAATCAGCTGATTTCAGTTCGTGTTTTGGAGTAGGAAAATAGTGTCACAGTCTACAGCATTGATATGGACATTACTTTTGTTTTTACTGCACAAAAGAACAAAACTGTGATGGTAAAGTGGAAACTGCATCCAGGGCAGAGACAACTGCATTATACAACCTAACTCAAAGGTCGCCAAGAACCCACAGTGATGTTAGCTGAGTGAATGCCGACCCAAGCCCAGCCGCCAGACCCTGAACTTCACCAAATAACAAAAGCAGCAATGAGCAGTCCAGCTGCAGCCTCCGATTCTACCTGTTCATGTTGCTAAAGTAGAATCACTGCAGCGATCGCTTTGAAGTCTCTTTCTGCTGGTTTTCATCTTTGCTCTGTGTTGCTGACTTTGTGTTCATACTTAACTATTAAGAGAAAAGTCATATGTGTGTCGCCATTAGGATGGGGATTTGTGTTGGTGTGTGTGACTGCAGCCTGTAGGTTTATGTTGTTAAATGGTAATTATGTGACAACGTGTTTCAGGTAGTTTTACAAAATAACACGGGAGGGAAGGAAGGAAGGAAGCTGCCAAAGAGGATATTTCTTTAGAGCAAGTGAAGAATTTCAGGTTTCATGGGTTCTCGTTAGGCCAAGATGGAGCACAGGATAGAGAAGCATGAAGGTGTATCACTGACAGTATCACACAATTCTGGTTGTGTAGAAGTTTATGGGAAAACTGCCCTCGGCTCGCTTCTTCTGTGACTTTGGTTGCAACTCTTATCTAATATGTTTACAGCCTCAGTGTATAGTTTCAGGTTACACTGGATTCGGCATGGAGTTGTACTGTATAAACCAGGACTAGCCAGGCTATGGTCACTGGCTAATAATGTGTGATGTTGCATGTCAAAGGCCCATGAGTGAACTGTGTCACTCACACCTCAAAACTCAACAACATGGTGTCACTATGAGCGTAAACCTAACTGCATGCAGGGCCAACAACCCACCATCAACCCCTACCACCTCCCTGTGACCTGTTTGCTACAGTGTCACAGCATAAGGTGAAGCGGACATAACCAATCAGCAGCTACACGAGTTTGTTGACTAAATATAAATCCCCTGATTTTCTAAAACGCACAGAGATGCAGTGTACTGATATTTTTGTCTCACAAATCGAGACTTAATCCATGCCTCTATTGGGTGTGCACCGTTTGATATTTTCTGCCTACACAAAATAATACCCGAAGCATTGAAATGCATCATCCAGCAGTGATTACAGAACTGAATTGGTGACAGAGTAGCTGTTCCTCCAATCACTTGTGCCACCTTGCCTGGCCACCTCAATCATGTTTTCTTATTAGGCTTCGGGACTTTAGCGGAATATTCATGTGCAAGTTGAATATAATTGTGCCTGGGAAATGAATAGGACAATTGGGGCAAGGATTTGCATATCTCGCCGCTCAGATGTTAACCCTTATTAAGTCAGGAAATAATGTGAATTTTTGCAACAAAAGCCGCATGGACCCTGAAGGGAATTATCTGTTTAATGCATGATCCTACTTTGCATTTTTTTGACACACATGCTCTATCAGCTGTTACTGCAAATGTAGTATCATAACCACTAACCATACGGTTATTTTATTATTTTCCTGGACCCATCTTTTAATGACTGCTTTCAGTGATTATGATTACAGCTGCTCTCCTAGTTGAGTAGCACTGATTATAAGTTGCTTTGCATAAGAACCTTGCCAAATGACTAAGACGTAAGTGTGAATTAGTGTCAATGTTGAGGATGCCGACAAGAGGACTAAAGATACTGAGAAAGCTTCTCTCCTGAAATGGAACAGACATGCTTGTTTCCAATACATTTCACTGTACATCTATTTGGCTGGTGAAGTTCAGTGTTTCTCTACAATGCAGTAAATTGTTGTGATCTGGTACCCTGAATTTTACAAGAGTAGGTGTCAGTTTTTCATGCAAAGTAAAGGATGCCTCATTTTAGACCCAAACTCTTCTGCTGAGGGCTGTGTATACAGAAATAAATTTATCATGATGTGAAGTATATGAAGTGGACCAAGTTGACTGCTCGCTCGCAGCATCAACCCACAACAAGTGTCTGAATCCCACACTTCTTGTCAACTAAGTGTCAACACAATAAAAATGCTGTTTTTTGTACGCTTTACTTCTTAAGGACAGAAGTGCTGGTTGTTAAATGCAGCGCAGTACTTTTGTCTCCCTTTTTATGAATGAGAAACTTTCAGCGTCTGCTTATCATATTGTTGATTGTAAAATATATTAGGATTTTAATATTTAACTATATATAACTAAAGATGGATTTACCTGACATGTTGAATTTGGAAAAGGGAAATAGTAAAGCTTAAGCAGAAGTCTTAATAAACGTCCTTCCCTCCAAAGCTGAAACCCACTTACTGTAGATAAAATTTCAAGCTCCAGCTAAATCGTGTAAGTATAACTTACTTACAGCTCCCTCAGCTCGTTGTCTAACAATGCAAATTCTCACAAAATTTGTTGTAAATGTTAAGTGCTCCAAAGTATCACCTACATATTTTTCTATACCTTTACTGTGATAAATTCACTAATAATATTACAGTAAGTAATCAAACAGTTATGTCATTCCTTGCATTACTTAAGTTATTCACTTATTCACTTTTCCTGCACAGTTGCATTAAAATCAGCTCAATTTAGTTCCTGCGAAGAAAAAAATGTGTCGAGAGCTCTACAGCTTTTGAGGAGTAGAGAAGTGGACAAGAGTGCAGCTGCAAACATTACCGCTAACACAGCAGCATCTCTTTCAAACCATCTACAAAGAAGATGCTAACACAAAGCTAGCTGCATATAGCCTGCGACCCTAAAGCCGAGTGTATTCAGACCAACCGAGTAGCCAAAGCTTGATTTTCAACTAGTAACAAAACCAGAGGAAAGCAGTCAGCCTCGTGTCATTGTAGCCTCTATTTCTACACGCGCCTGTTTCTACAGCAGAATCACTGTTGTCAGAAAAATGTTGAAATAAAGCGTTCTGTGACCTAGACTTGTCAGCTGCATGTTAAAACGTAAACACTAAAAGAAAGATTTGATGTCCTCATCAGATCTGGGATTTATGCCAGTTTGTGGTCATGTACCGTACGGTTTACAGTACTGAGCAAATGCTGGAAACAAAGAATGCTTTCAGAAATAGAAGTGTTACTCATTTATTTTCATCAATCATAAAAATGCAGGGAATGAACAAAAGAAATCTAAATTTGGTGTGATCACTCTTTGCCTTCAAAACAGCATCAATTCTTCTAGGTACACTTGCACACCGTTTTTAAAGGAACTCGGCTGGTGGTTGTTCCAAACATCTTGGAGAACTAACCACAGAGCTTATGTGGCTTCCTCACAACCTTTGGCCTCTTCATGTAATCCCAGACACACTCAATGTTGTCGGGATCAGGACTCTGTGGGGACCATACCATCACTTCCAGTACTGCTTGTTCTTCTTTATGCTGAAGATAGTTCTTAATGACTGTGGTCTGCAGGGCAGCCCGGGTGGGGTGAGTGAGGTGGACCCAGGAGCAGACACAGGCACTGAACTTTAAACAAAAGACAAGCCTTTATTATGGCTGATATACGTGGAACATAAATCAAAACAAACTAGACTGTGAAACCATGACCTAACAAAGAAAACTATAAATCAACTAAGACACTATGACAGGTATGAACTGACTATGATCTCTATGACAAGAGGAAGATACACAGACAACGTGACAGAGGGAGACAGAGGACTTAAATACACATGAGGTGATCAGGGGAAGTGGAGGCACCTGGGGAAACAGCTGACACACATGAACCTAATGACGGGACAGGGGAAGTGAAACTGAATACAATGAGCAAAGAACACCAGACTCTTTCTAAATAAAACAGGAAACATGGAGACTTGGACATAACACAAGCTTAACAGACCTAAAACACATGACAGGCTAGACAAGGAACCAAACACAGAAACCAAGGAGACAGATCATACATATTTGCTGGCCTAAACCTCCACTAAACCCTAAATAAAAATAACATACAAACTTATAAACACCAAACTTACATGAAAACTTCAAAATTACAAAATAAAACTCAAAACGCTGGATCAGAGACGCGGCCTGTGACATGTGGGGCCATTGTCCTGTTGCAAGAATACCTTTGGGGCCAATAAACAATCATTTATATTTCTGAAAGCATTCTTTGTTTACAATATTTAAGCTTTTCAGTGGGCTTAAAGTAGCACTATTGGTTATGGGGAAAAGATCCGTGGAAACTATGAGTGTTGTGTTGTCTTTTCAAATTGGTGGGATTTCAGATTTTTAATAAGAGCATTTTTTAGTTTGTTCCCCTTTCAAACGTCTCATCAAAATGCTTCTTAGACACTGACTGCAGGAGGAATTTGAGGCGTCACTGCACAGATGGCAACTTACAGGCTGCAGCAGCCAACTGCAGCTGGAAATGGAAATAATCAGGATTGTTAGGTTTGATTAACTAATGCAGTCACGACTTTTTTTAATTCTTAAAACTTTTTTCTAGTAAAGGATGAAGCAGGAAACTACAGCAGTTCTTGTTATTGGATTGCTTATTCTAAATCAAATTAACCAAACAAAAGATTGTTTGAAATCAGAAAGTCTCGCCGCTTTGGCAAGCCCAACAGCTACACGGGATTGTTTTTCTCTGGCATGTAATTAAGGGCCTTAGTTATTTGTGTTTCCTAAGCCCCCTGCTATTATAATAGACCCTGCCACCGGGTTTTAATTAACTGCTTTTTTAAAATGTATTTGTTTGTTTTGTTTGTTTTTTTAGGACAAACAAATCGCTGGACAAATAATGATTAATGATTAGTTTCTCCAAATTTATCCCATTATGAATTATTATTACTTATACCAAGGAAATGGTTTAACTGGTAAATGTTCAGAGGCAAGCTGTATGATGGTATGTGCACTATGTTTATATCTTCAAGGCATTCATGTACACAGAGTACTTACAAGTGTTTAGTTGTGCTGACCAATGAAAATATGTTGTAGAACTAAGTGAGGTCATAGTCTAGCTCTATTCATACATTCAAAGAGTCACTGCATTAAATCTGACTGGAGGACAAGGAGGAAGAAGAAACATGTTGTGACAGAGCTTTTTAACCTAATCTTGAGCTGTTATCTTGAGAAGCATCTGGTGTACTGGTGGGAAACAACATGATCTTGCTGAGCCTAAGAATTCCACGAACAGATGTGGAAACAGCATGAAGAAACATCTGGCAGGGCAGTGAGGATGTGGTGGCATTTTTCAGCCCACTATTTCCAGCAACAGTACAGCACATAGAGTAGTTAGAGAGTAATGAACGGAATGGTTGACATGATTAACCAGGACTTAAAATTCATTCTCACATATAATCTAAATAATAAATAACAATTTAAGATTTGTTAAATACAGAAAACCTTATCATACACAATGTTAAAATGGTGTCTGATGTCAAAATAACAAAAATTACATTGTTAATATTGCAATCATAAAAAATATGTACGCTCCTGCTGCTGGAAGCTGTCCACAAGAACATATAAGGCGTATTGTAGAGTAGAAGAGTATGTACACAAGTCTTTTTTTAGGTGGTGGGTCATCCGCATTCGTGATTTGGTAAGAGTGTAATAACTGGTTTGTTTGGTCAAGTAGTGGTGTGTGTTTCATTTTCATTTTAAGGCCTGAATAAATGTATTAACCAGTAGTTAGTTCTTCTCAGGATGAACTATTTTTTTCATAGAAATTAACAAATTTCAGTTCAATTCATCAGTTTAGCTCCATTTAATTCGTTTTTTAGAACTAACACGTATTTGTATTGTGATAGTCTGCTGAGCTGAATTGCATTTATACACATTTTTTTCATATTCATCAATTATTAGCATATGTGTTTTGAACATAATTAAGTATTTTCCACTACACTCTTCATTGTAACTGGATTTCTTTTCTCCATGACGGCTTCTTCGTGTGTTTTAAGATCTTTACATTTTCAATATCCATATCTGTTGGATGTGAGAGGAAGAAAACATTTTCATGCACAAATGAGAAAATCAACTGTGAGGCTTTTATGCTGCTTTCAAATCTTACAAACAACAAAGTGTGAAAACTGAGGGTGTCAAACGGAGAGGTGTTGGGTTTTTTGTTGTTGTTTTTTTTCATGAAATTGTGTGATAATTGTGTGTATTGCATTCGCTCCAAATCAATGGAACCAGGATCAGTCAGTTAGTAGTGAAGGGCCAAGGTTTGTAGCGCCTTCTTTCAAAGTGTTAATTGCACATTTTTGCTTATTAATAAATGTTACTTTTGTTACTCTGTTTCACCCACAGACATTAAGCTTTATTCCAAGTTGCATCGCATGAGGAGCCCTAATTATCTTAGGAATAAATGCACACGAAATGACGTATTTTTGTCATGGTCCTGGGCCATGTTGGCCCAGTATTCTTAGTTTTTGTTTGTTTTGTATTTTGTTCCCTATTTATGCCTTGGTTCCTGGGTTATTTAGTTAAGATGTTCCTTATTTGGTTACCTCCTGTGTGCCCCTGTATATCTGTGAGCCCTCGTCTCTCCTTGTGTTTTATTCCATGTTCTCCCCAGCCCGTTATGTCTGTGTTCTCCCCGTGCTCTCTCTCCTCCTGTCTGAACCTCCGTGTACTTCCTGTTTTACTTTGACAGTCTCTCGTCAGTATGCGTCATGTTGTGTTCACTCCTGCCCTGTCTCGTTATGGTTATCTGTGTCAGCTGTGTTCCCCGTGTGTTCCCACTTCCCTCGTTAACCCTCTGTGTATTTATGTCTGCGTCTCCCTCAGTTCGGTGTCGCGTTCTCCCTCATGACTGTGTGCCCCTCCGTGTGGTTCCTCGTAAGTCCGTTCCTTAGTACTTCCCAGTTTAGTTTCATGTTATTTTGTATCGCTGTTATCTTTTGTCATCTTTTGTCAGCAATAAAGCTGTATTTTGAGTTCAGTCCTGTTTTCCTGTGAGTTTGCGTTTGGGTCCTATTTCTTGCCTGCCACACAGCCGAAACATGACAATTTTACATTCACAAATTCAGCTGCATAGGCTCGGACACGGCCTACACTGGGTCTCTTCTAAAAATACAGTCATGTGAAAGTCGTATGCTTTCTCTCATTGTTTTAAATTTAAAAACAAGTAGAAGTCAAAAAGTAAGTACACGCCAAAATTTGTCACTGATTAAAATTCACAACCAGAGATGGGCAGTAACTGTAATCAGATTACTTTTTAAGTAACAGGGAATGTAAGGGATTACTATTGCAAAACAGGTAATTAAATTACTGTTACTTTCCCGTAAGCACGCTGCGTTACTAAAACCGTGATTTTTTTTTTTTGATTTTTTTTTTGGCGAGAGTGTCTCATGACAATGACGTAAGCGAGTGCGACGTTAGTGGCAACAGCTGTGTGCAGATCAACAAAGGATTGTAGCTGTGTCCCAAAACGTCGGCTGCATCCTCCGGAGGCCGCATTTGAAGGCCGATTACGTCACAGCCAGGCGACGAAGGCGGTCCCAATTCGTCGACTCCTTCAAATGCGGCCGACAGATGCGTCCTTCATTTCCCCGAATTTGAAGGATGGGTTGGGTGTGTCCTTCGTGGCCCACCATATCCCAGAATTCAGAGCGCGGCCCAGCCAAATTCCAGTTTCCAACAATGGCGGCCGCTACTGAGTTTTAAAATTACTCTTGTTAATCTTTCTGGGTCGCAAAATAAACTTTTAACATATTTTCAGGCGAGAAAGTAGCGGTGTGAATTACAAATATCTGCTTGGTTTATCAAGACATCGTATATTTGCAAAAGTGTTTTCGGAGACGTCTGTTACCCACCTGCTTGATAGCAAACCGGGGGGTTCAATGGTCACTCGAGCCGGCGAGAGCAGCGGACTCCCGGCTTCATTGTTTTCAGAATCCCGCTGTCTTTCGCTACTCAGGTTAAACATGATATATAAGTCACTCGGATGACATAAAAATGTAATTGTTTGCCTTTTTTCTGTGTTTTATTTGTTCCGGAGTAAATCGGTTTGGCTGAGATCAAAGTTATTAGATTAAATAAAACTTTATTAATACATCGGGTGGGTTCATCCGGGATTTTCACACAGCTGAATAAACGTTAAACAGAAAACTGATTAAACAGAAGTCTGAGACTATAATTTGACCCAAGGTATTTTGAGGTGAAAACTGAAGTATCTTAAGATTAACTTGGTTTCACTGCCGTTCTTTTTTCTTTTTGTTGAACTCATAAAACGATCAGAGTTAAACTGATACATTTTAGCTTTTGAAATATGAAATTGGAAAATTCTTTAGAAAATATAGCAGTGATTTGGCAAAAAAAAAAAAGAAGATCTGATGAGACGCAAGTGATACAAAAGATCACATGCCTTACTTCCAAACCAATAGACACCCTCAGTGAATCTGATAAGATAGAACTGGTTGACCTGCAGCACAGGTTGGATGAGATTTACAAACGCAAAGCTGACGGCGCATTTATTCGGTCTCGCAGAAAATGGCTCGAAGAAGGAGAGCAGAATTCAGCCTATTTTTTCAGACTTGAAAAGCATCAATCTAACACCAACTCTATCCTACAACTAAATATTAATGGGACAATTTGTAATGATAAGGATACCATAGTGTCCGGCAGCCTCGCCTCTGTCAGTGCGCCCCAGGGTGGCTGTGGCTACAATGTAGCTTGCCATCACCAGTGTGTGAATGTATGTGTGAATGGGTGGATGACTGGATATGTAAAGCGCTTTGGGGTCCTTAGGGACTAGTAAAGCGCTATATAAATACAGGCCATTTACTATAGCAAACTTTATTCTTCCAGTTATTGCCCTGAAGCTTGTCTGACTTTTTAAAAATTCTTTAGACAAAATTACTCAGCTGAATGATGAGGAAAGTCAGCTTTGCGACAGATCAATTTCTTTGATGAGGTTGCAGATGCTATAAAACATCTAAAGATTAACAAATCACCTGGAACTGACGGCCTTACTGCCGAGTTTTACAAACAGTTCGCTGACAGTTTAGCCCCGTTTCTTTTAGAAGTTTTCAAGGAAAGTATGGATAGAGGTGCACTCCCTCCCACTTTATGTCAAGGTTTGATCACCCTCATTCCAAAACCAGGAAAGGATCCTTTGCTCTTAGACAATTGGCGACCAATCTCATTACTGAATAATGATTATAAGATATTGGCACAAATTCTGGCTAATAGAATGAAACCTGCATTAGATAAAGTTATTGATGAGAGTCAATCTGGATTCATGCAGAATCGTCATATCTCAAACAACATAAGATTAATTCTAGACATAATAGATTACCCAGAACTTGTACAGGGTGATAGTCTTATTCTTTTTTTAGATTTCTACAAGGCGTTCGACTCCTTAGAGCATGAGTTTATTTTTACTGCTTTAAATAAATTTGGGTTTGGTCAATCCTTCTGTAATGCCGTTTGGACACTGTACTGTAACAGCTCCATAAAGCTTGCCACTGGTACTTCCCCGAGAGTCTCTCTAAAGCGTGGAGTGTGCAGGGTTGCCCCCTATCCGTATATTTATTCCTTCTTTCTGTGCAACTCCTTAATTCACACATTAAACTCAGTTCTTTAAAAGGCCTGGTCATTGCTAACAGAGAAATACTCATAAGTCAGCTGGCAGACGATACAGCTCTCTTCCTCAGAGACGCCTCGCAAGTTTCAGTGGCCATTAACAATACAGCCATTCTCTAAAGCCTCCGGACTTTCACTCAACCTGCATAAATGTGAACTTCTACCAGGTAAAAGTTGTTTAGCAACTTCAATTCATGGAATACCTGTAAGAAACTCTGTAAGATACCTTGGAATTCAAATGATAAAAAACGAGCAATCCAGATGCTCCACAAACTTCATTCCTATTATAGATAAAACCCAAAAAATCTTTAATTATTGGCTACAGCGAGACCTGTCGTTGAAGGGAATAGTTCTGCTATCGAAGGCTGAAGGTATCTCCCGTCTAACCTATGCTGCTCAGTCACTACATGTTGATAATACAACCTGTAAGTCAATTAACAAATTATTATACAATTTTTTATGGAAAAATAAAACTCACTACTTGCATAAATCAGTAGCTTTAAATTCATATGATAAAGGAGGTATAAATTTTATTGATTTCGGTGCTCTTAACAGCACTTTTAAAATAAAGTGGATTAAAAAGTATTTAAAAAATCCCACTTCTATCTGGAACTTTATCTCACATCATGTGTTCTCTAATTTAGGCGCCTTAACTTCCTACTGCTCTGTAATTATAGTATTCCACAAATACCACTGAAACTTTCTCACTTTCATCAACAAATTCTTTTGGCATGGGCGCTGATTTACAAACACAATTTCTCTCCACAAAACTGTTTTATTTGGAATAACTGCAATATTATTTATAAAAATAAAACTCTTTTTTAAAATAAATTAAAAATTTGGAATTTAAAAATGCTATAAGTGCAATCCAAATACGGATGACCGAAGCTGAGGGCCGCATCTCAGATGTGGAAGACAAAATGAGGAGCATAACAGAAGATAATGGCAAAAACGCTAAAAAGCTCGAACAACTATGGGGCCGAGTAGACGACCAGGAAAACAGAAACCGCAGAAAGAATGTTCGGCTTATCGATCTGGAAGAGGGTCTGGAAAGTGGTGGCAGCATAAATGATTATGTGATGAAGATACTCGCGGATGGCCTAGGTCTACGACGGGAGGAATATGAGCTGGAAAGATGCCACAGAAGTACGAGACCACGCCTGGGACCTGGTCAGCCACCTCGAACCGTGCTGGTGAGATTTCTCCGTTACACGACAAAAAGTTCTCGTGACCACTAAGCAGAAGAAAGGAATACTGTACATGAAGTACATGAAGCTTTTGCATTTGGACGACTCCCTGCAAGTTTTAATCAGGCAGTGATATCACTAATTCCAAAAGGCGACAAGGATTTAACTGATCCAGGTAATTACAGACCGATAAGTTTAATCAATGTGGATTGCAAAATTCTATCCAAAGTTTTAGCAACAAGGTTGGAGGTTGTAATACCACAAATTATTCATCAAGATCAAGTAGGGTTTATCAAGAATAGATCTGCTTCTGATAATATGAGGAGATTACTACACCTGCTGTGGCTGAATAGAAATAACACAAATCCTGTATTGGCTATATCTTTAGATGCACAGAAAGCTTTTGATAGGGTGGAGTGGAACTTTCCGTTCACAGCCCTGGAAAAGTTTGGAATAGGTGACAACTTTTGCAGATGGATTAGAACCATGTACTCTGGTCCAGAAGCAGCTGTATTTACAAATGGGGTACTTTCTCCTTTTTTTAGTATTTCCAGATCAATTTAAGCCCATTGCTATCCATTCCATCCATTCGCTTCCGCTTATCCTTTTCAGGGTCGCGGGGGGCGCTGGAGCCTATCCCAGCTGTCATAGGGCGAGAGGCGGGGTACACCCTGGACAGGTCGCCAGTCTGTTGCAGGGCTAACACACAGAGACAGACAACCAGTCGCACTCACATTCACTCCCGCATTCACACCTATGGGCAATTTAGATTGTTCAATTAACCGGTTAATTGTAAATATTGCTATTTACAATATTTTTAGAGCCATTAGCTATTCAAATTAGAGAAAATGCAGAGATTAAAGGTGTATTTGGGGGAGGCAGAGAACACAAATTATTCCTGTATGCAGATGATGTGCTGGTATTAAACCAAGACCCAACTAATTCTATCACAAATCTATTAGAGGTGATTAATACACACTCAATGTTTTCAGGGTACAAAATTAATTGGCATAAATCAGAGGCGATGCCAGTTTCCCGGGCTTGCAGTCATAACTTAATATCGGGCTTTAATTTTAAGTGGGTGGACAAGGGAATGAAGTATCTTGGAATTGAACTGAACCCCAATATTGAGGATATTATGGCTAACAGTATGGGAAAATTATTAAACAAGATCAATAAAAACTTGGGTAAATGGAGTAAACTAAATTTGACGTTGTGGGGAAAAGTGAACACAGTTAAAATGGTTGTGGCACCGCTCATCAACTATTATACAGGAATGCTGCCTATGTGTATCCCGCGACGGATGTTGCAAAGCTACAATAATATGATAAAAGATTTTCTTTGGAAGGGTGGTAAACCCCGTATTAACATTAATCGACTGTGCCAACCTAAGAAAGAAGGGGGGCTAGCCCTGCCCAATATAGAGTATTATAGCATCTCTTTTGAAAAGGCTTGATTAGGCAAACATTGGGAAGGAAAAACAATATAGATTGGATTTTAATAGAACAAGAGCTTGCATCTCTATTCACACCAATTGATATTTTATCACAAAAAGTAAATAATCACGGTAAGACGCAAAACCCAATTTTGAAATTTTCGAAAATGGTTGGAGGTGCATAAGAAATATAAACTTGTGCCATATGTACAAAAGTATGCCCCCTTGTGGTATAATCCTAAAATTAAATTTGGTAAGCAGACTGTTACAGTGGCTAAGAAGAGGTATCAGAACTGTTAGTGACCTATTTGAAGGGGGTGTTTCATTTAGAGGGTATTTCTGATATACCTTTATTAGTCCCACAAGGGGAAATTTCATAAGGCTGCCGACCTATTGCACGCAATGCCGGCGCCATCTTACCCTCCGACCATACATACATTACACAAAACATCACATGGGGAAGACAGGTCAGAGAGGTATAACAATGGAAAATGCACCACATGAGGAAAGATAAGGAGAAAAAAAATAACTCCCCCCAGACTGAGCTCCAACAGGGAGATCAGTTTGAGAACAGAAAAAAAACACCTCTGCACAAAGATCATGAAACAACCCTTAATACGCCAAAGAAACACATGACAAGCAACAGGAGTGGGTAAAGGGTGAGAGACAGCCGAATTAGACAGTACATCCGAGCCTGCAGCCTGTGCGCTGGTCTCCTTGATCCCCGTCAGCATCGGAAGGGAATAAGCATCGAAGGCATTTGGAAAGGGAGGGGGGATGAGTGTGTGCATATCAGTGTATATGTATGTGTGTGCGTGTCCAGAGTTCAGCTGAGACAGTGTCCTTCGCCCTGCCAGGCTAAGTAAACAGTCTTCCAGCCAACCCAGGTGGCCTTGCATGGAATGGGAAAGAACAGACTAAACACAGTCGTTATCAGGGTGTTCTGGAAGTATTTGCAAATAAGAAACTGTTTAAAAGGAGGAGTTACAATAACGCGTAACTAATTATAGAGAACTTTATGCTACTACCCCCATTTCTATGCACAGCTGCGAAATGATATAATATTTGCCCATGGATTAAAAATAATATAAATAAGCGCCTGAAAAAAGCATTTTAAAGGGATCTAGGGCGTACAATGGATGAAGGTACATGGGATTCTATATTGTCGAACAATGGATTATACATTAGGGAAGCCAGGGGGAAATTTATTCAATACAAAATTCTTAGCAGATACTATTATACTCCTTCAAGGCTGTATAGAAAGGGGAATTGGTAGAGATGACTTGTGTTGGAAATGCCAACAAGCCAAAGGTACTCTGATACATGCCCTCTGGGAATGCCCGCTGGTTTTTCCAGTTTGGAACACTGTACTGAATTATTTGCAGGGGGGGACACTTTGTAACCTACCCAGATCACCTAAATTATGTCTACCAGGAGACAAAGGAGAGGTGCCGCAATTAAATAAACACCCGTTTAGAGTGTTAAGTACTGCATTGGTAACTTGTGCCCGTGTCATTTTGGAACACTGGAAGGACTCCCATACTCCCATACACTTAAAATGTGGAAAGAAAGAATGATTGGGAATGTTGCGTGCGAAAAGATGTTGGGAAAGTTGCATTATGTGACGGAAGCTGCAGTGGAACAGTGGGACAATTTTTGCACCTACATGTCTACCTGACTTGGACATTTGAGCTTAATACAACAGATGTTAAAACCTCACTGTTTTTGTTTTGTTTTGTTTTGTTTTGTTTTTTGTTTGTTTGCTTCTTGCTTTTGGTTGCTGCATTTTTGTATTTGCTATTATAAAATGCAAAATCTAATAAATATTTGAATTATAAAAAAGATTAAAAGTAATAAAACAAGTTTTAAAAAGAGACTTTTCCATTTGATTACATTGTGTAAGGCAAGGCAAATTTATTTGTATAGCACAATTCAACAACAAGGTGATTCAAAGTGCTTTACAGAGACATTAGAAACAAAAGCAATGATGTATGATGGATTATGCAGAAAAATAGAATTGGGCTGAAAGATCTGTTGCTTTATCACCTATTCAGGTTGTAAATTGTGTTTTTAAAAAGTAACTAAGTAATTAATTACTTTTGAAAATAAGTAATCAGTAAAGTAACGGGATTACTTTTGGGGGGAAGTAATCAGTGATTAGTTACTGATTACTTGACCAACACTGTTCACAACACCGATAGAGAGAATGACAGATGGGAGCTGTCTTATTTAAATCTCTAACATTTAAGTCCCTGAGTGGTGTGCTGTTATCCTGCTAAGATATTTAAGGTTATTCAGATAATTTGAAATAAATCTTGCCAATACAGGAAAAAAAATCTGAAAAATTATAAACAATTCCCAATTTGTATAGGACTGTCTGCCCAAAATTCAGGTTCATTCCACATGCAGACAGTCTTCAAACTTCAATCTTACAACACAGAATCTGCAGGTAAATATTGCAGCTGTTTGCATCAAAGTAAGCAATCACAGAAAACCTTAACGCCCACTCACATCCTGGACCATCTGACCTCAGGAATCACATGATAGGGTGGGGCCAGGCCCCACAATGGGTTACCCGAAACCTTGGCTGATTTTGACTTACACCCGTTTTCAAACCTTGGCTCGTGTGATTAGGTAGGGGGTCCGTGCCCCTCTTGGGGGGACACTCCCATAGGGCTTAAATCTGTGACTCTCCACAATTTCACCTTAGAACTGAAGAAGCTTCTCGGATGAGAGGTGAAACGTCTTCAAGCAACTTAAAGAAGTCCAGATGCTTTTCTTTCCAAGCTCCTTAGACTACGATGACCTGGATGACTGAGAACCTTCACAGACAATCACAGAAAAACTACCCAAATTTGACTCACGTGGGAGGCGTGTCAGGAAAAAAAATCTTTGCTGTTCAAAAACAATAGTAGAAGAAAACTGGGAATAAGAAAAAGTGTACAAGCAGAATACATACACGTTAGGCATGGAGAATTAGACAGGCAGATAGCCCATTCAGACCAAATGCACACAACTATTAGACAGCTCTGTGACTGCCTAAATAATAGATGGGGGTTTTTTGTTATTAACAGATCACTTGGTGCATTGGCACCATCAAAAATCAAATTCAAGTAGCCAATAGTTTCCCAGTTAAACAAGAAAACACAGCAGAAAGAGTGAGAAGTGTCACTGTCTTCTCTCTATTGCTCGCTAACCATACTTATAAATTCTACACACTGTATTTCATGTGACTACTTCACAATAAACGACACCTGTGTTTTCCCATTTAATGGCTTTTTAAATGAAAACTACTCTGACAAAGATGGTAAAAACCATGAACACTCTCAGGAATGAGAAACTATCAAAAGAGAATTTGTGCATCTCTTATAAAACATTGTTGCTGTTGTTGTTTTCTTTCTTTTTGTTCACTTTTGTTTTTAGGTTTTAAATGCACCTTTATTGCAAAATGCACTTAAACCTGACTCCGAGTCTCTTCGTGACGTAACTCCAACATGTTCCACTCAAACATCTGAGCTCGCCTGTTTCATCGAGAGGTACCGACCCCTCGCTCGAAGAGCTTAGTGTTTGTTTCTACTCTGCATTTCAGAAGAGTTGAAGAGTTGAAACTTTATGTGAGTCACACACTGTTTACTATGGGTGTAACTAAATAATCTGGGGCAGCAGTTACAGTAAAAACCATTAAAGAGTCAAAAATGGGATTCATATTCTTCTGTTACTGTAATGTGAATCCAGTGAGAGCACACAATGTGAGAATTAGAGTAACATGAAGCTGTGACAATGAGTGGCCTGACTGACTTCCAAACTCATCAAGAACTCATTGTTTTCTTAATCTTTTTACTTTTTTGGCTGTAGAAACCTGAGATATTTTGCATAGAACTTTTTTTGTTTGTTCTCTTTGAGCTCAGTGATCATTTAGAATTTGGAAAATGTGCACAGCTGTTGTATGACACAAAGAACCTCTTACTGTGATGGGTCACTAGAAAGAAAGAAGAAGAAGAAAAAGAAACAGACAGTCCCGATGTTGTGTAGTCACACAGCTGGATGTGCAGCATCAGCTGCTGTAAATAACTGAGTGTAATAAAGTCCCAACACAATCATAACAAATATCATAAATTTAGGATTTGTTAGTCCAGGGCTGGACTTCTTAAATTCTGGGAAGTACACTGAGTTTCCAGAAGCTAGACAGAGGTTGCAAAGTCATCTTCATATCCAGCAAAGGCTTTCAGTATCCCTAGTGGTCCGGGACCCTCAGGCATTTCTTGCTCTTTTTCAGCTTAGCTGGTCACTTAGGACAACTTTATATTGATTCGAAGTGACCCGTCCCTCTAAGTGGACAAGCAGACAATGCAAGCCAGCCTTGCCATGCCAGCAGAACGTCCTCAAGCATGGACTGCATGACATCATTTTGCTGGCAAGATATGACGTCGCTTGTTGCTGCTTGGTCCTTTCCACTGATTAACCTCAGCAGTGTAAAGCAGGAAGCAACAGATATTATCTTTTTTTAAAAGTAAACATCAAATATGCTTTAATTTTTTGGTGAATTTAAATGATCTTAACAAATGTTAAGCACTGTGATTAAATTTGTGCATTTGGCTGATTAATCTTAACATTTTCTCGCTGATGACATTTTCCAAAACTAACCACGAGTCTAAAATGTGATTACTTGTCTTTGAAGAACTTTTTGTTTACTTTTTTCAGGAAAGTGAAGTGAATTGCAAAAATCTGAGCTCTCGTGCTCAAAATGTTCTTCGCAGTGAGCAGTTAATTAAGTAGAACAAGACCTGAAAGTAGAGCACTTTGTCAACTAGTCCCGAGGTCAGCAGTTTGATCCCTTACTGCTTGATCTACATCTTAATATATTAAACCACTGAAAGTGGAGAGATAAAGCACTACATAGTGTAAATGAACTGGTGCTTATAGAGCGCTGAGCGCTTTATGCAACATGCCTCACTCACCCAAATACTTTTTGCTACGTACTAGTGCTTAATATCTAACATTCACACTCCGATGGATGCATCAGAGACCAACTCCGGGTTCAGTATCTTGCTCAAGGATACTTGGTATGCAGAGTGGAGCATCCTAACCATCAACCTTCCAATTAGTAGATTACCCACTCAACCACTCATAACTCAGGTGCATTAGGTTGGTGTGACAGATGCAGATGCTAGGGATAGGGGGAGATGGAGGCCAATGATCCGCTATGGCGTCCCCTAAAGGGAGCAGGAAGAAGATGGATATGGTTTGTAGGTTCAGTTACTTTAAGTGGTCTATACATGTATGAATGCCAGTACATTTACAAACATCTTCTTTAATCTTGGCCGTCTGTCCAGCAGCCACAGGCAGCTACCTAGCACCATCATTACTGTGCCAAAGCATGAGGAGGATAGTTAGAAAACAGCAATGTGTTTTCACTCATTTTATTAGTTTTTTATGTGAGAAATTACAAATTAAGGTGTCAAAGACCAAGTAAACTTTTGAATAGGATACGATTACTATAAAGGCTAATTAAACACTGCAAGGATTTAGCAGGTCAAATATGTTCAACCACAGACAAAGTCATCAGAACAAAAACCTTTTTGCAAATAATCATCCACACAAACTGAATTCTTTTTGGAAACGTGGCCTGGGGAGTTAACGTCCACCCGAGGGATGTACTTTGAGTTCAACACAGCCAGGCTTTCTTCGCATTAGGTCGCTTGACAAAACCTAAAACTCCAGCTAGAAATAACAGGTATCACAACAGTGGTTATCAACTTCCTCTGTCAGGTTGGCCTTTCTGCTTCGGTTTTGGTAAACACTCACATAAAAAGGGGCATTTTTTTCTGCAGAAAAGATCCATCTTTGCCACCTACTAAAATCAGAGATGTTATCAGATGATGGTGATAAAAATAATGACAAAACTTGATCTCCAAAGCAGCATAAAAATTTAACAGTGAATATAGGACTGTTGATAATAAGACAAGAGATTAATGTTGCAGAAAATCATTA
The DNA here is from genome assembly GCF_965226115.1 of Aulonocara stuartgranti. NCBI lineage: Eukaryota > Metazoa > Chordata > Actinopteri > Cichliformes > Cichlidae > Aulonocara > Aulonocara stuartgranti. Next base: position 35,858,685 of record NC_138948.1, on the reverse strand, counting down.
ATTTGGTCATTTAGTGCACAAAGGGGTAAAATAAACATTTTAATTTAAGTTAATTAGTTTATGGCCCAGTGCGCTCACGATGCTGCTGTTTATTTCTAAGGTGATGGCAGCAAACTTTAAACATTATAGCTTACTGTCTCTCAGCATGATAAAGGAGAAGTGGAAAATGACTTAAGGTTCGATGGCTGGTCAAAGTAAACTCAGTTTCACTGATTGAAACAAATATTCTTGGTGTGTGTCTGTTTTCCTGCAATTACAAGAGTGTAAACGAGAATCAGCAGCAGATTAAAATCAAGTATGACAATGTTCCAGTGGTAATCCGGTGCTTCATCCAGTGGTTTTAATAACATGTGATTTAATAACGTACACATATTCCCCCAGGCCGCCTGGACTTATTTTGTAATTTTGGCTGTAAAATTACAAAATAATCCTCATCCTTCAGGAACCTTTGGAATTTTCTCTCTGTCCCAAAAAGGTTGAGGAGTTACAATAATGCGAAGCGCACATTTTTTTTGTCTGTGTTCAGACAGAAAGCCTTTATCTATACGGGTTGGTAAAGACTCAATGTCTTATTTAGAAGAGAGACCTGTTTGAGATGAACATAATAAAATTACACCAATAAGAGAAATCCTTTGTGCCACTGTGATACACTGAGTATCGACATAAAGCTCGTCAAATATAATAAACCATTTGAATTTTGTCTCTTGCACAAATGGTAACAGTTACTGTAATTTAAAGAGCACTTGTAAAGTGAGCCCACCGGGCAGAAAAAAGAGTGAAAACATGCTGCAAATAAAATAAACAGTAAAAATGTGAAGCTTCCAGCTGATTTAAACTAATATGTTATGTGTCCAGTATAAAGTGGCCATTGTCCTGGTGGATTTTAGGAGCTGAAAACAAACTTTTTGAATGTACAAAGGTATTTTGGGGTGGAAAGTTTGTTTGTAATTCTTAAGCATGGAGGTATTTCAACCAGATAATGATACAGGGATAATTCATTAGTTTAGGGAATGCTTGAAAATAATCCATCCATTCTCTTTTGCTTATGACCTTCTCAGGGTCACGGGGGAGCTCGAGCCTATCCCAGCTGTGTTAGGACGAGAGGCAGGTACACCCTGGAAAGGTCGCCAGTCTGTCGCAGGGCTAACACACAGAGGCAGAAACCCATTCACACCTATGGGCAATTTAGAGTTTCCAATTAACCTATCCTCATTAACTGCAAATAGGATAGTTACTACAACAGGAGAAGGATTAAAAAACAGACTTCAAACTGTCTCAAAAAGGACAAGCTCAAAGTTTCACAGTGACCCTCACAGTCCCCTGAACTAATTATCATAACAAATATATGGCTGGACTCTAAAAGAGGAGTATATGTACAACAGCTTAATTATCTAAAGATCTAAGGGGCCTTTGTAAAAAGAGCTTGGAATATAAATAAAACATGGAATGAAATGTGGTTTAGAAGATTTTTTCTCATAGCACAGGGACGACTTGCAGGTAATCATCTAGAACACACAGTGGCAAAATATGTCAACAAAGCTGATGAGTTTACAAGGTTGTAAGACCCAGACTGGAGGTGTGAAGTGGCAATCAAGGTGGAGGTAATGGGCCAAGTGAACGACCTCAATCCGAAGATGCAGGCGAAGAATGTATTTGTGCACGAGCTGATATTCACACGTGTAATCAAACTAACGCCATGTCGATGTGGCGCCCTGTCACATCCACAAATATACCGCTAATCGTCCAGGACTCCACGCTGGCATTTCACTGGCTTTTCAAAAATTCATGCAGATCTGCCGGGGCCAGAAAGCACCCCCCCCCCCCCCCCCCCCCCTCCCAGATGTGTAACTACAGCTGACTGAGATCCACTGTGACACTCCTCTCAAACAAATTTTCAGTCCATTAACACCGGACAAACTCCGCAGCTCCCTGAAGAAACACTCTTTCCAAGCCTTCACAGACAGTGGATGCTCGTTGTATACGACTCTCTTACATCTGTGAACCAAACCTTTTCTTGGATGACCTACCACAAGTCATACTGACAGCTTACTGATAATGAAATAAGCCCCTTGTACTTCAGCATTGGGCGTCAGCCAAACTTTGATCAACCTGCAAGGAGGGGTGACTATTTTAACAGCTCCTATTAGAATAAATGACAATTTTATGACAGTGGCAGAAGCAAAAAGCAGTCTCACACAGTGAATTGAGTAATAACAGATTAGAAAATAAGTTCCTTTACAGAAAGCCATGTTCATATTTGGTGTCTTTGAATAGACATTTCCTCATTCACTGACTGTAAACATGTGGTCAAAGGCTAAATTACATTTTGATCATTGCAAAACTGTTTTTTCTTTTTGAAATCAAATAATGACAAATTATCGGTCATAGCTGCTAAACTCACGCAGTTTAACATATCTCAGCACTGTGTGTGTAATGTCTCAAATTACTTTTCCAGGGTGTGACCCTTGGATTACTGCATTGAAGCCAATATGACCCTCAGGAAAGAAAAAAAGCCCACCCCTGATTCCTATAAAGACTCTCAAGCTGTTGGGTGGACGCCACTGGTCAGGCTTCGAGCAGCTGAGGCGTAGATGATCAGGGCAAACAGGAAGTGAAGCCAAGAAGAATAAATCAGATTTCTTTATGGAAAAAAAGGGCTTGCTGATATTAACCTTTATTCAAATACAGGTAAACTTAGATTTTTATTTTTATTTTTTACACTTTCACATGAATGATAATAACTTGCAGGGGGCGGTGTGTGAACTTTGTTTGACTTCTGAAGTGGGACATGCTTGAACAAGTTTAAAAGCTATTGTTTAGACATTATACCAAAGCTATGATAGTTTATCATTTCTTTTTAATAAATCAACATTAAAGCATGGATGATAATTTATAGGCCATGTATTTTTCATGAATTAATTTAATACATTTCAGTATAGATTCAGGTAGCCTATGTTGCAGAAAGGGGACTGAAAAAGTAGATTTCAATTTTAAAATTGAAAAACCCGACGTGTTAAGGAGTAGAAACTAATAATAACAAAATGACAGAATTATTCAGAGAATAAATCACAAACGTTCATAGTTTCATCCTGTATGTGCGTCCTATCACAGATATTTCCCGTTTTGCATTTTATAGCCTGTTTGTGTGAGTACATGACTTTCCCCAGGCAAATCTGTGTTCCCTTGGTGCATATTTAGCATATTTCCTTTGTGCGATATATTTTGGTAAGTATGCTATTTGCATATTAAAAAGGACAAAATGAAGGGGAGAAGGCCAGCTTTTCATGCATGTCCTGTCATATTTTAGAAGCTAATCACAATAACGCTTGTTTTCTAAGAAGACAAACAAATGATTATGTGATATCAAAAAATCAAATGATGCACAGTGGTATCCATGGTATCTTGTGTTCCTCCCACATAACAGGATTCACATTCGTTGATTTTAAAGCACTGATGTCTATCAAATATGCATTATGCACAAGTCGGTTGACCCAGTCAAGCAGTACTGCTGTCCTTTGGAAGATGAGTAATAAAAGCGGAGCTATCAGCAGAGAACTACTAAATCTGCTCTATCTCACTCATCGCCTGCATGCAGACAGGGTCGCAAATGGAAACGACTCCAACCTAAATAAATCCTGATTGCAAGATGCACAGTGGTGCATGGCTTGGCTGGGCTTTTTGACTTTTTAACCTGGACAAAAATAGGAGTTGCCAGCTGTGCTGACTGACCCTGCGTAGGCCTGACTTCTGAGAATATTGTGAGTAAAGGATGTGAGCAATCCTACCCCACACTTGTCAGGTTTGGGAAGTGGAACATCTGCAAGTCATCAGCCCAAATGGGATACATGATTCATTAGTAAAGAGGGTTTTTTTGTGTATTGCAGTTAAAAGAATAGAATAGTGTTTGTTCTCTTGGGTTTTAAGTGGCAGAGTTTGCTCTGTCGTTCAGCATGTATAGTTAGGTCTATCAGTTTTTAGAGAGTAACACTGTTGTTGGAATGCTACTATGCAAGTAACCCTGGCGGAAGGGGCTACATGAATAGGATGACGGACCTATGGATTCTTCGATACCCAACATCCACAATGACGGCGAAACAACTAGTAGCTCAGTGTTCCAACATTCGAAAGAAGGGACTGCTCTCACAGCTAGAGATTGACGAGGTACAACACAAATGCTACGGCAAGGAGGAGTCAGGACGCCAGGTCAGGGGGGCGATATCATCACCCCCACCCGAGATTGGGTACATAGCCCCAAGTACGATAGGAGAAGGATCGTTGAGTGCGAGAGGAACTGACCTGAAAAATAGGATCATGGCCAAGCTTGAAACCTGGATCCCCCGTAGCCGGTTACCAAGATTACGTGAAGTACCCTCAGAAGGTCTGCTAGATGATGTTAATGCAGCACTACGGGCAATACCTACAACCACGATTACCAACACTAACAAGCTGATCTACAATACGGCAGCAGTGATCAGTGAGATGCTTGGCTACAAGTTGAACAGCGACAAGGGGCAGTACCCTCCATGGAGAAGGAGGCTAGAGGGCAAGATCAAAGTAGCACGGAGGGAGGTTAGCCAACTAACGGAGTTGCAGAAAGGTGCGACAAATAAGGTGCCTAAGAAATACAGCAAGCTGTCCATATCTGAGGCCTTGGAAACTGCCAAGCAAAGACTCACAGCCTTGGCCAGCCGCTTGAGGAGGTACACCAGAGAGATAGAAGGCAGGAGAATAAACCAGCTGTTCTCCACAGAACCAGCAAAGGTGTACTCTCAGTGGCAAGGGAACAATAAGAGAACAGCACCACCAAGGCTGGAGACGGAGCAATACTGGAAGAGCATATGGGAGAAGGATGCAACCCATAACGGCAATGCTCAGTGGCTAGAGGATCTGAGGGCAGACCACAGCGACCTCCCTGAACAGGGTCCAGTAACCATCACAGTGGCAGATATCCAAGAAAGGGTCTCCAGTATGAAGAGTTGGACAGCACCAGGGCCCGACATGGTTCACGCCTACTGGCTAAAGAAGCTGACTGCACTCCACGAGCGTCTGGCAGCACAAATGAACCAGCTGCTAGTTAACGAGAGACACCCGGAACGGCTAACCAAAGGCTGGACGGTCCTGATCCCCAAGGACCCCAAGAAGGGACCGGTCCCCTCCAACTACCGACCAATAACCTGCCTCAGTACTACATGGAAGCTCCTGTCAGGCATCATATCGGCTAAGATGAACAGGCACATGGGTCAATACATGAGCGGGACACAGAAAGGAATTGGCAAGAATACCAGAGGCGCAAAACACCAGCTACTGGTAGACAGAACAATCAGCCGAGACTGCAAGACCAGACTGACCAACCTGTGCACTGCCTGGATTGATTACAAGAAGGCCTATGACTCAATGCCCCACAGCTGGATACTGGAATCCCTAGAATTGTACAAGATCAATGGGACCCTAAGAGCCTTCATCAGGAACTCAATGGGGATGTGGCGTACAACACTAGAGGCCAACTCCAAGCCCATAGCACAAGTCACCATCAAGTGTGGGATCTACCAAGGAGACGCTCTGTCCCCACTGCTGTTCTGCATAGGCCTGAACCCCCTCAGTGAGATCATTAACAAGACTGGCTACGGATACCGACTACGGAACGGAGCAGTTGTCAGCCACCTCCTGTACATGGATGACATCAAGCTGTATGCCAAGAGTGAACGAGACATCGATTCACTGATCCACACTACCAGGCTATACAGCAATGACATTGGAATGTCGTTCGGACTGGAGAAGTGTAGTCGGATGGTAACAAAGAGAGGGAAGGTAGTCAGAACTGAGGGGATTGAACTACCAGAAGGCAACATTGCAGACATAGAGGACAGTTACAAGTACTTGGGGATCCCACAGGCAAATGGGAACCATGAAGAGGCCGCTAGAAAAGCTGCAACCACCAAGTACCTGCAGAGGGTCAGGCAAGTCCTGAGGAGTCAGCTGAATGGTAAGAACAAGATCCGGGCCATCAACACGTACGCCCTGCCCGTGATCAGGTACCCTGCTGGGGTAATAGGCTGGCCAAAGGAGGAGATAGAAGCCACTGACATAAAGACAAGAAAGCTCCTTACCATGCATGGAGGGTTTCACCCCAAGTCCAGCACCCTGAGGCTGTACGCTAAGCGGAAGGAAGGGGGCCGGGGACTGGTGAGTGTCAGCAGCACAGTCCAGGATGAGACAACGAACATCCAAGAATACATTGGGAAAATGGCCCCAACTGACCGAGTGCTCAGTGAATACCTCAGGCAGCAGAAACCCAAGAAAGAGGAGGGAGACGAGGAACCATCATGGAAGGACAGGCCCCTGCACGGTATGTACCACCGGCAGATAGAGGAGGTGGCTGATATCCAGAAATCCTACCAGTGGCTGGACAAAGCTGGACTGAAAGACAGCACAGAGGCACTAATCATGGCAGCACAAGAACAAGCTCTGAGTACAAGATCCATAGAGGCTGGGGTCTATCACACCAGGCAAGACCCCAGGTGCAGGCTGTGTAAAGATGCCCCAGAGACAATCCAGCACATAACAGCAGGGTGCAAGATGCTAGCAGGCAAGGCATACATGGAACGCCATAACCAAGTGGCCGGCATAGTGTACAGGAACATCTGTGCCGAGTACAATCTGGAAGTCCCGAGGTCAAAATGGGAGATGCCCCCAAGGGTGGTGGAGAATGACCAAGCTAAGATCCTGTGGGACTTCCAGATACAGACGGACAAAATGGTGGTGGCTAACCAACCGGACATAGTGGTGGTAGACAAACAGAAGAAGACGGCCGTAGTGATCGATGTAGCGGTTCCGAATGACAGCAATATCAGGAAGATGGAACACGAGAAGCTGGAGAAATACCAAGGGCTCAGAGAAGAGCTCGAGAGGATGTGGAGGGTGAAGGTAACGGTGGTCCCCGTGGTAATCGGAGCACTAGGTGCGGTGACTCCCAGGCTAGGCGAGTGGCTCCAGCAGATCCCGGGAACAACATCGGAGATCTCTGTCCAGAAGAGCCCATAGCACCCCCTCAGAATTTTTATATATATATATGTATGTATGTATGTATATATATATATATATATATATATATATATATGTATGTATATATATATGTATATATATGTATATATGTATGTATGTATGTATGTATGTATGTACATTGGGGCAAAAAAGTATTTAGTCAGCCACCGATTGTGCAAGTTCCCCCACTTAAAATGATGACAGAGGTCAGTAATTTGCACCAGAGGTACACTTCAACTGTGAGAGACAGAATGTGAAAAAAAAATCCATGAATTCACATGGTAGGATTTGTAAAGAATTTATTCGTAAATCAGGGTGGAAAATAAGTATTTGGTCACCTCAAACAAGGAAAATCTCTGGCTCTCACAGACCTGTAACGTCTTCTGTAAGAAGCTTTTCTGTCCCCCACTCGTTACCTGTATGAATGGCACCTGTTTGAACTCATCATCTGTATAAAAGACACCTGTCCACAGCCTCAAACAGTCAGACTCCAAACTCCGCCATGGCCAAGACCAAAGAGCTTTCGAAGGACACCAGGAAAAGTATTGTAGACCTGCACCAGACTGGGAAGAGTGAATCTACAATAGGCAAGCAGCTTGGTGTGAAAAAATCAACTGTGGGAGCAATCATCAGAAAATGGAAGACATACAAGACCACTGATAATCTCCCTCGATCTGGGGCTCCACGCAAGATCTCACCCCGTGGGGTCAAAATAATCATGAGAACGGTGAGCAAAGATCCCAGAACCACACGGGGGGACCTGGTGAATGACCTGCAGAGAGCTGGGACCAAAGTAACAAAGGTCACCATCAGTAACACACTACAACGGCAGGGAATCAAATCCCGCAGTGCCAGACGTGTTCCGCTGCTGAAGCCAGTGCATGTCCAGGCCCGTCTGAAGTTTGCCAGAGAGCACATGGATGATACAGCAGAGGATTGGGAGAATGTCATGTGGTCAGATGAAACCAAAGTAGAACTTTTTGGTATAAACTCAACTCGTCGTGTTTGGAGGAAGAAGAATACTGAGTTGCATCCCAAGAACACCATACCTACTGTGAAGCATGGGGGTGGAAACATCATGCTATGGGGCTGTTTTTCTGCCAAGGGGACAGGACGACTGATCCGTGTTAAGGACAGAATGAATGGGGCCATGTATCGTGAGATTTTGAGCCAAAACCTCCTTCCATCAGTGAGAACTTTGAAGATGAAACGAGGCTGGGTCTTCCAACATGACAATGATCCAAAACACACCGCCCGGGCAACAAAGGAGTGGCTCCGTAAGAAGCATTTGAAAGTCCTGGAGTGGCCTAGCCAGTCTCCAGACCTCAACCCCATAGAAAATCTGTGGTGGGAGTTGAAAGTCCGTGTTGCTCGGCGACAGCCCCAGAACATCACTGCTCTCGAGAAGATCTGCATGGAGGAATGGGCCAAAATACCAGCTACTGTGTGTGCAAACCTGGGCCCTGTGCTTCGTACGTCGCTTACTACATCCAAGATCAAATGAAACATCCAAGACCAAACCATCGCGCTAACCGTGAGCGCGCTAATCCGGTTCCCCGAACACACCTGCTGTTGACGATTAGTACAGCTGGACGCAGTAATGTGACATCACTGGGTGTCGTAAAAGGGGCTACGCATCGATAGTAGAAACATTGATCGGCAACCCTCTGATTGGTCGGCGAAAATGTCGACGGAGCCCGCTCGGCTCGGTATTTTTCGGCAGCAGAGCAAGAACTCTTGAGTGAGGGATTTCAGGAGTTTCAGAGTTTAATCAGAACGCAAGGGAACACTGCAAAGGCTGCAAAAGCAAGGAGCGAGGGCTGGCAGGAAGTTGCTGACAAATCAAACTCGTAAGTAATTTAATAATAACAATAATAATGGAGTGGATTTATATAGTGCTTTTCAAGGCACCCAAAGCGCTTTACAATGCCACTATTCAGTCACTCTCACATTCACACACTGGTGGAGGCAGCTACAGTTGTAGCCACAGCTGCCCTGGGGCAGACTGACAGAAGCCAGGCTGCCATATCGCGCCATCGGCCCCTCTGGCCAACACCAGTAGGCGGTAGGGTAGATTTATTATATTACACTATATTATCCAATATTATATTACATTATATTATAATATGTTATATTTTATCCTCTTTCACATTAGAGCCACGACAGGACCCACTAGAACATGGGAACAGGTAAAAGTGAAATATAAGAATATTCTACAGAATGGTAATATTTATCACTTATATTGCTTTTAGTCTCTTGGAAAGAGACCCTGGAATAATCTGTTTGTTTATAACAGCAACCAAGAAAAGGGCAGAGCAACAAAAGACAGGTGGTGGTCCTGCACCCCCTCGTCAACAAGTTGGTTAAGTGAATAATACCCTCACGGGAAAATCGATATCTCTCTATGAGCACACTGTCGCGCTGAGCTAAAGGATCCTGTCTGTCCCGCAATATACGCTGGATTCTGAGGACTCTCCTTATCAATCTTGCACCTTCCGCAATGGGTGGCTCGCGTATACGGACAGGACATGGCTGCGACAGACTTCCCAAATCCACCTTCGCTTTTATAGCCGTGGTCTCTCATCTTGATTACACGAAGTAATTTACAATTACTACTCTGAAATATGAATTACATCTGTAATAATCACATACATGTAATAGAATGTTAATAGTACATTTCCCTTTTTTAGGAAATGACCTGTGTGAAATCAATAAATGGATCAGGTGCTGCATTGTCTTTAGTTACATTGATGTTATTTATTTATGGTGAAACAGTGGTGGAATATCGCTGTTGCTTTCGTATGAATGACGCGGGCATACCTGCGTGGCCGCGATCTAATCCTGTTTACATAAAGTAAACCTGCTCCCCGGCAGGTTTACGCTTACGGCTCTGTTGCCATACATACATACATACATACATACATACATACATATATATATATAGTATTTGAGATACTTGAGTGAATTTATGTAAGAGGTCCCGATTTTTTTATGAATTGTGATGAGAGTCTAAAGTGCACTCAGAATTTATATGTGTCTGCATTACTTTAAAGGATTATTCAAAGGTTAAAAAATACTTCACAGAAAAAAGAAAACTATACAGCCTGTGTTACAGATAATGGCTTATAACTCTATTGATTTTGAGAAAAAAAACACTGTCACCTTGCATGTTATTTGATGCAATGATTTGTGATTTTCCATCATGACTGTGAATCAATGACAATCAATACCAAACAAAAGGTGATCATGTTCATTATCCTGAGTGGATAGTGCTTACACATCAGTAAGCACAGAAGAAACAGTTGTGGGAGATGCCACTCGATGGCTGAAGTGAGTTAGTGAGCGCTGAAATCTCAAGATGGAAGCAGCAACCAGTGCTGCTGTTTGAAGCTTGTGTCGTGAAGGCCATTTGGGCTGCTTGAGTTGCATTCAGCTTCTGCAAAGCACTGCTGCCCACATAAAGGTCATGAATGCTATACGAATATCACAGAGCCAATGTGTCATCTGTGATATCACAGCATGCAATAGGACCACGCAGAGGGAAAAAAATCAATAAAGAAAAATGTCTGCATTAAATGACACATCTGAAAGCATTAATCTTCAAATACCCTGCCTCACTGCACTGATCCCCCAGCTCCTCTCCATCTCCTGAAAATAAGTGAATAAGTATTATTATGAGTATTATCTTTTACAAAAGAAAGTAAAATGATATAAATGCCCCTCATCCCTCCAGCTACCCAACTGGTGTTTTAGAGGATATTTACATACATGCATAACATCGGCTGCTACCTCTGATTCTTAGCTTATGCTTCTGTTTGTTGCACAAGGACGGCTGCACATCGTTCCTGCTCCTCCCAACTTTTGCAGCCTGCCAGGCACAGCACGGCTTGTGCATACTGCAAAAGCAAGACTGGAGCTCTGATTCTGTAACCAGGTCCATCTCTACATTCCATCAATGTGAGTACACGCAAATAGAACCTTCTATCTAGAGAACTGTAAACGGAGAGCTTCCTATATTCCATCTCTCCCAATGGTATTCCAGTTGTGCATTTTTATTTGATTTTTTTTCTCTGAGCACAAATATTTCATTCATGTTACCCAGAGGACAGATATCGTTACTTTTCCTCCAAGTCCAAAATAAAGTCAGTGTCAGTATGCTGTACAGACATTCTACTGAGTTTAACCCTGTTCTATCAAAATTCCCTTTACCTCATATGTCTGTTTTATTTTTTACTAAATAGCTAATGTTAGCATGCTAAATTGATGAAATAAGATGGCAAAAATTATGGTGAATGTTACTTGCTGAACATTAGCAGATAAAGTTCTTAATGTAGGCATTTTATTGTTGAAACGTTGCAATGGCTCATCTCTTGCCTTGCCATCTCTGTGATCCTGAAGTTGATAAGCAGTTAAGACTGATGGTCCTATTGCACCACCCAAGACACTCAAACATTTGTTTCGGCAACAGCATCTTTTTTTCTGGAAAAGATCTGGACAGCATCATTACCTCACAGCAAGAAGGGTCTGGATTCGAATCTACCAGCTCGCTGGGGCATTTTGGTGTGTGCAGTCTGCCTGTGCATGCATGGCTTCCTCCACAGTCCAAGGACATTCTTGTTAGTATAACTGATGATTCTAAATAGGTTGTAGCTACGAATGGGAGCATAAATGGTTCTCTGTCTCTGTGCGCTATCCCTGCAATAGGCTGGTGATTGACCCTGAATTGGACAAGCGATGAAAAAAAATGGATGTATGGATCTGGGATAATATCACAAATATACAGTAGCCTTCATAAACAAACACAAAACACTGGAATCATGACTGTGGATCATGGATCTGGATGATGTCAGAAACAAAACAGGCCAAGGACTCAATCTGGCATTTTACATCCCAGCAGGACGGAACCGTTTGATAGACTTAATTTAGAAAAATTCCTTTGAGCCCTTCATCTTGTCCTGTTCGTGCTACTCATCACTGACAGCAAATCTAAGTGACTGTGGGGCAGTACACTGTGGGGAGTTGACAACAGAAAACAGAGCTAAGATTTGAGAGCAGTCAGGTAAGGTGTCATGATGAGAAATTCTTGCATGGGCTCATGATGAGAAATTCTTGCATGGGCTCGACCCCACAGATCAACAACAATGTGCAGTGACAAGAGGCAGGTGGAGATTGACTGCTGCTCCAACTGGCTTAGACAGCACAGGAACACCTGACTGTGCTTGAGTCTACACTCACAGACCAACTGCTGTCAGTCTTCACTTTGCACCCTGCTGCACTGCCAGAGACTTGACAAACTGACATAGGCAAGCTGTGCAATTTAGTTCCCACCTCACCCACACTTCACGACTTCACTTAAGTCTCAGGCTGCCTTCGCACATAGTCACACAGAGCAACTTTTATGCACTTAGTGCAGAATGCAGATTAAACTTGTACTGTCACATTCATCAAGCTACCGTTACATCCCGTGATTTTCAGCGGATGCCTCAGCATATTCGGGACCCATTCAAGATTTCAGAAAAATGAAAGACAAACCCATCGACTGTATGCTATGCTAACGCGCTACTTCAGGTGGTCCACAGGTGCACAGAACTATAATATTCACAGGCAAGAGAATGTCTATACAATGCACACAGAAATCATGTTTAGTCTTTATATATCCCAACTTTGTTTGATCATCTTTCTGTTTAGTAATTAGAAGCATTATATTCTATTAGTCTAGTGATTTATATCTATTTTAATAGCATTTTAAAGGTGAGGAAACTAACTGGGTTTTTACCACAATTTGTGGGCTACTGATGGCTGTTACGGTCTGTGGCCTCAGGGTCGTAACAATGGCTAGATTAGGTCGTTATAAAACTTTAGTGCTAAATACATTTCTGGCAAATGATGAAGATATGCTGAATTATTCAATTTATATGATTAATGATGTACACTGAATTTTCCGACCAGTGAAGGAAACGTCCATTATTGACATAGAGGATACAAAACTGAACAGATGAAAGTGCCCATTAACTACAGAAATTATTAATAAAACATTTCACAGTTCTTTAAAATGATAAATTGTTCTGTTTTACAAATACTGGAATTCCCCATAAGGTTAATAGAAATTGCACTGGTAATTTTCTGGTCAGACTTTGGATTTGGACTATTCTATGGATTTTTTCTTTGTTACAGTGTATAAACTTTATTTAGTCGCTCCATTGTATAGTGATTAACACTTTCACCTTTGCATGTGAAAGATCTCTGGTTTTATTCCAGGAAGAGACACAACCCAGCACTTCTAATGTCGGTTCCAAGTCTGGATAAATGGAGGAGTTTTATCCAAAATCCTCCTTCCCATAATGACAAAATGAAACTAAATGGCAAAGCGACTGAGTTGATTGAACACATAATAACCAACTCACAGTGGCTTTAATATATCTAATTTTTTGTGCTTTGTTAACTTGCATAAAAGCCCGCTACTTGATGTTCCTCAGTCTGACAATGGAACTGCATTTTAAATCTGCGTCTTGCACACAATTACAAAGAATTAATTCACACCAAATGGTGGCCTTTGCAGGTTGAGGCATTTACTGTCATTTCATAGGCTGCTGGTTGCAAAAGGCAGCCCATTATCCTCAATCTCACCAAACTGCTGTTTTCTTTCACTGTTCTTAAAAGGCAGCGAGACAGCAATTAAGTTAGTTGAGCAGATGACAAGCAGCTGACCTGTCCTGGTCACTGTGTGAGACGTATACGAACAAAACGACAGACAACTGATGTGTGGTGAATATGTTTAAGTGAGTCTGATAAAAGAAAAAACTTATTCTAATCTTACAAATCATTTCAAGTCTGTCCATCCACTAAATAATCGATTGCTGACATTTCTCTGCATCCTAAAATATTTTATTAGATAAGTTATTTCATGAGATTGCAAGCCTAATAATAACTCTATGTGGTAGATTCTGTTCTGTTTTTTTTTTTTCTTTTTTAAATTATTATTATTTTATGTCACACTGTTCCAAGTGGGAGTTTTAATTCTGGAAAATCAAGTCTGTCTGAAAAATGTGGCTCGCAATATGTTTTTACCACCACAAATACTGTAGCCTATTTATAAAAGAAAATCCATTTAAACAAAACCTGGCACTGAAATGGGAAGATGCAAAAATATCAGACCTCCGTGTGAATGGGCTTGTAGGTTAATCACAATGTCTGCAAATTCTTTAAGATCCCAAAAAGCAGCGGATGATTTTAGGAAGTGCTACTATTGTGATACGCTTAACATATTAAGGGAACGTGGAGCATTAGACCATATGGGGGCCTTTCCACACACATTCACACTCTTACTGATTGGCCTCAAAGATGCAGTGCAGAACAATCGACAGGCTTATCCGATACAAGCCGTGTAGGAGGGTTTCTTGGCAGCCAGCACTGTGAACATGTGTGCAAATACAAGGCATCAAGTCCATGCTCTCATACCCGAGTTAAAAAAAAACTGCTATGCAAAAGAAGTGTTATATCTACTTCGTTCACTTTGAAGTGTACAGGAGAGGCTGCCCTCATACGCAGGTTCTTTGATGCTTGCAACCTTAAAAAGCAGACATTTACCTTCCAGCTCTATGACAAAACCTAATTACAGGTCGCTGCCTCCACAAAATAAAATGAGGGGAAAAAACTTCTTGGTGACACTTAGATAACTTATCTGCATTTGCCACAGGCCCATCCCCACAGGAAGTCCCATAGACAATGAACAGATACTCATGCTGTGATTGGCCATGGGTGGTGGCCGTGGGAGGAAGTTGATATTTCAGGACACACCGCATAAATTGGATTAACACATAATTGACATGTTTACTGGTGTATTTATAGCTTCCCTTTTTAATTAGTAGGTGGGAAACGAGGCTACATTTATGGCCCTGATTATATTTGAGGATGTAACATCCGGGTACACGTGTGCCCAAAATATCTCAGAAACCAGATTTACATCGATGTGTGTTTGGAATAATCTGAGAGTGGCTTTGATAAGTTACAGGTAAAAGAAATAATTAGTCTGTTACATTAAAAATCGGCAACTACCCATATATCCATCTTATAGTTAGAGAAGGGAAGCATTGGAGAATATTTAATAATTTTAAATATAATGTATGATTTTCTTAAATTAATTATTTTGTTATAGTTTATTACAATTTTTTTATTTCTTATTTCTTACCTGGTTAAAATCGTCTCAGGACGTCCAGTCCTTCCGTTGACATGTTGGAAACCACCACGTGTACTTTATTCTGTTCACGCAGTGTAAATGTTAATGCACACATTTTTTGTTCTTTGTTTTTTGTTGAAAGTCAGACTCATACTTTCCAAAAGTTTTTGCACCAACATGTGACGTGTCCTCAGCTACAAAACATATTGTATATAAATGAACTTGACTTTGTCATGTACTGAAAGAAACACAAACTGTATTTTAAACACAATAAATGTGGACTAATCATGTATTAAGTGAGTTGAATAGAAATATTACAAGTTCCTGGTCACCATAATTGTCCTATGCAGTATCAAAGACTATCTCCAAATCAATAATTATTATTATTATTTGCATGTGCAGAGGGTACATGGAAGGATAGCAAAATCACAGTACTTTAAATTCCTTTTCCCCCATGCTTAATCAGAGCTTCCTCGTTTAATTGCTGGGACAGATTAAAAATAGCAAAGCGCGAGTGGATAGTCCCCACATCAACCCCCACAGCTTGTCAGAGCTGGCAACTGAGCCTTTGGGCAGCATATGTGAAAGACTCTCAGCTACTATCCTTCTCCCTTAGATGAATGTACTACATCAAATGAAAATAGTTCCTCCCGTTCACCGACAGCGATGACACACATCAGGCGCCAGCACAGGAGGCCAGACACGGTGACCGAGAGGGCAGGCGCTCCTCGCAGGCGCAGTGGTGCTCACTCCCCGAGAGTAACGCCCGTTGACATGGTTGCCGGGAGTCTGAAGGTCTTAGGGGCAGCGCACAAGATCCACCAGCGCTGCCTCCTCTGAGTGTGCTGAAACAAAATGTCAGCGTGCGGGTTGAGGCTGTGTTGCTGCTCTTTACTCCAGGGACTCTGAACCCTAAATAGACTTTAGTCTGCAAAGGGCCGGTTAACTAGATTTTATCCCCTGTGATCATCATATGGGTTTTTCTTATTGTCAGCAGGGCTGAATTGCATAACATTGTTCAACTGACTTGGAGAGCCACTCATAGTGCAAATGAAAGAGTATAATTAGGAATGTCCTTATGTTAGATTTGGGTACCATCCCACCAAACCATTTGACAGACGGTGAAATCAAGGAAATGGCCAAATGTTCCGCCAAGGCTTATTTTTGGACTCATGTAATAACAGTAATAATATTAAAAGCGGCACATTTAAAGGGTTGTCCAAGAGATTTTATACAGGAATCAGTTGAAAACATTTCGAAAAATCACATTTGTGTTGGGATTGTATGTCGCAGCAGTTGTGTCATGATGAACAGTAACAGCATTCTTCTGGATTAAATAAAGCTAGCCTAATTTCTCTTCAAAATCAGGAAAACTTGCAATGACTTTTGTTGCATTGGACAATGACAGGAAGTGTCAAAGTTGCTACAATTCACAGTTTACCACAACAGCTCTTCAACCAAAGCAAGTAACTATTTTGAGGAGAAAGCTCTGAAAACCCATAGTAAGTTAGCACCTGTCTGCAAAATGAAAAGTATTACTTTTATGTTCTTTCTCCGACCTTTTTAAGGTGAAGGGTTTGCATGTCTGAGTGATCCCACAAGTATGTTGTCTATGATGCATTTGCCCCTGGTATGGTCTCCTGAGGCAAACTGCTGGTGAGGGGCAGCGCTAAGTTTAATTCAACAGACACCTATAAAGAGCACCACTATACACTGGATAGGGGGAGGGGTTCATCGGCAAGTGCTTGGAATATTTTTTTAAATAAATGAGTTTGGCCGTATCATACCTGTGATGTGCAAAGTCATTTTGATGAAACAGTTTGTATGTGTATGTGAGTGAAGGAATATGTATGTACACACAAAATAAAAAGGCTTGTTTGGTGTCAGCCTTAATAATATGATTGGAAAGCCATGTTGTTGGTCTTCTAAGTTGGTCTTTATGTGTTAAATATATTTGAAGTGGTGATTTGCCTGTGATACAGTGACACTCCTCTACAAACACAACCCAAATATGTCTGTACTGAGACATACCTTCTGACCACAAGACGAGACACATCCTACTTTACTCTTCTTCGTCACTGTTTTTCCCTTGGAGTAAGCAGACAGCTGTTACCCAGACTCTGAATAAAAGCATTTGCTCAAAGCAGACTTAACACAAAGGCGTTTCTGGGGCAGACGGGAGGGGCAACCATCCTTAAGAATCCTAGCTGTAGCCCAACAGTCTTGGCGATACTGCTTTAAGAAAGGTCACAAATGTATCAAAGACTTCTAATGGGCTTAAAGGTTGGTCTTTATTTCTATGCATGACATACTGGGTGCATCAGGCATTTGAGGATGCTCCATGGGGGCTAGAAAGCAAGAAGACCCATGTTGATTGTCTCCTAAATCACTGCAATCTCAGTCCAAAGAACAAGAACTTCACTGACTTTGCACGAATGGCTTTCACACTAATCTAGGCCACAGTGACATCTTCGGTGTTTCTTTATTTACAAAGTGATGAAATACTTTTACCCCTTTCCCCAACTTCTTTCTCAAGGTAATAACAGAGTGGTCACTCAAAGCGCTCACACACAGCTGTAGACAGATTGACTTTACACAATAAAAAATAGCATTTCGATACAAAATGATACAGCAGTACACCTTTTTTGGGGGGAGGAAATGTAGAGCATTTCAAAAAATCGAGGTAGAAAATAAGCACACACTGCTCGACTGATGATATCGGACATGGGTTCGTACAAGTCACTGAGGAGATAAAAAGGAAATGTACTGAACTGGGGGGGGCACACATCCTGATTGAAAAGAGAGATAAAAACACTGTCAACAACCAGTGAGGAAAACGAGTCTTAAGAATGTGGAAATTCTAATTATTAAAGTGGAAACGTTTAGTTGCCTGGAGAAAAGTGAAAAGCTCCACAGTATCATGGTTTCTGTGCGATGCAGTGTCTGGGTTACCCATGAAACACCGCTGCCACCACTTCTGTTTTGATTAATGTATACAGTGGCATGTAAGAAAAATATGTTTCATGCAGACACAAAACAAACTACCTTCAAACACTGAGAAGTTCTCACTATGTTGTGTTAAATCAGCATTTTCCACCCCACTTTGTTCTACTTGGAATCACCAGATTTTAAACAACTGGGTGACATCTAGGGTGCTCAAAATAAATTCAGTCGGAGGACCAGCTTGAAGGCTCTGACTTTAGATGGCGTGATATAAGTTTCAGTCCTGTAATACGCCTCAAAGTGTTTACCTCCCGTTTGAAAAATAATCATCGGGGATTTGCGTGGATACACGATGAGAGGGAGATGCTCAGAAAGCCACGAAACAAACGTTATTTGTTATCAAACATCAATTTTGTTAATATACAGAAATCTGCTTGCCTTATGGTCTCTTTGAAAGCCCTAGAATGATTGATTGTGTTTATATGTCATTTCCTTTGTTACGGCATTATTCCATCATAAATCTGGAACAGGATGGAATTGTGGCATATGCACAAAAGCAGTGTCGACTTGAATAGTCCATCAAGTACGCTCTGTGATTTTCTTTCCAAAATAGAATGACTGACTCACACACTGAAGTGATTGTGCTGTCTGCAGCGAGCCACTAACACTGACTTTTATCCCGTTAGGCCGTGTCTGTCTGCAGGCCGGCTGTTTATGTGTCGCCTTTTAAGCACCGAGTGTCCAAGAGCAGCGACTTTAACCATTCGGCCTTACACTTTGAGAGCTTCGTGTACACCCACGGCGGAAAGCCGACGGTTGATGTTGCGATAGCGACACCGGAGAAGGTCACGATAAGTGGAGCGCAGGTCTCGATTGAAGAAGGCGTAGATGAAGGGATTCATTAAGGAGTTGGCGTAACCTAACCACAGGAGCGTGCGCTCCAGCCAGATGGGCACACAGCTACATTCCACTCCGCAGATAAAGGGCCTGGCGGTGGACAGGATAAAGAAGGGCAGCCAGCACACGGCGAAGACGCCCACAATCACCCCCAGTGTCGTGGCCGCTTTTTGTTCCCGCTTGAAGATGGAGATGTTTCTGCGCTCGCGGGTCAGCAGGCGGGACAATGCGGCACACTCCTCTGCCACGCCGGGCGGCTTCAGGCCCTGCATTCGGAGAGCCTCGTTAGCCACTGTTTCGAGACGCTCGCGTCGTGAAAGGTTGGTGAAGCGGTGCTTGGCGCCGCTCTTGCGAGCTGCCCTGAAGATCTTGTAGTACATGACCAGCATGACCAGCATAGGGATATAAAAGGCCACAGCTGTGGAATAGATGGTGTAGCCAAAGTCTTGGCTAATGAGGCACACACCGGCTGTGTGGACGTTTTTGGCCCAGCCACAGAAAGGCGGCAGTGTGATGGATGCTGACACCAGCCAGACTCCCAGGATCATCTTGGCCATCAGCTGACCGTTCTGCCGGGCTGGGTAGGTGAGAGGTCGTGTGATCCCCAGATACCTGCGAGAAAAGGAGACAAATGAAGCATCATTAGCAAGTACTAAAAGCATTTGATGTCACATTGACATCTTGTTTTAAACTCCTCATCTAATATATTCTCTCTGTCATCTCAAAAACAAAATCTTATTATTCATTTATCATTTACAATCCACCCTTTTAGGCTTGTAGTGTGGTAGCATCAAAGAAACGTCCCCTCATTTCAAAGACAGACATCTGGATGAAAGGTCTTAAGCTCTGTCATTGCCCGGAGGGTTATTTGCTGCTTTTTCTTTGGCTCTTTGAGCTTGGTAAGTAGAGAACGAGCTATCAATCAAACAGGCAGCTCAGTGGTTTCAAATAGCAGCTGGAGGTGTCAGGGAAAAAAAAATAAGGACAAAATGAGGTGTGAAAGGCTCGGATTTGTACAAAACTGGGAAAATAGCCACTATTCACACAAAATGATAAATCTGCGTGTACGACACTGCATGTTTTGGCGGCACGCCCGCAGCACTCATCAGCACCAGATGCGTCATTGATGAAAACTCTATATTCCACTCTCTATTTATCTGATTTCTGCTTTGCTGTTAATTCTAACATAAAAAAACTTGGTAAGGATCGCTGTGATTCACTGTCAAATTACATTCAGTGCTTTTCGACTTGGGTCTTTACTCTATTGACAGGTTTTTAAAAGTTCAGCTTGTCAGGTGTAGCTTTAAAATATGACTTCATCTTTAAACATTTTCTCCAGTGTTTGTACAGCTTAGTATTATGCTAGTCACAAATATTACAGAGCTCGCTGCCATCTGCAGCTCATTTTCTGTTACCTTCAGATTACGTATGGACATTAACAAACTTGGCTGTCAAATAACATTATAACACTCCTCAGAAATCATTTCTAGTGCGTTTTTAAGAGATGCTGGTTGTAGACACATCTGAGTGAAGGTATACAAAATGTCAAAATGCTCTCTAGTCCAGCACCTCTGATGCACACTGGTGCCTATTAACTAGTGCCAACACATAATGCAAGTGGTATTGATCTAAATCAGAATGACTCTGAATGGACACCAGGGCTACAACTAGCGCTTTGCTAGGAGCGCTTTATTATATCCTTTCCTCACCACCAACACACACACACACAGACATCTAACCCAGATCAGATTTTTTTTAATCGGCTTTAAAAAGCCTCACACGCCTCGTATCAGAACTGCCACGCTGAATGAAACATCAGTCGTTTATCTGAGACAGGTGTCATTATGTTGTCGCCCATGGCAGGTCTTGTGGGCTGACGGTGGTAGAAAATACTGCGACACTAAAGAAAGAAAGAAAAAGATACAGCTACAGCTGGTAGTTGCGTTGGTGTAGGTTACTTTTGTCATTGGTTACACGAGACAGTAACTTTTCAGTTTCCATGTAAACTGTGTGCCGCGCACCATCACACTGTCAGACTCCAAGATCCTTCAGCTCAGGTTGTCCGTCCTCAGTGGACGTTATATAACAACTACTTTGTGTTCATTCTTCTAATCCCTCCACTAATCTGAGTAGTTTACACCCCTCACTTAAAATGTACTTAAGTTTCACAGGGGAGACTAAACACACAGACAACAATGTCAAATAAATATGAAACAGAGCCAAGATGAGTACGTGCCATGCTTCTACGGAAAATCATAATAGATACGCAGTAATGCAACACTCCTCTCTGAATCCATTACTCAGTAATGAAGATGGTAATGGTAAATGGTAAATGGCCTGTATTTATATAGTGCCTTACTAGTCCCTAAGGACCCCAAAGCGCTTTACATATCCAGTCATCCACCCATTCACACACACATTCACACACTGGTGTTTGTGGTGCTTATTTGGGGGGATATTTGTTTGTCAGTGGAGGGTGGAGGGCAGTTCTCTGCCACCATGACTCATCTTCAGACCTTTAGAAGGCAGAGCTGTTTCCAGGCACACTCTCATTGGACACACAATCCTCTCATCGTCCTTCTGGAGACAAATGACTGCCGGTTTGGCTAAGAGAGCACGCATTTTGACACTTCATTACACTGCTTCTTGCATATCTTGCAGCAGGATGTGCTGATGCAAACATCTGTGGGTTTAATCATTCTTATTTTTGCATTCTAAAAATTGAACTTTACTAACCCTGGAGAGGCAGGGTAACAAGAAACAATAACAACGGCAAAAAACATGTACGTGTAGTTCCCTTTGCCGCGTACAACGTAACAGTGATAGGTTAATATGGCAGAAACATGCATTCAGCTCAGAGATAAAAGTATACTGTTCTTTCTCCCTCTCTCCACTAACTCCTGTGTTCACCAGCTGAACACAGTTAGTCCCCAGCACTGACACGCTGCCACATTATGAGCACTGTCAGAGTGAGACAAAAAACATAAGTGCGCCACAGAACTGAGCTGAGAAACCAAGCAGCATCGCTACAAGGGATGTCTCCCACATTACACACAGTCACTTAATCCAATGTTGATATTAAAATACAGAACTTTTATTTTCATACACAGGGATGTGCAAAAGTGTTGAACCAAGGACCCAGACTTTCATTTTTATTTTTATTTTTTTGCAAGCTTCCTGGTGTTCTTTCAAAGTTTTTCTTTAGACATTGGCTTCTTTTTAACAAATTTACAGTCAATATAGTGGAATTTTTTTTTTTATTATTAAGCTACTTAACATTGACCTGTCACTCATTCAAGCGTCAAAAAGTTACCTAACTAAAGGGATAAACCTGTGTTGTCTCTAGACAGACAAGAACCAAATAGCATTTTATGCACTCGGTTACTAGCAGTCTGTCTTAAAAATATATCATATGTTCTCGTTTCTTTAGCTGAATCTATAAAAAAATGCAAAAGACAGACATAGTTTGACAGGCACAAAATTGTATTTTTGCACCAGCAAGGTGATTCCCAATGAGCTATTATCAAAAAACCTGGTATATCTCACCATGGTGTGCAGTTTATCTCAATAAACTGGATAGATGGAGGACCTATAAAACTATCTACAGTAGATGAACAGTATCTGAAAGTCATGTCTTCAAGAAATAGGAAAAAACCCAGCAAAGATCATCCACATTCATTGGACTGTGTTGAAGAAAAACGGTGGTCATAGCAAATATTGACTTTCAAGTTAGAATTGAACTGTATTTCCAGTTATTTAAAAGGGTTCTTATATGGTGCTTTTTCTACTCAAGCTTTCAATGCACTTTGTACAACATGTCTCATTCATGCTTTTTACTTCATATAAGTGTTTTCTAAAAAAACATTCACAGTCCAATCTTGAACTCCAGGTTCAAGATCTCGCCCAAAGAAAACTGGAGCAGCCAGACTTCGAACCACCAAGCTTCTGAATAAACGATGACCTGCTTTACCTCCCAAGCAACAGCCTCTCCATTTGCATGTTATAAGTAAATTGCTGCATCTATTTCCTGTTTATAGGAAAACATAAACAAGAGGTGGCTCAAGACTTACGCATTGCTGGACCATCTGCAAGTCTGAATAGAAATCTAGAGCATTTTTCAAAATGCATACCATATTTGAACCTTGCAATATGATGAAAGCGCAAGCTAAATACACAGTGGCAGTGGATTATAATCACCTCCTATACAGTGTGACCTGAACACAGTCAGTGATGTTTAAATTATTTTTTTTATTCACATCTCTGGTAGATACAGCGGCCCTCAGGAATTACCTGTCCATAGGTAACCAGAATGTCCAAGCTAATGGAGAATTCCATTACCTCCACTAGGCTACCCCATAGAGCACAATATAGTGTGCTATTTTCTGCTCTGAAACACTGTAACTGGCCCTCTTGTGCAACAGTCGTCAGTCATCTCCAGGAGAGCCTCACAAACCTTTTACTTCTGAGAGGGGAAACATGGTGAAATATTTATCCAAGCCATTGGCTGAGAGACAGGGTGGTAAATTTGGAGCTCTGTGTCTGTCAGAATACCTTTTTTCCCACAGAAACTTTCCACTGAAGTCCCTTCACTAAGCCATTTATAATTCAAGCACAAATGTGCAGGGAGGGGGTCAACATGAGTTTAAAATTTTTAAGTGTTGCCCGTTTTTGGAAGATCTCTGAATTCATCTGCGTGTGATTTAAGCGAGCGGACAGAGAGGTGCAAACGTCACCTGAAATCAAACCGTTTTTTGAGAAATGCAGCTTCATTGCTTTATGAGTATTGGCCGCTTTCACGCTTGGTTTGATTTATCTAAAGTGAACGAGAGTGCTGAAAATGGGAAGATCTCAGAAAACACAGTTCAGTGTTCACTCGAGTGTCAGCTGTGTGCAAGATATACCGTAGAAAAGCTTGTTTGCTTATTGATTTGTTAAGTACACCGTGTTGTAATAAAGGTATTATGAGCTGGACTAGCTCTAAACAAATGTAAGGTTTGACCTCTGGATATGATAATTAAAAAATAAAATAAAGAGTACAGTTGT
The DNA here is from genome assembly GCF_965226115.1 of Aulonocara stuartgranti. Classification (NCBI taxonomy): domain Eukaryota; kingdom Metazoa; phylum Chordata; class Actinopteri; order Cichliformes; family Cichlidae; genus Aulonocara; species Aulonocara stuartgranti. The sequence goes on along the minus strand of NC_138948.1, from coordinate 35,834,585 downwards.
TCAACACATGCATTTATTTATTCTGAGCTTTCTTCAGCTGAAGCACAACGGATGTGTTCAGTGAGAGCTCTGGAACATTTCTCCGACATCTGACAACGAGTCAAGTCCTCAAGGAGCGCTTCAGCTCTATTTGAGGAAGCACCATAAGACAGAAATTGAGCTGCTTTTTTTCTGACAGAGCACGACGTGAATTTTCAACAAGAAAGCAAAGGAGCAGCTTCGTCTTTTTCCGGGTTTTACACACAATTAAGCATTTTTGTTCTAACACACTTATACCTGTTTAGGTCAGGTTCTGTTCTCTTGCCTGATTTCTGCTCGTGGTGAGGTGAGAATGAGTGAGTAAAATAATAATAGAGCTGTTTCTTTAATCACATTTAGACTCTTACATAAGCTAAACTGAGTCATCCCTGGACAGACACAATTCTTCCCTCAGATTTGTGTATTACCTCCAGCCAGTCTGTGAATAACTATTATTTTATTTCAGCCAATGTGTCGAGGAGGGAATTGCTACTTAAGGCAAGGATTTTTTTTTAAGAGAAAAAAAAGTTGATAAGCCAAATTTATGCAAACTTTATAGTTACTGACAACAAACATAACACCTTAATTTTCCTTTTCTTAAACTGATAAGACAAAAAAGTGTTGAGGGGGTGACTGCAGTTTTGTTTTGTGTTTTTGCATTTCACACACACACAACATGGCAATGCTGGACCGAAGCTTTAGTCCAACCTGAAACATTTAGACAACTTTTGCACATTAATAGTTTCTTTGCGACCACAACATTTTGACAATAATCTACATTTTGATCTTATCCTGCAAGTTTCTATTTTACCTGTCAAGCTAACACTTTGCAATCTTCAAGGTGCTGGAAACATTCCTCAGAGGGTGTTTTTCCATAATAACATGATTGCATCTCACAGTTCATCCACATCCATGATGTGAACCTCTACTGCATGCCAAAGGTGCTGTGCTGGATTGGTGACAGTGGAGGCCATTTGAGTGAACTCACTGCCATATTCAAGATGATCTGAACTCTGTAACATGGTGCGTTATCCTCATGGAAGCAGCCATCAGGAGCTGGGCCCACTGTGATCTTAAAGAGATGGATGTGGGACTGAAACCATGCTCAGTTGGTTCTAAAGTACATCCCTCACACTATTATACCATCACCACCAGCCTGAACTGTTGATATAATTCGGACCCCATCTCAGTGTTGACTCAACAGACCAGGCACTGTTTTACCAGTCTTTGTTTTTTTTGTCCAGTTTTGGTGAGCCTGTGTTGTAGCTTATCCTTAGCTGACAGGAGCAGCACCCAATGTGGTCTTCCAGCCCATTCTCACTCTCGAGTAACATCCCAACGATGTTTCACGTCCCGCGGTGTTCCTGAGGAACGCGAAAGGTGACCTTCTGCGTTCTTATGCTACACGCCGGGTTATTGGTGAAATCCAGTAGAATGATGGTCCCGCGGTAATACACATTCCAGCCATGTATTCCAGCCCTAACCATAACCTTATCCCTAACCATAACCTTATCCCTAGCGTTAACCAGCAATTTAATGACGTTAAATAGTTTTCCAAAGTGATTTAAGTAAAATGAACGAACATGTGTAGATTGATTCCAAACGGTTCTCATGTTTCCTCATTTTTCTGATCTCGTCATTTATGGACATGTTGGGTGCCCAGAAGCATAATATTTTGACGGTTTGTCACCTAGCGTAAAATATTACGCTTTGGGAGTGAGAACGTGTTGGCTCTTCTGTTGCTGTAGCCTAGATTCAACATGTTGTGCATTCAGAGATGCTCTTCTGCATTCCTCTTCTGCATTGTAACAAGTGGTCATTTGAGTTGTTGTTGCCTTTCTATCAGCTTGAAGCAGTCTGACCACTCTGGCAACAACAACGCATTTTATCCCTGAGAACTTTTTCTTGCTGGTTAGTTTTTCTTTTGTGGACCATTCTCTGTGAACCCTAGAGATAATGTGGGAAAATCTCACCAGATCAGCAGGTTCTGAAATACTCGAACCAGCCCATCTGGCACCAACAACCATGCCATGTTCAGAGTCACTTAAATCACCTTTCTTCCCCATTCTAATGCTCAGTTTGAACTCAGCAGGTCCTCTTGACCAAGTCTAGATGCCTAAATGCATCAAGTTGCTAGTAGGTATCTGTGATATTTGTGTTAAGGGGCAATTGAACAGGTGTACCTAATAAAGTGGTCAGTGAGTCTATATAACTTCTTTTAATCTGACTGAATGTTAAACTTATACCCCTCTAGCGTTCATTTTTTTCTCCAGTTCAGCTGCATTAAAAGGTGTATACCATGGTAGCCACACTGACCCATGTTATAATATTGCAACAGCTGCAATCAAACTGTTACTCACATGTGTATACGGTACCACCCATGTCCAGACTTGTGACTGAGATTAACAGAAATTGATTACTACTGTATTGTCCTGTAAGCACTTAACTATCCATGTGGCACCACGGGGAAATGTGGGCATGCTGAACACAGCTCAAGGACAGATCTGAGACAAAAGTTATCTATAATCCTTCTCAACATTCTCAACCTGCTTTGGGGTCCCAAAACAATCCTGGTTTTCAGTGCTCACCGATAACATCCCTGACCCTTTAAAATCTGTTGGATTTGTTCTATTTTGTTAATTATGTAGCAATGAAAACCATTTTCTATTGTTGACCTATTTACAGAGTCACCCTGTATACTTACAAGACACACCTAGCTTCACAAAGCACTTCCCCTCATCAGACTTTAAATCCTTTATGTCTGTTTTACTTCCTCCTAATTGTTGTAAACCCTCTGGGTGGATATTTTATGGCCTTTCCTACACAACTCACCACCTGTCACTATTGGAGGTTTAAGGGCTCTCACGGCAATAGGGATGATGGGCAGCTATTAGTGCTACAGTGATAAATGAAATCCACTTCCAACAGTCATTGTGTCCATCCCAGTCAGAGCTGGGTGTCCTTGGACAACAAAGGAAAAACAGCAGAGAACAGAAGAGAGCTGAGCGGGGCAGATAATAGGGTACAGGAATAAAGGAGAATTAAAAAGCTGGGCAAAAAAAATCTGGAACACAAAAGCATTGAGTTAAACCAGAACGGTGACAAAACAAAACAGCTGGGATTAAAGTATCTGAGGAAAGTGCACCAATGAGACTCAAGGGTGGAATATATGCATCCCAACTAAAGTTTTTACTGGTGTTCCAGCTAGCCTCAGTCAAAGTCAGTTTGATGATCTTCCCTTTATAATGAGGGCGTGAGAGTCAGTGACCATACAAAAATGTGGATAATGTAGGAGGCACTGCATGGCCCCTAAATCCAACATCAGTGTTGCTCTACATGCAGAAACACGTGGCAACAAAACATACATAAAACTAAAGTACGGAAAAGTAACTTCTTCAAAGTCCTTCAGAGCAAAATGTTGCAAATTTCTAGTCCAGCGGACCTGCTTGGGTAAAATTTAAAAAATAAACGAATAAAAGTCAGACTGTTTCGACTAATTCACCAACACCTGCCGATAGGGCTACATAACAAATAACCAACAAGCTCCACTTCCTTTTGTGTTTTTTTTTTTCTAAAGCGCCATTTTCAAGGTCAATAATACCATTTATGTCTTTCCTCGTGTGTCTCTCACTGCTGCTGCTCCTGTTATGTCACGTCATTTGATTTAAACCACTGCTGCCACCTTTTTCTGTTGCCGCTGATGTTGTTGCTGTCTGCTATTTCTGGTCAGCGCTGCATCACAAGCACTAACGCACCACTTACATCATGCCTTTATCTATACTGTTACATTACTCTACTACTCGAGCTAGTTCCCAAGCACTAACTCACATCTTTCTGTGCATCATGGCTTGTTGGTCAATCTATCACACACTAGACATTTTATGTGTGGCTCAGTTATTTCTATTGCTGGTTGTTTGGCTGTTGGGTAAAGAAGCTGATTTGAAAAAAAAATACAAATAGCTTCTTTTTTTTTTTTTGAACAACACACAGCACAGGTTTTTCACTATATGGAAAAAAGTGGGCCAGACCTCTTAATCTTTGATATCAGGTGTTTTCACAAAGTTGAAGAATTTAGGGGGCTTCGCAGCCGAGTGTGAAGCAGTGGGAATGAGAATCAGCACCTCCGAAGGGTGGCTGGACTCTCCCTTAGAGATGAGGTGAGAAGTTCAGCCATCTGGGAGGGGCTCAGAGTAGAGCCGCTGGTCCACATCGAAAGGAGCCATTTTAGGTGATTTAGGTGCTTATCTGCCCCAGATAAGCGGAAGAAGATGGATGGATGGATGGAAGAGTTTAGGGACCACAGCAACCATAGCTAATAGATGCTAGCTGACCGCTGACGTAGTTAGCAGCCTATTAGCTGTTTAACAACATTTGGGTGTTAGCAGCTAATAAGCTTACCTTTGCAGCAATGTTTTAGTTATTGCTGTTTTGTTAATACCATGGCAATTGCATTTTAACAGCTCAGAAGCAATTTAGTGATTACTTTGTTGCCTGGCGTTAGAACTTCACAATCGAGGTATTTGTTATGACATTACCTTCTGATCCTTGTGCTTGCTCTCCAAGCGATGCTGTTAAGTGACTTGCTTTGCAGTCTCATAAATTTTTGGTTCAGATCATATGTCTTTGTTCTGTTTTTAATTAATATTCATGTAACAGAGGAAAACTGGTCTCAATTTGTTTCAGCTGCACAGCCTCACCTATAAATAACTATTATGTAAGTAAAAAATAATGAGGTTAAGACAGAATTTATGTATGCATGGAGCCTTTTGATTTGGACCAGCACTGTTAGGAAGCTCCTCAGTCCACAAAAACTTTTTCTCAGTTACCTGAATGTTGTGTATTTTTGTTAGAAATGAGACCATTCTCTCTTCTGTCACATTAGTAAATCGCTCCATCTTGTCACACAATCTACTTTTCCTTCCTGAATGGATTTATGCCTGCTTGTTATGCATTTAGCCATTTTCTGCTCCCTGTCAATTATTTAATGGAGTTCCTTTATGGTGGCAGCCATGGCGACCTGATTTGTAATGCAGCTACAAAGCCTCTAGAGGCTTTTGGCTCTCCAAAGGAAATTACATTTGTACATGCGCATGCTTGTCATTGTGCTGCGCTTACTGGCCACCTAAATATACACTTTCAGCTGTGAGTAGCATCTCACTAATAGTCTCAAATGCGAGCTCCCAAAATGTTACGTTAAATATTAAAGAGTGTACTCATTTTCTCTTCATTATTATACAATGAGTGAAGTCTGGTACTGGAAGGTGAATAAGTATGTGCCAGCAAATCCGTCTTCCTTTCCGTTTTTTTCCCTGTCATGATGATGAGAGAGAGCCAGGGTGAAGAGCCCCTCCATCTTTGTCACCTTCCCTTTGGTTCTGTCGCTCTCCCTCTCAAAGGACACCTTGAAAACTAAATAAGCTTAAAGGAAGTCTCAGATGTGGGGGAGGAATCCAAGTCTCCACTTCTTCCCGTTTTTCTTCTGACCTTTGAGAAAAAATGTTAAGCAATTTTAGTTACCAAGGATACCACAGACAGCTCCTCTTTTGAACCGACTCACTTTTTTCCAATTTGGCATCTAGCCAGCAGTTGGTATAGCTGAAGTAGCTGCGCACCCCATTATACGCCATCATTTCATGCCTCTGCAAATGGAAAAGGACAGTGAGGAGGAGCTGTAGCCAACTTGTTCCAGAGTCACAACACTACCATGCAACATAAAGGAAACTGTTGAGTGCTGTTCTTTTTTCAATCTCTTATCCTTTTACTGACCTTTTATTTTGGGCAGATGAAAATATCAGAGATATTAAAAAGCTCGGCTAAGAGCAAGAGGATATATTTAAAGGCTAAAACCCATGTGAGGGCAAAACAAGGCATCGTAAAGTTGTTGTAAAAATAAAGTAGTATATATATATATATATATATATATATATATATATATATATACACACACACACACACTTCTGAACAAACCAGAAGACATCTGGAACAATGTCCTCTGGACAGACAAGAGCGAATCCAAATCAGCGTTTGGCCACAATGCAAAGTGCTACATTTGGCGAAGACTAAACACAAGAAACCAGCACAAATACGTCACACCAGCTGTCCGCATGTTGGTGCAGGGGTGATGATTTGAGCTTGTTTTGCAGATATTGGATCTGGGCACTTTGCAGTAATCGAGTCAAACATGAACCCCTCTGTATGTCAGGCCATCTGTCTGACAGCTGAAGCTTGGACTAAACTGGGTCATGCAACAAGACAATGATCACAAGCACAGCAGCAAATAAACAGCAGAATGACTGAAAAAGAAAGAATCACTGTGCTGGCCCAGTCAAAGTGCAGACCTCAACCTGATTGAAATGTTGCGGTGGGACCTCAAGAGGTCTGTCCATAAATGAATGTCTGCAAACCTCACCTGAAACAGCATTGTAAAGAAGAGTGGGCCAAAGTCTTCCACAACAATGTGAGACACTGATAAAGTAAAAACATTTACTTCACGTTTTTGCTGCTAAAAGTGGTTCTACACGTTATTGAATCATGGGCAGTGCTCAGTTTTTCACACACTGCATTTTCCTTTTGGCTTCATTTCTGTTGTAGCAGTGGTATAGTGCAGTATGTCATATATTGTTGTGTATCTGAGGTTGTATTTAAATAAGGTTACAACCTGGTAAATGATTCTATTTCCTGATATGTAAAACTTCAGAACTGACAGCGTCAGTTTACCATCACTGTACCAAATCAAACTATATTAAAAAAAACCACCCAGCACGCCCCTGCGGGCGGTTTATCCTTCAAGCTCGGGTCCTCTACCAGAGGCCTGGGAGCTTGAGGGTCCTGCGCAGTATCTTAGCTGTTCCCAGGACTGCGCTCTTCTGGACAGAGATCTCCGATGTTGTTCCCGGGATCTGCTGGAGCCACTCGCCTAGCCTGGGAGTCACCGCACCTAGTGCTCCAATTACCACGGGGACCACCGTCACCTTCACCCTCCACATCCTCTCGAGCTCTTCTCTGAGCCCTTGGTATTTCTCCAGCTTCTCGTGTTCCTTCTTCCTGATATTGCTGTCATTCGGAACCGCTACATCGATCACTACGGCCGTCTTCTTCTGTTTGTCTACCACCACTATGTCCGGTTGGTTAGCCACCACCATTTTGTCCGTCTGTATCTGGAAGTCCCACAGGATCTTAGCTCGGTCATTCTCCACCACCCTTGGGGGCATCTCCCATTTTGACCTCGGGACTTCCAGATTGTACTCGGCACAGATGTTCCTGTACACTATGCCGGCCACTTGGTTATGGCGTTCCATGTATGCCTTGCCTGCTAGCATCTTGCACCCTGCTGTTATGTGCTGGATTGTCTCTGGGGCATCTTTACACAGCCTGCACCTGGGGTCTTGCCTGGTGTGATAGACCCCAGCCTCTATGGATCTTGTGCTCAGAGCTTGTTCTTGTGCTGCCATGATTAGTGCCTCTGTGCTGTCTTTCAGTCCAGCTTTGTCCAGCCACTGGTAGGATTTCTGGATATCAGCCACCTCCTCTATCTGCCGGTGGTACATACCGTGCAGGGGCCTGTCCTTCCATGATGGTTCCTCGTCTCCCTCCTCTTTCTTGGGTTTCTGCTGCCTGAGGTATTCACTGAGCACTCGGTCAGTTGGGGCCATCTTCCCAATGTATTCTTGGATGTTCGTTGTCTCATCCTGGACTGTGGTGCTGACACTCACCAGTCCCCGGCCCCCTTCCTTCCGCTTAGCGTACAGCCTCAGGGTGCTGGACTTGGGGTGAAACCCTCCATGCATGGTAAGGAGCTTTCTTGTCTTTATGTCAGTGGCTTCTATCTCCTCCTTTGGCCAGCCTATTACCCCAGCAGGGTACCTGATCACGGGCAGGGCGTACGTGTTGATGGCCCGGATCTTGTTCTTACCATTCAGCTGACTCCTCAGGACTTGCCTGACCCTCTGCAGGTACTTGGTGGTTGCAGCTTTTCTAGCGGCCTCTTCATGGTTCCCATTCGCCTGCGGGATCCCCAAGTACTTGTAACTGTCCTCTATGTCTGCAATGTTGCCGTCTGGTAGTTCAATCCCCTCAGTTCTGACTACCTTCCCTCTCTTTGTTACCATCCGACTACACTTCTCCAGTCCGAACGACATTCCAATGTCATTGCTGTATAGCCTGGTAGTGTGGATCAGTGAATCGATGTCTCGTTCACTCTTGGCATACAGCTTGATGTCATCCATGTACAGGAGGTGGCTGACAACTGCTCCGTTCCGTAGTCGGTATCCGTAGCCAGTCTTGTTAATGATCTCACTGAGGGGGTTCAGGCCTATGCAGAACAGCAGTGGGGACAGAGCGTCTCCTTGGTAGATCCCGCACTTGATGGTGACTTGTGCTATGGGCTTGGAGTTGGCCTCTAGTGTTGTACGCCACATCCCCATTGAGTTCCTGATGAAGGCTCTTAGGGTCCCATTGATCTTGTACAATTCTAGGGATTCCAGTATCCAGCTGTGGGGCATTGAGTCATAGGCCTTCTTGTAATCAATCCAGGCAGTGCACAGGTTGGTCAGTCTGGTCTTGCAGTATATATATATATATATATATATATATATATATATATATATATATATATATATATATATATATATATATATATATATATATGTTGTTATTGTTCCTTTGTATGACCTTGCTGTTAAAAGGAGCTATACAAGTACATTCACTAAAGGCTTCTCCCTTTATTTTTATCTATATAGAACAATAGCTCATCTGTGTGCTTTCAAACATGAAGCATGATTGGTAAAGAAAAAATGTGCAGGTGTTCTCTTTTTTTTTAGACTCTTATGTGCAAACGTTGCTCATTTATTCATGTGATCATCTTCTCATCCCAATCAGGAGCACAGGAGATCTGAGGGGCGATTGTAATCTTTTAAATGATTCGGTGCCTCTACAGCATGTCTTCTATCTAGTTGGATTTGTCACTTTAATTGGAAAATCTCTTGAAGTATAAATCAATTAAGCTGTATTCTATACAGAAAGATTTTGATCAAATAAATGACAAAAGTATGTTCAGCCAGAGGTAATGACATAAGCAAAGATAGGACATGAGTTCAGCAAGATTGATATTAATAATTTCCAGCAGAAGAAAGCAATGAATTAAATTTGATTTTGTACTGGATGACACACATCAGAACATCAAACTTGGAGGTCAAATTCAGTGCACTACCCAGAGATGAAGAAATGACTAATGATAGGAATATTCATTATAGCAAGAATTTTGCTAATCTCATCTAAGGCGAGCCAGGGGGAAAAAATATAAATTATTCACCTGCGTGTGATGGCACTTTTTGGGGAAATTTAGGGTAAAACAAAATAAAAATGTAATAAAATGAATTAATTATACGTACTCCAAGGAAAAACTCATAATGTCACATATTTACATTTATATTAAAGAACTAGATACTTTCTGGGAACAAAGTGGTACATTATGACAAAATGTTGAATAGTATTTGATGTTATAAAAGCACAAATGAACTCCCAAAAATGTGGAGAGTTTTGCCACCGATTCACTTTGCAAGACTGGATCAAATTGTTGTGACAGCCGAGTACGGAGCCATATTGATGATTTAACCAGTAATGTATTTGCATGGGTCCATTGTGTTGAATGCACAAAAGCTGTCACCTCATCCTCACTTCTTTTTGTCTAAATACACTGCACTATTTTTTAATGCAAAAAAAAAGAAGTGCAACATAAGCTCTACTCTGATTAGAAGCTTCACAATCAACCTCACAGCTTTGTTTTCCTCATAAATTTACATTAGTTTTTGAAAAATGATGCTCTTTTCAAGGTCTCACTTATTCATGTTTTTGTTTTTCTTCTTTTACCTGCAATTATGGAACCAGTAGCTGTCTTAACTTTTTGCTGAAAACCCATATTTAATCACAGTTGTACACATCCATGTACATCCCCAGTCTCAGCGCGGCCTAATTTCAAAGACGGACAGACAAAATGCCATTGCAGGTGAGCAAACACAGCAGTGACAACAAGGTAATAACAGTGATAATAGTGATCTGGCAAAATAGAGGTTAGCATTGTGTTGCAGAAGCAGTGCGCATAATTATAGGTGAAAAACTGTCACTCTAAGAAAAAGTGCTGTGCAGCGAGGAATGTGTGCGAACAATGAAGCTGGCTTATTCAGACTGACTTATTATGTAGACTGACTGTATATGCACCAGCGTCCTGTTCATTTACATCATGAAATTATTCATATTGGGGTTTTATTCAATCAGATTTGGGAAACTGAGTGGCAGCGAAATCCTTCCTGTGTTGTACCGAGCTTAAGCTCCATCATTTGAGCTAAAGGAGGAAAACTGTGGTTCTTTCTAAGAGGTGTCTCCAACTTCCACAAAGCATATGCAGTTTTGAACTTAAGCATAGAGCAGCAATAAATATAGCACACAATCTGTTTTCTTACAGGTGATGTATATTTTTGTGCTCTCACAGACACGCCCACTCAATCCATGGACACTGGAACCGCTGATCTGAGCACCTACAAGCTCGTGAGTCATTACAATCAGGGGCACATTTCTTACTCACTGATGATTATGATATAATTTTTTTAAAAGTTTTCCTCACAAATGAGAGATAAATATGGTCTTTTACCTCTTTGAAGCAAACCATGTTAAAAGACACAAACAAATGTTTCATCGTAAACAGCTTCTGGCTCCCACAAATACCATTACTATCAGCATCAACAAGAAAAAGCAGTGTGGGCCTTTATCTGCTTTATGCCTGCCTGTTCACCTGCCTGATCCTCTGATTGTTATATCACTGCCTGTTGCTTTGGCACAATCTTAACAACACTTTCCAATTTTTAAGTTGTTTTGTTTTAATTAAAGCAGAAAATTGCTGATATAAAAAACACCCGTGTATGTACATATCTTAACTGAATAAGATAAAGTTTAAAAAACTATCCGGGGTGCGTCGAACTTGATTTATAGTACCGGACCATAACCAGCTAATAACACCTGACCCAAATAACAAGGAAAACAAATCTGCTATAAAGTCACAGCCACTGAGGACATCCATCATACAACATTCTCTGATAATTACCTGACAGCTATATTATACTGACGCTGCTACTGTTTGGGAACAAGGCAGAGTGAGGAGTGACCCTATATATACAGTCCCGAACAAGAGTTTAAGACCACTTGAAAAATGGCCAAAAAAATCATAGTTTGCATGGTTGGATCTTAACAAGGTTCTAAATAGAGCTTCAACATGCAATAAAAAGAAATGGGACTGAGACAAAACATTTTTTTGAGCATCTAATTTATTGAAAACAACGCTTAAACTGAAACAGGCTGTTTTACAGCTGATCAAAAGTTTAAGACCACATGGCCCTTAAAAGGCCAAATCTGTGTAAAAATGTGGATTCATTGTCATTTTCTATCAGGTCATGATGGCAAAGGAAAAAAAGCATTCCCTTTTTGAATGTGGTCGGGTTGTTGAACTGCATAAGTATAATTTAGAATTTTTTAAATGATCCTAAGGGTTACGGAACAAAAAAGTCAAGTGGAAGACCCAAAAGAATTTTCCAGCACTGAGCCAGAGGATCCAACTGGCTGTCCATCAAGACACTGGATGATGCTCCACCCAAATTAAGGCCGTTACTGGTGCTGACTGCAGCCCCGTAACCGTCAGACGGCATGTGACACTGAAGAGATTCAAAAACAAAAAACATCTTCAAAGGCCTCGTCTCCTTAAACGCCACAGAACTGACCGTTTGGACTTTGCAAGAGAGCACCAAACATGGGACATTGAAAGGTGGAAGAAAGTTTTCTTCTCTCATGAGAAAAAATGCAACCTTGATGGTCCTGATGGTTTACAACGTTACTGGCATGACAACCAGATCCCACCTGAGATGTTTTCTGTGTGCCACAGTGGAGGGGGAGTCATAATGGTCTGGGTTGCTTTTTCCTTCAGTGGAAGGAAGTGCCGGGGCGTCAAACCGCCGCTGGCTATGTCCAGATGTTGCAGAGAGCATTCCTTACGACAGAGGGCTGTTATCTGTGTGGTAACGACTGGGTTTATCAACAGGACAATGCTGCAGTACACACGAGGGACTTCTTCCAGGAGAATAACATCATTCTTTTGGACCATCCTGCACGCTCCCCTGATCCAAATCCAAATGAGAACCTTTGATGGCAAGCGATGTTTACAAAAATGGACAATAGTATAGCTACTCATTACTGAGTTCATGTTTGAAATTTTGATTTCTGTTTTGGGGGTGGTTTACAGGTTTTTTGGAGGTGTGATCCTAAACTTTTGATCAGCTGTAAAACAGCCTGCTTCAGTTTAAGTATTGTTTTCAATAAATTGCATGCTCAAAAATAATGTTTTGTCTCAGTCCCATTTCTTTTTGTTGTATGGTGAAGCTCTACTTGGAACTTTGTTAAGATCCAACCATGCAAACTATGATTTCTTTTGCCATTTTTCAAGTGGTCTTAAACTTTTGTTCGGGACTGTATAATTACATTTTATTTTTTTGTTGTTGTTGTGTGTAGACTAAACTGTCAGTACTCAGAATCAGTGTGTTTATCTGCAAGATTTGAAGCTACAGATCTAGAGAGAGTTGGATCAAGAATTTATGTGGTCAGCACATCTGTCTCGCTGTACGTTGAAATGCCTTCTGATTGTCAGCTTACAGGAGCTTTCTATTCTGTATGCCAGGCTAATCTGTCAGTGTTGAGATTCTCCTTTTTCTGAGCAATCCTGAATACTCAAAATCAGCTAAGAGCACGACATTGTATTGGTAATGGTTCTGTTTACTGCTGTTTTTAAACTTGTGCAGTTGCTTCTTGCTAGAATTTTCCCTTTTCCACACTAGACATTTCAAAGAGTGAAGTTCAGCACACAGTGCAGTGACCCAGTTAGTTGTCAGTTCTAAAGTTCAGTGTCTTGCTGAAGGGCAGTTTGGCAGTGATGGGTGTGCCATAACTCAGTTTGCTATTTCACAGCTGGAATACAACCTCTGTGGAGTGCCGGGAGTTAAATCACTAACTTCCCAGCATTTACCTGACCCAAATAACAGGAAAAACAAATCTGCTGTAAAGTCACATTGAACTATAGCCAATGAGCACATCCATCATAAAACATTCTTGGATTGTTAGCTGACAAGTATATCTTAATGATGCACAGCAGTGAGCATGTATGAAGAACGATGTATCAGTTAAAGTAACATGCAGGAGTTAATTAAAGTCTGCGTGTCTGAAGACATTGCCACTAAAAGCTGTCACCTGCAGCAGCGTTACAGTATATGCTCTAATGCAGACAGTACGTTTAGACATGCAACATACTATACACAGAGTAATGCACACGGTTGCTCACTGAATTATCAGAGATAACTTCTCAATCCCTGTTTGTAGGATCTTTAATACTTCTGCATTTAGTGGAACGTATAAATATTCAGTTCATGTGCACAAATGAACTGAATGTCAGCTTGAGTTATTCTGCAAGAGCAACAATATGCTAAATGTCCTGAGCATATTATCTGCAATCTACAGTGTGTGTGTGTGTGTGTGTGTGTGTGTGTGTGTGTGTGTGTGTGTGTGTGTGTGTGTGTGTGTGTGTGTGTGTGTGTGTGTGTTTGCAGTCTCTCAGCTCCATCAACAAGAAACCCATTATCTCACTGCTTAGTAAATTCTTGTTGGTGCTTTGTTCGGCCTTGATGAGTAATGGACTCCACCTTTGTTATACCAAATAACACAAAGCATGATTTATACCACACTAAATTCACTCAGCACTTTGCCCTTTTCTGCATCCTGTCCCCAGAGTTTGCTGGGTAAATAAGGTGACAGACCAAGAATAGCAAAATAAACTCACATCTCTATCCATGGTCTGGTTAGCGATCTATCATCCTGTACTGCTGCTTTGTATTAACGCCGGTGGTCGAGATCGAATCTGGTTCTAAAGCTCACTGATTAGGAGGCTCCAACACAGAAAACCTCCAAATCGACACAATAAATCAAACAGACACATCATGCAATCATGTTCGTGAAGCATGAATCTTTGTGCTTTTCAAACTCGTGCAGCATTTTCCTGAAAGACAGGAATGAGAGCGGGTGCATTGAAGGTTTTTTTCAATGTAGGTGTTAAAGTGAATAAAGAACTGAAGAAATGAAGCTCTGGACAAGTTATGAGGTTTTGGAAAGGAACCCATAATTCTGAGATCCAGAGCACGTATTTAGGTTGATACAAAACTTTTATTAAGTGGTTTGTTCCAGTTTCTCCCTGAATCGAAGTGTTTCTTTAGTCTCCAGATTGACTTCAGACAAACTATTTAGGGCAGTTTGAATTTTTTTTCATGTCATTCATTTTTAAATGTGGCAAAGTCTGATTCGTGTTTCTGGGACTATTCTAACCGAAGCTACCCAACAGTAAATCACAAAGCTTCCACGTGTGCTTTTTCAGGCATTTAAGAAGGACCTGCCCAAAGACACGCACACACAGTTTCAGATGAATCATATTTTGCAATGGAAATAATTTAGCTCCTTTTGTTTAGCGATAATGCCACAATATCTGTTAATTTAATCAGTTTAGCAATAAAATCTTTTTTTTGCAAAATTCGATTTTCCATATGGTTGACCTTAGAGGACATGAAAAACATTTCTGTGCTTTGCTTTACCTCTGGTATCGGTATCTTAAAGACACTTTCCTGTGTCTTAGCTATAACCTAGTAGTTTCACTCCAATAAAAACGTAGTCATGTAGCCAACAGAACATACATCAAAAACTGAAAATTATTGTCCTCAATTGATGTTTTTTATTTTTTATTTATTATATACATTCAGTTAATTCTCACATAGATCCCATTTGCTTATTGCTCTTGAGTTATTTGTGAACTGGAAGGATTTTTCTAATTTCCAAGTACCTTTTAACTTTCATGTCAACAACTTCAGAGTATCAGTTATTTGACAGAGTTGTAATCACACTCAGCCCACACATTTTGTTCACACCAGCGAGAAGAGTCAGCGTGCAGGACAGGGGTAAGAAGATTCTGCACCATGTGTGTCTCTGTGGTCATTCTTCAGTCAAAGTGTGTTTGATTTTTTTTTTTCTGGAACCACTTTTACTGGCCCTGACCGAGTCCATCTTACATTTCAGTAATATCCACTGACTGTGGAACATGTCTGTCTTTTATTTATCCCGTTTTATTTATGTAATCTAAACCGTGACACATACCACAGCCTTTATGCGCTAAACTCCAGTACTGATCTCTTTGAAATACATTAAAAATTACATAAAGATTTGATTAAAAATAAGCACAAATCTTCTGCTTGTTTTCTTTTTTCTTTCTCAGCAGGTGATCCAGGTGATCGATATATGCATTTTTTTTTCTCTCTGCCCGTTCTGTTGGTTTTTGTTTTTTGCCCTTCTCCCCCGTCCCTCTTCTCAGCTGTTTCTCTTTCCCTCTTTCTTTCTCCCCTTCTTTCCCCCAGTCAAGTCTGTCCCGTATTCAGTAAGTGAAAATAAAATGAACAATAAAGGTGAATCAAATGGACCATTACGGCAAGGCTGGGATGCTCAATTTGGTAAAGTAAATCCGTTGGGCATCTTTCTTTGCCTTTAGACAACAATTCTGATGGCAAAAGAGCCAAACGGGACAGGCAAAAATAAAATAAAATAAAATAAAATAAAATAAAATAAAAATAAGCACAAATTATGCAATAAATACATACTTTGAAATGCAGACCTAAAATAAGAAATAAGCTATGCAGATCATTCAGAAGCTTTCTGTGATCCCTTTTGCATGCTAAGTTATTTTTAAGGGGATTTTTAAAAAAACAAAAAAACAAAAACCTTGCTGTATCAACTAAATCTGCATGATGTGTTCAAACCATCATATAGGTCACAACTATATTGTGACCTAGATTTGGTTTTCCAAAAAACTTGCACAGAACATAAACAAGAGTTTGGCTTTAGATTGCGACACATAGAGTTGACATAAAAGTGGTCTGAGTTGGACTTTTTAACAAAGCTTCAATGTTCTGAGGCTATTTGCTGTAATTATGACGTTACGAGGGCTGAAAAATGCCGGGGAAATTAACACAAACTGAGAATTTGAAACTTCTATGTGCGTTAAGGCCCATGACCAGAAAAACTTTTGATTGACTTTATTTTCTATACTTAACTAATTAATATAGTATTAAATGTGCAAAATGTATTATGCAAAAATCAAAGAATATACAAAAACTGTAAAATGTCAGATGACAGTGACGGGGTCAGGTTGGTATAATCTGTGTCACTTTTAGTGGCATTCTCTGTTAACAAGCTTGCTTGCCTGCAGGTTGATCTGACTGATCGGGGTAAAGCACAGAGCGCACGCTACCATGCAGATTGTAAAGACCCAGATTTTGAGGTTAGGTTTGCCTCAACCACCACTCATGTTTCACATCTTTTCATATTTGTGGCTTGTGCAGTTTTCAACAGTATATACAGTAAAATTAGACACTGTCACTGCAATAGTCTCCCTTATGTTCTCGTATTGGACCACTGTTTTGAGTTTTAATTTCTTCATTTATGAATTCATATCAATCCTGAAACAATGCTGAAATCAGTCCTTTTAAGTGCATTTAATGACAAATCTCAATCAGCAAACTGAAATCTCTTCATTAATGTAACTTCCAAATGTTATGAATGCACATGACACTCTGTGACTGACGCGTACTGGACCTGACTTAGCTGTAATTCAGTTCAGTTTTATGCAGCTCCAAATCACAACAACAGTCCCACAGGGGCTTTATGTTGTTAGGAAGACCCTACAATAATACATACAGAGAAAACTCAACAATCATATGACCCCCTATGAGCAAGCAGTTTGGCGACAGTGGGGAGGAAAAACTCTCTTTTCACAGGCCACGAGAGAAGGAAGACAGGCTAGAAGACATGCTGTGGAAAGCATATAACTAACAATAAGGATAATGATCATGTTTGCCTGCATCGTGTGCTGAAAAATAGCAAACAGCAATACAACAATGCGATCATTTTTATAATTTCACTGTCTTCTCTTTGATTTTTTTTTGTTCTCAGTTATTTTAAACCCCTACAGGTCCGTTCCCACACACACCTCACCCGTCACATGATCAATGTGCAATTTGTCTTTCGCTTTGCGTGCCCCTCTAATAAAACGCAAACAGACCATCAAACAGGATGGTTATGGTGCGTTGTGTAAGCAGGATTTATCAATGATTAACTTGATCTAAAAAAAGAAAAAATGCTGCTCCCAGTATTTTTATTTAATGCTGCTCTGAAATGTTTTTCACTGACAGCAGTTTGCTTTAGAAGAAGAAGTGTTTGTTTACAGGGCAGGAACAGTGATGCATTTTAAAAGTAAATACTGTTTCCTCTTAAACACAAGAGTGGTTTCTCTTCTCGGAGTAAAAGGTTGGTAGAGGTTTGTAACAGGAAGTGGGTCTCGTGTGGTCTCTAAAACCTCTCAAATTTAGCACTTTCTCTAACCTGGTTTGGTCCACAGGAATTAAAAATTCACTGTGACATCCTGTTTAATCCCAAAACACACTTTCTTTACTTATTAAGCACATCTTTATGGGCATGATCTGACTGCACAGGCCTCGTCTGAGATGTCTGTTCCTTCAGATTTTGGAGAGGTGGCCAACAAGCGGGGAGCGGATAGCGCCCGGGAAAGTGGCTTATTACCACAGGAAACATCACAGAGGTCAAGTCATCTGTGCGTGGTGCTGCAGGTGGACATTTCCCAGCTGCTCTAAGCAAAGAAAGTCTCTCCTGGGACAAAAGTGCATACAAAAAATATTATCAGTTGTGGAGAACCGGTTGACATACTTCCATCGCACTCCCTGCAGGAGCTTACAGGTGTGATCACACCTATGTTGCACTTAGACTGAACCTTGATGGAAAAGTTTACTTCGCTGCATTCCTGTGATATTTTTTTTCTTGACCTACATCCCCTCCGTCTTAGACAAGTTCACTGACAGTTAAGCCATTTGATTTGCAAATTTAACAAGCCCCACTCCTCCGTTCCTTCAGAGTCGTCTTTTCTTAGACTTCTGGGGAACTATACAGAAAAAAGGACTTTCCTCGCTTCCCACTGTTGTGAATAAATCATTCATCTTTGACTTTTGAATTATTGAGTGTACAACATATTACTCTCAGTGAAGGTAAAAACTGAATGTAGCCTAAAGCGATACTAACTTTTTAGGGAAGTGGGCATGAAGGCTGCTCCTGAAAGTGCATGCTGGAACGCTGTATGAAGGAGCAGGCCTGCATTAGTTCGGGCAGGAGGCCTTGGATATGTAACTTCACTTTTCTTCACTTCACAACACATCAAGAGACTGACTCTTCTGCTGTGACTGGGTCATGCTTTGGTGTGTTAGCTTCGATTTGCACTACTGATTCTCCATTTAAAGAGGCTGGAGGTGATTAACGGGCTTTTACAGTGAAACTCTAAGTCTCATTTGCACAAACAGTACAAACTAACTGGAGCTTTTGATATTACTGGGTATTTTGGGAGTACAGCAGCAGGTTGTTTGTTTAGAATAAAAATGGTAAATGGCCTGTATTTATATAGCACTTTTACTAGTCCCTAAGGACCCCAAAGCGCTTTACATATCCAGTCATCCACCCATTCACACACACATTCACACACTGGTGATGGCAAGCTACATTGTAGCCACAGCCACCCTGGGGCGCACATTTACCATTTAGAATATACATATTTAGAACAGAAATATTAACATAGAACGGTGCTTTTTTTTAAAATGAAAGTCAAATCTTTCTAGAAAGTTTAATAATAATTTCTTAATTAATTTACAGTAATTCAGTGCATTCAATGGAATAATGAGGGTTTTGATATTGATAGAGCAATATACACACAATTATTGTTACTTTAGCACCAAATATCAATATGTTTTATTACACTGTTGTATATAGGTGCTCCTAAAGGATTGTGCCACATACCTGACTCACCAGAGTCTCTAAAACATGACTCCTCGTGGTGGCACTAATCAAATACACTCACCAGTTCATGTATTAGTTACACCTTGATAGTACTGGGTTGGACAGCTTTCGGGTTCAGAACTGCCTTCATTATTTGTGGCACAGCCTGAACAAGACACAGGAAACATTCCTGTGAGGTTTTGGTCCATAGTGACATGACGTCGTCACACAGTTGCTGCAGATTTGTCAGATTCACATACATGATGTGAACCTCCTGTTCCACCACATCCCAAAGATGCTCTGCTGGATTGATATCTGGTGACTGTTGAGGACATTTGAGTACAGCGAACTCACTGCTGTGTTCAAGAAACTGCTCTGAAATGATTTGAGCTTTGTGACATGTTGTTATCCTGCTGGGCATGTGTTAACCATCATGATGAGTACATTGTGGTCATGAAAGGATGAGGGGGGAGGGAGGGAACTCAAAGTGTGCCAAGAAAATATCCCCACACTGTTGCACCACCAGCAGCCTGAACTGTTGATACAAGGCAGGATGGATCCATGCTTTCATGTTGTTTATGATGACATTTTTCCAATCTTCTGTTGTTGTATTTTGCTGGGTCTGTGTGAATTATAGCCTCAGTTTCCTGTTCTTAACTCAGAGGAGTGGCACTCGGTGTGGTCTTCTGCTGCTGTAGCAGTTTGACGCGCTGTGCATTCAGAGATGCTCTTCTGCATATCTTGTTTGTCACTATTAGTTATTTGAGTTACTATTACCTTCCTATCAGCTCAAAGCAGTCTGGCCTCTCCTCTGATATCTGGCATCATAGAAGGTGTTTTTCCCTTGAGAACTGATGCTCACTGGATGTTTGATTTTCTTTCTCAGATTCTCTGTAAGATGTGAAAAATCCAAACAGATCAGCAGTTTCTGGCCGTGTGGCCCCAACAGCCATGCCACATTTAAAGTAATTAAATCATCATTTTTCCCCATTCTGATGCTCAGTTTGATCGTCAAATTGGTATGTAGATGTGGTCAACTTGCATCAACATGCCTAAATGAACTGAGATGCTGCCATGTGATTGGCTGATTAAATATTTGCACTAGCGAGCAGAGGAACTGATGTACCTGATGAAATGTAAATGAGTTTTATCTAAACATAAGTCACTTGTGGTGAAGCAGAGACTCAAAGGAGAAAAATAGCAAAGAAAAAACAAAGAAGATCAGAGCTAATTATTTGAAGTGACACATCATGGATGTAGTTTTATTGTGCTCGTTTCCAGCTCTCTATTTTTGTTATTGGACTCTGTTAACGTAGCTTTGCATGAGCCACAACTCAAAATAACCCTTATTTGTCTCTTACTGGCCCTCTGCCTTGAAACTGCAGTTCTGATTGCCAGATTGTTTCCTGCTAAAACTTTTCTAGTAGTTTGATTTTTATTTTTATTTTTAACTTGCTGGATTAGATGAGAAACACACAAAGTTCCTATCTGGTCATTTTATTAACACCATGATGTTGTTGTGCTAATGTGAGAAGACTGAAACCCTTTGAAGTCACAGTGAGTTTTCTCTCACTTCTTCGCCGAAACAGGAAATGCTTCCTGCTCAAGTCTCAATCTGTCAAGTCATTTTTAGGAGGCACAAATTGCAGAGGTAAGAGACTGAGACCTTGGAGTTAGACCGAGGCTTACTTTGCTGGCTGGTAATTTAGTTAATTACATATTTCTTTATGAATGTGCACCAGTAAATTGCCTTACTGACTAAAAATACAATAGCATGGGCCTTTGATTAGGCTAAGAATTATTAAAGGGACACACTTTTGTTTTTATATGTGACATTACGTTTGCTTCTGATTCTTCTTTCAGCACAGCTTCATTCCTGTGCCACGTTTCTAACAGGATGAATGATAAGACCTTACGGAGATACTGTTTTCCACCAGGATGACAGCGATCACACTGAAACACCATCGCTGAACTCTGTCAAATCCAGGATCATAAATGAATCAACCACTTACACTAGAGACTGTCCTTTTATGTTGGCATATACATTGCACGTTCTCCCCTTTAAATCTAAATGAGCTCTGAGAGAAAATCAATAGTCCTCTCTGTTGTGGAACACCTAGGCTTCAGGGAGCATATAATCGCTGCAGACACATCTGGTCAATTTGCAGCACTGCTCTTGAGCTTCTCTTTTTTTTAGAAAGCATGTCCTTGGGACTCTGAGACGACTGCGAGAGACCCTTAATTACAGCTAATCATGCGTCTAATTGGTAAGTCTCATCCTAATGAGTGATCTCTACACTTGCTGTTGTGAATCATATGCCCAACACACACTGCATTGTTTAATTAAACTGACTCTGTTTTCATGGAGATCGACACAAACACTTCGGGGGAACTGCCTGTAGAGCTGTTGTTAGGGATGAAAACAAACCTAAACTGATACAACGTCAGCTCAAATTCTCTTTCAGTCGTTTGCTTGGGGAAGGTCAGACAGATGCAGAAAGCAGTCATGGTGGCTCTGTGACTTGGTTTTGATTTCACGGCTACAGATTCAATTAGACGCTGTGTTTTTACAGACACGCTTGCTCAAAGGTGGCTCCATCTGTCCTTTTTGAGTGTATAGTATGAGCATGCCACATTTATAATCACAGCAAGTGGCTAAGATCAGCAAAGCCTTTTAGCCACAGTCTCTCTGATCCTTTTCAGACTGGCTCCGACGAGTTCAGCTTGTGTGATGTACAAGTTTGGATTCACACAGAAAATTTCTTAATCATACTTTTAGTCATTAAATGATTTGTAAAAGGCAGTTATGATTTCTAATACCATTCTTTTTTGTCCTTCAAATTTTGCTTTTTTCAAAGGATTTCCATTCCATTTACACAAACCACAGTCCAGCAGACATTTGGCATTCTGTCTTCATTGAGGTCATCTAGAGACATTAACCCCATGCTTCCTGATGTACCTCCTACTTGCTGAATTGGTTTCCTGAGCAGTTCATATGCACCAAACGTTCTTCATATTTAGAGCTGTGCTTTGCATGAGCGTACTGTTGTACTGTTTGGAGAGATTGGCTCTTATCGGGCCATGTTCACAGAGTATGGCAAAGTAATGGAGAAAATATGTGCCACCAAGGCACCCCATTTTTTCAGCGAACATGAAAAATCCCATCAAGCACCTCCAACAAACCTTTCATTGGTTCTGCATCTCACAGATGTTCTTCTTCCTGGTCTAAAAACTGAAACCTCCATTCACCACCTGTCCCATATCCGTGTTCTTTGACATGTTTGAAATATTTCCTCTTTGTGGCTCTGCAGTCAAACTTAGCATCCAAGAGAGGCCTCTGAGAATCTATGAGGCATCTGTTTCTTAAACCAGAGATATGCTTTACGTCTCTTGTTGCTCAGCTGTGCAGGTTGGCAGTTCTGTCAGGGGAGTACTTTACACCACTGGATGCAATCTTGCATCAAATTTTTAGGTTTTTGGCAAAGGCCTACATTTTTTTTTAGAACTTCCGTTTCAAAAAGAAACTGGAATGCCTTGATCCATTCAATAGTTCTTTTTTTTTTTTCAAAAATAAGAACTATTTAAAGTTTAAAGTGGCTTCAAACTTTTGAGCAATATTACATGTTATTGGTTCCACGTGGTTCCATAGGGGGCCTCCTCAAGCCCTAAATGGGATTTGAGTGGCCAAACATAACCCTCAGCCTCTATCCAAACTCATCAACCAGCCCAAAACACATTCATACTTCTGTCAGCTTTACTACAGCTGACTGGTGCAATCACAGTATCACAGTGTGATATCTGTGAGCCAGTTCCTCCCATAATATCGTTAGCTTATCAAGCGTACTTAAGCCCCACGTGCTTCACTCATTCACACACAGGAAACATGCATAATTCTGAGCATAATACCCTGAGGTAATAACATCTGATTGGAAAGTCAAGGGAGATAATCAGTTAATCAATACAACCATGAGCCTCTTCCTTCGTTATGGTTACAGAGGCAGATCAGTTACACCAATCACCTGATGTTTATCACAGTGTGGATTGTATTGAGAGCAGTGGAAAATTCTCATTTCTCTCTACTAGCAGAGTTAGCTCAGGTTTTGTGAGCAGTCACTCCAATTAACTGGAAATTCAGTTTCATGAATAGGGACAAATAGAAAATGGGCAAAAAATACATTTGAAAGATCCTATTTGTGTGTTTTGTGTGACAAAAAAACCCAGTTCAGATTTCTAATATGAAATTTGCACCGTGTACTGCGGCATGCACTTAAAGGGAATTTTCCCCGCTGCTTTGTTCTTGTTGTTAAGACTAACAGTGAGAAGGGCAACCTACATGAACTGGAGCAGACCTGCATGATATTGGTAAGTCATCTATAAAGGAAATAGTCGCTGTAAGGTCAATGGGCGCTGATCCTCAAAGCATACAGGAAATGCTGCTGCCGTGGTCCGGTCAAGCTAATGAATAAAACCTGCTGTACATCATTCACAGTCTATGAACTCATCTTCTGCTCCAGTGGCTTCAACCGCACAAATAACTACGCAAACGCGTGTGAATGTCTCACAGAACAACAGTTATTTCATTCGCTCCGCTTGCGGATCATTACTTCATTTGCTGCTTGATCTGTTCCTGGCTTCAGTTAACGCGCTGCGCGCTGCGTGCGTAATTTTGGTACCTGTGCATAACGAAAGTCATCAAAGCAGTAACGAAAGCAGCTCTGATACGGTGCTTTGAAAACTTTTGGAAACTTACCTATCCACGCTGATCACACACAGGGTCATGATGGAGGCAGTGCAGCACATTACATCCATGCCGATGAAGATGTTGCAGAACACCTCCCCAAAAAGCCACTTGCCCCCGGTGAGATCTGTCACGATCACGAACGGCATGACTACTATGGCCACTGACAGGTCAGCCACCGCCAAAGAAACCAGCAGATAGTTTGAAGGCTGTCTCAGTTTCTTCACCACGCACACCGCGATCACCACCAGCGTGTTTCCCATCACTGTGACCGCCGTGATGATCGCCAGCATCACCCCGATAACGATCTTCTCCGGGCGAGTGAAATCCAGAAGCTGCTCCCCGCACGACTCGTTCCACATGGCTGTGGGGCTGATGGTGACGAGGAGAAGCTGCAGAGAGCCATTGATAACTTCGGAATTGTCTTCCTTCTTGTTAAAAGTGGGCTCAATCCCCGAAATATTGAACATCACGACAATGTTATCCGGATAGGGGTGCAAGGGTGGCCTCGCCAGAGCACTCCAGTTACGCGCATATTTGGATGTGTGTACCCTGCTGTCGGTTCCTACCCAGCGGTTTTACGTCGAGTGTGTTGCAGCTGCACCACATCGGAGCTGCCAGCAACTCAACAGGGTTCTTAACTGGCTTCTGTTTATCAATGATTCGTCTCAAGAAGTGCTATGCGGACACGTGGTACATTCCTATAGGGAAATATAACTTCTCCAAAATGATCAATCAGGAAGGGAGCAGGAAAAAAGTTGCAGAATCTAAATATAGCTACTCCAGAAATGCCTGCTGCTCAGTGCATCACCTCGACAAATATGGACTTGCCTCTTTGGGGAGTTGCGATGCGCAAACCGCACCTATCAATGTGACGCATGTGCTAGGACGCAGAGACTGCCTAAGAACTTCACGCATATGGACTACAGAAGTGGTTTCGCGGTGGGTTGAGAGAGGGTAGAGCGTGAAAAACCTTTATTAGTGATGTGCATGTTGGTGCATCTAGCCACAGGGCTCCCCTCAAAAAGACATGATGTACAAATGTTATGAACAGAATATGTTTGAGTTCGTATTTGGAAAACGATGCAACTTTACTTTCTTCTAAACAATATTGCTGTCAGAAAGAGCTGACTTGAAACCCAGCTGCTTATTTTAAAGCTCTTAACGATCCAGTCTTTCATGGAGAAAAAAATCCTGCAGTAAATTTTGCATGACAAATCTGAAAAAGAAACAGGAAATGAACTTAAGGGCATTCTTCCAGTGCTTCCGACATGCAAAAGAACACGTTTTCTAATAGTAGGACACATTAGACACTCAAAATGCAAAACCACTTAACAAAAGGTACATTTTCTCCCAGTGTGCTTTTGTCCTGATGCTTTTCTTGGTCGCCATGGTTCCGAGAAAAGCATAAAGACAAATCAAAAGAGAAAATCCAGCAATGCTGATGACGCTGGGAGACACTGGGGGGATGTGGGAAAGCTCCCCAGGACTTTTGGCCGCTTGCATCACCGTCCAGGCAGCAGGAGCAGCTGTGGTCTGTTTGTCCCCTCTGGCTGTGCAGGGCCTGTGCTGTCATAGTTGTCCCCTCCCCACAACCACTTTCATGCCTAGTGCAGACCACCGCAGCCTTGGCCTTTTACTCACCATTACCTGAGTGACAGGTCAGGAATGATTGTCACACCAGATTATTGCCAGTGACCACTGGCAGTTTCTGCTAGACCTCTTGCTGTCAGGGAAATTTGGCCCATTTGTGCTTAGGACATTAGTGCAGATGTCAGGGTTTCCGCCTTATACAAGGCATGCTGTCAATGTGTCACTGTTTGTCTGAACCCCTCTCAAGGTCCTGCACTGAGAGGGGTTGTTATTTATTTTTTATTTCTTTTGTCACTTTGTAGTTGCTCAGTTCACTATCCAACAAGAAACATTTACAGCCATTTCCAAATGAGGTTTTGGTCTTTTTTTTAATGTGCATTTTAAATCTAAAATTAAATGTCTAGTTTGTAAAAGACAGTTCTGTTTAACCACAAAAATTTTTTATTATGTTTGTCTCAGGTATTTTTGGTTTATTATTATTATTATTATTTATTTCCTGGTTCTTGATGTTTACAACAAAGCGTTAACCTTCCTTAAATAAGAAGTGATTTATTTTCTTCAATAAAGTATCCATGCACCAGTGCATGGATAAATCTGCATCACTTCCAACAACTGAACGTATATTGAGGTCCAGAGTAAACCTGGTGCAACAGGATACAACATTAAAACAGCTCAAATTGCAAAAGCAAATGTATAATTTGCACCAGTTATGGAAGGTGACTTTGAATTGTTGTCTCATCCTGACAACAATCGCCCCGTGGCCTGTTTGCATGTCAGATTACTCTGTCCGATAAACAAACCCCCACGTGAGCTCGTGGGACTTTTGCTGGATCCCTTCTAGCTGTGCTGTAAGAACTTTAATGAAACCAAAACATTAAGAAAGCATGCTCCTTTCACTCCACAAATCTGGGCGGCCCATCAGGTTTTTACACTTTAACCTGTAATTTCACCGGCTCACCAGTTATTTTTAAAATCATGCTGTCAAAAGTAACCCGCCGATCTCGTCCAAGCGCACTGCACTTGGCATTCACCTGTGCCTCTGAAATGCACAAGCATAATGCTATCAGCCAGTCAGCTCAACATCTGTTCTTCAGATGTAGATTATGGCTGAAGGCAGACAGGTGGAGATTGTCCCTCTTCATCAGTCAGACATTGTTTATCTTGGTTTTCCTGGCAGCAAATTGAAGATTTGCAACCATGACCTTAATAAATTGAGACAATCGGGCAGAAAGCGGGCAAGAAGCGGGTAATTTCATCACAACAAGAAAATGTAAGCGAGGACCAGAGCAGGAAAACACATTTGTTTGAGAAATAAGGCCAAAAGAATTACCAACAAACAACAGAGTGTCCTTATTGCTGAGCAGGCCCCACATGTAAGCACCGCTACGTTAGATGCATATGAGTTTCGGTGTCATCTCAGTAATACAGCAGCTACGTTCAGTCTACGTTTACATCTGAATAATTGAAACAGCAAAACATAAAAACTGATCAGCACTGCGAGCAGGATTTGAATGGCTAAAAGAACTTCACTAACAGTGTGTGTTGTGATCTGGATCTAATCTAGGTCACTACTAGAAAGCAAGAATAAGCATTTAAGAGCATATTTCAGTCAAAGAAAGAAAAGGGAGTTGCAGCAGCATCCTAAAAAGCCCGTTAAGTAAAATCACTGCTTTGATATGTATTCATCTGAACAAACATCAGTCGGAGATTCTTGGGTTTGTGTTCTGCTCTTCAAACGTGGCCTTTACTCTCAGCTGCTATTAGCAGCTTACTCCGCAAGTCATTTTTAAAAATAACTCAAGGAGAGTTACAAAATAAAGGTTCATGACCTGACATTCATTCTCAGTTGGTGAAAAATTAGAAAAGTTACTCCTCATTCTAGCGCAAATCTGCAGCCAACGCTGTTAAGAGTCGCTGGGAGTTGAATGCTGGCAAATCAGCATGCAACTCTGTGCCAGAATACACCTGGATCCCCTTCTTTTTTGACATGCCAAACCTCATGGACTTAATGGATCCATATTTATTACCTGCCTGTCACCTCAAGGACCTTTATATTGTAAGGTAATGACCCTACCCCAACAATCAAATGACCGCTATTGAGCAAGCACTTGGCAACAGTGGGGAGGAAAAACTCACTTTTAACAGTAAGAAACTTCTTGCAGGCTGACTTCAGATATGTATGTATATTAATTCTGGTCTTCCAGTAATGTTAAAAGCAGCTTGTTTTGCTGCGACCTCAGCAGTTTGCTTAAATAACTCAAAGGAAGAAGAGCTTGTCTGAGAGCTGGATGGGCGGTTCCGTGTGTAGGTACTGGCCAGACAGGAAAGCCAGTTTGTGGGCATATTTGCAGGGTGCTGGAACACAAATGGTGCCTGGCCAGTTCCAGTACAAATGGCGCATCTCGAAAGTCAACCTGGCAAGACACCAAATCAACAATGAAATGTTTTTGAACTGTACAAACACTGACAATAAATCCCAATTTGTCTTGAAGAATGAAATGACAGTAATAGTTAGGAAAGCAATAAACCTGAGGTAAATACCAGTGAGGCTTTAAAAAAGGATTAACTGCTGATTAAATTACATTGACCATATTTAAAAGACAGAAATGTGCATCTGCACTAGTACAGAAACACTCAAAACACACCTGGCACATTCTCGCTATTCACTTCTGCTCAATTTATGTGTCAGCATTTAAGGTCTAGCAGATTAATTCAGTTCAGTTTTATGTATTTAGCACCAAATCACAACAACGGACACCTTGAGGTATTTTATACTGTAAGATAAGGCTTTACAACAATACAGAGAAAATGCCAACAATTTGTCCACACCTGGGACGTGGCAGAAAGCTTTCCTACGTTTTATCTGTACTTTTTTCTGGGCAACACCACAATCCACCTCATGTTTCTGCTTATGACTTCTTGAACAGCTAAAAGGGAAGGTGGCTTGCTTAGTGCATCTAATTAAAGTAGATCAAGTAATAATAACTCCTGAGTGTGAATACAAACCCAAAAGTACCTCAAACTCCTCTGGGTTGGAGAGTTTCCTCTCAAAAGGCCAGCAATTACGGATTAGCCCCCATCAGAGGTTGAACTGCTCTAATTAGAACATAACAAACAAACATAACAAAGCCCTCTTACTGCTATAAGCACCACTTCTTTCACGCTGACATTTTGCTGAGCCTCTTTTTCAGAGGCAAACAGTGAAAAGGCGAGTAAATATGCAGCACGCACTGTGAATGTTGCATTTATTTATTCATTCATTCATTTACTTTGCAATGTTTGCAACATTACAGACACTATGAGAATTCCTGCTGTCAGATTTGCTTCATTCAGCTGTCAGTTTGGCCAACCGGAGGAAATGCTGGGAGCTGGTTTTTACATTCATGAGGGAAGGTCACTTCTTTTCTTCTATGTTGCAGTTTCCTACATTCGTCGATAGATGGCATCACATCCTTTAAAACGTAAAGATGTGTGTCTGTTTTTTTACTGTCTACGTGATTATTTAAGATTATAGCAGCAAATATAAGGAGCAGACAAACTTGCTACTTTCTATAACACTGAATAATTTGTGTGAGCACAAAGTCATCACCTCACACGCTCTGGGAGCATTTTTGGGATTATTTCAATTTAGTTTAAGACTAATTGCTAATATGTCTGACCAGTGACCTGAAAACCTAAACCTCTGTGGGCTTTTATATATTTAAGACTGCTTAGCCGCCTTCTTTTAATGTGCATTTTAAATCTAAAATTAAATGTCTAGTTTGTAAAAGACAGTTCTGTTTAGCCGCAAAAAAGTATTTATTATGTTTGTCTCAGGTATTTTTATTATTATTATTATTATTATTATTATTATTATT
Organism: Aulonocara stuartgranti; assembly: GCF_965226115.1. Taxonomy (NCBI): domain Eukaryota; kingdom Metazoa; phylum Chordata; class Actinopteri; order Cichliformes; family Cichlidae; genus Aulonocara; species Aulonocara stuartgranti. Next base: position 35,805,422 of record NC_138948.1, on the reverse strand, counting down.
ATTATTATTATTATTATTATTATTAATTCATTTATTTCCTGGTTCTTGATGTTTACAACAAAGTGTTAACCTTCCTTAAATAAGAAGTGACATTGAAAAACAAGTATTTTCAAATAAGAAAACAGGAATGGGATGAGAGAATGCATGCAAATATCCTGGCGTTTGTGGTAACAGTAGAAGTGTGAGAATGTGATCCCACATTCTCTAACTTAGAGATTAAATTGTGTTACCATCTGAAAAAAGTTGACTAAAACTAAACTCAGAGCTAAAACTAGATGGAAACAACAATATTTTAGTTAACGAAATTACAAGCTAGAATTTTGTAAAAACAAAACAAAAAACACAATAATGATAATAATAATAAATAAACGTTATTTTATAAAATATAATAATAATAATAAGAAGAAGAACATAAAGACATTTTGATGTCGGATAAAAAGAATTTTAAAAAATTAAAAAGACATGAATTACGCATGTCTCAAACTTGGCACAAATACTGCAAAAGTAATGCAGAATTATTTCCATAGAATTTCCCCAGCTCCCTCTCTAACAGAATACAACAAGCCTGAAAAACAGCTGAGAAAAACTCAGAGAATTTCCTTTTATTGGTCTCACACACTGTTGTAAGGTTGTGAGAAATTTATTGAGCTGTATTTCCTTTTCTTTGGTGTAGGTTACATCATATGTGCTGAAATAGGCTTTTTGCTGTTGTTGTTGTTAGTGTGTGTTGTGTGTGGTTACTGATATTTTTGCCTGTTGAACATAGTGTAGTTGCAGTAGAAGGTGGTTTTTCGACCCTTGATGACAGCTCCTGCTTTCACAGCCAATGAGTATAAGTCTGACTTTGGAAAGATGTCTGCCTCTCAATGTCCCCTTCTGGATACTAGAGATGAGATGAGATGAGATGAGATGAGATGAGATGAAACAAATGAGATGAAAGCTTAACTTGCTCATTACATCACATTAACGGCATTGTTTCTCTAATTCAACTTAGGTGAGGTATGCAGATAGTAACCACTAGATAAAAGAACGACAGGATCTGTCTGTGAAGGTTCTCAGTCATCCAGGTCATCCTAGTCAAAGGAGCTTGTAAAGAAAAGATTTAAACCCAGTGGGGGTATCCCCCCCAAAGGGGGTCCTTTTGTCCCTCTTTGGGGGGGGATACCCCCACTGGGTTTAAATCTGGGACTCTCTCCCATTTGACCTTAGAACTGAAGAAGCTTCTCGGGTGAGAGGTGAAACGTCTTCAAGCAACTTAAAGAAGTCCAGATGCTTTTCTTTACAAGCTCCTTTGATCGACAGGATTAATAAACCAATACCCTGCCCCGGACAGCACTGACTATCCAATCAGGATGCTGCAGGGCGGACACCATTTGTCACTTGTTGGATTCCGTCGGAGGATTAATTAGACTGATACGTGAGGGAGGACAGAAGTATTTTCGTCAATTAAATGTAAGTTTTCCTGCTGTAAATTTAAGAGCTAAGACCATATTTCCGTTTATGACGAAACTGAAATACAGCGGGGGGGTTTCTGGGATAATTTTTTCAATCTTATTTAGTTTGTAGTGGTTGACAGCTGTGCACTTGTTTTAAACACGTGTTTAAGCTAGCTAGCAGTTTTTGATTTTGCTAGCTAGCAGCTGTTAGCTTTTTTTTTTTTTTTACCATAATATTGTTGGAGCGCGTAGGAAAATGTTTATATTATGACTCTTTAAAAAACAATTATACGGTACAAGCCACTGGCAGCTAAATTCGGTAGCAAATGAGTAGGCAGATTATATAATATAAGCGCCTGTGCTGCTTTAAAAAGCTAGCGAGTGAAATGAGGCGCCATTATTTTTGGCTCGATAAAAGTAGCACACACCCAAAATAAATGATATTAAAGTGTTGTTACAAGTTGTCAGTTGAACATGGTCAGCGTGTCTTTATCCGTAAAGACGATGTTCACGGGCAGAACAAGTAAACAAATATCGCGCGCCTATAGTTTCTGTTAGTGTGGGGTTTTCTAAATAAAGCTATGGTGGACATTGGTGTTAAAACTAACTCTATTTGCAACAGCCTTGCACCTTGAAAAGCGTATGAATTACAGTATTATATGAAGGTGTTTGTGCCATTAAGCATAATTTATCACTGAAATCTAGTGATGTGCGGATCGATATTGAAATATCGATTCTTCCGACCCCAGTAATTTATGTTCTAGAATCATTCTCATATTAAAATATCGATATTTTAGTACTTTGGGGTAAATTTGTAGTTTTTCATTAACAGGAACACAGTGGAAAGAAACTATCCGGTTGTTCAGTCTGACGTCACTAGCCGTGTCTGGGTCTAAACTCTGCTGCAGGTCCATATATCAAACGATCACTATGGCATTACTGAGAGTTGAAAACTGTCTAAAGTCTTTCATCTTTAATAAAATGATCAGCGTTCTGCTCTACCAGGTGTAACAATTGAGTTTAACATCCAGGCATCCATGAAAACCGAATTTATGACATTTAACAGAGTTAGAAGTTAGCAGGGAGTTAGCTCGCTAGCTTCTATCTAAATACAATATAGCATGTCCTGACTGCGGGGTTTTGGAAACAAATTAAAACGTGCAGCTCTGTTATCACTTCCAGCATAAATGAAGACAGAAAACTAAACAGCAGTGACGTTTGTAGGGTTACTGAAGTTGGGCTAGCTGGTATATAATGATGTGCTACGTGACCGCTAGCGACACAGCTATGTTAGCATAATATAAACAAGCTAACCTTTTTTCCACTCGATAAAAGTTAACGTGAGTGTTCTCGGTGGTCAGGAACAAATGTAATCGCATGGCAGGATGCTGTAAAAGGACCAAACTTCAGCCAGGAGAACAACTGAGATAATCCATCCACAATACGAGGTTAGTCATTCATATACTGCTGCATGGGCTGGGCTGTAGTTACATCCTAGGGTTTTAAAAACTGAGCTTAAATAAATGATTAGCGGTAATAAAAGCCGAGGGAGGTCAACAGGGATCACTGACTGTTTTAGGAGCTTTTTGAGATCAAATAGAAGAAAATACATAACATTAAACATGTTAACAACACAAAAGCCATATTAAACGCAGACTACTTTAGACCCGGAAGTAGGATTCGTCGCGTCATCACTGAACAACCGGATATCATTCAGATCGTCTAAATTGGAAGAAACTACTTCCTCTTACGCCTTCCATAGTCATATGCGAAATACGGCTGTCGCAGCCCCTGGCCAGTGTTGCCAACTCCTCAGTAAGAAAAATCGCTATTGGCTGTGCTAAAAGTCTCTAGAAGTCGCTAAACGACGTCATCGCCTAATTTGCATAATTGGTCATGCTAATATCATTGAAACCCACGTTGTAGGAGAGAAAAAAAGAAGAGACATAAAGTGAGTAAAAAAAACGTCCTAAATGCATTTAGAATTTATTTAGAATTACAAATTATTTTTTTTTAGCGATTATTGTTTTTGTGCCACAATTCCAACCTTATTCCTTTATCTGCGCTTGGACCGGCAAAAGTGACCCGAAAAAGGCACTCTGGTGGAGTTGCTTTGTGTGTGTGTGTGTGTGTGTAAGTAGTTTTAAACCTTGTGATCCACAAAACAACATAACAGTAAAAGAAGAACTGATTGCGTTACAGTCGGTGCGGGAGCAGAGGCTTCACTCATACGCGATTCATTTGCAGTTTGGACGCATAGGTGGGAACATCTCCTGCCCTGATAGCAGCTGGGGGAGGACTATCCTCTGCCTGTGAGCGCTTTGGCACGGGCGAGGTGCCCACAGCAGCACCCGCTGCTTGTTGAGAAGAAAGATACGCGCTTTCACGTCAAAAAGTTGTCATAAATAAGTCTCCAATAATACCAGAAAAAGTCACCAGATTTGGCACTTGTTGTTTTTTAGAATAAAAGTTGCTAAGGGGCTCTGAAAACTCGGTAAATATAGTGACAAAGCCACTAAGTTTGCAACACTGCACCTGGCGTGCGCACTCACAACAATGGCTGAGCGTAAACAGAGTCATGCGTGGACATATTTTACCTCCACAAACAGCCAAGACGCGGTTTGCGATACATGTGGCAAGACAGTGAGGTGTTGTGGCAACACCACTAACCTCGTCAAACACCTCAGAGTAAATCATATCTAGGAATGGGTATTGTTTAGGTTTTATCTGATACCAGTGCCAAACCGGTACTTTTGAAACAGTGCCGGTGCTTAAAGAATGGAGAACACAAACTTTGTCCAAAAACCTCTCATGTTTAGCTGTTTTTTTGTAAAAAGATAACAATGTTAGCCCTTCCTGCAGCTATAGGGCATATATGGTATCACTCTTGGCTGGAAGCAGTGCTTAAACAATGGAAAAAACACAAACTTTGGCCAAAAACCTCTCATGTTTAACTGTTTTCCACTTTTTCTTTGGTCATTTTAGCCTTTTTGGCCAGGGTGAAGGGAGCATCTGCCATCAAACAAGAAGACAGCCGCATGTATCCACGACGGTGTTTGCTAGTTCACCTTACATGCATTAATGTAATAATGTGGTTAGCGTACACAACGTAAATTAAACACGAACAACATTAAGCTACTCACACAGAGAAGAACGGCTGCTGCTGCTAACATCATCCGTCATCATTTCTGCTACACTGGCAGGGCTAGGGGCCAGGACTCTCCTCTTCGTGTTTTTGGGGGATGTTGCTCCGGGTCCAATAACAGGCAACCCACCCGCAGTAGATGTGCACGGTGTGAGGTCTCGCAGCAAGCTATCAAATACGGCGCATTTCTCGGCTTTTAAAAAAACGCTATGCATCGCCAGGTGTTTCATCGGATTTGAGGTGTTACCTCCTTTGACAGTATCACAGTATCAGCTTAAAGCACTTGTTGCAGGCTGCTGAGTTTGTATATTTTGCTGTGAAGTACAGCCAGACTTTTGACCGCTTCGCCTTGGGCATTTTTAATCTGTAGCTCTGCTCTAAAGGAACGTACGTACCTGGGCCCGCCTACTATCCTCGGAAACGTAAAATGATTGGCTAGAAGTGTATCACAGCTCAGGAAAAAAAAGCAGCGAAATAAAGCACCGAAATTTGCGCTGCTTTTCGGTCTGGTTACTACCGTTTATGTCAGAACCGGTGCCATCATGGCACCGGACACCGGTACCCATCCCTAGTGGTTAGCGTACATAACGTAAATTAAACACGAACAACATTAAGCTACTCATGCAGAGAAGAATGGCTGCTGCTGCTAACATCATCCGTCATCATTTCTGCTACACTGGCAGGGCTAGGGGCCAGGACTCTCCTCTTCGGGTTCTTGGGGGATGTTGCTAACTCAGGGTCCGATAACAGGCACCACACCCGTGTAGGTACGGTGCATTTCTCGGCTTTAAAAAAACCCCGCTATGCGTCGTGTTTCATCAGATTCGAGGTGTTACCTCCTTTGCACAATATCATCTTAAAGCACTTGTTGCAGGCTGCTGAGTTTGTATATTTTGCTGTGAAGTACAGCCAGACTTTTGACCGCTTCGCCTTGGGCATTTTTAATCTGTAGCTCTGCTCTAAAGGAACGTACGTACCTGGGCCCGCCTACTATCCTCGGAAACGTAAAATGATTGGCTAGAAGTGTATCACAGCTCAGGGAAATAAAGCACCGAAATTTGCGCTGCTTTTCGGTCTGGTTACTACCGTTTATGTCAGAACCGGTGCCGGATACCGGTACCCGTCCCTAATCATATCACGGAATATGATGAGCTTATGTTGAGGCGAACTGAAGAGGAGGTGAGGACAGGGACAGGTGCTGCTAGGGCGAGACAGACGTCTCTCACGGAGTCCTTTAGTGCTGCAGGCAGGCAACATGTTCAAATAGCCACAACTTCAGGTTTTTTATTTCTATATGATTATTCTGCATCATTAAGCAATAAGAACAAGTAGTCTGATGTCCTGTAATCATTGTGAAGCTATATTATTACTACATTTACATACTGCAATTCTATATTGTATTATGAAATACAATGAAACATTAAGTTTTTGAGTATCGGTATCGCATCAGTATCGTCGATACCACCCTGGATTTTACTTGGTATCGGATTGGAAAGGAAATCAGTGGTATCGCACATCACTACTGAAATCCTTCTGCAGGACGGGTGCCGGGAAATCCGATAGATCATTGTATTTTCTATGGCGACACCAATTACCTATTTTTCTAGCTATCAAACTCGCTGGAGAAATGATTGAAATGCACTGAGTGTGATGCAGTATGGCAGCGCTATTATGGAATATGCTGTGAACTTAGCTAACGTTACTTAGTAATGTGAGTTAATTTACTCAAGTGAAAGCTTTAAACATTAGCCAATACATAACTAGCTAACTTAAGGCTTTCTGATTAACCCTCTGGGGTCGACGGACCCAGAGTCTCCATTTCAACTTGGGTCGAACGTGCGGACTTCAAACTATATACCAGTGTTTAAACTGTGTTGATAGGCCATGTAAAACCGATGTTTTGTTTTCTGAATAAAACAGTGGCGTTTACTCCGGGAAGAAACGGTAAAAACTGTGTTTTCTAAGGAGAACGCTAGCAAACACGCTTTGCTTTTGAGTGAAAAAAGAAAAACCACTCCTTCCCTATTGGTGGAAAAATTTACCATGTCGACCAATCAAAAAATGATATGGCAACATGTGGCGTTTGGGAAGAGGGGGAAGTTTTAGGAGTGACTGGCGAGAGTGAGCGAGAGAGAGAGAGTTTTGATACGTGAGAGCTTTGTGACGTTTACCGCGTTTGGAGTCTCAAGTTAGTGTGTTGTCTTGTGTAGTTAGTGTGTAGTGTAGTCATTGTTTTGTTTTGTGTGTCAGTTCTACTAGTGAATGTCACAGTTGCTGCAAAAAAGCCACCAAAGGCATTTTGCAGTGTAAACGCTGTCTCCACATGGAAAACAGGAGTGACACACCTGCTGTCAGACCTGTAAATAGTTTAAAATGGTTATATAAAAAACGTCTGAGCCTTGGCTGCATTTTTAGGTAAATAGTTCCACAACTTTGTTGTTTGCAAAACTTGTGCATATTTTTAAAAAAATGTACAATTTCTATTTGCATTTCAAGTTATGAAAATGATTCGTTAAACATGCTTGTGGTTTTTACAGTCAAAATATCACTTTCTACTCGTATTTTAAATTTTGTCTGAATTTGGATAAGTTGTGCTGATACAGTTTGTCAAAATGAGAAAATAACAGATTGGCAAAATAAACAGTTTTTAAAGGTAAAATATAGAGGCCAAATCAAAAGTAGTCAAAAATGGCCAATTGTACCCTGGACCCCAGAGGGTTAGAGGCTAAAAGCAAAGTTGTCACCAAGTACTGTTTATATTTGTGTGTATTGCTGCAGCTTTTTGAGCATTAACTTGGTGCCTTTGGGTGAAATAATGGTAATATGAGTGATCCATATGGTCACAAAGAATAGCCACTTGTTTCTGTGCTACCAAAGTTCCCCGGCTTTCATTCAAAATGTGTTTATCGTCATCACCGACACATTAAACTACTTAAACATTATAAATGTCTTCAAGCTCACACTGAGGCCTGTGGGGCACAATCAGCCACTCAGACAGTACACACATTTATGTGTATTTATATATGAATATTTCATATTTTAAGGCTGCCTGTTTATTTAAGGGAGATGAACAAAATACATTGGAATTGTACATAATAATATCACAGGTGATAAATTCAATGGATTTTAAGTAGATGCTTGTGCATCCTTAAAGTCTTATATGTTGAATTGAACTATGTGATCTGTTCAAAGCCTCCCAGTCAGTGCTGCTCTCCATGCCTGTCTGACTGTACATGATGTTTGTAGCACAAACACTTTAAAGGTGATCCTTTAGGACTTCAGCAATAATACAGACAGCAATTTAGTTAGCAAAAAACAGTTTATTTGGGAATTAACTTAAAAAACAAACAAACATCTGCCTCCTATTTTTTGTTTCAACGGGGGGGGGGTTTCAACAGGAGAAGAATATCTCTAACAAGTTGATTTGTTCACATTTTCACATCTTAATTTTTAAGTGAAATGTGCATTTTGAGTTTATACACTATGTATATAAGGCGACAGTTTTCTTTTGCAGTATTTTTGTGTGGTGCGTTTTTCTATGTCTTAACAAAAGGGGAACAAAGGTGTTTAAGTTCATCTAGGATGATTTGTTTTCATTTTCACATGGTCTTACTGAGGTGATGCGAATTGAAACATGCATTCTTTTTGGGGGGGCGGGGGTGGGGATGTGCTGGAAAAGCTTGAAAAGGGACCTTGAAAGTGCTTAAAAAGTGCTTGAATTTGACCCTGAAAAAGGCAGATGAACCCTGAAATTTCTGTGTATGCAGACATTGGCTGTATCCCAATTCAGGGTCTGCACCCTTAAAGGCCGCATTTCAAGGCCGATTACGTCACAGCGGCGCGCCGAAGGCTGTCCCAATTCAAAGGCTGCTCGAAATGCGGCCCTGAAATGCGTCCTTCATTTCCCTGAATTTTAAGGCTGTGGCAGTGTAGACTTCGTGGCCCAACATATCCCAGAATGCATAGCGCGGCAGTGGGTGTGGATAATTTTGCCGAAAAAAAACGGCGGATGGGGGCGCCCGAAGAGTAAACTTTAAGTAAGTACTGAATATTATGTCACTTATTTATGTACAAATGTTTAATAACGAAGAACATTAAACATTACTGTTGGCCACATGTCGGCAAAGTTATGTGACATTAGTGACGTTTGTGCTAACTTGGTTTTAAAGCCTTTACTTTAAAATATACGCCGTTCAATAGCTGAGCTTAATCTTACGGAGAATGATCAAAGCTCATGTAGAAACAAACAAACAAATGAACAAAAGATTTTCTCCTTTATTTCTGTCAAACACAGCTGTATGACACTTTTCCAGCTGTTAGTATCATGGTTGCTAGGCAACCTGGGCAGCGCAACAGAGGCTAGACCGTCCCATTTCACAAGCCTCGCACTTCCGGCCTCAGCGGTCTTTGGGTACACGGCCCTTGAGGATCGTTGAGGCTGCGTACTTTAAGGCTGCAGACCCTGAATTGGGATACAGCCAGTAACAGATATGTGATTTTCAACAGTTGTCACAGTTCATTGCAGTATTGTCAAAAATGGATTGCATGTTATTGCCAACTTGACCCCATTCAGTCGTAGTCTGATAGAAGACTGATAACAGGGACGGTATTAATTTGCATAATGATCTCATTTTGCACCGGAAGAAAAAACCTTCCTTTGAATTAAACAGACATCACAAAGTTTAACTGAAATGCTTTTTCAGCATTCAGGAAAGTTGAAGTGTATTTGAACCTGGCCATGCATTTCCTTTATTATTGTATGATTGAAATGTGCTACAAACTTTATTATTTGGTTTTTTTCCTCTGCTGTTAACAGCTGATAGTGGTAAAAGTTGATCAGATGGATCCAGGCAAGCCTCCTGATCTCACTGAGAAGATGGGTGCCCATTGGCTGGGACGAGGAAGAGGATTACAGCTTGGGGAGTCTGCTGTAGGACGTGGTAGAGGGCTGTTGCTCTCTACAGAAGAACCTGTTGTAGGACGAGGCAGGGCTTTCCCTACTTTCAGTGATAACTCACTGGGACTAAGTGGAGCTGTCCCCATTACTGAACCTGTGGTAGGAAGAGGTAGAGCACTGTTGGCGCAACAGGATATAGTAGTTGGCCGAGCCAGAGGGCTGCTCGTCCCAGCAGTTGAATCAAAGGTAGGAGTGGCGAGAAGTGCAGGCGTACTTAGACTGGATCCACAGGAAGGACGCACACCTCCAAGTGAGACAATGATGCCAGCTCTAATGGGAGAAAGCCCTACTTTGACAAAAGAAGAGGTGCGAACCAGAAAATGCAATAAATTATGTTTTAATTTTAATGGTGAAATTGCCACACAGAGTTGCACAGGTTTGCTTTCTTCTGACAGATTGGCAAGCCACCACATGTTAAAGGATCAACACTGGTCTCAATGTTTAGAGGAATGGGCATTGAACCATCAGCGACTTCACTGGGAAGAGGAGCAGCACCACTGGGTCAGTATTTATTCTGAGAAATCCAGAGATACTGAAAACAAACAGTCTCTGGGCCCCTAAGCACAACACATTGTGTGCTCATTTGCTCAAAGCTTTGTAAGCCACAGAGTGGCGTGATGTTGGTTCATTTTGGTGTTTATGTATATGAAGAAGAATCATATGGATTCATGTTACATTTCGTTGCAGGTAGGGGAGCAGCTGGGGATGTGGGAGAGGTGAAGCTGCGAGATGCCCCACCAGGTGTCATCAGCACACCACAGAGTATCGGCCCATCTGGAGAAATGATGGGCAGAGGCAGCAGGTAAGCAGCACAGGAGTGACACTGTGTTGTGTTTCGACTAACAGGGTTTCTGACATATTTTCATTCAGCCTGATGTAGTTTATGAAACCTGCAGTAGACTAAATGAGAGCCTACTTTGTCTGTGCTGCTGCAGTTTCTGTGCTCGCTGCTGAATGCTGCTCGCTTGAATCAACTGACTTTTGACTGCTTGAAGAGGGGTCCTAATGTGATTGGTCACCTTTGATGGACAGTTTCTTTTACTTAAATCGAGTTACACCGAGGCAGCAACATAAGCGCTGTTTTTAAACCATATTTGTAAATTAATTCTGCAGAGTTAATTATCAGCAGTTGCTGTTTCCTGTGTAGCAGTGGAAATACTGACAGCTGTCACTAAATAACCTTACTGATGAAGAAATCTTTAAAACCAGAGCGTTCTGAAGCATCTTCACTGCTGTCCCATATTGTTGTACAATATTCCATACATTTAATAAAAAATTAAAAACAAAAAACTAACTCATGAGAATCAGGAAGTGTACGGTTATAACCAAAATACAGACGTTTAAATCTGCCAATAAAAAGTTGCTTAGTCTGCAGCAAACGTATAACTGCACATACCCTCCATTTAAAGCTGTAATCATATTTAGCAGAATTAGATTTATATGAAATATAAGTTAACTAATAAATTGTGGTGTGATTTAGCTACAGTGAATTAGTAGCTTCAATGACTTTGTGAAGCGTACACTTTAATAACTCATCAGTTCTATAGTTTGAAATATACCTTAATTGATAAAAATTTGTACTTTTATGTCAGTAAAAGTTCATTTTTTACAGAATGTATATGTACAGTAGTATTATTACTTCTATATATGTATAGGATTTAGGATAGGTACTTCTTCCACAACTGTAAAAAGCTGATAATCAGATTTGATCAAAGCATTTGTTCACTGAAACAGTAAAAACGTTTTTTTTTACTAATAATCAATGATCGAAGTACCTCCCAGAAACAGCTCTTTAATATTGTTCTTGCTTTATGAACACTATTAAATCCTTCGTCAAAAGTCAGTTGATTGGAGCAGGTAGGATTCAGCTGTGAGCACAGAGTGTGAAACTGCAGCAATGCCTGCAAATCAGACTCTCACACGTGTGTGGCTGCTGAGTTTTACACACGCAGGTTGTTGAATTTGCACGCATGGAATTTAATTCCACATGTAGCAATGAATATCTGCAGGCAGGAAATTAAATTATTTGCTGGATTATGTTTTTTGTCGCACCTAACTTTTGACAATTAAAACAAATCCATATATAAAACCTAACGGCCATGAAGTTAAATCATTGTACAGGAAGAGCACAAAGTACATGTTCTAACCTTTTATGAAGGTATGACTTGATCCAGGTTGGGATGGAAAAAGTAGTGCCAGTGCCAAATTACACTTACTTACTTTATCTGCATTGAACAACCATTATATGACTTTTCCTTGTGTGGATTTTGCCTTTTTCAGTTTCCTTGGCCGAGGTTTGTCCCCTCAGAAAATGGTGGGCCTCGGAAGAGCAGCTATGCCTCAGCTTGGAGTTGGCAGAGGCCGTGCTTTGCTTCCTTCATTTCCTGCAGGTCAAGACGTGTTTGTTTCTCCAGTGTCTGAGCCGCAAACAGAATACTCTCAGCCCTCTCTGACGGGTAATTATATAAAATTATTTTAAAGGGATTGCAAACTGAGAGTTTACCACCTTAATTTGTTTTTAATCCTCTTTTTAAAAGAAAAAACAAGAATTCCTGTGCAGGAATTCTAGATTTTAGATTTGGAAACTGTCTGAAAACTTGAGACTGGAGAAGATTGTGATTTTGAAAGGGAAAGAAAGGTGTAGGAACCCCAAGTAAACTATTATGTGCATCTTCTTTTGCATGTGTCTAATACAATCTTAATTGTGTTTTTTTTATTTTAATTTGATTAATTTGTGGGGGGGGACATGCATTTTGGGTAATGACATGCATAATACTGTAAAGGAACGGAGTCCCCTGTGCACACCGTTCAAGAAGCCACAGACCTTTCCACTGGTCCAGCTGCAAAGACGGGGCTGACAATGGAGGCAGTTCGGTGAGTGTGCTTTTCTCTATTTCCTTTACCTTAGCGAGTCCTAACAAACCAACATGAGCTGTGTTGTGGTTTGGAGGCTTTTAACGGTCAGAGCGAGTGTTCTGGTGTTAGCTGTTCATTCTAAAACATCATTACCTCTGACTTATCCATGTCTTCTGACATTCTCATTGTCTCTTATGAGCACATAATGGTGTATTTTATTAAGGGTCATCTAGTGGTATTGGTTCCGTATTGATTAAATCTAACATTTTGCAAGACAGAGCTTTTATTCAGGTCAGTAACTGATCATTTGTTTTGCTTGTCATAAACTGATCTTTTTGTCCATGTATGTTCTCCACTCGTCAGTGAGCCACTGAATAAGGCTGGAACCAAAGGAGCTCCTATAAATATTGGGTCAAATCACATCCAAATTCAATGCAAGAACGAAGCGGTGTATCAGTACCATGTTACATTTACGTAAGTATCATATAACATTCAAGACCACTTGTTGCGTACAAGGAAACAAAGTTTATGTCTAAAAACTGGAGGAAATGTTGGAAAGCTTTAATCATAGTTTCAGGTAATACAGGGACTGGTTCTAATACAATGTAGGCACTGGTAGCTGCGTCACTGCCTACACAGACAGGCAGTAGACAGTTTTTCACAATACATGCTCTGTTTTGTTCACTATAAAGATGGTTTACCTGCATATAAATCTGCCTCACACATAGAGTAGAATTAAAATTACAGGAGCAAAAGATTATAAATACTTGATTTTCAGTATATTGTTATTCTTGACATACAAAAAGTGCAGTGTTTCCAGCTCAACATCCAGCCTAACATTCCTGTCTGAACAAACTAACTGAAAATTACACTAAAGTGATATTTGGACTAATTCTCTGTCTATGATCCTTAACAGATTTTAGTCTACTTTCGGCTCTTATTAGTCCGTTGATTATAAGTGAGCAATTAATGAAACCCAGAGAGCTCCTGTTACCAACACTCACATGTCTATAAAATTATGCAGGTATTTTGGGAAAATCTTAATGTTTACTAGGATTTAACATTTTGCCAGACAACAATGAAAATGTAGGATCAGCTTAAATTACACTGAAGAACCACAGAGAAACTTGAAGTTTGTTCATTCAGTATCGTTACCCGTGTTAATATCTACTGTGTATTTTGTGATGTGAATTTCTTACCCAGTCCTAATGTCGAATCAGTGGCGATGCGTTTCGGCATGATGAAAGACCACCGTCCAACCACAGGTGAAGTTGTGGCATTTGACGGTTCGATACTGTACCTTCCTGTTAAACTGAAAGACGTGAGTATCACAGTTGTTACAGTCACCATGCTAAATTTAAAACTTAATACGCTCTTTTTAAAATAAATATATATATATATATACATATATATATATACTATTTTTGCACAGGTGGTTCTTCTCAAGAGTTTGAGACGGACCGATAATCAGGAAATACAAATCAAAATTCAAATGACGAAGATTTTACCACCGAGCTCAGATTTGTGCATTCCCTTCTACAATGTGGTGCTCAGGAGGTATTATGTCAGAGACACATTATATCCTTTCTATTTTACACAATAAGCCCGACTGCTGTTAAGAGTCCTAAACAGCAATGATTGTTTCCCACCGTGTGCCGTTATAAAGGAAGTTTAAATTACAGGATATGACACAGTGTTCCTCTCGTTTTTTCAAGGGTGATGAAAATCATTGGACTAAAGCTGGTGGGCAGAAACCATTATGATCCAGAAAGCGCAGTCATTCTTGGAAAACACCGGTAAGTCGTGAGATTTGTTGTAGCACCAAAGGATACCTGCTAAAATCAGGCAGCGCAGTTTCATTCACTAGTCTACCGGTTTTTCTAGACTCCAGGTTTGGCCAGGCTACTCAACTGGTATCAAGCGCACAGATGGAGGCCTGTACCTGTGTATTGATGTCTCTCACAAAGTCTTGCGGAATGACTCTGTGCTGGATGTCATGTGAGTTTACACAACAAAAAGCATCAGCATACAAACATGCTCGAGCTGCTGCAGATAGATTCATGTCTGTGACTGTATCTCCAGCCACAGATGATTTTGCAACATTTCTAATGGCCTTTAGTGATTATCGAGCATTATTAACTTTGACCAAGCTTTCCCTGTTAGGCTTGAGCAGAACAGTCTAATAAAGGCTCCGTTCCATAGTGTGAAAAATGAAAAACACGTGCTTGTGTTGGGCTGTCTGCCAGGAACACGTTGTACCAACAGAGCAAGGAAAACTTTCAAGATGAATGCACCAAAGAACTCGTCGGCAGCATTGTCATCACCCGCTACAACAACCGCACCTACCGCATTGATGCCATTGAGTGGAACAAATCACCCAAAGACACCTTCACTTTGATGGATGGCACTGTAACTACCTTTGTGGACTATTACAGGTTAGACTGCTTTTTCCTACAGCAAACTGTTTTTGTGTGTGTTTGTGTAGTGAAATATCAGCAGTTCGGTCTTCACACCAACCCAACAATGAAAAGATCAGTTGGATCTGGGTTTTTTTTTTTTCTTTTCTCCGTTTTCCCCAATGCTCATGTGATTGCATGTTTGTTTGTTTTTTTGTTTAACAGCAAAAACTATGGCATTACAATCAAAGAGATGGACCAGCCTTTACTCCTGCATCGGCCAAAGGAGAGGTCCAGACAAGGCGGGAAGGTAAAAACCTATGTTTTTAAAAAGGTTTTATTCAACAGTTCAGTGCAACAACACTATTTGTGTCTCCGGGAGATATTTTTAAAGTCAGTACTAAATATGGAATGATGATTTCCACATGCGTAATGCTAGTATTAACTCATTCACTGCCAGCCATTGGCAGTGAATGAGTTAAACCCATTGACTCATTCACTGCCATTGACGGCTATAGACATCAATGGCAGTGAATGAGTTAATAAAAGCTCAAGACACACAGACAGATTTTTATGCAGGCTCGATGAAGTAGATCAGTCATCTGACATGTTTTTCTAAGAATGCCACTTCACATTCATGTTCACGTTTCTTTAATTTATGTTTGTCCAAATAGTTACCAGAGGGTTAGTAGGGTTGGGTGATTGGATAAATATATTGACTATCGATGATAGGCTGAGCCCATCGGCGATCGTTTTTCCAAGGGCGATTTATTTATTTATTTGCCCATGAGTAAGTTTGCTAATAATGATGGCGATAACATAAGCAATCAACAGAAAAAAAAATAATAGTGCCTCTTTCATCTGCGAGCAAATGCACCCTCCTCAGAGTGCGCCCAAATGGTTGTTGATGGAGCTGCAGAAGCTGATGGTAGCCTAGCATGCTCAGCCGGATGGTGGACACATACATGCTCATGCAAGTTAGTCGTGTTTGAGTACTTTGCTCGCACTAGACGTCTGCACAACTGGCACACTGCTTTGGTTACATCCGTAGGTTTACCTCTTTCATCTCAAATTGGCGACTATATATTTTTAGTGCTGTCAGCATTAACGCGCCGTCATCATGACTAATGCAATTAATAATTAACCCATCTGGAGCGCAGACTGAGTCACAATCCCTGAAATGTCTCTTTCAACACATTTCGGGCAGTTTGTCCAAAGTTTGTTCAGTCTGCGCTCCAGATGGGTTGAGCACGTTTAAAAATTTTAATCGCGTTAATCGTGATGACCGCGTTAACGCTGACAGCGCTAATGTTTTTTTGGGAAATTACTTCGTCCATGTTTGGACTTCTTCTGTGTTGTAAACGCACAAATCAGTCCATGCATGATTACGTTGCTCCAACCATCAAAAAGCCTGCGCATGCCTGAATATTTCGCCCATCGGCGATTATTTGGCTGACGATTGTTTGTTGGAAGATTCTTGCATATCGCCCAACCCTAGAGGTTAGTCAGCCTGGATGATTAGTTATCATGTAAGACTCAACATCTGTGTGAGATGGGATGAAGCTAAGTAAGTGAAAACCAATAAAAATATGAATAAAAACTTTATCTTAATGCATGCATGTCAAGCAGAGCTGTACACAGCTGTATGCACTCTTGTGCTTTGTTGTACCGAAGATGTAAAAAACTAAGTTCAAAAGTTTTTATAACAACTAATTGTTCATTTGTTGCAGCAAATCATCACTGGTGAGATCCTTTTAGTCCCAGAGCTTTCCTTCATGACAGGAATTCCTGAGAAAATGAGGAAGGACTTCAGAGCTATGAAGGTAAGCTTAATGTGTCAGTAAACTTTCCTTACTCTTAGGAGCTGCCCATCTAATTTAATGTTAGTGTTAATACACACTGTGTATGTTGGTTGAAAACAGAACATATAGCATTTTAAAAATCAGTTGTCTTAAGAGTGTTCAATATTAAAGTGTTCAAATTTTGCTAGTTTAAACTTTGAGTGTAAACACTTGATTTCTACACAGCAGCGAAAGAGCCTGACCATTGTAAACATTGACAACGACACGGTAGTGCAATGCTTTGCTAACATAACCGTCAGAACAAAGATGTCTTATGATTATTGTCAGTAATGGAAATTTCCAAGAACAAATTCTGGTCTGAAAACCTTCATGAAAGTAATTGTAATGAATAAAATAACTTGTGGAAACCTGACTGCTCAAAGAGAATATTGCTCTTTTTAACATGTTCTAGGACTTGACAATGCACATTAACGTGAGTGGTGAGCAGCATACTCACTCAGTAAAGCAACTTCTGAAGAACATCAACACCAATCCTGAAAGTCTGAATGAGCTTGGTGGTTGGGGACTGGAGGTTGGCACAGAAATCTTGATGGTAGGAATTTTGTCTCTTTAGAAAACTCCTTCATTCAAAGCCCGTGGGCTATTTTCTCCCCAAGAGTTGTCTGAGAAATGCACAGTGAAACCAGTGCCATGCTATAGCCTTTCAGTATGTCGGTACTAAATTCTGACTGACTTGAGGCCATGTTTAATTTCTTTGGTTAGTAAACATAATGCGTACAAAAACAGTTCTTTTAGAAGTGGATGTAAGAGCTTGTCCTTTTTGTTTTCCTTCCTTGTTTGCCCTTTTTCCTTGTGGACGTTTCTTTTTCTCTATTTTTCCCAATATAGTATGAATATTTTTCTCTTTTGCAGCTCAAAGGTAGAACTCTTCCCTTTGAAACCATCTGCCTGCAGTCTTCATCCTTTGCCACTGGTGCTGATGTGTCTTGGTCCAGAGAGGTTGTGAGGGATGCTTCAATCAGCTCTGTAAGTGTTATGAATGCTTATCTGTAGAGCTCTATATAAATGTGCTGTTTCATATCCCAGATCTTGTCTGGTGGTTACCAGAGATGTGTTCAGTCAGCTAAACAATTAAACAGCTGTAAACCATTAATGTTTAAGCATAATGACATGTAACTGTTTGGTCAAAAATTGTTAGTTGTCCTCTCTCTGATGAAAATTTGGAAATTAAAAAAAAAAAAAAAAGCTACATTCAGTTGGGAACTGAATTTGAAACATTGGAAATCATGAGTGAGTCATTTTGTTATCACTATGTTTTTAAAATAGGACATGAAAATGTCCCTCAGAATGTAAACTAAAAAAAGACATTTTATCTGTAGTTCTGCCAGCTTGTTTTATGTGTGCTTGCTAAGAGTTGCATACCTACAAAATGTGATAAGGCTAAGGATGCCTTATAAACAATGCAATATTCTTTTTACAGTTAAACAGCGACAGTAGTTTGCTAAAGTTTATGAAGTCCTACTTCTGATTGTCCTTTGTCACTGAATGCACAAGAGACAGGAGAAAGATGGGACTGTTTATACACAAACAGCTGATTTGGGGGGAAATGGAGACGCTTGGGGAATAATAAATCTGAAGAGACGAAACCTCAACAACTGAAAGTAGTTAAAGAACAAAACGGCATACACAGTTAATACACTGCTTCCTAAAGTGTCAGTGTGTGAACAAGTTACTTTACCATAATACAAATATGGCTGATTTACACCACTGCTTTCTTTCATTAAACAATCCATGTTACTCTTAGATTCCCTTGAAAACCTGGGCCGTCTTCTACCCTCGACGCTGTACAGCACAGGCTGAAGAGCTTGTTTCCACCTTTAACAAGGTGGCCACACCTATTGGGGTCCAGATGGGTCGACCCATTTGTGTGGAGCTGAGGGATGATCGGACCGAGACTTATGTCAAGACCATCCACTCGCACCTCACGAGTCAGGTATGATGTAGAAAATGTTTAGTTTGACGAAATCTTCATAAATCTCATTTCACTGGTTTTTAGTTCACTACACAAATATTCATTAGGAATATATGAATGCCATCACAGTAATGTGAAGATTTTTATATATATATATATATATATATATATATATATATATTTATATTTATATTTATTTATTTATTTAAAGGGGACAGTGCAGTTTAACATAGTTCAAGTGCAAGACATGAAACTGATGTACCGCACAGGTTTATAGCTACTGCTAATTTTCAACAATTGTCCCTTGTTGGGCTTACAATCTAGATGCATTTTACAATAAAACATACATTTTCATAAAACCAAATTACATCATAAATACAATTACAAATTAATAGACAATAATTTAAAATAAAATTAAAATTATTAGTTAAAATTAGAGATGGCACGATACCACTTTTTTATGTCCGATACCGATATCATAAATTTGGATATCTGCCGATACCGATATGAATCCGATATAGTGTTTTTTAATCAACAAAACTGTTTTTTAAAATATCTTGCTGCATTTTGCAAGTCTGCAAGTTCATACTCAAGTTTAAAACAACAACTACACTAAAGCTATTCTGTTATACCTGTATACAAAAAAATATTTCATAGTTCAGCAATACTGATCAATCTAATAAACTTAAACCTACACCATCCTCACTATTCTGGTATTTTAAAGAGTACTTAGCGTAAATATTAAGCAACCTAACTAATAGGGTTCCAACTCCCAGCAACAACAAAAATAAATAAATAAAAAATAGGGAACCACCCCTCACGCTCCACCTCATGATGCTTAATCAACGTAATCAACCTTAATTTGATGCAGTGTGAAAAAAAATGCACAGAAATCAATTATTTTTCAAGAAATATTAAATAGATTCAACATCTTTCTTCAACAGAACTGCAGACTGCACAGATGGTACCTTCCCAAAGGAAAAAGTACTATAGCTTACTAGGGTATATATATTAGACTTAATAGTCACTATATACAGTAATTGACTTCTATTCATTTTACATCAAATTAAAACTTTGGCTGTCAGATAATTATTTATTAAAAGCTAGACATTTTAAATGAGAATAAGAAAGAAAAGTATGTCTTTGTGCCCCCTTTTCCCTGTTCATGCCCTATCGGCCCCCCTGGCTAAACTTTGCTAGATGCGCCCCTGCACAGTTACGTCAGCTACATAGAAAAAGATCCTGGTGTAAAAAGTAATATTAAATAAATTCTAACAACAGCTTATCAAGCTTAAACGTGCTGCTGTTGTTCAGCCGCTGGTTTCCTCTTTCTGGTGCAAAGTGGGCCAAAAACAAACAAGACAGACGGATTCCCGACAGAAAAGCCGATCAGCTGATCATTAAGCAGTTTCACGATTGAAGTAGCAGCCGGAGAGCGAGAGGCAGTCGCTTGTTAAGCTTAACGCAGGAATGCTTTACAAACATTCAGAGATGGACTTACACACTTGCTTTACTTCTCTCGGGGATAACTTTGTCGGAGATGAAATGCCAGGTTGCTAGCGAAGCTCCACATGCTATCCAGACCACCGACAGGTCCCGCATGCCACAGCCGCTCTATCACGTGATGCATACTGCTCCGACGTGCTAACGTTCTGAGGTGAGTTACGGCGCGTTGCAAGTTTTGTGAGGTGCTTTCGTGATATTTAATGGATCGGATTACATTTTTTATTTTTCTCCGATATCCGATCCAGTAATTTAGGTCAGTATCGGACCGATACCGATACGTAATATCGGATCGGTCCATCTCTAGTTAAAATGACTACAACTTTGATTTCCCTTTAACCACACTTTACCTTCAATGTAAAGGATCTAATGTCTGTAATCAATTTGATATCGGTTGGAAGTGTGTTCCACAGATGGCAAGCCTTTATATATAGATATATACATACACACACACACACACACACACTAATCACATATACTAATGTTGGATATATTTTCATTTATAAACGTATCATATTTTGTCAATAAAATAACTGACAACCCCTTATAGTTTATTCCAGTTCAAAGAAAAGGTTTGTGTATCCTTTGGCGTTACCAGAACTTGTGAAGTTATTGCATATGATGGACAAATGGAGTGTAACAGACAAGCAGTTGTACTTTTCATGTCTTTATCAAATACATCAAACACCAACTTTTTCTTGCCTAGTGCACACACTCACCAGCCACTTTGTGAAGTACCCCTGTTCAGCTGATTGCCTTATTAATTATTTACTTTAACAATCACATGGCAGCACCTGAGTCCATGGTCATTTCGATCATCTCTGCATACTTAAATGGCCTACTGAAGTTCACTGAGCACTAGAATGCAGAAGAAAGAAACTTAAGGGACTTTGACCATGGTAAAGTTGTTGTTGTTGGCGCAAGACAGGCTTGTCTGAATATTTGAGAAACTGTTGATCTATCGGGATTTTCCCACACAACCGTCTCATGTGTTTATAGAGAATAGTCTGAAGGAGAGAAAATATCTGGTGAGCAGCAGTTAAAAGTTGATAAAAATGTAGGAGTCACTTAAATAACCATTTGTTACAACCAAGCTGTGCAGAAGAGCATCTTTGAATGCACAACATTTTGAACTCTGTAGTAGATGGGCTGCATCAACCGAAGACCACATTGGGTCCCACTCCTGTCTGCTAAAAACTTGAGCTACAGTTTGCACCGGCTTACCAAAATTGGAAAACAGAAGATTGGAAACATGTTGCCTGTTATCAGTTTCTGCTGCAACATTGAGATGGTAGGGTCCAAATTTGGCAAAAGCACAGCATCCCTCATGTCATGTGTCAGCTGTTAATAGCGATGGTGGTGTAACAGTGTGGTGGATATTTTCTTTGCACAGTTGGGACTGCTTTCCAACTGAGAATCATTTCATTCCCATCCCTTAATGACCATCCTGCACCCATCTTTTGATGACTGCTTCCACCTTAAAACGTTCAAATCTATCAAAGAGAACAGTGCTTTGTCTGTTGTATCTTTCCTGTATTTTTACCTCTTTGTCATTACCAGTGAATGCTCAGATGTTTGGTGGATGTTGTTTAAGATCACTATACT